>NC_134279.1:19552873-21035040 GCF_949628215.1 Phalacrocorax aristotelis
CTAGAAACTGCTCTAACAAAACATTTACTCCTACTAAAAAGTCATGCTATTTCTATGAGATTTTTGTCTTGTATTATATGCTACAATTCTCTACTAAACTGTACAGTATGTATAAAAAGAATACCCCAGGGAAGTTTTTAATAGTTTATTATTCCATGGACCTTTTCCATAAAATGCTTTATTTTTTACACACTTCCTCTCACCTCTCCTCTTCTTGATTGTTCTGCCTACTCCCATATCTCTTCACTATTGTAATAAATGACAGTCATTCCAAAAAGCCAGATAAATCAATGAAATCGTCGATTTAGAGCAGAACGAAAAATGGCGATGTAGAAAAAACCCTCAAAAAGAGGCAGTGAAGGTTTAACTAGGTTGTTGCAAAGGGAAAAGCAGCTTCTTGGAGGTGGGTCTTCACCTGTTAACTAGAATGATCTCTGTAGAACAGCCTTATTGTCTTCAGTCCCTATTCTTCCTTGTCTTGGCTCCTACGCTGAAACTGTTATTGTGGCAATAACAGACATTTGTGCTGTTTACACTCTCATCCAAATGTGTGACACGATTAGCGTGCTTGCAACATGACAATATTACAGTGTTGTTTATGGCAACTACTGGCAGGGAAAGCATAGAGAAGGGAGGGACACCCCACACTACATTACAGCTCACACCGACGCTGAACAAGCTGCCGTGTTCCTCCATGGGGAACGGAAGATCAGTTGCTTTCTCTCTCAGCTTGTATCCCTCTGAGCTTCTTTTTAGATTTTGTTTTAAAATCCAATGAGGAGAAAATAACAGTTGAAGCGGCATATATCATCACTGAATTTCAGCTTAAAATGGTAAATTCTGCACGCTTGAATGTGAAGCAACAAATATGCCCGGGCTGAACATTTTGATAGACTTGCATTACACAGTGATGCAGGGAAACCAAGACAGTTTTCATGTTATTTCAGATTTTTGAAAGGAATTACAGATATTACCTACAACCATTATGCTATCATTTTATATGGGCCTAAATTGGGCCATCATCAAAGGTAGCATTTCTGCTCAGTTATGGGTATGTTAAATCCCTGCCAGTCTTTCTGGACATCCACAAATATAATTAAAATACTTATTTCAGTCCAGCTACCAGGTGCAGGAGATGACAATTGTTTTTTTCCTAAATCCACCATCCTCATTAAAAAAAAATTGTCTTCCTTTACAAGCTGGTCTTGCTTTAACACTGCAGATTTCAGTCTACTACTTTGTCTGGAGATGGTTTGGTTTTCTTTCGTTTTTAGGAGCTCCACTTGATCAGTAAATAAAGGAGCTTCAGGAATATATTTCTTATTTTATTGAAGTGTACACAGAGATTCGATTGCCTGTATGTATTGCACCACAGAATGCAATAAATACTTTTCATATGCATACTGCCTGATCTCACACACTGCAAAATGGCATAAACAAAATGTCTAGTGAGAAAAATGCTGGATTCTGTGTACCTGACCAGCAACTACAGGTTTAATTTTAAAGAAACATTTTGACATATTTCCAGACATTTTAACCTTTTTATTATTACACTATTACCTTTGTTAACAGCACTGTAGTGGCACGTGGATTTATCTGAGTACCATTTCCAAGTAGCAGACTTGTTTACTACTCTTCTATACACCATTTCTTCTAGAAATCCTAAAGTAAGGGGAATAAATGCCTCAGCGCTGAGCAGAGTAGATTACATCTGTGCTGAAATGCATAAACTTGGTATCTAAATCAACACTACCCCATTTTGATGGTATGTCACGTTTTGATAGCTTTTTGGGGTCACTTTTCCAACAAACGTATTTACAGAAATTGTACTCAGAGATTTAAAGCATCCTATTACCTTTCTATGAAGTATAATAGCACAGTAACTATCAGCCTGTAGTCTGAGGGAGGAATTCCTTGATAAGACTATGGTCATTGTTCTAATCATGCATCTTCTTTGTTTATACCAAGCTTTGTCACAAGGAAAATATCATGCACCAGAATGCATCTGGCGAGAAACTGAAGATGCTGTTGCCCATAGCTGTTGAGGTAATAAATGTCAATGCTAAGTGAAGGACTGCACCACCTTGAGGAGCATCAGGTCTTATTGCTCTGTTCAGTCCTGGCTCAGATTTTGGCTGGATTATCTCTGCAGTCCTATCACTTTCCCAAATTTCGAAATGATTGTCCTAATGCCAGTTATACAGAGAAAAGTTTCAATGTACAAGAAAAATAAACATCTGAAGAGTGAATGGCCAGAAGTTACCTGACATACTTCTACCTTCCTTCATGAAATCTGTTGTCTATACTTCAGTTCCCCTTGCTTTCTAAGATTTAATATGAAAATGAGTATGAAAAGAAACCCATTTCTGCAATTGTAATCAAGAGAGATGGCATTCAGCAGTTTCTTCAGAAAGAAAGCACTAGTGAAAGCACTCAATAGGCTCAAGCTCTTGGACACTCATTGCTAGTAGCAATTTCAGAGGCTTTTTCGTTGCACACTGCTGTCCTCGGCTCACCTCTAATTGTGAAATGCTTGTCCATTCTCCATGTTTTAGCCCCTGCCCTCATTTGCTTCACCTCTTCTGCTCTCACCTTTCATTCCCCACAAAATGTTTTGAGGTTGATTTGAAGGATTATTGTCTCTCCACAAAACAGCCCCTGTGCCATGTACAGCACAGGCCTTTCTCCTCCCTTGTCCCCGACATGCTAGCAACATCAAACCCCCTAACGGTGGCTGCTTGTACGAGCTCTGGTTAATGCTAGAGAAAAGACAAGGTAGCCACAACGCATGTCGTCACACCGGCCTGAGGGTGGAAAAGCGAGGGAGTGCGTCTGCAGCATTTCCTCTGACTTGCTGTCCATCCCCATCCTTCCTTCTCAGCTCATCTCTCACTCCTCCCTCAGCCCACACCACAGAGTGAGGCTACTTGGTTCACATTTCCTGAGGTTCTGCTGTATAATTTCAACACGAAATGTTAAAGGTGCAGAGTAAATCCTACCTGTGATAGGTTGGCAGGCAGTTACATACACATCTCTATAAGAGTGGATGAACCATGTGCTTAGTCAGATGCTGTAGTTCCAGAACAGTTCAGCTGGATCCAACAGAATTTCTCTGAATTTGTCACAGGAAAAAACCAGTAAACAGACTCTGACCCAACGTATGAAATACAGATAGCTTACTACTTCTATAAGAAGCTGTATTTTGTACTTCTTTTCTTGCTCGACTTACAAGCAATAGATGTGTGCACCAGTTGATCTTACTTTGTCCCTAAAAATAACACGGAGGAAGTGGTTATAGAGTTATTTTACATATTAACACCATCTACGCTTGCTAAAATATTTTTCCAGGAGCATGTGTTTTTATAACTCTAAAGTTGACATCTACTTAGCAACTAATACTAGTTAACTAGTAAAAGAGACAAAAAAATATAATGCATGAATGCAAACATTATATTGAAATGGATTTATGCTTTGAATGTGGAAGTAAGTTACCTTTTATTAAGTAGTCTGTACAAAAACAGTGGCAGTCACATAGGTTAGTTAACCCTGAAATAGCTGAAATAGTATTTACTCTGAAGACATTTACCTATAGGCAGTCAACCAAGCAAATTAACACACTCTGGAGTTACTGCTACATACCTACCAAATATATATTTGTTTGAGAAAAATAAGAAAAAGTATTTCTTTCAAACTAGATGTGCTCTATGCAGATATTAGAATGTTTGCAGATAAATACATAAAGCATAGAGCTGAATATTCTTACTGTTGAGCTGCAGAAGAGGTCCTAAAGCTTCATGAGAGTAACTCTGTTAAATTCAGTGGAATATCTGCATGTATCAAGATGACCTAGATAAAAGTCAGGAAGGAGCAGGGGATAGTTCTTGAAACCAATCTGCTGCTAACCAGAGAAGCTGAGAGATACTAATTCCTGATTAAAATGGGCTTGACTTCTCATATGACCTGACACATGACTTAAATTATTTTAAATATGTTCCTCTTGAAATGAATAATACTTTGCTCTTGTATAGAGTCTGTTGATTGAGGATTTTAACTTGTGCTAAACACCTCGATTACTTAAAGGCCAGCCTGTCCTAGACATGCAGAGTGAAGCAGGCAATAGTCTGAGAAAGACTCAGAGAAAATATGGTTCCTTCCTAAGCTTTGTGACCCGTTTTAGGTCAACAATTTCATATGATTCCACTTTCTCCCAAGATCTTTGAGGCAAGCTGCTGCCCTATGGCACACAAAGGAAAGAGTTTCCCCTGATGCTTCCCCAAAATCAATTAATTTTTCTTAGTGAAAATAAGGCACATAGGGCAAAATTCATTTTTATACCCTGAATGGCACACAAGTGCTGAAAGGCCAGTTATAGCCAGAGCCCAAATCTAACAGTACCTTGTGAGGTCCGTGAGGGAGATTATAGTTATTTTACAAGTGGGTCAGAGCCATACAAATTAAGTGAAAGGCTCAAAATCATGCAACCGGCCAGCGACAAAGCTGGAACCAAAACCCACTGTCCTCACCATCAATCACCACGTACTAATTATTTCCTCTTATTTAATTTACTTTACAATGCAAGGCAGATACTCTTTCCAAACAGTGCAAGAAACAGACCTCGGCCAGCAGAACATACAGCTCTCTTTAAGCAGTGAACCTCATTAGCTCTTAGCTAGTGAATTCATGTAGCATACAAGCTTCTACAGGACAGACAGGGTCAAAAACCCAAATCTATCAAAGGTAAGGAGATGAGAAGTGAGGGACATAATCAGCTAGGCATATATCAAGCTCTCCAAAATATTCTTTGTATTACTGTTTTAAATTGCAGTACAGGGAAAAGAATACACCATTAAGCAGTGATGATTTTAGATTAAGCATTTACCCTAAGACAGGCTGCAATATCATACACAGACAAGAGACTGCTATTTTTGAATGGCATCAAATTGTGAATTGAAGCACAGTGGGTAGGAAAATGCTGCAAAAGGTTTTGAAAGTGATTGCTCATCTGTGTAGTAAAATACATCCTTTTTAAAGTCCTGCTGTGACCAGTATAAAAAGATCAGGGGTGAGAGTCTGCATGTGGTCTGCTGAAGTGTAGGAAACAGAAGGAAAATCATTGTCCAACACAGGCCTGCGTACATTACAGGTACATGAATGCTGATAGAAAGTTATCCTACAAGTAAAACTTCTCCGAAATCAAGGCAGCTATGATTTAAAGCGTTAGCTGATTAGAACAGGGCCTAGCAAATTTTCAAACAGGGAGTGTCAGAAAGGTATCTTTCTTTCTTAGATTAGAGAAAAAGTGTATCAGCAGGAGCTCAGCAAAAGCAAGAAGATGCTCAAGAGATGAGATGCTGATAATTAGCTGACTGGTAGCATCTTACCTCTGTGGCAGGTAGACAGGAGCTCCCTGATTCTTCTGCTTCTGGTATTCATATGGAGCCATGAGCCAGCCCCTCCTTCAGGTGTCTCCCTTGAGGTGCTATTCCCGCTATGTGCTATTCAAACCTGCTTGCTTGCTGACTTGAGCGCTGGCTGTGTCTTATGAGTCCTTGATTTTGCCAGTTGGTATTTGACATGGTTAATCTTCTTTTGTTGTCAGTGACATTCCCTTTGATGCATTGTGAAGGTTTTGGCTGGGGTACAGTTAATTTTCTTCATGTCAGCAGGTATGGGGCGGTTTGGATTTGTGCTGGAAACAGTGCTGATAACACAGGGATGTGTTAGTCACTGCAGAGCAGTGCTTACACAGAGTCATGGCCTTTTCTCACCCCACCCCACCAGCAAGTGGTCTGGGGGTGCACAAGGAGCTGGGAGGGGACACAGCTGGGACAGCTGACCCCAACTGACCCAAGGGATATTCCATACCATATGGCATCATGCTCAGTATATACAGCTGGGAGAGGAAGAAGGAAGGGGGCGATGTTCAGAGGTATGGCTTTTTGTCTTCCCAAGTAACCATTACGCTTGATGGAGCCCTGCTTTCCTGGAGATGGCTGAACACCTGCCTGCCCATGGGAAGGAGTGAATGAATTCCTTGCTGTGCTTTGCTTGCGCACGCACCTTTTGCTTGACCTATTAAACTCCCTTTATCTCAACCCACAAGTTCTCTCACTTTTACTCTTCCGATTGTCTCCCCCACCCCACTGCAGGGGAGCGAGCAAGCGGATGGATGGGGCTTGGTTGCTGACTCGGGTTAAACCACAACATACATGGATGAAATATGGTGAGAGAAAAATGTGTGCTGGAAGCTTTACGGTAGTTTACCTGAGTGAGCTCCCCAGTGGTTACTCTGCAAGGATGTGAGAGGCTTGGAGTGTCATGGCACGGGGCAACAGGTTTGCCCCCAGCTCTAAGTTTTCGTTAGAATACATGTCAGAAATCCACCCAAGAGCTGTGAAATTTACCATCTTAGGCTTTATTTATATGCACCATGCCCTGGTGAGAGTTAAAGGCAAAAATTGCTTAAGGAACCCGCTGCTTGACACAGCAATGGACTTGCACAAAGCACTCCCTCAATTATCAGCTCCACCTGTTGTGCAGGCCTGGATGCCCTTCCAGTACAAGAGGGAATGGCCTGTTAAATAGAAAAAAATGCAACTTCCAAAGATTATTTTTCTATTTGCATTCACAGCTTATTTCTGAACATTCTTTTCAAGCTCTGAAAAGCTACTTTTATGTGGGAGAGAATATCTGTTAAAGCTTCAGCTTAAATTATTTTCTTTAGTTTTCAAGTGGTTAGTTTTCTTCAGACAAGTTTGGTATCTTGCGGGCTCCTCTTGCTATGGATTTGTAGGATATACATTAGAGGATATTCGTATGCAGCTGTAAAAGGAAATACATATTAAAAGAGAATGGAGTTCACATAATAATTTTTTCAAGCTACCAGTGATAAGGTATCCTATCATCTTGCTACTTCAATCTGGCAGGCACTTGTGAATTTTCAGTTTTTTAGATGTTGCTCGTCTTCAACCAGCTGCCACAAATGGAGCCAAAATCTATTTCAAAGGAGGGTGTGAACTACTGCACCAAAAGCATGGGAAGCTCTAGAGGGTTTGGTTTTCTATTGCATCAAAACTTTTAATTTTCATCATGCAGAGTGAAAAACAAAATCCTGTCATGGGTTGAGAGAAAGTTGTCTTCAATATAATGTGATATAAATAATTACACCAGTGGAGGGCAATGCAAATGTGAACTCAGCTGCTTTCTGCCAATTCGTCCCTTTGGAAAATGAGAAAATTGGGAACAGCTGGCCATTGGCAGGGACACTCTTTTTGTAGGCATTGCTATCCCAGAGGATGGTTTTGTCTCTGAATGGTGAAGCAAAGGGAACATGGGATTAGATTAAATTTAGGACAAAACTGGCTTCTCTTGAGCTTTTGGCGGCGTTTTAAAGGGAGAAGATTGATAGTATTTTTTTGTAAGTAGGGAATGGTTACAATTCTGACTGCTGAGAATGAAAATGGGGGTCTGAACTCTAATTTGAGAGCGTGGTTGTAGGGGAATTGAAAGTGCTATGAAACTGCACTTAGGAATGGGGTTGGGTTTTGTTTTTTTTTGAGGGTGTTTCTATTGAGAAATTTTTTTGACAGCTATTGTTTTTTTTTTTTCATCAACACCACACTGTGAAACAGGTCTGTTCTGGCATTGCCCAAACCTTCCTTGAAATTCAGCCTACATAGGGAATATGAAAAAAGCAATGGCAAAATCTTGTCAGCAAGTAAGGAATCATGTATTGCTTTCATTTTAGCTTGTCTGATGACTTTATTGTTTTAGACAGTAAACTAACTGCTGGCTTGGCCTTTCACCTTCTGTCCCAAATAAGTATTGCTGGAAGATATTGAAGTATTTTTGCCTTCTGAGATAAAATAGAGCAGTGTGATTTTTTGGCAGAGGTTAAGTGTCCAACGTCCAGTAACAGGGTGTTTGGCCTGAAAGATGGCGTACAATACCAGTAGATCTAATAAAACCTATGGCTTCTGCCCTGTGCAAAGTTCAGTAAAAAGACCCCTGAAGTCTACAGGGTTTGTACTAATGGAACTGGACCAATAATTTAATCACTGATCTTGATTCTTTAAAGCCTTGCATGCTCTATAGTCATTTATGTTGGTACAAAGTGAGCACAAAATGAAATTAAAACTTTTTGTTTTTAGGCAACAGCCCCCACAGCCTTTAGTACAAGATCTGCACAGGTCTGTCTTGTCTGTCAAATCTGATCCAGACTAGGCCTGGGC
This sequence comes from Phalacrocorax aristotelis, assembly GCF_949628215.1. Taxonomy (NCBI): domain Eukaryota; kingdom Metazoa; phylum Chordata; class Aves; order Suliformes; family Phalacrocoracidae; genus Phalacrocorax; species Phalacrocorax aristotelis. The sequence continues at coordinate 19,561,105 of NC_134279.1, forward strand.
ACACAACTGCGTGGTTGTCAGTGTGTCCAGAGCACATGATAAAGTGGTTATGCAAGCTTTATGAGAGGCTACATGACACAGAGGCTATTACAATAAAGTCACTCCATTATCATGTTTTGAACAGTGGAGAAGGCTTATGCTGTTAAGCATTTTGTGTTGTATAAATAAGGTATTTCCAAGATCATATCAGTGACAAAATCACGTTCGCTGTCCTTTGGAACTCTGCTTGTTGTTGCTTGGTTTTATACTCAACTTTGCATAGCAATAAATGATGCAACTCATAGCTACTGAAAAGAACAATAATAGTGCAATATGCTTTATCTGGGATTTCCAAGACTGACTTTTCCCTTACAGTGGGGCAAGAGGTAAAATTACTGTTCAGATTGGTGTTGATGATAAATATTTGCATGATCTATCCAGTACACAGAAAAACATTTGAGTTGGGTCACTTTGTTAACAATCACTCCCTACTCGTACAATAAACACAATATTGCCAAAGTGTAAAGGAAGCACATCTAGCCGCCTTTCAGCTGGAGGTGCAATATATTCAGCACACGATTTCATTCTGTTTTGGGTTTTTTTTTTTATTATTTGCACTACCACCCATCTCTCATTTGGTACACAGTATGATACTATCTCTGCAGTCGTTTTCTCCAGTGGTTCTGTGTTGTTTTTCTTTATTGTCTTTTGACAAAAGATCTGTGATCATTTCAGATAACTGAGGAAGTGTTTTCCTTTGACATTGCTTTCTTCAGTCTTTTGTAGTATGGTAATTGTCTCAATTTCAGTTTCACCTCTGTTACATTAGTTATACAGCTCTTCCTCTGGTGGGTGTTGACCCTGCGAGTTGTTTTATGCTGGCAGTGGCCTGCACAGGCCTCTCTGGAGCCACTGGCACAATTGATTGCTCACGCAGAACCACCTGTAAGGTCAAGGCCTTGATTTGTTCAGTAACAGGTGGTTTTCAGTTCCCTTGCACAACCTAGAATATATATATATATACCAGAATATGTATATTGGGTATAAATCCTGATTAGATTAGCAGGGTAACTTTTTTCACGCATTCATCATTGGTGTAAGTAATGAGGTGTGAGGCACAGAGAGCCAAACTGTAGTTCACAGTCACTGATTCTGTTAAAAGCCTGACATAGTTTACAGACTTCAATTTTGTGCAGTAATCTACAGCGACACCGTTATGCAGGAGGCTGTACCAGTCAAGCTCAGTCCTGCTTAGGAGGTGTTTTTGCTGATTTTCATTTGGTATTTTAGGTTTTGGCTCAGTGCCAAAGCATCTCGGTTTCAGGCAGGGTTGTTGGTTCCACCATGAGGAGGACACAAGCTTTAAGGGCTGGGAGTGATCAGCCACTGATACAGGCACCATTTATGCTTTCATTACGATTTAGATACTGATTCCCTAGTTCTTTGCAGTTAAAAAGCAGGTATAAATTCAATACTCTTTGCTGTATTGTGGTTAGTATGGAGAAGCAATGCAATTATGCTATGCAGTCATTCGTACGAACTGTCCTGAGAACAAGCAGCCCTAGATTTTTACCCTAGCTGTGCCTTCAAAGATGTTTCAGTGCTCAGGAACACAGAACGCTTTAGATGCTTTTCAGTCCCCCTTTTGAATACTGAGCCTAAATTGAACTTCTCTGGCTGACACAGCCCTGCTTCCTAACAAGGTTAGCGTGACAGACCCAATTGCGTTTGGTGTACATTAACTCTTTTCCCCAGTAAACTGTTATACAGAATGCTGATCGAAGATAACACAAAAAGAGCTTCTTGAAAACAAACCATTTTTATCCATTGAAACGTACTCTGAGCAAAGGCCTATAACAATAAAGATTTGCATTTCCTCTTGCTTAGACCTTTGCCTTTCCTTGAAAGTTTAGTAAATTCCTATCAGCCCTGTTATTTCCCCCGGTGCACTGGGAGACACAGATTGCTTGCTAGAGCTTCTCCAGCACAGAGGCTCCACTGCAGCTGCTGACAGGCCATTAAATCCTACTTCTTTTTCTCATCCTGAAGTTCTTTAATGATTTAATGTTCTCTTTGATCCCAGACCTTGGCCTGGAAATAGTAAACCTTGCTAGTCAGATTGGATCTGGCTAGCAGAGCAGGGATAGTCTCCAAAAGCTCCATGTGCTGTTCCCTTGCAAAGTCTTAAGTCTGTTACAGTTTAATTTCTTGTTTGCTCCTTCCCTCACCTCCCTATCCTCACCTTTTTCACTAAGTAGGAGACTCTTGATTTGATCTGATGGTCAAACAGAATAGTATCAGACCAGGAAGCTTAGATATACTTAATATATATAAGGCGGATTATCGGAGGTCATATGTAGCAGCTGGGGAGGCAGCAGAAAGGCAGATTTTAAAGAAGGAAGCACGTTGATTTGGAAAATGTTGGGAAATACCAGTGAGTAAATAACAGGGAAAAACTGCCCCAGAAGGTGTTTCATTTTCATTTTTGTCCTGCTACTACAGTCATCTGTTAAAGCCTGGGCTCCAAATGCTGCTTTCCATATACCTGAATGAGTTGAATTCTACAGCCAAGTGCTTTGTCAGGGTGGTGTCTAGCCTTCCAACGGCTCAAGTCTGCCTTGCTTTTTCAAGAATGCTTTTATAGCTTGTCTGAAGCTTTCTGATACATTTATTATGAAGCACAGGTATATGTAGGCTAAAATTTTCAAGCCTGAGTGGATGCAGTTAGGCACCCTAAATCCATATCTAGGCACTTAAAGAAATGTGATTTTCAGAGGTAGGGAGCATTGAAACACATTTGAAATAATTTTGAGCTCAGTACTTTTGAACATCAGATGGCAGTTTTTATGCTTAAGTGTAATTTCAAGCTCTGAAAATTCTGACTGTGTGATGAAAGAGAGTTTTAGGCTATAGACCCTTTTTAAAACATTTTAGAGGGGGATAAAACTCTGATTATCTTTTTTCTGTCCTGACATACGGTAGGTTTCTGAACAGGCATCCTCCAGTAACATCTTGCATCTTAATGTAAGAGTAATCTGAAATTCAGCCTTTTTCCTTCCTGTGGTCTGCAGTATGACCTGCTGTACAACAAAGCCTTGCCCAAGAAAAAGAATACCTCAAGACCGTACTTCTGGTAACTGCTCGTTGTATGTTCGGTGCTATATTTATTTAAGGTTTCATTACTGCAATACGTAAGCAGGCGCTCTCATGGCGACTCCTTCCAAACCTGGCAGGACATCAGTTTTACAGACTTTGTCCTCAGTTCTGAACACATCCAGGAGCTTGGGATTGCTTTCATTTGAAAAGTAAGCACAGACCAACCTGAGTAGTAGTCAGTTCTTAAGGGAGCACAGAGACAGAAGCACCCCATGCTACAGAACTACATCTAGCTAAGTTTTGTGAGCTCCCGGGTCACAAGTTGCATTTTCATTGGTAGCTCTCAGAGTCTGCTGGTATTGATTCCTATGTCAGCAGGATCTTTCTCTGCTATGTGTTATGCTATGGAACATTAAAAATTGAACAAGGAAGATTACAAAGAAATTCCTGTTGTGAGAAGCATAATATTGTGCATGAGAGATACTCGAGAGACCCATCTCTGAATTTAAAAGGCAGTATCACTTAGGTACAATGGCTTGTTCGATATAAGCCTGATTCTGCAAACCTTTGTGCACAAGAAGCTTTACATAAAATGGGAGTTCCATCAAGCTAGGTTTTTGTGTATTATGTCTCATGTTTAAGTGTTCAGACAATGCCAAATCTCTCTCTCGTGCCTTCTGAGGGTTTTGCTTTCAATTTTTATGTAACTTAAAATGCAAATATTTGGTTAGCCCCTCTCTGCTCCCAACTTTGTGTCTCTGTATAACTTTGTTTTGACTTCAAGCCCTTGAAGCTCTATCAAGTCTTGCTTCGCACAGATCATTATCAGGCTTTGTCCTGGTACCTTGTAGATGACTGCAGCTATTACAACATAGGAAACCCTAAAATCCAACTCTGTAACAAATGCTATCGAGTAGGCTAAAGTAGCTATCTCATCAGTATTAACTTCAGTTGTTTTGTGTGCGATGGTGGAGGAGCTGCTTGCGCAGCTCAAATCCCAGGCGGTGTCCTGCTACGATGCACAAGCGGTCTCAGTGGGATTAACTGAAATTTGAAACACCGGAATTTCTCTAACCGCAGGAGAAATAAAAAACTGGATTATATGAAGATTATTATAAAGTGAGTAAGAAGCATCAGAAATCACTTTCCTTTATTCCTCTGTTGCTTTACATGCGAAACCGATTTTCAGACCACGTCTGCACTTACAGGCTGAGCTTCCTGGGGGCTGGAGGGGTCCGCTCCGCCATCGGGGCCACCTCAGGTACCCTTCCTGAGGAAGCTGGGTCGACAACGCACAGCCCCACACAGCTTCGACGGAAAGTCCTTTATTTACGAGGAGGAAAGCGCAGTAAGCGTCCCCGCCGCCTGCCCCGGGCCCCCGGGGGCGGGAAGGGGGAGGCTGCGGCTCCCGGCGGGGGGAAGCCCGCGTTTGTGGAGGCTGGTAGCGCTGCCTGGAGCGGCGGCGCAGGCAAGGGGCAGCCCTCCCCCCCCCTCGCTGACAGGAAGGGGCTTCCCTCATCGCCCACCCCCCAAACGTCTGAAGCCGAAAAGGAGCCAGCGCGGCGGCTCCGGGAGCCGTGCATTGCCTCCCGGGGGGCCCCTGGCCCCAGCTCCTAGGGGGGGAGGCCACCAACGCTTCCCCCCGGTCACGCTGCGTCCCCCTGAGCGACCGTGCCCCAGCGCCTTCCAGCCCCGGGCGAGGAGGTGCCGCTCAAGGGCTCGTCAGCCCGGGCCCGGCGCCTTCCCGGGAGGGACCCCCCGCCCCGTCGGACCGTCCCCCCGGGCCGGGCGGGCTCCCGCCACCGCCTCCCAGCCCCTGGCACTCGGCAGAGGCGGCCGCGGAGGCCGGGCTCCCTCTGGGCGGCAGGAGGTGAATGGCAAGCGGCGGCTTCTCCCTCCCACACCCCAGCGTCGGTCTCGCCTCCTCCAGCGGCGGCGGCGGGTCACCTCTGCGCGGCCGGGCCGGGCCTCGCTGCCTGCCTGCCGGACGGCCACAGGACTGCGGGGGGCACCTCCCGGCTCTCCTCACCGCCGCGGGCTCACGGGCGCTACCTGCGGGGCCGCCGCCGAGCCGGGCGGCCGCCGCCGGGCTGCGGTGACATTGGGAGGAGACTCGCCCGAGGGCGGCGCCGGGGGGCAGAAGCGAGCGCCGGTACCCGCGGCCAGCGCCAGCCGCCACTCGCCCTCCCTGTGCCGGCGGGGAGGCGGGCGCCGGGCGGGCGGGCGCGGCTGTAGCTGCCCGGCGCGGCTACCGGCGCGCTCAGCCCTCGGCTTCTCTCGCCGCCGCGCTGCTGGAGGCGCCGGACTATAAATAGCAGGCTCGGCAGCCGCCGAGCCGCACGGGCACGCACCGGAGGGAAGTGCCGCGCCGGTCGCTCCGCCGGCCGGGCGCCCGCCAGGTAACAGCCGCTCGGGGCGGGCGGGGGCTCGAGTCGCCGGCATGGGTTTTGTTTCCTCCTTTCCTCGTTTCCTCGCTGGGCTTCGGCGCGTCAGGAGCGATTAAAAGCTGGGAATCGGTTCCGCCAACGTCCCTCCCTTTTTATTCCCTTATCAAGTTTCACAGCCCGCAAGGCGTGCGCAGCCCCGCGGAAGGCGAAGACGCTCCCGTCGGGGGCCGCCGCAGCCGGGCGGCCCGGCCGGGGGTGCGCTGAGGGCGGCCGCCGCTCTCCCGCCTGCGGGGCGGGCGCCGCGCCCCCTCGGGGCCGGGGCTGAGGGAAGGGAGGCGGCCCGGCCGGCCCCGCCGCCGCCCTCCGGGGGTCCCCGCGACGCAGGGGTACGCGGGCTGCCGGGGCAGCTCCAGCTGAGACCCGCGGGGGGGGTTCTGCCACTTTCTCCCGGCGCCGGCGGCAGCTGCCGGGGAGCCTCCGGGCCGCCCCGGCCGCGGCGCCGTGCCCGGCCGCCCCCCGCGCAGCTGGAGCCCTGGCTCCCTCGAAGGGGCCTTGGGGGGGTCTTGAGGGCCTTATTTGCAGCGGTTTTCTGTCATGTTCGAAAGTTGGGGGTACTTGGCTGAGGAGGCGGGTAGGAGGCTCCGTAGGTGCCGCTAAGGGGTTAATTTGGCAGAATAACTGAGCTGTAGGATCCCCGTCCCCATCTTGCAAATAACAGCCACTGCTGAAATGCGCTGGAAACCACAAGAAAAGTATAACATATAGCTAAGTTGAGCAGCGTTGTAACTTACAATTGTATCAGCCAGAAAGGGGGGGGTGGGGAGGATGATATTTAATTTCTGAACTGTGACCAAGTGGAGCTCTATTTTCTTCTCCCTAAAATGACATACAGATTTTGAAGCATGGGTGGCAGACCTTGTGCTATCTGCTTGCCTGGTCCCCAAAGCTAACCCGGTGCCTCATCTGAAATAAAAATAATAGGATGAAGTCTTTGCAGGTCAATGTTCTTATCTGATGCATAATTACGTTTCCATTTCTCCTCCTCACTAGAAGAAACGTATTTGTTTATTTAGCCATTAATGATGTGTTAGATATACTAAAATCAGGCCATATATATGGCATCTAAATCTGGCTTTGAATCTCAAAAACAAGACTCATTTTCAGTCTTCACTGGTTTACAGGCATATGTAAAGGATGTCTGCAGAGCAAGAATGATGGGGGAAAATTCCTGCTTCGTGGTCTTTTTCAAAGCAAGAGTTTCTGTAAATAACTGGTGACTAACAAAACTTCTTATATTCCAATAGTATTTACAAGTATGATAGCAGTCTTTAAAAAGGCAGTGTTCCAGTAATTTGGTGTTTTTTTTTTTAATGTTATTTTACTTGATTAATTTTGAACTAGCTTTGAAGCGCTGTGGTTTGTGGTAAACAAAATCTTAGGTTTTTTTTGTCCTGTGAACCCGTATATTGGATGGAGTTTGTGCATGTAAGTCCTCATTACTGTAACTATCCATGCAGGGCTGAATGCTGTTTACTTCACACATTCTGATAATTCCACTAAAATTAAGATATGCGTCAGAAAATTAATAAGAGCAGAAGTTAGTCCTGTCAGATTTTTACAGCCCCGATGATACTAGTGGGAGCATGCGGCAGCGTTACTACTTCAGATCCCTGTTTGTGCTTGCTTTCATCAGTTTTCTGAAAGAGTTTCTACAATGCCCAAGATAAGATGAAATCTTTCTTTAAAATAAAGCTTTTCTTTTACTGGCTCTCTTGGACTACTGAAAGCTTCAAGTTCCAGTTCTCCATGGGTTCCTCAAACCTTGCAAGTGCTGCTGGCCTCTCTTTTGCTCTGGTTTCTCTGGAGAGACTTATTTGTGAGGCTGCCTTAGTTCTTTTTGATCAAAGACTTCTGTCTTCCTCAGGCTAAGGTATATCAGTTTGAGCAGGTTTATCCAGGTGCCTCCTACAGTTCCTCCTTTATTACCGACTCCTTATCTTCTGACCTGACCTGAAGATTTCACAACATTAGGTGAAGGTTTTGTGAATCAAAATGCATGGTTAATACTGTGCTTAGTACCTGGAAGTCTACTGTACTGCAAGAAGTCAAAAAAACCCCCAGGAGCAGAAGCTCTGCCTGGAGCATCGAAGTCAGCCTGTGGAGGACAGCGCTGGTGGTTGATGGTAGCGAGTGGAGGCTGCAAGCTAGTCTGCAGGTGAAGTAATTGTTAGAATAGGCCTAGGCCTGAATTTACTATGGATTTTGAGAAGTAGTGGAATTGATACATCTGCTCAATTATTTAGCTTGTTATGGATATATATTTTTAGTATATCACTTCTGCAGCGAAATATGAAAACAATACTTTTCGGATTTATGTAACAGATTTAGAGGAGAAAGTAAGATAGTTTGCCAAGAGAGACAAACTGAAAGGTGGACGATTACTCCCAACACTAATGTTTCTTCAAAATTTATGATAACTTAAACTAGCATTCTTAAACACTTGGGCAGTTAGCTATGTTTCTCTCTCTAATTTATATTTTCATAACCTTTCCTGTATGCCAAATGCTCTGACTGATGGAGAGTTTTAGGAAGGGCTAGTTTTGTTTGGCTTGTTAAATCTTTTCTATTACACTAATATTTTATTGTTACCGCTGATGAATGGCAAATGTTACTTATCACACTTCTGAAGAAGGATTCCTTCTTCCATAGTAACCTGGACTGATATAAATCAAATTCTATGAAATACTTTTCCCTGCCTTTTAAAAATAACTTGGAAATCTAACTTCACATGTCAAAATGTGGGGTGGACGGAAGGTTGAAATGTTATTTGGGGAAAGTTGGCAGTCCTGGCCTCACCAAGCCTTTGGTCTTGCTTAATACCTACCCTGGGTTTGGAAGCCCTCCCCACACTTCCTGATTCCACCTACAAACCCTGGCAGTCTCACTACAGTTTTGTCCCAGATTCTCCATCTCATGCCTTAAGGAGCAGTCACAGTTCCTTTTGCTCTTGCAGCCCTTAAGATTTATCAGGCTTTCCTGTTGGGGATAGTTGATCTGTTGCTGAAAACCTGGGACAACCCTTGAAAAGCTGGCTGGGTGGTGCAAGGTTTGAGTGCGGTGCTAGACTTAAGCTCATAGATGTCTTCACAGTGATGGAGGATTTTAATTAAGAAGACTTGCTTGTCTTGATACAAAATCCACGCTGGCAATTCTGAAAAGGAGTTGAGGTTTGTGAATTTGTTTCCTGCTGTTTGGAAGACTATGTTAACTGCTTTCCAGCTGAATATTAAGAAGAGAAAAAACTATAAACTAATGAGGGAGGATTCTTTAGTTTATTTTCCCCGTAATCTGCAAAGGTAGATTCAGTTAATTTGTCCAGGTCAGCAGCAGATCATTTCAGGGAAGAGGTTTTTCCCTGTTTCTTCTGTCATCGTAAGCTAACTAAAGTTGGGCAGAATCTCAAACAGCAAATCAGATTTATACCATGTATTCTACTGTGAAAATTGCTGTTGGGAGGCAGGATACGTTGTCTGTCTTCCAAGTCTTGTGTATGTTTTTGGCAAGGTATAGTGAGATAACATACTGAAAAGCGAAGTGGGCATCTTGCACTGTGCATGGTATGTTTATTAATTTGTCTTTTAAGAGGGAGTGAATAGAACAAATTGTATTCACTTACTCTGTAGGTTTTTCAAGTTTACAATGATAAAGTTTGCTTACATGTTTCAGCAATGGGTTTTAAATTGTTTGATGTCAGTATCTTTAGAGGCAGTCTTGAAAAATGTAGCATTATTTCTGCTTCTAAGGTGTTTTAGAACCAAATTCTATAGAACTTACCAGCCTTCTGAATCCAGAAGAGACTGGGCAGGACAGTTCTTCTGCTTACAGTAGTTTCAGCTCTGTAGCTGCACAGGAGGATTAATATTGATTTCCATAGGTTAGGATGCTAACAGGCTTTTTGCCTCAGCCTGACAAACTAAGCTGCCTTTTCCTGTTTGTCAGTGAATTGGCCCGCAGGCTCCTTCAGATTGTTTTTAATGTTGAAGAAGGCTCTATTTAATGAAAATACAAAAGACAGCACAAGCTAAAGGTGCTTACTTGACGTAGTATGGTGTCAACGTTGTTAAATGTGATGCGGTTCGTCAAGTCCATTTCTTTGGCAGGGTGAGTTCATGCTCTGTTACTGTGGGCCATGGCATTCAAAATCAAATCCATCTGTGGGTTTTTTTTTGGTGGATGTTTTTAATTTTGTTGTATACCCTGCTTCTATGAAACTTTACCCTGTGCTGTGACCTCAGTCAAGTTTGTCTTGAGTACAGTAGTAAAGTCAATCTGGGCTAAGTCCGTCTGGGGAGCATTTTCTCTTAAACTTACTGTATATACATAACTAAAACTCTTTCATTCATATAAATTCCTTTAATTCTGTTAGCTGTACATTTGTCAATAGGAGTTTCTTGCTGCATAAACACTAATTTGGCAAATAGAGTGAAATCTCTTAATACGAGGCACTAAAAAGACTTGGTCTTTTATTGTGATTGTAAGAGGTGGATGTGTAATGGACAATTAAGAGGGAGAAAGTCTTGTGGGAAATAAGCTTTTATTGTATTTTGACAGTTCTTCATGTACCATCAGGTTTTCGTATTGTTTGTTTATTTATAAACTCTGATCTTAGCATATTACAGCAATGCTAGTAAGGTGCACTGAACCTAGGGTGCATACCTGTGTTACGAAAATGGCTCAAAACCATGAAAATGGATATAAAAGTCTAGGAGCTAAATGTGACATGGTATCTTGTGTACTTACTGCTGTGCAAATGGAGCATTAAGAGGAACGCATCCACACTTTGGTATTGTACAGTGTTTCTATTACAGCAGTAATATCGCTGCTCTGCCTGGATTTTGTTTGCTTTGTGTATGTATAAATGGCTAAAGAAAACAGGTGTCAGTAGAACTGAGTTTTATAGGATGAAATTACTTTCTCTGCTATAGTGACATAACTTTAGAATAAATCTTTTGAAATGGTTATTCTAGTTTATACTGTAAATGAGAGCAGAATTTGGTACACAGAGTAGGAGATACTGCCTTTGACGTTCAGAATAACGTTGGTCTGCTATTTTTATAGTTTTAAAAATATACTTCGAATTAATGAGAAGATCTTTAAGTTTTCAAATTAATAATCTAATAGTTGTAGTGTGTATGGAAAGTGCCTTTTTGCTTTAGCCAAGGCAGTGTGTGGGTTGGGTATTCCCCCCTGCCCCTCCAAAGGGCAGTTCTAGAGCTACACGATATCTGGAATTTCTGTGTTACTGTCTGCCATGACACGCAATTCGTGTGGCTTTTGTAGAACGTCCACGTGGCGTAGCCTCTCTGTGTTAGCTGGAAATGATAAAGATAGCAACGTTGCCTCCGTGGGGGAAGTTGGTTGTAAAGCAAACTTTCCTGCAGTCCTGCACAACAGCTCTTCCCACAGGAGCAGCGTGATCAGGCTTATCAGGTGGTGATCCAGTAATTAAACCTTGGAAGGAAGATAGAGGATGTAAATGATGAAGAAACACCTGGTTTAAAAAAAAAAGAAATAAGCATTCTCAGTTTAGACCTGCTATTGGCAAATGCTCTCTGGTTTGATGTGTAGTTTCTATACAAGCACAGATGCATAACCTGCATGAATTAAGTTTTCACTCAGTGAATCTACATTAAACATTTTTCCAAATGAATCATATCTGATGATTGTTCAGCCACTGAATTAAAAATGTATGTATATCATTCTTAATTGTTGTAGCTAGGAATTTTTTTTTTGTCTTTCCTACTGTTGGTGTCAGATAGCTCGAAGTTTTGGTGTTTTGTTTCAGCTGGCTAGTGTAGTCTTTTCCTTCTAGGAATTGATAGTTTCCAAGTAATATGAGCAAGAGTGATGGCTGCTATTTTAGTGGAGTGTTTTTTTGGTTTTGGATACTCAGGTGCAGATAGTTGGAAGCTTGGAACATATAAATATAGCCTACGCTAGATGGCAGTGTAAAATATGAAGAAGCTTTAAGACATTTTGAATTCTTAACAACCCAGCAGAAGCTGCCACACTTACTGTTCACTTCATAGGTAAGCATATTTTTACTGCATGTACCCTTGTTAAATACAAGGTCATTTATTTTTCATGATCTAAATTTGTCTTGAATTTACCTTGTTTGAGGATACATTTGGGCAGTTCCTGTAACATAGCTGGCATACTGTAAATTCAGTCTACAGTTTAATCTTGGTTAGCTGGCTTGTGTTTGTAGTTACTTATTGGTTAGGAAAACCACATGTGTTTTTGAAAATGTTATTTGAGTCATATATTTTAAAACTGTAGGACAAAAGCTGTCAACTGATAAAACAACAACGGGTGAGACTTCATTTTAATATTTCTTAGCTGTATTATAACCATTTATCGTTTACATAGGACAATCTGGTATGTATATGTTGGGTTTTTACAATAAAATAAATTGTACATAATCTCCAGGGCAAATTACTGATGTCAAATTGCAGTTTATTGTCTTTGCCTTACGGAAGGTGTTTGTGTATGTGACTTTTTTTTAAAAATATGTATATATATATATATAAATAAAATCAATTGCTGTAATGTCACTCTTAAGAAATGGTACCTCAAGAAGCCCGAATGCATCTTAATGTTATTCAAGCACTGCAAGGGGACTTCATGAGAATGGGAGTTAGGACAGTTGTTTTGAGCAAAGCGCGTCCTTTGTTAGTGTACCTTGAGGTGCTTTCAGAGTTTTCCTTTAGCAGTGTCTGATTATACAAAAATTCTGATCAAGGTGGAGAAAACAACATTTATAAGAAACCTTTAAATCGGTTTCTGTACCATCAAGGTGTGATATCCTAAAGATAGATTTCCCTGCTAAAGCATAAAAAGCAAGAGGGATTAGAAGACCCAGCCTGTAAAGGATGTGTGCATAGTTGCTGAACTGCTTTGTTATGTATTTGCAAGTGAAATTAGAAAGCAGTTTGATGTAACACTGTGAAAGCTTTATGTTTTTATAAATTGGATTTTCTTTCTCTGACAAAAATGAAAAGCCTGGTCACAATAGCTTCTTTGGAACTGTGTTTTGGAAAAAGCAAAGCTTTCTGCATGCTGGGATTATTAAACATAGTCAGGCTGTCAAAATGCATGTATAAATATATGTAGTACTTTGCACTAAAATTGGTCAGTAATCAGTCTGGTGGTAAATTAGGAAGACTGTACATGCTTAAGATACAAGTCATGACATGCTGAATATGTTTGAGGAAAGAATATTGTACAAAATCCCAACTTCTAATAATGACTCCTTTTAAGCAGAAGATAGAAAAGTACTGTGAAACAGGGGCGTTTAGTGACGAAATAACACTTCCCTTTCCTTGCTTTTCTGCTACTACTGTAATGCTTTTCACAGAAGAAAACATTAGGTACCATCGATACCTGTAATATCATTATTTTGAAGATAATGTAAAAGACTTACCAGCAGAAAATGTAGATGTTCCAATAAACCTATTCTTGGAGACATACTGTTTGTGTGTATATTGGTCTTGGAGGGGCACGGTAAGTAGTGTCCCTCTCTGTTGATGAGGTCTTCTGAAAATTCAGCTTTAACTTTCATCATTCATAGATTGCAGCAAAGGAAAGCTTCTGTAAATTCTCCTTGGCAACTCAGAATCTTAGTTGTTGTCTGAACTCCAAGCGTAAATTGAGATACCACGTCTCAGTTCGGATCTCTCTGGTTTGGCATTGACAGATAATCTTTTTGTTTGTTTGTTTTGTTTTGATTAGCCTTCTTAATTGAATGGCAAACTGTAGTAACCTTGCACAAAAGAAAAAGCATGTTAAACAGCAGTTCATTCCAAAAAAAGGTGGTGGATGCCTGTATGAACGTGAATAGGAGTTGTCCTACGATTTGCAGCTGACGACTGATCTAAAGCCACGTGGGAACCTGACAGAGCAGATCCCTGACAAAAGCATACCATGAGAAGTCACTGACTGGCTCACAGGGTGAAAGGAGTACAGACACTGAAGCAAGACTAAATGGCCATTTATTTTAGACCCCTATAAAAAGTATTCCAGAAATAAACTGTCTGATCTAGTGTCCAACATTCTTGCCTCCAGCCATGATGATGGGGAAACTGAAATCCCTTTTTCCAGTTTGGGATTGTGTTTCATAAAGGCTGAGGAGGCTTGATCTGTGCGCGTGTGATGGTATCGGTCCTATTACCCCACGCCCCCCTCAACCTGGAGTTCGGTCCCCCAGTTTCCTGATGTTTTTGTTCTGGGCTAGCACTTGGCTATCATTTGAGGTTCACCAGCCTGTTCTTTAGAACTGTACCCCTTAGAATGGGTCCTGTGCCTGTCTAAGTGTTTGGGATGCTCCTGAGTGTATCACGCCCATGGCATGCTGTGTGGTCAAAGACGCAGTACGCTACCGAGGTAACCCTCTAAGCTGCTGTTATTGGTAGTATGATGTTACAAGGAAGGTAAAAACTTTTTATTTATTTTACTACTTTTGCCTGTGTAGGATAAAATTCCTCCCTTTCTGTTACCACAGGTGGTTCAGTTGCCAGTTGCAGGTACAGCTTTCTTGTCTGTTACCTGTGGTCAGGGGTGCAAGTTGGAGGAATTAACTGATACTGATCTTGGAAACAAGGTGACCAGTCCCACATTAAGCAAAGCAAGCAGAGTCTCCAGAGCTCCTGGGAACAAGTCACTTCTTAGCTGAGCAGTGGGGACAAAGGGAAGCTAACCTTTCTGGAGTTGTTCACTTATTTTTCTAGTACAGCCAAACCTTGCAGTCTTCTCCCAGGTGTCAGCATTTGTTGGCTATCATATTTGAATAAATCTGATGTTCCACTAAGAAACATGCTACAATTGTTTCCATGTTACTATGAGAAGATCATTTATAATAATTATTTAAAATACCTAATTCAGCACTTGCTCAACTTGTTGAACAGCTTGCTAATGAGGAGTCCTAGAGTTATCTGTGAATATTTATTAAGATTTATATCAACAAGAGAACACAGAAAAACTGTACTCTATTTCAAAAGAAAAATTATTGTTACTCATTTTCAGTGCACTGAAATTACCTTAACAATCAATTTTGGTATGTTACAATAGAATGACATGCTTGGGCATTTTGCCTGAAGCAGCGATCTATTTTTTTTCCTCCTCTGTCTGATCTAGTTCATCACAACAACATCGTGCAGGTAAAGTGGAATTTTACCTGAGGTTTGTGGCTACCTCTTTTTGTAAATACAAAAATAATGAATAGTTTTGTCCTCATGAACTGTTCCAGTTGGAGGAAAAAAAACCCCAAAACACTCCAAAGCATATGCACTGTTTGCCTATTTTAAATAAAATACTGATGAAGATCTAGCCCATGTCTGTGGGAATTTGTGGTCTTATCAGATACTTCCTAAGGTCTGAAAAACATCAGGTTTGAGAATCTATTTTTGTGTTCTGAAAAAGCAATGTCTTCTACTATAGTTAAAAGGTTAAGGCAGAAATATTTTTATGAAAATTGAATTACAAAGTGCAACAATACCGAACACATAGCAGAAGATATATTTTCTAAGCAATTTTAAAAGACAATACCAGCCCATCAGTTATGACCTGAGTTTTTCATTTCTGTATTTGGAGCAGTGGTGCAGCTTTACATCCAGATAATTTGTTAGTTCTGCTGTAGTAAATAAATCAAAAGAGCCTTTGTTGTATAGTCAGCAATGTCACATATCTCTCACCTCCCCTAAGTGATGGGAGCAGATTCTGACCCCATTTGCAGTGCTTGAATTTTACTGAAGCTCAAGGAAACACTCTCTAAGATCTTGCCTTTTGGGTTTTGTTTTCTAAAAATATTTTTGTAGCTTAATTTAAAAATTGTTAGTAATGTAGCCTCTCATGTTGATTCTGGAGATGCACAGAAGAGACAGGATAGTCAGAGAGGCACAGAAGTGCTGGTATCTTAGAAGGGAGTATAGGTCCCATCTTGAAAACCCTCGCTGGCCTGAGGCTCAGACTTGCATTTTGGTCAAATGTACTGATACCTTGAACAGGCAAGGTGAGATGTGCCTCTGTTAGAATGGCAGTGAGAAACTGGAGGAGAGCTAGTGTCTGCAGAGCAGGGAACCTGTGGGGAGTCATAACAACATCAGGGCTAGTAGAAATTTTCCTACCAGATGGGAAATGAAAGGATATGCCATGACAGTCTTGGTGTTGCAGCTTTCCTGAGTCTTTAACAGTGAAGTTGAGTCTCTGTGTGCTTGGCCACTTTCCATCTTACCTCAAAGGTTGTTTTGTCCCTGTTTATGTTTAGACAATTTCTGTGTATATGAGGAGATGATGAGCTGGCTGCCTCCTTGATATTCACATGTGAGACTGACTTCCTTTATGAGGCAGGAATGTGACAGCGTGCATTTGGGTCATGGAGAGCATCAGAATCTTCAGTGTCTTTAATATGGATTTGTGAGTATCTTGATGAAACATTTCTGGTTCTCTTTTACTATTTGTATTAGCCATGGTAGCGTGCCCTGTTCCTTGTCTTTTGTGTTGTTCGTACAACACAAAGCACAGAAGTCAGACTTTCCTATCTATTTCCTGCTTTCCATTTTCTTTTGCCTGCCTGGCATGATGTTCTGGCCTCACAAGGTCTCTAATACCTACTTTCTAGACACTTTATGGTAAACTTCAAATCTAGACACCCTGTGGTAAGCTTTTACTATCCAGAGGGACCTTGTCAGGCTTGAGCAAAGTGGGCCAACGTGAACCTCATGGAGTTCAAAAAGACCAAGTGCAAGGTCCTGCACCTGGCTCAGGGCAATCACCAATATCAGTACAGACTGGGCGATGAGCTGAGTGACAGCAGAACTGCTGATAAGAACTTGGGGATACTGGTTATTGTGGTTTAGCCCCAGTCAGCAACCAAGCCCCACACAGCTGCTTGCTCGCTCCCCCGCAGTGGGATGGGGGAGAGAATCAGAAGAGTAAAAGTGAGGAAACTCGTGGTTTGAGATAAAGGCAATTCAATAGGTAAAACAAAGCCACGCACACAAGCAAAGCAAAACAAGGAATTGATTCACTCCTTCCCATGGGCAGGCAGGTGTTCAGCCATCCCCAGGAAAGCAGGGCTCCATCAAGCATAACGGTGACTTGGGAAGACAAACACCATCACTTCCAATGTCCCCCCCTTCCTCCTTCTTCCCCCAGCTTCATATGATGTCATGCTCAGTATATGGTATGGAATATCCCTTGGGTCAGTTTGGGTCAGCTGTCCCAGCTGTGTCCCCTCCCAGCTTCTTCTGCACCTGGCAGAGCACAGGGAGCTGAAAAAGTCCTTGACTAGTGCAACCGCTGCTTGGCAACAACTAAACCATCTCCACATTATCACCACTGTTTTTAGCACAAACCCAAAACATAGTCCCATACTAGCTACTGTGAAGATGATTAACTCTATCCCAGATGAAACCAGGACACTGATGGAAGAAAAATGAGGAATGAGCTGAGAATGTGTGCTTGCAGACCAGGGAGCAGGTTATATTCTGGTCTGCATAAAAAGAACCATGGCCAGTAGGTGAAAGGAGGTGATTCTCTCCCTCTACTGTGCTCTCAGGAGACCCTACTTGAAGTACTGCATCCAGTGCTGGAGCCCTCAGTACAGGAAAGACATGGAACTGTTAAAGCATGTTCAGAGGAGGTCCCCAAAAATTACCCAAGGGCTGGAACACCTCTCCTCTAAAGAAAGGCTGAGAGAGTTGGTGTTTTTCAGCCTGGAATAGGCTCCAGGGAGACCTTACTGTGGCCTCTCAAGTCTTATAAGAAGGGGGCTTCTAACAAAAATGGAGAAAGACTTTTTACCAGGGCCTGCAGTGACAGGGCAAGGGGTAATGGTTTTAAACTGAAAGAGGGTAGATTTAGATTGAACATAAGGAAGAAATTTGTTTCAGTGAAGGTGGTGAAACACGGGAACAGCTTGCTCAGAAAAGCTGTGGGTGCCCCATCCTTGGAAGTGTTCAAGGCCAGGTTGGACAGGACTTTGAGCAACCTGATCTAGTGAAAGTTGTCCCTGCCCGTGGCAGGAGGTTTGGAACTAGATGACCTTCAAAGGTCCTTTCCAGCCCAAACCGTTTGGTAATTTTGGTGATCAGGATTTGCCTTTCAAACTGCCCCATAGTGTTGGTCTTGATGGTTATTTGGGAGATAAAAAGATTTGAGTTTGTTCTAATGTGTTCATAATAAGTTTAGTTTCAATTCTTAACAAAGATGTAATTTAAGTTTTATATGTAGAACTATTGTTGGTTAAGCAGACCTTGAACTAAAGTAAATTCTATTCTCACATACTGTTAAGCAGTCAGGTTTTTGTTCTTTAATGAAAGGTGCATATAGTTATTTTTTGGAACTTAATGAGAAGTGTTCAGTATGCCTGTGTTCATTAGTGAAGAAAACTTGTAAAGTCTCTGACGTACTACAGTTATCCTGTCCTCTTATTACAGTCAACGATACTGGTTTTTGCTCTTTCTTCATACACAGTTATCTTTCAGCTTGTTCTATTTCTGTCCAAATAGTGTTGTTCCCATTCTAGCCTGGTGAAGGATATTTGTAGCTTTCAGACCTAGTTCTCATCATACCCAGACTACTAACAGAATCAGACAGTGTAAGCCAGGACCTAGCGTTGGGGTGGGAGATGTGTGTAACTTGCCATGCTCTTCTGAGTAGGATTTTCTGCATCTGACAGATGATGCAACCAAATGAGTAAACAAAATTCAGATCTCGTAATATCTGTAGGTAGCAGGTGTCTATATAGGTCATGGACTGCAGTGGTTCAGGTAACTGTAAATAAAATAATTTATACTATATTTAAAATAAACGCTGCCTTAGTCCATCAACTTACATGTCGTCATATGTGAAGAAGGGGACACAAAGTGTGAGTGAGTTTGTAAGATTGAAGAGAGAAAGACAGAAAGATAATCCTTTTTGTTTGTTATGTCACACACAAAAAGAGAAATGCCTTAAAAGAATTACCGGGCAAGGAGGAGGTAATTAAACCATCAAACACAGGGAGTTTCATGGCCATTGTGGGTAAATAACTGACTGCTCCAGGCAAGAGACTGAATTAATTAAAAAAAAAAAAATTAAAAATAATTCTAATTTAGTTAACCCATTTATTAAAGAAATATGTTGGAAAACCATTAGGCTTCCTACAGACATTAATACTTTGACTATCAATGCAACATTTTAGAAAGGAAACTTTGTAAACTTTCTTCACCATTACTTTTAAAATGTACAAACAGCGTTGTGTGCAAAAGTTGGTTTTTTATTAACCTAACTTCCCAATAATTCATTCCTTTTTTTGTCATAAAATATTTATTTTTCCTTTTCTAAACCAGGGGAAATCTGACATCTCTAGCAGGCATTGCATTTTCTTCTGTTTATTGGAAAAGAATCACCTTATGATTTTTCTATTAGTATTTACTGTGTATTCCACAGGTATAAAATTACCTCTCGGTTGATCTTGATGGTACATAGCTAATTAAAGTTTGTTTTCTCTCACTTCTACCAATGAGTCCAATGTGGCTTTTTCTTTGAGAAAAATGTGTTTCATCTCATTTATGGATAATGGTAATTTTAATGGGATATTGTCTGTTAGAAAATATGCTTAGGTATTTAAAAATTAAGGGAAAAAACCCCAATGCAAACCTCTTTTATATTAATTTCTTTATCTGGTTACAGCAGCCAGCAGAGTTTTTTTTTAATCATTTTTTAATTGGGCTAGGAAAGAATGAATAGTAAGCAAGCCATCACACAGTCTGGAAAAGTATTTAAAAAAGAAAGCAAGCGTTGGTCCACAGTAAAGATAAAAATAACTTTACAGTTGATAGGGTAAAGGCAGATAGACATTTGAGAATAACAAAGTTAACTTATATTAGCATGCCGGAGAACAAATCCCAAATCACGTGGAAAATGCGTTGTTGTTCAAGAAGCACTGCATAAGCTGCAGCGCTGTGTTGGAGCAGGGTATGGATTTAGACAAATGTGAAACCAACAATTCTGAAGCTTGAAGCAGCTCTGGTTTGTATTCCATGTGATTTGGAGTGAATGGCTCTTCAGTACTGGGCAACGTGAGAAGGAAAAGACCAATTATTTTTTGAGGGGAAGAAGTGTGGAGAGTTTTTTTTTAATGTACAATACAAAAACGTGAGAATACTTTTTGCCACGTTTCCCGTCAGTCACTGTGCTGAGAGAGACTTCTGCTCCCAAAGGTGAAAGCATTATAAAATTAGCGTGAATCCAATTTTTCCTACTAACTCCTGTGGTATCTGGTCTCCTCAAAACTCCACTGGGAATAGGAGCTTTAATCAGCAGACAAATTGACCTGGACAGTATTACTATGATTTTTATTCCACAATTTATGCAGGGATTTGGCTAGGGGATTCAGAATGGCCCGTTAAGTATCTGTCATCCCTGTCCTTACCTGTCTGCTTGTCATAACCAGGTAAAATAATACCATATGTGTTTGGGGTAATAGTATCAAGCCAGACATCCTCTTCCTGTAATTTACTGTTCAAAATAAGTAAGGCTGAGGAATAAGAAGTGAGCAGGTGAGAGCATCAGTTGGGAAGTTTGCTGCTCATGTGTTTTTTAAGGGCAGGAAAGATCAGGGAGAAGAGGCAGGTGAGATCTCAAAGCTCTGTGTACAGAGTATAGTCTCAGTAGCTATGATTCCAGGTCCAGGACGCCAACAATTTCCAAATTTTCAAAGAAATTGATAGATAAATTATTAAAAATAATGTTTTGGTCTGGCCAGTGGTCACTCGTCTGTGAGTGAACTTGAGCAGTACATCATCTGTCCAATCAAGCAAACGCTTTTGGCACCAGGGTATGCAGTTTATGGTGGTGTGGATGCTTTCTTGGCCTGCAAGCCTTGTCTTGCCTGTTATTGCACCATTGTGGCTACAGCGTTCCCAGCTGAGCGTACGCATTAGCACATGGGAAGTGTATGGAGATGGTAATGGCTGGATTGCCCAGGGAATTGCTCAATTGCTCAGGTAAAGATGAGTGTTTGTGTGTGCTCCAGGCTGGACTGTAACTAGAGTTGCCAAATATAAAACTTTAAAATCATTGTTAATGTAAAAATTCAGACTGAATCAATGTAATACTTTCAGTCTTCAGTTTGAAATAACATTTTTACTTGTGTTTGGTTTCCTAAATGTTACAGAATATGTGATGTAGTATTTGCAAATAGCAGCATTACTTCATAAATTACTGGCATTCTTACTGGTCTAGATGCATTACTCACTGTTTTACTGTAGTTGGGGGAAAAAGCTGGAACTGAGTCCTCGTGTATAAATGAACATATGTAAAGCTCAGTGCCAGAAGGGCAGCGAGAGAGAAAACATGGGCGTGCCAAAGGTACCTGTGAAACCAAAAGGAAGAAATCAGCATTCTCATAAGAAGCTTCTGCTACTGTGCTTACACTAAATTAACAAAATGTAACAAGTTTTCCTGTTGTGTCTAGTTGTACTACTCTTTGTGTCTCCCTGACATAATTTTGGAAGTGGTTTGAGTCAGGGCATGTGTATGTGTATCTCTTCTAGCTCAGTGGGACAGTGTTTCTTGATAATAGCAACTAGATTCAAATTCATGTTGTTACAGGGCACAATTATCTAACACATTTTTTGCAAGTAATTTTCCAATCTTTTAGTTGTGGATTTAATATTTAAAATGTGAGGATTCTTAACGTTAAGAGTAATATTAGGGAACATTAATATTTAACTTGGTGTCAAAGGAAATAGCTTACAGTCATTTTTGCAGATGAGATAGGTAAGATATCTCTCATAGTTCCTTTGACATTTTGGTGCTTATAAATCACTCTTTGCTTAAGGGATAAGGCATAAAATCTTCCTTTGTATGTGTCTGCCAGAAGTTAGATTATATTGGAACTAAATAAACACCAAGTTGCAAGGAATTCAGATTAAGATCCATATTTATAGATTTTTAAATTATCTTAATCCTGAAAAACAAAGCTGAAAGTTCCCATCTGTGTCAGCACCACAGTAAACTCTGGGTTGGCACGGTTCATACTTCTGTGCTGGTCTGTCCCTGGCGCTTGGTATTTTACAGCTCTATTCTTCGTTCGTGGAAGTGCATAAGTACAAGTAGGGCATAGAGGAAAGGTTGCCTTCTTACGTGTAAGCTCATAAGAATTTCACTCTGCAGGGCAGTTGGCTGGTCGTAGTTGGTGACTTAACTGGAACAGAAGGTTCAGATCAGACCAAGAAATTAACCTCAGTTAAGGTCTTCAGTTTTAAATCTGCATCCTTATTAAAAACAGAACACATTGGTGGTTTTATTAAAAGTCTTGCTGTGAGTTATGGTTTGAATATCTCTTTTGAAGAAATTTTTGCAAAATTTCTGCTGGTTCCCCTGCGCCTCGGCCCCCTGAGGTTCAGGGGCACTTTTGTTTGTGCTCTTACCTGCTTACCAGACCCATTTCCTATTCTTTGGCTTGGTTGTAACACAACATCCTGAAGGATTATTTAATGGTCTGGTTAGAACTATGTATTGTGGTATAATGAAATGATGTGTTCAACATTTGTTCCCTTTGTTTTTGTGTCTTTAAAAGTGGTAGTTTTTTGTCTTAATCTAAAATGTAATGTTATACTTCACACTGAATGCAGGAGGTTTAATTCTTTTCAACACAAAAGTCACTGAATCACAGAATGGCGGGGGTTGGAAGGAGCCTCTGGAGATCATCTCATCCAACCCCCCTGCTTGAGCAGGCACACCCAGAGCAGGGGGCACAGGAACGCGTCCAGGAGGGGTTTGAATGTCTCCAGGGAAGGGACTCCACAACCTCCCTGGGCAGCCTGTGCCACTGCTCTGGCACCCTCACAGGAAAGCAGTTCTTTTCTCATTCTTAGCTGGAACTTCCTGTGTTCCAACTTGTGCCCATTGACCCTTGGCCTGGCGTTGGGCACCACTGAAGAGAGTCCAATCCGATCCTCTTGACACCCGCCCTCAGGTATAAGTATGGATAAGATCCCCCCTCAGTCTTTTCTTGTCCCCGCTAAATAAACCCAAGTCTTTCAGCCTTTCCTCATAAGAGAGATGCTCCTGTCCCCTGATCATCTTGGTAGCTCTCTGCTGGACTCTTTCTAGTGGTTCCCTGTCTTTCTTGGGCTAGGGAGCCCAGAACTGGATGCAGTACTCAAGATGTGGCCTCACTAGGGTGGAGCAGAGAGGGAGGATAACCTTCCTTGACCTGCTGGCCATATTCCTTTTAATGCAGCCCAGGATACTGTTGGCCTTCTTGGCCGCAAGGGTACAGTGCTGGCTCATGATCAACAGCACTCCCAGGTCCTTCTCAGCAGTGTTGCTTTCCAGTGGGTCAACCCCCAGTCTGTACTGGTGCATGGGGTTGTTCTTCCCCAGGTGCAGGACCTTGCACTTGCTTTCATTGAATTCCATGAGGTTCCCCTTGGCCCAGCTCTCCAGCCTGTCCAGGTCTTGCTGGATGGCAGCATGACCTTCTGGTGTATCAGCCACTCCTCCCAGCTTGGTATCATCAGCGAACTTGCTGAGGGTGTACTCTGTCCCTTTGTCCAGGTCATTGATGAATATATTGAACAGGACTGGGCCCAGCACAGACCCCTGGGGAACACCACTAGTTACAGGCATCTAACTGGACTCTGTGCTGTTGATCATGACTTTCTGAGTTCTGTTGTTGAGGCAGTTCTCAATCCACCTCGCTGTCCTCTCATCTAACCCACACTTTCTAAGCTTACCTATGGGGATGCTATGGGAGAAGGTGTTAAAAGCCTTGCTGAAATAGAGATAAACAACATCCACTGCTCTCCCTTGACCCAGCCAGTCATGCCATCATAGAAGGCTATGAGGTTGGTCAAGCATGATCTCTCCTTGGCGAATCCATGTTGCATGATGACTATTTCTGATAACCTTCTTGTCCTCTACATGCCTGGAGATGACCTCCAGGATGAACTGCTCCATCACCTTTCCAGGGATGGAGGTGAGGCTGACAGAACTATAGTTTCCCTGGTCCTCCTTCTTGCCCTTTTTGAAGATTGGAGTGACATTTGCTTTCTTCCAGTCCTCGGGCACCTCTCCTGTCCTCCATGACCTTTCAAAGACATTGGAGAGTGGCTTGGCAAGAACATCCACCAGCTCCTTCAGCACTCATGGGTACACCCCATTGGGGCCCGTGGATTCACAAGGATCCAGTTTGCGTAGGTGATCTGTGACCCAATCCTCCTCAACCAAGGGGAAGTCTTCCCTTCTCCAGATTTTTCCTTTCTTCTCTGGGGGCTGGGATGCCTGAGGGCCAGCCTTAGCAGTGAAGACTGAAGCAAAGGCGGCATTCAGTAGCTCTGCCTTCTCTGCATCTTGCGTCACCAGGACACCCACCTTGTTCAGCAGGAGGCCTACGTTTCCCCAGTCTTTATTTTACTACTGATGTATTTGAATAAGCCCTTCTTGTTATCCTTGGCATCCCTTGCCAGATTTAGTTCCAAGTGGGCCGTGGCCTTCCTTGTTGCATCTCTGCATACCCTGACAGCGTTCCTATATTCCTCCCAAGTAGCCAGTCCCTTCTTCCACATACTATAAAGCTCCTTCTTCCATATGAGTTTCTCTAGAAGCTCTTTGCTCATCCATGCAGGTCTCCTCGCTCCTCTGCCTGACTTCTTCCTCATAGGGGTGCACTGACCTTGAGCTCGGAGGAAGTGGTACTTGAATATTGACCAGCTCTCTTGGACCCCACTACTTTCTAGAGCCCTAAGCCATGGGATTCCTCCTTGCAGGTCTTTGGAGATGCCAAAGCTAGCTCACCTGAAGTCCAGGGTTGTAATCCTACTAGTTGCCCTGCTTCTACCACGCAGGATCCTGAACTCCACCTTCTCATGGTCACTGCAGCCAAGGCTACCCCCAACCCTCACATCCTCAACTAGACCTTCTTTGTTTGTTAGTATAAGGTCCAGCAGCAACAGCAGAGAGTTTCTGGCTGGAATTTTTTTTTTTTTAAAGTGGAATACGTAAGTGTTTAAAACCATTTTAGGTACAGACTTGTAGAGAATTTCTGTTTCTATATGGAAAAAAAAATTACCATTTGGGAATAGAGTGTTTTTTTTCTAGAGAAAGCTTATGTTGGAAATGGTGGAAATCTAGCTTTGTGGAAAGAAAGACTAAGTAGTTCCTTTAATGAGAGCCAGGGATAATTGAAGTAGGAGGTAGGTATGAGGATCAGGATGAGAGTATTTTAGTAAGGATGAAAAGGATGGGTACTGATAGCCTGGAAAGCTGGAGGTGAAGTGACAGTCCCCTTGTTCATTTTGCTGTCTTCATTGTTTTCCTCCTCAGTTTTTGAGGCTGTTTTCCTGACAAATTCTATTAATTCAGTGCTGAGAAAAAGCAGATGAAAGTTTTGTGGTGTACTTGTGTGTGTTGTTTTAGACTAAGGAAATCAAATGAAGAGTAACAAAGTTTATCTAAACTGTCTCATTATACGTCTTGTCTCCTGGTTTTGGTGGTGATAGCAGGGCAGCTGCAAATAAGTTGATTGCACAAACCTTTGGGCAGTTTGAAAAACTCTTAGACCAGAAAAATGAGAAATGACAGAAGCGCTGGGAGAACAAGGGAAAAGATGACATTTCTGTATTTCTCCTAGTTTCTGCCTTTGTTTTTCTCTATAAAATGTAAGTGCGTCTTACTTCAGGGCATGAGAGAGAGCTGTTGCCTTTTTTTTTTTCTTAAAAAAAGCCCAAACAAAACCCCCTCTCAATTGCATGTCAGTAGACCATTGTTTCCAGATTACATTCCTGTGCCTTTGTAGATATGACATTCAAATATAAAAGAAAATATTTAAAAATTTTAATATAGTTTATCAATAAAATGCTATTTGGATAGTCTACAAATAAATTGCCTCATGACTATCAAAAATCTTGTGCAAGCCATAATCAAAATGCTAATTAAAAAAAAATGCAGTCAGCCTTTTGCATTTGAAGAAAATGGGGAGTGATTGTAATTTCTCGATCCAACACAGGAATAAGTAACCTTAATTAAGCAATCTTAATCTGTAAAACTAAGACTGATTTCTTATCCTACTGGGACAGGATGACTAGTTACGAGGCACTTGGATAGCAGTAACATTTAGTGGTATATAGTTTGTTAGACGGAGAGAAAGCTTTATGAGCAGATGAAAACTTGATTATCCGAGAATATCAGAAGACTTGGAAATGTATGCTGTAGATATGCATGAAATAAAAAATAATCTAGTGGTAATCACTAACTTGTGCTTTTTTTGCTGAAGTCAGTATCTTCTTGAATGGAAGTTGGTTGCCGAGTTTTCCCCGCTCTAGGTGGACTGTACTGGAAGGTGGACCTTACTGGATCCACCTAGTCTGGGTCCAGTAACCCAGTGCCATGAGAAGGTGATAACAAGTTATTTTTTGTAATAGTTTCTCTTCTTCTGTCACTTCTTACCAGTGGCAGAAGAAGAAAGACAGAAGGGCAGGTAGTACTGAGTTCCACCACAGGAAACAAGAGAGTGAGTGATAGGAGTATTCTGTAGTCAGCTGATACAGGACAGCAGTGTATTTATTGTACTGAATGAATTGTCCCCCAGTAAGGTTTCCGGAATGCTGTAACTGAAATGCATAATTTAGTTAAAAAAAAAAAAATTAAAAAAAATTATATCATGTGCAGTGCTGAATTGGATGTGTATGTATCTGCCAGCAGCTGCTGGTGAACTTCACTCCTTGAAGCATAATTTAGGAGACCTGACAAAGGAGGGGGCAGAATTGGTACCATAGGAGTGAGTCCCTCAATTACATAAAAAGAGGAAAATCATACTTTTCTGGGCCAATGATTTAGGGAGCAAAACTTGCTGTCATGTTTTTTTTTTGTTTTGTTTTATTTTTTTAACTACTTTTTAGTGTGGTTTTCTTCCTTTAGTTTTAATATGCAAATTACCAGTCAAATCTATTAATTGTTTTATCAGCATCCATGGAAATGAAATAAAATGGGAGAGAATACAGCTGTCAGTGGGAGCTGTGCTCATTTAATGGCTGTCAAATTTGACCTCAAGCTAGGCCTCCTTTTATTTCGTTTCCTATGGATAAGGGGTTTGATGGAAGCATTTTGGTATGATAGCATTTCAAAATTTTGACATATATCAAAATAGATACAGACTGCATGCTTGAATCTGAACTTAGCCTTTCACTTAACCTGAAGATTTATAAATGCAAACAAAATAAATGAACAAAGCATTCAGTAAAATCATCTCGAGTGATGCCTGCCATGTAAGAAAAACAGCAAACTGACTGCCAGACAGTATCAGACCAAAAGGAGACAACCTCAGCTCTGGCCAGGTGTGGCAAAGAGTTGCAGTAAAACATGGTTACTGCAAAGTAGGTATTAGGAGGTAAGCTATCCTTTCTGTATTTTTGTATTTTAAATGCTCTGGTTTAGAGTAAATAGCATAAATACTGCTGATACGTCTTAAGATGTATGAAATGTCCTAGAACAATGTCCCCCACCTCTGATATGTGGCAGCTGGTGACACAGCTGCCTTCTGTGACAAGTCAGTCTGGCACTGCTCTAGGCAGAGCAGGGTTACTGAGAAACCTGAGACATGTTTTGGTTTGTCTTCAGGTCTCTTTTTCTGTTAACTAAATAGATGTCCCAGCACTGATTATCATCTCTGGAGTGCAAGGTCTGAAGTACAGTACTGGATTTTGGGACAGCGGAAGATTAAACTGTTACGTTTCTCTCCTCAGGCTCAATTGGGATTGCTCTAATTTATGTCAGTTTTTAGCTGACGCCTCGCAGTCTCTGTGCTGTTCAGATTAGTCCAAGCATAAGGTGCTTTGGGTGAATTGCTTCTCTCATGCTCAGATTGGCTTCCAGCACCTCTCTCCCTGGGGTGAGGGGGGATGTAAGACCATTTTGTTACTGAGGAGATGAGGATTTAGTTTACTACCAGCCACATTATGGCTTCTTTTAAGGATTAGCCCAGAACAGAGAACTGAAATATTTAATTTAGATACTACTCCCTTCCTTTCCCCTTCTCTTTGAAATGGTTCCAAATGCTGTGCAACCTAGTTACTTGAACTATACATTGGTAGGTGTCAGTTTTTCTGTTGCTGGATTTTTATTTGTTTGTTGCTTTACTACCTTGGGGTGAAATGCAGCAGCCATTTAACAGAACTAAGTAGCCATCATTAAGGACAAAGAGAAGGATAGTATCTCTCTGAAACTGCATAGGAAATTCTAGGTATGTCTCTTGGAGTTAGTCAGATTTTGCCCAGGATGCCCTGGTTAATGTCCTAATGAAAGGCGAGTTTTCATTGCTTGGACTCCTAACACTAGCTGTCATGCACATGTTCATCCCAGTGTCAGAGCGTGCTGTGCCACTATGAAACGATTAATTTTTCACATTTTCTTTGGAGCTGTAGGTACGCAGAAGCCCTTTCTATCTTGGCACAGTGATGAGTCCATGAAAGTTCTGAGACTGCTTGCACTGTGTGTATTTTTGATCTTACTGCTGAGAATACATAATACACAATTCAATACACTCCCCAGATGTTGCTGCAGCAGTGGGAGAATACTTAACTCACAGTTTTAGTTTTAATTATTTTTTCAAATGTAAGTGAAATTGTAGCTTACCTCAGCATGAATATTCTATTGAGAATGTGAATTTAACTGGGAAATGTTCTCAAAATTAAACTTGCACTTTTTCTTTAGATGGAATCTTTTAATAAAATTTGATTCTCCACAGTGGTTTTTTTGTGTTCTCTATCAATAATACTTAGATATAACCTTTTTTTTCCTGAAAAAAATTTCAGCAAGTTGATCAGTTGTTGCTTTCTGCTCTATTATCTGTTCAGCTCAGCTTGATTTGTGTTGGTACCAGCAGTGGAACGTAAGGAGCAGAAAAATAAATTGCTGGTTCTGCATGTCTCCTGACCAGAAGTGTTTGTTAGTTAGCTATTCCATTCTTGTTATCCTTCCAGTCAGGACAGTCTGTACAGAAATGAATTTCTTCATTAAAGTGAGAGAACATACCATTTATAGTGCCATTTTCATCCTGGAAATAGAAAATTACTTTTCCTCTGGAAGGCACGAGCATTCAGACACATCTAATGTCTTTGCAACTCTTTAAGAAAATGAATAAATCAAGCTGTCAGGCCTATAATCTCTGTCCAAGAACTCTGACTGTTCCAAGGCTCAACGTGTAGAACCAGAATTTCATCCCTTTGAAATGAAAGTCCTGTGAGTAAGCAGAGGTCACGGTTTCACAATTCGTTAAGTGTATCATCAACCTTTCTAACATGTCTGAAACATTTGCCCCACAAATATACTGTCCATTGGCTGATTGAATGCAAAGACTGAGGTAGGATTTAGGTATTTCTTTCCCTAGTTAGCCAAAATGTGCATGGTAGAGAACTATGGAGTAAGAGAAGCAAAAGTGGATTGGAGTTGTACAGTTATTGACCAAGCGATCGGTCATTGAAAGGCAAAGCGTTTGCAGGGTCACAGCACTAACCTCCATCCATCTGTGATTTCCAGGGCCTGTTTTGTCTACCAAGGTTTTGAGGAATACAGAGCCACCTTGTAAAGACTCCTGCTGAGGAATGATTTATTTTATTGTCAACAGGAAGACACCAGTCTATAGTTAGCCATGTCTAGTCTACAGTCAGACTCAGTGGGGCAGATTAGGTGCTCTCATAAAGGGAACATGGCTGGAGAAGTTTGGCAGGAGAAAACAGATACTGAAGCAGCTGGACTTAGATAATCAGTACTCCAGGTGGGCAGAGAGATCTGTTTGCTTTGCTTAAATTTGAGGCTAAGAAATAAAATGGTGCCATCCTCTAGGCATAGCACTGAATCCTTTCAGATCTTAGGAAATCGTTTATTTGCATACATTTATCTGCTTGATTATGTGGGGTTTTTATTTGCTTAGTGGTGGTGATCAGCTATGCATAACAAGAATTAATCCCATCGGGAGCGGTCTTGCAAGTATGGAAAACATAACCTTCAGGGTTTATGATTCATCCCTGTTTAAAGGGAACATTCAGGCATTAAACCCAAGTTTTATTACTGAACACCCTGAGATCCCTGCCTGCTGGCTTAGTACAGGGAATGGGAAATAAGAGTAGAAGGCAGATGATGAGCTCTGCTCTCTCTTGCTGAAGTGGCTGGGAAAGTTCCTGTCCTTACTGGCTGGTTGTGTTTTTAGTGCTGGGCAGTAGTTCTGGCTCTTCAGCTGTCACTGATCTCAGCCAGGTGTTCTCCTTTGTGTTGATACCAGTGCTCATTTAAGTTGAATAGCAGATGTTAAGGATCAGTATACCTTTATTTTTGTCCCCCTTGCTGCAGGAGTGGTGTCCTCTGCAAGCAGGGACGAGTGGCAACTAGGAGCGCTCCAGTTTAATACTGTTACTGCTGGATTCAACAAAGCCCGTTTGAGAGGGAAAGAGTAAGCTTTGTAGAAAATACAGATCCCGGGGAAGAGGGAGAAAGCAGAAGCAATCAACATTAATTTCCTGAAGCCAGTGTCTCAACACATTAAGCTCAGGTAAGGTAGTTGGGTGTAATTGTTTTTCCTTTAAAAGTAATTCTTGACTATTATGTATGGAGTCATGCTACTGTTCTCTTTGTTTCTATGCTCAGTCTGGTCCTGCCTTATCAAGGGGAAGCTTTGAGAGGTATCTAAAAGCTGTTTGGCCTTATAGAGCAATCATCATTGGAATATAGGCTTTATGTTATGTAGCAGCCTAAGGAGAACTATGGCAAACATGTTCTGTCTGATTCAATGTGGTCTCCTGTTGCATGAAAAAATCTGCTGTTTTAGTTGAAGCTAGCTCTAAAAAGACTGTTAATAGCGTTAATGTTAATTCTTCATCAATACAAGTCCTGTGAAAATAATGGTAGGTGTCCATTGCAGCATCATGCTAGATTTACTTGGTAGATGTTTCTGGTCACATGGTGCCTCGTAGCTTTGTGCCCTGTGCCTTTTTTTTTTTCTTACTCTGCACAAAACAAAAAGCCCAACAATAAACCCCACAATATGCAGGTTTTGGTCCTATAAGCATCTGCAGAGATTTGCTGTGAAGGAAATCTTGAGCTATCTATCCCTTACGTACTGATGAGTCTCATAAGTTAAAGTATGGATTCATACTTTGTATATTTGTAAATAACCCCTGCATTATCTCTGTTCTTTTATTTTTCCTAGCAGCTCCTTGCTTTTGTGTCCCTAAAAGAGCACTGAATTAATATCTGTCCTTGTCTATTCTTTTATTTTGGGGCTAGTTTGTCTTTTTCTTCTCCTCTTCAATAGCAGAACTTGATGCTTTAGTATTTCCTGCCCTCTGAGAATATACCATTCTCTCATCCTCTATAGACTGCGGTAGAAATTGCTGTAATACATACAAAACCTGCTAAAGTGATTAGGAAGTCTAAAGGTTTTACCAGTAAATCCTCATTAGTTTCCATTTAAGGATACACATCTAGACTCCAGACTCTCTCCCTTTGCTACAAGTACCATTTGCAGTTGAATAGGTTGTTCAGTGTTTTTTAAAACTTACACAATTCCTAATAAGCAAGTTGTAGGTTGGTACAAGTTGGTTCCTATTGTGTCTGAAAAACTATAGATGCCACCAGGGGTACTGAGAGTCACCTGCTGTCAAATCCCAGGCTAAATCCAGAATGATTTTTCAGTCATTCACCTAATACTACCCAGAAGTCCCATCAGTGAGTTGGTCTCTTAATCCCAGATGGATTAATTTAGGTATCACATGTGTTTATATATCCCGCTAATCCTTTATTATGATCAATCCTACTTTAGGTTTTCAGTAAATCGTTTTTCCTTTAACCCTATCAATTCATGCATGCAGCTTCTTTACTGGCTATCATTTGACCATCTTGTACCAGCATCAGTGAACTAGATCTGAGGATGTAACAGTTCTGGATAGAGAACTGGTAGAGGTTTGAGCATAATGTCTGCGTGGAATGTCCATCATCTTATAATTCTTGTGAAATACAGATTGTCAAGTTTGTCTTCAGGGTAATCTCAAAGTTGCAACTAGATTAGGAAAAAAAAAGGTAATTGAATATTAAAAAAAGGAATCAATAATAAAGAAAAGATAGTCAAAGACCAGAAGTTTGCTGACCTGTGTATTAGAAATATAACCAGTATGTGGGATATCAAGCTGCATTTAAAATACTAAAATGCTTAAAAATGACAAGAAGCAAGGTTGCTAGTAAGAAGTTAGGGGTGAGTGTGTATGTTCAAGCAGATGTGGTAAGTGTAGCCAAGCTCTGTCATTTGGTGAAAAATATTTTGGAAACCAAATGTAAATTACTTAGAGTAGAACTATTATTTTAGCTTTAAAATAGCGTGCATCAAAGCAGCTCTTCTTGTTTTACTAGACTTGTCTGATTATATGTTATAGGCAAGTTATTCAGACTGTGTCAAGGTGATGTACCTGTGGTTTAGGTTGTGCCTGAAATTAAATAACTGCTAGAAAAGTGAGGTTGAGTAGAGAAGAAGTAGGATTAGATTAATGCTTGCAGTAGGGCCAGACTTCCTTGAAGGAATGAGTTGATGGCCATGAAATGCCCTGGGAGAATTTGTGTTGTGCTCTTTCAGCAGATGTGGTAGAAGCTGCGTTCCCTCTTGTGTTTGTAGCAGTTACTGCGTTTCTGTATTGCTGATAAGTGAAGTGGTGACAGTTGCATTTCAAATTCATAAAGACAACTAGCTTTTCTTTCTGTAAAATGGGTGAGATTCTGTTCTGTGAACAGATGGCTAGCTCTTAGATGCTATGAAGTAAGTGGAGTTAATGGATGTTGGTCATTTTTAGTGCTTCAAAGGATACAGTTGTAACTTTGGTTTTAGGGTTTCAAGCTTCTGTGCTGCAGTCTGGACCCAGAGAGCAGGCTCAGTTTTTAAAATAACCTGGCTCAAAGCTTTTTGGTAAAGGTATCTGCATATATTTATCCTTCCAGCAAGAACATGGGACTTAATCTGGGGGAATGCTAAAGTAATTCAGTGTCCATAAACTTTGGATTCAGTACCAAAATATATTTGGTATTGAACCCATGTCGTGTTTTGGTAGTGTTCCTGTTTGCATCTTCTCTGTATGTAAAGTCAAGACCTGGTAAAAACAAACTTGTACTATTATGGTTATGTGCTACTGCTTCTTTACTTGCCCTCCCCCATTTTTTAAACAAAAGTAGGAAGAAGTGTACCAGCTACTGCTCTGTCTGTTCTTCCACGGTGATAATATGATAAGGATTTTAAGGGAAAAGATTGCAAGGCGAGATACAGTTTTTCTTTAAAAGTCTTATATTGTTATTACAAACTATGTTGCTGAGATTGAGAGGGACATATAAAATGAGGGGAAAAAAAATCATATGTACTTCACGTATGTGTGAATAACATTTCTTCTTCCTAAAGAAAACATGAAGACCAAATATCTTCAGAAAACACATGCTAAAAAGATTTGCTGTTCTTTTGATAGAAAAGTACTATGATTTCATAAAAAGGCCCAATAAAATTAGTGTTCTATCATAACTTTCTGAGTTTTAAGCAATTCATCTTGTAAATGGTATAATCTCAAAGAATTTTAAGTGTTACATGGACTGGTTAGAAATCTGTCTTCATATAACAACTCTGTTCAGGATCCTTAATTTTTTTCAGTTCTGTGCCATGAGAAACTGTAACTTTTTGTCTTTGCTGCTTATATTCTGCATGTTCTAGTATTTCACATTCTCTTTTAGTAAGTAGAGCTTGTTTTGCTACCAATATCTCCTAGTGACAGAGATAGTGCTACCTATTGTTTCTTATTCTAAATTGCTTCTGACTTCATTTTACATGTGGGGAGTATGGAAGTACAGATTTGTGGCTGCTGCTTTCACGCTTTGTCATGAATTTCTTTATTGTTGCTTAAGAAAATGACAAGCCACTGTTTGAGATTCAGAGCTTTCTTACTATGGCAGTACTGTTGCAGCTCTGTAAGTTAAGACTGCATGGCTTTGCTGTGAATATAGAAATAAAGTGTCTCATACTTTTCAGTGACTAAAGCCCATTTCCACTTTGAATGTTTTCTACCTTCAGGTAGGATACTTGGATTTTTGATATCTAAAGGATTATGTTTAGTAACTTTTTAAAAGATAAAGCTCACGGCCAGTGTTCTAATAACAAATCTCCCAGGCAAAACATCTCTAATCACCGCAGAGCACAGCAAACTACAAAACCCAACGCTAGACTTTAACATGTACTTCAAAAACAGCATGCTGTAGATCGGATAAACTAATATTGAGAACAGATGAGTCGATGCTGTGACCAGCCAAAAAGGGCTGTCATGGTTTAGCCCCAGTCAGCAACTAAGCACCACAGAGCTGCTCGCTCACTCCCCCCACCCCAGGGTGATGGGGGAGAGGATCAGAAGGGCCAAAGTAAGAAAACTTATGGGTTGAGATAAGAACAGTTTAATAATGAAAATAAAACAGTAATAGGAATAATAAGATAATGAAAAAGAAAATAAGGGGGGAGGGGGGGAGAGAGAGGGAAGTGAAACCTTGGGGAGTGGTGGGAACCAAGCAAACAAAAAAGTGATGCAACTGCTCAACACCTGCTGACCGCTGCTGCTGGTCCCTGAGCTGCGATCGCTGCTTCCCCCAGCCAACTCGCCCCAGTTAATATACAGGGCGTGATGACATATGATATGGAATATCCCTTTGGCCAGTTTGGATCAGCTGTCTTGGCTGTGTGCCCTCCCCTCCTGGTTTCTTGTGCACCTGGTAGAGCATGGGAGGCTGGGAAAGTCCTTGACTAGTGTAAACACCACTTAAAATCAACTAAAACATCATTGTTTTATCAACATTATTCTCATACTAAATCCAAAACACAGCACTGTACCAGCTACAGTGAAGAAAATTAACTCCATCCCAGCTAAAACCATGACAAGAATATTTAGAAATAAACCTGTCCTGTATTTTGCTGAGATTGATTTTTTTCCTACTTATTAATGAGAAAATGAGTCACTAGAAGCTCCAGGTAACCTGTGGCGGTGAAGGTGGTAACCTATTTTACTTTGGGAGGTGGGGAAGATGAAAGAACTGTTAAGTAGTAATAAGCCTCTTTTCCATGCCTGCTAACCTATTTTGTTTAATGCGTTGCCTTATCCTGGGTAGACCAAAAGCGTACAGGCTGGAGGTCACATAAGGCTTTGACATATTGGAGGAATGGAGAGGCGGGGATATGTACAAATGTAAATTTACAGATGTGCTGGACAAAATGGTAAATCCACTTCAATATAACCTGTCTACTCAGTATACCAGTGAAAGCTTGTGGCTCTAAAAAGCAAGGCTGAAGAGAAACCTGGATAATGGATGGTAGTTAGAGATTTATGTTTGTGACTCTGCAGACAGCAGAAATATTGAAGGTTTCTTTTGGAAGAGTCCAGTGGGCTGGAGAAGTTGCACGGCTGTGTGAAGGCTCACTTGGCACTGAACAGAAGTCTCCCAGGCCTTGGAAGAAAGAGATGTAGGAGGATGACAAGGTCATGGATTACTCAAGACCTGGTCCTACGAAAAGGATTTGGGAATTTTGACCATTTTTAATGCAACCACTGGAAGAGGAGTCCTTTAAAAGATGAGCTCAAACTGTAATCCCTGGAGAAACAGTCTGCTGGCATTGAGAATTTGTGCTACTGCTGAAGAACAAATTCAAACTCAGAAATGTGATAAATTTGCATAATGCCTATGATTTTTTTTTTTCTTTAAAGTATACATGAAAATCATAGAATCACAGAATGTCCTGAGCTGGAAGGGACCCACAAGGATCATCAAGTCCAACTCCTGTCCCTGCACAGAACAACCCCAAATTCACACCATGTCTCTGAGGGTGTTGTCCAAGTGCTTCTTGACTATTGCCAGGCTTGGCGCTGTGATGCCTCCCTGAGGAGCCTGTTCCAGTGCTCCACCACCCTCTGGGGGAAGAACCTTTTCCTAATACCCAGCCTAACCCTCCCCTGGCACATCATCCTGCCATTCCCTTGGGTCCTGTTATTGGTCACCAGAGAGAAGAGATCAGCGCCTGCCCCTCCTCCTCCCCTTGTGAGGAAGCTGCAGACCGTGATGAGTTCTCCCCTCAGTCTCCTCCAGGCTGAACAAGCCAAGGGACTTTAGCCACTCCTCACGTGGTTTCCCCTCTAATCCCTTCACCAACTTCGTGGCCCTCCTCTGGACACTCTCTAGTAGCTTTATATCCTTAATGTACTGTGGTGCCCAAAACTGCACACAGCACTTGAGGTGAGGCCACACCAGCGCAGAGCAGAGCGGGACAATCCCCTCCCTTGAACAGCTGCAATGAGGGCTTGATGCACCCCAGGACATGGTTGGCCCTCTTGGCTGCCAGGGCACACTGTTGGCTCATGTTCAGCTTGCCGTCGACCAGAACCCCCAGGTCCCTCTCTGTGAGGCTGCTCTCCAGCCTCTCATTCCCCACTTTGTATGTACATCCAGGGTTGCCGTGCCCCAGGTGTAAAATCCAGCACTTGCCCTTGTTAAATTTCATGCAGTTGGTGACTGCCCAGCTCTCCAGTCTGTCTGGATCCCTCTGCAGGGCCTCTCTGCCCCTGAGAGTGTCAACAGCTCCTCCCAATCTTTTGTCATCAGCAAACTTAATTAGTCTTCCTTCCAGTCCTGCATCCAAGTAATTTACAAAGAAATTAAAGAGTACCGGCCCCAAGATGGATCCCTGCAGAACCCCGCCAGTGACTGGCCGCCAGCCCCATGTAACCCCATTCACTATGACCCTTTGAGCCCGACCCACCAGCCCATTGCTCACCCACTGCATTACGTATTTGTCCAGCTGTGTGCTGGACATCTTGTCCGGGAGGAGACTGTGAGACAGTACTGAAAGCTTTACTGAAATCCAAAAGGATTACATCGGCTGGCTTTCTGTGGTCAACTAGATGGGTGACCTTGTCATAGAAAGAAATTAACTTTGTTAAGCAGGACAGCAGATAAAGCGGTGTCACTGTATAGAATAGTGGACAATTATTAGAATAACAGGTAAGTGCAATAAATATTTCTGAGAATGGTAGTCAGTCTGCTGTTTAGTGGTCTACTGGTTATGACTATGCCAGCTTTGAATGCACTTAAGGTTCTATTAGCTGAAGTGCAAATGAAGCTGAAACATTTTTGTGCAAATGGAAGGAGCTTGAGGTATAAAATGGAATGATTTGCATTGCAGAATATTAAACTGGATATCACAGCCATAAGATAGCATAACAGTCATGACAGAACACAAATATTGAAGTATACAACCCTTTCAGGAAAGCTAGAAATACAGGTTATTGAATAGCACTAAAACACAGGATGCGTTGCTCTAATAATTTAGTGACAAAGTAAGTGAATCAGAAGCTGCTTAGATTGGCGTTGTGTTAGTGAAAGGTGGTAAGAGACTCTACTGGGGTGTTAGTAGATTTCTGAGGTAGATGTAGTGCTGGATCTGGAAACAGGTAATTCTAATGGTGTGAAGAATAAAATTATTGGGAATATTGTGAGAGACTACCTTCACAGAATCACAGAATGGTGGGGGTTGGAAGGAGCCTCTGGAGATCATCTTGTCCAACCCCCCTGCTTGAACAGGGACACCCAGAGCAGGGGGCACAGGAACGCGTCCAGGCGGGGTTTGAATGTCTCCAGGGAAGGGACTCCACAACCTCTCTGGGCAGCCTGTGCCACTGCTCTGGCACCCTCACAGGAAAGCAGTTCTTTTCTCATTCTTAGCTGGAACTCCCTGTGTTCCAACTTGTGCCCATTGACCCTTGGCCTGGCGTTGGGCACCACTGAAGAGAGTCCAATCCGATCCTCTTGACACCCGCCCTTCACGTATAAGTATGGATAAGATCCCCCCTCGGTCTTCTTTTCTCCAGGCTGAATGAACCCAGGTTGAGCAAACTTCATGCGTATCTACTGGAGAACCAGTGTTTCTGGGAGGTAGGGCCGAGATATTGTGCTTGAGAGGTCTAACATTTTTTTTTCTTTTTTAATTTGAAAATAAACCGTGGGGCAAAGAACAGGTGAGGCTGGTTTTGGGTACTGTAGTTTCAATTCAGACTTTGTGTATCTTGAGTATTTATATGGTTTTGGTCCTGTATGTTTTTCTGAGAGATGGGTTCAGGGAAGGATTATGAGGACTGGAAAGCATTTCCTACAGAGGAAGAATGAAAGAAACAAAACCAAAACTTGGCTTGCTTTGACACTTCCAGTAAGGGGAAGAAGAGAATGTAAATGTAAGGTAAAGGTCAGTGTTGGCATAATAATGTGGATAATTTGGACATTAAGACGTTTAGTCTGGAAACTACAGAATGCTCTTGCCAGTAAACCAGTCAGGTGCTGGAACAATATTCCTTTGGGGATGTCGAGGTAAAGTTATGTAGCTGCTTTTAGGTTTGAGCTCAGTAAAATACGTTGTGAAAAGGATTAGATTTGAATGTTGCATGTAATAGTAGGTTTGATAACTTAGAGGTGTCTTTGGTTTTTAATGTAGTTGGACTAAGCCTGTGTGTCCAGCACGTGCTCTTTGGGTTCCATTGGCTGTTTGGTGTCTTGTAGAAGTGGGAGGTAACTGGTTGTAGTCAGTTTGTCTCTTCAGATTATCTCTACAAGCTTTACAGAGAGTAACTTTTTGTTACAGTTTCTTTTGAGTATTAAATCCAGTTAAGTTGAAATGCCACTACAACACTTAGAGTTGCCTTAAACCTTTTTTTCCATGTCATGAGAAATGTTTTATAGGACTTCAGGCCTTTAAATCAGATGATGTTATAACTGACAGGTTTCTGACCCTTGGTAATTTTTTGTGCTTGAAAGGTAATCATAGGAACAGTCTTTCATTCTCACACATTTCAAAAGCAGCAGCACAAAAAAAAAAAAGGCAACAATAATAGTATCCCTCCTTCACCTGCTACCCCTCCAGACTTCACCTCTCTTCTGTCCACCTGCAGAAGGAGTCTGATATGGCTGGTCTTGACACTTGTGCTAATGACAGGAGTTGCCTGTGCATCTCCCTACATAGTGATTTTGAGTCAATGTTATACCATTTTGCTAGAGCAAAATAAAGGTTGAATCTTAGTGTTTTGGTAGAGAGGGAGAAATTTGATGTGTCCATAGGCTAGTTAAATTTAGCGAAGTGTTTTCTGGGGAAGCAAATAAATAGTAAATGGCTTAATAAAGGAGTCTTGTGGGTCTGTGTTACTGCTGGGGCAGGGGGGTGTGTGTGTGGGGGGGTGGGGGTGGGGGACAGGGCAGAATAATATTTTAAAACCAAAGAGAAATATTGGGCAGAAATTAAAGCTTTGGTCATATTTACCTAGAATGTAGGAAGAAAGTGGCAACTTCATGGCATTGCAAGAAAAATGCAAAATTTCAGTCTTCCTTCTTTTTTTGTATATTTTTGTTAAAAATCTGTATGCTGGGAAGGGAGGGAGACAGTTAAGTTTGAGAAACAACCAGAGAAGCTTGGCACTATGCATATCCTCCAACTAACATACTCCTAATTGCCTGACTGCCTTGAGAAAATTGAGGAAGAGAACAGTTTTTGAGTTTATGGCTATGTTTTCATCTCACTTGTAAGGTACTGATACACCGTAGTGAATTGGGGTGTGTGTGTGTGTGACCACAACCTATGCTAGGTGAATGGGGTGGAAGACTTGTAAAATACTCTGTGTGTGTGTGTTCTGGCAATTTGCAAATCTTAAGATGTTCTCAGGCAAAGACAACAGATATTTACTAGCACAATTTAAGTTTTTTAAACTTCTTTGTCTAAACTCCTGCACAAGTTATTTTTCAGCCTTGAAGCAAGGTGAACAAAATAGTTTAGACTAACTGAAAATTCAAGAATGGGGGGGAGGGGGAACTCTGATGCTCTACTCTAAACGGTTTTAAGGCTGTTATGTCAATTGCAGAAAGAACTCCCTTCCACCAGCTGCAGCAGAGCTGTTGGTCCACAGAGCAGCCACCTTATCTGGGTTTGTTTAGAGTTGGAAGAAGCTGTGGGTGGATCATAAAACTGACTCTTCTCTGGCCTGGACCCTGAGGTTCGAGTGTGCCTGCCTTCTTACCTCTCTGTCACCCTTCTAGGTCTGCCAGCAGCAGCACAGGGCTCTCTTTCTGCAATCCTTAGCATATGTTCTCTCCTTCCTGTTCCTGCCAAGTCTAATCGCTCTTCCCAGGCCAGACCCGGTCACTATTCCAGCTCTGAACATCGATACTGATACTTCTGCTTGTCACCTTTAAAGTGCATTGGCATATTTGGTCCTTTCTTTCCGCAATCATTCCTTCTCTTTGTGATGTTCTAGTCCAGTTGTTACTCTCTGGTGGCTCTTTCCACGAAGTCTGCAGTCTTGAAGCAGACTTTGAGAAGTATGTCCTTGAACTGCATTTCTTAGAAAATGCTTTTGCCTCGCTTTCTTGAGAAACGTTTTTGTTTCATAAGTTACCTCATATTCCTGATTATTTAATACAAAAGAGAGCATTCATTCGGAAAGATTTAAATCTTCAGAGATGCACATCCAT
Organism: Phalacrocorax aristotelis; assembly: GCF_949628215.1. NCBI lineage: Eukaryota > Metazoa > Chordata > Aves > Suliformes > Phalacrocoracidae > Phalacrocorax > Phalacrocorax aristotelis. Next base: position 19,601,172 of record NC_134279.1, read on the forward strand.
TAATGTATGCAAACGTAGTTAAGATCAAAATAACTGCAAGTCTGCAGTGATGCAATGGAATTGTATTGGGATGATGCAGTGAGGAGGAGGAAGATAGTTCATTATGGTGTTATTAAAATTTATTTTTGTGCTGAAATAATTGCACTGTTACGTAGTCACTCTGAATGGGTATATTCTTCTCCAATATCTGTCTGATCTGTGTGTCACTAATAAGCATAGATGACTGCTCCATTGCTGACTAGGATTAACTTTTAGTCCAGCCACTATTTTTATATGGAAGGCATCTTCCTCAGGCTGTGCTTGTTGTGTGAAGCCCCTCTCCATAGGCTGTGAGACCTTACGGCTGCATCACTGCCTGCTGCAAACACAAGTCGAAAGCTTACTATTGCCCAGATGGTGAGAGGAGCTTATTCAAAGCTCTGGCCGGGCTGTAGGTGTTCTGCTTTACCTCTGTGATGAGATGACAGGAAAGAAAAGAATGCTAGTGTGACCAAGGAACAGCCCGTTTGTAGCCACCACTGCAGAGCTTTGCAAGCTGAAGCTCTGAGCAATATTCTTTTCTTTAGCCCTTTTAGAGACAGGTTTTTTGGTGCTTTGGGTCTGTTGGTCCCCTTTTAAGTCCTGTTTCACTGCTTCAGGCTGGTTTCCCCATTTATTCTTGCCCAGAGGGTCTTTTAGAAGCTGAGAATCCTTCAAAGTATGTAGGTCTGATTAAAATGTAGGTACTAATCCTTCAGTTAGATGTTGAGCAGCTTTTCCAGGCTGAGCAATCAGGTGCGATTTCACTAGGGATGTAAAAAGAGGCTGATACCAACCATTCACATCCTGAGGCAAGCTCAGTTTCTGTGTCGGGGGGCTTGGCTTGTACTACTGCACACCTTTGTTTTCCATCACAGAAACATTCAGCCCTGGACTGCCTCTAGTAAACATCATTGTAATGTTTCATGTTTATACAAAGCCATTCATTTAATTGAGGCATACTTATTTTGTCATAGTTGTATCATACTGCTGAAGTCACGGGCTCTTCACCCAAATAACTATGTACCTAAGGAGCATAAATATCTTATGAAACCAACTCTTGAATTTTGTATTTTGTGTATAACTGTGACAGCCTTATTTTTCTTTAAGTTATTGCTGTGAACTTTTTATCTTTGAGGTGTTTATTCTGGAAAACATGTATTTGGTGAGTTTTCTGTAGCTGGGCTATTTGTCAGTTCCAACTTCTTAGACTAAGGCTGTTTAAAAAAATATTTGCAAAATATTTGCCCATGAAGCTGAAGAGAGTAGGGTGTTACATGTTACAGAGTAGATAACTATGCAGAAATACAGTTAAATATGTGGCTCTATTGCCTCATTAATAACTTATTTTGTAAGATTTAATTTATTTTTCAGGGTTTTTTCTATTTCCTTGGTGCTTCCAGCTAGTACAAAGTTGCATATTAGCGAAAACAGGTAGTGTAGTGGTGGTTATTCAAGAATAGAAAATTTAAGTTTACTTGAGTGAAGTGTTACACTTCTCAGATTGCTGTCTGCGTGGGAAGGCGTTAGCAGGTTTTGACTTTCCACGCACGGTGTCTGTGTCGCTTACGGGTTGTAATAGCGAGGAATTCCGCAGCCACAAAATCAGAAGCCACATAGGTCACCGTGGAATAAGCCAAGGAAGAGAGCTTTTGTACTTGCAAATATGCAGGTTGAGTGGTCCTAATTTTAACTGAAATAGGTATGTGGGGAGAGCTTTATTATCTTCTGTATTGTCCTTTGGCCTTGGATTCAAGATGTGGTTCTAAAGTATCACCTCTTACTTTCATCTAATGTCTTCACTTTGGATGAATTTAGGGAGATTTCATCAGCAGCTTGGCTTAAAAAAATTGTGGAGCTTATAAGTTGTCTTGAGATGTCTTCCTCATTCTTTAAAATACATAAACTTTATTCCTGTCTGCTAATTGAGGATATGTTGTTGATCTTAATGCCAAAGGTGAACGAATGACTTGTTATTGCTGTAGCTGCCAGGTCAGTATAAAGCAGTAGCGTCCTTAATGATTGTCATGTTCCATGAGTGTTGTTGCATTTCTTCCCCCTGTAACTATTCCCTGAATATTCCCTTCCCCAGATGACACAATAGTTTCTATTGAGTGGAGACTTCCATTGCATATAGAAATTGAATCATTATTATTGAGTCACAGTTAAAATGATTTATTGCTTTTCCTTAATATAACAGCACTAAGTCACCATGCCCTAGATTTATTTGTTCAGCAATTATGTTCTAAACAGTGATACTAGCTTTTTAATTAGAAACGTAGGTAACTGGATATTTGTTAACTTTCAGGAGCAATATCTTTAAATAGGGAATGTACTTCATAGAAAGATTTCTTTTTCCTGGTATTTTGGTTGACTTTTAATTATTCAAATTATATGTAGTCATCAAATATTAACTCCCTTACTTTTCCATGCTTTCCTTCTGTCAGTTTAGAGGTAATTGAGGGAAATCCGGTAATCTCTTTCCCTTGGAAAGTGCAGGAGCAGGAGAGCTCAAGGTCTCTGCCTGAGTGTGGGGTAGTAAAATCAAAGCCTTTGCTGGGTCTTCACAGGTGTGTTAGAGAGTTTCTGTAAGAAAAAACACCTCTGTTATTTTCTTGAAGACTGGGGGGTGGGGGGGAAAGACAGCAAAAGCAGAATTGATACCACTAAGAAAAATGGGAGGGATTCCTTCCTCTTAATACCAAAAGAAAAATGGTGGTGAACTCCAGAGCTGTCTGAAAGTTAGTGAAGGGATTTTTTTCCAAGTACTTTATATCTCTAATCTTAAAATGTGATATTATGTTGTATTTTGCTTTATGTGGGTGACTTGGCTCAGTAGTTTTCTAGCTAAAAACTTTTTAGAGCTCAAATGAACCCCAAATCTCTCAAATTTGCTGTTAAAATCTTTTTAATGTTTATAGCTTAGATAAATCCCAGATACCACGAATTTGGGGGATGGGAAGAAGTAGAGAGAAACTCTCATCACTATGCTTTCTCAGCAATGTGGTAATCTTGTTTGTTGTTTGTTTGTGTGTGGTTTTTTTTTTTTTTTTTTCCTGTCAGTGTAGATGCCAAGGCTGTCAAAGTTGTTTGGTTCTGGAATGTGATGCAAAGCAAAAAATGGTTAAGAAATGCAAAGTTGTTTGGGGACTGCAAGACTTTTAAGATTAAAAAAACCCAAAACAAAAAAAAACAAACCTGTATCTTACAGAGTACAGGCTGCAGTCTTAGTCCAGTAATTTGTCTGTTACAGTAAAAACAACCAGTAAAGTTGATGTCATAGCAATGTTGTATTTGAAGTTTGCCTCTACATTTTGCATCTTTGTAGGTAATGGGAGAGAGAGGAAAGAAGTCTTCTAGAGGCAAAAGTTCCAGTTATTGCCACTCAAAAACTTTATCTACTATCTATCAAATACTGTATCTTGCAGAATGGAGCATGCTGCTATTTTTAATATAGTGCAGGTTTTTTTTTTTTTTTTTTGTGTTGTTTTTAAACTGGTTGCTGCCCTCCCCTCATCCCTTTCTTTACAGGAGCAGTAGTCCCAGCACACTACCTCCTCCAGACTGGTTTGCCTACTGTCGTGTGCATAGGAGCTGCTACTGAATTGAGCTATACTATACTCAGGTTTGTTTTGGGGTTTGGTTTGGTTTTGTTTGAAATGGCAGGTTACAAAAGGTTTGTGCGTTGACACTCGTGGAGACTAGAGAAAGGAACCTGCTGTGCAAATAAATTTGTAACTAAGCAGTGACCGAAATGCTAATATTTAGCTGGAGACCACCTGCTCTGAAACCACAGTGTCAATAGTGGCTGAACTCATACTAACAGTCTCATTTGTGTGTAGCTGATGTCTTTGAAACTTTGATTGATGGATTCACCTTTGAATAGGGTTTTGGAAGACTGACTTAATCTTATGGTATTTGTTTCCAAGTGTTGGGTTTAAAGTAGATAGCTTCCATAATCCAGCTTTCTTGCTGGCCAAGAGAAAGGTATAGCCAGCGCAGTTGTGCTCTTTAGCAGTGGAAGGAAGGCAGTGTGGCTGGGCAGGGAGTCACCTGAGCACATGTGGGAGAAAGAGGAATTTAAGACACTGTCGCTTGCAAGTGTAGTTGGAGATTTGAGAAAAGCTCATGGATTAATTTGGATTTGCCAGGAATCTTGATGAGTAAGGACTATGTTTGAAGTCCTTTATAGGTGATTTTTGTCCTAAGGCTGCAGTTACACCATCATCTAAGCTGACACATCTGCGGTCATCTGCAGGAAAATTACCTGTGGGTGCACATTTTTGTCCTCTGTGTTGGACTGGTAGTGGCATTTCTGCAGCCGGGTGGCCAGTCTGATCGGGGAACAGCTTGATCAGGTTGGTTTTCATCAAGATAAGTTCTTTAAGCTGACTGTGTGGCTGAATCAGCAGTAGTGCTGCCTTGGGGTGGAAGGGCTCCCTTTCCCCAGGAGCCTGCACCTGTGTCAGGTCAGGGGCTGCTCAAGCAGAGCCTGAGGGAAGTTGCAGTTTGTGTACTTTGAGCCGCAGTAAGGTGGCCGTGCTGGCGAAAGCGGCAGTCTCATTCTTGTTCAGTCCGCTGCATTGTGTGCTACAGTTTGTTAGGCTGTGAACTGCATGGGGCAACTCCCACAACTGGTAAATAACTTCTTTCACTGAGCTGGTTTTCAGTTGGATTGGTATCAGTAGCTAGGATCACTATCAGTAGCTAGAAGTACATTATTCAGTGGGTGTGCCAAGTTACACCTGTTTGCGGTAAGTGTTTGTTTATATTACCCTTTCTAGGAGAAGCAAAATGCAAGAATATTTTTTTTTTTTTTTTTTTTCTGAAAGGTCACATCTGAACTCTGGGAAACTGCATGAATCGTTTAGGGATTTGCTTAACTGGGGTATCTGTCAATTGAAGTGAAGACAAAGCTGTTCTGTGTGCTGTCTCCAAATAGAATAGCTCACGTCTTGCAGCGTTTCTTCAATAGATACTTTGCTTTCAAAGTCTTGTTAGTTTTAAGACTTTAAAAGGGACTCGCAGACAGTAGTGATATTGATGCAAGGGTGCTGGTAGGTTTATGTGATGCTGTATTATGCCATTGCAAGGTCATGCCTCCCTTGGAAGAAGGCTGGCTCTGGGTAGGGGGTGTCTTGTTGGCTGGAGCTCCTATGTTATTTTTTAGGGCACTGCGAGGTAAGAGTGATGGACCTGAGAACTTAGGGAGGATAAAGGCATAAAAGTTATTACAATGTGGTGTGTTTCAGCATATAAAATACAACTGAAAGGACAACTGGTACTATTGGGGGGGAAAACAGCTAAATGTTTAATGTTTCAGTTACTTTCCCTCTATACAACAACAACAAAAAACCTGTTTTTTCTAGGTTACTGTTGTTTTACGCAAATAGGAAAGCTCAGTAAAGGGTGTCCTAGGAAGTGCCATGACTCACTCGCTGAATACCATAGGCCTGTCAATTTTTTATTATAATTTTTTTTTTGGAAGGCCACAATGGCTGATAAATGGTAGGAAGCAACATTTGTACTAGTTTAGTATGATAATCTGTTCAGATAGATTATAATAGTACTGGCAGCCTACCAAAGTATAAGTGAAAATAACAAACAATACGCGATCAGCCTAGCTCTGATCTTGGTAGTAGGAAATAAGATAGCCAGGAGACACCAGTGAAGAGTTTGAAAAAGCAGAAATGAACTGAAATTTTCCATGGGTACAATCAGCTACGTTGACTGCATGCAGCCAGCTGATCTCACCTATCTTACCACAGTGGGAAAAAAAATGTACTAGAAGGAAGATTCTGTTGTAAGACAAGTGTTCCCCTGGTGTTTTATCCCTTTGTATTAAGGTTGCCATCTGCAGAGCCCCTGAAACCTTCTTTGGAATACAGTATCTGAATTTTTTTGTAAGCCAGAACAGTTTTCTTCCCTAATCAGCTGATCGTCTGTTAATAATTTTCAAGGTAAAACTTAAATATGGTTCAGAATTCCAAACTTTTCATTTAGATACATCAATATATCTGCATCTTTGAGACTCTGGTCATATATTAATTCTTTTTTTGGTCTTTCTGGTCATGAATAATTAATTTCTTTCTGGTAATGATTAATTCTTTTTGCTGACTCTGCATTGTACTCTTATTTACTCAATCTAAGACAGACAACCTAGTGTTTTGTTTGACTGCAAGGATGAGTGATAGAATGGAGAATTTTAATGGGGGGCGTAACGTGTCTTATTTGTATTTTTATGGCCTAATAATGAATTTATGGGTGAAATAGAGAGAGGGTATGTGGAATCAGCAATAACTCTTTGCTTAAAAAGAATATAATTCTTGAAGACAAAATTGTGGACTAATTTTGCAGGTCTCCTTTTGAGGACGGTTTCCTGTGCTGTGCGTGTTCCAAAGATTAAAGAAGTTCTTAATACAAAATGATGTGAACTAAAAATATTGTACCTTTTCAAAGGAAGAGAAGGGAAATTTAGAATGTATTTGGCATGGTCTCTGAGGACTTGCAGACCTGAGTTCTAGTGTTTTTCTGTTTGAAATTGCTAAACTAGTGAAATCGGACAGCCAGTTTTATTGACTTTGTTTTAGAGGTTTAGGAGATTGCATCATTAGAAAGCTTGTGTTTTAACACTTTACCAAAATATCTAGAATTAAATGCAGTACTAATGAAAGCTGCAAGGTATTATGTGCTAATTTCTTTAATGTTGAGCCGCACTTGAGATACATAAGAAAACTTGGAACTTAAAAGTGCTGGAAGTGTTGTTTCAGGGTAGCATATGCACCCATGAAGGTGGTTACTCTCTTTTGTTTTGGCACTAGTGACCACCTGCACTTACCCCTTTGAAGAGCTGCAGCTTGGTGGTTATCTGAAACTAATAAAATATATCTTAGTACCTGCAGGGTGCAAGCATTTGAGGTCAGTTGCAAATTGTTTCCATGCATATAGCTTTTTTTTGTGCTAGTCTTATCTGCTGAAGTCAATTTTGTGTACGTCTTGCACGATAAAACTTTCCTGTAATTTAAGATTACTTGAACACGCTACTAGTTTTGATTGACTTCTAACATCAATGTATAGGGTAGAAGGTTGGCTTACATCTCTTCAGGTGGTCAAAACCATACATATCTCTCATTGTGATAATAAAAAATGTGCAACTATCTATGTGGCTGATGCTTAACACTTAGAATATGTCTCAGCTCTTTCTGTGCCGCATGAAACAAATAATTCTCATTGTTCCATGTCCATAGAAAGCGATCATGAAAACTATAATTACAAATGCGGGGGGGAACAGGGACATCCAACAGAGACTTCATAAATTTGTGGTCCATGAGCTGTCAAAACCGTCATCTGTTCTAAAATTATTGCTTCCAAGGATGTAGACTCCTCCACCTCTCGCTCTCCTGGCCACTCACAAAGTAATTGACTGGTCTGGTTTCCTTATAAATTATGGTTGTGGTGATTATGTGGGGGGAAAAAAGTTGAGAGGGACTTCAGATTCAGCATGCCTCTCTCTTACCACGAGTATTAAATAATGCCTGTCTCTTGAACCACCATTTTTCAATAACTAACTGAAGATAATATCTTTCCTATCTGAGTTCATGCTAAGAATGAGATTAGCTAGGAGAAACATTTAAAGGCACTATATGACTAAGTAGTTTCCCTGACTGACAGCTTTATTTTGAAATGCAGACAGAAGGGAAGTGAATTATTGAGCTAAAAAGTCTTTCTGCTCCTTCAAGGAGACCCAGTGCTGCAGCTGTAGATAGACACCTCTATCAGGGTTTTCTTACCTTTAATTTTATTGGTGTGTCAACACTGACTGTGATCGCCTTTGGATGGTCATTGAGTTTCTAAGTTAAACTCAAGTTTGAATCCCACAGTCTCTTAGAACTAAAGTCTGAATAATATTCAGACATTGCCAGGTGAGTTTAGTTTCTCTGGCAAACATCCAGAGAAGAGACACCTTGATTGTTATCACAGTGGAACTCTGCTGGCCCAGCTGCCTTGCATTTCAGGACTGGTACTGGCTTACATCTATTGAAGCATGCTGTCTCAAGGGTTTTAACTGCTGTGTACCACTCTTACTGTCTCACATGATTTGCATGTTACGGCTCATGTGCAGAGCAAGTGATGCACAGATGTGATAAAAGGAATTTCTAGACCATTACCACTTCACTGATAGATAAGTGCAAGAGAGATACTGTCTCCCTTTGGTGGTGGGGGGGAAGGGGAATAACAAAATCAATATGCCTATATCCTGGAGTTTCTTCATTCCTTTTAATAGCCTTTCCAGAAACCCAAAATGTTCTCTTTACCTGGCTCTGTTTTTTCTCTTTGCTGGAAATCAAAAGCTTTCTTAAATAGCAGTTTACAACTTGTCTCGTCCCCTGGTCTTCTGTGTTTTGGAATTCTATGTGGAGTACAGATGGCCATGTGTTACAGGAACTACTGCATTTAAGCATAATTAGAGATTAGCCAGTGACCTTCATTGCTTTGATAGCTTTAGTCAGTTATTGATGGTTTTAATGACTTTTCCACCTGGGACTGGACTCACAGGATCTGAATTCCTCCATGCTACTCAAAGATGGAAGCAATCTAAAGTAACTGTATGTAGCTGAAAATGCTGTTTACGGTAGATTTATAAGGTATTCATAAAATGGACTGGAACTGATTAGCTCATAAACTAATAACTAAGTAGGTTGCAGTTGAATTTCTGGAACTGTGTACTCTAAAAAAAGAAGTCTACCAATGACTTCTGTGAAAGGTGTGCAAGATACCTGCCTGAGAGGGGACCAGCTGATAACACAGCACAGTTGGAGACGACAAAAATTACATACCTTGCCAAGCTTATGTTTGGGTTTTGTTTTTTTTTTTAAAACCCAATAGGTCTGTTGCAAACACTGTGTGGTCTGTTGTTAAAAATGCCTCAGTGGCTGTAAAACAAAACCAACAATTAATTTCACTCAGAACACAGAGGCTAGTAGGAGTATACACATTGCCTGTCCCAAAGTTCCTGTGTGCCCCAGTAAGCCTTTTGCAAGGGTCATTGTGGCTGGGTTTCATGTATCGTATGACCAAGCCCAGCGTCTTCCCCTGCCCTCCTGATGGATTTGGTCTTCAATGCTGAATATGCTTGTAGGATTAGATTACAGAGTATGATAAATACCCTTTTGTAAGTGCTGTATGACTCATCTTTCCACAGTTGTAGTCTATCAATTTACAGAACATAGCCAGCCAGCTGCACTTGCATGGAACCTCCGCTGGAGTTGGTAGCTCATTTGGGCACAGCAGCATCCTTGTATGTTGCAAATTGCAGGTCAGGTTCTGTGATGTCCGTAAATTGTGAGGTTATAATTTCAGCAAGATTATGAAGTGGAGTCAAAGGCATGAGATGGACTTAAAAGAAGTATAGCTGCTGATGCTAAAGGGAAACAAGAGAAAAGGTCTATGTGTGGGAATGAATGGAAAAGTTGAAGCTGCAACCTTCTACTGCTTAGGTATGTGTTGGGACTGCTTGCACGTACTCTCTTTCTTGCTTGCAAGGATATGTGATAATGAAAGGGAGACTTAAAAGAGCTTTGAGCTTTATGGCAGTCCTCCATAGAACTGTAGAACCTTCCTAGGAGGAAAAAATTACTTGGGTATTTGTCTTCTGAAGATCGTATTTATGGCTCAGCCATATTTCATATGTACAAAGTAATAGTTAAGCTTGGTCTGCTTTCATTGTTGTAGTGCTGTTGGAATTGGCTGTGGTTTGGAGATTGGAAATTAATGGACATAGCAGCAGTCATTGACTGAGGGATGAACTAGAGCAAACAAAGTGAATATAAAGGGAAGAGTGAGAGGGTCCACAAAAAGATAAAAGAGACAGTGCAGAAGATGTAACTTGTCCTTCAGAGCTCAACAGTTAAGAGGAACTTGATCAGGAGTTGTTAAGAGTTGTAGTTCTTCATCAGATAAAGATGTCAGTGCTGGCCTCTGAAAAACAAAGGCTTCTGATGTAGAGGCAGAAACTGGCTTCTGAAGCTCACAGGCTGAGGATTGGGGGCACTGCTTTTTTTTTTTTTTTTAAAGTGTATGAGAGTATTAAAAGCCACCTGACAAACTTCTGTTACTTGATTGTATAAGGTTGGTACCAAGGATTCTTTTTTGAGGAAGGCCTTTATGAAAGGATTGGATATTAAGAGCATAAAATATTTTGGCATTTAAAAGAAAGATCTGTTTAAAACTACTTTTCTGGCCTTATTTTCTCATCCTTGCTGCAGGGTGAAATGGTGCTGTGTTAACTGCAATTTGGACAAAAATCTTTATTTCCAAAATTCCACTGGTCAAAACTACAGCTACTGAGCCTAGTATTAAAATAATTTCAGATAAACAGAGGAAGGGCTCTGAGAGAAACAAAGATCTCGAATATATGTGTCAAGTATAATTTTTTCACTAAATTCAGTAGATGTAGTTCTAATAAATGAGAACTGGGGTTTTTTATTATTCTTTGGTGGGGGGGCACACAACTTGTCTTCTGAAAACAAAGAAGAAAGTTTTCCAAAATAATTGAAAACTATTAGAATATACCATGACCCAAAGAGAAGCGCTTGGTGTCCTAATCAGTGTCAGTATAGTAAAACGTGAATCCTTTAGTATGTCATGAACTTTTATAGGTAACACTTTGTATTTTATTGGAGTTATTGTTCCTGTGAAGGAGATGGAACTACAAGGCAATCTTCTCCCCCTCCCCCTGCCCCGTGAATGCACGTATGAGCTTTCTAGTTATTTATATGCCTATAACCACAATATATTTTTAGCAGTATTGATAAACTGTGGAAATACCGCATAAAATTACAACTTCTGCATAAGGTTATAGAGACACTAGAAAGCAAACCTACACTTTTCTTTCTTAAAACATGCGTGGGGAGGAGATGCCACCTATGTAACCTTGGGTTTTTTCCCTATTACTTACACTGCTCCCATACTATGTAAGAAAGTACAGTGTTTGGAGTGCACAACAGAACAGAAATCACAATAAACAGCAACATCTCTTGTTTTCTTCTTTTTTTGTTTTTAATATTTCAGTTGACCTTCATATCTGCTGCTAGATTTTGCTCAGCCTCAACAAACTAGCATCATCATTGTCCTCCTCCATCTCTTACTCATCTTCATCCTCTCCCCTGGCAACCCCATGAGATTCAATGCTAAAGATCTGGCTTTGCTGGCCAGGCGACCATCAGGTTGGTTTGACAAGGAAGGAAAACTGAAGATTTGCAGAGTGGTCGGGGATGAAAAATTAATAGGTAAAAATGACTTGCACTGAAAACTACTCGTGGTTGATGTGCATGTTTTCTGCAGTTGTCAGCTTACCGTTTCACTAATTACATACACCTCAGAGTTTTTGGTTTTCTTCATTACTGATGCTTGAGTGGTGCTCAATACCTTTCTAAATAAAGAAGTTTAAAGCCAGCCTTTTTGTTTCCTCAAGTTTGCTTTGTCATGTACCTGAGAAACAGTACTCAGTCCATAACATGTTATTATTTTTTCCTGTAAATCAAGATTGTTTTTTTATTACTAGTTACCAGTCACTAGTTGCCACGTTTTAAAGTTTAGATATCCAGTTCCTCAGGACCTGCGCCTCCCACCCCCAAAAAACTGTGTTCTTTCATCATTATAGATTTTCCACGGCTCGCTTCCTGCCTCCTTTGCAGGTTTCTTCAGGCTTTTACGATCCTATTTTAAATGTCTTTCAATTTCCAGTAAGCTTGAATAAATGTCTATTCCCTTGGTAGCTGTTAGGACTGATTTTTACAACTAAACAGGAGCTATTTCCTAATACAATAATTCCAGCAATGGCAAATGTTTTATTTTCAGTTGTCCCAGTTGTTCTTCATTGTGATTATATTTACTTTTATTTTATTAGGGGGAAAGAACCAACCCAAAATGACACAGATTCAATTATGATAAGGGACTGAGAAAATTTTGTGCCATGTTTTCAGAATATTTTGTACATTTTCTAATGACAAATAGCCAGAGTTTCCTGTGGAGGATGCAGCAAACTTCCTGGACTGAGTACTAGTGAGCATCCACTTCTGGCTGCTTTGGGGTTCCTCAACAGGATTTTTTCTCTGTGGTCTCATCATAGGCAGCATATCAAGCCCTTTCCAGTGAATATCTGATATTTATGAGGATGCTTTGAATTTTTCTTCACTTAAGAATATGTTGAGTGTTAATATGGCTGGTAAAAACCTTCAGTTGACTAGAGACAGACTGCGCATTCACCTAGCCCAGTGTCGTGGGCTTGTCTCCTTTGAGAGAAGGGTCGTTTCTCTTGAGGCATTTTGGTCACTGTACATGACTGATAAACTCATCATTGTTAGTCTGACTAATCTTTGGACTTGCTTATTGTTCACACTTACAAGGTAGTAATTTTCCCAATTCTATATAAAAATATCTCTTATGAGAAAAAGCTGCGATGTGAATGTGATAGGATTCCTTCCGTCCGATGCCCCCAGGGTTCTGGAGGATGGAATTTAGTCTTGGCAGAGTCCTGTACTTGTACTGTAAAACAACACACTCGGATCTGGTAACTGTGTTTAGATTTATATTGGTGGATCTGCATCTGTTCATATTACGTTCTTGCACTTTAATAGGTCTGAAAAGATCCAGGAACTTCAATTCCTTTTTAAAAAAAAAAAAACCAACCCAGGTTATAACTGTAAACACTTACTGTAAGTTCCAGTGCCTGTGGGTGTAAACCTTCCACTTTCTTGTGGGGGAAAAGCTATTCTGATTTTCAAATGTTGCCTATTGAAACATCTTAATTTAAACTGTCAAGAAAAAAAAGATAATTCTATTTATTTATTTATTTACCCTAACAAGACATCCCCCTGGTCGATATTATTGCTGTAGCGGTGGCCAGCTTTGAGGGAGGTACAGGAGTTCCACAGAGGCAGCTGTGGAATAATGTGACCTTAGGGTACAGCTGTTCTTCCGGCTCCCTAGCAGTTCAAGGCTGGCTGCTGCCTGGAGACACAGGGGTTCATGTGCCCTCTCAAAAATACATCTTGTGTAAAAATGTTCCCTCCTCTGTCAAGTGATGTAGGGTTTGTCAAAAGAGATCACATTTGTCTGAGAGATCTATACCTATATATGTCTAGAATAGGTATATGTATCATCTATACCTACAGATATATATCAAGTGCTTTTTTAAAAAAGAAAAAATGATGCCATTTTAAAAATGGCTAGTTTCAGAAGAATAACTTTTTAAAGTTCTTTATTTCTTTTTTTTTTTTTTAACCCACTCGCCAACCCTAAAGTTCTGAAGCATTCCCTGTTCTTAAAAGTTTGATTAGGTTGCCTGCATGTTTGTATAAACAGAAATATGTTGTTATTCCCACTGGTTCAGTACTTTTAAAAAGTATAGTGAAATAGTAATAGCCAAGTGACTGTAACTATTTAGGTCTCGTTTCTTCATTTTTTTTAATGTTCTGAAAATTGTAAATTCAGATTAGCATGTTCTAATTTAAGCGGAATAGTAAATATTTTTGTGTCTTAACAAGGATTATATTTCATCTCTTGAAATGATGGACGCAAAAGCCATTCCATGCTACAGTAGCTGTTTCCACTCCCAAGTGAGGAAAAGAGAGAAAAGCAGAGAAAACACAGTTGAGTGTATGCTGCAGTCACCAATTCTCTCAGCTGCAGAGTAGAAGAAACCTTCTGGGAAGTTATTTGGCATTTAACAGCATGTTGTACATAGGCAGCTGCTGAGTGAAGCTGGCTTTTTTTGGCTAATGATTTTCTTTTCTGACCTTTATAACTAATGCATCTTCTTTAAGAAGCATTTAATGTGTGAAGACAAAAGGTTATTTTTATTAATCTCTTACTTCTTTGCATACAGAACCAAGAGAGAGATGGTGCCGACTGAAAGGAAATCTGCTTTTTCTAATGAAAAATAAGGTAATTCATTTTCCTACTGCTTTTCTTGATGTGTTAGTCTAATCTGTAAGAACTTGAGTAATCCTTTTTCATGATAGCTATTGGCATTGTGCTTTTAGGGACTAAAAAAAAAAAAACACTATTATTAGAATAGTGGAAATGAAAAAAAAAATAATCCATTGTTTGCCTTCTATAATGCTAGGTATTCTTCATGATATCAACTTCCTTTAGCTGAATCCTAAATAGTCTATGGCCAGGTTCTGCTCATAACATACATGGGTCTAAATCCAGAATTATTCCACCAATCCACTGGAATAACGAAAGAAAAATCTCACAGCTAAATGAGATATTGTGGTAATGTTCAAGATGCAGTTTCAGACACCTATGACAATTTTTTGGTGTGGTTTTGTAACTAAGTTTGTTATGAAGAGCGGTATTATTTTCTCTTCCTTTGCTGTAAAGAGCAATTATATGCCTAAAATGAAGGGCCTATTAAAATAGGGTCTGACCCTGACCTGCAGTGGAAGTCTTGCAGGAGCTGCTGAGTGCCCTCATTTGCCATTGGCTTTATTAGGATCCTGCGGAAGGAACATGCACTGAGTGTGGAATTGCTCTTTTTCTTACACTCTCTGTCTGATATTAAGAACGCTGCTTCTGTGGTTGCCTGAAAACAGCACTGGTCTGTAAGGAGTTGGGGAGTAGTATGAAACTTGAGGTGTTACCTGTTAACAGTAAGTATTTTATAATTGGCTCCTAGGATATTTTTATACTGTGTGGACCAGCAGTCGGGTGGAAATGGTAGTACTGCTTGACAGATCGTATGTTCTGTTTGAAAGATTTTTCAATGTGATATAGTGGCTTATTTTAATGCAGTGATGAATGTGCACATATGGTATGCTTTTAAAGCAGTATTTGCTTTCAAAGCACTGCTCAGGACCATGCAATAGATTTCGGTATGTATGCAAACAAAATGAGTCAGGATGACGTAAAGGTTTCTCTGGCTTGAGTTTCATATGGCTGTACTCCCCTGGGTGGTAGAAGGACCAACAAGTTTTATGTAGGTGAAAGCAAGCTCATGGCCACCCCTTTGTTGCACCCTCATATATTATCATACTGCTGTACGACTTGCAGAAACTATTTTTAGTAAAGGGCTTTAAGTTTAAAACTATTCTCTTCTACTCCATGCTCCTCCAAGCGCCCCGTTTTCACAGAAGCCTCTGGTGTTTTGTAAAACAGTTTCAGGAAATATTTTGATTGACTTTGCAGCTGTGAAGAGAAGAGTAGGAGAGTTTTGCTGAAATCAAATGTAGCTATCAGTTTGGCTTTGGAGATGTATAGAATCTAATGCTACTATACTAGCAGGTTCAGCGTGGGTTAGTACTCAGGCTCATAGGGTGTGTGGTGGTGGTTTTTTTTTTTTTTTTTTTTTTTGTTAAATGTGTAGATGAGGTGCAGATGGATGGAATGAGGCAACTCAGCTGGACCGGCAACTCAACCAACCCTCTAGGCCCACTCAGGATGTTCAAATAAAAAGTTGTGTTTTGAGAAACTTGGAGGATGAGACACAAATTAATGGCTGGTTACTGAAATGACTTAGGCTTGCAGTAAACAAATGGCAATTCCCCTTGAAATGCTGTGGTTTGGCTGAACTAGTTAAATAGGTGGGTGATTTTTATCTCTATGTCTAGGCCAGTGCTAGAAAACTGCATCTCATTCTGGTTTCCGTGTTTAAAGAATTTTTCAAAATCTGCAGAAGTTATTGAAGGAAGGTTTGACAAATTACAAATTTTAGCTTATCAAAAAGACTGGTGACTTGATTAGTGTCAAAGTGTTTTCAAAAGGTGATTTTTATCAGGTACTTGAATTAGGGAGGTCACAGTAAGAGAAAAACTTGGAAATTGAAGTCAGACAAATCCAAATGATCGCAGGATGATTGGCCACTGAAATACAAGCATGAGATATAGCGGGTGCTCAGTTTAAAAATGTCACAACTTACTAGGCTCAGTGTAGAGACCACTGAGTGATTAAAGGGCAGGGTCTTGCAATAGATCAAACTAAATGATGTAGCACTTTCTAGTCAGCTTATATCCTAGGACTTTGTGAAATGGTCATTTTCAGATGCTTCATCTGTTGGGTACTGTAAAGGATAACTACTTTGACAAAGACAGATCTCTCCTGAATCTCAAATCCCTCTTTCAAAGGATGCAATATGTAGGCATACTAAGTAAAACCAAAGCAATTTCTGTGCTGTGAGGACAGAAGGCAGTGTACCCTGTTGTAGTTTAGCCCCAGTCAGCAACCAAGCCCCACCCAGCCGCTTGCTCACTGCCCCCCCCAGTGGGGTGGGGAAGAGAATCAGAAGAGTAAAGTGAGGAAACCTGTGGGTTGAGATAAAGATAATTTAATAGGCAAAGCAAAAGCCACGCACGCAAGCAAAGCAAAACAAGGAATGAATTCACTCCTTTCCATGGGCAGGCAGGTGTTCAGCCATCCCCAGGAAAGCAGGGCTCCATCAAGTGTAACAGTGGCTTGGGAAGACAAACACCATCACTCCCAATGTCGTCCCCCCCCCCCCTTCATTCCTCTTCCCCCAGCTTTACAGGCTGAGCATGACGACTTATGGTGTGGAATATCCCTTTGGTCAGTTTGGGTCAACTGTCCCAGCTTTGTCCCCTCCAAATTTCTTGTGCACCAGGCAGAGCACAGGGAGCTGAAAAAGTCCTTGACCAGTGTAAGCACTACTTAGCAACAACTAAAACATCTCCATGTTATCACCACTGTTTCCAGCACAAATCCAAAACATAGTCCCATACTAGTTACTATGAAGAAAATGAACTCTATCCCAGCTGAAACCGGGACAGTATCCACCCCTTATTCCAGACCACTTACATGATGCTTAGGTCCCACACTATCCAATACCACTGCATTAACCCCGTGTTGTGTGTGTGTCCATCTCCTTTTGATAAGATACACAGATATCATTTATCATTCCCTTTGTCTAGGGACCACTCATGTAATATGTCTGTAGAGGTTCCATAAATATCCACAAAATGTCCACTGAATTAATTTAGTCCATGACTTTGGGCTCCGTCTGTTCTGGTGGTCGCTCAGGGCAGGAGAGGTGGTGTGTTGCATGGAGTTACTGGGCACCAAAGCCAGCTCAGGTCAGGTCACTGCCGCACTTGCACTGCTGCTTGAAAGGCTTGTCCTCCCTTGGTTTGGGTGGTTTCTACTGTAGTAATTCCTATAACATTGAACTCAAATCACAGATTACAACAATTTAAAGATCGAACCATAACAATTTCCACCCCGGCCCCTTCGGGCCAGCTTATAGGATTTAACATTGCAATTAACTCCTCCCCTTGTTCCCAGCCTGGCTAGCAACAAGGGGTTTCTGCTACAGTAATTTCCATAACGTGTAACTCAAATCCCAGTTTACACAGTTTAAAGGTATTTCTATTACAATCTCCACCCCTGGTCTCTTTGGACCAGACCGTTGGGTTTAATATTGTAATGAGCTCCTCCCCTTGCCCCTGCTCTGGCTTGGACTTACCCACAGGCTGCAGTCCTTCAGGGTTGTACCTGCTCCAAGTGGAGCCTTACCTAGGAGCCACAGTCTCTCCAGGGGTACACCTGCTGTGGCATTGCTGTCCATAGCCTTACCCACAGCCACAGTCACTTTGAGGTGCACCTGCTCCAGTGTGGCCTCTCCACAGGCTACAATTCCTCCAGCGTGGTCTTACCCAGAGCCATGGTCACTTTGGAAGTAAACATGTTCCAACATGGCCTTACCCATGGCTGCAGTCCCTCCAGGTGTGCACCGGCTCTGTCGAGGGCTTAGCCAGAGTCACACGCTTTAAGGTGCTCCAGCATAGATGCGAATTTTCTGCTTTTTAGTATCCTACTGAAACCTTTGCTAATTCAAATAACAGAGCTGATGAAGCCATATTCCTGTTTTTCTTCTTGGAACCTGACTTGGTTTATGGTTTGACAAGGAAGAAAAGTAACTCTCATGTCTTACAAGGTCATCTGAATGCTGAACATTTAACTCCAGAAGTCACTGTCATGAAATGAAGACTGATTTGCTGCTATTCGTTAATTGCTGTCAGAGGCATGTTCGTGTCTGCATATACAAATGCTTATAGTTTAATGACAGACTCTCATTCTACTTCAAATGTACATAAATTATACTACTTGTATATGAAGAATCTTCACTATGAAATTGCAGAGGATGCTTCCCGACTTATCTGTGCTGTTAATCTTAAATAGCGTGGCAGTACATTTTCAGTGTAGGGAAAAACGTGGTTTGTTCTTCCACTTTATCATGTTTGGATGCAGCAGAATAGCCTATTAGGTATCTTAAGGACATTTATTTTCCTTGGTCTAGCGGTGGAGTTGGTTATTTTGGACTTTGAGTAGGCTAAGAAGTAGACCTACTTGTAGGCCTGAGGTACAAACCAGCATCTGCTAGTGTTAGTGAAACTTCTTTGTAGATTTCAGTGTGTGGTTTTGTGCGGTGTGGGTGGTTTTGAGTTTGGTTTTTTTCTTTTGGGGATGTGTGTGGGGTGTTTGTTTGTTTGGTTGGTTGGGTTTTTTCCCTAAATTAGTCCCTTACCATACTGTATTGGTTGTAGGTGGCAAAGTTATGATGGTGAGTGGCCTACGTGAGAAATGGCTGGAGGCAAGTGGTGCCTCTGGGAGAATGTCTTTAAGAAAGCGCGAAATGCTGCATAGCAGTGAGGAAGTGTGAGAAACAGCCCTGCAAATGCTGAGGTCAGGGAAGGAGAGGAAGGATCTGCTTCAAGTGCAGGAGCATGTGCCCTGAATGAGCTGCAGCCTGCGGCCAGCCCGTGCCAGAGCAGGTCCTCTTGAAAGGAACTGTAGCCCATGGAGAGGACCCATGCTGGAGCAGGTCTTCAGTGTCTGCAGCCCATGGGAGGGACCCCATGCTTGAGCAGGGGAAAAGCATGAGGAGGGAAGGAGTGGCAGAGTGGAAGTGTTATGGGCTGACCACAACCCGGTTCCTCGTCCCCTCTGTGCCACCTGGGGGCTGGGGAGAAGGAGGTAGAGGAGTTGAGAATGAAGGAGTGAAGTTTAGCTTTGGGAAAAAGGGGACTGGGAGGAGGCTGCTTTAGTTCTTGCCTTTGTCTCTTACCATCCAGGTCTATTTTAATTGGCTATAAATGAAATAAATTTTTCCTGGGTTGAGTCTGTTTTGCCTGTGATGGTGATTGGTAAGTGTTCTCTCTGTCGTCTTCTTGACGCAGGAGCTTTTAAATTTTATTTTCTTCACGGGCCCTGTTAAGAAGGGTGAGTGAGAGAGCAGCTGGGTGGGTGGCTGGCAGCCTGCCAGAGTCAACCACCCACAGATATTATCCCCGCTGGGAACTGTATATTGTTAAGACCTTTCTGTGTGAAGCCCTAAAACCTTGAGTTTACATGTGTCGGCTTCCTGTCCACCTCTCAGGATGTGGCAAATGTGTCCATTTGCATCCAATGGAACACAGTCAGTATATGATGCTCTTGAAGGTGGTAGTTTTGAAACTGTGCTCCCTAAAGCCACGGTTAGCAGTGTGACTGGGCTGGGGAACCTAGTGCATGGCAGGGCTTCCAGAGAAAAGCTTGACATCATGCTAATCTTGGAGGAATCCTCATGGATCCTGGTCCAAAATACTTAAATACGTTATTATTGCGTAGTGTTTCCAACACAGTTAAGATTTGGAACAAGAAAGTGATATATGTCTCACCTAAAGTAAGTGGTATGTGGGTTATTTACTTATTTACTTACGTTCTCCCCAATTCCAACCTGGGAGGTACTTTCTTCCAGAACTCAGGTGAGTGGGATGGGGAGGAGGATTGCTGGGCAACTGCTGGTAATGCATATAGTAAGTATTTTATACTTACGTGACTTTTTCCTTTGGCATAGGAGGGGACTTTTGATTGGAACTTTCAGATCTCTTTGGGGATTGCTGTACTGTGTACTGGTTTAGTTTTTAATTACAGATCAGAATTTATGGCAATGGTTCTCTTGTATTTTTTTTTTTTAAGAACAGTGCATATTTTTATATCAGATGTCATGCTGTGTCATTTCCTTGCTGTATTCTGTTCATAGGTCCTTCAGAATAATTTTCTGGTTTGTTTTTTTTTTCTTTTTCTCTCCAAGAAAGAAGTAAACAAATTACTTTAACCTTTCTCAATATCTTTTAATCCTCTTGCCAATTCAGGGCTTGATTTCTCCCCCCACCTGTGGGTAAAAAACCTGAATTTATTGTTTGCTATATATGTGTGAATGTGGAGGGTTTGCTACTGAAGTAAAGAAGGAAACTACCTAACCCAGCTATGGTTCATTTTCCCATATACTAATAATCCCAAATGGTAATGCTGATACTTAGCCAGTTTTATAAATTACTTTGCAATCTACACATAAAAAGATACACTAAAAAGCACAATTATGTTTTTACATCTCTATAATAGCTCCAGAGGGCTCGTTATGTTCTACTGAGTAAACATTTTGACATTCCTACTTATTTTTGAATATGTATTTATTTAAAAATAGATTTTTGATCAATAGTTTTCAGTCTCCAGTAGTGGATTCTCTAGGAGAGTGATTAGTGTTGACTGTGTAAACCTTCCGTAGTTTGTGGTTTAATGATCCTGTGGAGGTAACCATTCCAATCTATTAGGTCAGTTTGTCCATGCCCTGGCTTGATATACTTACGCTGCTTTTGCTTGTGAAGTGTTGCCTTTTAAGGCTTTTATGATGTATTGATTTTAAAAAATTATCATGTAGAAGGAAAGAAATTCAGTTATATGGATGACCGTATTTAAAATAAAAGCTGTTATGAGTGCTGAAAGTTATTTTAAATTAGCAGTCATATTTCATACATAAAATCAGAAACCTGTCTTTTTTTCTCTAATCTAAGCAAGGTTGTGGTAGCAAAGTTGTATGGCATGTTTGTACTGTAGTGAATCTATATGCTTGTTTCCTAACCCCCTAAAACCAAGGGATTTATATTGAAGAAATGACTGACTTAACTACACAGGTGCAAACTGGAGTGCTATAATATACCTAATGCCAGAGAGAATTAAGTAAAAGGTGGTGAATATTTTGAGTTCTCCTGTAATGAATTACCTTCCCTTAAACCAAATGCATTGCCGGGCTTAAGATTTTGTACACAAGATTAATGAGCAAACCTAAATGGTTGTGCTGTCAATAATTGCAAGCTTTCTTGCAATGTTTGTGAAAGCTTAACATAAATTATGTTGTTACAGCATTTATCACAACTGTAATGTATTATTAACAGTTGGCAGAAAAGCCTCAAAGAAAGATCACAGATTGAATCATAAATCAATAACCAGAGAACCATGTGCAAGGTAGAAATAATAGAATAATGACATACTTCTGAGGTTCTGATGTGAATTACATTGTAATGCAGCTGTGAAAATGTTACTCAGGTTTTCATGACATAGTTGTATGTAACTTCTGCTATAAAAATGTGAGAACGTATCAATGAATCTTCTCGGCAGTCAGGCAGCCATACACAATGTATTTTCAGCATTTAAGCATAGCTGTATAGCTTTAGTACTTTCCTTTCCAATTCGATATCTTTTTACATATTGTTACAGGGTGAGGTTTGCTTTATTTACATTGAAGCTGCGGAGCGTTTTCTGCTCTGTTGGATTATGGGGTTTTCTCTGTGCGTTGGCTTAGCATTCTGTAAGTCAGTGATCACTCCAGGGCATCTTGAAATAAAAGTGTCTCTTCTGGCTAGGGATGTACTTTTTATAAACCATTTTTCAGCAGTGATTTCAATTTTCTAGAGCATGCTCTGTATCAGTTTAAGTGTTCAGGTCTGAGCAGCCAGGATAAGTGTTCCTGCGCTGTGTAGCATTGCTCTGGGATTGAATGTCATTGCTGATGTGTTTTTTTGGCTAAATACTGCATGTGTGATGCTGGTTATGACCATGTTTTGCAATGTTTATAAGCTCAGAAACAGGTAAGTGAATCTACATCTGTAATATAATAACCATTGAGTAAGTTTCAGTGAAATATGTTGTTGCTGTGTTGGTAAGATTTTGGTCTACAGTAGGAAGAGTGCTAAATAGAGAAGGAAGCAGAAAAGGACAAAACCGTGGCATAGGCAGATCTGGAAGCTGTACCGCCCCTTGCATGGCTCAAAAGTCTTAACGTGTTTCTAAGCATTCTCAGCCGCAACCTTGCGTGTACTCTGCCTGCACTTAACTGAGATGTGGGTCGTCCTCTTACTGCTGGAATGAGATTTTTATATGTATATAACAATACACACATGTGCATATACATAAGTTAAATACCAGGCAGCATTCAGTTAAGAACCCAAATTAATTTGGTTGTGTTGAGAGAGGGAACGTTGCCATGTGGACTTTTTAACCTGCCTTAGTAAGGTGTTGTGTCCTGTTACTGTAGTTATACATTCAAGTCAGTGAGATATCTTGTATATGTTTGAAGTCCCTTACTTAAGCTGGGCCTATTTTTAAATAACCAGTTGTGTTGCCCCTTATGGTATACTGTAAAGGCACTTTAGAATGCTTTTTTTTTTTGCATGCTTTAATTTAAATAGTGGAATTTCTTTAAAGATTTCTTGATGTTTTTAGCCGTATTGGATTGGAAGAATGCTATGCAGAGAATTGTATGCTAGTTGAGTGCTGGAACTCCACCTAAAGTAACTCTAAACCCCCCTAAGCATGATGTACAAAACGCCCCTGTAGTGTTAGGAGGGAAGAAGCAGCTGTCCTCACACTGCTCATGAAGAGATAATGTAGGGAGCATGAAATTGTCTGGAATAATTGGGGCAGAACAGTAAGTAGACAAGTGTAACCCTTGATTTCCTTAGTAACTACTCCTCCGAAGCGGTTGTGTTGCTGACCAAGACCCATATACCTTGGGAGTCCTGCAAGCCCAGTGACACCAGAACACTGTGTCCCCTTGGGGTAGCAAGGGCACACTGAGCTTCTGTTGCTGAGACCTTGTGCAGTACTACCACTAAGGTATATGTTCTGACTGTTGTTGCAGTCTACTTTCCAACAGTACTTGAAAATGCAATTTATAACTATCAAATAATGAGAATAATTTGCTCCTATTTTTAATATGAACTGAAAGACCTGATATCTCTTTTTCCAGCTTAACAGGTTCCTGGCCAGCCCTACTACCTTTTTGCCATCTTGATTCCCTCATTTATCTTGCTGCTTCTCCTTCCTGCCTCCAGATGTTACTGACTTGCTCTTCAGATAGTGAAGCCCTCCCTTCCCTTCCCATCCGTGGCTGTCGGAGGCAGACTTTGCTTATAACCTGTACTTCTTTGATAATTCCATTCTGTCTCCTGGTTTTCTTCTGTGTCTGCGTTCATCTCTTGTTTAACTTGTTCCATAGTGTCTTCATTTCCTTTAGCTTTTCCATGGAATAAGCATGCTTTAGTCCTTCCTTTTTCATGCCTACCTGCCCTTGACCTGCCTGCTTCCCCAGCTGTGCCCATTACTGTCTTTGGTATCTGAAGTCTATTGCTACTTAGTTTAAAGTGTCACCCATTGCACTTCCGTCCCAGTATCCAACCTGGTCCTGTTGCTATCCCTTTCACTCTACAGAATAGTCTTTTGCTGATGTCCTTTGAATAACCTCTTCCGAACAAGAGCTAAGAAGCATCTCTCTTGTTCATGCAACTGTCACTTCCAAGGCTGGCTCACCCTCTGACTATGACTCCATTTTCTCCTGGTCATTCTCAACTTCTTCCTTCGACTTCATTCTTTTTGGGGATTCATGATGTGTTGTACCTAGAGTTGAAGTATATATGAGAAAGATGTAACTTAAAAGTACATATTCTTCAGTACTAAATTGCAGCTAGATCTGCCTCAGTACCTGTTTGTCCAAACTACGCTTTCATCTTGCCTTTCAGAGACCTCTTCCTGTGCATTTAGCCATGAATTCAATTTCAACAGGAATCAAACAGCTGCTTAATCTTTCCTGTCAAGTTCTTCCTCCCATTGCTTTTGACGGCTCAAGCAAACTTTGCTTCTCTTCCTGCTACTCATATAATTTTTAGCATTGCTTTCAACAGGAATGTGTTTCCAAGTACTCATGTTCTGGCTGTGCCTGTGTTTTGCAGATTCCTTTTAAGATAGAACACTCCCTCCATCTTTCTATCACCTAAAACTCTGGACTGGGATTATCTTATTTTGCATTTTCATGTACTGAAATATCCTTCTTCTGATCTTGGGAAAGATGAGATTTGGTTATACCCATTAGAGCTCTTGCAACAGTAATTTTCCTAGGCTGTTTTTTTTATTGTTACTCTTGCATCTGACTCTTGCATCCTTCGTTTTGTGAGCTCTTTGTTTTCATGGTGAAGATTTTTCCCAGTCTCCAGTACCCCAACCTGTTCTTCATTTAAAGTTCTTCTGATTCTGAGCACACAGTGCCTGCTTCCATAGATCTGCGAAACCAACACTGAAGTACTAAAACAAGACACTTACTAAAAAGTGTAATTTCATTATCTTAAAGTTCTGCCTTTACAAATCTTTGCTATGATGCTTACAAGAAGTTCACAGTGATGATGCCTTTTTTTTTTTTTTAATGTTCATTGTCTCTCATGTAGGCTGACATGGGCTTGCATGTCCGGCTTTCTTGCGGTTTAACACCTGTGTTCTGTACCTGTACAGTAGATAATATCAGAGTCCTGTCGTCCTTGATCTGCGTTTGTAAACACTCTGGTGATACATATAAACATTTAATATGAGCAAATCACTAAATTTGTAAGTTTTACTAATGGAGTTATCTAGATTTTATTTTTTTAGTTGCTTGTGTTCTTCACAGACAGCAGCAATTGGTATGTTACACAATTCCATACATTATGCAATTATATGTTACAATTACATAATTTGCAGTAATCAAGCACCAGTCTTGTTTAGAATAGATAATTTTGTAGATAACTGTATTTAGCAAAGGGTTATAGAGCATCGCCATGCAGTTCTGTCTTGGTTCACTGCTTCTTGCTTATTTGGTGTTGCAGTGAACCCTGTGGTAGTTCTCAAAGAGCATGGGGTCTGGCAGATGTTTTTGTTGCACAGCTTTATGTATGTCTGCAGAGAGACTCCTGGGGCTGAGTAGATGTTCACTATTTGAGATAAATTTGCAGGATCAGGACTCTATTAGCTTCCATAGCTATTTTGGGAGGCTTGGATGAGAATTTTTGTGATGCAAGCTACGGTTTTTAGAGACGACTCTTACAGCTGTCTGGTTTTGGTGAGAGAAAACCTGACAGCTATGTTGGAAACAAGAAAGGCTTTAAAATCTTGTGCACAAGTGCTGAGTGGACAACACGTAGCAGTCTCTAGCTAAGTAGAATGCAACTAAAATACTTGGCTATTACCTCATTAATTATTAGCTCTTAACACGTGAAAGAAACCTAGGAATGGAGGAAGACCTAATAATACCAGTGGATTAACATGCTACGCTAGGAGAAGACAACTGCTGCAATCTGTGAATCTGCACTGAAGGGAATCATGGAAATGTTTTGGTTTGTGTTTTGAAGTTGGTATCGACTGTAGCTGGAAGAGCTGCTGGGCCTATGAAACTGTTCCACTTCACAACACGTTCCAGTGAAGAGCCCCTTAGGAAGATAAAACTGTATCAAGCTACGGACAGAACTGGCAGTTTAGATTATGGTAATGTGAACAGGGATATTACTCCTAAGAGAAGATGTTGTGGAAGAAAGTTTAAAGGCTGATCTTTGAAACAGCGTACCGACATTTCTTTAGCCTGAGTAACTGGTAGTCAAAGGAAGAATTGCCCACCTTTTATTTCAAAAACATACAAAAAACCCAACCCCCAAAACAATTGATTTCATCACTTTTCTTCTCTACGAGGCAGTAAACCAGTTCGTCAGGATACTGCTGCTAAACTCTTCCTTCACTGAAAGGGGTCTGTGCCTGATATGAAGTATTATTCATGCTTCATTATCCTGTTGGGTAGGTAATGCAGCCCAGCTGCCGGTTTGTGCATGCTGGGCTTTTCTATTGAACCAGTTTGTCTCATTTTAGAATAGAACCTCTAAGTTGCTTTATATTTTGTTTATAATGGAAGCTGTCAGTAGATGGCAGCAGCAATCTCTTCAGATAACAGTTTTAGGTTACCAGCCAAATGAACATCTTATGCTAATGTTAACTAATCCTAAGAAAAAAAAAAAAACACTCCACAGAAGTAATTCACTGAGGGCAAAACTTGCTATTGTTTTTGGCCTAAAGCAGGATTTTGAAGCCAGGAGCTGCTGATTAACCTCGGTTTAGGCTTTTATGAGCAGGGTGAAGAGAGAAGGAGGGAAGCCAGAGGAGTTATATGTACAGATAGAGTCATCTTGCAGCTGCAAAGTGATTGATGCCAGCCAGCCCAAGGAATTTGTGGGTAGAACCCCTTGTACTATCTTCTGTCTAGTCTGTGCTTGCCCCACCGTATACTCATTAGTGAGTGCTGTGTTTAGCAGAAGGGAGGAGAGGAGCTGTGCATCTATATACATACATCAGGGTGCTGCTCTTTAAATCGCATCCCAGGTTATCCTAGCTAGCATTTTTTTTTCTAGAGCTTGCCACTGCAGTGGCACTCAAACCTGAGAGCAGCTGGATCTATGCTGTACTCTCTGCCCCTTTAGGAAGTGAAGCCTAAAGGGTTGGTTTTTTTCTGCCTGCATCCGTTCTTGTCTGCTCTTCTGTGTGGGGTTGACTTAGGAGGAGGTGCGATGGCTGCTGAAAAGTGCTTCAGGGAGGAGCTCTTTTCTTCTTGAGGGCCCAACTGTTTAACGCAGCTGGCATGACTTGGTTGCCGTAGGGATGTGGGGTGACTTCTATATGTCATCTTAATATCAGCACGGGGATGAGTGTGGTGAGGACGAGGTCCTGGTCACACTGGGACCAGAAGGTGTTTTGGGATGGTGGTGGGAAGGGGAGGGAAAGAGGAGGTCACCTAGATAGTGGTGAAGGGTAGTGCCAAGAAGAAAAATGCTGGGTTTTATACCTGTCTTTCACTCTGATATTTAGTGAGAATTTCTTTTTCCCTGAATAAGTTGAGTACCTCTAATTTATAAGACAGGCTGTAGTACTATTCTAGCCTTACATTTGGTTTGTCAGCAATTACTAATGACTGTTAAGGACAAAATGGTGCCTTGTCCTTCAGTATCCTCACTAAGCACTACTATTCACTATTTCCTTTCTTTTTCTGACCAACCCTGAAGAACTGAGCTGAATTCTGCACAGTGCCGCCAGAACTACTTTGCTCAGAGACGATAGCTAATTTTAAGTCCGATGTTATAACAGTGGTTATGTGTTTTGCCAAAAGTGCAGTTTGCACTTACCAGCACTGATTTTTTTTTTTTTTTTTACGATTTTATCACTTGGTTGGTGAGGATACTGAGAGCCTGTAGCTTTGTCTTCAGTTTTAGGTTTGAGTCACTTTTCTTGGCATTAGCAAATGTTACCACCTCAGTATACACATCCTTGTTCCTGAGCATCTGTTAATGCAAGACATCTGCCCTTAATGACTTTGCAGTGTAATTTTTCCAGGCCATTGTAAAACTTTTTTTTTTAAAGTTATTGTGTGCTACACCTATGCTTCTGATAACTCTAACACGTTTGTGACATGTGACTACTTCTACATAAAATTGTTAACCCTTAACCTTCCTGTTATTTCATTTTTATAACTTTATTTTATTCTGTATTATAATTTCTACCCATTTGTCCAGTACAGAGGAGTTCTTCAGTAGGAGAGCTTGAAATCTACTGTTATGTATCTGCTTGTAGAAGATGGGCAACAGTAATCACAGGCAAGGACTGCCTGGGATACTAACCTAGCTTTAGGGTTCTTTTAGGGTAAGTTAACAATTTCAGTTCAAAACAAAAAAAATGTTTACCTAGATTAATCAAAAACGTGCATTTGATTATACTTACAGCTTTATTGTAGCTCCCTAATAGAAGTTCAGAATAAGTGAAATGTGGGGAAAACAATCTGTAGCTGAAGTCATGCATACTCCATTTTCTGTTGTAGAAAGAAACAAACAATTGCAGTTTGGATACATTAAGAAGAATTGTGAGGTTTGGGAGAGTTTTGGTTGTGTGGTTTTGTGGATTTTTTTTCTTTTGGTTTTGTGGTTTGTTTAGTTATTAATTTTTTTAAAAAATTTTTTCGTAATAAAAATTCCACCTAACACCTTGGTGGATTTTTTGGTGATGTGCTTTTGTTTAGTGTGGCGTGTTTTAATCACATGCATCTGGCCTTTACTTTGTTCTTGGCTTGATCAAGTTCTTAGACTTT
The DNA here is from genome assembly GCF_949628215.1 of Phalacrocorax aristotelis. Lineage (NCBI taxonomy): Eukaryota > Metazoa > Chordata > Aves > Suliformes > Phalacrocoracidae > Phalacrocorax > Phalacrocorax aristotelis. The sequence goes on from NC_134279.1 coordinate 19,629,445, forward strand.
GGCTTGTCTTGACTATTGGAAAAGTCTGCCTGATACTGAATGCATTTGTAGACTTTTGCCATTGACCTTTCCTTTAGAGCAATATATATAAAGAATAGAACAGATGAGAAGCTCTATTCTAAAGAATAGAAAAACTCATGAAACAAAAATGGGTATCTATGTACTGTTTCAGAAGGGTATAAAAGCTTTCCTAATATAAGAACATTCTGAAATATTCCCCTGAGAGAAGATAAGCTGCAGCATTGCCAATGATGTCTCCTTTTTATCACAGCCTAACACGCTAGTGCTAATGGATCAGCTCTTTAGAGGATGACAATTAATTCTATTTCTGCTAAGTGCATTGCAGATACTACTACAGCACGGTACCTGAGTGACAAGCTTCTGTGTCCCACCAGCATCAGGTGGTTTGATTTCTTTGGAGTAGGGATTATGGGATGCAGCACAACTGCTCTGTTGAGTAGGGTTACCAGTGATTATGAAGAATCTGTAGCTATTCATTCAGTTGTCGTCTTTGCAGGAGTTATTTTGATGGTGGCTTGTTGATGTGCTACAAAGTTAAGGTGAAAGGGAAAAAAAAAATTGTTCCTTGGGGGGAAAAAATATCCCCCCCTTCTAAAATAGCCAGGAGCACACCCTCATTTCAGAATCAGTAGGTAGAACTGCTTTTAGCTGACGCAGTCTTTGATTCTGTGAATATCTGCTAGATACATAGGAAGGTTAAATTAAAAGACTTAAACTCTAATGGGACATTTTGAGGATTAATGTCAATGTAGTCCAAGGGCATGATGAGATTCAGTAAGAGGCCAACATGTTTGGCATTTTAGAATGGATTTTAGAGAAATAAATACAGTGTATGAGCAGCATTTACTGATGAGATTTTCTGTGTTTGAGGAGCAAGACTTTTTTAGCAACGGGCTTGTAAGTAATCAGTGTTACTTGGTCTGGGTTTCATGGAAGCTTTGATAGATTCCGGTCTGCTCAGCATTAGTCTAATAGCCATGTATGGCCATTTCAGGCACTCCAAAGTTTATTAACAAGCTGATTAATTCTTTGAGATATATGCAGCAATAAGGGATTGTGTTTTTTTTTTTTTCCTTTTTAAAGTGAAAATGGCTGAAAAGAGAGAACAAGATGGGGAGGAAGAAGCATTAGGGTGGTATAGGTTTTTCTGGATGTGCCCTTCCTCTTTTTATATGTATTCACCCTGTTATTTTCTTCTTTTGGGAAATTTTATACAAACTTAAGGAGTTAGGACTTACATCTGTAATGCTGGACACATGGCAGCTACCAGAAGTCAAGTTATTTTTTGGAATATTTCTGACTTCCTCTGCATTTCTGTTTAACGAACGTAGCTCATGGGAGGTACTTCTGTGTTCCCCGAGTGTTGGGTTTTTTTTGGTCTTTGTTTGTGGTGTGGTGTGGTGGTTCCCCCACCCCCTTACCAGTCATTCTTTTCTGATTGATGGCATGGACAGGCATGGAGACCAAGTTTTTTAATCAATCCTGCAAATCTCACTGAATGCTTTAAAGAACCATCTTATATTTTAAAAAATGGTTTTAAGGCATTGATGCTTGCTGTGTTTTATCTTGGAATTTTTTTTTTTTTTTTGCAGTCACCAGTAATCACAATATAATTGTGTTAAAAAGGCAGGATCTGAGACTTTCTCTGGCGCTGGTTGGAACAGGCTGTGCTGTACTTGTTTCTTGCAGTTTCAGTTAACTTGCATGTGGGGAAAAAACCCGACACAACTCTCTTCTATAAGTTATACTATTAGTGTTTTGAAGTAATTTTAGGGTTGAAAACTGTACTGAGAAACTAAGATAAGACACAACAGAATTCCTGTGCCGAAAAAATAATTAACACTTGAACAGAAACTTCGGTGTTTATCTAGTCTATTCAAAAAGATGTGAATCGAAGGAAAAAGAGTATGTTTTTATATGTGTTAACATGAAACACTTTAAAGAATTATTTGAAATGCTGGATAATCAAGAGTGGGGAGAATTCAGGTGGGAATTAAATCTGCATCAACAAAAGCCTGAAAAGCTGTCACGCTGTCCATGCTGCCATCCAAAGGAACGCAATCAGCTTTTGTGAACGTAACCACAGCTGACTGGCTTGACATGGTGGAGCATAGCTGTAGCAACCTGGTCTTCAGCTACCAGGTGTTCACCCAGGGTCCTGGGCAAGCTTGTGGGCTCTGAGTGGAAAGCCAGCTGAGCCCTCCACCTGGACTGCTGCGTAGATGTGTCCTGTGCGGGACTGTGAGTTAATGCTGTGAAAGGCTGCTCCATTATGGAAGAGGCACCCTGGGCTAAGTCATAGGCTATTAATAATAATCAGAGGGTTTAAATACCAGCAAAGTTTGACCTTTGTAAGGAAGCTTGATAGCCTCTGCTAGAAAACTTATGTGGTCTGTGGCCTGGAGAGAAGCAATTTTTTGTATTTATTTTGCTGTAATTTGACATGTTGCTTGGTTCTGAAATAAAAATTATTTTTGTTAAACTATTCTCTGCAGAGAAAGAAGGATTATTCATAGCAAAGGCAGTATAAATACACTAAGTTTTTTCTGGCAGGTTTTAAATCAGGAACCAGGAAGAAAACAGAGTTTCTCCCCTTACCTTTCCAATAAAGTGTAAAGCTTTCAATTATTTTTTTGTTTTGTTTCTGTTTTGGGTTTTTTTGGGTGGGGTTTTTCTTTTTCCTTTTTTCCCCAGCATCCCTCAAGCCGAAAATAGTGGATATAGGATTTTGATTGGCAAAATCCTACAGATTTTAAAATTTATGATCTTGAAATGACAAGAAATAACCCAATGCTGTCACAGACTCAGAAATGTGACACCTGGAATGAAGTTCAGAATTTCTCATCCTTCCGTATTATAGAGCACATCAAGACGCAGTAGTCTACCCTTTTGACTCTGACATGACTTGTGTCAGTATAGCTTTCCACTGCTTCTGGAAACTCTGAAGCTGGGGGAGGAGAGAAGAGCATCTGGCGGAGGCTTTTGTTTCTGGGAATCTGCAGAGATACAGGGCTCTGTATGTGCGTGTTAGATTTTACTGTTGTGGCCTTTTTTTTTTTTTTTTTTAAATTTTATTTTTTATTTTAGAGTTAATGGAGGCACGTGGTAGAGCAAAAATCTTTATGCATGGTTGTCCTCTGATTTGCTAGCTGCCTTTTTTAAGGGGATTCCATTCGTGGTCTAGACTCCCATGGCTGCAGCCAGAGCTCATGGATTTACCTACTAGTTTTTGATCCAGTCTAGGCAACACAGTTCATATTGCCGTTTCCTGACATAAGAGACTTTCCCTTTGCGTTTCACCCTGATGCTCATCCAATGCTCATTCATAGTTTGCACACTCATAAACTGTTTCACTGTAACTAATTTTACTTGAAGTTGAGCTACTACTCTTCCATTGGTTTTTAAAAAACAATTATATTCATCCATTGATTTTTTTTGCAAACTGTTCAGATAAATATACTACAGTTAACAGAACTAATAGTTTATTTTTTAGAATAAAAGAATAAAGATTTTCAGTCCTAGTAGAGAAAAATTGGGGGGGGGAAAAAATCATTGAGACATTATTTGTGCATACTTCTCGTAAAATGACTGCATGACTGCTTTAGGTATTCCAAAAACTTTAATAAAAACTATTGATTAGTCAACAGAACTATTGATTAGCCAACAGTGCCAGAAATGGCACAAAGAAACCTCTAAAGTCTTGATCTGAATTTAGATTAAAATGTGTATTTCTCAAAGACAGACATAAAAGCTATGTATTTTGCTTGAACTAATTTCCCTTGACTTGATGGTGCAGGTAGCTACCAGCCTGGTTGCTTGCTTTAGACTATTACAGACATTGATATAATGTTAAGCTTTACAAAGATTGCATATAATAGCTCTAAAAGTTGTGTGGGACTGATTTTCTACAATTCATGTTTTATACGGTCTGGCTGTATTTGATTCATGAAGTTGAGTAAACCTTTCTATATATGGCAGTGAGCCCCAAACTGGGTGTTTATCCTGTAGAGGTCCATTTTAATTGCACCTGTTCCCATTGAGGTCCACTGGTGAATTGTATTTCTTTCCTTACTGATAGTTTAGTCTGACTACTTTTCCGTGACATGGGGTTGCATGATCTTTTAAGTAAGTTCACACCTGAAATGATTTGGATTTCTCTGTTGGGAAGAACAGGTGTCTCTACCTTATAGAAGAATCGATTGTGTTCCCTTGTGCCTGACCCCGTGCTCCTGCCCCTGATAAAATTGCTAGGAAAAGGTAGGATGAATTTTCATACCTTATGTGTCCGTGGTTATTCAGCGGTACGTTATTTTGGTGTTCAGCAGGTTGAATGAGCATGAAGGCTTCTTACACTTAAAGAAGCATGAGACCAGGAGCAAGAGTGTCATGGGCACTATTTGCCTTTTATTTTTTAATTTTGTTTTATACATGGAGACTGTTTTGTTTTTTTGGTTTTTTTTTTTTTTCAGGGTCTGTGCTCCCCCACACCCCCAATCCATACCACATGCAAATATCTTTTGTCTAAATCTGCAAACTGTCTATGCTTTTAGCCTCTATGTCACTATTTTTGCATTTTAAAACTTAATTCAGACTGCTGTTTGGAGGGAAATGTCATCTTCAGTTTCCTTCTGCTTGGTGCTGGAAATAAGTTGGATATGCGGCTGAACTACTAATGCTAACCATTTTGTCATTTTCCAAAACTCAAAAGAATCTGGGAACATTCTTCAGAGTGATTTCTTTAGCTGTCACTTAAATAACAGGGAATCCAAGTTGTCTTTGCAGACACGAAAGCTAATTCGAATGTTTTCAGCCCTTTTCTGCAGTGTTCTACGTATGCTTTTCTGTTGAATGGAGGAATACTTCTAATACTTTTTTCAGAAGAGGTTTTGAGTACACGTTTAATTTATACAAAGTAGATAAATTGAGGATAGGTGAAATAATAATTAGTTACTTGATTTCTTAATTGCTTACTCTTTTTTATTCTATGCCTTATTCCCCACCTTCCTTTTCAAAGGTGTTTATATTTGAGTGTAAAGCTCAAAGTTGAGAGAATCTTTACAGTCATCATTTCACTGCTTAGCTGTATTCCTAAACCAGACACTTGTAGCTGTACATTTTAAAACATTTTTCCGTGCTCACTGTGTAGAAAAACATAACCTGATAGGTCTTAGTTCTTATGAAGAAAGCAGCATGATCTGTATGTAAACATTACAGGGCAAAATAAGTTATCAACAGAAGTGAGTTTATGTATTCTAGAAATTCTGATTAAGGAAACATGAACTGTGCTTCTGTAATCTTGTAGTAGGTGCTTTCTGGTCTTCACCTTATCTCTCCCTGCTTATCGTGAATCAGGATTGTCTAGGTGACCCTGCTGTAATGAGTTCATTGCTTCATGTGCCTCCGTCATCTCCCTGAGTCATGGAAGAGGCCTCTAAAGACAAGGCAGTTTTGCACTGAATTCTGCATTTCACCCCTTTAAGGTTGTTATTCCTACTTGTGCCCTTCTTGCTCCTTGTTAGCAAGGAGTTCCCATCCCTGAAAGGAGGATATAGGTTTTTTTTTTTTCCTGGTGCCAGATGCTACCTAAATTGTCACTGCTGTTTTCTAGGGCAGTCCTGAAGATACACACCAAAACTTGCCAATGATGTCAAAATACCCTTTTAGTGGAATGGTGCAATGATGGAATCTTGCTGATGACAACTTAAGATCTCTAAATTTTACTTTCTACACCTCTTCCCATTTTTATGGGAAAGCTAAAATCTACTTTTAAAATATATTAAAACTTTGCCTTTTTAAAGATAGAGGCATATTCTGTTAAAGTTGGAAGAGATTTTTAGAGCTGTGCAGCTGGAAAAAAAACCAAAGGGCCTGGTATCGAGTCTTGTATGTGACCTTTGTTTATTGCTTAAAGTTTCCCGCAAGGGCAACCTCTAAATACTTACTGTTTCTCAAAAAAACAGGTTGGTTTTTTTTTCCCCTCCTTAGAACAACCAGTGAAATATGGAACAGTGTGAAATATCTCCTCAATGAAGTATTGTTCTAAAACATTGTTGGCTCCTTCTCCTTTCTTTCCAGTCATGCAGGAGTTCCAAAACTGTAAATATTGAAATATTCTACTTGTACAGGAATATATATTTTTCTATCCAAAGTGTTGAAGGAAGCCAGCCCTTGCCTATTAAGTAATATTGTCGTGGCTTGTAAAATAGGGAAATGGAATATCTGAAACTACAGCTTTCATTTTGATGTATTGCTGGCTGTTACACCTTTCAGAATTATAAAAGACATACTTAAGTATGAAATGGAGAATAATGTCAAGGGAAAAAAATGTTACTTTTTGGCAGTGGTTTAAAATAAATTAAACTTTAGAAATGTTCATAGTCAGGTGTTTCCATTTTGATTCGTTCCTTTCCATTAATATATCCCCAGCATTTTGTGTTGTGAACGACGTTTTCCATTTCAAATTAAAAAAAGAAAAAGACTGAAATTAGAGAGGCAAGGCTTTTTTTATTTTCTTCTCCCACACTGAAATAGAAACCTTTTCTAGTCCAATAAGTTAGCAAACATTTACAAAGGGGGAAGGAGTAGAATTTTAGAGTGAGTTGTTCCATAAAACTGGAGTAAACACAGAACTTCTAATTAACTAGTAGTAACAGAAGGAAAAAATTGGATAGATTTTTTTTTTCCTTGAAAGATTCAGGAGTGTGACTGTAAGTAGTGTTTGTGGGGTGTGTGTGTTTTCTGGGTGGTGTTTTTTTTTTTTTTTATTTTTTTGCTTTTTATTGTTTCCTGGGCAGCTCTTTCCACATTACTTGCCTGTTTTTTTGGATTGACAGGTCTGAAGGCCATAGATAGCTCTGGTCTTAGGCCAGGCCACCTTTCAAGACCCATGGAAGCAGTGGACTGTAGCTAGAACTTGCCAGACTGTCTTCAGGAGGTGTGTTGCTTTCCCCAGAGCAGCAGGTTGCAACAAAGACTTAATTCTGATTAGCTCTGCTGAAGTGTAGTGTAACACACTTGTACTTTTAGAAGGAGGTTAAGGTAAACTGCTTTCTAACAATTTCCAACCTCTTCAACATACCAGTGTAAAAAGTGAGCAGTGGGATGGCCATTTCACTGTGTGTTTGCATGCCTCTATGCCAACGTACATTAGAAATTTGAAGGAAGGTGGAGACTGTTCTCTCAACTTCCCTTGCAACAGTTCTATGTGATTTGCCATTGTGGTGAGATTTTCTGCATCTGGATTCCTCCATTTAATCTAAAAAAAAAAAAAAGTCTAAATGAGAAGTTAGCCATGGCAAAGGGTGGTGTTGATACAGCAGGAATTGGTGGTGGTAATTACTGAATTTTTGAGAAGACCTTTGTGCATCAGATAAGTGGCTGCAGACCTGGTCGTCTTTAATGCAGAAATGCTCTATGAATGCTGATGTCTTTTGAGTAACGAGCTGATCATAAGAGACTGCTATTTTTAATTTAATCTGAAGGAGAGTAGCGCTCATTCTGCAGTATTTTAGTACTTTAACTCTGCATTGCTGCCGAATATCAGTTTGTGATTGTGCAAAGATGCATAGATAAATGTAACAAATATGATGGATATGATGTATTGTTTTAAAATATTACCACTAACTATAGTTACTAATTTTACTCTGTTATGACAAAAATAGAATAGACTATTTCAGTTGGAAGGGACGTGGAACAATCTAGTCCAACCACCTGACCGCGTCAGAGCTGACCAAACGTTAAAGCATGTTAAGGGCATTGTCCAAATGCCTCTTAAACACTTGACAGGCTGGGGGGATCGACCACCTCTCTAGTAAGGCTGTTCCAGTGTTTGGCCACCCTCTCGGTAAAGAAATGTTTCCTAATGTCCAGTGTAAACCTCACTGGTGCAGGTTTGAGTCATTCCCATGTGACCTACCACTGGATCCCAGGGAGAAGAGCTCAGCACCTCCCTCTCTGCTTCTCCTCAGGAAGCTGTGGAGCGCAATGAGGTCAACCCTCAGCCTCCTTTTCTCCAAACTAGACAAGCCCGAAGTCCTCAGCTGCTCCTCATAGGACATGACTTCCAGTCCTTTCAGCAGCTTTGTTGGCCTCCTCTGGATGCATTCAAGGACCTTCACATCCCTCTTAAATTGGTGGGCCCGGAACTGCACGCAGTACTCAAGGTGAGGCCACACCACTGCTGAATACAGTGGGATAGTCACCTCTTTTGACCAACTGGATATACTGTGTTTGATGCATCCCGGGATGTGGTTTGCCCTCTTGGCTGCCAGGGCACACTGCTGACTCGTACTGAGCCTGCTGTTGACCAGCACCCCCAGCTCCCTTTCTGCAGGGCTGCTTTCCAGCCATTCCTCTCCTAATTTATACTTGTGCATGGCATTACTCCATCCTAGTAGGTGCAGAATCCGGCTTTTGGACTAGTTAAATTTCATCCCATTAAGCACAGCCTGATGGTCCATTCTGTCTAGAACCCTCTGCAAGACATCTTGCCCCTCAAGACAGTCAACAGCCCTTCCCAGTTTGGTGTAATCAGCAAACTTGCTAATGGTGCATTCAACTCCTGCATCCAGATCACTGATAAATACATTGAACGAAACTGGCCCTGTAACTGAACAGGTAGGAACTTGCTAATGAGGAACTGCTGGTGACTGGTTGCCAGCCAGATGTAGCCCCATTCACTACAACCCTCTGAGCCCTGCCCTTCAGCTAGTTCTTCACCCAGCGCACTGTGAGGCCGCTCATCCCACAGTTGACAACTTTTCGAGAAGGATGATTTGAGAGTCTGTATCAAAAGCCTTACTCAAATCTAGAAAAGCTACATCCACTGCCTTCCCTTCATCCACCAGGCGGGTGACCTTATCATAGAAGGATATCAAATTAGTTCAACAGGACTTTCCCTCTGTGAACCCCTGTTGACTGACTGTGCCTGATGATTGCACTATTCTTTAAATGCCTTTTACTAGGAGCCAGTATCATCATCTCTATAGTTTTTCTAGGAACTGAGCTTAGACTAACAGGTCCAATGGAAGAGTAGGGGTGAAAAATGTATATTGACTACTTTTGAAGTAAGAATCAAGTATGTTAATTCCAGAAGTGAGTGTGGATTTTCTGCTGTGGATTTTTTGTGAGTTTAACTCTCTCACGTCCTGTGCAGGTGAAGGGAGTAAGAGAAGAGCAAGTGACAAGGGTGTGAAAAAAGGGAACAGTGTTTGCCCCTTCCTTATGCTGTTGCCCCCCACCCTCATTCACACTAGGTATTGCTTGACCTACAGCCCTTTAAATGGAATGTGGCTTGTCAAGTACTAACTAGCCAACTAAATTAATTTTCTTACCTTAAATTTAACAATTATTTTGAGTCTCCTACAACAAGACCACAGTTTATGCTGCAGAGTAGGCACCTCAGTAAAATTCCCTAAACTTCTTTGTGTTCTCAGCAAAGATAATAAAAGGTGGCTGAGAACAGTATTTGGAAACTTCCTCGTAATTGGTAAAAGTAGGTGGAGTGAGATTCAGAAGTCCATGAAAGAGAAGTTTTTCTGTAGTAACTGAATATTCTTTCAAAAGGTATCCTTTGACATACTTCACGTGAGAATTCTCTTTAAAAAAAAATGCACATGCATTTCTTGATTTCTTATTAAAAAAAGAGTATATTTTTAGAATTCCATAATACTGACTGTTTCGGTAAGCAAAAGGGTATATGATATTCTAATTAATATAGGTTAAACAAACTCTGAATTTTCCAAGTTTAGTTCTGTTGAACTTTCCATTAAGCAAATGTTTGTTTTAAGGCAAAGCTCTCCAAAGGTATAATTTGGGCATCTTTATCTTACAATCAGTGTCAATATATGTTTTTGCTTTTAAAAGTTTAAAAGGAATTGTGTATGTCAGTGTCACTCTTTTAAATTGTAGAGCTGAATGGTAACCAAGTTCAGCAAATGTAGCCCTTGAACTTTATTATTAACTTTATGTAGACTAGTGCATGGTGCCAAAAATAACATCCCTTCACGTTGTTACAGATGGACTGTATCACATGCTTCAGACTGTCTTTTTTGTCCTTGGTGACAGTAGAGTTTTGTGGCTGAGATGTATATTAATGTGCAGTTATGTTTGCTTGTAGTTTTACTTAAGATGAAAGTTCTGTAGTACAGTCCACCTTGCTTTATTGGTTAAAATACTATACCGAAATAAAATCCCTTGGTTTTTATTTAATAACTTGATGTCAGCAATATATCAGCTTACGCTTTGTGTGTAATTTCATATTTGTCTAACAGTAACAGGGGTTACAATAACTGAGAGGCAGATAAAGTATAAGGCTCTCCAAACTATTGCTGTATGTCATTCCTTTTGACTTCCCTGAGAGTACTGTGGCCTTTAGCTTTTTAGGGTTATGCCCTTAGTATATTAAACATTTGAGATGGGCTAATTCAAATTTAAACTCAACATTGCTGGATAAGTGTTGCACTGATTTCTTAGATGAGAGAGATGTGCACGTACTGTATGCAGACTAATTATGTTAAGTATTCTCTCCAGTGGGAAAAATGTCCAGATAGTACAAAACATGTTAAAATTATGAAATGAACTTAACTGGATGAAAGACAGTCTTCCACATCATTAGAACACTTGTTTTCAAATGTCGTAAAACTGGTAAAATAACAGAATTAAGGTTATTTCTTCAGGGATAAGACTAAATTATAAAGTGGTGGAAAATGGAAAATAAAGTATGTGCTGAATATATTTATAAAGATTAAAAACGTGTACTGAACAGAAAGATAAAATTCAGTGTGCTTTATTACATGAGTGTATCAAAGATAAATGAGAAAGATGGCTAATCAAATTAAGCCAAGAAAAACATGCATATTGAAATTATTAAAAAGACTTATCTCTTAAGCTAGGAGTCTGGTATCTTTGGCTGGATAGATTAGGAATGCCTCAGAACTATTTATACATTCTCAGGACAAGTTTTTAGGTTTGTTAATGACATTAGTGGTAAATTCTGTTGTGCTTTTTTTTTTTTTCCTTCCTTTTTTTGAGGGGAAAACTTATTTGTAAAAGCACTAGAGATCCTACTTTATGATCTCGTCAGTATGAAAAAAGATCTTTCATTGCAATCTGCCAGTGACAAGGTAGAGTATCATCCTTCAGGAGAAGGAGCAAATGTAAAATAGAGAAGAGCTACCATAAAATTGCATAATTGTGATGGCCACATCAATACTAATGTCAGTAATATTTCACATAAATATTTCTACACAGATTTTGGTTGTGGATTAATTAAGGATTACCACAGTACAGGAAAGTAATATTGTCTGTAGTAGGTCTTGTGTTGTGCTTTGCAGACCTCGGGAAGGTAGTAACTTGACAGAGCCTTTTCAGGTCTTGAAATCACCTTGTTTTTGTTCTTCCTTGTTGCTAAGAGACTCAGCTGTACTATGTATACTTCTGCTTTGCTGCTGCAACTGACTGAAAGCCAAACAACAGAATAGGTATGTGGTTTGTTTTCCAGGAATTGAATACTGATGTTCATCCCTCTTCCATGCTTTTCATAGGATGATATGGAGACCGTATCTGTCACAGTAGAAGCAGCTGGTGAGAAGGTGCTCCTTCAGTGGCTGAGACTCCCAAATGGGAGATGAATACACTGCTAAATCATGCTCCAACAATTATGACTGTTGGATATCTTAGAAAATATTTTGTTATACGGGTAGGAACATAGATGGAATAGTGTCGGTTAATGTAAAATGCAGGGCAAGAGAATCAGTAAGGTTCTGTGAAGAATGGTGCCTAGAATATAAAAGAAAATATCTAAAACCTTTGTATGGATTCTTTTCCTGCCCAGCTGGAATTTGAATATATGTGGAATTTCGTCTTAAAGGGTGCTTTTTCAAAATGTACTGAACGTGCTTTACTTTCCGTGGTTCTTTCCCTCACCGGTAGCAGGGCAGCCTGCTGTCTCTTGTAATAGCGTTGCCCTCTGCATACTGACTTTTCTCAGTAGAAGCAAGTGACCTTTCGTTCTTAAGGAACTGCAGAAATTGCAGTTGAGTTGGGTTGGATTTGGTGAATAGGTCATACTCTCTGCACCAGTTTGATCCTGCTGTCCAGAATTTGATGGTCAGACCTTTAGAGCAATGACTGCTGTAATTAATTCTTCTTTGTAGCATTTATTTAGGTTACTTTTTTTTAAAAATGGAATTCTGGCAGATATTACATATTGTTGTGTCTCAGTTTCTTCCTCATTTCTATAAGTGAAAGCTGGAAATGCAGTTTGCTATGTGTGTGCTTGCTTTCATTAAATGGACTGAAAGGAAGAGATGCTTGTGAAGTATCATGGTTCCAGACTCCTGTGTCCAAGGCACTAAGCCTTGAAGAGCTCCTAAGGAAATGTGTGTTCTATGTGGTAAACACTGGAGCATATATATATATATATATATTTCCCCCACCCCCCCACCCCCCAGATGCCAGGGTTATTTATTTCCTGAACACTTCAAACCGGTTTTTTCTACCCTGTTATATTTATATAGCCCCTTCCTTGGGCTTCATTCTTGTCAAATTGTTGCAGGGATATTATCTGTTTCAGCTGTTCTTTTAATCTAGTTGTCTCATCTGGGACTTGATGTGGTTTAGTTTAGTCAGGTCTTTTTGTTTCTTCAATTTTCATTCTTTTCATCTTCTGTTGGCTTTCTCTCCCTATTTCTTGAGGGAGAGGTGGTTGGTTGTTCCAGTTTTGTGTGAAATCCCCAGTTCTGCATCTGCCTCCTAGTTTTATTTTTCCCTGTAGCTCTTTTTGTCCTCCCATTTTGTCCAGTTTCTCCGTTTTCATCCCAACGGCCTTTTCTGGATTAGCTGTCTTCTGTTTTCATTTTGGACTGGCTTTTTACTTATTTTTCATGTGATCCGTGTTTCCGATGCTACATAGCTTCAGTGTTATGAGGCATATCAGTATTATGTTGCAATTTTCAAGAAGCCATTAAACTTGACATATTTTGTGACTCTTACTATTGTATGGTATAATAATTATCCTTAACTATTAATCAAGACAGACTAGTAACTAATACAATGAGCTAATTCGTTGCCGCATTATTGAAGTAAATTATTATTTACCTTGTGTGGGGAATATTTTAAGTATGTTAGAAAGGATGTTTTAAGGATGGAAAACATCAAAATGGTTCCGTTAACAAACTGTGATTGCTTTTTCCATCTACTGAAGAGTCTAGTTGTTTAAGAGGTTGAATGAATTCAACACCCACTTGCCGTTCACTTGCAGTAAGAAATACTGTGCCTCCTAAATCAAATTTTAGCAGTCTGCTCCCAGTTTAACATCCATTTAACCCTTTGAGCCTAATTATTTTTCAATAAACCAGCTAAATCAGTAGCCTATTTTATAACACCAGCCAATTTTTACCTCTAAGTAGAGCATTTCTTAATATTTGGAATTGAAGATATCCTGGGCTACAGCTGCAGGTCAAATGCAATTCTTCTTGCTGCTAAAAGAATGCAAATTTGTTGCATGTAATTCTATGTGTGTGTGGACAGTGACCTTATTGCTAGAACTTGCTGTGACTTTTGTTGTCTTACTTGACCTCAAAGTTAGTGGACTTCTAAATTTAATTTTCAATAAAGGAAACGTTAAAAAATTTAAAGCTATTGCTATTTCAAAACAGATTGCAGCATTGTGTTAAAATTCTGCTCATATTAGCCACAAAATTCAAGGTGCTGTAGTGTTTTGCTGTATAAATGCAATTGCGTTATGCTTGTCCTCTGTTGTGCAAATTTGTTTTATGTCCATAGAGGCTGGGTGAAAAAATCATAGGAAAAAGGCTATAATTATGCTTTGTTTATGACCAGAAGGCAAGGAGAGAAAGTGTGGGGTTTCCTTTTGGGGGGTGGTGGTTGTTGTTGTTTGGTGTTTCTGTTTGGTTTTGGTGGTTCCCCTCCTCTGGCTCCCCAAACCAAAAATTTAGAGAGATATATATAGTATCAGGCATGCCAATCTTATTAAATTAGTCCCATAATTTAAAGTTTGAGAAGTGTTATCTGAAAGGTCTTTTGGGACCAAGACTAAGCCAAGCAGGCAGTGCAGGAGGGGTATTGTTTGGCTTTTGCTGTCTGTGAGAAAAGCAAATGTTTGCTTTGACATTAACCCTCGAGGTGGATCGTGCTCCAGTTACCTTGGGTTTCCCTGCAGTGGGGCAGGGTTGAATGTGTGCGGGGCAGATGGGAGGCTTCTGCCATACCAGCCCTCCTGAGCATCTTTGGAAGAGCTGCCCTTGCCCTCGCTGTGGAGCCCTGTGCTGTTTCCCTGTAGGAAGCTGTGGAACAGCAATCTCTTAGTTACATGAAGGGTCCCTGTTGACTGGTTTGTCAAAGATTACACTGGGACTAACTTCTCCTCCTCTCCAGGGCTTATGCCTCTGCTGAAGTGTGAGTTTTCTTGTCTTGATCAGTTCTCTTTCAGTACTCTTTGAAAGAAATACAGTAAATAAGTTTTTCTTTTCAGCTTAACGTTAGAAATATCATGATGCAAATCAGCTGTCATGTAAATACCTGTCAAAATAATAAATTGGTTACAAAACTCTTCAAACTGCTCACAAAAACATGAATCAGAATCACAAATTGATCTGCTTTGGGAACTGGCATGTATAAACAATGCCTTTGGTGCAGTGGATGGGAATTTAAATGCAAAACAAATGGAAAGTAAGAGAAGGAAGTCATGGGGCTCTGTAGGTTGTCAGTGCTGGACCCTGGCAGACAGTATGTAGCCATGGATGGCTAGGAAGGTAACAGGCTGTGACTTCCACAGATGAGCTATTTGTTGCAGAAGCAGCTCGGGGCGGGGATTCTCCCCCAACAATCCTGTTACAAGGAACTGTGTACAAATTTAATGAAGAAATGCTGCTGCACATCTGTTACCCAATTTCCCCTTCTGTTTGTGGGTGGGATTTTTGGTTTTTGTGGTGTGTGTGGTGGTGGTGGTGTATTTTTTTGTTTGTTGGTTTTTGTTTTTGTTTTTAAAAGCCTCTTTCTGTATTTTGTCTTTGATCCATCTAGGATGGAAGCATTAGTTATTTGCAGTATGGAAAATCTGGCAACTGTTTTCAGTAATCGTTATGTAGGTTTAGGTCTCTTCAACTGCACTTATTTTTGGTTTTGTTGTCTAATTTGATGTACAAAGTAATTTGGGAGTCTTCTGTGGGAAGCAAAATTCATACTCTAATCTGGCCATGAATAAGTAGATGTTCGTTATATCTAACTTTGTTACTGATAAATAAAACAATCTTTAGTCATTGGTATGCAGTTTATAAATGTATGAATGTGAAAGAACATAAAGATGGGAGGAAGACCCAATAAACAAAGCACACTGTCGTTTGTGAACACAGGAAAAACTCCTTACTTGAAGAAAAAAAAGATTTGGAATAGAAAACTTGCATCTACTTTGTGTATTCGGTATAGAAAAGTAGTAGTGAAAGATTAAGGCAAAAGGTCGGCTCCTGGATTGCCGGCAGTATTTTGCACAGTTGGTTTGGCACAAATACATTGGTATGACAGGTGGGGTTTTCCTTGAAGGTCAGCCGCTATACCAGGTGAAAATTGCTCAGTCAGGTGACACTTTTACTAGTGACAGTATTTTTAACAAATGGATTATTTATTTTGCTGTGGATTCTAAAAAGAAAAAAACCCTCTAATATCTTGAGCTTTATTAGTTTTGGTTTTAGTTTAATTATTTTGTAGACATGGCAGTAATAGAATGATGCCCTTAGTTTTGTTCTTTTAAGCACCATCATCCAAAAGGCTTAAATGCTCAAAAAATGTCAGGGGACAAAAAGGCAGCTGAACCTTGACTGGTTTTAAATTAGTTGAGTCTGACTTCAGCCAGCAGATCTGCATCTTGTAATGCCGCATGAGGCTCTGGCGTAATAGGCAAAGGCCACTGATGCTGTAACTGTAATCTGTAAAGTCTTTGTAGACTGACAGGAAAGTATATTGGCTTTCTCTCTCACTTGTCTTAGTTCCTATTCTGTTGACAACTTCCACAGCTCTCCTCTTTGAAATTTGTCATTTACACATGTTTCTAATTTGGACAGTTGTACAAGAGAGACGGAGAAATTTGAATTAATCTGGTGGTGATGGGGATAGGTGAGGCTGTTAATTTGTCATCTTTGAGTACTTTTTGAGCTGACAGTCTCAAGGTTTGGTATACAAGTGTTTTGTGCAGGAGAAAGGTGGCAATGAAGATAGCTTTTATGTTATCATTTGTAGTATCCTTAGTATCATGAGCAAGTCAAAGTAACCTTACAGTTTCCCAGTCTCTGTTCTGCGGTATTGTGCCTTCTAATTTATAGCCCCAAAGAGCTGCTCTAGATCTGCCCTGTCTTTAGACTGTAGTGTTGTTCCCCTCTGCTCCATTGCGCAGGGCTCTACATCTGCAAAGAAGCGGGATTTAGAGACTGAAAATATGTCTTCACCTCAGACTTCTTAATATAAGCAAATGATCTGTTTAATCTAAATGGTAACTAGATTGTAGAGGTGGAAAAACCAGTGTTAAATGTCCCCAAAATCTGAAAAAAGTAATTTGGAAGTTTTTCTTGGAACTTAGTCATTTTGTTTTGAGAAATCTTTGTTTTAAATTGAAACAGTGATTTGAGTATATACTACTCTGGATGAGGTTTGTCTGTTCCGCTGCAATTACCACAGTAAGTTTGTGCTCTAAGCAGCATGCTGATTACATTAGAGAGAGAATCGTTATCTTTGCTCTAAGTGATTTGAGATTATTTTCCTTAAATCAGCTAGTCCGTGAGGTTCTTTAAGCATGCAGCAGACTGCTTTCCCTTTATGTGCTAAATGGTTGCCTGATAAAATAAATGTGGCATCTCAATGTGTTGCTTTTTCAAGTAAGATGTTTGAATTTATGTGTGTATGCATGCAAGTGCATGCGTGTGTATATCGATAAGGACGTGAGATGAGGGAAGCAGTAAGAAGGCATCACAAACCGCCCATACAAACTTCCAAAATTATTGTAAGTAAATCATCTTGCTACAGGAGAACAATATATGGTGCACAGCGCATAACACAAAGTTGTTTCTGTTTTTCTCTTTGGGCTTGTGAGAGATGCCACAGAGTTCCCCATTTACTGTTTTCTCTCTGAGTGACAGAACTGGGACCCAGCACGTAATCTCAAGGGGCACGCTAGCACAGCATGTATCTTATTCTATGCCAGCCAGTATTTTACTGTTCTTCAAAACATGTTCTAAAAAGTAATTTACTGTTTTTTCTTTACTCCAAGTTCATAAATGGCTTAAAAGAATCTGATTAAGGTAAAGGGTGTTAACATGTGCTACAGGCTGTGAGTGTTTTTGCACTCCTGTATGAATTTCTTGAAGTTTATTTTGCTTATGCATTGGTCAAGGTGCTGTGCAGTTAAACTACAGTCACTGTAGTTTTCAGGGCATTGTGAAATAGGGGGATCTACTGTTCTGCTGAGGCTTCTAAAATGATGATGGCAAGCTCTGCTTAGAGGCAGTTCTTAAAAAAACAATATTTTTTGGAATTGTCTGAGGTCAGAGTAGTGATTTATTTATTTATTTTAAAGCATTTTTAGTTTGCCCTATTTCTTGGTGCTCCCTGCATAACTTACTGGCAAAGTTAATTGCTTTAACCCTAATAGTTATCCTGCCTGTTTCTCCTTCTCAGTACTGGCAGTTAACTGAAATTCTCAGATTTATGTTGCTAAGTGTACATTTTAACATGAAAGTTTTCCACTGTAAACTATCTGAAGTATTTATCTAAACAAAATATCCGAATGCTTCAAGTCATGCTGAATACCAGGGGTGTATGCTGTTAAAGTAATTGTTCATTTCTTGAAATAATGTGTAGTCCTTATTGTGCTTTTATTGTCCTAAAAAAGACTGTATCAGCCTTTCCTCCTTCAGGTAAATGATGCGATATAGTGGGGAATGAAGGAGCGACTTGTGTGCCAAGGGTAGGGCTTTGCTTGGGTATGTCTCCCACCAACCCTCTGTCCCATTTGGTACCACAATGTTTAACTTCCTGCGGAGTTGAGTAGCTCAGAATCAAGAAGATGCTACTGGCTCTCTGCTATACAGATGGGATTAATGGAAAGTATAGTTTGCCTTGTGTTCCTCTGTGCCTTTATGCCCAAATACTTTCTCTGCTACAACTGTAAAATGGAAAAGTATTAGCCAGGAATTTTATAGCAGCTAGGTTATTTTGAAGCCTAGTAAAATTTACCTTCAGAGATTTTTTCTTTTCTTTTCTTTTTTTCTTCTTCTGGAGGTAATCTGTTTTAGAATTAAAGGGAGGTTCTAAAAATGACCAGATGGAAATGGATAAATTCCCCAGGTAGAAGTTTCCCAGGCACATTATTAGGTGTCCCTGTCTGTTCTTTCGGGGCTTATTCTCTAAACTTTCAGGTAACACCAGAATATTAAAAGCGGAATGGCCTACTTTCATTCCTTATGGTCGAGCTCTTGACGTGGAAGCAGGATTGTTTTCTTTAGGATACTTTAAAAGGGTATTGAATAATTACATCTGTGGGGATTGCATGTGAAAAATGGATGGATACATTTAAAAAAGAAATGGAGATCAGTCCCAGTAGTTACAGATTTAGCTAGGATGCAATAAGGTATTTTTTCTTTGTGAAGAGATAATAGAAATAATATAGCTAGTGTTAGGAATTGGCTCTCTATGTGATTTGGCTGTCTGAATTCATAAGAATATTGCTATGGTAATAGACCTACACTGTAGTGAAGCAAGATGGTTTCTAATGGTCTTGACAATAGCTGGGAAATCACCCCTGGAAATCTACATATACAAATCAAATAACACACTGACACATAGAAATGAATTGCTGATCCCAGGGCCATTTTTTTCAGATTTAATAATAAACCAGCAAAACCTGGTGCAGCGAAAAGGATTCTGCCCGAATGTGTGCCCCAATGTAATACCAGTCCTTCCTTCCCCCAGCCTGCGCTCTCCCTGTGACACTCTGCTAAGCTGTGCCCCTTGTCTTCCTTTTGCGGATGGGTAAGGCTAATAATTCTAAATGTAATGAAAATGTGCAGTAGCCCTAACTTCTGTGATAAATTCCAACCAAGTCACTAATATACGCAGTAATTATGAATGCTTTTACTGTCTATTATGTACTTGACGTTTTTAATTAAGTCCCCAAAACCCCACAAATATCCCTTCCTTCTAGTCCTCTAATTAAGTCTCTGCCAAAGTGAGAGAATAAATAATTTGAGTAGAATGAAAGCTATATTCTAGTAGAAAACCCGCTATGTTTCAAAATTACTTGTCCAACAGTGGTATGAATTGCTCTTTGTTCCAAGTTTGGGCTGGAGAAGAATATAGAATTTTCTCCTTTGTTTTAAGATAGTGACAACTATTGCTTTATCTTAAATTGCATCACAAGTTTTGCTTTCAAGGGCAAGCTGCTGGTCTGTCTTCCATTTGACAGTCCTGCATTCATCAACAGAGAACTTCCTAAAATCCCAAGCTGTAACTTCTGAAATATTTTTCTTCTTGGTTTTCTGTGTAAACATAGTATGTGGGGCTGTGAGCTTTGAATAAGACTTCGTCCAAGCTGAAAGAGTAGGGAAACAGCTATTGGAGCAGATCGGGGGCTAGGCTGAGCAGAGCAAGTGGGAGGAATCACTTGTGTTCTCTGACTACGCTAGCTGTCTAGGAGTCTGCAGCTGGAAGACTTCCTTCATTTCTGCTCTAAGATTATACACGCTGGCCTGCTCTGTAAGGTTCTTCCCTACCAGTGTCACCACCCTGGATGGTTTTGTTTGTAAAACTGTGCTTGTTGCTGCTTAGGTGAGGAACTTGGAGTTTCTCCTGATTTTCTGAGTAATTTGCCCAGGAGAGCAAACTCTGCAGACTGTCTTTAAATAGCATATATTTATAATGTTTTCTTGTAGTATCTTTATTAAAAGTCATATGGTACTTATGAGTCTTATTATTTAGGATAGGGTTGGAACTAGCAAATGGAAATCTTAATTTATTTGATCAAAGCAATTAATTCAAAATTCAGGTTTATGTATCTGAGAGCAACAATTTGAAGAAAAGGGTAATCTTATTCCAGTGATGCAGAGTTGGTACCTCATGAGCAAAGACTGTCTCCACAAGAGGGAAGGGTTGACATGGCTGGACGATGACCTGTTTCAGGCGAGTAGATGGAAGTGATTTTTAATTTTTTTTCCTCTGGTTAGAAGGAAAATTAGAAGGTAGTTTTATTGCATTCAGCAACACTGGGCCTTAAGGGGAGCCCAAGTGAAATAAATGAGCTTTGGTTCATTTTGTATAACTTCTGTGAATGTGAAAATACTTTTTCACTGTATATAGTCCCAGAATAGTGTTTTCCCTCTTGTCCTTGGCAGCCCTCCAAAATGGGAACCATTACAGTAAGTCTGTTTAATTTTTCTGACCTGGGTCAGAGAAGTGTTCTTGTCTGTCTTGTGAAGAATTGTGAATTGCATACATTTCTCTTTCAGAAAGTATTAATTTATCACAGTCAGTTTACGTGTATCCTTCTGTTTCTAAAGAAAGGATTCCCTTGTGTGTAAAATACTGTGTTTCTTTTTAACTCTGTTAGTGGAGAATTCAAGAGAGTAACTCCAAAATAAAGAAGCTTTGATTGCTTCCTTATCATCTTTAAAAGTTCTGATATATTTATCTGTCATAATGATAAGTGGTGAAACTATCCTGTTATCTTTGGTTACATGTCACTTCACATACATACCCTACTGATAGTCTTGGGGCTGAAAGGAACATGCTAGATGTTGCTTTCAGTGTTCTTCACAAAATCCTATTTAACATAATGAGAAAAAGTAGAGGATTTCTAATTCATCTTGTTGTTGAACCCTGAAAAATAGTTTGGACACTGAAGCTTCTCAAAAAGCTTGGTTGGAAGAAACTGTATTTCATTTAGGTTTTAACTTTCTGACATGCATCTGTTGTGCATCTGAGTTAGAGACCTGAAACAGTTTTGAGTCTTGAATAGTGTATGTACAGCTTGCTACTGAGCCCAGGAACCATCGAAACTCTTCTGATGATATTCAGGGGTCTCTAGCATGATTTAAACACAGGTAACGTATTAGATTGTTGTCATAGACTGTGGTTTTTTTATTATAGTTATTATTTTAAATCACTGTAGCACATCGTAATTTTCAAGTCAGTATATGGAGTTGCATGCTGAAAGTGAGTCTTTGTTTTCAGCCTCTGTTGGCTAAATAAATATGTAGTTGCCTAATGTATCATAAGTATTGCTTTTGGGAATCTCGATGTGACTGCCTGTGATCTAAACAGTATGTCTCTGATGCCAGACATTGCTATTTGTTATTTCAGCTTTTCCGTAATACAGTTTTGTGCAACATTTAAATTACAGCGGAAATGAAATAACACAAATGAAAATTAGAATTGCTATCCAGAAGAGAGCAAAACATAAAATACTTTATAATGTCAACTTTCCTGTTATTAAAAAACTATTAAAAAAAAAATAGCAAACCCAAAAGCTCTTCAAAAACACATGCCAGATGAACGAGACTGTTATTGAAGAATGTTTTTTGTAGTCTATAGAGCTACATTTATGTTATGATAGTGTTATTCCCCAGATCGGAGTTAGAAAATAGATGACTAGAAAGAAGAGCTTCAGCTGTCTGAGAGCTTTAAAAGACAGACAGACAGGCAGTCACTGCTTTTGAGAAACTTCATTCATTAAACACAGTAGGAATATAATATTCCAAGTGAGATAAGAAATTTAAATTATTTAATCGTGGAATAATGCCAAATTGCTTGTAGCTTTTTTTGTATCATGAGTGGTTTTAAGTGTATTGCTGGCTGAATTTGTTTCAGGTTTTTAACTACAGTAAAACTGCTATTTGAAGTCCTTTTGGTCTCCTGGGGCTCTCCTTTTGAAGACCAACCCTTCAGTCAGGAGAGTCTTAAACTCTGAGCAAGGTTTGTGTTGGCAGAGACAACTGTTGGTTTAGCCCCTCTGTGTGTCTGCCTGCTCCATTTTGAGCAAATCATCTGGCTTCAGTCTGTTGGGATTCACAGATATGCTGAAGTGTAGATTTTGAGGAAGCTCCAGAACAGAATGTGGTGGGGCAGAAAAAGCTCGACTGTGCTGCCACGAGAATAGGCAAAGCTTGGGTTATGGGACAGACCAGACGTGTTCTTGAATCCATGCCTTATCAACAGTATAGGCATAACTAGCACAATAGTTTTCTTTGACTTTTCAGAGATGGTGAGCTAATGAGAAGCAGAAGCTTGGGGAGAAATTGTGGCCATTGATTTAGACCAGATCTTCTTCCACTTTCCTCTGTCACCAGGCAGTTTGTAAGGTCAGACTTCACATGAGCTAATCAAGGGCGAGATTATATCATTAGAAGCAGTGGCGGAGGCTGTGAGAGAAATGAGTCTTTTCTGTTTCTGTGTAACCTCAAGTTCACTGTGAAATGGTACACAAGGATCTTGCTGATTTGAAAGAGGTGATACTGGTCAATAACCTGTTCATTCGGCAGTAACTCTAGTGTTCTGCCTGTCTGCCCTCAACTTCCACAGCGGCAGAAGCTGAATGACGATGTTGAGTGCGAATGAGCATCACGATGGTCTTTGAAATGCAGTTATGTAAAGTATCAATTCATGCTTTGGCAATTGTTTTTCTGAAGCTGTTGATTCTGTTTTGATTGCAGATTCCTCTGCACTGCTGGCAACATCCCACGTTCAAGTAGTATGTCCTTGGAACTGAATCAGTTTTAAAATCTTTAAAAGAAAAAAATCCACTTTTTATAGTATTTATTTGCTTAGCTACAAAAAATGAAATGCTTAACCTACAGGACTTCTAAATTTTGCTAGTAACCCTTCATTGATGGATGGTGGGTGGGGTTTTATTTTTTTGACCATAACATGAATAATTAAGGTAAAATGGCCATAGAATTCACAATTATGTGAATTAAGAATTCCTGTAATGAGATGATTAAAGTGGTTGTTGCCCGCATGTGACAGGGTTGGCCAGCTGTTTAGTAGCTAATCTAAACCATTGCTGTTAAAATACTGTTATATATGTGAATGACTAAGAGAGGTCCTTTAAAATAAATATTTCAGAAACACAAAAACAGTAGATCAGAGCTGTATTAATTGAGTTTCTTAATTTTTTTTAAAAAAAAAAAGATACTTGGGCTGTGATGGAATGTAGGGTATTCTCATGCAGAACACTGGGAATAGATTCCCAACTTCAAATGAAAATATTGCCTACTAGAAAGCAGGATATTTTTCCCCCCCTCACCTTTTGGGAAGGTGTGGCATAAACTTTCATGTCAAAACATGTGAAATCTTGTTAGCTTCCATTTTGCAACATGTTTGCCTGTATTATTGTAATGTGGAGACTCATCTCAGTCTACTGTCATACCTTTTGGGTTAGGGTTATGCATACCCCACAAATCTGCATACGGTTTGGTGAACCGCATGTCTTCTTTCATTTTAAAATGGCAGGTTTGCACTAAGTGCAACATAGAGATACTTCTTGGTCACCTTTCTCAATTCTGGGGAAGGTTTTAAAGCTAGGATGGATCCTTGGAATTTAGAGATGTTTTGAATCAGCTATGGTTAGCAAGTACCCTCCATGGTTAATCTGAGGTACCACAATTTTCATCTGTAATATGTGTGACCTGCTGTGACTGGTCGTGCTGATGAAATATTAGTGGTTTGCAAAGGTTTTGGTGGTACTGCTTTTCATGATACGGAAGAAGGATGAAGGGCTGGAGTAGATCTCCATGTGCGGATAATTAAGTTCTTTGCCACGTGCTGTTTGACTTCCTTGAGGCTCAGATGACACGGAACTATTACAAGGAATGAGTATCTGTATTTTGTACTTGCTTGCAGCTCTGTGTTATGGTATTTTTATTATTGGTGGTGGAAATTAAGAATGGACCCCTATGTGCCATTCAGAACTGGGCACAGGAAATGTGGCAGTGCGGAGGCTGAAAACTGCATGCTGAGGTTGGGTTGCTCAAATTCTTTTATTAGTATTTGGAACTGGAAACTTTCTTTTAAGGCAAGTCAGTAACATAGCCTGTTAGATTTGGCTACAGTTTTTAATGAGGCTTGAGGATTTCAGATCCAGTTTAAGACTTCCACTAAACTACCCCTTCTGGAAAACTGTGTATTAGTGGAAATCTGGTCTTAAACTTATGGTAGTGACTTGGTTAAAATTTTTTTTAAAAAAGTGACCGACCAACACCACCCATCCCCCCCAACAAGAAGCCGTCCCTGAAGCTTGTTGGTTGCCTAAGATTTTGTGTTCAACCAGTGAAAGTACTTACTTTTATTATGGTGCCAGCTTGTACTGCGCTGTATTGTCACATTTCAGAAATGTTCTATTTAGATTTGAAGCCATAGCCAGAGGGAGCCTAAATTATGTAAGTCTTGTCAGAACCACTCTTCAAACCTCTAGAGGAGTTACTGCTTGGTTCCTGTCCATAAATATGATTTAAAATGCAGGGCTTTCTAAAGAACAGAGAGACCACCTGTATAAGAGCCATTTCTTTTCTTTGCAAATTTCATTCTAGATAGACCTAGCTGATATAGAGGCAGAAATCTTGTTATGCCAAGTCTCAGTTCAGCTTTTCTTTTCCAGCTGTTTTATGTCTTTTTACCTGTTTTTGATACTTCTAAGAAAACTCTTCATGTCTCAATATTAGAGATGAATATTATTTTATTGGACTATGTGAGGAAAAGGCAGGTGTTCTCTATTGAATGTATCAGTGTGTACATTTAGTTGGATAATGATTTTGTCTTGATGGGTAAAGCTAGACATCACAACCTTCTCCAGGAAAAGGCAGCAGAGGGTAAGTGGGCCTGCTTTACACAGGCTGCTCTTAAGCATTGAGGGACAGAAATCGGACGCTGTATGTGGAAAATGCAAAGCACAAGATGGACTTCATGTGATTCTGACATTATCAAGTTTTGTAGATTGCCTTCATCAGCGTTGCACAGCTGGAAAGATGCAAACATTGTGCTGGTGTCTTGCTGGATGGGGTGACAGTAACCCTGTTATAAGGGGTATATATTACAGGCGACTTACTGAGGTGCAGTAGTTTATTTTGATAGGTGGTGTACCTCGCTGTAAAGAAGTTTACTGGCTTAGTTTTCAGCACTTGGTGACTTTCACGCAAGTCTAGTTGTTGGCAAGAAATCTTTGTTGGCAAGAAGGGGCTCTGTTAATAGCTATGCTTTTATATCAACTGAAGTCATAAAAGGAAGAAAATTGTTTTATGTATTGTAAAGTGTAGAATAGCTAACGGCTTTATAAGATTATCTTGTCTTTCTGTCTCCATCCTAGAAGAATTTTTACAACAAAATAGCAGCCTGTGTTGTAACAATGATTCTACTGAATATACAGATTGTAACTTGATCCAAAATTTGAACTCCAAAATTGAATTTATTCTTAGTGTAATTCCTGAGTCACTGAAGAATTGCAAGGGATATATTTGACCCACAGATACTTTTATACTATATACTGGCCTCTTGTGACAAAAGCGAGTATGGAGTCATCAGCTGAAAAACCTGGCTAGGCTGAGGAACAAACCATACTATTTCTCAGTCTATGTTAAGGTTCTTAAGGTGCTTCTTAACGTGCCCTCTTTGGATTTTTTTTTTTTTCTTTAGGGGTTTTCAAAGCTTGATGTCAGTGTAAGATCAGGTGTAGTAGGCACTGTTTATCATTTAATCCTTGTGTTTATAAGCAGTATAACTATAAATACAGCTTTTAATGCACAAGAGAAATAATTTATATTCTCAAGCAAATGTAGTTTAAACCCATGTTTTGGAACAAGTCATTACAGAAGTGTTGAAACGGATTCTCTTCTTTTAATTTTCCCTTTTCTTGTCTCTCGGAGTGTAGGCTTCATGAAAGCTGAAAAATGAAGATTTGATTTCTTATTTTTGTTAACTGTGGCAGAGTTGTATGGGAGTCCAGCCAATGCGTTTAAGTAGGGACGCAGGCATGCGGATTTTCCAGAGTTAGAGGCATCTGGGAAGAAGGCTTGAAGTAACCATTTTGAACTTTCTAGGCTTGTTTCTCAAAGTAGGTTTGAAGCTTTTTAATGGGTAAAATTTCAATCTACTAAAATAAAAACCTGGGCGCAGGGGTGAGATGATGCCATCCTAAGAAAAACTAAGAAGACTGCAAGATGGCTGCTTTATCTGCAGTCACGCCTCTTTAGCATTTTCAGTTTTCAAAGGTTTTCTGCTCTTTCAAGTGGTTGTTGTTGTTGTTGCAAGTCTGGTTCTTGTATTACAACGTGACGGCAGTGGCATGGCACCAGGATTTTGAAGCTTTTTGGAACCCTACAGTGAACGGTACCTGCCGCTGGAACAGTTCTCTTCATCAGTCAGTACTTTCATGCAGAAATATTGTTTTAAATGAGAATTACACAACTTGAGTCTTCTAGTTGAATATATTCTTTCCCTTTTAGTTCTTGTTCTTAATCTTTGGGTTCTTTTGTATGTGTGCCAAGCACGTTTTAGCACAAGTACTTTACCTTTCATTGGATTTTTTTCTTTAAGTGCCATACTGTAGACTGCAATGGGTCCGATTATTTTCCACTGTTGAAGGAGAGCTGGGGGAGCCTGCTCACCCAGAACTCAGGGCTGATTTTCCAATTATGTCTTCAGCAAAGAAAAGGAAATTTGCTAGGTGTGGCAATAAATATTTAATGATACTGTGATGAAAGTGGAGGCTCATATACTCCAATGTCACTATATTTTGAGTACTTTTCACACTTAGGGTTTTTTAAGATAAAAAGAGGGTCTTTAACGACCCTCCTAAAATCCATCATACAAGATGGTGAATATATTTTTAAGATACCTTAAAAGACTGTATGAAAAAGGATGGAAAAATTAGTTAAAAATAGCTCAAGGAAATTTTATATATACTTTACTTGTGTATTGTTTCTATAATAATTCAATGTAAAATACTTGAATATAATTACATAGCAGGTTTTTTCCCCCCTAGGTAAATATCTGGTCATAAAGTTGAAACACTTCAGAAAGATTGTAACTTCTCTTTCAAATTGTTTGAATCTGGCTTTTCTGTCTGATTATACTCCTGTGAGTCACTGGATAATCATCTACAGTTCATTCGTGGATGTTCGATTTATTTCTCCTTTACTGTTGTCTTATTGAAGGTCATAATGATTTTCAAAGTAATTCTCATCTCAGCTCTGATGGGCTGATGATCTTTTAAGAGAAAGCATGTATCCCTTGAAGGAAAGAACAGTATATTTCGGACCAGGAGAAGGGGAAGATAAACTGAAAAGATCCTGCTTAATAGTAGAAGAGCAGTAAAATGAAGAAAACTGAACATTTTATGAATGGTTGAAAATTATTTTTGCAGGGCACACAACTGTTCTAAGGGGCATGAAAGGAAACTTGTACTGTTGTTACAGCCCTGAAGAGAGGTAAGAGAGATATTTAGCAATCGCATGAATCATTCAGCTTCCATAATAGTGCAGTGCATTTAATACTTGTATTTGAATTTCTGTCATTATTCATAATCTTTAAGCAATAATTCTCACCAAGTACATTCATATTTTGGGCTCTTTTCCCACAGGTGTGTCTTCCTACATGTATTCAAGCTGGATTTATTTTATTTCTGGTCCGTGCATCTTATCCCTTTAATTTCTGCTGAACTTAGGTTCTCAGCCTCTTCCTTGTATTGGCAGTAGTGCTCCCACTAGTATTCTTTATTGCCTCTCTTATGGGTATGAATAAAATGAATATTTTTGTAAAGTCTGTCAAAGTTTCTTCACTTCAGAGCTGAGAACTGTGCAAGTCCCATCATCATCTTTATATCTCCAGGTAAACTTATCTGCAAAGGTGAGATTTTAACCTGAAATGATAAAGAAATTTACAAGTCAGGTGTTAACAATGGAGGAAAGTAAAGGGAGGAGGAGGTGAGACACAGCTAAAATGATGCCGTGATGTCACTGTTAATATTCTGGACACTTAAGTTATGTTTTTCTTTATTAAGGGTAGTGTTTTTTTGGGAGACCAGGGTTGCAGAAAAGGCCGTTTGTGTGTGAGCACAAGACTCCTAAGAGTATTTTGTATGTTACCTTTTCCAGCTCTTTTCACTAAATGGCGACGGCAGCATATTAACAGCTTCTAGGCCTGTATTTTCATATACAAAGAGCAGCCTTCTGCTTAGCAAATCTGTGTGACCCAGCACTGCACGTGTAATAGAGAATTTAGGCAACGCTCTAAAAAGTAGCTTGAGCACTAACATAGCACCTTGGGTAGAATTGGATTGCCTGTTCTTCTGCCCTCCGTGCAAGGGAGTACTCTTCCTGCCTCAGCCGAGGGGGAGCAATAGCAGGCAGGGGTCCGCTGAGGAGCAGAGCTCAGTAGAGCCTCTCCTGTAACCTAAATTTCAGGCCAAAGTTGCTTCTCTTAACAATAGGATTTATCAGGGCAAATCCCCCAAAGTGATAATGATGGTAATACAGTTCTGAAATTTCTTTTGGTGGCAGAACTAGGGGAGGTGTCATCACCCTGCAGCATGTTCACAATAGTGGATACACCTTAATCGCTTTAGTAGAGCGTAATGATAATGTTCGTCGTGTCAAACTATGTAGGAAGCTTCGTAGCCACAGTGTCACAGCAGGCTGGTGTCAGAATTAGGTCAAGTTTTCAGTGTTTAACTCTTCAGGGACTTCATATACGTGGTGTCCAGAACTTGTTGGCTGATGATGTAGAAAATGACAATTTTTAATAGCAAAACACCACCACCACAGTCTGGGGATGTGTGTGTTGTGTTTTTTGTTTGTTTTTAAGATAAGCAACATGATAGTTTCACAGTTTATCTACTTCACGTGTGTACCCGTGGTCTGATTCAGGAAAAAAGCCTTAGAACAGCACTTCTAATATGTGTTTGTCTCAGTTGCTTTCCTGTTCAAGTTGAATGTAAATTGCTTGCGTAGGGAATATATGACTTTTATGTGCTTTTAGAATGGATTTGCTAGCTATTTGTTGGATTAAATCTTTAATATTTCCTGTGTTAATCTGTGACTGCGGTTCAGTATAGTCCTAGATGAGTTCATCTTCTCTGAATTTTAGGTCTATCCTAGAGATTATCTGTTTCTTAAAACTGTTAGTATTCTTTTCATATCTGTACTATTCTTTGTCATATTCTCCTGCAAGATGAGAAGGTTTGGCTAGATATCATAAAAAAACTCTGCGTTACGTTACATAAAACTAGTTGAACAGTTCTTCTACAACCCTCCCCAAACCTAAAAAGTACTGCTAGGTTGCTTCATAGTGTTTTCATCTGAAGAAGAATCTGGAAGTACTTTACAGCAATGGATGAGCAGTCTTTCATCGCTGGTTTTTGCAGATGGGAGGGCTGTAGTGGATTTCAGGTTACGATGCCCAAGTCATGTAAACAGCATTTTGTCTGATGAAGCAGGCAGCAAAAGGAAAAACCACGAGAGTTACGGTAGCATTATGAGATAATTGGATCTATTATTGGTAAGATACAAGGCCAACTTCTTTGTGTTCTAGACAAACAGATATGTTTACCCATTCCTTTTTGTTACAGTTAAAATTTCATTAATTGTTTGAGTCTTGACTACTTTTCATCAGTTATGTCTGCGAAGAGGAAAGACGGAAGTCTTATCTTGGAAGGTGGAGTGTTGTAATCCAAAACCGTGAACCAAGTTGGTTAAATCTCCATGAAAGACTCTTAGGCAGAGCAGACCTGAGGACTGAGTGTCTGAAGGTATGTTTTCATAGTCAGTTTGTTTTAGGATTAACTTCTTAATTTTGAATTGCAGAATTCAACCATGTTTGTCCTTTTTTCAAAATTTCATGTTTATCTGAGAAACCTTATGCTTCCTGGAAGATAGAAACCAGATTGACTGGCTTCACATGTTTTGCTCAGGATTATAGGATAAACTTTAGAGAAATCTCTCAGTTGATACTGTACTGAGCACAAAAGTATCCTATTGGGTTGTTAAGCTGGGACACTGGGAAACATTAGATATTTATTTACAGAAGTAGGTCATAGTTCCTTGTTTTTTCAGGCCCATTTTCAGTGGTGGTTTGCTAGTAACATTACTATCAGCTTCCATATGCTTCGTGTTGGCTGAGATCATACTGAAACTGGGAAAGGATTTTCTCTCTTTTTGTTAGACTCATAGGCTATTTCTTTGCTATAGTTCACACAGGTGTTGGTTTCAGTCATTTGAAAGACTTGAGGTCTTTCAAATGATAAGAAAGTATCAGAAAGAAAAGCAGCAGTGTTTTTCATTTTTTTCCCTGTTTACTTATCACAAGTAAGGTGAGCTGTCAGGTGCATGCTTCTCATTCAGAACTAGAAGTGTCCCTAGTTTTGCACAGTTTCCTGCCTGAGGAGGATGAAAATATCCACTGCAGGGCTGAACTAAATTTGCAAACTAATGAAACACCTGCAGTTCATTCAGTTTTTACCTTCCTGTGTGCTTGTTGTGGGCTACTGTTGGCTAATATTATTCAAACGTTCTGTATTTTGAAGTGCTCTCTTTATAGCTGTGCTCCATGAATTTTTTGAAGTGTGCAATATTTGCAAATATTAATCAAATTCTCAGCCTAAACCTCAATAGATTATGTGGAACCCATAGCGGCTTGTAGAGACGTAAAAGACTTATTCCTCTTATGCGAAAAGGTGAGCCCGGTTTGTGGGAAGATGAGGTCTTGTTGCTTTGGGCTGAAGCATGGTTGTATCAGGAAACTGAAAACATTTTATTCTTCTTTCAAAAGCACAGCTGGATTTTTAAAATACATCTTGCTTTTTGAATTCTAAAAAGATAACGCTGTTTTTCTAAATAATTCTTTCTGCTGTGAACTTTCACGTGGAAATTTTTCCCCACTTGTGAACCTATTGAAATACTAATTAAAAAGAAAAAAGAACCAGGTCTATGTTTCTGTAGAGTAGTTGGAATTCTTGTGTACACTGTGTAGGCCTTTCTGAAGTTTATATCTTAGCCTCAAACTAAGTGACTTCATTGTGAATTGCTGGTTTGGCTTTTTTTTAAAGTGTGTTTAAAAAGGAACGTAACAGCTGTAGTTCTTTTTGGCCTTTGACTCTTAAGTCTGAAAACGTGCCATGCAATTCGATATCTTTACATTACACATAATCATGTGAAGTATGTATTATCTTTACTTTAAAAAGTGTACAATGGCCATGTAGAAAGTAAAACAAACAAATAAAAAAAAAACAAAACCAAAAAACCCCACAACAAACCAAACCAAAAAACCCGAAAAACCCCAACAAACGACCCCAAACAAATATGTGGTTAAGTAAGGGTGGAATAGAGGAAAGTAAGTAGTCATTGATATGCATCAGATGGTAGGACATACAGAGAAACTGATAGGAAGGCAAAACACTTTAGTATGCAGGGCTGATCAAGCTGATGAGACTGTAACAGGAAACAAAGCAGGTTTAACTATTGTACCTGTTTTAGCTGGAAAGGTTATTTCATGTTACTTCTATGACTGGGGCGTAAGGTTTGGTTTTTTTTTTTTTAAGGACTAATCTGACAGAATTTAGTAAATAGGATTGAAGGATATACTGTTTAACATCAATTTGTGAATTAATAGAAAAAGGCTTGTCAGACTCTGTGGGGTTGGTGGTTGGGTTGTTTGGGGTATTTTGAAGAGGTTACAGTTTTATTCAATAAAACTGGCTCATAAGTTTTGAGGGTTTGTACTTGAGTCCTCTTTTTGTCTTACAAAATGTAGGACAGTCTTAAAGATTATAGTAAAAAAAAGCCCCAAAACAAACCCCCAACAAAAAACACCAAACCAACCAACCAATCAAAAAAAAAAAAAAGAAAACCCCATAAAAAACCCAAACTCCCAAAACCAACCCAACAGACTTGAACATAAATGGGTTTGAAACAGGTGAAGGACACCTCTAATAAAGCTAGTTTCAGTTGAGCAGTCATAGAATGGAAATTTTGCTAATGCTAATGTCTGCTGGTTTCAGCAAGAATGAGGCTTAATAGTAATCAACTGTTCTAGAAAAGTTCTTCCCTGCCTGCTTGATTGGATTTAAATCTGTGAATTATGAACCTTGCTCAAGGGAGAATGTTCCCAGATGGAGTGCCTGATCTCAACTTCTTAAATAACAGATCCTGCCCCTGTGGTTTCAAGTTCTTTGGTGTTTCAGAGGCATCCTCCAGATTTTAATCTTTTATTGGTCTAAGTTTCTCTTGAAAGAGAGCTGCTCACTTTCTCTTCAGGCCTGTTGTGGGGTATCACTTGGATCTCTCCATAGCAGTGGCAGTGATTCTGCTCTATGATTTTGAACAAGCAGAAGGACTATTCTTGTCTCCTCTCATCCTTAGATGACAGAGGAAATATTTAATGTTGTAGATAAAGCCTTTTAGGCAGGGTAAGAGACAGGTATTAGTCTAGATGGAAAAATTAATGAGGTTTTATGGGTACTAAAGGAATGTAGGTCTCTAATATCTCTGAGCGAATTGGGAGACAGATTGGTAGTATGGCAAGTCTGCATGACCGAGTCCTTAATAGTCTCTGATTTGATGACTTTATGGAAGCTCGTTTGTGAAAGACACGAGGTGCTCGATGAGCTTGCAACTGGTTGGTATTGCCTAATCGTAGCATTACAGTAGCATGCTTGTTGGGTGGGAGGAACCACATGAAAAAGAACATGAAAAAGTATTTTTTGAAGATACTCGGAGACCTCTGTATTTTTGGAGAGAGCTGGGTTCTGCTGTCCTCACAGCCTAACATATGGCTGTGATTTCACATCCAGTGAAAAGCTGTTTGAACGAAGGCTGAAACATCACTATAGCAGTTGCTGTGCTGAAATACTGCTGTCACTAGCTACTTACCTAACCTGAACTGTGATGACTATATTGCTTGTAGTGATTGCTGTCTCAAGGGCTCAAGCTGTCAAGTATTTAAGAAAAAAAAACTTTGGGTATTGTGAAAATTAGTCAGCAACTCTAACTGGGTATCTAGTAAAGTGGAGCCTTGTTGCTTAAGAAGTGCACTTGGAGCATCTACTTAACACTTTCTTAGACTCTAGAAAGGTTGTTCATAATCCCAGTGGCTGTCCTCATGAAATAATAGGATAACCTGAATTATTTTTATATTGGTTTGGGTAAAGGCTCTGGTTTTTGTTTGCTGCAGTTCTACTATGTCAAGCTGCCTCTTCATTTTTGGGTATCATCCGTTGCATGGGCACAGTTCCAGAGGCAATCTCTCAACTGAAATGAAGCTGTAGCTACCAGTGCGTTCTTTGGGACTGAGCCTGGATTTGAATGCTCTCTGTTGACTACACGATTCAAAGCATTGTGGATTTTTTCATTTGAAGATGCTGGTTTTATTATGCCATCTAAAGATTAAGTGAAATAAAATGTGTTATGGTTTTTTTGGTCTATAAAAATTAAAGAACTTTGGTTTCTATATTGTGGGGATTTTCTAAACAGGAGTAAAGCAGAGTTAGCCTTGGAGGATCTGTAGAGTTGTCATTCCAAATATTGCAAGGAAAATATTTTTAATTTATTGTAAAAATCAATTAAGTGCTTCACCACTACAGGTACTATTTGAATGTACTATATGGGATTTAGTCCTACTGCTAAGAATGCCTTGTGATCTTTATCTGCAATCGTATGTGTCTCTTTTTTGTGTCTCTATCAAAGTCTTACCACTGCAATGTAGTGGAACCATATAATTGTCAAGTTTAGCATTGGCATGTATGTTCTCTTAAAGTTAATTGTTGTTTTATGCAAATGTTTTGGCAATTTGTAATGTTAATATGGTGATTATTTCCTGAAGAAAAACAGGTGAAGCCAAAAGCAGATTGCAAGCTCGCATTACCTTGCTCCAAAATGAAACTGTATATCTGTTCAGCTAGCAGTGAGGCAGATGTTCGTTGGATTTACAATGACATCTCACAGCCATTGGGATTAAGAAGTACTTTTCTTACAGGACCCAAATGTCACTGAAGCAGCTGACTGCATTGTGTATTCAGAAACTGCTGGCAGCTGTGGTGGAATAGAAGTAGTGGTTATTCCAGTCAGGAGTGCAAGGTGTTGGTCAAGGGTTTACATCTGTTACTGGGCTTCTGGCTGGTTTGTTTGTCTCTCATTTAAATTTTTTTTTTCCAGAAAAGTTTGCTCAAACTATTTCAAGGACATTACTTAATTGGTGGTGGTATTTTAATAGGATTTTTTGATCTTTACTGAACTTGAAATGCACAGCTTTAAAGCCTACCGTATCTAAGTTGAAAAGATACATTTTACTGCAATGCCAAATTGAAATTTTAATGGGAAAGAAGCCAGGAAATTAAGAATTAAAGTTGTGATATGGATTAAATTGAGAATCCTGTAGGCTTTGTGTCTGTGTGGTGCTTTTCATTAAGGAATCCTCTTCTTGTTTATTCTTTGTGGAAGAACTGTGTTCCTGAACTTGTGTTGTCATTTTAAAACAAAGACATTTTGAAGACATGCAAGGAAACCATTAATATATGAACAGAGAATATAATCTTTTTTTTTTTTCCCCCATAACCCTATAGTAACCTTGAAATAATTCTGATTTGAGTTATCATCAGGTCATTTAAACTAGCAGTTTAAATCTGTGGGTGAAGCTGTACAGTGTAGGTGAGTGGATCAACAATGCATTGCTGTTATAAGGCAAGTCATCACACTCCCTGGGTTCTCCCTTGGTCCCAGCTGTATGGTTCTACGCCCATTGCTGTGTTTCTTCTGATGGTTCTTGAATTGATTCAGTTCACTAAGCTAGCAGAAAAGTATTTACGTTTATGTATGGCTGGGTTAGTCATCTTCAGGCTAATACCTGATATTGCTTATGGAGAGTCTCATAGAGCAAATACCAGAACAATCACAAGGAGTGTGTGGCAGCGTCGTGGTTTAACCCCACCCAGCAACTCAGCCCCACACAGCCCCTCGCTCGCTCCCCCTGTTGGGATGGGGGAGAGAATCAGAAAAGTGAGAAAACTTATGGCTTGAGATAAGAACAGTTTAATAATTGAAAAAAAGTAAAATAGTAGTAGTAGTAATAACAATATACAAGGCAAGCGATGAACAGCACAATTGCTCACCACCTGCCGACCAATGTCCAGTCTGTCCTGAACAGCGATCGCTGCCCCCTGGCCAAATCCCTCAGTTTATATACTGAGCATGATGTCATGTGGTGTGGAGCATCCTTTTGGCCACTTCGGGTCAGCTGTCCTGGCTGTGCTCCCTCCCGGCTTCTTGTGTACCTGGCAGAGCATGGGGAGCTGAAAGAGTCCTTGACTGGTGTCAGCACCGCTTGGCAGCAACTGAAACATCATCGTGTTATCAACATTATTCCCATACTAAATCCAAAACAGAGCACTGCACCAGCTACTAGGAGGAAAATTAACTTTATCCCAGCTGAAACCAGGACAGACAGTGAAGGTGGCACTATGGGGGGAGGAGACTACTATTTGGGAGGACAGAAAAACTAGATGCTGTGATGCACCTGCATGTGGATGGTAATTAGACTGGCCAGCTGTGTTGCTTCCTTGACCCTGTGTATTTCTTGGGTTTTGTGGCAGTCTGCTCCAAAATCCCTCATTCCAAATAAATCTCTGGCTTTCTTAGTTCAAGAGCCTGTAGGTCATGCTAGGGCATCTTTTAGATGCTTAGCAGTGAGAACTTTGAAGGCGTGAAATGTGAAAATAGATCACATAATAATGGATCGCATAATAGAGTAATCAAACTTGCTTGTAGTGGTGTTAATCACAATTTAACTGTATTTTTCTGTATTTGTATGTTCTGTGTGTCAGTGGTGGTTTTTTTTGTGTGTGTTTGTTTTTTAATTGGTCCCAGAGTACACTGGATACTGTCAGATGAAGCTGGGAGTTTTGGCACTCTTAGAGGTATAAGCTGGAGTTTTGCCCCTGGAAGAGTTATGTAATCGTTGCTTTTGGTACTGTGGTAAAATAAGTAATAAAAGAAAAATAAAAATGACTTGGTAGAAAAATCAACAGCTTTGAGAATGAAAGCTTCAAGGGTTGTTACCACTTTCTTTAAAAAAGTTGCCCAATAATTGGAGAAATAACTCTGTAGGTAGTATTGTGTTATTGCGAAGTACGTGCGTATGTGTGTAGATGTTCATGCTTCACAGAACTTGATATGCTGCAGCTAGAGTTTTATTCTTGCATCTTCCTCGTTTTAATAGAATAACTTTTCTCCAAGCATAACATACTAGTTATCGGCCCTCTTGTTCTTGGTACCCAGTTTTTTGTATTTCCAGAGGGTTCTTGTGAAGACCAAAGCAGTTTCCTCATTTGATGATACATGTTCCATGTTGGAAGAAATTATGGCCTCTAATAAAAAAAATAGATACTTGAAGTTCCCTGTGCAATAGTTTTCACAGAGAATAATGCAGTAGAAGTTAAAACAGCAAAATGAGCTGCTTAGCTGCAGCAAAACTGGACATTGTAGCGGTTTTTTTTAGTTCCAGAAGATTTCTTACCCTTATCATCCTATCTTCTGCATGTGGGAGGACTGAGTGCATGGGCTGGAAAACTGTCTCTGTATGCTTAGGCTACATTTGTGATCCACACAATTTGGGGATCAGGACCTCAGACTGTGTACTTGCTGCTAAGTCTGAAGTCAGCCTGACAGAGCGAGTGGTCTGTCTAGTGCGAGCTTTTATGGAGGTGTTGTCAAATTGGCAGTAGTTCAGGCTAGGCTGATCTGGGAAGTGTCCAAGTTTAACCTCCAAATCCTTGAGGACTGTTGCTCCTGGGTGTGTGTTCAACTGTTTCTGCACAAAGGAAACGTCTCCTACAGGTTGGAGGCTGGCCTTTACAGCCTTTTCTTCCTGCTGCAGCCCGTTTGCCCAACGTAAAAGAGCGGGAGTGGGGAAAAAAGAGCCTTGTCCTGCAAATGTTTGTCTGTCACCATGCTGTACTGAAATGTAGTGTGGCTGATTTGTTACCAAATGGAACTTTTTACTTATCTTTTCACATTTTTGGCATAGTTGGTCTTTGATAATTGCTTAACAGCAGTGAATTCTATCATGCCTCTTTGATTCAAGTGTTTTTATTCCTAACAACTTTTTATGGGTGTATAAAACGTATGGAAGGTAAGTTCACAATAGTCAGTCTGTTTTCTCACCACCACTGTATTGTACTGTATTGTTACCAGTAATAAATAATTTTTCAGAATGACGCTGTCTTTCTATGGCCTTTGCAAACTAGCAAAACCATTTCAGTTTTTATAGCCATGACAGTGATGATAATTTTAGTAACTTAGGTCTTTGTGTTTTGGGCACAGTTTGTTTCAATTTATGTACTGAAGAAAAGTGATTTCTCAATGCAATTACTCTGTAAAACAATTTCTTTTCCTGGCAAAGCGAGAATATTATAATATACCCATGTATCAAGTAACTTAGAGCCATTACATCAAAGTGCGTGGCTTATGTAGGTCAGCATAGCTTTAGTTAAGGCTGAAATCTTGGTACACCCGAAGAATTAGTAATGAATGACCTCTTGAAGTTTAAATAGCACTTAGCACCACTCTTAGGAGGGTTTATCAGCAATGGCATTTGTGCAGAGCTAAGGGAGCAGCTGGAAGGAGCCTAGTACAGCTGCCTGCAGTTGCCTGGGCACAGCAGCCTGTCTTCAGTCATGGTGCAAAGTTCTGTCTTTGTACTGAAAACCTGGGAAACTTAAAATACATAGGCTATTTAAATCATGGAGGATTGCAGGCATTTAGTGCTGGCGTGCTGGCTAGTAATTGCAACAGAAAACAGTAACACACACATTTCCTATTACATTCAGCTGTCTGTAATGCTACTGTGCACAGCCTCATGTGAAAGACGACCCTAACTCAGGAAAGTACTAAAGCATTTTGTCTCATCCTGTGTTTTCTGCCCTCATCTGACATTAAGGGTGCAGCTCCACGTACTTTTTCCTCAGAAGTGGTGCTGCTGGTATAAATTCCTGCCCTTCACTAGTGTTCACTGCCTCATTTGTTGTACTGGTGGTGCTGGTTGTAGGGCTAGCCTATACTTACTGTAAATCAGATTAGCCACAAAGTTGCTGTGGGGTGCTGGAGGGAGTTTGTTCCTTCTCACATAGAATGACTTCAGCTGAGGGTCTAGGCTATGTGCACTTCTATTTGTCAGGACACGTCCGTAATGTGCATCTCCTATGGGCTGTTTGTACTTGGACTTATCCATGCCTCGTTATCACCTCACCTCTGACTGAGCTCTAGCATCACTCCTCAGACACTGCTGCTTGAGACTCTGCTTTCTGCTGAGCGTAGGCTGTGAATCATGTGGCTGGTGGTGTTTAGCAGGATGGCTCTGCTGTTACTTCTGCTGTACTCGCAGAGGTGGAGGCGGGATTTTCCCCTTGGTGGTGTTATGTGGTTATGATGCTTTAGCACTGTGCTGTGAAGTTGCTGTGGTTTTTGCAGTTACTGTTGCAATTTATATTGTGGTTGCCTGTCATGAGAGATTCTTCAGCTATGTCCAAAGAGTCTGTTGCCTGCATTATTCATCAGTTTTAAACAAAAGCCTCCTAAAGCAGCCCAGTGGTAAAACACCTATCTCCAGCCTTCACTCTCTTATGCTTGCATAAGAGTTGTTTTATTTTAAATGTAAAATGTGGGTGGGTATATATTTTCACAACGACCTTGTTACAGAAATTGCATTTCACAACATCTACCGTGCTTTCAGTTATTAAGCTAACTTTTTAAGTAATTTTGATGCCTTCCCAAATGGCAAGATGGTAAGATTTACCTTCTGCATGAAACACTTCACATCAAGGCCAAATGGGGCAAGTAGTGACATAACTGTTATCTGTGGTTAATAAACGGAGCCCACATTAAATATTATATAAATGGGGTTTGGGGGTGTTTTTCCGGCTTGATGCATTGGAAGTTTCTCAGGCTCAAATGGAAGTGGCATTGACACTAAGCTAGCCTCTTACGAAGTAGCAACAGTTGCAGGGGAATACGTGACCCACCAGGCTTTCTGCTGCTTTCCGGTATTGCAAGCGAGCCTCCGTTTGGGAGCAGCCACAGAGGAGGGTGCCACAACCTCTCTGCTTGTGGGAAGTGTTGGGAAGCACTTGGTCATATAGCAAGCTCATTCCCTTCTCTTGTACTTCCTTTCCTTGTGGCCTTCATGTGCATCTCCTTCAGCAGAGCATAGGAGCTGAAATTGTGACAGGAGCTGTAAACGCCTGGGAGGATTCTTGGTCCCTCCACTGCGTTAGGTACCCCTGTATCTTCACCCCTTTGTGTTCCCATCCAGTCCCTAGTGTGAAGAGGGGTTTACACACACAAAAAAAAGCCCTTCCATATTTGTCTACAAGAGTGTGATTGCTGGTAAAGCTAAATTAGTGATAATTATAGTACAATTTCAATGTATTCCCTCTCTAATATAGTATGCTTTTCAGAAGATGAAAATTCAAACAGGAAATTAAATAGAGCAAGATGGCGGAACATTAAATCTAGCCTTTATGTCTTCATAAGCTAGTACGGTATTGCGTTAGCATTACTTGATGTTAGTGATTTGTGCTTGTAGAAATACTTATTTGTAAAATTTATTAGGCTTTTCTGGCAACCTTGAGTTAAAGCGTGAGAGAGATAATCAGTAAGTGTGAGAATGTATGGCTGGAGGATCCTGTCATGCAAAGAGGCTGTTAACATCATTGGCATTCTGGACTCGGGTTGGCCTTTATCATTGTCTCTGAGAGAGTTCAGCTGTGTTAAGGTCTAAAGACATGATGGATGGTAGTGCCTGTAGATAAATAAACTACGTGAAACTTTCTTGCAGGGTGCTACATTGTGACAGCAAAACCAAAATTGCAAAAAACCGAATAGGTTGTGTTAGGCATTCCCCTAAAAAAAACCTCTCTACCAACCGAAAGAAAAAAACAAAACAAAAATACCTTAACAATAATGAAGTAGAATCAAAATATAGTATAGAGTTTAACTGCAGATAATACATATTCAAAAACTGATGCAAGAAGCTTCAAACTGGCACATGAAACATAATTTGTGTTTAATTTATTTGGGGTAATTGTTATTATGGAATAGCCAGGAAATACTAAAACAAGTATGGTGTTTATGCAAGAAAATTGTTATTTTTGGAACACCAATTAAAAAAAGACAGTCCATTTTGTTAATATGACTATTGAAAAATTTATATATGCATTTTTTTAGTTGTGGAAAACAGGATATGTTTTAATGGGAAAAGTTCTTGTCTCCTGTAGCTGTGCTTTGTCTCTTCTGCTGTGTTGCTTGCAGAGTGGCTGTGCTCTGAGAGAAGAGCTCAACAGCTGTGATGAAGAGAAAGCATTGACTTTGAGCATAAAAACATTGTATTTTCTCCTAAAAGCAAATTTCCTGTTTTAAGCACTGTGATTAAAAATTACAAAAAAAAAAAAAAAAAAAGGCATTTAAGATGTGTGTTTCATATAAATCACACATGGCTCCAGTGGTTTTTCTGGTTCTTTTTCAGTGTTGGTATACAAACATTTATTGACAAAAGACCATAAGAGTCAGCCTTGAAAGTTTAGATGTATTTGTGTTCTTGTAAACTTATGGATATGATACTGCTGCTTAATATTCCTAGGCACTTGCCTGGATTAAACTCTAGCTGCATTTAAGAAAGTGCTCAGTGCATGTCAAATTGGAAGCAGCAAAAGAGGTTAAATGTTAGCTGTAGTTCTCGTCTTTAATATATTGCATTGGATAAGCTGTTCTTGAAAGCTGATTCTCTTTTGCTTGAGGACTTCTTGCTTGTGTGAGAAACTTATCTCAAGTGATGTTCTGTGGTAAAGAATTAACAAAGACTGGTCGTGCATATCCCTGGCAATAGTGAGAAAGATTAGGTGGAATGAGCCTAATTTCATTCTTTTTCTTCCTCAGAAATTGCTGCAGTTATATTGGATCCTCGGAACAGAGTAATTATAGCTACAAGCTTAAAAATGCTTAAATTCCTAAATTTGGTTTCTCTTCTTTGGTTTATTGATATTTTTAGAAGAATGAAACAAAAAAGCCCTCCAGAAGTGCTTCATTGTCTGTGGAAATGACACTAAGAGCCAGATCTTTTAAGTATAAACCTTCTGTGTAATTTAGTTCTGCCCATGGGATTCTTCTATTACTCTTAAGGTACATATTTAGTAGTGATTAACTCTGATTGTAAAGGGCAAAAAAGTAAGCAGATAAAATGTTCTTTGATCCTGTGTTGCTTGATCTTTTTCCATTTTTATACATTGTTTCACGTTTATCAGCTCGAAGGCTTTTTTCTAAAGTACACAGACTGCAGTTAATGGTGAAGACCCATGTGCAGAGACCCCCCTCCATTTCGCTACCCCTGACTACAACTACTACTGTCAGCCACCTCACCAGTGCTCAGTTTTGCAAAACTTTACTGAGCTTTCTTCTTATTTTTTTTATGACTATTCCTTCCTCTTCTCCTGGTCTCATCATGAACATCTATGCCCCACATCATTGTCCGTGGGTCTTACATGCTGAGGTAGTCAAAATCTAGTTTGGTCGCATGGTCATATCACCTCATCCTTCTGCAACACTGGTGCATTGACTTACACTTGCTGTGCATTTGTCCAGAGTGATGCTAGGCTTGCTTTATGCAAGAAGATAGTATTCATGTGACTATCAAGTCTTCCTTTTGTTTTTTACAGGCGATAAGTACTAATAACAAGACTCATGCAGGAGGAAGACTTAGAGATGAGAGAATCTGAACAGAATTACAGATCTCCTTTTATTTTTAGAAGTTTTTACCAAATGTCAAATATTGTTATTTACTTTTTTGATGGTTTAGTTTGGATTTGAGTCCATGGCAGTGTGACAAGGGCAAGAATCAGCTTAGTCAAAGTTCTTGCTTCCTACAAAATTTGAGTTCAGGACTTCATTGGCAAGGTCAACAGTAGTCAGCTATATCCTTCCTTTTGCCCCAAACTGTCCCCTGACAACACAGTAATGAGAGCATTCATCTCTGGGTCCTGGTTGATGGGGATTTAGTGTTATTTGACCAAAAGAACTGAAAATGCACGTGCAGCGGTGTTGCTGTGCCTACCCTGTTATTTTACCAGGCTGTATGCAAGCTTATAATGTCCTAAACTGTAGCTGGGGTGGACACAGTAAAACCAAATGGTTTCATTAATTGTGTGTATTCCCTTGTAAAGGTTCAGCTGGTAAGTTCTCCTCATCCCTCATCAAATGTGATTACAGCATCTTAGTATGATAAACAGACATCTTCTGTAACACTTTGAAAACTCACTGTTAGCTGCTTTGACATTTAAATTAGTAGTAATATGATGGACATATTGGGTACTGAAGTCAATGTTATAAGTAGTTTCACGGGGTTTCTATGCAACTGGGTATAAACGTTGTACTAATTCTTTAATGTGGTGTTATTTTATTATACCCTAGATCGTAGGTTGCCCTTTACGCTATGTCGTTTTGATTATTTTCCTGGGGAATATCTAATACTTCACTCAATGTTTAAGGCACAGCAGTTACATTGAGATGGTATATGAAGCAATAAATGGCTTTTGAGGGTGGTTAAATGCCAAAGCAGTGATGAGGCTGTTAAGTGAGAGAACTATTTGTGAAAGTTTTTTTTGGGAAATATTTTTCTGTTTTGCTCTAGATGGAAAGTAAAGCTAGTGTGTGGAAACATGAAAAATAATGTTAAACTTATTTTATATTAAGAGCATTTCCATTTGCTGCTTATTAAGTGTCTCTACTTTGCATGTGAAATGCTTGTGAAAGTCTGTCTTGAAGGATTTGGTAGCATGGCAAAGGAGCGATCTTATTAAAACCACAAAGGGTCAAACGTGGTAATGCGCTGTGTTAGCGTTGTGTACGCATCTCTTTGCAGGTGGATACTTCACATGTGTACTTGCAGAGTTTTGTGGACGTATTTCCTTGTGTTGGCACACAATTGAAAGCTATACATAGATTGGAAACAGCTTTTTGAAATGGGATTATTGCTTATTTCAATGTCTGTAAGGAAAAAAAGTGTTGCATGTGGCTTTTTGGAGGGTTTTGGGTTTTTTGGGGGTGGAGGGGTACTGTGGCTGAAATTGTGCTTAGGCGTTTTAAACATACATTGGAAAGTTTTTGATTTGCTCTTTTTGATCAGTGCTAAAGCTGTAACGTCTAGGAATTTTTTTCCCTCGCCTCTTTGAGACCAGTAATTACAGCTTCAAGTCAGCATGTGAAGCCCAGATGAAGGTTAATCTTGCCTCTGAAAAGAGTTTCTAGGCTGTTATGTTGCAATAAGCATTGACATTTTCAGAACACTGTACAGCTTCTTCATCTTTACTCCAGTGCTTTCAGCTGCACCTTCCTTTTAATAACAGCCATGAATGTACTTTAATTTTGTTCTGAAAATACTATGGGGAAAGTTAATTACTGTTATCCATAATTGAGTATTTGAAATAATTGTTTCAGAAGCTTGAAGCTGTCTTTTTATGACCAAAGAAGAAGGAAAATGCAGAAGGGCAAAATAAAGGCTATTATATCCTATGCTTGTTCAATGAGCAAGCAGAAAAATCATTGTTGGTTGCCAGTGAGCTTTCAGAATATTTTATGTAAAGACCTGCAAGTGCAATATGAATCAACAACTTAAAAAAAATCAATCAAACAAAAAAAAAACCCAACAAAACAAACCACCAAAAAACCAAACAAAAACAAACACCCAACCCTGCAAAAGCCGCCCCCCCCACAACCTTCCCCCTGCCTGCCCTTCAAACACCAAGAGGGGGGGAGCAAACAAGTGAAACACACCAAAGGAAAGTGAATTTCCTCCTGTTTATCAAGTCTCTGCTGTGCTAAAATGTTGAAGTGTTGCTTTGTGTCTTTGTCCTAGGAACCAAATGCATTCGTGATTAGTCTTAAAAAGAATTCTCTCTTGTGGTGAGAAGTTTAACCTATCTCTGCATAGTATGTCATTAAATTTACAGTGAACGTTTGTTTATACGTAGTTTTGTAAGCAAACTGTGGCTTCTTAGTTGGACTGTTCAAATGCACAAACTCTTTTGTCTCTCTGTATTGGTATGTTGTACATAAAGCTAAGTTTTCTTGGAGGCTGATCTGCTGTAAAATCTGCTAGAACTGATCTCAGTGAGGTTGCACAGCATTACCTAGCAAATGTGTCACAGGGTTTAAAGCACTTCCTAAAAATGAGAATAGGATTCTTGCAAGAGTTTGATTCCTGTTTTGTAGCCAAGCTCAAATTTTCAGAAGCAAAGATGAAAGAAATCTCTGTAGTTTCTTTGTAGGAACTCTTTAGTCATCTGTATTGTCCATTTGTGTGCATTCAATGTGCCTGTGCTGTATGCTTTCTGCATGTTTACAAGTGTTTTCAAACACAGATTTACTGGGGATTTTATTTTTGTTTTCTCTGGTGGTTGTCAAGGGGGTACAGCAAACTAGAAGAATGGCTTTTGTAGAAGGTTATTTAAAATGAAATCAAAGGTAATGCCAAAAAAAATGAGGGAATTATAATAAAATGTGCAAGAAGTGGGCTTAATTGGCAAATGTAATATGCTGAGGGAATCTCTTCAAATTTATTAAACA
Organism: Phalacrocorax aristotelis; assembly: GCF_949628215.1. Lineage (NCBI taxonomy): Eukaryota > Metazoa > Chordata > Aves > Suliformes > Phalacrocoracidae > Phalacrocorax > Phalacrocorax aristotelis. The sequence goes on from NC_134279.1 coordinate 19,674,114, forward strand.
CAATTACTCATTTGTTTGGAGAAGTGCCTGAACAAGGGTGGTAGAAGCTTGGAGATGCTTTGGAGAAGCATGATGACGTGCTTGCCCTGTTAAAGGATTCCCTATTTACTTGCCTTTGTTCACCGTCATAGATGCATTCTGTGCTATGTGGGCCTTGTGCAGACGCAACAATTCTTGTGTAGTTTGTTTATTTAAGCATTTTTAAAATTTAATTTTTTGAGTTCTGTTGTGGTGTAAATGTTGTTCTTCTGTCAAAGTTATCCGGTTAGGAAGTTAACAGTTTGAATTTTTGTAAGATAGTGACATAATTGGGGGGATAAGCAGTATTGTTTCCCTGGAAGACAGCTAAGATGGCAGAATATTCTATTCCTGCCTGTTTTCTTTACTGGGCAGGATTTTTGGTATAATATATATACGATTTGAACAAATTTAGAAGCAAATTGAGACAATTATCTCTGTGATGGTAAAATCTGACATTGATTTTGTCGTTAGGAGCCAAAGATAGCCTTACAAAAAAGTAAGCTGAAAAAAACCTCAACTCCATATGGTAGAATCTGAAGAAAACAGGTGTTTGGATTTTTTAATGTGACTTTCTAAGAAGCCACGTCTACTTCCAAAGAAGCAGCATTTCTTTGTCTTTTGAGTCTTCGTGTCTGCTTTTACCGCTGTGACTTCTTTTTGTGTTTCTTCTTCCATGTACTTCACAGGGGAAGATTTTTCTACCTCTCGCAACTAATTCTATTTAAGAATTTTCAGTAAAAGTGGCCTTTAAACAGACTGATGAAAATGGACTAGAGAGAAGACTGATGCTCTCTGTTTTCACCTATGTGCAGGACAGACTATTCTAAATTATCTTAATGTTTGAAGTAAAAATAACCATGTCAGTTGTCCAACATCTGCTTAATGTTTACATATTTCAACATCTATCTCTTTTTTTTGTTGTTGCTGTTCTTTTTTGTAAAGTGTTATTAAAATTTTCATTAATATCCTTTAAGGGAACCTTCTGAACATCTGAAATTACACTTTCATTTCAGAATACTAGGATGGAAATAAGTTGATACATTTCTAGCTGAAGGTGTGGACAACTCTGAGTTGAAATAGTTAATCTATTGGATTTTCTGGAAGATCTTTTTTTTTTTTAAACTATTTATAATTTTTTTTTTTTATTTCCATTAAGGTGTTGTGTGAGGGTTTTTTGAGTTTTGGTGGGTGGGGATTTGGTTTTTTGTTTGGTTTTGGTGGGGTTTTTTTTGTTTTTTAAATACAGGGTTGTTTTTTTTTTTTTTAGGAGTCATGATGTTTTCCCTTAAAACCATAACTCTGTATGCAATGTTAGTTTACGAAATGCCATAGTTATTTGCAACTTGAAACTTAAATTTTTGTGTCAGTACAAATGTACTACTAAATAAGTTTACATGGGAACTGCTTCACAGCCTTGCAAGGAAGTCATTTATAACACCACAAAGTTAAGTGTGCCTGTTGGAAGTAAAAGCACTAATCGTTTAGCTGTCTTTCCCCAATGAGTATAAAAACCTGAATTACTTTAATTAGTAGATTGTTTTGAACAAAACCTCCATGTTTAAAGCAGAATGCTTTAAGAAGATGGAAGTCGTAATTTAGTTTTTTGTTAAAATTACGAGTACCTGTGTGTTGAATCAGCAGTTTGAATACTTTTTATTATGATTCCGTGAAAGATACTTGTTTTAAAGCATGTTAGAGCTTGTCACTTAATTTGAACAATCAATTTTATGCTTGTTTATAACCAGCACGTGGTACTGTAGACACCAGTTTCTACGCTATAGTGAGGCACATAAAATGTATTGAAGTAGTATTTAGATGTAAATAAAGAAATATTTAGGGCCTGTTGCTGCTGTAATCAACAGATAGCTTCTGGATGATTGCATTTGAGTAAACGAACCTTATAATGTCTCTATTTGTTTTTGCTTCTGCTTTGAGCGTGGAACATGGTGCTTAAATATTTGAGAATCTGGAAGACTGATAGTAGTTGCTGCAGGTGGGCTTTTTGTTCTTCATGTTCTTGGCTTCAAATAGTGATTGCATAGCTGGAGTTTGCAGTCATGGGCCGGGGCTAAGTTTTGTTGTTTTCTTTTTAAATACACTTTGATTTAATACACTTTTCGTAAAGTGTAAACACACTTTTTGTAAAGAGTAGAAAGAAAAGACTGTATTTGCAGAGAGATGGATACGTCTAAGTACAGATAAGTTTGCTTTGAAATATTTACTCATCATTATTTAAAAAAAGAATTTCTGGTAAATAGGTTAGAAACCCCATTGCTACTCTTTGATAGCTATCTTTGAAAACTTTATTTGCACTGCACATAAAGTCACTAAATTTTAATTTGAATTTAAACAGGCTATGGTGTGCCCACTCAGACAAGTAGGTACCCTTCTTGCCTACCCAAACTTACGTATTGATCTTTCTTGCCTGTTAAACATACTTGTCTTGAAATTTCTTTCTGTGGGCTCATTACTTCTATTTTCCTTTTGTGCAAGTTACTCTGAACAATGATAGTGGTGGTGTATCTGTGATGATGTGAGAATATAATCAAGATCAGTATTTAGAGGCTATGGAGTTTATTAGATCAAGTGGTACAGCTGAGAAGTGACGAGCTCTTGATCACACATGCCTTTGTTAAGGTCTGAAATCAAAACATCAGTATTCAAAGCTAAATAGAAGTTGAAGACTGTTGCTCAGAGTTCAGTTAAATATGGATTAGTTTTACCATCTCAGAAAGGAAAGGTAGCTCCTAGGGAGGGGAGGTGGGAGAAGAGTAGACAGGGTATTCTTGGTGGAGGGAAGAGATGAGAAAGCAGTTGCTGCCTAAGGGGAAGAGACAGGCAGTTTATAGCTGGTGGAATGTGAGGAGTTGGCTGAGGAAAGAGAGATCATACTGAGCCCATAATTTTTATTTTGTGGCCCATTGGATGTATTTGGTATCTAGCAGAGTTATGAATTTTAGCTGTTATGTCAGTTTAGTTGCCTGTAAAACTGCATCCTCCATTCTAAAACCTGTATTTGAGAAGTGGTGTGTAGGTTTCCCTTAAGGATGGCCTGAGAGATTAGAGATGAAGCAACTGTTTTATGAGAAGTGTCCTCCTACTGATATCTGGCTGGTTTTGTCCTGAATCAATTGTATGCAGGAATGTACTTTTTTTTTTTTTAAACATTTGTTCATGCTTAGTTATTATTCTTACAAATATCCTAAAATAGGAATACATGATGTTCCAGTAAAGCAAGAAACGGTTTTTTTTTTGAGCTGAGGTATTTGGTTTTTTTTCAAAATCTATGTACAAAATTTGCTTATTAAGGATGGAGTAGGATGGGCTTAATATTTGTGAGCTTTCCTGTCACAAATTCCACCATTTCCTTTGGTACTTAACTGCCTAAAAATTATTCTTGCCGCTTACAATGTTTGTCTTCTAATTCCCAAGCATCTGACTTCTGCAATCTGTCTCATGACATGACTACTTTAACATGTCCTGTTTAGTGAGAGTTTCTGAGATGTAATCCTGAAGATATGAAAGTCAGTACTACATTGGAAATAAAACAACGTTGTTAATCAGTAGGGAAGGGAGGTGTTTTACTTTTTAAAACTAAAATTGTTAAGGTGTATTAAGTCTCTTATTTCACAGAGTATTATATAAACTTTCTAAATTGAGAGCTTATAACCTAGATGGTTTTCTGTCTCTGGGTGCCCACACATGAATTGCTCACTCTGCCTTTTATGCCCAGTGACTTATTGGTTGAAAGGGAATCTGAGAAGAAAGGTTTCTCTGCAAGAAAACCCCATTCATCTTTCTTTCCATGGCTGTAACAGGTTTGGGTTTCTATGTGTCTGGGTTTTTTTTGTTTTGTTTTTCCTCAAACAGATATAGCACATTTGCATACAGACTATCAAGGGCCTAATTTTGCTGTTCTTACAAAGAACACAGGCATGCCCGGTCCTGGCAGGGATGCTGGGGCAGGTTAAAAGTAGCGCTGTACTCTGGCATACACTGTTATGCCCCTTTGAGCTTGGGGGTGATCTGGAGGGCTGCTGTTCCTTTAGGTGCAAAAAAGGAGAGGAGAGGACAAACAAACGCTGGAGGAGGAGTGAGGAAATTAAAACGAAGAAGCTTAAAAAAAGAATTAACAAGCTTGTCTTATTTGGTTCTCTGTTTAGAAGTTGGAATTTATTGACGTTGGGCAAGCACTACCTGGAGACAATTTACAGGTACGCTAGGAGTCCTTTTGATCCTCTTAGGGACTCCAGCTAATCACTCAACACCCATCTCTCATCATACCGGCTCTTGAGCGTCTTGAAAAGTATTCTGTTTCCTCCTTTCAAAAGCACTGTGCAGAAGAATAAAGCTCAGGGGCAAAAATCAGCTTGCTTTCAAATAAAATTGAACATCACTATGGGCAGTCCAAGGAGTCAGAAGAGCAGGAGTTATCTTTAGAATACATACATTGGATATACTAGCACTTACAGTTTAAATATATTCAGACCACTTAAATTTTTGTAATGTTTTTATTCCAATTTTCTATTCTAAGGTTGTGGGAAAAGTTGATAGCATATGGTGAATTTTGGATTGATTTTTCACTTCGGGGAAAACCTTCAGTGGAAAACGTAAGACTTGTGTTGAAAAGAAAGGTCCTATGAAGAAAGGTATTTTGTTATGAAGGGGTAAAAGTGCACACGGAGTCTGTCTCTTCGGTGTTCTGTGGATCATGACACTAAGTCTTGAATAAAGCATGGTTCTCTGCAGTGGTAGTTTGCACAACATATTACTTGTTGGAAGCCAACCAGTGGAATGCAATTTGGCCTGTTGTTCTCTGCACTTGAAACATTTTTTTTTAAATACCATGGTTTTGCTGCAATTTATGTTGTCACTTATGATGTTCATATTTTAATGTATTTCAATAACTGCACATGTAGTTTGTGCATCATTTAAATCAATGAATGATCTCTGTGATCCCTGAAAACCTCTTTCACTTCCAAGACTCTGTGTGAAATGATTATATAAGCAACTAGACTAGTTTACTTTATATACACTTGCATCCTTTGATTCCCCTTCAATGTAGTTTTTTTCCACCTTCTGATACAAGTAATGCTGATTACTACATTGTGATAGGAGAGGGGAAGTCTAGCATGGATAACTAGTTAAATACGGTATAAGGTGTAGGAACTATGACTACTTGGCCAGTTCTTACCGTGGAGTGCATCAACAGGGATATGTCTTGGGGCTGGTACTGTCAGAAGTGCATCAAAAGCAAGAAGGTAAGCAATGAAGCAAGAAAGTATGGTGGTACTAATTTACCCAATCGTTAAGATGAGGGGGTTAAGTATGAGTAGTTGTGGAATGACCATAGAAATGTAATTCATTAGGTAATAAAGTGGCAGATAACTTCAAATTAATCCATGTTGAATTTTACACATGTGAAGAAAAAAAAAAAAATTTCCCATCTAAACAGTGGGCTTTGCAATAATTCCACACACCCCCCACGCCGTGAGATTTGTAGAGAGTTACAGTTGCATGAAAAGATCAGATGGATGACCAGTTGTGGTCAAAAAGTAAAGTCGGTGTTAGGAGTTGTTGGGAAAGGAGAGAACAAAACAGAGAGCTCTGTCTGTAAAGATCCACCATGAAGTTCAGTTCCCCTTACCTTACAGGATATAGAGGAGCTGGGCAAATTTCAGAGAAAGGGCTGTTAAGAGCCCTCAGGACAAGGAATGAAGAAGATAAAACCCTTTAGCCTGGAAAAGAGATGATGACTACAGTGGTCTCTGATAGTAATCTGCAAAATCATGTTCAGCTTGAAGGAGGAGATAGGGATTAACAGTTCACTGACTCTTCCAGCGCAAGAACTCAGGATGTCAAATGAAGCCAATAGGAACTGGGTTGCAAACAAACAGAAGAAGGTGGTTTTTCATGGAACTGGTAGTGGAAATACTTAAGTTGCTTGCCATAATATACTGTAGATGCTAAAAGTAGACATGTATTTGAAAAAATACTAGGTGCTCTCAAGAAAGAGGAGCATCACTGAGAGCTAGTAAATGGAACAGGCATCTGAGGAAAAATCCTGATGTTAAAACTGCTGGGGGCTGAGAGAGTACTGCATGTGGTTGCCCTGATTTTCTTCTTCCTTGGCCACTTATTTATGGCACTTGTTGTAGGCAGAATAACGGGTCTTTGGTCTGATACAGTTGTTCTCTTGGAAATATTACATGCCAGTTTTATGTCAAGTATGTATGGGCTCAGACATACCAGAATTCACAGGATTACTGTGATCTGTCTGGGGGCAAATCAGTGGTCAGGGCATCTTGACACTGAAATCCAGGGGTGATGGGGTTTGAGGGGTCTCTTCATAGCTGGTAGCTATGTTATAGTCAATATAATGGCAAAGAGGTTCTTAACTCACAGTACTGACTTAGCTGTTAAATGGTGATATCACACTATGCTGGTTAAAATATTGTTTTACTGCAGTTCCAGTTTATTGTATTCTAAAATGTAAGTGTTCTATCTTTAAGAAAGAAACAGAGAGAGAAACTATGTGCAGCGCTGCTGACTTCAGTCATTTGCTGTACTGAAAGCTACTGCATAAAGCACTCTAAAATCATAGTAGTCATGTAAATCATGAAATCATTTAAACTATGTAATTGTTATGTTATAAGAAATGTCCAGTTCTGGGCTTGATGTTGCCTCTGGGCTTCTCAGTACAAGTGACGTGGACATACTGGAGAGAGTCCAATGAAGGGCCACAAAGATTAAGGAATCGGAGCATCTGTCATATGAGGAAAGGCTGAAAGAGCTGGGACTGATCAGCCCAGGAGAAGGCTCAGGAGGGATCTTAATGATGTGTTTTTGCACCCTGAAGAGAGCGTGCAAAGATGATGGAGCCAGGCTCTATTCAGTGGTGGCCAGTGACAGGACCAGAGGCAATGGGCACACACTGAAACACAGGAAGTTTCCTCTGAATATCAGGAAACACTTTTTCACTCTACAGGTGACCAAGCCCTGGCACAAGTTGCCCAGAGAGGCCGTGGAGTCTCCATCTTGGAGATATTCAACAGCTGTTGGGGCGTGGTCCTGGGCAACTGGCCTTAGGTGGCCTTGCTTGAGCAGGGGGGTTTGGCCAGATGACTTCCAGAGGTCCCTTCCAGTCTCAGCCATTCTGTGATTCTGTGAAGAACTTCAGCCAAACATGGACCCAACTGTAACTGATTATAAGTAAAAGTATTAGACTACATCCAGTTGTTTTGATTTGGTGTTTGCAAGTTGGTTTTTTGATGGGGAGAGTCACTGTAAAAGAAAATAATAATCTTTTATTTATCTTCAGTAATAAATATACAAAGCTGTTACTGATTGCTCTATTCAATGCTGTGTTTATGTGCATTGGTAACACATTACCTATATGTACAGAGCTTTCATCAGAGCTGCTGTTAGCTTAAGCCACTTGTAATATTATATCTTCGTAAGGTTCTAGGTTGCTTGGCCTTTCAAATAGATATATTTTGACCATCAGCCAGAAACTGGCAGAAGAAACAGTCTTGGTCTATATTTTGAAATGTGAATTATGCTGAAGTGCTCTTATTTAAGGCTCATGTTTCACAAGAGCAGTCAAGTAACACAGAGGTTAGAAAGTTTGGGTTGGGTTCATTGTATGCCTGCCACTCATGTGACCCAAATTCAGAATAAAAAGCAGGTAATAAGCTGCAAGAAACTGCTTTTCTGAATTAATTAGGGAAATTGCCCTAAGTTAATTAAATTATTAATTGAAGGATGGTTGCTTTGAAATGGGGGGTATAAGTTACCAAATCAAATTGCTCTAAGTATGTATTTTCCCTTTCCTTTTTCTTTATTTTTGTCTATCAATTTGGACCATCTCTTTAAACACTTTCTGACAAATAGGTACCCTGTTTTGGAATTAAATCAGAATTAAGCATCTGAACCATGGAAAGATTTCAAATTTGTGAGGAAAACATGAACTAGCTTAGGTAAAGGAAACTGTTTTCCAGAGCTCGTGCTGTCTGAAATGTCCCTTTCATGAACTTGTGTGGAGCGTTGTGCAGGGTTTCCTTTAGTTGAAAATCATCTACACCCAAGAGAGTGGAGAGGGGTCATAGTGCCCCAAAATTTCTTCAGGATCAGGATGCATTTGTCAGGCACATGGTGTAACTCTGTCCCCTCCCTGATACAGTTCAGTGGCAAGCATCCTCTAGCTTTTCAGCAAGCAGTTTTAGAAACATGAAAGACCTTATGCTATCCTAATTTAGGTGGAACCGCTAGGGAGTCAAGGAGGTTGTTATGGCTGTGGGCTAAATGTATTATACCCAGCATGTGCTCCTTTCTCTCCTATTCTCCTTACTCATGAACTTTCCGTAGCACTCTTTTTCATGCCTGTTGTATTTTGGGTACTGCCAATAGCAACCATTTCAGCTTACTAAGAGTCTTTTTTTTCAGATGTTTTTATAGCTAAATTAATTTCAACATGCATTTAATAGCATGAGACTCAGTGCAACCCAGAAAAGGTGTTTGTTTCTCACCTTCTTTATTGCAGGGGCTATACAGCCTATGCTCAGACCCTGTGTCAGGGAACCATTGTTCCCAGTTGTCTGCTTGGCTCCTGGGGTTTTGTCCGCTTCCTTCGTACTTGCATACTGAAATATACTCATATTCATGACAGTGGTCTTCCCTCCAGCCCCTCATTGCAAGCGGGGACTTTGAATCGCCTGTTGGTCCCATTCCAGTGGTTCCTTGGTGCCCTCATGCTAGAAGTCCTGTTTGTTCTTCTCAATACCAAGGGAAATATCATAGCAATGGAGTGCAGTCATTGTCATCATACCCTGGTTTGTCAGTCTTCTGGCAATCAGAGCTAGTAAAATCTTGCTCAGTAGAGTTTGCCAGAGGAATAAGAGATCTGTAAGTGCATCCGCTTTCCACTGATACCAATTTGGGCCTGCCTACTGGTGCTTGAAATGCTTTTATTTTTGCACTTTTTTGCATGTTAAAGTCAAATAGCCAGAACTGTCCTAGTGTTAAATATGATGTTTCTTTTAACTGGGTCTTCCCAGCACAGTATTGTTTGGGCTGAAATTGGTACTGAATTGAAATGACCAAATAAAGCTTTTTAACCATTCAGGTAGGATTTTTGTTCTCATGTAGGGAGCGCAATGAGTACATCCATTGGTATTTGTTTGCTTATTTATTTATAATAGCCCACAACTGAAATTTGTTGCTTAAAAGGAAATCATAATACGTTGGCTACCAATAAACTTACTTTGTGTGTCCTAAGTATCAGGAGAAACTCATTTGTTGTTAGTCAACTGTACCAAAACCAGTAAAACATTTATTTTCTCGAACACTTCAGTGAAATATTTTTTTCTTTCTCTTCAGAAGAATGCAATTTTATCTTCTGCTAATCTTTCTGCAAGCTAGATGTTACCCTGCAGAGGTATGTATATCTCCCTGCATCAACGAGGCATAATGAACTTAGCAGAGAACTTGTCCCTGAGGACTGGTTGGTGGTCTTCCCGTCATTCTCACTCCTTGGCCTTCTTGAAGGACGGAGTAATTTATAAAACCAGTTGTTTCATCTGAATCTTTCTTAATGCAGGAGGTGTAAGCTCTTGTGACTCAAATTAACTTCAGCAAGGAAATTTTGGATGTCTCTCTTTCACAAGCGTGGTGTTATCACCTCAAGATTTAAGAAGTTATGGCCCTGAAAAATTAGGAGTTTGGCTTAATCATGCACATCTTTTAAAAAGCAACAAAAAGATCTCTGGAAACGTTGTGTTTAGGGTGCCTGGGGTGTGGTTTTGTTGTCTGATGGGTTTTAAGTTTGGTGGTGTTTGGTTTTGGCTTTTTTTTTTTTTTACTACTTTTCCCTTCCTGCAGGAAGTCTGAGATTTAGAATAAATATATTGTGATATTGTGGCTCCTGGAAGAACTCTCCTGAAACTGAGAGTTACTGAAAGTTATGCGATGTTGCAAGTTTCACAGTGAAATGGTAAAACTTGTAAGAAATCTTACCAGTAGAAAGAAACAACCTTCATTGTCCACTTTTAAATATCCAAAGATAATGTGTTTTACAAACACACAATACCTGCAGCAATAATGTTTTTGTATTCTGCCTTCCTTACTTCCCTGGTACTGCTGAAACTGGTAAAAGCTGTAATTAAGGTGTCACACCTAATTTTAAAATACAGTTAACATTTAATTCTTATTTTAAGCTATTTTTGAAGTGAAAAGGCAATATATTGGGAACTGAGCCAGAGATTAATAACACGTTTTTTAAATGACAGCCAAAAAGTGTAGAACAAAGGAGGAGAATTTTTTTTAAAAAGCATATTATCTGAGGTATGTGTTGTGATACAGCACTGGAATCTTGCACCAAAATGTAACTTTGAAAAACTTAACTAATTCATATCTGAACTATGTATAATTAAATTTTAGCTAGAAAGGGTAATTTGAGATTGTTTGGAGCAGTGTGTAGGATGAACGAAGTGTTTAATTTTAATTTTTTAATTATGCTCATGCATATTAAACTGAATGTGGGGTGTGGATTAAGAGCATGTGTATTTGTACATTATTATTATTGCTACTAATGCATTTTGAAACTGAAAAGAAAATTACTATTGGTTAGGTATTCACATTTGTTAAAGGTGGTAGTCTGTTCAAAGTACTTCTCTCTTCTGCAGGATTTGTTCAGTGACGTAAATCAACATTTTTCCAGAGTGAATGCAGATTAGCGGTATTATATTGGCAGCATGAGGCTGCTATCTGCTAGCATTGCATGATGGTTTAATCACAGGGGGTAGGGCATTTTTTGAAAAAGATTATTTGAATGTCTTTCAGTGAGCTGACAGTTTGTAAAGGTGGTTGCAATGAACTACGAGGTTACAGCCTGTCTGGAATAATTGAAGTACCTCATCAGATGCACAGGAAGCATATTCTTCCTTTTCACGCAGCTTGGGTCATAGGCTTTGCAATACTTAATAGACACAGTGTGGGAGTATTAATATGGCAGAAGAATATGTAATATTAAAGGAGATTTCGGATTGTCGAACACTGCTTGCCAGTATTTAAAGGGCTGTTTTTAATTCTGCAAATTATATGCTTGCGTGTGTCATGCAGTCACTTGTTAATACCTCAAAATTAGAACAGTGTATTTTGATCTGTTTGGTAATGGATATATTGCTGTAGAAATATGTTGTAACTGCCTGCATTTTAAGACTATTAGCTTTTCTATTTGTGAATGAAATTACCCTGACAAATCCTGTTGCTTTTCGCTTGTTCACATATATATAAAAAAAGCTGTGCATTAACAGTGATGAACTTTATCTGTGCTAACACTGAAATAGCAGACGTAGGTGGTAATGTTTATAGTGTAGTCAAAAGCACGACCTGAGCGTTGCATACATTATTGAGCTAGTATCAATCTGACTAGGTCATTTGCCAGTACCGGTGAAGTTGTAAAAACTCGGGATCATAGGCAAGTTGTACAGCTTGTGCCATTTTTAACACCATTAGAACTTTGCTGCTCGTGGTGTCAGAGCTAGCTAGGTTGGCAGTAGGCTATCATTAATACCATCATATGTTGCAGACCTTTGGTCACACCGTAGGGATGCCAAGAGGTAGCAGCCATATCATCATGCCTATTCACACTGACTTCTAGCTCTCCTCCTGGGAAGCCAGCTTTCGGTAGCAGTCTAAGGGCACTGGTTTATGCAGTCGGGGGATGTAGGTACATGGTAGAGCGATGGAAGAGTCCCTAATGAAGAGCAGGCAAGGCAAGAGCCTTGCAAGTTAGGCACTTAGCCTGTACGTTACTGAAAGCAGCCTTGTAGGTGCCCAAACACCTGGTCTTTCAGGTTTCCTGGGTCGCCAACTTTTCCTCTAAGGCTTCCACTGAAGGTATTAGGTATGTCTTCTAATAAGTGGTGGACAGTGATGACTCTGCAGTTTGGGAAAGAAATGAGATGACATGGGTTCGAAATAACTTGATGAACTTCACCTGCTGCTACCAGGCCCTTCAGGCAATCTCCTCTGTTGCAAATACTTTCTTCAACAGACAGCAAGAACTAAAACCAATTCTTGTCATTTGCATTTTGAGAGTGTTTTCGGGGCTTTTTTGTTCCCTAACAGTCTTTTGTGTTACTTCTGTGTGACTATAATTTTGTCTGTTTTAGTTATTTCTTGTTTAACTTGTTTTTATCATAGGAATACTGATAAATGCAGGCAGAAAGTAATTGATTTGAAGAGCATGATAAGTAGATTGGTGTGTGTAGCATCCCTACTCTATAATGCTTTTGATTAATTCTTTGAAGTTTGCAAAAATAAGCTTTTAAAATAAAATAAACTGTGAAATTCACACACAAACGCACACTGCCCCTGGTTGACTGTGGAGGCTTTTTATACTGTTTTATTAGAAGAGTTTTTACTGTCTGTAGTGTTTGTTTTCTCTACAGTCCTATAGGTTTACTTTTCTGCTTACTGTTTTAACACAGAGGAATTGCTTGGAATGTCGCTTCTAATTTTAGCTGTCAGTTTAGTTCTCGACTTGATAGCGCTAACAGTAGATTTCACACACACACACACCCCCCAGCAACAAATCTCCTATTGTAAAACCCTTTCATAATGACATACTTCCTCCCCTCTACAATGGTACATCAAGTCAGATTTACAGGAATTCAAAAATAGCTCAAACGTGCCACTCTGACAGATGTAAAAGTTTCTCAGTGCTTTCAGTTTTTGAAAGCTTTTTTTAAAAATGGCAGGCTGGAGTCTGCAATAACATAGTTTCAGGTTCGGTGCAGATAGTTAGAGACAACTGATAAAACGTAGCGATGTAATTTCAAATACTGTGTGCTTCCCTCACTGCTGTAGAACGTGTTTTCAGTTTTTACGCTAACTGCAAAAATTCTATGTTTTACTCTATCGGAAGACTTCTCTATGCAATGTATACATCAGATTGCTCATGAATCTGGAGCTAGGTACTTGAATGATGGCTGCCAGTTTAATATCTATAAGCTTCCTTTACATTAAAAGGAATGGTGTACATTTATGTAGGTATGAATATGCAGTTAGCAGACATCTACTTGCCTGTTTTGGTACAACTACCTCTTACTTCAGTTTTAGGCATGGATTCCATAGAAACAGGGATGCCTTCACTCCTCTGATTTGAAGCTCACGACAGTTACAGTAGACAGTAGTGGGTTTAGTAGTACGGTAGCACTTTGGGTTTGTAGTAGCACACTGATAGCAAAGCTTGGCCAATCGTTTGGTGAAGTAAATTGAAAGGGCTTGTGCCCGTTCTAGGCTTTGGGCACTCTTCTGCTTTAGCCATTTTACTACAATATTTAAGTTAGATTTATGAATAATTTAATTTACTCCTCAAATAGGTGTTTTAAAACAATTTCCTGATCTGGGAGTGGTGGGGCACCCGTAGACGTTGTCCATATTTTTAGGAAGAAGTAATAGTATAAAGGCCTAGTTGCTGTTTGGCATTTGGATGGATCCACTAAGTTTTTAATAACAATTATCCAAAATTACCAATGGTAGGAAGAAAAAACCCAATATATTGGATTGTAACACATAACTACAGAGCTGATTTTGATCCTATTTACCATGCATAGAGACTCTAGGGGGAAAAAAAAAAAGCTAGTCTAAATAAGCTCATATTATGCACACTTTGGATCTCTTCAGATACTGAAAAACAAAGCTGATCTCTATCAAATACGCATAATGGTTCCCTTGATTACAATTTTGTAATTTCATTTGTAAATAAATTTCTTGTTAGCTTTCTGTGTGACAGACAGAGCATAGCTCATCTAAATGAAGAAAAGTCTGCAATAGTAGTAATTCTGAAGGTCTTTTTCTTCAGTGTTGTGGTGGATTGTGGGAGATGCTTTGCAGCAACATATACTTTCTGTTCTGGCAGCCTTATGCTCTTCCATCTTTTTTTGTTTCCCTTCTTGTTCCCTCTCACGTACAGAAAAAGTAAATGCATATTCTCTGATCACCGTACTTGATTGTGTACCTTGGAAAAGCATTCAGGTTCGTTTGAAGTTGCAGCATTGTTTCATTCCAGCTTCTGCTGGTGTAGGGTGTGGAGTAACTTGTCTCTTAAGAGGCTCTTGTGCTGCAGCAGATGCTGTATCAAAATGCAGAAAGCTTAAAACACTCTGAACTGTCACCTGTGTTTCTAGTTACTGATGTAAGTCAACTGCATTGTGAGGCAAACCTTATTAATACAAATTCTTGTTAATTATTTGGTATTTTTTGCTAACCACTGGCCAATTTGTTTGTATTATATGTATGCCTTTCATATACAAATCCAAACATCAAGCCTTTTAAGTCTTGGCAGTGACTTGAGCTACATGGAAGCTGTGATTCTTTATCCCTGACCTTTCCGAATACCTGACTTGCCTGAAAGCTGTGCATCAGGGAGTTGCTTCTCTTTACATGCTGACAGGCTTCCACTTACTGCAGATACGTTTTGGAAGAAATGTGAAGTCTAAGGAGTTGTGACGTTTGCATGTTTCATCTGTGGGGCATGAATATCAGCAGAGAAACCATTTTCTTTAGGGATGAAAAGGGGAAAAACTGTTAGCGTTGACTATTTTTTGGACACAGTGGATAGGTCTTTCGTGTACTCACAGCTGAGTGTTTAATTGGCTCACAGCTTTGTTAACGTCTGAAATAAACCCCTTCTTTTGGTCATACCTTCTCTGAAAGATTGCCAGCTCTTGAAGGAATTGGGCTTCATTATCCACTTCTCAAGCAAGGGTTATCTGGGCAACTGTATCATGTTGATATCTTGCTTCAGAATCTAAAGAATTGAAATAGTTATCAGCATCATTGCAGTGGAGAACTCTTACTAATTAGTCTGCTGTTTGTTTTTTGAACTATTGCCTATTTTCTGAAGCTGACTTCAGCTGTTTCTCTTAAACACTTCTTGTATTTTACTTTCCCTGTAGAACCTCAAAGAATGCCTCACTCAATAGCACCTGAGAAGGGCCTCTAGGTTACCAGGTATGCTCAACTTGCCAGATTCTATAAATAAAAAAATTCCCAAGGTAGCACTTGAATTTCTCTGAGAAGTCACTGCACTGTTTCACTCCTTTCTTTTTTTTTTTTTTTCCCAAAACAATCAATTAGCCAGTGGTGTTTTTTTTTCCAGTCTACAGGACAGTACATCCCTTTTAGACCAACCAGCCTTAATAATGTTTCAAAGTAGTCAATGCACAAGTGGCTTTCTAGATAAGTCTGATTGCGTTTTCTTAGTCTATTAAACCTTCTCTCTTGATTTCTGGCATATTTTGATATAGCATCATGTGCTTTTTCCCTGGTCTTCTGTTTAATTTAAACCTTTTGTCACCTTTGGATGTTGATTTATGCTTTGATAGTAACTAGGTTTGGAGTAGTCATTTAATAAATGATGAAAGGTGGGAGGGAGGGAATAACTATAGAACTTCTCAAGAAAGTTGTTGTTAGACTTTCTGGAATATTACCTGTTTGTTACTCATCAGTCTTACTGTAGTTATTAAATTTTCACTTTTTGCTCATGAAAGACAATGGTATTACTGGGTAAGTAAAGGGTCTTTTTGTGAGAAAATGCAGGGTCAAGCCATCCATTTAAAACTGAATGTGAAACTCTTGGCAAAAAAGTTTGAGTCTGATTCTGGCAGGCCAAATAACATAGTATAAATGCAGAGAAAGAGGGAGACAAGAGAACTTGTGTATATTAGGCAGGTCTTACAAATGTGAACTTTTTAATGAAGTCATTCATTAAGTGTCAAATATGTGGAACTGAAGTTCGGGCTTTGGGTGAAATTGGTCTGCAATATGAAAAATTTTTCATCTTTAGAATCACTTGGAATAAAGAAGTACCTGAGGAAGGAATGCTAAAATAAGAATTTACATTAATCCCTGCAGAATCTCACTGAAGTAGAGAATGAGCTCTGCAACATTCATGTTGGGAACCTGCAATGAGGAGGCATATGGGTGTGTGCTCTAAGGCTTGTTTGTTACCAGTTGTTAGGGATAAAAAATGGACAATAAAAATTTTAAGGGAAAAAAGATTAATTCTGAGGGAGTGATTGATAGCTTCACTCTTCTGAAAAATGAGTCACACTTACTAAACTAGAAGAGTCTGCATCTTTTCTGCAGAGCACTCACGAAAAACGATAGTGGTAATTTGTATCAAATTGCACTCTGCAATAGGTCTATATCACTTAATACCATTTGAATTGCATTGCCAGAGACAACGTTCAAAGTTTCAAGTGATGATAAAGAAATCCCTTTTAACTAAAAATGGAAGACAAATGCCTACTGTAAGATTGCATGTTATTTTGTTCACTTGAAAGTATCCTACTTTTTGAATAGAATCCAATATTTGATTCAGCCTAATTAGTAAATATGGAAGTTGGAGTGAGCTGGGCTTGCCTGATTTGCTTAGGAATGAGGTGGCACCTAAAGTTGTGAATATCTACAATATGAAAAAACTTAACTGCTGAGTTCCTTTTTTCTTAGTTTCCTGCATGATCTTTTCTAGAAGTTTATTCCCATTATAGCTCGTTGAGCTGAAGTAGGATGACACAGATCCGTAATTAAGAATGCCTGCATCCATCTGCCTAGTGACTGTTAGGCTTTGTTGTCTTTATATCTACATGTTGTGTTGGCTGCGAACAGACAAACAGAAGGACTTCCCAGTCAGATTCTAAATCCTAATGTTTTGTCATCTTTGTCTCACAGAGTTCTGAAGCCTCTGAAGTTTTAATCCTGGAGCGCTGCTGGGTTGTGGAGTTCAGGAATAAAACAGATGTTTCAATAGTTCTCAGTAAGTCACAGCTCAGTATGTTCAGTGTGATTTTTTTTTTTTTAAAAAAATTATTATTATTATTATTTCTGTTAACAAAAATGACAACAAAAAACTCCAACCACCCAGACATTGAAACTTTGCTAAAAACTTAGCTAAAATATATCCTGTTGTCTGTTAGATGCATACATCTAAATACTGCTTGTCTCTGAATTCACGGCTGAAAAGAAAATCCTAAAAGCTATTTTTTTACTTTTTCTAAACTGAAGTGACAGTTGTATGTCATCCCATTCCTCTGATAATAAATAGAAGTTTGAGGTTCTGTTTTGTTAGGTATTATGTACAATAGGGGTTTTATGTTGATGTATAGCCAATTCATCTTATTCTTGAACGATTAATCATGGCCAACCTCCCTATTAAATGAAATGTTTACTGGTTTTCTCACCTTCTATTAACTCTTCATTAATAAAATTATTAAAAACAGAGGAAAAAAGTTAGTCATTCCATAGACATCAGAATCATGATTTTAGTGGAAGGATTTTATTTGGAGAAAATGCTGATGTAGTTTTTTCAAATAACTGTTGTGTTAGAAAAATTTTATGATGTGCTTCTTTCTGATACCACTGCAGAATTTTGAAGTCCTTCGAACAATTTGCCATTTTCTGTTAGCTGCAATGGTCTAAGAACAGCTTTGGTAGGCTGGTAAAACTAGCTACAGGCGATAAAAGGTTACACTTCATTTGTGGGCTTGATGGCCAGCTTTATGTTTAGTAAAAGTTCTTGTTTTTATACTCACCAAAACCTCCAATCCACTTCAAGGAAAATGTTGCATTAATTATGCTAACTTCTGTCCTCATAAAGTGATTCTTGAAGTAATTCTTAGTGTTTGGTCACGTTTGAGAAGGCAGTGACTTAAAATGTATTTGTTGTGGGGTTGATCCTTTTCTGGGTAGTATTCTGGGGAGTAGCTCAAATCCTGCAGCGTTAGTAGTGGAATTAAATCTTATGCCTTGTGCCTGATGTTGAGGTCCTGGATCAAAAAGGACTTCTTTCTGGATTTGGAAACATTGTTTTGCCAAACTGTAAGAGCTGAATGATTACAAATGACTTTTCTAAATACGCCCTTATTGAGTCCAATTCATTGATTGGAATAATCAGCTTTATGAGGTGGTGATGTTACAGTCTGATTGTATATATATACACTCACATCGGTTCCCTTCTGGCGCTTTTACAATGTTTGAACATGATGCTACTGAACTGAACCACGGCTATGGTTGTAATTGCCGACAGGACTCTTTGAATTAGCCTTGAAGCTTGGAAACAGGAACGTTTCCGTGGCAGCAAGACTGGCAGGTTTTAAGTCCAAAAGCTGGGGAAGTAGACAACAATGAATACTGAGTAAGCACTTGAGGCTGCCTGTGGAGGAAAAGAGGCTTTGAATATGTGTGGAGGAAGAAATATGCTTGCATAGTTAGAAACAGAAATTGCTAACTGAGAGACAGACTTTCCAAAACAAGGTTTTTGAAGGTCAGTGGTGTGGTTAGAGGTAAGGGTGGCATTCCGACTAGCCTCTAAAAACATATTAAAGGAGAAAAGAAGAAATCGTACAGAACACTCCAGGTATGCAGGGCCAACAAATGATGATGAATGCCTGGGGCGCGACCAAAGAAATACAACAGAAGATGGAGGAAGTGACAGACAGGTAGAGGAGAAATGGATTTCAAACTTGGCAGTTTTCCTGTGCCAGAGAACAAGGTCAACAGCCTGTCTTATGATTTGTTGGATGGGAAAAGAAAAAGAAAGCCAGATATTTATGAGGTTTAGAACAAAACTGAAAACAAATGAAGATGATATACTGTGCACTGAGTGAGGATGAAATAGCAAAAGAAGTGGAACAGTAATCTATGTACCGTAGGAGAGAACAAAATTCAGAAGACAAAGGGGGAGAAAAGTAAAACTCAGGAACTAAGAAGAGAGATCTCTGTCAGTGGGGGATTTGGTCACAAAAATAGCCGCATTGTCACAATAGATCTCCATTGGCCATTGGGAGCCAAAAAAAGCTCTAAAATGTGTGTCTGGGACTTCAAAGGATTCAGGTGCAAGCAGGACAGGAGGACATACCTGCTTATGATGTCACATTCCTCATGGAACAGAGAGAGAAGAGCTGTGCCAGAACACAGCAGGAGCTCCAAGGAAGGAGTTATCTGTGAGAGTTAACTTGTGGTGCGGCTGGGAAGGGGCATTTTCTTCGTCTTGTATGCTGCAAGATGAAGGAAATCAGCTGGGGGTTCAATTTAGAACTGTGAGGGTTGGTTTTAGAGTGAGCTTTTGGCTGATTGTCTCGATCATCTTTCTCTGAGTTGTGGGCTGAATCCTAGGAGACATGAGTAAGAGTGAGAAATTGAGACTAGCTGGAATATCTAAGAAGAGAACATAATAAAGGGAAGTAGAGTAAACATGGAGGGGAAAAATAAGGCACTTTCATGCAACATCTAGGGATATTGTGGAGCAGATCATCACCTCAGGGTGGTGTGGGCGCTGAAACATAAGGGGAGTATAGAAGCAGTCAGGTGGTCGCAGCAGATAATCCTGTCAGTGCTTCAAGTGTAGTGCTCCCAAAGCAACCTTGCTTGAAAGGCTTCTAAGTGGATCATGAGAGGAAAGAGAAAGATTTGTTCGGTGAACTGTTGTTCTGTATGCGGCTGGTTGCTTGCATGCCCTCGTGACATGAACTGGTTGCTATTACCAGAATAGATCAGACACTGGTGTGAGATGGATCTGATGTAACATGGCAGTTCACACGAGCGTGATTCATTTCTGAAATCCCGGAAAGTGTGGTAAGGAGAGCATTTCAACCCTTTTGTCCAAAAAGTTCTTAAACCTGAAAACTGCTACTGTGCACTGAAATGTCTGAGCAGTGCAACGTTAACTGCCTTGCCTTCAATTCTCATCAGGAATAACCACCGTGTTAACGCCATCTAGGCTTGCACCTTGTACAATACAGGCAGGCATTGTAGCCTCACCAGACACAGAAATAGATAACTGTAGTGATTTAGAGAATAGCTATGTCTCTGCTGGACCTTGGAAACCCTGCTAAAAGTGGTTACCCTGCTGAGTTTACGTGCCCAGGTGCTGGCAGAGGGGGCTGCAGGGCGGCCTCTGTGAGGAGCGGCCGGGGCTGCCCCGTGCTGGGCTCGGCCGGTTCCAGCCGGCTCTGAGACACCCACCGCAGGGCATGGCTTGGCTCCTCGGGGAAGGCGTATTTCAGAAAGCTCACCAGTCAGGGAAAAATGTGTGAGAAAGGGCCTTGTGAGCACCAGAGTGAGAGCAGATGGAGGGGAGGAGGTGCTCCAGGCACCCGAGCAGAGATTCCCCTGCAGCTCCTGGAGGGACCCCAGTAGAGCAGGTATTCCCCTGCAGCCTGTGGAGGGACCACGCTGCAACCAAGGGTAAAGTGTGAGGAGGAAGGAACAGCAGAGAGGAGCTGTTATGGGTGGACTGTAACCACCCCAGCCCTCAAAATTCCATGGGGTTCGGGGTGTGGGGAAGGTGGAGCAGTCAGGAGTGAAGTTGGGCCTGGGAAAAGGGGGAATGGGGGTGGTGGTGGAAGGTCTTTGTTTCTCCCTAGCCTTTTAATTTGCAATAAATTAAATTATTTTTCCCATAAGATGAGTATGCTTTGCCCATAATGGTAACTGGTAAGTGATCTCCCTGTTTTATCTCGACCCATGACCTGCTGCTCCTTTCCTCCCCCAGCCATGTTGAGGAGGGGGACTGAGCGAGCAGCTGGGTGGCTGGCAGCTGACCAAGGTCAACACACCATGGTTAATTTATGTTAGGCATTTTCTTTAAGTGTTTTGTCCACTTCCAGGTGCATCAATGTTTGAGTAGAAGATGCAAAAGATAGGCAACCAGGAACAAAAATTTGTGTTAATGTTGGTAGTTTTTGGTCCCTGCTATGTTTCTCTGGAACAGGGCAGTCGGAGCTGTGTGGCAGATGTTTGAGCAATCTGACGTTGACCACTGTGTTGTATAGACCCTCATGCGCGTGAGAGCAAAGAATTCCGACTGCCCCCTTTCCTTCATGTGATGTTGTACGACACAAAATTGGGAATGAACTCAAGGGACACAGGCACAATGAAATGAAATCATGCGTGAGAGACAGCATCCAAGGACTGCCTTCCCTTGATCTGTAATCCTCTTCCGTTTTTCAGGATAAGCGATTCCTTTAAGACTGTATTAATTGCATTAATGTGTATGGTCCCTTAGTGAGAACTAGGGAGGTGAGAGCTCTAACATCCAGGTAAGGCTGGTGAGGCGTGAGGGGGAAGGAAGGGAGCAGAGGAAGAAGGCAGAGCTTTTGATGGAAGGTGACAGTCATCTAAAACATATTGCAGTATATCAGGAAGAAAAAAAAAAAAAGTGTGCATATAGAAATACCCTTAAGAAGGCAAGCATTCCCTTTTGCCATTTGTAGTATGTAAACCACTTAACTTGGAGCTTTTTGTTTCCTTCAATAGTAGTGGCTTGGAAAGGCATGTCAGTATCGCTCCCTGTTTCAGAGGTGGAGCAGCTGAGGCACATGATAAGGTTGCAGACCTAGGCAGAGAATCAAGATGTCTGAATTCTGCCTTTTTTTTAGGGTAAACTGATGGTCCAGCCGGGGATGTGATATACTTCCTTTCAGCAAAAGCAGCCAAATGCTTTGCAAAAGCTACACTTAGTACTTTTGGTGAACGCGGCAGTATTTCCTTTCAGTGATCTTGAGATACCATTGTGATATTTAAATATTTGTGTGGTCTGCATTGCTTCTCCCCTTGCATTAAATAAATACCACACCTATGCTGGAAGCAATGTGGCATGTGTGAAATCCTGCAGGTAGTAAAAGAAACAAAGTATTATGCTGCAGTAGTCAACCTGGGGTATCACGCTATATTAATTTTAGATACCTCAGGCGCTTTGTGAGCTTCTGTGGGAACTTAAATGGAGATTATAATAGTAACTTATATAAGTTTATTCCAGTATTGCAAAATAAAAAAAAAAAGACTGAAGATAAAATTTTTAATTAAATTCTTTATCTTTGATTGAAAGTTTAACTTCCAAAGGAAGATTAACGTAGCATCATGAGTAACCATGGGATGATTTCATCACTACTAATTTGAACATGAAATGCATCAGCATATAGAATTCAGCCAGCTTTGTGAATTAAAAGCCTCTGATGTCTGTATTAGAAATATCCTGCGGATATAATTTACGTATCAAAGATTTGGTTACAGTATATGCTGGTTAGCTGTGATGGAGCTTTATATTTTAGAGTGGCGGTGTCTCATTGATATTCTCAACCATTTTCTGCTGCTGAGGTAGCAACTGAGAATTATTTTTCATTGGTCTGTGTGAAAAGAGAGACACAACCTTTAACCTTTTTCAATTCTCTTACTTTGCATATTGGCACAGGAGGAAAAATAGAGATCCTCTAGAAAAGGAGAAGCTGTTGTCCTGGATGCGGACCATATACTTTGTACATGGTTTTATTTAAATCCTGCTAGTAATTTCTTCTTTCCCCTGTTCAACATGATTTTATGCTTATAACTCTCATTAATGAAAATAAAGCAAGCCAGAGAGTATCAGTCTTCCTGTCACTTTTACACATTTAATAAAATAAAACAATAAAGCCTTCCTAAGAGAAAAAAATAATAAATGAAAAAAACTTTAAAACCAAAGTGTTTTACCCCTACCCTTGGTAATGTGCGTGTTTTGTTTTATTATTTTATATTTTAAAAGCCTTTCCATTAAACTGCAGGCTTTTGAAAGACAAAGGTCAACTCCAATAACTGCCTACGTGTTTTTTGGTGACTCAGTTAATGACTTCTGACTTCACAGAAATCCTGGTTTCTGTGTAAGAGACTATGATTAAAGTTACAAACAAGTACACGTTAAAAATTAAGAACATCGAGAACAAATTTCTTGTTAAAAATGTCTTATTTTTAAAACAACTGAAGTATCAAAGTCCTTGCAGAGAAAAGAGGCAAGTGCTATTGTTAAATTGAATGACTTGGACAATGTAATTATTACAAAATATTACAAAGTAAAATATGATATAAAATTATATAACATAATAAAATATTATTCCATAATAATTATTACAAAATATTGCAAAATAATGGGGACCAAAAAAAATTTATTTGAGGATGTTGGAACTAACACCAAAATAAACTTTTCTGACTTTGGACAGTTGTGTTATAGTAGAAAAGGCTTTCCAGTGCCACGGGGGATATCTCAGCTTCTCCTTGTGCTATTTCCTGGTTTGACAGCAGTCCTATTTGAGCAGGGGGCTTGAATTCTTTGTTTGAGCTGCAGAAGCCCTGTGGGACCATGACTTTGTGGGCTTCTGTGGGAGAAAGTCTTGTTGAGATCACGCTTCAGTAAAAGAGTTGTCAGTGAACAGAGTTCTGATCAGAACAGGCTCTGGGAACAGACATGTTTGCTTTCCACTATCTGCTTCCTCAGCTCTTGCCTCAGATTGTGGCTCTGATAGTGAAACAAGGAAAAGTAGTAAGATAGGCAAGCTGCTGAAAAGGCTGCTAAGCACCTGCTGGTGAGGTATCTCCACCTAAGGAGGTGCCTGAAGCAGTGTAGCCACTGGACCGCATTAGCTTTCTGTAATGTCAGCGTAAGCGATGTCTCTATTTCTGCCCACTTTGTGTGTCAAGGGACGGGAAGTCTAAGGGTGTGAACACAGTTACAGACACTGGAAGTTGGGAAGTTTCTAGACTACAAAAGTTTCCTTCAAAATGTGTGTATAGCAACACTACTGGCCAAGTGGATGTGAGTCTGTATAGTCCCAAGTGCCGCGTCCGTCCGCTGTAGAGCAAACACAGAACGCTCTGCTGCAGAATCTGTTCCCACAGATTTCGCCAAGATGCCTCAGCACTTGCAGCATTATCCATGTGCCAGTTGCGTTATCCAAGTGTCAGTGCTAACATTCAGAGATCACTTCATGCATTAGAATTAGTAATACTTGGGTTGGTTTTTTTTTTTCCTTTTTTCTCCTCCTGAGGCTAGTAGCTGTGACCATTAATTTATTTTCAACTGGACAGTTCAAAACTGAACTAGCAGTGTAGAGAAACGAGAAGAGACGTTGATACCTGGTTATTTATTGCAATTGAAGAGTAGTGTTTAATGGCAAGTATGATGAGTATGTCTGACTTCAGAGATTTTTAGATTTGCTCTCGTAATATTGTAAGTAGTATAGTAGCAGTACTCTTGCTTTTAAGCACTCTGCTAGGTTCCAGGAAACAAATGAGATACCTTGGGAAAAGCTGAGGACAAAGCTTTGTGAAACGTTGGTTTAGACAGATAGTGATTTCAATTAGATATATACTAATCTATTGTCAGGACAAACACTATCAGGTAACCATAGGTTACATCAATATCCTGGTGTCTGATCTCAGAATCTTTCCCTTCCTTTCTGTTTCTCGAGTTCATGCAAGCTGTCAAAAGGTCCTCTGTTGGTTCTTGTAGATATGTAGACCTTTGGTTCAAGAAGAAAGAGGGGTAAAGATAGAACTATATACAATTTCACTTTCAATTTAGGGTTAGTAAGTTGAATGTTTGTTTTGCAAAGGAAACCATTGTGTTTAACTGTGTGAATGTCTTCCCTGGGTTTATGCCACTGAACTTGAAACCCCACTGGGGATGTCCAGCACTAAAATGAAAATTACTGTTCTGCTATTGCAGATTGCCAAGTAGATATAAAACTTTCTTAATATTGTATGCTCTTAAATCTTACATGTCCTTTTATTGAAAAAATTTTATCAGAACAGTAAAACTAGGAACGCATACCAGATAAAGAAGTGGTCTTGTTGAATTCAATAGTACGTGTTCTCAAAAGGTCAGGAGTTTTTTTCCTCAGAACTAACTTGTGGTAACTCAGACCAGCACTAAAGCGTAATAAAGGATGCTTGCGTACTTGTATTTTCTACAGTATCTCCTTAATTGTAAAGTATAAAGTACTTTTGTCCACTGATGAAATACTCCTGCGTTCAGAATGTTTCACTACAAATATAGTCCTGCTGTATGTCCACCACTCATTTGAGGCCTTCATTATACTTGTGGGTCTGTTAGTTTTATTTTCAGAAAGACTCATTTCAGCTAAGTATTGTCTCCCTACTGAATCTTGGAATTATGTGTCTGAGCTTGTTAGGATTTTTTGTATGTAGCTGATTTAAAATAATAGTAACCATAAAATCTGGGAGAGAAAAGCAAAGAGATTATGGTCTTTATTATATAAATAAACCTGTGTGCTCCTTTATTGCAACAGACATTTTTGCCAATGTGCATTTTGGACATTGTGTTTCTTCTGGTATGTGAACTTGTTGTACGTAAACATTACATGCATTGAAACTGCGTGGGAAATACATAACTTACTAGCTGTTGGTTCTGCAGAATGAAACTTTCTACGTTTGCAGTGATGAATATTTTTTCAGGTATTTTCATCTGCTTTTCAGAATTTAGCTTAGCTGTCAGAGTACTCCAAAGATCTAAACATAGCAGGCTGTAGTGTTTTGAAGTGCTAGTTTAGAATGAATTTCCAGATCTCAAAACTGGCACCTGTTAGATCAGAATACAGTGAATTATGCCCACTCCTACTGCATTTCACTATCCATTTCTGGTTCCATGCGTATTAAGGGTGATTCAGTATGCCTTTTGTGCTTGACAGTCTGATTTCCACAGCTAAGAGGTAAACATAAATAGCACGATTTCAATTGCAAAACACTGATTTCCTCCCAAAGCAGGTGTTTTTTATCTAGCTAGTGGTAGGATATTTCAAGACAAGATCACTGCTCCTATTTACATTTAAAAATGAAGAGCAAAAAGAAAAGAACACCTTGATATATTTGTATTTTGATTGTTAAATGTCGGCTTGTTTGTGTGACAGTCTTGCCTTAGTTAAGGTACCTTGGATATCCAAAGTGCTTTTATTAAAATTGGCTGTGCTTTAAAAGGCTGAATGGTATAAGCAGGTGTTTTGTATGCCGGTAATTTTTTTTTGTTTTTAATTAAAATGACTGCTGGTTAATTTTGGTCTTGATGCTGGATGACTGCCTCTTTTTCCTTTTCTTTTTTCCACTGGTAGCTCCAAAATACTACGAAATAAAAACAAACTTCTGAATCATTGAGGTCAGTGAAACACTGTTCTGTTGCAGACCTTACTGAGCAGCAGCCAAGTTATTGGCTCTTCTAATTAGCAATCTTTTTGAAGGTTGCTGTCCTTATGGCTCAGCTGTAGTAGCAGATCACACAAAAGCTTACAGCTGAAACTTCTGTGTCTCTACATTCATCTTTGACAAACAGTAAAGCTAAGCTTGTTCAGGTTTGGTCACTCCAGTATGTATTTTGTGTATAAAACAGGATCTGATGAACTGCCTCAGATTTTTAATATTCTGTCTCAAGAACTGAATACCTTGTTTTCTGACTGCACCAAGGCTAGAGCTAAGAGTTTGAATCCTTATTAGCACTTTTTAAATTGCCTGTGAAGCCAGAAAGATGTTTCCCCACTTTCTGCTCTTCTTTCCAGTTTTCCTCATGAATTCTATAGTCCAACTGGTATGTGAAATCTTATCTAGCATTCTTAGCAGCAGCTGCAACCACACATTTAGATTTCCTTAGATCCACCCCCAGACAAAAAAATTGTCCCACCTCTACTGGGACTTGTGCCAGCACATTTTTAAGAGGCTTGCAGACTTGAGGTTTGCATCTTTTGTTCCCCCCATAACAACTGAAAAGCAGAGTTAATGGTAAGTGGCAGATGCTCAGCTTATGAAGTGGAAACAGGTTTAGAATAACATGTGGGCAAGTGCCCATGGTTAGATACTCAAGTTAGTAAAAGGGAATTTAAGTTCATTTTGTATTGAAAAAATTTTTTCTGTGTTGTTTGGATTTTTGGCCTAAGTATGAAAACATTTAAGTGTTTTGTTTCACCCAGGAATAAGATCTATGGCTTATTTAGGTCAAAATGATTTTGATGTCCAACCAAATACTTCAGTCTTTATTAATACAGTAGCACAGGTGTTTTATAGAGTTTTATGTTTCTAAATCAGTTGGTAACTTCTTTTAAAGAAGCATTGATTTTTCTTTCTTTCCCAGTTTGTTGTTCTTGGTGTGTGTTGCACTAGATGTCACATTGAATTTGTGACTCTGTGAAGCCATCTATACTACAGACTTTTAAATGCCTAAGAGGTGTTTTTTCTTCCTGTGCTAATCTTAATCAAAAGACTGACCCTTGCTACTTTCCTACATTCCTTGGGAGCTTCAGCACCACCCCCCACCCCCTTTTTTGTTCTTAGAAAATTTTATAAATAAACAACTAGACTTCAGGCAGAACAGCAAACAACATGTGGATAGTAATGAGGTCAGAAGCTCCCACATACAACCTGTTGAGTCTTCACAGAGGAGCTATGTCATGCTAAATTATCTCCATGTGTTGCTGAGCAGTATTCTGGCAAGGATGAATGAGAGGCTGAGCATAAAGGAGAGCTCTAACAGAAGAAATGATAGACACGTTCATTCTGGTGAATCCCACTATCTGTCAGAACCATGTCTGCTGCCCCTGCTAAATCAAATTCTTGTTCAAGTTAGCAGCTCTGATAGATTCTGCTGCCTCTAGCAGGTAGCTGTGCTAAAAGCGGATTTCCTATTTTCGTTTGATTCTGCCACCTAGTTTAGCAATATGTTAATTGCTTTTGGAACCACTCTGTGGATAGACAGTGCTGCACCGAGTATGAAAGAACTGGGGTTCGATTCAAGAGATGGATGGTTCTGTGACCATGAGAAGAAATTTGTGTGGTGGTTTTAATTGTGTGTGACATCAATATTCTCATGACCCCCCTTTTGAATGACAGTTCCTATAAACTGTGTTTATGTTTTCTGAGTGCAGAGTTTCAGAGTGGAGAACCCGATCTTTACCTTGAAGCTGCATCAAAGCCAGATTGCGAATCTTGGGCTGTGGCGCTGGGGGAGGCAAACTCAGAAGGTTTGCGGAACAAAATACAGCAGCTCCGGAGGTTGATCATGGAAATCAAAGAGGAGAGATCAGCAGATGAAGCATCTCAGTTTCTCCCTTCATCCCAACTAGACAGTCTAGGAGAGCCACAGTTTACGAGTAAGTGCATAGACTCATTATATTGAGTGATACAATAAAAATGGCCTGCTCTCTGTAGCAGTACAGATAGCGTCACAAAGAGGGTAAAGAATGCTGTTAACTTGTTGCTTGATGAAGTGCAGTTGTAGAGAAAGTAAACTGATGAAGATGATCTTTAAATATCATTACCTGATAGATTTTGATTTATGCCGATAACCTTCAGGGGACCAAATGTGTGATTACTGTGTTTCTGACTTTTTCTCTCTAATCTGTTTTCTTCATGAGATTTAGAAATTGTTTAGCGAGAAATATTCTTTTCCTCTCTTGTGTGCTGTATGAACATATGGACTACTGTTTAAAATATAGTCTGATGACTTTGATAAATGTATAAAGCTTTAGTGATCCTTAGATTAGTATCACAGGTTTGTTCCTTGTGATACAAAGGCGCTCTGGGGATTTGAAAGCACGTAGCCATATGTTGAGTCATGTTTGGTGCACTGTATTTCAGTTGCCCTGTTACTTAATCAAGTCTGTATCCAGCATAATCATAAAGGTGTTCCAGACCAATATGCTGACTCTGCTAGTGGCAGAATTCAACTCAGAAATTTGTTATAACTCCATTTAAAAAAAAAACCAAAAAAACCTTATTTGTTGTTTCTTACTGACCAAGGCCTTTCTAAGCTCTACAGCTGTAATTTGTCTTGCAAAGACTTGATTGATTAACTATAGTAATGAGAACAGCGTGAAACTAGACCTATTCAGCAAGATCAAGTTTTCAAGGAGCAAGAACAGCTATAAGTTTTGGTGAGGTGTGGTTTTTTTTTTTTGGTAATTATTTTTAATTTTTAACAAAAATCTTGCATTCCAGTTCATATACCAACCTGGTCCTTCCCATCTGATGAATTTCTTCAATACTGGTAAATACTTAATAACACTCCTGGGAAAAATACATAAATGTCAACAAGAGACAGTTTTAATTTCTGCAGGGTTCACTGATACTGTAGCTGTCACCCAGTTATTTCCTGCAGAAGCTCAGTGTTAGTTAACTATCTTCCCTACATTTCTCTTGTTGCAGCTCTGTGGTTCACTCCTTTATCCTGGCGCAGTAAGAAAATATTTTCCTTTGCAGTAAAATATGCATTAGAACATAATTCCACAATGGAGGGAATTAAAATGTTCTTATTGTCTTTGGTATATGAGAAAAGGAATTCATGTGCTCTTTTCCAACAAGAGTTCGTTTTGTTGCTTTAAGGTTATATGTAGGTCAATAACATGGTGATATATTTTACTACATTAACCTGATTTATGTACTTTCACAGAACATGGTTTTTTCCCAATTTTTAATGCGATGGCATACCTACTTAAAAATGAGACGTTACATTTAATGTATTTCCAACAGATATATAGTTGTTGTGATTGAAGATCTTACAAGTAGCCATCCTATGAAAGGTTGGTGGTTACCTCCCCTTAGTTTATTTTCCTAGCAACGGAAAGTTTTCATTAAAAAGAAAGAAATTTTCTTCAAAAGTAGTCTTTTTTTTCAGGCAAGTATTTAATGCAAAGATCTCTTTCACTATAAGTTTGTAAAATAAAATATTGCTCCGGTGGCAATGGCAGGTAGTTGGAGGTATGAATTAGGCATGTGTAAGTTCTACTATGTGTTTAAAAGCTAGACATTGAAATAAAATTATTTCTAATAATTTTTTTCTTTTTCTTAACCTTAAAAGGTATTCGGAGAATTGCTAATGAGCCAAAGCTGGAGTTCAGTCTTGGTAAGATACAATTTTGACTTCTTGGGATTGCAATGGTCCTTGTGTGTGAAGAGTTTATATATATAGTGTTATACATGTAACATGGTACCTGTTTCAAAAATGTAGAACAACCCTGGCTTCTTTAGGTAGGAGACATGCCTATGCATGTTGTTGAAATGTGTAAATTCTTGAATCTTCTTGAATGCGCTTTAGATTCTTAATTGTTGAAATGGCTAGAGATCTACTGAGGTCTTTAAGGCTCTGCTGCTCTACCAAGCTGAAAACCTGCCCAATTGATTTGTGAATGTTATTTATCTGGGACAAGACTTTTAAAATGGAGTTTTTTTAAAAGATATTCTATTCAGATAAAGGTATTGTCCCTTTAGAACAAGCTTTTATTTAGAAGCCTTGATGATTATTTTGTACAGAGGAATCAATATAAACATTTACCCAGTTTCCTCTTTTTATACTTAGTATAAGTAAGTAGTATACGAGAACTATATTTTAGTATTGTATATAAAAGAACTTTGTTTCAGGTGTTCTATCAGCTCAAGCCTTCCTCTCTCTTCAGAGGTATACAGCATGATTTAAGATTGCTCAGTAAGTCAAGCAAGCTAACTTAATGATCAGGCATCTGTAATACGAGATAAAAGTGCACAATACTTGCAGCCCAAACTGTGCCATTCAGAAAGCAAATTGTCGACTTTGTCATTGTTCCCTCAGTGCAAAATCTGTGAAGCTTTTGAAATAGTGAGATAATTATTTGCTGTAAAAGCACTGAATACAATAATTCCATGTCAGAAATCAGAATGAGAGCTAGGGTTAGTTGATTAACTGCTGGACTCGATGATCATAAGGGTCTTTTCCAACCTCAATGATTCTGTGATCATTCCCAGCTGCTGTATATACTGTAAAATAACACAGTTGCAAATAATGTATCTTTGAAATATCTGATGCTATATACTGCATACATTCTGAAATGACTAAAACTTTTTCTATTTGTTATGATTTTTGTGTTCATATAACTGCTAATATGCATCTCACGTATAGCTGCACACTGAGAAACTTTTTACTCAGCGCTATTCAATATCTGTTACGTTTACTCTGATAGAAACACTTTAAAACATCTATTGCAAAAGCATGTGTATGCGAGAGAGAGGGAAATAGAGACATTTATAAGCAGTGTATTATATAAAAATAAATCAAACTCCACTACTTGGAGAACTTAAATTATCTACAAACAAATCTCCCTCAGAAAACCCCTGACACAGCAAACAAGATGGCGTCAGTGGCAGATTCTTGTCCTGCTCATTCCATCATGCTAGCCTGTTTCCTGGTCCTGTCCTTGGAACTGGGTTACACTTGGCTTGTGCGCTGCTGTAACTATGCTGATTTAAAAGTTAATACCCAAAAGCTGTGCCCTTTGGGGCAGATGCAGTTCTACCTAATACAATCATTTTTAGATTTCCGTAACTATATCTGGGTAGCTTTACCTGTACACCTTTTAAAAAATAGACAGTTATAACATTACAAAGACTTTGTTGAGTAGGTGTTTTTTTATCTGTAAGGGCTATTTCTTCTGAAATTGTTAAATTTCATGCTATAATAATTGTTAAGAATGATTTTTCACTTTTCTGTGCCTTTCTATACACATTTCATAGGTGATGTGACTAGCTAGTAATTGCTATGTCCAGTGATGATAAACTCCCAGAATGACCCTGGAGTGGTGTTGGAGAGTGAGGAGGTGCTTCAGGCAGTGACTGCAAATTTTCAGAAGTTGCTTTCAGTGATAAATATGCCCCAGCAGGCAGAAGTGTAAAAACGATGTAAAACCATTTTCAGACATGTTTGAGCCTGCATTGGATAGAGCTCTCTTCACTCATGGTGTCAGGATTTGTGTTTTGCATTTGGTTGTTTCTAGTAGGAATTTAAGTTTTGTGGTTTGTGCTACAGCATTATTGATTGAATCATTGCAGTTCTGTGAGTGATCTTATACATTAACTTCTGCTGCTGCTCAGGTAACAAGAGTATCAGTGTAAACCTCTTGGTTTTTTTTGGCATTCCTGGCCAATGTCATAAGTCAGGGATATTTGGCAGCGTAGCCAACTATGTAAAGCTGATTCTTAGCATCTTGATCCTAAAATAACACTAAATATTTAAGCATAACACACATGCATTAGGGGACTCCACCTTCAGTGAGTGAGTGGATCATAGACGACTTCAATTTTATCATAACGGTTCTTCTTACTGCAATATTAACGTAGCCGTGCCAACACTTCTTAGATCCAGCCACCCAGCTCACCTCCACTGTGCTACTCGTATTGTGTACAAGCGTACATGCACCCAGCAGGCACCTCTTGCTGGTAAGTGAGACAGGAACAACTTAGCTGGGAAGGGTGTGTGAGCTGTTTGGCCCAAACAGCCAGTTAAAATACCTCTTGCAAGGGCATCCAGTCAAGATGGCTTCTGTGCTGTTCACCTGGTTATGGATAGGGCTGGAAGGCACTCTCACTCTGACAGGCTGCTCCGTGCGTCTGGGCAGCATGCGCTGCCGTGCTGTGTCAGCTAAGCCAGATAGCTGTCCCTTGGCTGCTGGCAGGCCAAGGGCACTGGCTGGCTGATCTCACCTTTTGAAGGCTTAGTTCACATCAAATTGAAGAGTTGGCATTAGCTTTAGCTAATCAAGGACTTCCAAGACCTCTCTGTGAGGTGAACCAAAGTGTGGTAAGCAGGGATGAGGGAGAGATTTGCTGCGAGCAGGGACACTGCTGAGATGCATACCTAACTCAGATAACCAAATCTTAGGGCTCTGTAGAGACGTTTCAGTTTGATTGGACTGGTCTTTGGCATTTAGAATTTGGAAGGGAAATCTAACAGTTAATAACCTATAAAAAAATGTCTCTAGCCCTGAAAGAATGGCTTATACCTCTAACTTTGTTCATGTGCAATATATAAATAATATTATATTAGTTAAGTCACATATATATGTATGCTAATAGACATTTGCTTATGTCGGTTAATATATACATGTTTTGAACTATATTAAACTGTCAGATATCACATAATTGCACTTTGTAATTCTTCTGTCACTAGTTGGTGAATAAATAACATTCAGAAATGGAATTCTCCAGTAACTAAAACAGAATATAGCCCTTTAATACTGTTTGGGTGCTGTCTAACGTATGAGTTTTGTTTAGGGACAGTATATCTAAATACTGCTCTGCAATGTTTGAAGTTCGGATAAGTAAATTTTGAAATAATGTTATCTAAAAGCCTTGCTGGATGCTTGTATTCTGTTGTGGTAGCTGACTTGCTGCATCCTGTATCCATAACACTCTGGAAAGTGTTCTCCGTATGAAATGTCCAAAACATTTCTGCTGCCTTATTTTATTTTAAAGTTCAGTAAGTTTCTTTTTCTTTTTTCTTTTTTTTTTTTTCCCTGAGGTTAAAGAAAATGATAAAACTCTTCTGAATTACAACTTTCCACTGCAATGCACTCAGCATTTTCAGGAGTGTACCTGATCTTGTAACATTCTTTATTTTGGAGTCAGATCTTCCTTTAGACTAGGATTTTTCATTTTTATACTCCTGAGCACTCTTTGGAAATATGGCTGGTTTTTGAACCTTGTAACTGTTGGGAAGTTTCACTTTTCAAACTTCATCTTGTTGTTTGGCTTTTCAAATCATTCTGTTCTGTGTGCTGTTTTATGAAGCGCTAGGAGGTAGCATGTGTCAGTCTGTGCAGTGTGCTGAGTAGAAAGGAGGAACAGAGCAAAAGGAATAAAAACAGATCCTGGGCCTAAGTAACAAGCCAATCTAACAAACCATGAAGCTGATAGGAATCTTTCCCATGACTTTGAAGTGCACAGGGTTAGTTCTTTTATAGATGTTTATTTTGGAGCTACTGTTCATGGTTGCTTCTTTGAAACATTCCAGCCCTTGAGTCCCAGATCTAACTAAACATGGTGTAGGTTCCTGAATTCACATTGATTTTGATGTAGCTACTTTGTGATACGTGATCTTAGCTAAAGTATTATATAATAGTTACAGGAAATTAATTATATTATGCATATTGGTGAACACGATTGTGAAGTTTTTAAGAGCTTGCACCTCTAAAGGTATTTGCATATACTTGATGGTGAACTGACAAAGCACAAGAAAACCCAATAATCAAAAAAATGAGGGAGCAGGGCAGAAGGCACAGTTGGTCATCAAAGTGCTCAAACACAAACTCAGCAATGAACGTGATACTAATAGCGAGAAATGCATTTGGAAAGAATAGCCTAAAAGGAAAGTTTGTTACTCCCTCAACAACCAGTAGAATTCACTGTGATACATTTCATTGTTTTTGAAATTTTCTAATTAATTAGACCTGTGGAGAGAGAGCAAAGGATATTGCAGTCGTGGGTGTAGTATAATGATCTAGGTAACTGTACAGAAAAGAATGTCTCTGCACATGTTGTAGGTGTATTCGGGTACTAATCTTAACGAGAGCACCTGTCTAGCATCTTCAAAGGCTTTCAGTTTCTTAGAAGTATATTGGTCAGTGAGGTTTGATGGACTGTCCTATTATTGCATAACCTCTAGGTACTTTTCAAGGTACAGAATAGTATAAATCTCACAGTTATGCCCTTTTACAAAATCTCATTAAATGGTGCACATTTCATAGGAAACTTCAGCAAGTAATTGAAAGAATTAAAAATTTAAAATTTTAGGGTATTTATTTTTTTAATGTTACCAGATAGTGGGTTAATACAAGAGCTGTCTACCTGTAAATGCAGAAGGTTCCATTCTTCACTGTCTTATTTTTCCCAGAGTAATATTGTGATGGCATCCCTTGGAAAAGGTCTTGAAGGAGATTTAACTCTGCATACTGAACCTAAATGGTACATCAGTGCCGCTCAAAGACCATGGCTAAATGATTTTTCCAATTCTGAAACATAATCTGGAGCTTTCTCAGCAGCAGCTGCTCCTAGAAGAGTGATAAGCAGAAACACTATTTTTATCCATACCACAAATTTGGAGTCAGAGTCCTGATCCTAGCAGAATTTTCCCATCTAACTCTGTTACCCTTCTGCTTCAGCACATTACAAGTCGGTGAATAACTGATACTTTGTCGTGTTTGCCAAATACAAAGAAAAAAGTTATCATCACACTTAAAAGAAAAGTGATCATTTCTCTGTGAATCAAACTGAAAGCATTGCTTTACACTAAAGGGTGTTTATCCCTCAAAACAAGTGAAGTATTGGCCATATTAGGAACAATATTAGCAAAAATATAAAAATGAAGGGTCGGTTTCTGGTTTTTTTTATATTATTTTATTTCTACATCTCACCCTTTTTTGTTGAAACAGTTTCCTATATTTTAAATATTTTTTCTGGTTCCACACAAATTTCATCTTCCACCAAACTGGCTAGTCAGGTTTTTTTCCTAGCTTTACTGATGTATATTAGATGCTCTTTCTTCCCAACAACAATAAAAAATAGATAAAAGACAACTTAAATTGGACAGAAGAAATTAAGGGAGTAGAAAAGGTATCATGTGATCGAAAAGAATTCTCCTTTTTCCTCTGGGAACTACTTATTGGGCGTCTGCTGTAAATGCATTTTATTCTTAGCAACTGAGCGTTGCTAGGATGAAATTTTTTTTTTTTTTTTGACGGAAAGGATCCTCCCAAAGAAGCAGCAATTTCAAGCCCAGTAATAGACAGTGTTGGCATGTTTTGACTTAGGACTTGTCATGTTTTTGAACTAACTCCTAGAGGAGTTTGCTTTTTCCCCCAGCTTATGCAGGTGAACTTGAGCTAGCTAACTTTGGTTTCAGCGCCATTAAATCAACAAGTGAAACTATCTTCCAAAAATGTTCTAAGGTAGTGAACGCCTGTCACCTTTCATGTCATACTGTCATCTCTCTTTTGGCAGCATTTGACGATGGAACAGAATAATGCATATCGAGCAGATTGATAAGTGGGGCGAGTTGCTCGTGGGGAGATTCTGACTGGACACGAGAGGAAAATTTTTCACATTGAGGACAGTCACCCATTGGAATAATCTCCCCAGGGAAGTGGTTGACTCGGCCACGTTGGACACCTTCAAGAGTTGTCTGGACAGGGTGCTGGGCCATCTTGTCTAGACTGCGCTCTTCCTAGAAAGGTTGGACTAGATGATCCCTGAGGTCCCTTCCAACCTGGGATGCTGTGTGAATTAGTGACCCCTGAGGAGAGCAAGCTGTCCATACTGTGCTTCTGCATTCTGTGGTGCTCGTAGTAAGCTTTCTTTATTATATGCAGGCATTACGTAAACACTGCTGAAAAGTGATTTGAGGATGGGTTTGGCAAGACTCCACATCCTTCTTTATCCACCTCTCCTCCCACAGTACTTTGTTAGCTTTTGAGAATGCTTTTGGGATTCTGTCACAGCCCTTGCCAAACTGAAAGTAACTGGGTGGTTTTTTTATAGGCAGCTTTCTGAACCTCTGCTCCCTTACCATTGCGCACCTCTTCAAAAGTAAAGCATTGCTCCTGAATTTTGCATGCTGCATACCTTGTCAGAGAAAAGGACTGTCTTTTTCAGTGGTATTGCCAAAACTCTGGATGTTACCATTATGACTTGGTAATTTTAGACCATTTTGCTGTAATAAAATAGTCATAATGCCACTACTGAAGTAACTAAAAATACAAAGGGAATGTATTGGTGTGTTTTCTCTTGAAAATCTTGCCACCTTTTAGTCTTGCATGACTCTTCTGTTATGTGTGTATTCAGCCTTCATGGGACACATGGAAGATTGTCCTATTCCATGTGACGTTGTCAGCCTGCATTCTCTATTTGTCTTTCTAATTTCATTACGTTCCGCCTCACTTTATGCATACTGTATTATACCTTTGTGGTTTGCTAACCTATAGA
Source organism: Phalacrocorax aristotelis (assembly GCF_949628215.1). Classification (NCBI taxonomy): domain Eukaryota; kingdom Metazoa; phylum Chordata; class Aves; order Suliformes; family Phalacrocoracidae; genus Phalacrocorax; species Phalacrocorax aristotelis. The sequence continues at coordinate 19,710,732 of NC_134279.1, forward strand.
GTTTACTATATTAAATCCTTTTTTAAGAATGTGTTACGTACACAGGGAAACAATTTTGGAAAAACAAATGCAGAAAATGGAGGGGCACCAAAAAGCTCAAAACCAGAGTCCTTTCAAAAACTCATATCCTTGTTCAGTTTTTTCCAGATATGCTGCGCTTGAGTCCTAGGGAATTAGGCCAGACTTTCAAATTTATCTGTAGGCACACTGTAATTTTAGAAATCTGTCCTTCAATCCCTTTAGGGCAAGTATTGTCTTCATTTGCATTGCAGCTAGAGAAGCAGCATGCTGTCATGAACCTTAAATATTAATCTGTAGTAATTGTATCACTAAATATGTAAGGATTCAAAAATCCCCAGTAATGAAACTTCGGAAGATGTTCAGTTAGTGTTCTGCCTGCTTCTAGCACGTTGAGAGAATCTGAAAATTCTCTCTATAATATCGTATACTTTACAGATAAAATATATTTCTTTGTAGAATATCTATATATCCATATATAGGGTTATGTACATGTCTATTGTATGTATGTAGTTCATATATGTGAAAATTTGTTTTGTAGCTGACAACCCATTATATCTAGTATGGCATTACTCGTTTTTGTTAACTGTGTGAATTACCTATATAGTTTCTGTGTCAGTAAGAAGTAATTCCTGATAGAAGTAGTCACAGAAATATTTTCAACTTGTTGGCATCCACTTAATCCTATTAATATCCATCATGATATTAATTCAACAGCTATGACTTGAGTAAATTCCATTTCTGTGTAGGTTATAGAAATTAAAGTTCTATATTACACCATGCTATGTAGCAGATAGTCACCACAGTGGGATCATTAAAAGCATGTGTGTTTATTTGCTCTGAAGTGGGTCATAGCACATGATGAACCAGCATGAGGGAGTAAATCACTACTGATTGAGCATTTCCAGCATGATGGAGTAGAGGAATCCACTGATGTACTGATGCAAGTGGCAAGTAGCATGAGGATGTTTTGAGGTATCAATATTAACAAGACCAGGTGCAAACTGGGTTTCAGGCAGTTTTCTTCCATTTTGTTCTATGAAATTTAACTATCTTCTGTTTCTGGAAGCTTTTGGTTTTAAGAAAAAAAAAGTGTATTTGAACTACCGGGAGAACGTGGATGACAGCCTTATAAATCCAAATGTGTATAAATCAGGGCTGCGGCTAAGGGAAACTTTTGAATCTAATAGAATAAAGGTTCGCACAATGACTCTCACATGTTTTGATATAAACACTTATCTAGAGATAAATTTTGAATAGCTATGGCTAATCTGTTTAGTGAGGAGTTTGTACATATGTGAATTTGAAAAGCTACTTAACTGTTGAAGGGGATTTTCGGAATTTAACCATTCTGAGAGACAGGGTTTTATCATCTTAGTTCTCAAGTGATGCAGCAGATAATAGGATTAAATTCCGTCAAAAATGTACAAATTCTGAAGTCTTGTCAGAGTTGGCAGACTGCTGCATTTACATGGCCAGGGAAAAGGGAGACTAGAAGGGAGACTAGGAAGGACCTTTCTTTTGCAAATCTTAAATAAATAACATTGGTAGGCTTCACAGGATGCAGAGAAGGCAGAGTTGTTTTAGTCTTCACTGCTAAGGCTGGCCCTCAGGCATCCCGGCCCTCAGGCATCCCAGCCCCCAGAGAAGAAAGGAAAAATCTGGAGGAAGGAAGACTTCCCCTTGGTTGAGGAGGATTGGGTCACAGATCACCTATGCAAACTGGATCCTTGTGAATCCATGGCCCGGATGGGATGCACCCATGAGTGCTGAAGGAGCTGGCGATGTTCTTGCTGAGCCACTCTCCATCATCTTTGAAAGGTCATGGAGGACAAGAGAGGTGCCCGAGGACTGGAGGTTAGCCAATGTCACTCCAATCTTCAAAAAGGGCAAGAAGGAGGACCAGGGAAACTATAGTTCTGTCAGCCTCACCTCCATCCCTGGAAAGGTGATGGAGCAGTTCATCCTGGAGGTCATCTCCAGGCATGCAGAGGACAAGAAGGTTATCAGAAATAGTCATCACGCAACATGGATTCGCCAAGGAGAGATCATGCTTGACCAACCTGATAGTCTTCTATTATGGTGTGACTGGCTGGGTCGATGAAGGGAGAGCAGTGGATGTTGTTTATCTCTATTTCAGCAAGGCTTTTGACACTGTCTCCCATAGCATCCCCATAGGTAAGCTTAGAAAGTGTGGGTTAGATGAGAGGACAGTGAGGTGGATTGAGAACTGCCTCAACAACAGAACTCAGAAAGTCATGATCAATGGGGCAGAGTCCAGTTAGATGCCTGTCACTAGTGGTGTTCCCCAGGGGTCTGTGCTGGGCCCAGTCCTGTTCAATATATTGATCAATGACCTGGACAAAGGGACAGAGTACACCCTCAGCAAGTTCGTTGATGATACCAAGCTGGGAGGAGTGGCTGATACACCAGAAGGTCGTGCTGCCATCCAGCAAGACCTGGACAGGCTGGAGAGCTGTGCCAAGGGGAACCTCATGTAATTCAATGGAAGCAAGTGCAAGGTCCTGCACCAGGGAAGGAACAACCCCATGCACCAGTACAGGCTGGGGGCTGACCTGCTGGAAAGCGGCTTTGTTGAGAAGGACCTGGGAGTGCTGGTGGACAGCAAGGTGATCACGAGCCAGCACTGTACCCTTGTGGCCAAGAAGGCCAATGGTATCCTGGGCTGCATAAAAAGCAGTGCGGCCAGCAGGTCGAGGGAGGTTATCCTCCCCCTCTACTCTGTCCTAGTGAGACCACATTTGGAGTACTGTGTACTTAAACTGTGTCTGGTTTAAGAAGGAAAGAGAACTGCTTGAGCAAGTCCGGCAGAGAGCTATGAAGATGATCAGGGGACTGGAGCATCTCCCTTATGAGGAAAGGCTGAGAGACCTGGGTTTGTTCAGCTTGGCAAGAGAAGACTATGGGGGCAACTTATCAATGCTTATAAATTTCTCAAGGGCGGGTGTCAAGAGGATCGGATTGGACTCTTTTCAGTGGTGCCCAATGCCAGGCCAAGGGTCAATGGGCACAAGTTGGAACACAGAGAGTTCCAGCTAAACATGAGAAAAATCTTCTTTCCTGTGTGGGTGCCAGAGCAGTGGCACAGGCTGCCCAGGGAGGCTGTGGAGTCTCCTTCCCTGGAGACATTCAAACCCCGCCTGGACGCGTTCCTGTGCCCCCTGCTCTGGGTGTGCCTGCTCAAGCAGGGGGGTTGGATGAGATGATCTCCAGAGGCTCCTTCCAACCCCCGCCATTCTGTGATCAGTTTCTTCTTCATATTGCAAATATTACTTTTGTGTCTACTTCACTTTTTTGTCATAGATTTTATAAATGTTGTCTCTTGTTTGCAAAATTCATTCTTTCCAAAGTTTCAAAGGGATAAAGTTGTGTCTGTGCTGAAAACTAATGTTTTCTGTGAGGTTGGGTGCTAGTCCAGTGCCCCAGTGAGGCTGGGTGCTGGAAGCAGATAAATTACAACAGCTCAGTCTTAGCATGGGTTAATCTACCTCATTCCTTACCACTAAGCATACTCATACTGCTTTGCCTGAACTAATTTTAGTTTCTACGGTAAAACATTCAAAGCAATCAGAAACCTTTATGAAAACTTTTACAGGTTTTCATAATGAGGCTTATTGAAAGTTACATAGGAAAAGGGTTCCAGAGTTACTTAAGAATTTATAGATGGAGGTAGAGGCTTAATGCGATTCTGTCAAAATTGGGCTATCTTATGTATTTTTCTCACATAGATATTTAAAAAAACCAAACAAACCCAAACAAACAACTCAGTAGGTATCTTAATTTGTCCGTTAGTGTTTCTACAAGCATAGCGCTTGGCTTCTGAAGTATTGGATATTCTGGTAAACGTGACATAAACTTTTAAATTATTCTGGTGAAGCTGAAAAGTTGTGTTTCCAGGGTATTTTTAAGCTAGTTCATAGGAACGTAGGGTTAAAGATCGTTAAGTTAGAGAGAACTTATTTTTGGCACATGCTGTTGCTCTTTTTTCTCATTATTTTACTTTCTGCTTTTCCCCAAAAATGCACCTCTTCCTGTCATACTTTCTCCTATTTGTCTTGCCAACATATATACTGTTTCAGGTTCAATTTTCAAACCTCATTCTCTTAAATGAGTTTCTTCAGATTCCTTAGCATGCCTCCCATGTAGGTCTCTCAGATCTCATATTATGAGACTTGATTGGTGTGTGTGTGGTGTTTGTGTTTACGCATGCATGTGTAGCCTGTTACACCTTTAGTCTTTAGGGTGCCAGAGTGGTGGAATAAGAGCGAGTGGCAGAGGTATGTGTGAGTTCGGTGGCTGAGCTGGGAAGGGGAGAGCAATGGCTTACCTAACAGTTCTCTGCTATGGAAGGAGTTTTTATGGGCAGCATCTTCCTAGATGAGGCTGGCACTGAGCGCGCTCTCCTACTGCATGACCAACACGTCCACAGGTACAGACAGCTTTTACATGACCTGTTAGCTTTGTGCTTACCTGGTACATAATGAGTCCATGACTGATTTTTCTGTGGATCCAGGAAACTGAATGAAGAGGACTATTAGATCCTTATTGAGAGTCATTTCTATTGCAGACATTTATACGCAGAGAGCAGCAAGCCAAGTAAGGATGAGTCTATTCCTTTGTTCTTATAGAAATCTCGATAAGACTTCCTTACCTATAACAGAGATTTGGATGGCAGTCCTGGCACTGCTGCCTTCTTCTAACCTTTCCCTACCTCCCAGGAAGCTGACATTTTAACTACTCAGGATGTAATTTTTTTTTTTTAAATTCCTTAACCATGCTGTTGTCAGGGAGGCTTAGAAGGCATACAGTGTTTGCAGAATGTTTTCAGCAATAGATGTTAGTCTACTCCACAGCTTCTTTACTAAGAATAAACTACATTTTCATAAATCCTTTATAACTACACTGCTTCTGCTGGTAGACAGGCTTTTTTTTTTTCTTCCATCAAACTGTGATGTCTGGTAGCATTAAAATTTTAAACTTTATTTCTACTTAAAAAAGAAAATGTGTATACCATTACGTTTGCTTAAGAGCCATTTTTAATATTCCTGGTTTTGTGCTTCGGTGGCTGAAATCTTAGCTTTCTCTGCTGCTGTCCAATGCCTCTTACAACCCTGGAATTTCTTCTAGGCAGGTACAAGAAATAGCTCATATTTTGAAATTATTGGAGGTGGTTGAAATCCATCTGGATGCAGTGTTGGGCAACCTGCTGTAGCTGACCCTGACTGGGCAGAGGGGTTGGACTTGATAAGCTCCAAACATAGATTGCAGAATCAGTAGCAGGGATTTGTCATGCAAATTTCCAGCAGGATTTTTGGATCTTCTTAGAGCTTGCTGTTAGTGACTGGTTTGCAATGGACTCTTGTCTATTTGCATGTTGTTTTGTATTGTACATTGATAGAAACGTATCTTGTTGCCTTAATCTAGAAATTCTTCAGGATCTCTAAATAAGCCCTCATAATTACTTGGAAATTAGACTGTTTAAAATTTGTCATCTATGTGGACTCAAGCCGTTTTAGGGAACTTCCCCTCTTGCATTGTTATTAAATCCTTTATGGTGTGTTTAGTGTGCCCCACATAAGGATATAGCAGCAGCCTGAAGTGCCTTGCTTTTTGGGCAAAGAATGAGTTAGGACTGGAGACAGTTGAGCAAATGTGGAATTCAAGTTTTGCGATTGCTCTTGGCCTGGATAATATATTATTGGTGCTCTTTTTTTGTGTGTGTGTACATTTGTATGCAAAGTTTTTTTTTTATTTTTTTCCTGTATGTTCTCACAGGGAAGACTTACTAGTGGGAATGCTTGCAAGATGCAAGTTAAAAGCAGAATGCTTTTGAATATGTATTTGCAGCAGTGATGTTGGCCAGAAATAAAATTGAAATGGGCACTTATACCCTGAGTTGAAACTCTTCCCCCTTTCTCCACAAACAAAAGAATTTGGGTCAAAGACAAAATAAGCTGAGGATGACTGTTTAGTGATTAGTGCCCTTTTTCCAGTGGGGTGGTCCTGAGTCCTGGAGTTATTGTGGACAGTGACCCAAATTCAGTGATGATTGAATGTAATATATGTAAAATATAGAAGTTACCTTTCAAATTACCATTTACCCCTCTATACCTGCTGCCAGTAAGTCTTCCTTTTTTTAAATCAAGGTGGGACAGCTTCAAGAGGAAGACTTGTGTGTCTGCTTGTATGCGCTCTCTTTTGTAATAACTGGCAACTTTTTGTGGTTTGTAGCTGCTCTGTTAGATGTGGGCAGAATGATAAACCTGTGGATCTGCCCTGTGTGTGACCTCTTCCTGCTTCAGTGCTCTATTGAATTAAAAGGGGCACTGGCACCGTTTCTCCTTCAGCCATCCCACTGGGTCTGTTGTGAAGGAAATCAGCAGTGATTTTGCAGAGCGTGGACTAGCAGCTGTGCCCTGCCACTGCCTGCCAGCCTGAGACTGTCAAGATAGGTGTGTGGTTTGCAAATCCTGACAGGGCCTGAGATAGGCTCAGAGCTGCTCAGCGTTGTCAAGGCAGAGGCAATCGGGATGTGCCCAGGAGCCAATCTGCAGGCATGTAGGGACCTCTTACAGCTGAAAGCTTAAACACCTGGAGACTTTAAATACCTCCAAAGTGAGGTAGCAGGTGTCTGGAGGCTTAGAGTATTCTGTTTAAAACCCACTTGTGGACATCTCTGTCTTTTTGTGAGTTTACGTTTGACTTCTTACTGTCACTGTTTGCAGTTGGTCTTTTCTAACCTTAGCCCAGTCTGTAAAACACTTAATGAAAAACTGTCTGGAGAATTTCTCACATGTCTTTCCTTGTGTGTCTTTCTCCTTGAAGATAAAGTCACCTTATAATTCCAAAAGAGTATACTTCATTTGGGAAACAAAAGGCAAGCAACTTATTTACAGATTACAGTAGTCTGTACTTCTTGTGCAGAATGGTAATGACTAAACAGACGTGAAACAATTCTGTTCTGTTAGGCAAATAATATATTAACTGAAACATCTTTAAGTAATTCAAAGCATGATAGCTGCTTGACTTTTTTGACTCTAATGGTACTGCACTGCGTTAACAGAACATTTGCCTTTCAAATGGCAGTTGTTAAATACTTCTCTAAATATGCCTATAGAAAAAAATTGCAGTAATACTTTGATGTTATAAAACATTTCCCAATGGACTTTTTTTTTTTTAATCCTCATATGTGGAAACAGAAGTTCCATAAAAAGCAAAACATCTAATTAATAGAAGACTGAAGTCATCCTCCCCTTTTGAACACATTAGTTATAGATGTACTTATTTTTGGAAATTTTGAAATGCATGTCCTGGGGTGAGATTTGACTTGAAAATGAGGTTCCTCTCCAGGGCCTGAAAAAAAATGGATTTCTCCTAAATGCAGCACCACAAAATTCCACATGACACTGGATGCAGCATGACAAACAGACTGACCCGAGATGCTTGGAAGGACTTTGCTGAAAACAAACAAAATGCTTAAGAATGCTTTTTGTTATTGTTTTACCCCCACCTACTGTGGATAATAGTTTCTAGTACAGTTATGGACACTTTAATTATTGTGATTAACCATATGTTTAGTACGTTTTTTTCCTGTTATGTGGAATATGAAACTGAAGTGAAAGAAATTGAAGTAAATTTTAGAAAGTCTATCTTGTGAAATGTTGTTCAAATGTTCAAAATAAGTTAAAACTGACACTTTGATCTGAAATCCTGTTGCATTTAAGGTTGTTTTCTAAGAACCTGAATGAGTACAGAATTTCATTATAATGAGTTAAGAAGAATTTGGTCTTAGCGCTCTCTGAAGACCAGAATTCTTCACACCTAAGAAGCTGAGGATTGTTGGCTGTAGGATTGTAGGATTGTAAATGAACTGCTTGAAAAACTAAAATGGGCTGGCACTGTTCTCAACTTTGAAATCTGAACATGATCCCATTGAGATGAAGAGCATCAATACCTAGGTCATTCTGGATTTAAATCTCAAATCTGCCAGGGGGTTTCTCTACAGAGAAAAATGAAGGATTTTTATTCCCTTTTAATACTTAAACTAGTATTTCTTTGTACAAAGGAGTTGAAATAATTTAAAATTATTTGTCTTGGAAAAAGTCAGCTATGTCTTTACATGTGTCAACACATCAAAAACAAGGCAGTTTCAAACATAGTATTGCAATGTGTAAATAGCGGTTTTTCACGTTTGAAGAAACTCCTGCTGGAAATGGTAGTCTATAGTATAAGGATCCAACTTTCTGGTTAGCATGTGGTATGTTGGGCCCTACCACTCTGTAGAAATCATTCATGTGTCCCCCTTTTAGATCTGTCTCAAAATACAAGCTGCAGACCTTTTGTAAATCTGTGAGTTAGGAACTTAGAGTAGTAATTACGGGCCGGTATCTTTGAGGAGGTGAGCCGAGCGTTGATTTTGAAGAAACTGGAAATACAATTGTATATACTGCTGTAAAAACATTACTTTAAAATTACACCTAAGTGGGTGACAACAGCTACAGTCAGTATGGTATTTGTCCCCCTGTACTTTTTTAAAGGCTATTTGTCTGTACTAACAGAGTTTGCATGGTTGAGATGTACATTTTTGGAGAAGTTTAGGAGTAAGGGTTATCTCCTCAGGATATATAAGTAAACGAATCCAAAATGCTCATGGGAGATGGATTCCTTGAAACTTGTCCTCTGGCACAACCTTTGATCTGTGAGCTTTATTAATTATTCCTGGACTCAGTCATTTATGTGAACAGATAAATATATATATCTATATTATTCCTTATAAGGGGGTTATACTTTTCTATCTCATGCAGGTCCTGTGCTATTAAAGCAATCTTAATTTATTTGTCAGAATGGCTGTTTCAAAATCCCCTGATGAGTAAAGCATTGCCTCTTAGTTGGATCTCTAATTTAGGTATTAATCCAGAATTGCCACCTTGTCAGACAAGTCTTACTCACATTAAAACGTCTCCTTTTAACTACAGCATGCATGCAGATTACTTAGCATTTATCATGCATTTCCTGACTGGGAAATTTAATCATTACAGGGCTAAAAGTGATTGTTCTGGATTGCAGAAGTCTATTTTCTCCTTTGATTAAAAGTATGTCTTTCTCTTCTTTGCCTTGACTTTGAAGTACATTTTAGTCTGGTTTCCTTTTAGTAATGTCAACGAGTGTGGCTTTTGTTTTGCTAAAAGATCACCTCTGGCATATTGGAGGGACTAGTGCTTTGCTTTCTATTTTCCATAGAGCACCCTCTTTTTAGACAGAGACTCACTAGTAATTTCCAACATTTGTCAGGCACCTATGCAATGAGAACCAGTTGAGAATTGGGCTAGCATTTATCCTCCCAACAGAGGGTGGGGGGAAATAATAAAAACCCAGTACAATCATACAGCTCAATAATACCCTGCCTACATTTTTTTAAAGGCCATGTTCTGTCTCCACTACACGTGGAGAGTACTACGGTGCTCCGACCTTTCTGCCGTGCTCCCTTAGGTGTTGGGTGTTTTTAGGAATCTTTGTAAAGTTGATCAAAACCACATTGCTTCCTCACCCTTCACTGGAGGCTCCATCCTTGGCATATGTAAAAGAAAGAACACAACTCTTCTCAGACAAATGAATCTTAAAAGGCTGTTCAGTTAGACAGTCAAGCAATAGCTTTGCTTGCAAGTCTAACTATTGTCAGTCTTTTCTTTTGTGAGTTACTGTTGTTAATGTAGTTCCCTTCTATATCTTGTCCTGGCGCCTTCATCATGATTACCTTTACTATGTAACATTTTCACTTAAAGAAGAAATGAATAGTTTTATTCACTAGCAGTGTCTCATGGGCAGCAGGGCTATAGATGATTAGCCTGTAATTGATCAGAGGGCTGGGTCCAGAGAAGTTCATGTGAAAGGGACATGGTTATCACAGCATTTAAAACTGCACTGTTGTTTAGATATACTCGGGTCAATGTTAACACCAGTTAGTTTGGGTGGTGATAGCAACATAGTTGTGGGACCCTGAAGTCTTGTCCTGGCTGCATGACATTCTGAAGAAGCAGGGTGGCTCACTTCCTGCTGAGGTCTGGAGTCCTGTAGCTGGACTTACACCCAGGGCCCTGAGTAGCTCGCTTACAGCTGCTCAAAGCAGCTGTACTGCAGTGAAGAAGCACCCTAAAAGACTTCAGGTTGTTTAGAGTTGTTTCTGAATCTTGTCGTCTGCTGTAGCTGCTGGACTCTGTATTGCTTGACTGCCTTCCTTTAGTTTGCAAGGGAAGCTTCTTTCCTCACAAAGTCTGAAAGGATGTTGCAGAGATGTATGTGATGACATGGATTTGGAGTGAGGCTAAGCAACAGCTGAATTTTCTTTACGCAGTAGAGAAGAAGACTGTCTTACAGTGTTGTAAAGTAATACCGTGTACTGAGGATCAAAACCACGTAATGCTTCACTTGACAGCTGGTATAGCAGTGTATAAATGCTTATGTCAAAGGAAGCAATGTATGCTGTTATAATAAAAACCATGTGGCAGACTGAAAACTTTGAGGGAGACTTGGTACTTTTGTTTCTTTTCATCTTCTTGTGGTATTGCTGATATATTTTTGTACATTTATTTCTGAAGAGATGGGCGAAGTTAGGAACCAGGAGAATATATTTTGTTTATGAATCTGAAGGAAATTGTTACAGGTTCTAGATGTTTGCTACAAGCTTATAGTATAAAGAAACTCGTAGTTAAAAGAAAAAGGGAAGTCCATATACCATTTGTTATTCTTCTAATTCTTCAGCTGGTACTTAAAGTTGTAACCACTCTATTTTCAGGGTAGTGGGAAATCTCTGAAAGAAATGAAAACCAGTTTACTACTTTATTGGATACTTGATATGACAACATAGGGAAAAGGTGAAGGAGGAAATGGTATTTAGCTCTGTTTCCAGGAGATGTAAACCCTTTTGTGGTACTCTAAAATACTAACAACACCAAAATAAATTACAGCCTTGGAATAGCATTATCAAAATCCATTTTGATATGAATATGATTTAGAGTGTAGTAATGTATAGCAAGTTTTTGTAAGACTTCAAAATTTTTTTACTTCTTTCCTCATTTCTCTCACCAGAGGACTGAAGTCACCTTCAGGTCAGAGCATAAAAGCCATTAACAGGAGGTGCCTTGAGCAGAATAGTTTTGGATAGAATTTAAAGAGGATAATCGAGAATCTAAAGCAACAGCAAGAGTTCTGCTTTGCTGTCACCAGACTACTGCAGCACCTCAGAAAAAGAGTTCTCTGTGCCGTTAGAAGCACAGTGTGCTCAGCAAGGAAATGCAGCCTTTTTTTTAAGAACTACATTTTAATAGCTGTAGCTATACTACATGAAAAAGATACAGAGACAATTACGTTCTCATATATAGTTCCAAAAATTAAAGGAATTTAAAAATACTGATGAAGAGCAGTTTGTTTTGTAACTTAAGGAACCAGCTGAGCAAAGCTAGAAATGCATTTCTGTGACCTTGTTGCCATTGTGTAGCTTAAGTCTAGAGCACAGAGGTGGCGGAAGTCAGTTATACACAATTGTAGATAAAACTGGAGGAACATGATCGTTAGCAGTGAATATGCTGGAACAGATCGTCTAACCTTAGCGATGGATTAATGCGCTACCCAAATGTAAATTGCACTGAACGGATGGTTAACACATGTAACTCCATTCTGCAGTGGAAGCATGATGTCTGTGAGCTGTACATTGATCCAGTCAGTGACTTCCCTGAGTCTCTTGCATCTATCATACTTAAACTCTATAAATAACTGGGGTTGTCCAGGCTGAATAGCAAAGCTGCAATATGAAATAGGCCTTTTCTAACACATCAGAAGAATTGGAACCCACGCTCAGGAAATGGCTATTGTTGCTGCTGGTAATGGCAATGCAAAGTTACGATATAAGCCTTTGCATTTATTTTACCTTCTTGGAGAACGCAGAAGGGTGCAATTTGAAAGTGCTGTACTTATTGCTCTAGTCCAGCATGAGGCTTTCAGTAAAACACAAAAGAGACAGAACCTAAAATTTCTTTAGTACTGCAAAACCCAGGGTGGGCAGAACTTATTCTGAAATAGATCACTTCTGATTTTCACAGTAGTAATTCTAATCAGATTTATCACTTCATATGCAAATGGGATGATGAGTGCAGCTGGCATCTCAACTCCTGGACACGATCACTTATCCCTACCCTCCATCAGCATACTGCATTCTCCCCCAGCAGCACTCGTGTATCTTATTTCAATGACTCCTGAAAAATCACGTTCTCTTAGCTGCAAATTAAGTGGGTAGTGACTGATGTTTTTCTGGACAGCATATTGATATATTACGGTAATATTTCTGCTAATATTGGTGTTTGTGGGTTTTTTTTTCCCCAAAACGTGTATTTGTAGAGACGTCATAAAGATATCTTTATGCATCATCTGATAAGATTTCCCTTATCTTTCTCCTTAGACTGTTGGTAGAAATTTTCTTCTTGATGTTAATTACAGGCATCCCCCAAAGGATACTAATTGTATTATGTGTTGAGATATAACTAGGTTACTTTAGCAACCAGCTGTACATTCCAGAGAACAGATATGTATTTTATTTTTATAGAAGCCTTTTATCCCCAGAGACAGGATCAGTGATCTTGGACCTTTTCCTAGGTAAAAAACAGTGGATCTTTACTTAGTTGTATACATGGGTCAAATATAGTCTTCTGTTCTGCAGAGATTCTTCTCATTGCAGGCTTTACCTGAGTCTGAGCATCTGTTTCAAAGTCACTACTCTTAATGAGTGTTCCTACCTGTTTCATTGCAAGCTGTGCCCTCACTTTGCAATAACATGGCTATTATAATCTCTGTGGCTGTATCCTTTGATATTTAGTGTTGTATGGTAAATTTTACTGGGAGGAGTCCACACTGCAAATTGTTGTGGGAGTAACTTCTCTGTTCTTTGGGACCCTAGGTAGAGGTGTTCTTTACTCACCAGCAAACTGAAGCATGCCCGCTGACACGTGAATGGGACAAACAATTAGTAGCATTTATGATAAACCAATTAATAATTTGTATGATGGAGCACTAGCTGGAGGGGTGCTCATTAGCACCATTCTGTGCTAACACCAGTCCTCAAACACTTGTCTCGTTTGCTTTCAGGCATGTTTTGCCACACAGAGAATACGTCGCTCTCCTGTTCTCATCCCTCTCACAGTTGTGTTTATGCTCCTAATTCAAATGTATGGCCAAAGCTTTCCTGTATGTTCTGAAGTTGGGTTATTCCTAAGCCTTTATGTGTGCCTGACTGAAGGTGTTGTTTTCAGAAAGCTTGATTAGCACTGTGTGTTCAGCAGAGGCAGAAGGCTGTTACGCTGCCCGACGCTCCTCAACACCCCTCCAGGGTGGAGGAAAGAAAACTGTGTACTGTTCAGTGTTCTGCATGTAGTACAGGTCTGAATGTAGTGTTCTCTTATTTAATGTGTCCTTTTGCCCACCGAGGAATAGCTGCACCTCGCTTAATTAGTTATCAAGACAGACTGTACATTATTATTTATAAACTGAGTTGCTTTGGGATAATAATGCTGCTGCAATGCCAATGAAATGAAAAAAATTTTGAACATTATGTGCACATATGCACGGGTGTGAGACACACAGTCTTCTCCCATGCCCCTTGTCTTCAGATACTATTAATTTTGTGTTCTGTTTTGAGAGCACACAGAGTAGTGTGCCCTGGAGACAGCAGGGCTGTGGTGGTCAATTCCTGTCCCCTGCCAGCCCCTTGGAATCTGCTTTGGTTTGGAAAATGGGAAGGCATGGGGCTGTGGGAAATGGTGACGTTTCTGTCACTGGTTAGAGAAATAGCCACCTCGCAAATTGCCATGGAGGCAAGTACATGCATCGTGTGAATCCGTAGTCTGCGAAGTCATTCACCAATGTGCTGCAATTTCTCCCATTAACAAAAACTGCAATTTCAATGCCATTCCCAGTTTTTGGGCTAGTCCTTGGCTTCCCTCCCAAACAACTCTGAACTCTGAGCTGAGGATGTCTTTCAGTCCCTCTGCCCATGTCGTTTGTTCCAGCTACTGGATCATTTCCAGTTCTGGGAGATGCTGCATCTTCTCATTTCTATGCCAGATTAATTTATTTTGGCTCCAGTGGGCTTAGTGCTTAGAGTAGTGCTGAACACCTGGTCAGAAGCGTTATACTTCAGGGCAAGTAGAGGATGAATTTCCACACTATTTGTGTTTTGTGGGTTTCTTTTTTTTGTTTTCCCCCTTTCTATTGTTATATAATCACTGGGATTTTTTAGTCTCTCTCTGCGCTCTGTTCCTCCATACAAGTAACATTTTTGGAAAATTCTCCCCGATCCCGTGATCGGTTACTGAAACCGTGAAGCAATGAAGCAATGTTCTACTGCGTTTACAGCATAGCCTGGTTTGGAGGAAACAGTAACCAGTCTTTCTCTTCTGTTGCCTTTGCGTGCGTGCACATGTACACAGAAGGGTGAAGAGCACAGCCAGTGTGTTAGCGCAGCACAGAGGTCAGTGAAATACTGAACGTGGGCAGGACCTGAGAATCAAATATCTACTTCTGTGGTTTGCGTTTACAGCACACATGGTTTGTGTGGTACTGGAATGTATAGGACAATGTACAGGCGAGACTGATAGAGAAGGAGCCCTTGTTTACTGTGATTCATTAAGAATAATATTATAGTATAGTAGAACAGCAGCAGCAATTGAAATGAAATAATAATAGTCTCTTTGCTTTTGTTCTTTAGAAAATGTGTTGAAGGATAGCAGTGTTTAAATGTTATCTGTTTTAAAGCATTTTAAATGGTAATAGTTTTCTTTGTAGACCACAGAATTTTGCAAGATACATAAGTATTTGTAAATATACTCTAGAGCAATTCTTTTTCCTTGCAGCCTTTCATCTTGCTTTACACATAGTGATTACTTTGCTGTCTTTCCTCCTTTTTCTTTGCTTAATATGTAAAGGAGTTGTTTCTTCCTGCCATCTTAGCTTTTTTCTGTGTTGCTATAAAAGCATAAATTATTCCTAGTGTGGTTCATCCTTAAACATTCATTGTACACCAATAGGCTTAGCAGAGATGGGATCACCAGGGGAATGGATGACTCAGGGTTTTACACACTGAGTCAACAGTCACAATGAGTAGATTCGTATACTTTTGGCATGTAAGTACAAGCTGTCACTTCAGTTCACTGATTTTTGTTGATGAGTTTTTCCAGAATTAATTCAAGCATAGTGAAGTATTGAGAAGTAGTGTGACCTATGTATGTGGTCTGCTTGGGCATAGGTTATGATGGAAAGTGTACTGACATTGTTACCTGCTTTCGCAGTGTTGTATTTGCAGTTAAGAAATCAGCCTTAACATGCCTTTCATGTTTGTATTTTCATCAGTTTCTTTTTGAGTAGTATGTCAATAATGCCCAACAGATGTGTTTAAATATATAATTTGTAGCTGGTATTTCACTTTGTCCAAAGAGTGTTGACTGTTAAGAAGACCCAAGTTTTTCAGAGATACCGCTGGTAAAATAGTTCAAAGGGCAATACTGCAGCGTGGGGCTGTGAAGAGGATATAACAAGCTTCTATTCTTTGACATCAGCTTTAAAAGCAGTCTTTAGGTTTTGTTATACATTTCAGTTGGGCTGTTTTTAAGGGAAGTGATGCACTGTGTCTCAAACTGACAAATTCCTGTGTCACACCAAGTCCTCAGTTCTCTGTCAGCAACCACCTTATCGAATATCCTCTCTGACTGACAGGGTAATTGTGAACAGCAGTAGCCCAATGTCACAATAGAGGCAAATAACTCTGTTATCAAAGCAGATGCAAGTTTCACTTTATTTCATTTATGCTTCTGCACTGGGATCTCCCATAGAGCTCTGATACTTTGTGCTGATCCTCCCCATTGGAGATACGCGGATGAGTTATCTTCGTGTCAGCTCTACCCAATGACATTCAAGATCATGTTGCTAGGCTGCCTTTTTACAGGAGAATGATCTAATGACTGGATTGCCCTGCTATCACAGAAATTAATTGTCTCCTATGCTCAGGTATCACCGAGGTGGTGACCACTTAGTGCAAATCTTCCTCCTATTGTTAGAGGTTTATCAATAGGATGAAAGCCTGTGCTCTTGGCTGCTGAAAGATCTAGTTAATGTATTTGAGACATCCCACAAGTAAATCAAACCATTATGTATGGGGGATTTACCTTCATTAATCATGCACTAGTACTTTTACAAGAGTTCAGCTGTAGGGCTCCTGCCAGAGTCAATGGTGAGCTTTTTTTGGGATTTGTCTCTTCCTGCTTTTCTTTTCTGGCGTATTCCTGTCATCTTTGGAGGTCCATTGCATTGTGAGCTGGCTAGCCTTCATTTGTGGTGCGTGTGAAAAATTTGACTATGTCTGTCAGTGTTCCAGCTTCTGGTTGTGAACGTGAGCTCTCTTGCCATTCCTCTGAGACTGTGCTTTACTGTGCTGTGTTCTAAAACCATGATTATAGAGTGGAACATTTAAGGATAGGGTGGTGGCGCAAGATCGGGGTTTGCGGGGGGAAACGGCTTTATCTAGAAATTTCAATGATCTGATACTGCATCTGTGGTCAGCTTTACAGAGGATATAGTTCAACTAGGTAGGTGTCTGCCCAACCTTTTGTGCTTTGGCAACTGCTTTTCAGTAAATCTACTCATATAATTCTTCAGGTCATATCAAGTACTACTAATATTTAGAGCCATTTCAATAACATGGTGAGCCTCAGTAGCAAGGAATTGCTAGCAACTTGCTATTGGTGCTGTTGTATCAGCTGTTTCATAAAAACTTCATCATGCACAAACTTTTTTTCTTATCCCACTTTTACCAGCAAATTATGATAGACAGTCTCAAACTGACCCTACCGAGAGATTTCATTGGCAAATTGGGGTAAATCAAAAACTTCAAAATATTCTGTGAATGTTACATTTAATTGTTTCCTTGTTCCCTTTTAACTGTTACGGAAGAGTGGTAAAAAACCTTCAGTGAGTTTTCCTTTTATTCCCACAAGCAGCAGGTCCAAGTCTAAAGGAGGGGGGAGGGGGGGAAGTAGAAACCAAGCTGAGTTGGCCTTTTGTGTGTATCAGAGCTTTCCTCGCCTTGGCTTTTGGCTTCTCATCAGACCAGGTTTGCTTGCTGTGAGAATAATCTGACTCACCTTTTAAAATGTTGAAGGTCAGCTGCACTTGAGGAAGCCCATGGCTGGCAGTGACTCCTAGAAAATGTCCTCAGCTCTTCCTTGGCAGTTAGCCTCTCTGAAACAGTAGGCTTTTCTTCTCTCAGGCTTCTAAGATCCCAGTGCAGTTTGATGTGCTGCAGAAAGCACTGGGTAGATCCTATCACAGTATCCACCGTTATATATTCCTTATTGAAGAATGTAAGGTGGATGGGTTTTGCTTTTGAGCCAATGCATGCCCTGTTAGTCCATGTCCTTCTGCAGACCAGCTAATGGTGCGTTTTTCTTTCCTCCTCCTCTTCATTTTTTCTTTGGTGCTCTCATCCTTTTGGTTAGAAGCATGACATGTGTTAGCCTAAAGGGTGAACTCAGTCACCTGCATGACTGTAAGCCCAGGATAAAAATGGATTATTAAACAAGAACTGATTTCCTCTATATTTATTAGGTAGAATGAGTTTTAATAATGATGCCTTATAGCCAGAATACAATTGTTCTTCTCATTTATGTGCCAGTCACTGACAAATGAATTGGTTATTTTGCTGTCTGCCTTTAGGTATGTAGGTTTTTACTCGATGATTAGTTCTACTAAAAAGTTGGTAATGTAGTATCAGACTATATAAACTAACCTCAGACTATGTAAACTAACCTAATCGCTGCTAGCATTTAACTGGTTTAGAATGTGTTTAAAATGGTCATGTACTGTGAAAATTGTCAGACAAGAGATGATCAAGTTAGGCTGCTAAGAGAGATTTCGTGGCAAATTAAATGAGTGCTTATGCAAAATTACCTACTGTTGGAGTGTGCGTATGCGCACGCACGTCCATATACTGGAGCTGATGAGCCTCTGGCAGGGAGCTTTGCAGAAGCTGCAAGTATTTTTAGTGGAAACGAAATCTCCGTTCAGTTCTGCAGCATGTGACTTCCTATTTCTGTAAGTTACTTCCAAGGGACTTCCTCTGTTAAATCGGCTTGTCTCGAGAGATTTAATCTGGAGCCGGACTGTAGTGTGCTTTGTCCTGTGCCCGTGACAGTGTTTTCCCAGAGTTTTCTTTTGAGTATTTTATTTTTATTTTGTACTGTCTCCAGCATGCAAGGATCTAGCAGCTGCTACCCGTGATCGGAAGCTGAATACGTTTATACAAGTCTCAGTGGTACATCCAGCAGAGCACGTTTTGACGAGGTATTCAAGCACTGAAATCGTGGAGGTGAGAGTCTTTCTTACTCAATTAACATGTTGATTAATGAATTGCTCATTTTTTCCTTAGAAAGTGAATGAGAAAGAAAACAAGTTAGTGCATAGTCTTAGGTAAGACAACCACACTCTGGCAGTTAGAAAAGCATACCTAAGAGTGTTCTGTAGTTCTTGGCACTTAACCAGGATAAACAGCTAGAAATGAACTTGGCTTTTCATGAAATCTCTGTTATTCCAAGTAGAGGCATAGAGAATACTCTGGTTCTCCAGACATAGGTCTAGAATGAAACAGGGAATCATTGCTTTCATAAAAGGACAAGGCAATGCAAAGTAAAACTAAATTAAGAGTACAGTGAGTTTGTGAAGTATTTTTAAATTACAGAAGAACATAAGTGTATTATATGGTCTCTTATCCTATCTGCTGCTTGTTCTATTTTTTCTGTTGGAAAATCGATGCTTTTTCAATTTGAAAAGTATTAGTGTACTTCTATAATTAGGGAAAAGAGCGTGTGTACGTAATGTCTGTGACTTTTATGTAAAATAATTAGCAACTTGCATCACATATTACGGCAAAAGTTGTCTGAGGCTGCTTTGCTAGTCTTTGCTTTGCCCTGGAAGCATCGGTGTCAGAAATAGCAAAAATGGTTCACAGAGAAAATTAAGTGTGAGCAGACAATGTAGGTGTAACTTGCTTAATGTACTGGAGAGACTCATTAAGAATGGGGAAGTCTTGTTGTAAACACATGCATGATCTTTCCAAAGGCTTGTTTTAACTGTTAAATATAATGAGAATATTTCATGAGCTCTTTGTGTGATCAGTTTCAACCAACTACTAATTAAATTGTTATGGTTTCAGCTATCAACCATCCTGAAACTGCTTAATTCAAATATCATGTATTTGATCAGGATGTTTCATTGCAGACTGTCTGGAATGATGTCATGCAGAAGATGGAATGAATATATATCTATATAAAAATATATATATAAACATATATATAAACATATATATAAAAAATAGAAGTTGAAGCATTTGCTAATATAATATTCTAGAGCTGAATAAATCCCTGATTTTGTGTCACGGCTCTCAGCTTCATAGTCAAGCTTTGGGGGAGCGGAAGGCAGGGGCACAGAAAAGTTATTTTCTTCAAGAGAAATTACATTTATCATGCAAAAATCCTTTATTTTAGTTAATAGAAAATTTGAGGATACTAGCCTGGTAGTCTTTGGAAATGAAGTATAATTAAACATTAAGAAACTATAAGCAGCATTTTATATGATTCATTTAATTATTTGTATATCTGAAGCTATGATGTTCCTTCTGTGTACAGCTTTTAGATATAATTGTAGTGTTACAAAGCACAGGAATGTTCTCTTACTCCACTACTGCCTAAAGAGGGGAATTGTAATCCTTCCCCACAACTCAGTATCCTTACAGTACAGGGAGTTTCTGTAGCATTTCTACAGACATTTTATTGTGACTTAGTGATGATCTCTCTTTTGTGTGTATGTGTAAGCCATATCTTCAGTTCATTTAAATTAATATGAAATGGCGGTATTTCCATTTCCAGAAGGTATCGTGGGAGAAGGAAAGAGATCGTGTGTTACAGGTTGTATTCTAGATACCGATACCTGCTCGCTGAACTGTTCAGAGACATGCTGCTAGGCTCTGTTTCAGAAGCACTTAATCTTTCCCACTTAAAAATCTTTCCAGAACGTTTTTTGAAACCTTCGTGGCAAAACTGTAAAGTTGTCCAGTTCTCTTATTGATTGGCTAATACTTAGCAGTTCACGTCTCTCTGCTGTAGAAAGCTAACAACTTTTAAGGAGCCCACAGTTTCTCTACCTCCATAATGGCTTACTATACATCGCACAGCTGTTAACTTATTGAATGTTTACTCGTGTTACACAGGGTACAAGAGATCCACTGTTTTTGACTGGTGTGACATTCCCACCGGAATACCCCATCTATGAGGAGACTAAAATAAAACTAACAGTCTATGATGTCAAAGATAAATCTCAAGACACGGTAAGTGCTTTGCTTTGTTTCTTGCATATCTCTTACTGAGGATTAAGTTTCTTCCCATATTGTTCTTTTGCTTTCTTTAGCAAGTTTGCAAATAGGGAAAATAGGTTTATGTAGATTTGGTTTTGCTCTTCTCTTATACCTAAAATGTATTTTTTTTTAATTGTTATATTAGAGAATAGAGAACCGTGCACTTAAGATGGACCCTTTGCTATTGTTTAACTGATTACGTGAATCAGCACAGGTGTTCCTAGCAAATAAAAGATTACTGTTGTGTGCTTTTTGGTGGCAGAGAACATACAGAATAGACTAGAGATAACACCACTGTGAATAATTTTTCAGAAGTATGTTTCTGATAAAACTTTACTTATATGCCCAAACCAGAATGATAATAGAGCCTGTAACCTGATGTTTCAGGGAGATAATAGTTTTATTTTAATCTCTTGTGAAGTGATACCCGCAGCTTGCCTGCAGCTGCTGCTATTATTGATTTGTAAGGGTCCAAAATCTTCTGTGTCACTGCTAAAGATGAATGATTTTGGGTTCCAATTTTGTACATTTTTGGTTACACTGTAAGCTTCTTAGGCTGAGAAAGAGTTACTCACTTGAGATGATATATGGAGGTCAGTGGGACTGAGTGATTTAACTGCCAAATATGGACCTTGAGTGCCATTTTCTGTGCTCCAGGTGATCTAAGACAGCCTTACAGAGCTAGAAGATATCATAGGACCTATGGGAGATATGTGTTTTTCTTCTGTGGCAGCAGTAGTCCAGCTGATAGTTTTCTCTTGGGCATCAAAAATGGCCCTTGACACTTGTATTTGATTAGCTGAATTGCTCTTTACATACCTGTAATTGGCCCCCAATATGATTAAAGGCCATGCAAGTTCATGCCATGACTGTGTATGTGTTCATTACCCATGAGAAGGGAATTAAAGTGATAACTTACAACTTGAGACTTTCTTTAAACTGCTTACATAGGTAGTGATGTGTTTAGACGACTTCTAATTTTTTTCAGGTAGAAAATAATGGATATGTTTGTGTAAATTTTGGACCTTTGGGAGCAAATAGGTTGGATCTGTCTCCTCACTGCGCTTTTTAGTGGGAATGAGTGGAATACTTCAGACATAGAATCTGGATTTCTTTCAGTTTATAGACTAAGGTATTTTTTTCTGTTTAAGAATAATTGGGGAATAGGCACACTTTCATAACGTGTATGTTTTAATTTTTGGTTATGGTTTAGACTACAGATGCTTACCTGTGGACAGATACAGGAATTGAGTGAAAGGAGTTTGGCTTTGTCCTTTCCTTTCTAGTTTCTGTTGTGATCGACAGATGATGGAAAATAATATCCTGTCTGTAAGCAAAAAAGAAAAGTGGACTTGATTCATAGAGCTATCCCTGTACTACTACTCTTCTAGTTGCAGACCTCTTGTACAGACGAGCTTGCCTAGAAAATGAATATCATTTCATATGTTTTCGCAAACTTTTATGAACTTTTTATAACTGTTCCTTACAGTTGTAGTGTAGATTCTCTCCCAGAGAATCTCGTAAGTCACAAGAAAGAATACTTTTCTCTTTTCTCATAGCAGTTATGTAGTTCCTGTGTAAAACAGTCTAGATTCATAGTTTATAATACCTTTTTGTAGGGGAAAATGTTAATCCCATCTCTGGTTTACATATATTAAGCCTCTTTTAATACTCAGCTGTTTTAAAACTTGATGTAGGTAAGAAAAAATTCGGTAAGTTTTAAGATTTAAATCGAAGTAGACTGCAGCATGTGGGAATGACCGGTTGTGACTTCATCTGTGGCAATATTTGGACTTCTGTTTATGTCTTAGAATATCAGTGATGATAAAACTAGTGGCTTGACTTTCTTCCCTATATATGGAATCCATTGCGCTTTTCTGTTAATTCAGCTGACTTTTTTGAGCCTGGAGGTATATATAGATTCATAAAAGTCAGGTTTAAATGAGCTATAGCTCAAGGCCATTACCAGCATAGCTGCAGCTGCACAGACCTTAATGTTTGCTTCATGACCCAAGAAGTAGGATGTGTCCCTTTGGCATTAAGCCTGTTCCAAGTGCTGTGGCTTCACAGGTCTGATTATCCAGGCTACAATAAAGCTGGCTGGCTTGGTCCTCAAAAACTGCTGCCACAGCTTATGGCTGCAGCATGTAGCCCCACCATTCCTCCAGACAGACAGACACTTGGGGGTGAAGGGAATCCAAGGCTGTTAGGTGTGCTCTGCTCTTCTAGGCTGTGCTTCCAGACCAGTCACCAGCTCATACAAGTGAGCACTTACGGCAGAATAAGCCTTGGATCTGGCTGCAAAATATTTTGCAGAAGTTGGGGAAAAAGCTACAGTAGTAAGAATTCCCACAACATCAGGGCTATACTACTCACGGTTACTTCAGTTAACCAGTTCAAAGTAGCTAATGTGCCTCACCACAAATACATACTTATTATTTTCTTATTTCTCTTGTAATTAAAATGAAACTGAAGGAAGTTAATTCTGTGCATCAGTTGACCTCAGCAGGATTTTACTGCCACAAATAAAAGACTGTAGAGGAGGCAATGAAAGGGGCGGTGGGTACCTCACAGCGTAAGGCATTTTCTTGGGTTTTTTTGCCTAAACCTGCCTCCGTCAATACAAGAGAATTAGGTCTCATTTTCAAATCCCTGGATTTTTTAGAAAAAATAATTAGATACTGCTCAGTTTTTGCACACAGGTCATAATGGTAAAGTGAAAGGGGATGCTCTCCCATGAGAAACAGCCAGAGTATTTTTGGCACTACTGAAATGCTACTTGTGCTGCCCCTTTAAAAAAGGATTAAAAATAACCTTGCAATGCTTGCATTCCTGTACCAGCAAGCAGATAGTTAACTTTGCTCTTGCCTGTTATTTAACTTACATTATATAAGAAGTGCAGGTTAATTATATTAAAGTACTGTGCAGCTGGTATCGCGTTCGCTGTGCTTGATACACTGAACGTTCTAACCACACTTTTCACTTTTTATGCATGTCTGTCTGATGTTGATCATAATTATATCTTGGCTGTGTCAGGCTTTTTGTAATTGAGGCTTTTTAATATAATGAAACACAATTTTTTTTTGTTTGTTTTGGCTAGTCTTCCTAAGTTAGGATGATTGGTTCCTGTGAGTTTTCATGTAAATAGAAACTTTTAATAAAGACTATATGCTATTCCTACTTTACTTTGATATAGTTGGAATTAAGAAGTTAATAGTGTGGTTATGAAATATAATTTAAATATATCCAGTGAAGCCATGCATACAAAGCAGTGGGTAATGCATATTCTGAAAAATGTACAGCGACATCTGTTTCTACATCACAAAGGTTTTCTCCCCACGTTGCCATGAGCAAATCTTTGTTTCACTGACTTGAGCTGCACTGTCTTTAAGATTTTAAATAGTTGGGGTTTGTCCTAATGCGGGGGCTACAATTAAGTCATTGTCCAAAAAAATTGAATTAGAGGCTCATATGCTGTTACAATATTACCTCTGTACCACTTTTGCACAGGTACGCTATGCTTATCTTTCCTATAAGCAAGCAGGTTTGCCCATTTCTAGCTGAAGCCAGATTAATTCTTTTAGAAAATACTGCTTGGCACAAGTCACGTAGCACTGCCACGTGACAGACCCACAGAAAATACAAAATAGAAGAATCTGCGTTACCTTAAGAGGAGGGAATGCCTAGTGACTACTTTGGGAGGCAGCAGTCTGTATTCTAAACACAGAACAGAAACATACTTGTGTCCTGCAACAAGCGTTCTGAACTTCATTGTGTAGAACAGCGTGACTGTATTTTTAGGCAAGTACTGCAACATTTACCCGTGGTGAAGGCTTTTGTTTCCTTGTGTCCAAGATCAGTTCTTCTGTTGCTGCATCTACATCCGATTTGTGTTCATTTAATGCAGTTACAACTACAGCTTAAATTCTTACTACACCAACTTTTCTATCTTTAAAGTGGGTTTGAAAATGTTTGCGTCTTGTATGATGCGATTGTGTTTGTTTTAATGCAACAAGATCTTGAGGCAAATGCTGTTGTAATGTTCTGATATGACATGTATGAGTAGGGCCACCTCCTTTTTTTCCACTCATGGAGAAGTGCTGGAGGCAGAGGATGGGAGCAACTTTCTGTATCTGGTGACAACTTCCTGTATCTGGTCTCTACGTCACGTCTTCCCAGATCCTCCTTACTTTTAGGAGGAGATGGAAACCAGGAAGCTTGAGAAGAAGCTTCGACAGCAAAGACTTTGTATACCAACTAGGGTTAGAGACTTAATGGATGCTTTTGCTGTTTATCTTAATGACCAGCAGGTAGATATAATCTCCTTTGGATGGACGTAACTACTAGAATTCACATGTGGTATTGAAGATATAAACAACCACTCTAATGCTGTCTCCTGAGAGCAAGGAGAAACTGGACATATACAAGGCAGTTGAAATGTTGCACATTCTACAGTCTGGCCTTGCATTTGTTACTTCCCAAATTTTCTCTTAATCACTGAGAATAAAGTTAGATTAATTTGATAATTTTAAGAGTAGTAGGTATAGAAGTGCAGTTTTGGATGTGGAAACATATATTATAAAGGGACAATTTCAAATTATTTAGGCTTCAAATTACATGTCTTTCAACTGCTGAGGTTTGAATTTTCTATTATACTTGCTCACTATGAATAAAAATTTGCAAAAGGTTTTTTTTTGTTTGTGTTTCTTGATATTGCAAGTATCCCTGATAAAATTGAATCACAGTGGGGTGAGTGGGAAATGAAGACTGTCTGTCACAAAAGAGGCATTTTGAGTTCAGCTGTGAAGCCAAATCTGAAGTGACAGCATTCTGTGTTCCCTCGTGGGCATCGATCTGTATCGCAGAACCACCACGCAGTTTAGCGTGGTTTGCCATCTCTGCTGGAGGCCCATGGCTTGAATATTAGGAACGCTGCAGAGCAGCATGTGAAATGCATTAGCAGAGATAAATGTGAAAGCTTCCACATCACCTACCTGCACTCTGCCTGTACCGGTGTGCTTTTAGTCCCTTGCTCTTGTGAACACTAAAACTGCTGAAGCTGTTTTAATTTTTCTTTAAAACTTGAAGCAGTGTTGAAAATGCTCTACTTTGTTTAAAGAAAAAGAACTTCAAATTCTTTTTTTTTTTTTCTTCTTCCTCAGTTCCGTTCACTGTTGTCTTTGCAGGATTTGTAGAAAAATATTGCCTTAGATTAGAAACTCTTAGTATCTCATTCTTCTTGTATAGAGCAGTACTGTACAGTAGTGCAGTCCTACCCAGAGAAATACTTGCACTAAAGGTTTAGATATTCATGTTTCTTTTCAAAATCATGTAATTTCTTTTCACAAATATATACCTGGTCATAGATTGAGTTTTCCTTTTGTGTCAAACTATATTCTTACTAAATGGCATTATTAGAGGTATTGGCAGGGGGGTAGAGTGGTTTTTGTTCTTCTGGGCAGGTGCATGTGGAATCCACCTAAGGCATTATTGTCAGTCTTTCAGTATTTTGTTCTGAAGTCTGGATGCATAAAGGGAAATTCAAACTGCTGACTATGGTTTGGGTTTAGATTGAAATAAGCGTCTGTCTTTGAAGTGGCTGAGGGTATAAGAAGGATTTGTCTATCTTGGTGGATCTATAAGAGAACTGGGGATAAGTGTCAAGATGAGGGAAGTTACAGGTATGGACTTAAAGCCCATTTGTTGCCTTACTGCTCTTTGTGCCTGGCCCTTAAAAATTCAATGGGAGGATTTGGCTTTGCCAAAATCTTTCTCCTTTTGAAAGCATCCTACTTTTCTTCCTACTTTTTCTTCTATTTTTTTTATTTTTTTCCCCCCGAATCGAGGCAAACTCCGCCCTATTGCTGCATCTTCAGGGAAAGTTGCAATCTAGTGTTTGTTCATTTTCCAATTTCTTTTCTTCTCTACCTGATGTCCGTCAAATGCTACTGCTGCCTCACATCAGGCAAATGTTTGCTGTGAGAGCTGACCCTTTGCAAAACTGTTGTAAACTACACAGTGATGAGACCAATTATTGTATTATGTAAAAACGTAAAGGCTTCCCTTGGAAATTTCTTAGAAATAAGGGAACCCAATGGTAAATGATAACATATTTTCTGTAGATTTTATTTTAACCAGCTAAGGATTTCAGTGTCATAGGCAAGATTGTTACAGTCTCTGTAGCACTGTCCAGAAAGCTTGCAAATGTATCATTCTTCCATGAATACTTAGTATATGTGTACTCATAGATATCCTTCTTTGCTCTGTCTCTCACTAGACCAGCGCAGAGCACTTCAGAGTAGCCGAACAAATCCAAGGTGGTAATTGCACTGCCCTATCGCTTCTAATGATGACTTTTAGGGACCAAGGGGCACGTGCCCGGTATAGAAGGCCAGCATGCTTTCCTCTGAAATATGCACGCTGCAGTGCATAGAGGAAGAAGAGCATAGCACAATGTTTCTTTAGTCAGAGTGGAGCAACCTGGCTGTGAAAACATAACCGCAGGCTGAAGAATATGCTTCTGCCCTTTCGAAGGGTTGATCTGCTTTGCCTCGCAGTGCCTCTGACCCAGGCGCCTCCTGGACAAGGCACTGGGGGAGCAGCTCCTCAGGAGGGGTGGCTGGTGCTCCCAGCAGGCCGGGTACCGCAGCCCTCATGGGCAGCCCAGGCACTGCGAGCGTGAAGGATTCCCTTGTACTAAATGCAGCAACACGGGAATGTTTGAATGACTCGGAGGATAAGATTTGCCTGTTCCTATTGGTGACTTCCCTTTTTTTTTTTTTTTTTTTGTCAGGTGAATGATCAGTTAGTCCCATCACTAACCCCAAAATGCACAAAAGGGGAACTGACATTCGAGAAAATAGTGATGTGTTTGCCTTTAGCTGTAGCTACTTATAATGATTACACACACAACAGTTGACATGTTTATGTGCAGTTGAGGGGTAATTGATAAATGAGAGGTGCTTCCTGCAGGTGAAAAAAAAAAAGCAGAAGACTTAAGATGATGTTTTTTTCAGCATGGAAAGCTCCATTTTTGCCTATTGGACTCATTTTTGGTAGTTTCTTTACCTGGAAAATAATCCCCCGAATGGGTGCCTCTCTTGTTGATGTAGAAGCACTTCTAACTTTAAGTGGTTATATTGAGCTCCTTGAAAAATCATATCTGTGAACTACTTCCGTTTCATTTTTCATGTTTTGTGTGCTTTTGTCAAATAAAGCTTTGGAATACTCTTTCTACTACAAGTAATTGTCTTTATATTACAGCAAAAATGTTCATGCCTCCTTTATTTGCAGCCAAAAATGTACATTAATAAGAATTAATTAACATGTAGAAACTGTATTAAGTATTGGAAAAAAAGAAAAATAAATGTTTATAGTGTAGCTTCTGCCTCTTAACCTTCACTAAGGAATTTTCATTTTTCTCAAAGCCCAGTTCAGTACTAATGGAAATAATTTGGTGACTTCCTGAAGTGATTATGATTTATATTTTATAATATTTGTTACCTTAATTTTTTAGCATGTTGAAAATATCTGTTCTCGTATTCTCAACCATCTTCTTTCATAGAAAGGCACTTTCAATATGTTGATTTAAAATAGAAGGTACAGTATATTTAGAATCTAGTCCTTCAGTGGCAGAAATATTTCTGCATAATATTTAATATATTTAGGTGCAATAAGGATTGAAAGGATGAAAAGAAACATGTATAGAGCAGTGGTAAGTCTGCTCTTGCTTTTGTGTTATGGAGGCAGGTACTTAAAAAAAATCAGTTTGGAAACAGATTTTTTCTTAAAGTTTTGGGGGTGTATTCTGGGAAATTGAAAACAGAACAAATTCAATCTATTAGAAGAGATTTTTCTCCCTCCACCATGTGTCTCACAAAAGTGTCCTTCACAGTTACAGATATGTTTCTTCCAGTAAATGTTTGCATTTGAAATTTTGTACTTGTAAAGTGGAGCAAATAATTCTATTTAAAAATCAAGTAAGAATCAAATGCATTGGACGTAATGAGAGACTTTCTGTTCTTGAACAAGTTTTTGTTAGAAGAGCATAGTAAATTGCTCTCAGAGTAAACTAGTTAAATGTTTTGTATTATGCTGTATTTTAAATATTTGATGAATAAACATGAAAGGCTTGTGTAATCATTTAGGAATTCTAATGCCGTTAGAAATGCATGTATCATTGAATTTTACAGTAATCAAAGACTCTTTATGTAATCATTATGCAGTATATTACAGAAACAAATTCCCATGTGGCTGAAATTCTCCATGCTTGGCTTTCTTCATGCCAGAAATGAGGATTTTGTTTTGATCTGTTCTTTGTTTTGTCCTGCTCACCATGGCTTGCGTGATCATAAAGGGAGGGGGAAAAACCTGCTTTCTAACATGCAAGTTTTAAAGAAACTGTTTGCAGCTTGCGTAGCAATGGCTGGGAAGCCAGGAGAATGAAGGACAAATATAGTCTGTAGTGTGGTCAACAATTGGTGCATTTGGTTCTCTCAAAATCTCAACAGCATCAATGTGAACGACATTACGAACGTCAACAACTGAACTCAAGGTTTTGGTGTACAAAGCAGTTACCATATTGAACAGATGGTCAGCTGCTTTGTAGTGCTACGGCACTTTGTGGTATATGAGAGAGATTTCCTTTCACTGAGGAGTAAACTGACTTCTCTCACCTTGAATTCATTATTTATTGATGAGATCATGGATCATTACCAAAGAGTCACTGGCTCAGTGACAGTAGGTATGATTATATTTAGTCTTTTTTGTGCTTTTTTCAGCATTCTGGGGTGTTGAGAATTTGGTGTTGGGTTGTTGTTGGTGGTTTGTTGTTTTTTTTTTCCCCTGGAGTTCTTTTCATCACAATCATAGTATTCTAAAAGCAAGAATAGTTGAAGATTTTTATAGTACCATGCAGCTGTTGCTGTTTATTCTTGCAGTCTTATTATCCTTTGTCATATATGCAGTCTTACTAATGTGAAATGAAAAAGCTGCAAGTCACAATTATCCAAACCACTTTAATAAGATTTCTTCCTTTTTTTTTTTTTTTTTTTCCCCCCCTTCCAATTCAGAGTAGGGAACACTATGGCTTTCTATTTTATTTATAGTTCCTTCTCCTAGTTTTGGTTTTCTGCCCCAGCTTTCCCTGCAGGCTTCAGCCCATTTCAGTAAGGCACAGCATTTAAAACATAACCATTGTAATGGTTCATAGAACTATCAAGGTAACTTAGTTTAGAGGAAGAACAAAGATACCAATTAGCAAAGATGGTTCTATGAGTTTTGACTGTAAAACTTACACCTGAGCCATCTTCAAGTGAAAATCAGAGGGCTCTCACTGGAGAGAAATTAGAGAATCGCATTTTGTCTACAAGTTGATAGGCAGGTTGTCACACGCACCAAGGAGTAGTGCGTTTGCACCAATTCCAGTGTATGTATTCTTGTGAGAAAAGATGAACATTTTTTTGAGGGTGTGTGTATTACATTGATCTGACTTGATATGTATAACAATTTCTGGTGGAGGCTGAAGCCTTCTTCCTTTGTGTGTCTCACTAGTGCATGCAGTTTCCTACATTGATCCGGTTTTTGGTTGTACAGTAAAGCTGTGGGATTTGTCACCGTTTTGTTGTTAGGCGAAACAAAGAAAGCCACTGGATCTCTGTGGAGTAAGAGTAAGAGCGGAGCAAACTACCTTATCTTTCCTGGATCTATTAGCACAAAATCATGGAGGTGTTACTCTCTAGCAAGCTTATGTCTCTGCTACTTCCACCAAAATCTGGGAGCAGGACCAGCAGCAGCATTGGATTGCAGCTCTGCAGTTTTATGTTCCCTCCTTTACCCTTCAGAAGTTTTACTGGGAGCATCAGAATCGGTCAAGAGTACTAAACTTTCCTCTGTATGCGTTGAGAGATAAAAGCTAACACCTTTGATTGCAAAACACCTGCACTATGAGCAGTTGTATGGATCTGTTTTGTCTTAAAATGCAGCTTCATAAGTTTGGGTTGGGAGAAAACCACTTCTCTGTTGGGATTACTTCAGACAGGATTGTCTGCTTCCTGACAGAAAATCTGTGTCTTGTGGGACAAACGTGATTTATTTCCTGTAGAAGGTAGCAGTCAGTATGTCTTTGAGATGCTTCGAAGGTGTGGATTTCGACACACAGCTGCC
This sequence comes from Phalacrocorax aristotelis, assembly GCF_949628215.1. Lineage (NCBI taxonomy): Eukaryota > Metazoa > Chordata > Aves > Suliformes > Phalacrocoracidae > Phalacrocorax > Phalacrocorax aristotelis. The sequence goes on from NC_134279.1 coordinate 19,741,378, forward strand.
TTAGTGAAATCGAGCATGGAGGTCCTTGATTTGTTATAGCTATAGATTCTCACTGCCTCCGTTCCTGGGGAATAGCTTGGCAGCTTTTCAAAAAGAAGTAATTGCAAGGCTCTCGCTCAAGAAATTATCTCTGAATGTGGAAGCTCTGGACAGTTACTGCCCAATTATTGCTACCCTGTTCTGAAATAACATCACCCCTGTGACAAAGAAGTTTCTGAATAATTAACTGTGCCCAAATGGCTTTCAGGCTTGGCTGTGACAGAAGAAAGACTGCCCTTGCAGTATAAATTCAAGCATAGGTGCGTACACCCTGTTCCATTGAGAGGCTTCCTGAAAGACTTTTTCTGTGTATGTATAATACTGTGTGAGACTTGTGTCTGGAGTTTCATTGCCCATTAAGACAACCTTGGCCTTATCAGTTAGCGATCCCCGCCTGGTGGATAAATCTATCTTGATTTAGAATAAGCCTTGGTACAGAGTATTTTGTAGTAGTATAGTGGTAGATTCCTTTCCCCTTCTCCTTTCTTAGAGTGTTCCTCAGGTTAGTGGCTTATTGGCCCCAAGAACAGGCTCCTGTAGGAAGGACCAGAGGGCTCAAAGTTTTCACTTCTGTTTTCAGACATGTGAAAGATCATAATCATCAGCGGTACATTTGGAATATAGACAACAAAAAGCCTGTTGATTCCAGTTGCATTAAACTCCCCAGGAATAGGATAGTGGCATTTCTAGCATCTATCTTAAATGATCCCCCAAAACCCATGAGCTATCTGTTGAAGGAGTTAGACAGTGACAAGAAGTGAAGGGACATAATCTAATTTGAAAAGGCAAACTCTTATTTGCCTTGGTTGTCATTTGTTTCCCCTTCCTCCTGCTGGTTCACTCTTTTCCAGGTTGGCAATTTGGTTTTCTCTTAGGTGTGCAGCCTGTTTTGTATGCCTGAGATGGACCATGCTGTTTTCTTAGTGTTTCTGAAACTCTTAGATGAAGCTGTTTCTACATTTACCTGATTTTTCTTTTCCTGCCTTTAGTTAGACATACTGGACATATTCATTGAAATACTATTGAATATGAGTAATCTGTCCTTTACATAGGAAAAACTGGAAATTCAGGTTATTTACACAAAGTAGTTCATACCTCTTATGATCTGAACACTTCGCTAAAGTAACATAAAATATTCTGGATTGTCAGTCTCCTTTTTAAGAGAAATTGTCATGAAATTTATATTTACTATATTTGCATCTGCGATGCAATCATAGTGAATCTTATGAGGCTGTATAGCTTAGGCACTCCTTTTAATTAGGTGTTTGAATTATTACAAATGGAAGGGGCAATAAACTCTTTGCTTCTTTAGCGAGTGGCTGACATTTATAGCAGTTTTTTGAGGTGCTGTAAGTTAACCTGCACACCATTGCGCTTCACATTTGATTAAAATGGAGGTGGTTGGCTCTGACTTCAGGAGTTCAGCACTGTAGGTCCTGGCTGTTTAAGACCAGTTGTTTTGTATCACGACTGCGTGGCACTTTCCACAACTGAGGTTGTGCTGTATGGAATCAGATGCAATAGATATGTTATGTAGCAATGGCCACTAGTTTAATAGGGGTCTAGGGATCGGAGAAAGTTCTAGGTTTGAAACAAATTGCATAGTTTTATTAGAGATGAAAAGCAAAGCTTTATTTTATAAAGAAAAGCAAGCATATTTTCAGGTGGTTTTAACATTTATTATGAGCTCTATTTGAGAGACGATAAAAATGTATGTGGTTTGGGAGCGTGTAGATGTTTTTCTGTACCACTTACACCACCAAGTTACCAGAGCACAAGAATTTGACCTGGAAATCAGCAAACTTTATTTTGAAAATGAGTTCTGAGGCAACCTCCAGACTGTGGAGCAGATACGCTTTGCTGTAACATCCTGTAGTCCTTCTCCACTGATATCCAGTTCTGGAAACCTGGGAGAAGACATGTGGTGAGTGTCTGGCCAACATCCCAACACAAAGGGCATACTGGGAAGCAGATGCTGGGAAGAATCTTGGGGTCTCAGTTTTAGATGTGTTCTAGAGGACCAATCTAGTAGTGCATAGCAAGGTAATCCCATTATTTCTCCCTTAGATGACACACCGCACTGAACAAATTTGTTTGGCTCTTCTGTTTCACAACTGCTGACATTTGGTTTGGGCACATGATGGGCGGGAGACGGGAAGTAGTTGGCCGAGCAAAAAGGTTAGTAGGGATGTGACAGGAAGTGTTGGGGGGGAGGGAGACGCATTTGCAGAGGCAGAGATGCTGAAGTAGAAAGTGTGGCCAAACTTAAATACATTAAGAACTTGAATAGCACATCCCTTTATATCTCAGGTTTGCATATGGTTAGAGTGGGATGTGTGTGTTTGCATACAAATAGAGCTGGATCTCCGAAGTGGGCTTCAACTCCTAATTCCTTTGATATTGGCTGTTGGAAAGAGTGATGACACTTAGAAGGCCATAGAAGGAGTACTGGAGAAATAACCATCAATACTATGGAGCCTCAGGATGGTACATCTTTGAGTTTGTAGCGCAAAATACAGAATTAGCTAAAATATGAATAATACAAAGGCTGTAAAGTTGTGTGATGGAAGTACAAGGCTCGGGTAAAATGAAGGAGACCACGTGTTTCCCTACGATTGCTTTGCTAATCCAGAGTTCATATAATTACACAGTATACTTGCACACTCTTGCTTTCTGTGCGTAAGGCTTTCAGGTTAAGTGGTGGCGTTAGCGTCATTTGCTTCCCCAGTCGCTAATATAACATTGAATATAATAAATTGTGAAGGGTTTTTTTGTGTGTGACGCTGAGTATGGAAGTGGGGGGAGGGGGAACAAATTCACTTGCAGCCTCTATAAACATGGAACATAGAGCATTAGTAACTAAAACAACTGTAAGTATATGTTTTATTTTCCTTGAAAAATGCAGCCAATATATACTGGTATTACTAACAAGTGCAATACGATGAGTTATGCAAGTGTATATCATACTAATTTTTTAAAAAAATATCTTGTTCAGAGAATATTTAACTGTGTGTAGTTTCCTTACCTATACCAAAGTAGTAATTTCAAGTAACTTAATTTTATTTGTGGTTTCTCATTTATGTGATTTATTCGGATTTAGTCCTTCAAACTATGTGAGAAAAAGCCTATAATATTTTCTTGAAGCCACTTAATTTTTCAGTGAAATATTTAGGTTGCCTTTTTCAAAGAGGGAAACATTTTAATTACTAGTGAATTAATGTAATAATGCTGCATTATTATTAGCACTTATTTCAAGCACATGAACGCTTTCTCCCAAATTAGCCTTTGCTGATGCTGTAAGGCCATTTACCTGTAATAACATCTCACCTTCCCAAACAGTACGGTGGTTTTGGGGAGGACATTTAGTTTTGGCTTAATTTATTTGCTTGTCTTCCATGAAATGAAACCTGTTTTAAAAAGTGATATTAGACAAAGCAGCCTTTAAATGTTAGAAAAAAAGACCCAAGTATGTTTACCTTATATGTTTGATTTCTCTTGAAGTGGGTTTGGTTTGGTTTGTTGGGGGGATGTTTTCACAGGGGAAGGGACTGTTTCTAGTAAGATCCTTGGCCTGATGGCACTTTAAACCTGCCAGGTCTAGCTGACTTGGTGAGTCAAAATTTCCACATGGTAAAATTTCTGGAGCTTGGGCTGGCAGGGATTCTGAGGGTGGGATGCTGCTTGCAGCCTGGAATACAGGTTAGTATCTGAGCAATAACAGCATTTGCAAGAGAGAAGGCTGAAATTCTGAAAGGTGCAAGTATTTACATGAAATTTTAAAAATTCATTTTTAGAAGAGGGTGTAAGTTGTTCCTTTTTAATCTTTTCCCTCTTTCTCCCAGTTTTCAGATCACTAAGAAGGTTGCATTTCAGTGGTTTATTTTATAAGCTGGGTGAAAAGATTGGAGTTTGTCCCCCGTGGTCTAAAAAAGCAGTGTGTGCTGCTTAGTGCGCTGACTTTTTTTCTGTATGTTGTTTGTAGAGTCAATAGTAACAAAATCTTAAGGAAAATGAAAGCTGTCTGTACTGAAATTCTGAATAGCATTGAAGGCCTGCTATATGTTAATAGAACAGTTCCTACGTATACAGGAGGAACTTGTAAATACAGTCATGCAGTCTTTTAGAAAAGCTGCTTGCTACTTTTTGAGATATAGTTTCTTCAGGTTGTTTAAAGAAAAAAAACCGGAAATGTAGGCTACCATATCAGGTATCTTTATTTACTTATTTATTTGTTAGCGCTTTTTTCTATCTCTAAATCTATATGGTCCTTGTAACCACTAACTGAGTCAATGGTCTCCCCTCATCCTTTCAATTTTTAGAGAGGAAAATTGAAGAAGTAGGGCTTTTATTGTTACATTTGGTTAGCTTCAGATCCAGAGTTGGAATTTTACCAGTTCTGTTCATCAATTCTTTTCTCTAATGTCTGTATCCGAAAGTAGAGGTGATGTGTGACTGACTGCGGTATTTCTCTGGTGGAATTAGTTCAAACACAGAGTTGTTTGCAGCACGTACTGAGGGCTCCTGTTTGTCTCTTCTGGGGTTCTATGAAAGTGTTACTATGTTCAGAATTTTTTGATACTGAATATTAACTTGCAGCAGTTTATTGACTGGAAAATATTTGTGCGGGGAAGGACAGCGACTGCCCTGTTAGTCTGAAGGAATCCACATGCCTATCCTCCTGTTTTTAAAATAAAAGCCTCTTGACAGCAGGTAATTACTTTAATGTTGAAGATATAATGTCAGTTTTCTGTAATCGTGGTTGTTCTTATGACATTGCAACTTTTGTGTGGCACGACTGCAAAGCTGTGCCAAGTGTGCAGTCTCTGTGCATGCCTCTTGACTGCAAGCTTTCTGTACTCACTTTTGCATTAATCTTTGTATACAGTGTGTAGGCTGGAAGAGAATGAAATGCCTTTGGGGTAAGCTGGAGGATGCTGAACCCATGATCTGCACGGCCCTTCAGCTTCTGCCCCCATTGCTCCTGACAGTCAAGCTCTAACTCAGGCTCAAAGTGTCAGTGCTGCACAGAAATTAGCCGGTGCAGGGGGGTATCTGGAGAAAAGGCTATAGTGCTTTTCCCTTCGTGCTTGATCTGCTCAGACAGCTTCAGAGCTTGGACAAGCCTGTCTGTAGTATGGGTTAATGTGCTTAAACTGTGGAAAGCAGGTGAGTCCATTAGAATTTCTGTTGGAGACCTAGCCACATCTGTACATGTATCAGTAAATTAGATTTATGTGCAGTGCTTGTTATTTTTAGGACAACTCTCAGTATTTTGCAAAGTGAGGCATTGTCTTTGGTATGCTCTCAGACCTCCAGCAGAAGGTGCATCTGCACAGCGGTATTGCACCAGGGGAACAGACCCTCTTGTCAGGTGTGAATGTAGTTTCTATACAGAAACAGAGAGATACATACACATAAAATTAAGTTAAATGTACTCACCTCTGGAATTAATAACTATTTGACTGAGAGATGGCAATAGTACACAGTGCTTGAAGGGAAGAGCAGAAGTCATACCTTGCTGAAGGTACTGGGAGGCTTTTGACAGGCAGGTATGGCTATTTGAATCAAGAACGTGACTGGAACATAGGGAACTGTGCTTCTCTTTCAGGACTAAATCCTCACGATGAGCAAGGATGTATTGAAGCAAAATGCTTCCAGGATAAGCAACGACATTCTGTTTAACTGAATTCTTCATGGAGTCTTAAAGATAATATTAATTGCAGTAGCTTTTATGATGGAAAATTATGTTTGCAGCATGTTAGTAGAAGCTGCATTTCCTTCCCGCAGAGCTGTATTTCTGTAGGGTTTGAATTGAACTCAGGATGTAATTTAACTCTGAAAACTTCTTTGTAATGAAAATTTTCTGTACTGTAAATGTATATGAAAATTTACCTAATTATGTCTCCAGAAATAATATTTGAACCCAGTATTTTCAGAAATACAGGATAATTCATCAGCAGTCTGTCCTTATTTGGAACTGAAAGGGAATTTGTTGAAAAAAGCAAAGAGAAAAAGGAAGGATGGGTGCCTCACTGATCTTCATGGAAATTAAATTCCCTGTGAACCTTTGATATGCTCATGTTGCTTGCTGTTGGAGTTCCTGCCTTTCAGTTGTAGAAACTCGGAGAGTTAGTTCAACAGTGAATCGAACCTGATTTGCCATGGTCTTCCCAGCACCTTCTGGTGGTGTAGGGGCCCCGTTTGACTGGTGCAGCTTGTGCTGGGGCAGCCAGCCTGGCAGGAAGCTGGCAGTGCAGAAGCAGCAGCTCTGAAGACTTGACAGAGGAGCTAAAAACTTCACAAGAGGATTTCAGTCAGCTTTATTTGGTCTGCTGGCAAACGTCTGAAAAGTGCTTTAAAAACAACAGTGTCTCTTCAGTGGCGCTGTAGCTTGTGACAGCCTCTGCTTCATGGTCCTACCTGTTAGGTCATCTTTTAAAGCACAAGACACGTTATCCTTGAGCAAAACAGAAAATTTTGGCATGGATTTCATTGAGTATTTTTTGTTCAGCTGGCATCTGCAAAGACTGAGAGAGTTGATTCTTGTATAATTTTTGTTCACTGTTAGAGTTAGATTTATTTAATTTGTGACAGGCTCTGTTTCTTGTCACTTTACCTGTTCCTTTTTGTGTTTTAGCATAGATACACAGCATCAGTGGGGGGAAAAAAAAAAAGTAATTTTTTCCTGATATGGCAAAGTTATTCCCTTGAACAGATTGAGGATGCAACTGAGCTGCTTAGACTGTTGGAACTCATATACTATAGCAGTCATTGAGGTAATCATAGCTTATACACTGGACTGGAAAAAACCTGAAAGGTCTGGAATGGTACTAGCTTGTCGAAGGTGCTTTGTAGGAATTGAACATGAGTTTTTAATTTTTGTGGTGTGTTTTCCCCCCCCCCTTCCATATTAGAACTTTTACTGTAGCTGAAGATTATGTTAAAGCTTATAGGCTGAATTTATAAAGATACTCATATTGGAGATGTTTATACCCCTAAAGATGCCAGTGGGCTGCTGTATGGATTCTAATCAAGTTAGGTGTGGAATTTCCCATTCTCAGCTACTTGAGGTACTGTTAGTCTCCCTGTACCTCCTTAGGCACTTTTAAAGCTCCCTGAAGAAATCTGTCAGCACCTCTTTCAGACTCTGTGTACATTCAAAAAATGTGACCCTAACTTCTCCAGACTGGTGTTCACTGTAGCATCTCTGTTAGAGTACAGATGTCCATGTGCTAACCCAAAAGTGATTTGTTCCATAAACTTTCAAGAGGGAGGTCAAATACCTTTTCAAGACTTAATTGACCAGTTGTCTGGATGGAAAATGTTCATGGCCATCAGACCACTTCTCAGACCTGCTTCTAATGGTTGTATTTAGTGGGAAAATTGATTACAGCCCTTCCACAGTCAGGTGGGATGTGGGGGAAATGTTGGCCCACACAATAATACGTGTTTTCAGGGAATCTTTGGGCAGATGGGGGGAGAGAAGTGTCTCAGCATCCAGTCATTGCCTTGCTGATTATTTTACAAAACTGAGTTGAAGAAATTCAGTTATATGGTTGATAGTTCCTGAAAAAAAACATGGGGGAGGAACTCAGGCTTTAATGCAGTTACACCAGGTACATGTACAGTGAGACAAATACTGTGTGGGTTGAAGATCAGGTAGGAGCACCTTTGGAATATAGAACCTGGAAACCTGTGTCTGGCAGGTATATAGATAATCAGCAACATGACATCAATTATTTTCAGCAAAATGCTGCCATGACTGTAATGAAGTAGTAATTCAGCAGAACAGACTGTTTCCATTGTAACATTTTGGACTGAATTCCGAAATATTACTAAAGTGACATGCAGCTTCCCTCACATTTCTGTTGGGAAACTGAGTAGTTATCTCTGTGTCTAGTCTCAGTCATTCTAAAATTCGGTTTACCTTCTTTGTACTTGAACACAGAGGTGGTTACTGTAACATAATTTTGTCTGATATGCAGGGAGAGAAGTATATTGTTAAATTTGGTTCTAATTTCACAATTATAAATTATAATGTTTTCTGTATTTTGTAATTGGACTATTTAGTTCAAGCTTGCTGCTTTTTCTTTTTATTTTTACTATTCTGTGTAAAATTTGTATTCATGCTGTGTTTGGTTTTATTTTCTAGAGGGGATGAAGATGTATGGTGGTTAGTTCAGCAGGTTAAAACATCTTAAAACTGAAGTTGAGCTGACCATTCAGAACAGTGAGAACAGGTGCACTGAAACTGAATGACTTTTCAGTCTTGGAAAAAGAATGAAGATTTTTGTTTTGAAAGAGGTGAAGCAATAGTAAATATGTGAAAAAGGGGGTTTTTAATAAATAAAAGGGTTAAAGGCAATTAGTAAATTTATATTCAACCTGTGCTCTTGTTTTTTAATGAACAACTTAGCAGTTAAACTTTTGAACTGAGATATAAATGATGTCTTCATTACTCCTATCCTTAGAGTCATGGGAAAGGCTGTGAAGGCTGTGATTCTTTGAGTCTAAATCTTTGTTATGCAGGACCACTGGAAAGAAAATTAAGTGTTTAATACAGCAGTGAGAATACATTTATGAAAGTTCAGCTCTGTCAGCATGTCCTTTCTAAATTCCTGTTCTCTGAGTTTTTGTGGGCATGAAAACTGGCTTCAGGCTAAAGATATAAAGATTTGAGGCTAAACTCTTACAAGTATGTGGGGATTTTGATGCAGGAATCTCATAACACTGTAAGCATATGTCATAATGAATTTTTTTAAAAATGAATTTTAAAAATAGGTAGTCATTTTTGGGTGCTGCTTGAGTGTGATGGTTTGGTTTTGTGTGGGAATTCTTGGGGGGTTGGGTTTGGGGTTTTTAGAATTTTTTAAATTTTTTTTAAACTTTCAATTTCAAGTAATTAGAAAGGGAGAACAGGCTGATAAAAAGAAATGACGAAGATTGTGTGTGGGATAAAATACTGATCCTGTGCTCATACGGATGTATGTAATTAGCACAACAATATCGTAACGTATTACAAGTAGGACTATACTCGTGCTCATTCATGCACCTCAGGACCAAACAGGAGCTTGGATTTGTCTGAATTTGTCCCACTGAATATTGAATGTACACAGGCTAGGTGGTTAAAAATGATGCAGGCTTCATAGCAGGGTATTTCAGCTCTGAGCCAGAGTAGCAGTCATAGCCCTCAGGGCAGTGCAAGCATAGCGGCAGTCAAGCAGTGCCCGAAAGAATTCAAGAGGAGTAAGCTCAAAGGGGATTTACAGTTTTTCAATTACATTCAAAAACATGGTCTTTTGGACAGGAGTGTTCAGTTAAGTTGAAAATTGATCTTTTTCTGAAAGAGAAAAAATTATGCTGAGTCACAAGGTGATCTATCATTGAAAGGTTTTGGTATTACTCAGTGTCCAGACAGTGGCTATTATCTACTTTATCAGTATATGCTAAGGATGTCTTTTGTGTCAAATATAAGTGAGAACATGAAATTGGAAGGTTCATTGCCTTCTCTAATTTCCAACAGCCCTGGTCTTAAAAGTCTAGGGAGTACTGCCTTAGATTAAATAGCTTTTCTCCTTCTTTTGATGTTAGTGCACATTTGCATTTATTTAAAATAGTCATACCTGCTTTTAGTTCTTGTTTTCTGATGCTTAATAAATTTGAACTATTTTAGTTGTCTTGCCTAAAATTGGTTCTCCATTCTTACCAGCATCCTTAATCCTGTTTCTTGAATATGAATGGCAAGTCTACCTAGTATTGCTGATAGAGTGGAAATACCTTTCCTGATATATCTGAAAGGCATATTTGCTTTTTTCAAAGTTGTTGATGCCTGCTTATTAATGATACCCATAAGTCTTTCTGCCGCTGTGTTTTCTGAACTAACATGCTTCTAGCTTGTAGAGGAAGTGCTAGTTGTTACTAACTGAACACATCACCTTGTACTTAATATGGTTATGTTTCTGTTACTCATATCTTCCATGTGTAATTCTTTCTGTATCCTATTGTGGTTTTACTTGTTATAGATTCTGCCTTTTAAATTTTATTAAAAAGCTTCTACAATTTTTGCCGTAGTGTTCAGTGAAAATGTGAAATAAAGTTAGCCCTGCCACTGAGTCTCAAGGAACTCTCATTACTGTTTCAGCCCTACCATTTCCTGATTAGCCAGTCTGTTAAACTCTCTAATTTGTTTCCAACTGACTAATAATTTTTGAAAAGGCACTATATCAAATGCTTTATTGAAGTCCAGAAGATAAGAGCTACTGTATTTCCTTTGTCTAGACAACCACTTATCATATTGAACGAAAATAAGAAATCAGCCTGCTTGATCTCCATTTAATGAACACATGTGTTTTTCTAATAAGAATATATATATGTATGGGTGGATATCGTGGCGGCCGTCAGTAATACAGTCCACCCAGTCTGTGGGAATGCAAAATCATGACTAAATCTTAAATTATTGGAAAAGTCTAGAGTAACTTGCAGCTTTTAGTAAGATGCCAACTAGACTATCCACTATCCTTGTCAGCCTACTGATGTTGGAGAAGTCTAACTAGGAAGAGCATGAAACGCTGTGAATTGATGGGACTTGAGGAAAACGAAGATCCAGAACTGCATTAACAGAGGTCTGAATCATAACTGATGGGGTTCTGGGGTGGTGCGTAGGTTTGGGGGTTTTGTTTTGTGGTGGTTTTTTTTTGTTTTTTTGTGGTTTGGGTGGTTTTTTGTTTTGTTTTTGTTTTTTCCCCTCCTTTAGCATATTTGAGAGGCTTGACATAGTTGAGATTTAAAGTTATGTTTTTACACCTAAGAGGCTAACATGCAAGGTTACCTTCTGGTTTCATTATTTTATATTAATTGGTGGTTTGTATTTCCAAATACTTTCCAGTTTAAACTTGTCACTCATTGTTTTGCCTTTCTTCTTACAATGGGCAACATAGCTGTATTTCCCTTCAGTACCTACCACAGTTTATTTCAAAGTGTTTATGACAGCAATTTTAAATCTCTTTCGATCTCAGCCTGTTGGTGTGTTCCAAATGGCAGCAGGTGGTTCTAGGTGGCTCACGGTTGACAAAACCATGAGGTGGTCTTACGTGCTGCTACGTATCAGTGTTATTCAGTCTTCAGCTTTTTCCCATTCTCAGTTTCATGATTCTTTAGGCAGCTTTAGTGTCAACACTGAGTTAGAGTGATATGCCAGAAACTAACATGGATTTCATTAAAACACAGAATTGGATTAATTTTGCTGGAAGTCTAGGTAAAGGATAGAAAATCTCCCTTGGACAGTCCTAAATTTGTCTTCCTGAAATAAAATATTATGATCAAACTTGGTTTATGTCCATTTGAAACACTGTTCTCTTATGAGCATTTTAAACTTGGGCAGCAACAAACTTTTTTCTTAATAAGCTCTGGAAGTACGTCAATATCTGCAGAAAAATGTATTTTATGGAGTCTCACTTCATTGCATAATTTTCTCTTGTTAACAAGTAATTGTTTTTTCTATGGAGAAAATAGGGGTTTCAAGCTTTAGGTAGATTTTTGGAGTGAAGTGTATCTCCTTCGCAGTTTTGGAGTTCTCAGAGACAAAGATTCTGCTCTTGTATTTTAAGGAAAGAACGGGTCAATTTTGCTCGGAGGTAAATCCATCTGTTAATAAAACAGATTCCTGAATTTTCATCACGCATTCTCAGAATATGTCCTACCTTTTGCCTGCTTAGCAAGAGGATTGTTTTCATGTAAGAAACAGCATTTAAGTAACAGACTTCTTAAGATGAGGTTGAAAACACAGACCATCAATTCATTGTATTAATTCCTGTCATGATTTGGCATTGTACGCTTAATCTGCAGTAGGTGTACTGGATATTGCAATAAAATTCTATTCCATTCCCCCCCTCCCCATTTTGTTAAGCCATTTTAAGCCATGTAAATACCACTTTTTTCAGCTGTTAAAATGAAAATTTACTATTTTGTTTAATTTCAGTCAAGTTCCATTTTTGTATACTTGTTTCTCTTGTATACACCCAAAGCCCCCACTTCTGTAGTGGTGTTACTTCAGTGTCCTGGGTTTGCTTCTAATTCACATTGACACAGCTGGGAGATGCCCTTAATTGTTTTAAGCAGTATCTACTTTACAAAAAGCATAAGGTATTTATAGTCATGTTTGGAAAATACCAGTAAAACAGCATATTTTGCATTACACTTATTGACTCTTTCCCTGTGAAAAATTACTTTTGTTCAGACTGTACTTCCCTTACTAAATTGCTGCCATCCAGCATTTAGCGGAATCCATTGTCCCATGAGGTATCTCGGTGAAAGGGCTATTCCAATTAAGTGTATCACAGTTAATTAAAATTATACTGTAATTTTGTTCTTTTTTGTTATGGTCTAGAAACTCTGAAGTTCTGGCATCAATTTCTTTTCTCCTTTTATACTTTTTCCCTTGTTTTGCTGGCTTTGAAGAAAATATCCATTAGCATCTTAGGCATTGTTAGGGCAGAAATTATACTGGTATATTGGCGTTTCTGGAATGGAAACCATTGCAGAAACCACGTGTGTTACCTTAGCAGTAAAGGAACTGCAGTTACACAGTTTGTTTCAATGTCAGTGATATTACTGCATTGTTTGGTGTTTGGTACTAAGTTTAGGGAAGGGGGGAGGTGGAAGTAAAATTAAGAGTTAAGATGCTCAGTTTAGCGTGGATATGCCAAAAGATGCATTATTATAAATAAACATCAAAAAGATCCGTGTTAAATACAAGGAATTAAGACATTTTTCACCACTTCAAGTGCTGACGTTGTCTTTCCTGCTTCTTTTAATGGAGAACAGAAATGAAGTGTGCAGCTAGTGCAAAAGCTTTCATTAACATAAATAGGCATGAGATTCAGATTTGAAATCCCAAAATTTTGAACTGTGAGTGAAAAATATTATTTTTATCTTCCTTGAAATAATTTCTGTTGTACAACTTGAATGGAAAAGTTTTAAAGAAGTGATGTACAAAATAACAATTTCTTTCACTGAATCTAATGTCAACATTTCTGTTTTCCAAAATGATTTTAATTTTGTCATGAAAACACCCTAGACTACTGGGTTAGTAGTAAAACCAGTTAAGTAACTGGTTTTAGTATATTAACAAGATCTGAGGTTATAAAAGAAAGGTAGTTAAGCAACCATGGCTCTCTAATTTCTTATGTAGCCTGTCATCTGTCCTACATCAGCACCCAAATTCTTCTTCAGAAGATGATGCTCACAGCTGAGACCCCACTGTGTTTTGCTAACCGTTTTTCTAAATCCTCTGAGGAGACGAACCACTCGACTGGCATGCTGGATGAGAGACAGTATGGGAGTTACACATCACAAGTCTCTGAATAGCCTGGCTTTTAATGCAGCTCTGCCCAGCTGGATTGTATGGCTGAGACGCATGGGTTTTTGGGATGGTTTCAATTAGTTCTTGGGCTTTGAAGGGGTATTAAAATAGTACAGTGGTTGGAGTACATAAACGTGTTCATTAGGGGGATACCCCCAACTGTGAACAGAGGAAGGAAGCTGAGTAATCCTGTGGTATGTGGAATGGGAGACAAGAACCTCTGTTCTTAATTTTGACCTAGGCTTACAGTGTTATCACAGGCAAGTCACAAATATTTTATTTCTGTTCTGCAGAGGCTTTGATTTTTATGGAATTACCCCCAGCGCGTGAGATTTTATATGTTTGCGTCCATTGCTAGGATCAGTGTGTCAGGTAACCAAGCTTAATGTCTGAAGATGCTGGGCACCAGTATAGTGGCTGGGAAAAGAGGAGCTTCTGCCTCAATAAACTGGGGGAGATACCTTGCTGTTTTACAGAGAAATGCACGGGATGTTGTACAGTTAGCTTTCCCTTTTAACAGAAGGTACTGTAAAAGATGCCCAGCTTCTTCCATCCGTGTACCCTTTTTTCATTTTCTAACAATACTTGGTTGCAAGGAAGCTCTCTTTTTTAACAAAAATCTGTCATTTTTATTGTCATTAATAATTCTAAACAGAGGAATGCTGAGAAGCTTAGAAAGATTGGAGTCTTCAATACACTACTCCTTGCTTTGTTTGGTTGTTGCATGAAGTCTGGGATGTTTCAAAAGCTTCAGCATGAGTCATTTGTTCTTGGTTGAAGGATATCCCTGCTTTTGGATAACGCTGATAGCTACTCTGATATTCAAGATCTGCATTCAAACTGAGTGGAAAAATTTTCTTATTTCTTCCTTGGGACGCCAGTGGGCTCCCAGTGGCATTAGAACTGAGTTCTCATCCTGGTGAGATAACTTATTTGCACTTGGCTGGGCATACTTTTTCCGCCTCCTCCTAAATGCAGTATGCATGCTGCTGCCAAAAGGCAGCTTTCTGACTGAATTGACCAGTGAGGAGGTTTGAAATGGCACTGCTCATGTTCCTTGCAAAAGTATCAGTCACAGAGAGAAATAGTTTTTGTTTCCTGTAGCTAAATTCCCCGTAAGTAATTTGTCAATCTCTGGCAGTCTTGGGGTGTTTGGAGAAGGGAAAGTTACTGGTTTTGCCCCGCCCCTTCTATGTGCAGAGTGCTGACCGGGATGGAGCAAGAGTGCTATAATTTAAAAAGTTTCTCAACAGCTAAACCAAATAACAGGACTGTAACATGTTTCTTTTTCTTCCTCAAAGGTTTAAAAGCACAAAGTAATAAAGGTAGTAGAATTTTTCTTTTAGTGGTTTTGCGGCTAGAATTCATCCGTCTACCTGAAATGAAGTGGCATTTGTCGCAAGCAATTGGTACACGAAGCACTGCTGTAGCTCCTGGGTTGATTAACCCTTTGTTGCAGGAAGGGATATATTGGGGTGGGACCTCCACAGGTGATTACTGTGGGTGATGGAGTAACATGGTTTGAATTGGTATTTAATTTAGCTACCTATTTGGGCTGCTTTTAATGTAAATGTTACTGTGAACAACCTTCACTGAAATATTTTGTGTTGTCCTACTTTGTTGCAGTTAGCTCCTGGGGAACTCACCTTGATTATTTACTGCACCTTGTTTTCACTTTCTTTGGGTGTGGTGGTGTTGCTTATTTTAGTATGCAATCATGTGGAGATGATTTTTCTTTTTTAATTAAAAAAAGAAAACAAAACAAAAAACCAACCAAACAAAAAACCCCAAAGAAAACAAAAAACCCACCCAACCCTTGAAATGTGGGTGTCAGACTCTCCTGATGTGTTGTACAGGAATTCCTGTGATTTGCAGGAGCACAAAGCCGTTTGTGAGAAAATTTTTTTCATACATGGAGAGAACAGATCTTATTCTCTGTAAGTAAAAAGCAGGAAAGTCAGGACTAGATTACAGAACAATCATGTAACTCACTGGGGGTGTGTGTGCGCGCACTTTAATGGAAAATGTCATATACAGTATAAGTACAGCCATTAAATATTTGTACAACAAAGAATTTCTATGGAACCCTATTATATATGCTGGTATATAACACCCAGGCCTATGTTTGGCCACACAGTATGGTGAGTATTAAAAGAAAGCTGAAAAGCGTATTTGTGAATTTTCATCATTTTGAATTTGAAACTCTGCAGATCCAGTTTGCAAAGGCTTTAATGGAAAAAGGCTGTGAATGTGGAAGTTCAGAAGAGCGGAGAGGTCTTTCCTTTGTGACACGAACTTGAGGACCAGGAACTGGCTGCTGTAAACCAAGCACAGAGCCTAGTTCCATTTCTAGTTACAAAAAAAAAAAAAAAAAAAAAAGATATGCAGAAAGGAGGAGGCCTCTATTTTGAGAAGGGATTCAGTGTAACCATGCTGACTCCTAGTGTCTCAAGAGCAAGTATATGTGCTGTATTGGCCCTGTGCCACAGGGCACAGCTAAAGGTTGCCCTGCACACAAGAGGAGTTAATTTGCCAAATGATTCATGGGTCACCAGCAGAGCAGGATTTATAAAGAATGTGTTGGGACTGTTTGTTATCAGTGGAGGATGTGGGAAATATAGGGGAGAAAAAAGTGAGAGGAAAAAATATTGCTGTTAATACAATTGAACTGCGTAACTGGAAGCAGCTTTTGTTGTTGCTCTTCTATATGGAGGCACTGCTGGAAACAAACCGAGCCTCTGCTCAGGAAGTGTGGTTTTCTTAAGTGAAATTCAGTAGGTACTGGTGCTTATCTTACAGAGCAATGTTTTCGAGACAAAATGATGGTCAGTCTGCAGCTTTCCTTCTTGGAAAGAGTAATTTACTGAGATGACATTTCTTAGATGAAACAAGAATAGTAGCTCTGCTCTCAAGAGATCTTTAGCATCTGTACACAGTAGATTAAGAAAAGGTTAAAAACATGAATATTCTCTGTTGTTTTAAAGAGCAGTTTTTAGCAGGAAAAAAAAAATCTGCCAGACTTGACTTTTAGAACCATTTTTTCTGAAGTTCATTTTATGTGGTTTTTGATGGTAGCTGTAGGACTGGCAGGAGGTCTCTTGAGCGTAGGCGCTTGTCAGGTGAAGTGCACGATAATAAAATGATCTTCAATCCGCACAGGAACACAGAAGGATTAATAGGAGATCTTTGGCCACAGAACTAATGATGCTAATAGTGATGTTGACACTTCCAACTGCTGCTTCTTAACATTGTCTTTGGAAGGACTAAGTTTGTTTGAATATAAATTATAGAGTACTGGTATTTTTAAGTAGAAACTGAAGTTAGAAGTAAAATAGGCTCCATCATTTGGATAATCCATGGAAACAACAAACTGATGCATGAAAAAGCAGTCCCGATGCATGTCCTTCAGCAGCAGTGGGTCTTTTGCAAAGGCTTCTACTAGCTGTGTTGGTTGTATTTTTTTATAAAGGGATTTCTTTACATGTTTCCTTTTTATGCCAATGATATAAACGAGGGTAATACGTTTTACTTTTGGTTTACACATCAGTTGTAAAGCTCCATAAAAAATTATATTAAAAGAAAGAACTTCTGTGGCAAACTTCAGTGTTGAATTCTTGGTAGTGAAGAATGGAGAAGAGTGGAAGTTTGGCATACCGGCTCAGGAAGCTTTCTGTTCGAGGGAGTGCATAAATCCTGGAAAATTTCTTCTGGTGTGTGATCCTTAGTAGTACTTAGTATTTAGGTATGTAAATATCAAATTCTCTTTGCAGGGGCTTGCAGCTCTCTGCGTTCATCTCATTGTTGAGGGAAGGAAAACCATTCTCTCTTCCAGGGAAAGAAGACCCCGGGAATAGATACGCTGCAGTTGGCATATGAGTTTTGAAGAAAAGCAGGGTCTGGGTGTTCTCTGGGTGTTGTGGAATCTGATTCTGATAGAGGCTGAAATACCATTCTTTGTGTCTTCTTGTGAGCAAAGGTGAGATATTAAGCGAGGTGCTGTTTCAGGAACTAAATGTTTCACTGTGGCAGCATTTCCTGTACACAGTTGTCATGGGAAGAAATTGATATGTGCTAAGACAAAGCTGCTATGTAGGAAAAGTAATTAACAGCCGAATTAAATTGTGACAGTAGAAACAAAAATTGTCATGATGGAAATGAGAAGACATGCGGAGCAGAATATTGACATCTGGGACATACAGTACGGACTCCAGTAGCCTCGGTCCTTAGTTCTGGAGGGCAAAGGTGTTTAGTCTTAAATAGGTGTTAGATGGCTTTCCAGAGAATAATGTAGATCAGAAAAGAACTTCCATGAGATCACAGATAAACGGCTTCTAGATTTTAAGCATTTGCTATTTCACACCATAAGTGGGCTTCCCCTGGCCCTCCACAGGTCTGGAATTGTCACACTTGCGTTTATGAAACATTCTTAATTAATTTCATTCAAGGTGTCTTTGTTTCTTCTCTTGTATACAAGGAAGAAGGCAAGTACCATTAATTCAGAGCAACTTTGAGATTTCTTGGGATTTTGGGGGACCTTCATATGCCCTTAAACTGTCCCTCTCAAGATAAATGCTGTTGCAGACTGCTTATGGGTTTGTGGACCGATGATGGTGTAGAGTGGGGTGCATAATTCACTGCCTTTGTGTGCCATGATCTCTGTGTAGGAGGATGGGAATTTTAAGCTGCAGTGTTTAAATTAGACCTGTCATGCACGTTTTGTTAATCCAAATATTATCTTGAGCTGAAGCCTCACATGCAATTTGAATCAATGCTGGGCTTTCCTTTTAAAAGAATATTCAGCTATTATTTTTAAATGTGGACTTTTAACTAAGTCTGAGTCTATTTCAGTTTTTTGGAGGGAGTGATGTACTGAAGCTCATTAATGTTGGTTTTATTCCACTCTGATCTTCTCAAAAACAAGAGAGATGGAGTTTAATAAAGTGCTTTTTATTAACTGCTCTGTCATGATACTTATGCTGACTATTTTGGAGTTAAGGTTCTTGCAACAGTAATAAATTAGGTGTTATTTCAAGATCTTCAGAGCTTAAAACTGAGCAGAGTGACTTCATGAAATCACAGAATGCAATAGAAAGAAACTTACCTCTTTTAGACTGTCTGCTGAAGGTGTATAAATAAACAATTTATATACTTTGGTTTAACCTCTCATTTTCATTCCTGTACCTCTGAGTAAAGATGATTTCCTATGATGCTTACATTTATGTGTTAACAGAAAAAATTGTAGTAAATTTTAGCAAATATATATGGGAATATTGATTTCTGTTGTTTGGGGTTTTTTTTCTGCCGTTAAATTCTTAACCCATTGGGTCTTTCAATATTTTTCCATTTAACGAAGTCTTTTTTTAGTCAAAATACTGAAAGGCTTTTTGAACCCTTTTATTCTTTCTTTTGAGAAATTAAGTGTGTATAAATGATAAAATAAATCTAGGCATACTTTATGGGAGGTTTTTAAGATAGAGGGAAAGTTTCAGTATTCATTGCAAACAATTCTGATGATACTAGTGCTGTGCAAAATAATGACCAAATTGGGGAATATAAGTGAAGATGGAATTTTTGCGTTCAGAAAGATGTAATAACCTGTTATATAGGCAGTGACAAGTCATGTTTACAAAATGCCTGTTTCCTCCCTTTAAATTATGCCATCTTTCCACTATATTATATATATTATCGTAAAATATTGTTTATCATTAAGCAGGTTTTTTCATTCAGATTAATCTATTGCCTGTAAAAGCAAAGCATTCCTTTTTTATTATTTTCATTTTAAGTCCTCCTTTGCTTTTGTCTGAGATAGCAATGGTATTTAGAGAGCTGCTGAAACAAGACCTTGAAATAGAATGCTTCCTGGATCAGGACCTTTCCTCTCCTCTCCTTATCCCATTTCTCATGTTGTGCAACTTCAGTTTGGAATACATACAGATTTTTGTAGCGTATTTCTCTGGTAATTTTACCTGTGTTATATCCAAATTTCTTTGTGGTCTTCAGTTAAAAAATTGTTTTGGGAATTGTTGGGAAAAAGCCACTGACTAATACAATATTTAACACAGCCCGTAATACAATGCAATTGCCTATTTGTTCTTGCATTTTATTATTAATTTAAAATTATATGACATGACAGCACTAAATAGAACACAGTATTGCTCAAAAATACCATATCACTTGGTAAGACTGACTAAATTTGTAATATCAAAATAAGCTAGTCCCACGCATGCGTATGTATTTCAAGTAGTTGATGCTAGAAAAGGAAGTATGACACACAAGTCAGATCTACTCTAACATGACTGATTCCGAATTTAATTTTCTGTGTATCCACTTTCTTGTCAGCTGTTTTATCCACTTCTCATTTGTTCCACTCATAGTTGGAATAAATTAGACATTAAACAGAGTTCACCCCAATACCTCCAGTATTCATTGCCCTCTTAGCGTTCTCTTTTTTGTTTTGTTTTGTGGTTGTTTTTTTTTTGTCTTTTCTAAATGTGGCTGTTAGTGTTCTAGGTAAGCATCCTAACTGTCAAATGTGTGTGGGGGTGGTGGTGTTCATGGGTGGTTTTGCTTTGGGCTTTCAGGGTTTTATTTTTGGGGTTTGCTTCTGAATGAAATTGTACAATTCAGCTGCTGGTTGTGGCTTTTTTAACATTGGAAACTGCATGGGTTTTATTAGAAAACAAGGTGCATGAGCCTTGACATTCGTGCTAAATTAGTTCATGTCTTGAAATGTTTGCTAGAATTAGTTAGATAAAGATTCATGCATTTTATCCAGTAGGGTTTTGTCTTGCTTCTAATTTTTGTTTAAAGAGCCTATCTGCAAGATGGCTGAGTTCAGGCAACTACTATAATAATCACATTGGATGGAGAAGGTCTGTAATAATTTATACAGAATTTATTGTATGAGTTGGAAGACGCTCTATGAATACAACGTTATTTTACATATGAGCTGTTCTTTGTTGCATATATCTTTTTCACTTTTAGATATGAGTTGTGGAAGGCGAAACCTCTAAACATCAATTTTCTAGATCTACCACCATTCTGTCAGCATATGGGATGCTGTGCAATTCAGGGCACTATATCACAGCCTGTCCTCAAGCTGAAGAGCTTACCATATTTTTACATTTATAACTACTATTCATAGAATTCATCTTGTATTAAAACACCTTTTTTTTTTCTGAAAAAAAAAAAATTATCCCCTGTGTCAGGGAAAAGACTCTACTGACTGTTGAGGGAAGGAGTGAGGAGAAATTGTAGGCTGCTCTATACCTGAATAAAGCAAAAATGAAACCCACTGTGCTAAAGCCTACATTTGCTAAGCTTTGCTGTATTAAGGCTACTAACATGGTTTTGGGAGTATAGCCTATGTGCTGTTTATTAAGTAGATAGAAACTCCTACTTGTTTTCAAAAGTCCTCCTTAAGACGTTGCAGTATCTGTAGCCATTAAAAGTTATGCAAATTTACATCATTTATGGCAAGTTATATCTGTTCCTTTGATTTATTTAGACAGAAATCAAATCTGTGTCATCTAATCTACATGACATAAAATGATTCCTGCTAAAAAGTGCATGTGCTTTTTTTATCCCTTAGTCTTGTAAGAAAGCTTTCTTGTTGCTCGAAAGCTAACTTTCTAGTGAATTTCTAATATTAATTTTCATCTCTTGGAGAACTGCTAATGATTTAAAATGCAGGTATCTCCTGGAAGCTAGTTTACCTAGGCCTGGACCCAAGTTAAATAGAATCTCATACACACACACACACACACACCCCAAACCAAGTTGACTTTTAATGAGTTGACTGGTTTTGGAAGAAGGCTAGCTAAGGGTGTTTACTGACAGAGTATTTTTTAAAAGCGGAGTTTCTGTTGAGTGGCACTGAAATACTTGCCTTTTTGAAATTTCCAGTTCCCATTCCTGGTGTCAGTTTGTATGAATCCTGAGAACATGATGCTCTAAGTCTCTGCACCCTACAGTATTTCATGCCATTTGCTGAGGCAAATAAAGGGTGAGTCAGCAAGCACTATCATCTTAGCAGAGCACTGTTGGAAGCAACAAAGGATGTGATAGTGAAAAATTATACTCTACATCAGAAGTGAAAGAGCAGTGTGTAAAATATGAAAGGGGGAAAGCTGTCACCGGAGTCTGTGCGATAACTCTCCTGTCTCCTGGTTCTGGCAACTTCATTTAATAAGCTGTAGTGTTGTTTGGATATCTCACAGAAAACGTATCTGGTGGGGTAAAATGGAGATGTGCTTGGCTTTGAAACATCAGGAAAGATCACAGAGAGTCTGTCGTGTTCTTATGTAGCTTATGGCAATTTGGGGCTGGTCGAAGGGTCCATAGGAGTAGGTAGTCTTTTGTTACACAAGCAGATACGATGGAGGCGACAAGTTTTCAGGAGCACAAGTTTTCTTGAGTTCCTGAAGGAGACTTCATGTGCCAAAAAACTTGTCTGTTCCTTTCCGTCTCATATCAGCTTGTCTAATAACAGATACTGTCTTTGCCAGAAAACATTATCTTGCTGAATTTTCAAATAAGAAGTTGCAAGATAAGAACAAGGATCTATAACTGACTATTAGAGATAGAAGCATGGTCAAATTTCAGACATAAGCATCTTTGCTAAAGATACTGTTCCTAATGATTTCTGTTTATTTGCTGATAAAACATGATTGAGACAATCCCAGAAAATTATCACTTTTCAGTTTTAGAAAAAAATTGATCTATTTTATTTTTTTAAAGTAGTGAGAATATTTAAACATATATATACTCTGAGCCTTAGGGTCTTTTTGCATCATCAGTATATAAATTCTGAAGAAACAAATGATGACTTTAAAACATTTACCTAATGTCTTTATTCATACTTTGTGATTCATAAGAATCAGAATTAAATTACTTACCACAGGCAGCCATGACTATCAACTTTCCTGACCTTACTTATCAGTCTGAAGGTAGGGTGCTCGTAGCTCATTTGGTTTTAACGAAGATCTCTGCAAGAGCTTGATCGTGCTTATAGAAAAGGATTGCCATGTCTTGCAGATTGCAGTTACACTTTAAAAAACAAAATAACAATGTAGTGGGTGGAGAAAGGGGTTTATCTTAATACGGCAATTGAGCACAGTGACACATACTCAAGTGAGGAAAACCTGTTTTCCTGTAAAATGGTTTTGAGATCAAAATCATGTGCATTTTATATGGAAGTGATTATTAATATAATTTCACTGATAAAACAATGAAATACTCTTGACAAGCTTGTCTCCATTCCAAATTTGTATTGAGAAGTAAAGGAACGGTGTGATGTCTCTTTGCCTTGTCTTGTAGGTACAAAATTGTTTAGGGTGCTGCAGAGTAAAATAGGCCCACGGTGATAGCTGCTTCCAGCAATACCTACTTCTTGCCTTTAAAGCAGAACCTAATTTATATTGTGAGAGAGATGAGATGTCTATCTTGAAATAACTTCTGAAACCAGCAATGAATGTATTCAATAAATAAATTTTAAAAAACTCTTTCAGTTTCTCATCTCTGAAGAGAGATGGGTTGTGCAAAGGTCAGAGCACTATCAAACCTTTTCAGTTTGTTTAAAGATGGCTGACAAGTAGGTCATTTGCTTGAGTATTTATATACATTAAGAGCTTAATCCTGGTTGTGCAGGTTTAACTGTTTTGGTCCAAGCACAAAAGGCTTTCTTAAATGAAAAAAAGAGTTTATACATAGTTTCTTTGTAGATAGTTTTGGAAATGTTTATATTTGGATAGTCGGGAATGTTTATATTTGGGTAGCTGGGAATGTTTATTTTCCCAGGAGCTTCTGGAGGTTCCTGTGAGAAAATTCCTTGCTCCCCTCAAGTGTGGATTGTTGGCATTGCGGACAAAGCACGTGGGAGCCCTGGACACAATAGTCATTCTCATGACAGTACTGCAGTTCTACAGGTTGGAAGGCCCATTTTCTAGGGAAGTACAGCTATAAGCTTGCTAAAATGAGCTTTTATTAATAGATAGATCCTGTCTCCTAAGGCAAAGAAAATAGAGCTCATAGCAAGTCCAGAAAAAAAAAAAAAATCTATGTGCTCCCTCTCATCTGTCTAACCTGTATTTATGCCTTCTACCGCAGTAAATCTGATGAGCAACGTTACCAGATTTCCCCAAACCAGAAGTGAATTACCATCTGTTAGGTAAAACCGCCACCGGATCTTAGCCTCCACTGGTTTTTAAACATTATCACAAACTGTCGTAAGAACAAAAGAAAAATCCTTACTGATAAATCTTATTTTCCCTGCTTCTCTGGAAATATATGTGAGTCTTTCAAGCTTCCACTTATTGGAGAAAAATTTGGTGTGTTCAGAAAGCTCTCGGTCTCCTCAGGGAAAAGGGGTTGCCAGCTGACAGGACTCTACCCACAGAGCTGCTTCAAGGCACTCAGTCTAGAATAATAGAAATGGGATGAAAAACAGTAATCTCCAAGTACATGGCCCTATATTTTCTACTAATGTGAACTTTTTGGATGAACTAAGACTTCATGCATCGGAAATAAATTACACGAAGGACAATGCAGGTAAATTAGCTGATCGAAGCATGACTGAGCAGCTGATCTAATGCAGCGGAGAGAGGCGCACAGGATTCCCAGGTGAATCCAGAGCACTACATTTAATATGCACAGGTTAGGCCTTTTCTGGAAAGCTGTCAGTAATGTTATCGTTCACGTTCAAGAAAGATGAATTAAGACTGGAACAGATAGGGTGATCTGGGGAATGGAGAGCCTGTTGTATGACGGTGTACTGGAAAAGCTTGGCTTATTATTCTAATGAAATGAAGTATGAGAGGGCATATGATTCCTTTCTTGTGAATACATCAGGAGACAGGTATGAGGAACAGAAAATAATTACTTAGCTAAAAGACCGTGTTGGCAGAAGAGCAAATGAGTATAAACTTTCCATGAATAATGCTGGGCTGCAAATTAGAAAATTACTCTGAACTATTATAGCAATCATTTTTTTTGGAATGACCTTCCTGTCAGAAGGGTGGGAGAAGAGATTCAAATAATTTCAAGGTGTAGTTCAAAAATGTGTGAAGGGGTTTTATTATGCGGTGTCCATGACAGTAAAGTATTGAAACAAATGATCTGGAGGTTCTTACGGCTCTGTGTTGCTGATAGTTCTTTTTATTAAAATATCAGGCTCTTGACTGCTTTTCAAACTGTTAAGACTGCTTTTGAGGGGAGTGGGGTTAGTCAGAAAATGAGTACTCATATTCTTTCATACGTTAAAGCTGAAGCAGCTTTCTCAGCTTCTCTCAAAATCTCTTATGGATGTCCAGAATGCTGACAGATGGGCACTGCTTGTAAACATGGCACAGACTTTAGGGAAATGATATTATTCATTTTAAGTCTTCGCAAAAGTTCTTTCTGGTGGTGCTACTGCTGCAGCTGTGTGTAGCAATAACTCTGGGAAAATGCATGGCTGGAATTCCCTGAGGGAGACACCCAGTGGGAAGTGAAGGTTGGACTGACTGGCTGAGCAGAAGTGCTCTGAAATATTCACTTTACAATTTAAAAACTCACATTAAAAAGTTAACTTAAAAGGGAGGCAGGGGATAAAATCTTCAGCTTTCTTTTTGGGTAATCTTATGACAATTTTCTGCTTCTGTGGGAGCTGATGGTCAGTTCTGTCCCTCCCATAAAAATAACTAATTCAAAGTACTGAACTTTAGGCTCCCAGCAGGCAATGCATTCAGGTATTGGCAGAGGGATAATACCGGCTTCCAGAGGGAACTTAGGTGGAGGATGTGTACTGGGGACATGACTGCTAGAGCTGCAGAGCGTTTTAAATTCTGAGTTCTTGTTTTTAGCTGCTCTCATGAGTCAGAAGGCTGAGAGATATTTTGTATAGAGTATTGAAAAGTCTGGACTTGTTTAAGGCAGCAAGATTTTTTTTCTGTGTTTAATTTGCGAATAGCCTTCTGCCATGTGAGTAAATGCTGCAACCTGTTGAGGAACTGCGAGTGTTGGAAATACCTATACTAGATGCAAGTATAAACTTTGTTTCTAGTAACTGGCTCATCAGTGTAAACAGTGTCATGTTTAATTTATAATAAGATTTCTGAAGAACTTAATGCAACTTTTATGGTAATAGATAAAAATTATGAAACACAGATTTTAGCATATCCAAAACCAGACTGTTTCTTCAGTAAAGAAAAAACAGGAGTTTCAATTCATTTTGTCAAGATATTCAGAGTCATAGTGCAATATTTACTTAAATTTTGATGCAGAAGATTGTGTTCCAGTAATTTTATACTGCCATTGAGTTCATCATCTGATCAGTCCAGCAATATTTGCCTTAACTGACGTTGTGTGTCACACATTGAAGTGAGGCTGTGGTGACTGGCTGTTCATCTGACAACTCTATGTGCTTTTCACCACCCTTGGCTTATGTCCTCTCAAGTGTCCCCTGAAATAAGTGGTTAGAGTACAAGTTCTTTCCTTGGCTTCTCTAGCATGGTTTTTTGGCAGAGGCTCTCTGATACTCATATGGAAATGAGCAGTTGGTTTTTTTTTTCCCTCCTCCTATCCAGCTGCCTTAGGCCCTGTGAGCAGTGTGAATACTTTCAGTCTAGGAAGGCATTTTCCCCTGAAACTCCAGCTTGGACACTCCAGTTGTAGTCCACTGCTTCAGGGGAGCAAGATGCTCAAACAGGCAGGCCAAGAGGTTGCCAGATCAGTCATGTTTTGCTCAAGTGAGATGCACAGCTAGATGCAGAGGGGGAGAGGCGTGGTGAGAAAAAGTGTGAGAGAAAAGCCTATATATGTAGTTCTACACCCTATTTTCATAATCATTCTGGAGTGAGTATTCTTTGGGACGTAATTTGTCAGAACATCCGGGTTTCCCTGGATGCAGTTAACTGCTGCCTTTTTTTGGATTGTGAAGTCTGTCTCAGTGATCTTTGGGTAGTGGAATTGTAGTAACCAGCCTAAGATATTCGGATTTGAGCAAGTAAAAACTCCCTGTTGGCTGGCCCATACAAATGAATAGCCAAGAAAAGCTTAGGAATGCTCCATCAGTAGCTTGCTGACAGAAGCTAGAATTTGCCTTCTGTGACTTTTATTTCACAGCAAAAGCAAGCAGGGAAGAGCAGGCATCACAAGCACTTTGTGATGTGATTTTTACTCATCAGATTTTGTGGATTGTTCCCAGTATGCAACAGACTTTAAAGGGGTGATTCCCAGAAATTGGGGGGGGGGGAGCAAGTGGCCTACTGGTTGATTGTAATGACTAAGGATGTTATGATGTTATGATATATTATATAAATATTATAACTGAGGAAGTGCCTGGAATATTCAGTACCTATACAAGATTATAGAAAGCTTCTTCATGTGCTTAGGCTTTGTTCAAAAGAACTGAGAGATGGAGGGAAGAGCCTGTATTTCAGCATTTTGGTACCAGTGGCCATTATAATGATTGCAAAAATTAAATGTTTTTGAATTTTGCAACTCCTTCCAAAAAAAAAAAAAAAAAGTTGGCTGATAAGCAACCAACCAAACAGCAATGCAATGCTGCCTCTGTCAGTCAGCACTTACCGCTGTGGGGACTCTGAGCAGGCGAGTGCTGTGTATCTTCCCTGTCGCGGCTGGACGCGTTGCAGCTGAGAACGGATGGTGTTTCAGGCTGCTGTAATGCTTGAACCATCACGTGTAGGTGTTTCTTCCTGGGTGCAAACTGTAGGCACTGAAACCACAGTGCAAAGGTCATCTTTTGCTGGCAGCTGTTCGCCAGGGGAGTGACGATGATCTCATCATGCAAAACGGGAATGCTTTGCAGCATAGGTCTGCAT
This sequence comes from Phalacrocorax aristotelis, assembly GCF_949628215.1. Lineage (NCBI taxonomy): Eukaryota > Metazoa > Chordata > Aves > Suliformes > Phalacrocoracidae > Phalacrocorax > Phalacrocorax aristotelis. Next base: position 19,768,597 of record NC_134279.1, read on the forward strand.
TAAATCTTAGCTGAGAGTTAACTGGGTGCAGCAATTCATGGCTCTTTCTTTTCCCTGAAAAGCAGTGTACTGCAGCAACTGATACTGGTGGAGTATCTGTACCCCAAGTTTTGATAAAGAGCAAATTAATTACTAGTAGCAGAAGAGCATCTATTTTTAATGATGCTAAGACTCAAATTTTAATTATATCTAATTTATAAAGACCATTTTTCTTTGTCACTTTTAACCTCTCACATAACCTTACAGCGGACAGATCTTTCTCAGTGGAAAAAAAAAAGCTGCTTCAAAAATAGGTTAAAAAAATTGAATCTAGTGCTCATGCTGTGCACTACATTAACAAGGTAAACAAACAGTTTCTTCCTTCCATTTTTTTCATTGCATACACTGAAAACATATTAAAGATTATTTAGATTTATATGGATAGATTTGACAGCTTTTTCACATTACAATGACTCGAAGAGATAAATCAGACTTAGGACTTTGCCTTCACATGTTAGTTATTTATCATACGAGTAGCTGTGGAAGAGAATAGACCTAGACATAGGGAGGTTGTTATAACTGTGTTTCAAACGTGTAATTTTCAGCTTTGTGCATTTCAGTTTTGGAGCGTACTGGGGAAGAAACTCTGTATGGGATCTTAGTGCTTTGTGGGGGAAAGATCACTGGCACGGGCTGCCTGTTTTCCTCCTATCACATCTTCAGAACGGTCAGTTCTTAGTTGTGTTTGGTAATTTGCAGAGTGAGTGTCAGCAGCTGACGCTGAGCCGTGCCGAGTTGGGCCCTGTACCCAAGCTGTAACCTCCTTGTGGAATCTGAGCTACAGTGGGCTGTTGCATGGGTATGGTCAGCACTGTTTTGTGTAGAGGCACAGGGACAGGCAGTACAGCTCCGGTACGGCTGGCTGTTACGCTGAGTTGTTAAGCTTTGGTGGATCTGATCTGACTCTCTGTAGCATGTTCCAAAGCACTCATGATGTATAGATTTTTCTGTTACTTTGTCTATTCCAGCTTCTATTCGGATGTTGGAGGTGGCATGTTTTTCCGTGATGCACTCAACCCAGAGAGAGCTCCTAAGTACTCTGTTATATCTGAACTGTGGATTTCAGTTTTTTGAAGGCAGTTCTGATTATATGCCCAAGCTGTAAACAAACAAAAAACTCCCAACCAAACAAAACCAACCAACCAAACCCCAAACAAAACTGTGTGCGTAATCAAATACTCAAGACTTTTTTTTGTTTTCTACTCTTTATTCATACGCCTAATTTTACACCTAGATGAGCTGTTAAATTCTGTTAACTTCAGTCTTTGCTCAGGGGGATCTCATAATGCTTATCTTGTACCCTGTGTTGATACTCTTCTCTAGAAAGTACACAAAGATGCAGTCTACACAGAGAAGAGACGGGTATTCAGTTCTACAGAAGCTGGAAAGAAAATCAGTTTATGACGATTCTTAGAGACCGAGAAGTTCATATTTTGTATTTTCCTCACATTATTTCTTGAAAAGCGTGCCTGGAGGTAGTGCATAGTCTCAGTGCTGCACAGATGAATGATTCTGACTCCACACTCTGCAGGAGAGTCACAATCAAACACTGCCTATAAGTAGTATCCAACTGTACGCAGATATGCCTGCCCTTCTATTTGACCCTTTCAGATAAATAAACACCTGAAACTGTCTCTTGGTATACAGCAAATAATAGGGGCATACATATACTATAGATAGTAGTACTTCCCTATAGATAGGGATATTTTCCCTTATATAGATAGCAATACTTCTCTATTATAGGTAGTATGGAAATATATATATAAACGCATAATATTTTCTACTCTTAATTTTATATTTTATTAAAATATATAATAAGCATAATGTGTAATATATAACTAGAAAAGCATTGCAGTAAAGGTGATATAGCATATGTTCCCTTTATTTGTTTTCATATTTAATTTTAACATTGGTTTATGTCTCTGGATAGCAACTTTTCCATTGGAACTGTATCCTTGCAATGCCACATGCATGCCTATTGGGAAAAGACTTTCTTGCTTTGTATGGACCCTTAGAAATAATTACGCACTAAACGTTGGAACATGACTATATTAACGTTGTGCTCCATCTAATAAGCAGGTCTCCAACAAAGTATCGATGGAAGTGTTTTACTTTGCTGACTACGCTATGTTGATTGAACTATTTAGCAAATTGTTAATCTATATGATGAAAATAAATAGCTGGTAAATGTACAGCGTCTCGTCAATATCATCTTCTAAAAAAGAATTTGCTGCACGTACTGGAATGGGATCTGTCCTATAAAAACTGATCGATATTGTTGCAGAACCTAGTAACAATTCCAGCGTTTTCAGCTCATCCAGCACATATACATGAAGCTATAACTTCTTTGACTGAAAAGTTACAAGAAAAATAGTTACTCCCTGACTCTGATGGGTGGTGACGCATGGCTGGCAGGCAGGTGGTGGCGCTGAGGGTGGGGGCTGACTGTCCATAGCAGCTCTCTGTGGAGTTGTGGTGGTTGTATTAGCGGAGTTCAGTGATCACCTTCTGTGCAAAAGGGCCTGTGGGGGAAGGAAAGGTGCGGATGGTCATGGTCCCAGAGCACCTCCAGCTAACGTAAAGGTAAAATTGTCTCTGTGTGTTGTGTTCTGATACCACTGCTGGAGTTATAGTGAGGGAGTGAAATTGTGAATGACTTCCTGGAAGGTGCTGTATTGAAAGAGTGTAAGTCAATTTTTCTGTGACTTCTTTCAGTAGTCTCTCTTATCCTATATTTTGCCTGGTGTGGTGTGTACCTAGTTATTGTGAGATGGCGAGAGCATCTAACAGCGGTGACAGAATAGAGCCAAAGACTGGGAAGTCATTGGAAGCCAGCGGTGATTTGATGAGGTAAATCTAGAGTAACTGAGAAAAGGATCTAGCATTATTTCTTTGCAAAACTTAAGTGCCTTCTGAACATGGCCTTTGATCATAAACTGAAATGCAAAGGCTTTAATTAAGAGCAGGCACAGAAGTTTCAGTAATGATAATGATTCAGTCTTCTGAACTTTGACAGTGTGTGTGAATGAGTCTTAGACTGCCATGAATGACTGAAAGAAATGTTCTTTTTAATCATATAAAGCTGCTTTATACTAAAGGACAGTTAATTAAAGATGAATTTGGCATTTATGCTTAGAGAAATTTGACACTTAGATACGTCTGTGATAAATGCACTAGAAGGTATAAGGATAGCTACTCATGGCGTATTATTCTATACGAGATTTAAAGAAAACAAAATATATCATGAGCGTCCACTCCAGTGCACTGGTGTTCTTCCTGGCATGACGCGCTGTGGTGTATACAAGATAGCTGTATTATTTTACAAACTAAATCACTGGAAGGAGTGCATGTTGTTAACATTTTGCGTTTGACCTAGGTTACGAGCTGCCTTTCTTGCTTACTTTTTTGATCTCTTCACACATCTCTTGTCTGGGAAGGCAAGGCTGTAATATGTGTTATTCCAGGGAAGTTCAGTCTTACCCCAAATCTGAATAAACTCACCATTCAAAGGTTTGCATTTTGCTCAGGAAAACCTAGAGCAAATAATGACAAAACTGAAGTTCTAACACAATAACGAATGCTCGAGATTAAATACAAACAAAAAGATAGATTTTATATTTTGTAGTCTTTTTAGAATACTATTGGGGCCATTAGGGAAAAGTTGGTTTATGACAAGGTTTTCAAAAGTACAGCAGCTGTTTTAATCTTGTAATGTACTGGGAGAATATTTGCTCTTTCAAATACTTTGTCTTTCTCTCCTTCCCCGCTCCCCCCTGCCCTTCCCAGGTTCATTTTGTGGGTTGGTTCTAGAGCTGAGTTGTTTCTTAGGTTTTGTATTTTGTTATGAACTGTATGACTTTGTGTTTGTAATGGTGCTTGCCTGGGCCTGTGTGGGCATTGCGTAATGGGGCTCTGATAACTGCAGTATTCTAAGAGTTTAAGTTTGTTTGGGAACTCAACCAATAGACAACATGAAAGGGGCCTGACTATCATAGCTCCAATATATGTATTTACATACACATATATGACCTTTCTTTTCAATGCATATTTTAAAACTGTTTCTAAAAAGAAAATATTTGGACACACTTGGATCAAAAAATCCAGTTTCTTTTCAAAAGAAATATATTTCAGAGAGAAGAGAGGCGCAGTCTAATGCCAGTCCCACCAAACGCACTATTTACGTACATTTTGCTGTATGACTACTGATTATAAAGTGGTTAAAACCAAATGAACGCAAACAAATAAAAAACCATGTAGCTGAACCAAAAATTATTTTAGAACTGAAATCTGGAGTTTATGGATCCTACTTCTACTACTTTCTTTGTGCCACTAATGAAATTGAGCTTGGAATGACAAACAAGCCACAGAAATTTTTTCCTTATTAAACTTCATTTGGAATTACAAAATGTGCATTTGTTAGATGGAAGACTTATGCTGTAGGTTGGTCAGGTCTTGACATCCCTTTCTGCTCTCTGCTGGGTCAGAGAAACAGAAATAAGTTCTCCTGAACTGAGACTTTATCCAGCAAAAGAAAGAATGAATATTTTATGATTCTAAATGTATGTTTGATACCATTGATTTCAGTAAGGATAAAAGATACTTGGGCTTTGTCTTGCTTTAAAACACACCTTAATATAATTCAAAAACTATTACATATGTTTTAAAATACTGGCTGAACTGGGTTACAAATGCATCTTCCTATAAATAATGATGAAGAGGAAGGTTCATTCTTAAATTATTTGTTCACGTTTCTTGAATAAATATCCATAATAATTAGAAAATGGAAATACCTCACATCCATGTTGGGCCAGATGTTACCTGTTAGAGGCTCACATGCAGAACAGCATTTTAGCATCTTAAAATGGCGTAGAATTTTTGGCCTGACATTGATACCCTTTCTTTCTTTTGAGAACCACATCTGCTGTAAGTTATTTCTCCAGCCCTGAAAAGGTTAAGGCAGGTATCGCCATCAAGGAAATATCGCTAGTTTTATTTTCATTTGTGACTTCAAATATTTACAGGTGAATTTTAGATACTAATTTTGTGTTGAAAATTTTGTACTAGTGTTGTGTTGAAAGCCAAATGCCTTGGAGTTACTAATGTTGTGTTAGTGGAAAAAATCCAAATGTAAAATTACATCCAAATGAGGACTCCCACAGATTTCTAAAGTATGCTGGCCCTCATTAAATTAATTATAGCATTTCTTTACTATCTTCAGGCTTTTGTGGGAAAAAAATTGTTCTCACTCTAGAGAATCAAGGGATAAGAGCTGACTGAGAAAAGGTATAGTTCTACTTTGTCATGTCGCTGTAGCAGATTTTTGGTTGGCCCTTTCTAACGTCAGGGTGTATTTAGGATAACAAACAGACAAGTAAAATTATCTTTGTTTTAAAGGACATTTTTCTTTTTCTGTACTAAGTTGCAGCTAGAATAAAAGAATTGAGGAACACATTTGAGGGCATGGGACAAAATGCTGACAGATTTGCAAAATGAGTGTGAGTTTTACTTTGAAATCAAGTCAATAATTTGTCCTTCGGGGCCTGTGCTGTAAATGGATATCTGTTATTTAGGCTAGGTAATCGAACAGATGTGAATGCTCAGTACATGCCTCCCTTGTGTGTTGCTGAAGCTGGCATCCTTTTACCAGCAAGCTAATCAAATAGGCTGTTTTGGCTTAGGCAGACCATGTTAGAGGGGTGTTACAGAAGTTTACTTACACTTTTTCTGTCCCATTTTTACTGTTTAATCAGTTCTCTGTTCTCAAACAACATTCAACAATAAAATTATATAGACACTAAACCCAGCCCCGCCCCCCCCCCCCAAAAAAAAAAAAAAAAAAAAAAAAATCTGTACCAGATGTTGGGAAATACAGAAGAGGAAGTCAGGCTGTCCCATACTTTTTCTTGTGAAATGAAAGCAGGTACAGGGACTTTCCTTCTGTGAATGCCTACAAATATTTGTTACCTCAAAGATGCTCAGGAAGTGGTAGGAGGAGGAAGGGCCATACATTGTATGAGACGGGATCAGGATGTCTGTTGCAGATCAGCCTGCAAAGGCAAATACTTTTTTGGAGAAAATACTTTTTAATGTACTTTGTTGTTTCACTTGTGGTTGAAAACAATCTAGATGAAGAATTCTGACAATCAAGTTAGAGCCAAAGAGTCTGATTTTCTCCCTTTAGAGAATCAGGGAAGCTGAGAATGGTAAATGGGTAGTGGTGAGAGACTTTTCTCCACAGGAGCCAGAAGATACTGTGCTTAAATTATTAATTAATTTTTATTAAATTATATACATATATATACATTTATCTCCAAAATGTAGAAAGTTGAGGAAAAAATATATGACCACTTCTCTCATTCTTATTGAAAAGTAACAGCAAAACAATAATGTTTCATTTGCCTTTTTTATTTTTTCTTCTTTCCTCAGGTCCGCACCAATGTCCTACCTGATCACAAGGAGCCAAGAGCAGATGTTGGAGTAAGCAACTTTTTTTCATTAATCATATTTTTTTTCACCTCATCAGCAGACACAGGCACCCGATGAAGAGAAATGATGTTCCGCCTAACTGGTAACAGGAGCTGGCAAGCTTTTTTAATAGCAGAAGTTGGGTTAAATGAATTTAAAAAAAATCAACGCAGGAGTCTTAGTCTGTGATTGATGTAATCCCATTCACATATTTCTTGAAAATCCTTTTCAACTGAAATTATCCTGAGACAAGCACAGCTATTTAGACTTCTTGCTACTGTCATACAAGCAATTTGGATGAGATTGAGAGCTTGGAATTGCATTGCCTCAGTAGGCCTGTTCTGTCACCTTCTGGTTTTCATGTTCAGAGTATGAAAGGTTCTGCTGTAGGAGTTGCCTTTGGGTTCACTTTAAGAAAAGGCACTGGTGACATATGGAAGACTTGTTTTTCTGTGTAGGTCTGTAGAACTTACACCAAAGGTATTGGGATGTAATTTCTGGGTCTGAAAAAGCTAGAACCTCACAGATAATATGGACACTTCATGGGGGTGGGAGATGTTGGTCCTGCTAGAGCTGAATAAAACACCAAACACCATCTAGTGCAAGTATCAGATTTCAGTCTGCAAACATTTAAAGTGACTGGTTTTTTAAATTTTTAGCCTAAGGTGTTGACTACTGCATTACCAGGGCTTCCTTGGCATGGTTTCCAGGACTTCGGCTAGTGTTTGAAAAATGTGTAGCTCAGCAGCAAGTTCAATCTTAGAGAAATAATCAGTGTGTTTCAACTTTTCGTATAGCTATTATAGAGACTTTTCGGCTAGCTGAGATTATTCATCAAATTACTCAAGGCACATATCTTAAGTTTTATAATCATAAGTACCCCACTAGCAAAATTACAGAGGAGCATTACTCTGTAATTAGCATTACAGCAGCAGTTCTTTTTAAAGCCTACTTTTCAAGCCTCTTCAAGTCACATGTGCAAAGTTAGACTTGTTTGTAGACTGCCAGTTCAGGCCCCAGGGTAGACTATTTGTATCTAAATCAGTATGGAAGAAGTACTCTTCAGCATTATTTGAAATTAGACCACTTGAACATTAACATAACTCCCTTCATTTGGGTCATGGATCATTCACAATTTTGTTTAATTTTCAGTATAGCTCCTAATTGCATTGTCAGGCAAATAAAATTTTATTCTAAATAAGCATAAGATTATGAAACTAATAAGTAGACTTTTTTAAGCCCATAAAATCATTCAGCTTTAATTTCATAAGCCTGGAGAACTAGATATGACACTTGGAGACGGTTAGTGGGTACAATGACAGAAAATCCTAGATTGTATAAGGAAGCAGTGTAATTGCTTCTTAGCCCTGATCATATGAGGACTCTGAATTAGGGTTCTTAAATAGATTTATAGTTAAATAATACTGCAGAAAGAAGCCACAAGTGACCCAACCTGTACAGTTTCATTCCAGATATGCCTCTCCCCCTTTCCAAATGGTAAGGTTGCAAATACAGGCACGCAAATGCCATGAAATGCCAAAATACTGTTATACAGACATTGTGCTGCAGAATGTGTTCTCGTACCAAGAAGGATATGCTCCTCTAAGAAGATAACTGACCTGAGCTAATCGTGCCAACGTAGGGTTTTAGTGAAGAAACACTGTCACGCTGACTGATCTAAAGGAAGACAGGACTATCTGTGTGTTCACTCTAGCAAGGCTGTGCATCACCCCGTGTCTCACCTGGATGTATTTCTTGTAAAAGTACATGTTTCATTTTGGCAGTGAAAACTAACCGCAGTCTCTGCTTGTATGGCTATGGCCTTTTTCTCTATATGTTTCCTATAGGCATAGGCCTTTTTTCTTCCTTACTTCCTCTTTAGCGCTTCCTAAATCCAGTGTTTTCCCAACCTTCCCTAGAGTCTCAGCTTGTATCTTTTCTCCTTTGCTGCTCAAGTGCAAACCAAAGCACAGGAAATCTAAGCCTATATTATTGATAGAAATGGGCCATAACTGATTACTTAGTTTTCCCAATTGGAGACCAGTGTTGGTGCTTACCTAAATTGACAACTATGATTTGAACTGTACATTTTGTATGCAAGAAAACCTATCTTAGTGTAGAGCTTTATTGTTAGCATTCAAATACTCAATATTCGGCTGGCCTTCCTGAAAGAAAGCAGGCTCACGAGTTTTTTTGGTGGGTTTTTTTTTGTGGTGTTTTTTTTTTTTTAACCAGAGGAAGTTATGCTTCTCAGTAGCAACAAATTATCTTTTCTTTTTCCCTGAAGGGGAAAGTTGCTCTCCGCATGTAGCCTGTGTTGACTCTGAGCAACTTGATTCTTCTTGAATTTTGCATCCAAGAGCATGTATAATTTACCCTGGAATTTTACTTTGCCATTCCAACAGTAGACTAAAATTAGTATAATGTAATAAAAACAGACTTTGTGTACTTCGTTTTTTTTTTTTGCAAAAATTCAATGTGATCTTATGATCTCAATATAATTTTTTCAGAGCAAGTGATATTGAGTTTTATACTTGAAAGGTAAATGGGTAGAAGATGGCTGTAGACTGTTACTTTCTTTTCTATTGTTCCCAGGGCAAGAATGCTACTGTTGGCCAGGGTGACCAAATACGATTTTGAGCAATACGTCCCAGGATATGATCAGAGGGTAAAAAATAACCAAAAGCAAAAGAGGATTAGTTTGTTTTCCTTTTCGCACTATTTTCTTGATGATGCATTGCAGGTGATTTTGATAGAAGGAAAAGATAGTTGTGTAGCTTAATTTAACTTTAGGTCTTCCAGTTCCATTAGACATTTCTCTGTGCTCGTGCTGCAATGAAGAGGTCCACCTTACAATGGAAGAGGAAGAAACAAGGACTTACAAATGCTGCATAAACTAGATGAATGCAAAATTTCTACTACTAAACTTGCACAGAACTCGATGTAAAAATACCTTCTCAGCAGATATATTCTTATTGGGAATACATAGATGGTAGTGCCTAAGGCTTGAGGAAACACCATAGCAAGAACAACTTTGGTAAAACACTGAAGGCTTAGCATTTCTTGTAATCTAGAGATTAGAAATATAGAAAGAAGATGATGTAAAATGCAAACGCTTGTACTGAACAAAAATTTTCCAGTGCCTGTACATTTTACAACCTGTCTTTTGTCAGGTTGTCACACTGTTCTTAATGAAAGAGAGAGGCTCTTGCCCATAAAACCAGAGTTTACCAATTTGCTGATAATCATGCTCTAGATGTATTAAAATTTTCTACTGGATAGTGTGTCAGACTAGGTTATTGGAATGTAATATTTTTCTAGGTACCAAAGAAAGATTTCAAAGTGTCAGACCAAAAAAAGTAACAATTAAAACCTAAAATATTAATAGAGATGTTATCTTTTCTTTCTGCTTTGTTTTGTAGCGAAGCTTCCTGGGCTGTACAACTTTCAGAGTAGGAGACTTGATAAAGTCAAAGGAGCAACAGTTGACTCTTACTCTCAGGTAAGTGTCTTTCTCTTTTGCAAACCATGTTGAATTAATCACCCATGGCATTTGATGATTGCTGCTTGACTGTGTGTGAAGCTCCGTATTACTTCAGGTATATTAGATGTCAACTTCAAGTGCTTGTATTTCTACCATGCACAAAGTCAAAATAAAATACCAGTTCTTTAAGCTGGAGCTTGCCATGTGTCAGATTAGAAAAGGTTTGTAATTTTTTGGGACAGTAACATATGGGAGAATAGCAGGGACCTTGAAGTAGGGGACGTCCTTTCAAAGCTTCCTTTAGAAAGGAGCATGAGGTTCATGGTTTCATTTGATGAGTGTGGTTTAAAGAATTAATGCTGTACAGCTCGCTGGTTTGGCTACTAGGCATATTTAAAGATGGTGGACCTAATGACTCAAGGCTTCTCTCATATGAAACTGGCTGCAGTTTCCTAAACTCATTACATAATGGCAATGCAGGGGTGATGTACAACTCTAATTAGTGACACGGGGTACAGAGTTGCAGGAGAGTCAGAGGCAGTGTTCAAAAACTAGGGCTGGGATGAACAGATATTTCCTAAAGCTGTTCGCTGAAGAGAAAAAAATCAGTTTCCACCCCTGGTACTGACTTGCATGGCTTAAGATGAATCAAGATACAAATCAAAACTTTTTGAAGGTTAGGGGAAACCTTTTAGGCTGTGATTTTCAGAATTAATTCATTGGACTTTGTATAGTGCAGGGATTTTGTTGAGCTGATTTTTACAAGCACAGTGGAGGCTTGCTTGGGATTACCGGGTATGTATAGACAAGCATCACAGAGCAACTGCCCAAACTCACCATGTTTCTATATGGGCAAAATTTTGTGAGAAAAGAAGCTGTGACTAGGAAAACTGAGACACTGGTATATGTTCTGCCTGGGAGGTACACAGGTGATGTAGAAAAGTTGTGTTTCATTCTTTATCCTGTGCACATGAAGCCAGCCTTGATGTGGCTGAAGGCCCATATTACAACCGATTTAACACTGTTGTGGTACTGTCACTATGTCAAGGATGCTGCATTTTTTTGAAATGGAAACTTCTTGAAGTATTTTGGTTTTATTACTGCACCTGCCTTCCTATTATAACAACAATAGTTGCATACGTGTGTGTAGTTTACAGGGCAAAGTTAACAAAATGCCTTAATTCAATTTCTCCCAAACACAGAAAATGCCATGCTTAACAAGCTGATAACTTTGTTTTCTAGCAAAGAAAACCAATCAGATAAAATGTGAACTGACTACTCTCTATGGAAATGTATGGCTAGATAAACAAATAAACAAATACCAACTTAGTGTTTGTAAGAGTCTGTTCTTACAGAATTTCAAGTTGTTTCAAGTTCTTCGGGACAAACGTTGCCTCTCTGGTTGACATATTGAAAACTTGATTTGATAGAATGCCTCTGACGGGTGCCATAATAAGTGACAGGACGTAAAGTTTCAGGAAAGTTTGAAAAGAATATGTATTCTGTATCTAACCCATCTAATACGTAAACAAAAAGTTCAGATGGATAACTAATAATCAACAGGTGACAGATTGCCAGGTTAGTTTCAGCTGAACCTCTAAGCTTTTTCAGATCTGCTTTTAATTAATATCTTTAGTCTTCTATGTTCTCTTTGTGCAGCTAACACTAGAATACAAATATGATACCAATGCAAATTAACTTGCAGATACATGAAATGGTAGATTTTAGTTGGTTGGATTTTTTTTTTAAGGAAAAAATCCTAACTTAAAAAATGTGGGATTCTTTCCTGATTATGGCTGTTCAGCAGCACAATATTAGCAGAATTTATCCACATTTCCTCAATGGCAGTTTAAACAGACGAGTCTAATAATCTAAACTTGATTTCCTCTGATTGCCCTGTTATATTAGTACCCCTCAGGAAGGTAGGAGATATACTAGCGGCCTTGTCAGAGCATGCAGTTCTACTTAATTCTTGTTGATATACTTTGGATGGGAGTTTACCAGGGCGTGCCTGTGATTGAGATATTCCTCTGAGAGATCTGAAGTAGAGATTTAAGGATCCAGAAATAGCTCTGCAGGGTGCCCTGTAAATATTGGTGTAATTGTAGAATCTGGTTACTTTTTCACTGTGTTTCTCAGTTATTATGCCTTGCCATCATTTTTCTGAGGTACTAGGTAACAATATAAAACTGTTTCTAAAGGAATTTTCTCATGTTTTTCTCAATCATTTTGTGGAGGGCTGGTGTACATCCACAATTCCTTACTGTTGACAAACTGTGCTCTACTTTTTCCTTGCCCCACCATTGTACCTTAATAGTGATTAGGGGCACAAATTACAAAATCTCTCCAAAATAAGTTTGGTTGGGTTTTTTTTTTGGATTGTTCTTTCTTCTCTATAAAGGTGCCCCAAACTGATGGCTGAGTGTTTATTGTAGATGCGTGCACCTATATCTAATCATAAAAACCTGAACAAGTCAACGTGTAGAACTGCTTTAATGCTGACAATGTAAACAACTGATGTTGGCAGAGGAATTTAGATACTGGAAACCCGAGATCGCAGTTTCCAATATGAAATCTATAAAACCAGAAATGCCTTCTATAGATTTGAATGTTTCTTTTTGCAATGGTAATGCAATACTCCTTGCTTCCAGCTTTCTCATAGGGTTGTGATGGTGAACAGGATAAAATAAGCTATTGAATAAAACAAAAGCCATATTCAGTAGCAGAATATTTCTTAATATTGACTATATGTTGCAATGTATCCAATTTAAAAAAAAAAAGCAATCATGCATCCTTTTTTTCATTGTAAATGAAAGTGAAGTAAACAGATTGCTATTTTAGTAACTCATACTAATATATATATTTTTAGTTGTTTTACATTTGAAGTTCAGTTATTTTTTGCCATGCCTTTCTTTTAAGAACAGCATAATGTGTTAGGTTTTTGTTGGGGTTGTTTGTTTGTTTGTTTTTGGTTGGTTGTTTTTTTTTTTTCTTTGATTGAGATCTATGGCCTTTTGTAAAGGGCTATCAATTAGTACTTCCATTAGCTGCTTCCCCTGTGGTCATAGTTTGCCCTGTTTCCAGGAAAGTCCTTTTTAGCTTGGGTGATTTTGGCATGATTTCCAGTAAGTTACATGTAAGAAGCAGCAACGAAAAAAGATAATAGTGCTCTTTTGTGCTCTCTGTAAAAGTAAGGTCTGTATGTCTAAGATGCTCCTCTTAGTACAAAAGTATAAGTAGGCTACTTAAGTGTGAAACTAGGGTCATATTAATACCATTTGTATCCTTTCACCTCTGTAAGCAGGAACTTTATAGTGGTGGAGCTAACCATACAAAACCAAGAACTAAGACAGAGTGCATGAATTATGCAGATTATCTGAGAGAATCTGCCTGTGGATGTCTGTCAATCATGTACTATACAGATGTTCTTTAAGCATGTGGCTGTACTTGCCTCTTGGACAACAGACAATAGCTATTTTGTCTATCAATGTTCTTTTTTTAGCTGTCATATTTTCTTTTATCTTGGGCAGGGCCAAACCTATTTCCTTTAAATAAAGGAGATAAACCATAGCTATTTTTGGAAAGTTCAAAAAAATAACTCCAAGACTCCAATAAGGGAAGCCCCCCCTACTTCCCTCCCTCTTAATGCTGTCCTCCAAGCACCTTGTAGGTCACTGGGCCAGAAGACATTTAACTGCACTTCAGTAGTAGTTACATTCACAGCGTTTAACTAACTAGAGAGAATTTGAAAGCAGCACACTAATTCTGCAGTTATTTATGTGCATATAACTTCCTCAGTAAATGCTGACTATAAAATACTACATATTTAGCTGCTTTTCCCTATTAAAATTCAGTACAGGTCTGCCTACAACTAGCTTTATTTGATCTCCATCCTCAAATTGTTTCTTGGCTGCTTCATGTCATGTCATCCACCCCAGGAAGCAGGTGAGCAATGGCTTGGCTTTATAAGCCAGGCAAATCTCCCATACACCCGAGGTGAAACTTGTTTTGACATGAAGCTTAATCAACAGTACATTGAAATCATGAAAACTGAGGAGGAATTGAACGGCATAAAAGTTTGTTTACCATAGAATGCAACAGAATGTTATTTACCAGTGGACCTGTTTAAAAACAGTATTGATTGCAAAAGGCTCCACTGTGAATTCACAGAATAAACATTTCTATGCAAGTACAACAGTTTTGTGCTTGCTTATTTCAAAATATATTGCATCAGTGGAGAAAACTATTTTATGACAATGTGTATGTTAGTCTGTACTGATCGCATTTATTGCATAATACATTATGCATTGGAGAAAGGGGCTACCTGCTAGACTGAAAGTCATGCAGTTTGGTTTTCAGGCAGTCACTCGCTTCGTCATTTATAATTAACGTAGCTATGCAAATACACAGTCTGTTTCTCTTTTTCTTTGTGTTCTTGAGCCATATTTTTTCTCTTTTCTTTTTGGGTGTTTTTTTTTTTTTTTGGAAGAAAGGTATGGCCATGGGAACCAATTAGCAGGCCTAAATTTGCATATTGAACATGCAGCAATGAGACTTGATGAGAAGAGCATTGGAGGCAAATGGTTGCTATTCTCAGTCCATCCAGCTCACTTACTTTTCCACTGCTAGCTTGTTACCTTCTTTCTCTCTGGATGCCTGTGTCAACCTTTTATTGCCAGAAGTATTAAGGTGGGCACATATTCCTGCTGCTCGTGATGGTGCTGACTAGCTCCTTCCCTTGCATTTGAGGGAGCTGATACTGACCTGATGATCCTTAAGGACTTGGGATGGTAAGGAAATCCATGTGTATAATAAACTTTAAATTACTATTAGAAACATTAGTAAGTAATCGTGGTTTTAAACCTGAGCTGAATTCATGATGGCTTCAAAAGTCTCTGGATTTGGCCCAGCGAGCAGAACAACAATGTTGCTTTTAACACCTATAGGAGTATTTTTTTTAAAAAAAGTTCAAAACATACTGTTTTACTCAGAATCAGCTCTGCAAGGTTCATCAGAAGGAGGCTCCTTGGTGACTCCATCTTAGGTGAGTGCAGACTGTCACAGGATTATGGCTGTGGTAGGTGGAGTGAGCACTGCAGTACGTAGTCATGTTGGACTGAATGGTTAAGGATAGACTGAAACATTGCCAGCTTTGCTGCCAAAGCCTGCATCCTATGACACTGGATTCTAAACCTGGTTTAAAAATCATTCTTCTAACACTGTCTCCTTTTGGTCGTATTCCAAATGCAGATGCTCTGTGGACAGATATCAGGCAATTGGTGCTCCTTGTCCCAGGCTGCTAAAAAAAAAATAATCAGCTATTTTCCAACTCCATAAGCCAGCTAGACTTTGAGCCATATGTGGGCTTCTTCACGTTGACGCTTTTTCTTTATTCTTATTGCTGTATTCCCCTTCCCTGCTGTCCCTGTGCAGGTTTGTCAAGGTGCAATCCTTTGTCCTGAGGGTCTGTAGTGTCTCCTGTCTCGTGACTGTAAGCAATTTGATGTAGGGACAGTCTTCACTGCACCATGTGAGTGCAGAGTGTGCTTTTCAGCTTTATTAAACTACAGCAAATGAGCTGATTCTATCCTTATGCGTTATGAAGTATCCCAAATCCAATTCATTATTCTCCTGCTGCTCTGTTGAGAAGCATGTGTGTATGAGATGGTCTCTTCCTGTCTGTCCAGGCAAATGCCATGAAATGTATACGTGTGTGTGTGTGTGCACGTGCGCAATACTGTTTGTTACTGCAAAGTAAAATAATATAGAATTTTATCTTATTTAAGCGTGATCACTAGGCTTTTTATTTTTCCCACTGCATCGCTTCTGTTTCTCACTTTTAATTTTCTTTCAAGCAAAATTTTAATCTCGTGACGTTTCTTGAAAGTTTTAAATGCATGACATGGCTGTTGTTTGAAGACTGTCACGCACCAGTGGTATTTTAAATTCACAGTGTCTGACACAGCTAATGATGATTTATCCCTGGACGTTTATAGAGCTCTTTGTTGATCTGTGTGCCTGTAGCATTCAAAAGAAACTTTGGGTTTTTTTCTTGGGGTTTTTTGTTTTTCAAATTGTGTTTTCATATTTCCATGTGGAAAAGTAAGAGAAACAGAGGAAGGAGAACAACTACAGTGCAACAGTCCTACTGTTTAGTTTTATTCTGTTGCATTAACTTCCCTTGCAGATACTGCATGTTTCAGAATGTCATATTACGTATGTATTAGACCAGAATAGGAGTTATTTTGAGATGAAAATCATTGACAAAATTGATATAAAGTGAAATTAGATCAATCTTTTTTTTTAAACACGTATGGAGTAAGCTTCCAAATACATACTGCTGCCTGTGCAGGCAAGCAATACAGTGCTCACTGCCGTCCGAGGCCAAGCCTCTAATAACAGCAATGAGGGTGAATATTTAGTGTTCTGAAGAATGGAAGACAAAGACTGAGAAAAGCGTAACTGGCATTTCCACTTTGACTTTGTTTTACTTGCGCAACAGGCCTCATTGGCTTGTATCCGTTTGTTTGCAAATTGAGCTCCATTTTGTTCAACATTTGTTTATACTCTTAATTTACCCTGATGTAATTTTAAATCTGAACTGGTTTATGTAGGTCAGTCTCAGACTTGCAGGTCTCTCTGGCCTTAGAAAAATGTGTTCCCTAAAAAAAGATGGGTGGGATTTTACTTCTGGAAGTTGAGTGAATGTGACCTTTTCCTTTCAGACCAGGATAACAGCAAAGTGCTGTTACATATTTAAGCCAGCCTGGTAATGAGGTAATCTCTTGACACTTTGACCAGAACACATTAAGCTGTTGAAAAATTTTCAGTCTTATAGCCACACATTTACTCTGATTTTTAAAGGTATATGTGATTTGCTAATGTCAGTTATATTCCCTTTCTCCTGCAAAATGCTGTAGTCCATTTGTTGAGGTAGCCTAGTTTGTGTGCTGGTTTGACACAGGAAGGAGAAAACAGATGAAATCAAACCACTAAGCTATAGCAGCTCAGGGAACGTTCTTCATTCTGAAGACTCGTAAGTTCTTCTCATGCATTTCAAAATTATTATGTATTTTTGCTCATAAACACCCTTTGGACATTGAACCCTTATTCCTCATTACTTTTCTTTTGTAGACTTTGTTAATTAATGTAGGCTTCTTTGGTTGCAAGGCTATCTGGAATGGGTGCATTTTTAATTGTTCCTTTATTTTGTTGTCAGTAATGAATTTGGCTTAGAGCAAATGAAGTAGTGACACATGTAAAATAATAAGAAATATGTCTTTTGCAAGGTTGTACATAGGAATGTATTTAATTTGTATAGTTGCAAGATGAGTGTATTCTACTGAGCCACATATTGAAACATAATGATTTGCAACCGAAAGAATTATTTAAATTTGAAGCTTGTGGGTAGCTATCTTTTGAGACTTCACTGGAAAAAATAAAAGTTCTTATTTAGCATGATAAATAAGTATCCATGCCTGAAAAGACTAACGTATGTGCTTAACTTTGGTCTGTATAAAGAGCCGGCATACTCCGACTTAATTAAGGCCTTATACTGCGTGTGTAAACACAGATTATGTAAAATTGTGGGAGCTCAATGCAGAGACAGGGTCCTCCTGCCTGGGGCATGAGCAAACGCTCTGGGAAAGCCTGCACATGGCAGCAGGCAGCAGGGCGATGCTGAGCTGGGCCTGCCCTGCCTGAGGGCTGGAGAGGACGCCTGTCAGCGTGGTGCTGCTCGGCGGCTCTCGGTGCCTGAGAGGAAGCGGGAATTGGCTCGCAGAGCCGTACTGCGCCAGCTGGGCCTGCGGCGGTACCTCGGCGTAGTGCGGCGCCGTGCACCTGGGCGTACCAGCCGGCCAGCGCTTGGACTGCTGTTTTATTCCTGGTTGGTGAAATGAGGAAAAGGGTGTTTGGGGTTTTTTTTCCTTCCTTTACTAATATAATATGAGGACTACTTTCTGAAGTTCTGGAATGGTTGACAGCCACCTGAGCATGAGCCAGCAGTGTGCTCAGGTGGCCAAGAAGGCCAACGACACCCTGGCTTGTATCAGGAACAGTGTGGCCAGCAGGAGCAGGGCAGTGATCGTGCCCCTGTACTGGGCACTGGTGAGGCCGCACCTCGAGTACTGTGTTCAGTTTTGGGCCCCTCACTACAAGAAGGACATCGAGGTGCTGGAGCGTGTCCAAAGAAGGGCAACAAAGTTGGTGAAGGGTTTGGATAACAAGTCTTATGAGGAGCAGCTGAGGGAACTGGAGTTGTTTAGCCTGGAGGAGGCTGAGGGCAGACCTTATCGCTCTCTACAACTACCTGAAAAGAGTTTGTAGCGAGGCGCGGGTCAGTCTCTTCTCCCTTGTAACAAGCGATAGGATGAGAGGAAACGGCCTCAAGCTGCACCAGGGGAATTTAGGTTGGATATTAGGAAAAACTTCTTCACCGAAAGGGTTGTCAGGCATTGGAACAGGCTGCTGAGGGAGGAGGTTGAGTCTTCATCCCTGGAGGTATTTAAAAGATGTGTAGACGTGGCGCTTGAGGATATGGTTTAGTGGTGGACTTGGCAGTGATAGGTTAGCGGTTGGACTCAATGATCTTAAGGGTCTTTTCCAACCTTGACGATTCTATGATTCTATGAAGGGTGTCTGTGTTGAAGGGAGTTTTGATATTTTTCTGCAGCAAGGATTGCCCTAGGAGTGTGGCCGTTTTTAATGGAAATACTTTTTCATAATATTACTGTTTCTGAAAGTCATTTTTTCTTTTTATTGCCAACCCTCTAGTCCCTCTTCTATGTATTTCTTTGTCCTGCTTCATCACTTTTCATCTTCACTTCTGTGATTATACACAATACTGCCCCAAACCCATTTGTTTTCATTCTTCCTCGCTGTGCTTTTGCAATTCTAAAATTATTCTCGTCATTTCCTTTTGCCAATTTTTGCTTGGTGGCTGTTGTTATACTTTCCTCATTATTATTAAATGATCTGTTACCCTTCTTTCCTTCCTTTCCTAAAATCCAGCTGATCAGAATAAACCAGGGGAGATGGATTGTTCCATTAACCTTGGTGGTTTGCTACCAGTGAAAGCTCAAAAGGCACTCAGTATTTTTTTTTTTTTTAGTTTAAACTCTTGTTTCTTCTGAAAGGTAGTGAGCAGTACTCTCTGTTTGGAGATGTAAATCTGAATTGCTACTTATTTTTGCCTGATTGGAAGTAAACTATTTGCAGAGTTGATGATAAAGGAATACGCCTGGAACTATATTATCTTCTCCCATATAGTTAAAGAAATGGGACTGATTCTGAATAATTACTCCGGGGAGGGACTACAAAAGGAAAAGAGATATTCAGATTAGTTTCATTATTTTGGTTTAGAAGGAGGTTTATTATTATACTAAGCATGTCCTTTCTTTACAGGTTATGTTAGGAAACAGAGCAGTGTAGTGTGCGGTGAGATTGCAGGTCATAAGTGGGGTATTGGTGCAATATGTTACCGCCATTTCTCTGATGTTCCACAGACAGAATAATGTCTAGAATGAAAATTTGGCAACATTTGAGGGTTCTTCCACCATTTATAGCACTTAACCATCCTCAGTTTCATTACAAATACTTTAATTGCTATAAAGAATTTAGAGAAAATAAAATATGCCTTATTGTTAACATTTGCTTTATGATTGTAAATAACGAGTTCAGTACAGGTGATGGCAGCTGTACAGAATGGAGAGGTGACTAAATGTTTACTGACAGTATTTTTACTGAAGTAATGAGATGCTGCAGATGACCCAATGTCATGGGTTTTTTTTCTTCCAGGGCTTCTGATGGTGGAAAGACCGTTGGCACCATTGAAGTCAATCTTGTGAAGATGGGAGAGCTAGAGGATGGGGAAACAGACCACATCACAACAGATGCCCAGGATCAAAAGGTAGAAACTCAGTTAATTGCACAAAGTTAATTGGAATGATCAGCTGTACCAAATGCCTAAATTACTAATTCCAAATTGGGTTAAGGGCTCAATCAAAAAAATCTGGAATAAAATAGTATATACACTTGATCTTCCTAAATTAAAACCAATTTTTCATTAAAATGTACAGAGTAATAGTCTATCCTCAGTTTACTAGTCCCTCTCCTTCTTTAGGCAAAAAAAAGAGCTGATTTTGACCTCAATTGACCATATTCAATCACTCCTGATCAAAAAACTGTCCATAGAGACGCCATAAATCTGACTTCTTTTTCCCTTGGACAGTTCCTCTGTTTTCTGCCCTTGAAGTCCTGTTCACGTGGATTTTTATGTGCAACCTGTGTCCACAATACTGAAAACCTGGAAAGAATGACAGACAGGCAAGCCAAAGAAGAGGTGAATCCCCTTGGAAAGGGGCAGGTTCATGCAAAGCTGCATGTCATGGGAGCACACCATGGTGGGGAAAATCAACAGGCGGGAACTGAGTAGCAATGATGCCTCAGAGTGCTAGCACAGGGCAGCGTTGACCAGACCAGTATGTAGTGATTCTAATTTGGGGTGCTCATTGTGTGGGAGAAGAGGAAGGAAGACCATAATACCTATGGCATAGTGCTGTACGCTGTGGTGTATTCTGCTCTTCATGAAAAAAAACCCAAACCTTTAGATAATGCTACAGGTAATGTAAGATTAAGGACTGCATTTTTGTTGTTGTTGTTGTTTGTAAGTAAGATATAAGAATATATTTTTGGAAAAAAGGGGTTGTTTTGAATATCTTTTCTTCTCAGCCAGAACAGTCTGCTTTTGGGCCAACCTCTGAGGATAGATTTTACACTTTTTAAACCATTCTCAATGGATCTCAATGCCCTTTTAAAACAATGGACCAGTGGGACCAGTTCCAAAGAAGCCAACGAATGTTGTGAAATCTTTCTGGTTTTGTACTACAAAACTTCCACAAGATATGCAACATGGACTGTTTTTTCAGCCTTCTCTTTTGTTTTGCTTTTCTTCTATTTCAAAATGTGGGACAAGAGTTCTCACAATTATTTGAGATGTAATTAATGATCCGTGTCTAGCTTGGGCGAGCTAGAAGGCTTTAAAAGCACCTTTCTAGGGGGTTTAATACCTGTCAAGAAAGACCAACCCTGTGACACCTGTATTTTCTGTGGTCTTTAAGGAATTCTTATTTTTTATGATTAGTTGCATCATGGAGTCTTAGTTTTATATGTTCATAGCGAGGATGCAATTGTGAGAAGGTAGTTATTGAATTACTTCAAAGAAATTAGTTCTGAATTAGGTTTGCTAACTTGTAGATAAATTATGTGCATGGAATTCCTCATGGAAGAGTAAGCTATTAGTTAAATTCAATCTGAGATATCAACTAGTAGGGAGTACATCATGTCTTGTTCTTTGCTTGGAGTTCTGCAGCAGAACATGTAGAAAGTGGGGAAGCCTCAGGAGCAGAGCTCCCTATCACCTTTAGAGGCTGGGTTTTTTCTGACTGGCGGCAGGAGGAGCATTAAAAATATACATCCTAGTACTTTTAACATAGGTTTACTCCAGTTGATTTTTCCAGAAACTTTTTATACTTCTATACATGAATCTTATCAAAACAGTCTTCCAGTTCACTTGTATAACATATTACTTTAATCACAAGCTGTGATTACATTTTAAAGACTTTTTGTGGTTCCTACTTCTCCCTTGTTTAAAAATTAATAGACTTTTATTCTGACACTGTGCACGTGAAAACTGCCTTGTCAAAAGAAACCGCTCTGAAAACACAGAACTTGTCAAAAATTATTTTAACCTCTGCCATTGTATTGATAGGAAACCTGTTTTATTACGGAATAGCTGATCATATTTTGCCATTTTCTCTGGGATAATTCGGATTTTGTTACAGTATATTGGAACAGAAATATAAAGAAAAAATATAAATTGTAATTAAGGGCTGGGAAATTATATTATCAGTGATGTTTTTCAGTCTGCCACTTGTAAACAGCTGTGAATTCCCTTGTAACACCTGAATGTGTTATATTTGTGATTGCGTTTCTTCTGTAGTGTGCATTGGTTCGTGAGTGTACAGCCACTGAAAGCATAAGTGGTAAAGACAACTTGCCTTCGTTAAATGCAGGTAAGTATTCTAACATCGATAGAAGATAACTGTTGCAACGCTGTATCAGATCCTGAAGAAACCACAAAGATTTGGGGCAGAGCTCTGAAAAGGCTCTTCAAATTATGCACAAATTTTTAAGTTTAATATTTTAATGTTTTATACATATTTGACGGTATCATTTTACTGAGAACATGGGGAAGACTTCCGGAAATGTCCATTATGCTTTCTGAAACGCTGCTAGTCTCCCACTCCTACATCTTTACTGACAGTCTTGAAAATCATTAAACAGTGACTTCAGTGGGCATGGAATTAACCTCATAAGTTTTTGTCATGTCATTGCATGACATTCTGTTAAAGTAATTATGCATTATTTGCAACTGAATACCCTGGAGAATTAATCTCTCATAGCTGATGAAGTGGCCATTTCAGTTTGATCTGGAAGCTATATGTCCTAAAATTGAAGGAAGCTGTTGGCAAGGCATTCTCAATTCTAAGTCAACTCTGGGCTTGAGTGTGTGGTATTGAATGGATCTATTTCTCTTTCATTATACTGAGAAATATTACATGCTGATATGCCGCACCATAAAAGTTTTATTAGCCCAAGTTTATGAATCTCCATTACTCTGCTGTAACAATGTCACAAATAAGTTTTATGGGTCATCTGAAACCACAGCACTGTCAAGAATTCTGTCTATTTGCTGCATACAGTTGAAGAGAAGTGTTACTGAAGTTTTGAAACCTTTTAAAACCTTTATTGAAACTTTTTCACATGACTTCAGTGGTAGGACAGGAGATTTGTTAGACTAGCTTTGCACCCTGAAGGAAGCACTAGAAACCTCCAAAAAGTAGGTTTTTTTCCATGTATGTATGAATGCTGTAATTATTAAATTTCTTTTAGTGATTTGTTGAGACTAGATCAGAGGCAGGGAAAATTTTTTTCTTCAGGATTGCCATTTCTTTTCACTGTTTCAGTGTGGGACTAGGTATGTTTATGGAAAAGATATTCATTAAGAATTACTAAATGCACAGGAACTATGTCTGGCTCTGGAAATTCCTGAACTGAAAATAGCTGGAGACAGGGAGGGCATCTTGCATCTCTGGGTATCTACTTGACGCTCTTCTTGGAGACAAGATACAGAGCTAGTTGAGTGATTCGGTCTAACTCAGGGCAGTCATTCTTTGATTCTGATTCTGCATGTCATCCAGATAAGTGGGTCTCAAAGAAATGACCTTTCTGTTCAAAGAAAATGTTACTGATTCACAACCAATTTTTTTTCAATTTGCTGCCTCCATTGGGTGGCTTTGATTGGAGGGTTTTGCTGCGTTTTTTGGACAGGGAAATGCTGTATCTTGGGCAATGTACTTTGTTGGAACTGTTGGAGTTTCCAAGGTAGATGTCAGTTTTATTAATAATGAAATTTAGATCACTTTGACATGAGTATTGGCACGTGATTCTACAATATATCTAGGCAGCATTTAACATTTCTACATTTCTTACTGTCCTGTACAAAAACACAACATAAAACCAAAACCCCACCCTACCCAACATCGCTAGGGTTTATAAAGTCAAACTTGTGACAGAGGTTTTTTTATCATTTTTTGTTTTTGAAAGGAGTTGAGAGGAAAGAGCAGAACTGCAGATGCATATACAAGAAATGACAGCAGGCAGGATATTGGAAAGAGTTTTCAGTCACAGGAAGTTTGTTCTAATAAATACTTATTCTTCAGTCTGTTTCCTGTACTTGTGACTTCCTCTTCTCACCCCAGCATTGCCTCCATTTCCCTGCAGACACTTGGCACCAGCTGCAGGTTTTGTCAGTCCCAATTTTTTTACTGAATTCCCAATTTCTTCTCTTAAAAGATTTTAGCTCTCCTTTTATACTCTCAGCCTCTTTGCTCAACCGGTCAGACTTCCTCCCCAGCATGCCTCCATGACTGGGCTTCATGTGGATCAAAGCACTCTCTGTTGCCTGGAGACTGGTTTTCTCCTATGGGTACCGGTGCTGCCCGTAAGTGGCTGTATCACACGTTAGCTCTGCCCAAAAGCATACTCATCCACTCTGTGCGAATGATGCGTGCACAGCTTTGTTGGTATTAGAAGCTGGGAAGGATCCAAGAATTTTCAGTGAAGGTAGACCCTTGGTGCATGTATGAGGTGTTAACTTCAAGTTTTGAGTTTTTATATACTGGGATTTCTTTCCCGAGGCTTATGGCATTGTCAGATCTGGGTGGATTGCCGTGGATATGGTAAGATGCACATCTCTCTAAAAGATTTACTGTCAGAATTCAAGTTTATAAAGCACAAAACTTTCTATTGCAGATTTCTGGCCTCATTCTGTGTAGCTGGGCCTTCTTAACTGAAAAATCTCAAAAATAATCAGTTTAATCCAGACAGATTTCAGTGTGGCAAAATTAGAGGACTGAAGGGAAAGCAACAGTATCGGTAATGTGCTATATTACAGGCAGCCTGACAACATCAACATTGCCTGCACTTCTTTCCCTGCTGTGTACATACAAAACTATCTACAGTATAGTATATATTCCATAAACCTATGTATTTAGTACACGTGTATACTGTTGTAAAGATTTCTGGTTCTTTCTGTCTTGTGTTGTTTATCAGGCCTTCAAAAACACAAAACTGAAAAAATACCCCTATGTGAATCTTTAAGCCTGTAGGCATAGATGCAGATTGGCATTCTTCTGAAATCTAAATCTTAATATAAGGAACTCGCAGCCCTCAAGTGAGTTATGAGGCACTTACTGAGTGAGTGGAAATGAGCATCATATTTCACAGAGGCTTATCACTATTCCATTTATACCCCAAGAGATTGAGTTTATATGTCTCAAAAATCAGTTATTTATTTATAACACTGGGGAGTTTGCCAATTGTTTGCATGTAAACATTGCACTTTACAATAAAAAAGAGAATAAAAGTAATTGAAATTAAGCAAAAGTTAAGAAAGTTGAAATTATTCTTCCTGAGATAATATGCATAATAAACCAATGCTACAAAGGAATTTATAAATAGAAACACTGTTAGTAAATTAGTATATGGCAGCGCTATGCTTTGATCTATGTTCAATAGGGAACAAAAATGAAAACAGAATATTCGATCTTTTATTAATTTTTTATTTTACTTGCAGAGGAAGCAGTCTGAAGGATATTGCATGGAATAAAAGGCACAGAAGCCTTTAAATTTAAAAATTAGAATGTCCAAAAATATGGATGGTTAAATATATGGTATTGGCTTTTAGGCTTCATGCTACAGAGAAAGGCTTTTAAAATAGTTTTTTCTCCTTTTATCTGCTGCAGTTCATCTGGACTTTTTTTGTTCCAGTGCCTTTCATGATCACTGTCTAAATACAGGAATTATTATCTTTGAGACTTTCATTCATTTTAATAACTACTTTATACAAAAACCAAATCCAGTCTTGCTATTCTTACTGTTTGGGTGGTTTTACATACCTTCTGGATTTCTTTTTTAGACAACTTGTTGTAATTAGAAAGCAATTATTGTTCTAATTGGAAAGCAAAACACATCTGAGATTTTATGGAATCACATTACTTCAGTAGCTCTGTTTATATGAAAAACAAAGTATTGTGCAGCCCTTATGGACAATCTCAAGCTTTAGCAATACTGCAGATGGGAATTATTTGGATTCCATGTGAAAACAAAATTCCCAGGGTTCTTTCTGAGATTGTAAATGAAATTTTCTTCATAAACCCATGGAGAGATGCTTTGGCCATTTTTTAAAACTTGAAACACATTTGAGGTTATACCCATCTGAAAATTCAGACTCGGAGGTAATACCTGAAGAGTAGTTCAATATTTCTAACAATGACAAAAGTGACAACTTTTGGATCCACATTTTCAAAGTGATTCCTAGTCTCCCTTGCTATCATGCTACAGTCGTGCTGGGTGGTTGGTTTGATTTTGTTTTTTTCCCGTGGTAGTGGTGACAGTGGGCAGATGGGAGGAAAGAGATTGCAGAGTTATGTATGTACATTAGGTTCTCACAGACAAATGTGAATTTTTGAGTGTAGTAGCTTCTTAGTGCAAATTCAAGGGCTGTTACTGGAAAAACATCCTTTAATAAATTCTTGGGAAGTAGATATAAAAAGGTAAAATAAAGAAAAGAGCCTTTTCTGTCTGGGGAATGATAATCTGAAATGTCGTGGTAAAAAGTATCAGCCTGCTTCCTGGCAATCAGGTAGTACTACAAACAAACAAACAAAACTATCATCTGTTTTGGCAGGTTTCTGTTTAAGGATGGAACTGAATTAGCCCTTAGTTTCCTGAGCTCCCCCTGACATATGAAGATTGTCATTCCCTGTCTTGTTAATGGCAGATGACTGATGCCATACATCTACTTTGTGGATTGACAGAGGCTGTCAATAGTACTGACAAAACTGATTTTGTTAACTAGAAGAATCTCAGCAAAAGAGGAGGAAAATAGAAAAGCATTACAGCATATTTTAATCAAGTACTATAATAAAGGCTACTATAATAAAGGCCACACCAGACACTGGGTATAGGTTGATCATAGGCACAGGACTTAGAGATGCTTTTCTTTTTGTAGTGGACAATAGTTAAGCATGTGTGGTGAAGATTCTCAAGCTGTAAAATGCGTGTAAAGATGCTTGAACATTGAGGTATTTTGAGTGTTAGTAGTGAACAAAACCTGCTGTTACTCATATGCCATAGCTATCAAGCATCTACTAGGCTTATTTAATAACAGTAAGTCAGAATTTAGTTTTTGTAAATAAAATCACTAATAAATAAAGCCAAATGACTCTAAAAGGGCTTCCAGTTTCTCATCAAAGACTCATGATTAAAGAGATCTCAGTGGAGTGATTGTAACAGAAAACAATGCATCTGCAATGCTTTAAACATGATTATTTACAACGTTCCTTTCTTTATGAATTGCCAACAACTGTTTTATTACAGATCTCTTTGAGTATGCAGTCTTGTTTTAGGCCTTTCCTAAAGGACATCCATTAAAAGAAGGTTTGATTGGATAGACAAGATAGTTTTTGTATCTTCAGTAACTTGGTCTGTGTTTTTCATTCTCTATAAATCAGCCTACATAGGCAATAATGGTGGCAGTGAGTTGTGAAGCTGAAATTTCTATTAGTAGATGTTGTTTAGACAGCAACAGTTTCCTCGCAGCACACATGGGAAATGCATTCCTTTGAGTTATAGACCGTTCAGAGGCAGATCAATGGGAGTCTGCTCTAAGGCAGCTTTTTCCAGAAGGCTGATAGAAAGGTACTGTTGGAGGATTTGGATGGCTGTCCAAAGTCATTCTGAGTTAGGAAGCAGCGGATGTATGTGTTAAATGACAATCATTTGTCTCCCAGTAAGCTTACTAAAGTAGTCAAACAAAACTTTCCTTTCTCAGCTTTTTCCCCATTTGCTCTTTCTGGAAAATCAGTTAAGAGTGGGGGGAGTGGGAGAAGGAAAGGAGAGAATAGAAATTTCCCACCTTTATTATAGAGCACCATTGTAAGATCTGAATGGAAACATAGCCAAAATGTGAGACCTTTAAGATAAAAACCGTGGTGGGTTTTAAGTGTAACCTTCCAAGACACTGAGTAACGTGATTGTCCTATGTCAAGTTACAACAGTGGTCAGAGAACAGTGTGTGTAACATATTTACAGTTTTCTTATATTTATTTCTATGTAGTGGCAGTCTCTTGACCATGTCAATGATCAAGTTTCCTTTAATGTAGATGCACACCATCTATTTGTGTTAATGACTTCTGTGTGTGCATATCACAGAGAAGATGCATCAGATAAACCAACCCCCGAGACATGCTTTAGTTGTCTCATGCAATTTATTAGCAATGTGAGTGATTCCAGCAGATGGTAAGTGATGGTGTTGACTGTATGTGAGTTCATTGTTTATTTGTGCATTCCATTTTTCCTAACTGTATCTTAAGTGTACGAATAGAAAGCATAATTTACGTTCTCACTACACTGAAGTTGTAAATTCACAGGGTACCTACTGTGTGACTAAAATGTGATTTATCTACTGCACTGGTAATATTTTGTCCTCCTCATGCTGCTATGATAAATCAAATTAAAATTTTGCATCTAAAATTAATTCTGGAAGCAAGGCGGGGGAATAATGTATTATTTTTGGACGAAATTGTCATAAATTTTCAAAGAGTCATAACACCACAGTAAAGCAATGATACAATTTTTCCTCTCTACAGTGTTAAAAAACCCTATCTGTAAGTTATACAGATTCCCTACTTCTGACAACAAGTGGATGCGGATCCGGGAACAGATGGCTGAGACCACCCTCTCTTTCCATGTTCCTAAAGAACTGATCAATCTGCACATAAAGGAGGATATGAGAAGGTAAGGAAGAAGTAGCAGCAATAGTAAATACTAATTTTATTTTTCTGAGTTGGAATAATGTAATTAATGAGCTAAAAATGTTAATTTGTAGTATGAAATAGGTGAAATGTAGTGATCTTTTTGGCTGCTAAGAATTTACAGCTGTAACTGAACAACAGAACTGATTGCTCAGAATTTTTAAGACTCCAGTGACTTCACGAGTTCTGAGCAATTAAACTGTGCTAGAGCACGGTCATGACTTTAAATGTGTAAGCATCAAGATTTGGTTAAAAATACTAATATTCTGAAAAGTTAACATTTTATGAAGAAACAACTCATGACAAGGGTGTGAACTATGTTGTAGTGTGTTTGGCTTTGTGCTTGGGCAATGCTAATATCGCAGACAAACATGCAAGCAATGGAAAATGATGTAACTGTAGTTAATGTAGGAGCAGCAAGAATATAAATCACATTCCTCTCCCTAATATAAATTAGTTGGCATAAGAAAAGGATACCAAAGTAATGTAAGTTTGGAACCGTTGTTCATGCTTGCCCTTGTAACCAGGACAGACATATGAGGATCATTACAATATATATGGCCTGTGAAAAAACAGGATAGGGAGCACAAATGTCCCCAAATCCTTTGTATGTCCAAATTCCCGCTTCGGGGACTAAAATGACAGCCTGTCCCTTGAATATTTGTAAGTTGTGCTGTACAGCTGTGGAAAAAAGTGATACTTCTAGCAGTCTGGGTCTTCCCTGAAAGCACACCTTTTTCCAATGATAAATGGTGGTGCAGAAGATAATGTTGCCTCTTTCCCCCTGAAAGTTGCCTCACACATAGGTGGACAACTGGTCTCGTGTATGAGAGTAACCCCGTGAGCTATTGCTGCATCCCAAAGCCATCCTGTGTGCTTTCAGGCAGCTCCCTCCATCAGAGGGGGTTGCCTGTGGTTGTTTACAGTGGTTGTTTGTCCTGCAATAGGAACTGCTTTTCTTTTTTATTCACCCCATCTGCTGCTTCTGTATGATCTTTTTATGGCAATAGAACAGCATGTGGGAGACCAGAATCTTGCTTTTAATAAAGTCAATGGACTGATACATACTTACGCATGGTGATGATGGGTTATAAAAATCATATGAATTGTTAAAATACTTTATTCATTTAATAAGTGTTTAGGCATTTATGGCCTGATCTGGTTTGAGAATACTAATGTGTAAGGTTTTTTTTTAGTAAGCAATAAAAATAGATTATGCTGACTTGCACAGTTCATCTACTTCCCAGATATTCATTTGCCCCATGGGTAAATGCCTTTTAAATGTTAGGGGATTACTTTAACCACTTTAGCTACTACTGCATTATTCTCTCCAAAGGCATAACGCATGTAATAGCACTTGCTCTTATTTCATATTATAGCATTCACCTTCTTGGATAAAGTCACAGTAAAGAACCACCATTATTTGGGGTTTTTTAACAATTATTCAATACTTGCCAAAATAAAGAAGAGCTTTGGGGAAGAAACAGAAGTAAAAGTTGGTCAAAGATTGAGGCAAGTGGTTCAGATTTTCCTGACTGCCAATGTGGTTGGCTGTTCATGCCTAGTAGAAAGTGTGGGTGTGAGAGAAAGAGAGGCAAAGTGATTGTATCATTCTAAGTGAGGGTGTAAGACCAACCAAGAAGAGCAACAACGTGTGGTACAATGGTAGCAGATGGTGGGAATAGGGGCATCTGTGTCACCTATCGTCATATAAGCGTGTAGGTTGGAGCTTCAGCTTTGTATGGGCTTTGCTTTTTGAAATAATTGTAAAGATGTGTGCTCTTGTGGGCTCCTTACATTTGTAAAGTAGTAAAATGATGTTAGGAGGATATTGTTATGTTAGTTCTTGAACTTGTACAAAACTTACACTGTACCATCTTGAGGTTATTCTCTTCTGAAGCATTTGTTTCTGCATCTTTTTTTCCCTAGTTGGTATAAAGTAATACATATTTTCATCTTAGAGGCCACTTATTATCATCCTCAGCCTGCTCCATTTTATTCCCATTGTGGCTTCAATATAGCTGGCTCTGAAGCAATTACCTATCAAAAATATTCAAGTGAAGTGTTAATCCCATTCAGTATTGTATTTCAAATTGTAATTTAAATTCCCTTTTTTCATAGCTCTTAAGATTGCTTTTCTCTTGATAAAACTACAGTGTTCATTGTTAACCAAACTTTTTCATTTACTGGCATGATACTCTGAGATATGTAACCTCTAAGGATGTTTAACTTTGTTTTTCAGTGTGAAATAATGTTTTTAAAGATATGCATGCGTTAAAGAATTTGTCCATCAAACCTCATTGGAAGATGTTTTAATAGGAGCTATATGGTCATTTTAATTGTTCTAGTAAGGGTCATACAGTCTGCTTTGCTGTTTTTTATTAAGAAATTATTTCTGTTTCCTCCTCAAGGTTTTCCAGTGGGTCCTTTACCCTGCTTTTAGTATTTCTTTACACAAATCTTGTCCACATATTTTGTCTGTCGTGCAAGATTAACCAGGTAGTTCTTCGAACCCGATGATTATAAAAAAGAATTAGTTTACAATAATTGTCCACAAAGTTGATTGACCCGTATAATCTAAGCTTGCATTTGTAGATGTAACTTGTGTTGCACTCAATCAGCACAGCAAGAGAATTGGGAGACTATAGTAGAAGCTGCAGTACACGTGCCTTTCAGATTTGCCAGTAAAGCTCTTCTGAGCCCCTTGGAACCAAACTCATCTTTGACTGAAAGGAAATTCCACCTACTTATGGCTAAATTTGTCCCATTCCATTTGTGGTCACAACCTGTAAACAAATTTGAAGGATAAATTGCTGAATTTCCCTTGAACCCTCTCTCCAGAATACAAAGCATGCTCAAGCTTTCTTCCTGCATCAGGAATGGCTGTCCTGTCTCAGTTCCATTAGCTTTTTCTTGTGCAAATCTATGCTGTTTGTCTGTTTTCTGGTTTCTTTCTTGTAACATTACAGAATGAGGACAAAGTTCAGACTTTCTGAATGATGTATGTTTCTCTACTACCTTTTAATAAACAACTTCTATAGAGAAAAGGAGACCCACGCGGAAATGCCGTGTGTTGGGAGTAGGCATTGATTTTTCTGGCCTTTGCATGTTATTTTTTACAGGACTTATTTTTTTGAGGAATTGCACTGCAAAAACATTGTACTGATAGAGGTAGCAGCAGAAAAGAAGTTATTCTGAGCAAACTTACCATGACGTTCGAACCTGCTTGAACCAACTACATTTAGACGGGCACTGTTAATATGCACTTAAGGACTTTTAAAGCCTGGCTTCAAGTAACTACCTCCCCCAAATGTTCAGAGAAGTAATTTTTTCAACACTTAAAAATTCTCCAAATGTGTCAGTAGAATGTAGCTCCAATACATGCATATGCGGTATTTACCACATTGTGCATCAAAAATGGTGCAAAACCTTTCTCTTCTTATTCCACATCAGTTACTGCATTGAGGGATACAAGTATATGAATGTAAGTGTAACTTGAATTTTTGTGAGTAGTTTTTGGATAACTGCTGCCCTCAAACATGAACAGTTTAAAAACCATTAATTTATAAACTAAAGGATAAAGTGCATTGTAATGAATGAACACTACATATTTCTCTGTACTCTTGATTTCACTGCTCATAACTAATTTTGGAAAAGATGGCCTCTGTGAAAGCCTAAGGATTTTTCACATCAGGCTTTAATGAAGTAAAATTTGCTGGGCTGTACTTCGTAATTAGGTGTTTGAAGTTGTAGTGCACTGGAATGGAGTAACATTTCCTAATTTGTTTTGTGCTAGTTACCTCTACATAGCATTACCTATTATTCAGCAGTGCTGAAAGCTATAAAATGTTAACTTAAATACTGACTGTCCTGTCAGAGAGGGTTTTTGTTACTGTTTTATGCAAAATCTACCGAGGCACTAAGACTCTAGAAAATCATTCTGTACCAGCCAACAATTCTTCTCAGAGACTTATATTTGTGCACAGCATGCCCCAGTCTCAAAAAAAATTCATCTTGAGCAAATGATATAACCTGTAAGTTGTCTTAGAGCCTCCCACATTATAGTGAAGGACCATACAAAACCAGAGCAAATAATAATATTCTTCTCAAGATTATAACTGTTTTAACACACTCCAATTCTGTCATCACAAAAAGCATTTGAATTTTTACATTATTAACCAGAAATTTTGCACTTACCCATACTTACCTGTGGTTCTATTAGCACTGAGTTGAGCGTAATTTTGTCAGTTCATGTCAGTGGGGGTGCACAGAATATAAATTAGAGGCATTAAGGTGATTAAAAAAGCTTTCTACAATTTTATTATGTTGCTCATGTCATAAAGATCCTCACTGTTTTGAATGAGGCACTCTGATTAATAAGCTGGGGAAAAAAGAAAACAGAAACCCACAAAAGAGTTTAAATGCATGAGTAATCATGCAATTAATAATGTGATTAATCTTTCCACATATATGATTTCAAGCTGAAAGAAAAAAATGAAGTTATAAATAAAAACTGTGTGTGTAAAATGTTTTTGCTTATATCATAGGGCTGAAGCAACATCGTCTTAAGCTGATTCCAGTGTTTCCTGATGAAACAGTAAAATTTAAAAAACAACCAAACAAAAAACCACCTAAACCAATTCTATACACCGTTGTTAGTTACTAAAATATAATTTAGGATTAAAGTGTAAATTCCACAGATGGCATTCTGAGGATTACTGAATTTGAGACTCTCTGCAATCGGGTGATGCAGGAGAATTATCTGCCGCTACTAAATGCGAATCATAGAATTAACCTCAAATCATCGTGCTGTTTGAGGACCTTGAGTCATTGAGATAAACCCAGGTAATAAAATACCCGAGGAAAGGGAAGAGTTTTAAGGCAAGAATGAAGAAATGGGTTTAATTTAGCTTATATGTTGTCTACACTTTTGGATAATAAAAAAGTGATGGTGGCGGATAGAAATGCAACACGAACTTAAAAACTCCAGCTCTCAGGAACAGCGTAAAATATTCTCAAACCTTTGCAAATACCAGTCTATTCTCCACACATACATAGAAGAAACCGGTTTTAAACAAACCACCGAACACATTGAAAATATTTTATGTGGTTTGTTTGTTTTTGTTTGGGGGGTTGTTGTTGTTGTGGGGTTTTCTTTTTCCTCTGGGATGTTTTTTTTTGTTTTGGTTTTGTTTTTTTCTTTTTTTAATTTTTGAGGAATGCAGAAGGTAGGGACAACCTACATTTTAGGTTTTAGTTACTTGTCAAGTCGAGCGTACCAGAACCTGAAATAGTTTTGGGAAATTCTGTAAGAAGAGAAAAATGGCAACTGTTTTCAAGAGGTTCTACATGAAAACTACTAGGAAAGAAAAATATCCTTTTAGTCATTTTTGTGATAGCTTCCCCAGAAGGGTTTAAATCCTCCTTAGTAATTATTTGTGTGTTCTAGGAAAAATATATTAGAAAGGCTACAATTCTTTTATTTCTGGCAAGAATGTTATATTGTTTTCATGTGTTATTGCCCGTATATTATAAGACCAGAACTTGTGGTAAAGAAAAATGAGAGTATTTTTATGTGCTTCTATTCTACAAAAAAAGATGAAATGGGTATCCATAAACATGTACACTTTAAAGTAAAATTTGTTAGGGAAAATAATTCCTGTGCTCCTTGCCTTAGAAGGAAACTTAGAAGCTTCCTTTACTTATGAGTGATCCGAGTCATGCCCCAAAGCTTATGGTTTATATTTACTCCAAAGCTCCTGCTTGATAAATATTCAGAGCTTTGTTGCCTTCATAATATTACAAAACTTTTGCAAATATAATCTGCAGAAATGTCTCATTTTGTTTTGAATCCTGCTAAGCACTTTGCTTCTGATGTTTTGTGAAAATGGATTTCAGAAGCTAATTTTGCTTGATGGAGGCAAAAAGCACTTCCTTTTTTTTGGTTTTGAGTTTGTCATCTTTGCTTCACTGGGAGTTGTATCACTCGATTTTTGAAGCTGAATGAATCAAAAGTTTACTACTTTGTCTTCGTACAGCATTTGTGGTTTATGTGCTTCTATCGTCTGTCCTCTTAATGATCTCTTCTTTATAGAAATGGGCTGATCTCTTCAACTTCATCTTCCATTTGTGAAGATTTGTGCTGTGTCCTTAACGACGCAAATGGCTCTTCCTGTTGTCCCCTTTTCTGAGATGGAATAATCAGATTCAAAAAATTTCTTTGAGGGAATGACCCTTTCTGACTCATCTTGCTCATCTTAATATCATAGATATAAAAGATATATTATAATAATATATATATCATTATTCTGTAGTGTAGAATTATATTATTCTATCTTGCTGCTGGTTTTTTGCTTTATATTGATTTTATTGTTGCTGACCACCAGTTTTCACTGCGCTTTCCGCAATAGTGTCTGGACTGTGGAAGCTAGTGGTAATTTTGCAAAAACATGTTCATTGGGAACATGATTACAGCATTAGGACTTTCTTCAAATAATCTTCGAACATGAGGCATACCACTCATTCAAAGTACCCCTTACACATTTACAGTATTTTGCATTTTTGGCAAATGGAGTATGTTTCCTTTAGGCTTCTAAGCCGTTCCTGTACTCTCATATCCAAAGTGATGAGTGAGAGAGTTCTTCTGTTACTATGGTCATTAGAGTGCACTGCACAAAGCGGGGACTGTTTAAGCAGAAATTATCAGCATGAATATTACAGGCAATTCTTTGTGTATCTTCCAGGTACTTTTGGTAGTCTACTATAATCATGCACCTAAGGTATTCTTAAAAATTTAAAAAAAAATTAACGCATGAATTGATAAAAGGCAGAATATTAATCTGAGCCTTGGGTGCTCAACCATCATTTGATAATGGGCTTCACTGAATATTTTCTTGGGACCAAAAAAATTGCATGTAGTTTTACTTTGAGTCCAATGGCAACAGGATTTAATTGCTAGTAACGAGAAATGTATGCAGTCATGCAGTGTTTACAGATCTCTGGTTGCCCTGATGTAGTTGTTCATAAAGCACAGCTATTCCAGTCCAGGCACAGATCCTCCCAAACCATCCCGTATATCAGTGAAACATCTTGTGCAGTGACTGTGCTTTCCATCAGTGGGGGAAGGCTGAGTAGAGCTCAAGTCCCCCACAGGGCAAAGTGCCCACGAATTGCAGCTCTGTAGATCAGTAAGTCGTTCAGAGTAAAAGGAGTTGTTGGTTTTTTAAGCAGGAGCCTGAAATGAAGGTTCATGACATTTCTAATAGTGCTGTGGGATCCTGAGGAGTCTTTTAACATATTCTTAGAATTTTTCATCTCTTTAAAATTATGTTGTGGTACCACCAATGACCATTAATCTTTATACTAATGATCAGTGTGTTATATAGTGTCTTCAGCAGATCAGGATCCAATATTGAATTTTTCTGCCATAATGGCAGAAAAGAGTTTTGAAGACAGGGTAAGAGGTAGATTTTAATTTTTTCAATTGGGAACTGCTTCCAACCATAATGGGAAGTGCTCAGCGAAAGCTGGCATGACTTGTATACTAAATGAAAGAATGGATGTGAAAAACAGAAAGTACCTGAGAGGCTTAAAAATAAGCTATTTAGCTAATGTTTGACATGGAGGAGGAGGAATGGGGCAGACTGTTTACATCCACATTCTGCTTAGACGCTAATGGGGCAAGATTATGTCAAGGCCACCAAGGAAGATATTGAAGTAATCAAGGCAGGAGACAGTGAAAGTTGAGACACAATCCTGGGTGGGAGTTGCCATTGTGCATTGACAGAAAAGCCTATCCAGGTGACAGTCTGAGGAGCTGAACAGCAAAGGTGTAGACGAAGCTTAGATTTTATTCTGTAAGAAGGGTTGAAGTTGATGCTGAGCACAGGATCTGTCATGGTGATGAGTGCAATTACCTGGAAAAGATTTTGAGAGGGGATTTGGAGTGGGGAAAGAAGTTGATAAATAGCTCTATTTTAACAATATTGAGTTTGCTCTGAGCTTACTGCTCGGTTGACAAACTATTCAAAATTCCATGGCTGCATTGAAAAGGTGAATCAATAACGGATTTGCCCTCTGTAGAACCAGTATGGCTTATGAATATTCATTTTCTTTTATAGCACAATTTTTGTTTGACAAAATTATTGGTTGAAGTGTGTTTTTAAAGTTATTAAATAAGTTCTGGTATAAGTATTACAGCAGTATTAAAAGAAAGATTTTTTAGGATTGTTGTTGTAGGTATTAGTACAAACTGTAAAATTCCAAGTTTGAAAAATGTTGTGTTTCTTCAATCTGTTTACTTTCGGGAGGGGCCCTTCATGATAATGGTAATGAAGCTTGGTACTATGGAATATTATTGATGAGTTTAGATATAGGAAAGATAGTTCTTTTCTCAGCCATAACTCAGAGTTGTATTTGAGTCAACAACAGCAGTGCCTAGTAGTAAGAAATCATGAGACAAAAAAAGTAACTAAATCCTGTGTCTTATATATTTGCATTTGAAAAAAAGATATGAAATGTGCAAGAAGGCTATTTTTGCAGGAATAGTGTGTATGCCATATAATCCTGTTTCAATTTTCCTGCGTTTTCAAATGAAAATACATTTAGGAAATGTAGTATTTAAAGTTTCCATGCTATATATGCTGTAGATTACTATAAAAATGCACGCTTACTTTATGTGGATGATATGCGCCTTTTTATGACATGCTTGTGGCTGTATTTTGACTTCAGTGATGCATATGTGTTTCTGAGATGAAACAAATACAAGCCTTGTTGACAATGGTATCAGCAGGATTTGACATTTCTTGAAAACATGTTGAAGTTAATAAAGTGGGATTTGAGCTTTCCCTTCCCAGTGCTGTTGGTATCAATGGAGTTAACTCATAGTCAGCCACTTAAACCAGGGTTGGTTTTTGGTTGGATATTTTAACCTGACATATAAGGGTTTTCTACTGCTGCTCAAGCGACTTGAGCTTGGGACCAACAGCTCCAGGAGTGGGCTTAAGTAGATGCGGCAGAGCAGAGCCCCAACAGTGGGTTTCCCATGGGAGAGAGGGCTCTGAATGTGGTGTATTGATGTGCCCAGCTCTCGCTGTCTGTTATTTCTCCAATCTCTGCAGAATACTGTATTCCTGTATAGGAGGAGCAGTAAAGTTTTGAAGCTCAGCCAAGTCCAAACATTGTTCCTACAACTATTAAGTAAGACAACAAATATTAAGGGCCAAATATCTTAACTGCAGATAAATAAAATTGTATACTCTGCCAAAACTTAAGAGTTTTTCTTAGGAGGAAGCCCTGAGGTTTTCATTTAATGGGATGTCTCATCTTATGCTACTAAAAACTTGCAAGGAAAATGGTGGATTTGTCCTCTTACTGCTGATGGTTCTTATGCTACAGCATTACCAGTTTGTATCGATGGAGGAGAGTTGAACTGTTTCATATACTTCTGTTCTTCAGGTTGAATGAAATGGAAAAAAAAGTAATCATATGGCATTAGTAAACTCCCAACGAGTTAATGTACTGTAATCTTTTCTTCCATTTTGATACTTTCAAGGACATGTAGAAACAAAACGCCTGAATTCTGCTTCCAGGGCAATCTGTTTGATTTTGGTTGTCATATCAACCAGGAACAGAATTATGCCTATATAGCTTGTTCTGTTACTGTTCACTCTAACGCAAAGCTAATAATGGTGGGGAAAACATCAGTGTATCTGTGTGGGGCTTTCCTGTTTAAGAAATAATTTTAGGAAGTTTAGGCTACTGGTTGCGGTAAGCGTAGCTTTTATGTTCCTGTGCTGCAGTCTCCTTGGTCTTTTTCTCCACCTTTCTGCCCCCTCCCACCGTTTTTCCTTTTTCTTCAGTGATTTTCCTATGTGCAAGAGCTGTCCTCTAGAAGTCTTTTTTGAGACTTCCAAGAACTGCAGTGAAACAGTCTGCTTGATACTTTGAGGAAAATGAGGAAAACTAGTTGGTCATGTTGCACAAGTTTCCTCCTGAACAATTCCAAGTGTTTGAAGACTCGAGATCTTTCATTTTCAGTTTCTTTAAAAGCAGATCCCCCAAAGCAGCTCTGGAATAGATACAGGATGAATTTATTTTGCAACTGGGGAAAGCAAACAGAAAGCCCAGCGTACTGTGACTATGCTTGTTTGTGTAGGAAATTAAAGTGATCTCTATTTCACTCAGGTCAGCTCTCAAGAGTGTACAGGAAAACTGATAATTTGCTAAAGGATTTCCTTTTGGATTTTCAGTGACATGTTTGGTTACCATAACACTGCTGTTTTGACCTGATGAACACAGCTGTAAGGCTGAAGATTAAGTTTTAGGGGACTGGTGGGGTTTTTTGGTTTGTGTGTTTTGTTTTTAACACTAAAGAAATGTGGTGGTGGTGTGTTGGTTAAACTGGCATTTGTAGAAACACTGCTAGAACTGTTTGTTATGTGTATGAAAGTATCCAAAGAGTAGAGTGCATCAAAACAGCTACACTGCAAGCGTTGGAAAGGGAGCAAACTTTGTATTCTTTACAACAGTGTTTAATATTTCTTCAAAAAAAGTTACTTGCTGTGAATACAGCTCTCTGGAGCCTTCTTACCTCCAGGGAAGAAATAATATTTCAGTTTGCAGACCATTGCATTTTTGTACCAGATGAGTTTTGAACACAAATTACTGTATTATTCACTGATTTGACATTCTTTATTGTGTGGCTGAATAAAAGGTGAAATCAGCAGATTTTACAAGCGTCATGAAAACAGATTTTATTTCAATTAGGAAATGCTTGCATGTTTTTTAAAAAACTGTTTTTGGATTAATTATATTAATTTGGAGATATGATAATGGATTAATGAGTTAATTAGTGCCTTCTCTTTTTGCCTTTTCATACAGGAATCAAGAACTTAAAGACTTGGGAGAACTTGCTCCTCACTGGGACAATATGCGCAAAAGTGTTATTGCTCACTGTGATCAGATGTTGAGCATGTACCAGGATACTCTTGCAGAGCTTGGGAAGCATACAGGTATGGAAGTAGCCTCTCCTCTTCTGGAGCGGTTAAGAATTAACTATTTTGATTTTTATTAAATAGTGGCATATTCAGCAGAAATAAAACATATAAAAATGAAATATTTGTAATCATTGTATTTCTGAAATACTCACGGGTGCCCTCTTTCCTCTTCTAAATTTTTTTCATACATTCCATCGGTTTTTCACAGTTAACATGATACATGGTTACATAGCAGCCAAAAAAAATTGGAGAAGTGGGGGTGTGTGTTTCAATTGCACGTTCCCTTGAATATGCATGAATATATACTTAAATATACTGCTCTGCTAGTATTGAATACCACCTGCCAATTGAAAACAGCTTTAGAGGTAGTTTTGCCAGTTTTTCTTCACACCTAAATTAACTAACATTTAACAGTCTGCAAGATAACAGTAAGATGTAGCTATGCCTTCTGTATCCTTAGTGTAGTAGTTGTCATTGCCCGCATTGTGCCAGAAAAGCCCAAAATTAATATGGGATGGGCAGTCTGTCCTCAGTCCAGAAACAGCAGTATGTACTGTCTTACTTTTTTTCATGTGGAGACGGTGGTCTTATATCCTGATGTGCACTGGGTGCTTGTTCAGTTAATATCTGCCAGAGTCTTGTGGTCAGAGGCTATAATGTATCAGCGTGTCTGGATGACAGTGGAATAAGGCAGCATCAGTGACAAATGTACAGAAAAGGCAGCTGGTATTTTCCTCCTGTAGTAATTCTTACTCACAAAAAGAATTATTTTTTCTTTTGAATATCTTTTCTTTTGATTGTTCACAAGTCATTCAAGGTACTTAATGATAATTCTTTTCTATTTTGTGAGATTTCTGTCTATTTATAGCATGCCTTTCTGCTTCTTCCTGCTAGTGCACTTCCCTCCCCCCTCCCCATGTTTTTGAGATGTTCTGGAATGAAATGGGCACATTTGTTCTGAATTACCACAAAGGCCTTGTGTTGTTGCTGCTTTCTTGCTGGTGTCAGACTTCTAACACCAGTCTCAAAATCACCATCTCTAATATGTGTTTTCAATGACCGTGCTGCCATTATTGCTTGCATATGCTCTTTTGCTCTATATTCTCACTATTAGATGTTCCCACTGCGGCCTTACTCCCATGTGTAGCAGTGCATTTCAGAGGTAAACACTGTGCATTTTGTTACATATACATAAGTTTGCAACCTAGAATATTTCTGAAAAAGGAATAATTATAGTTATGAATATATTTTTAAAATAGAGGTATAAATGATTAGGAATATTAATTAAGTTTGATGACACAAAATTGGTAGTAGCTGTTGACACTCTCAGGGGCAGAGAGGCCCTGCAGAGGGATCCGGACAGACTGGAGAGCTGGGCAGTCACCAACTGCATGAAGTTTAACAAGGGCAGGTGCTGGATTTTGCACTTGGGGCACGGCAACCCTGGCTGTACATAAAGAGCGGGGAATGAGAGGCTGGAGCAGCCCCACAGAGAGGGACCTGGGGGTTCTGGTCGACGGCAAGCTGAACATGAGCCAACCGAGCCCTGGGGCACATCAAGCCCTGCATTGCAGCAGGGCGAGAGAGGGGTTTGTCCCACTCTGCTCTGCACTGGTGTGGCCTCACTTCAAGTGCTGTGTGCAGTTCTGGGTGCCACAGTGCATTAGGGATATAAAGCTACTAGAGAGTGTCCAGAGGAGGGCCATGAAGTTGGTGATGGGTTTAGAGGAGAAACCGTACAAGGAGTGGCTAAAGTCCCTTGGTTTGTTCAGCCTAGAGAAGAGGAGGCTGAGGGCAGACCTCATCGAGGTCTTGCGGCTTCCTCACAAGGGGGGGAGGAGGAGGCGGAGGGGCAGATGCTGGTCTCTTCTCTCTGGTGACCAACAATAGGACCCGAGGGAATGGTAGCAAGATGTGCCAGGGGAGGTTCAGGGTGGATATTAGGAAAAGGTTCTTCCCCCAGAGGGTGGTGGAGCACTGGAACAGGCTCCCCAGGGAGGCATCACGGCACCAAGCCTGATGATATTCAAGCAGCACTTGGACAACGCCCTCAGAGATACGGTGTCAATTTGGGGTTGTTCTGTGCAGGGACGGGAGTTGGACTTGATGATTCCTGTGGATCCCTTCCAGCTCAGGACATTCTGTGATTTTATGATGGTAACATATTTTGAAATATCTGATACATATTTAGGAAGAATTTGCAATTTTTCCTTAATTGTTCCTAGTTTTCTACATAGGCGAAGCAAAAAATTTTTTTTGTGTACTGAGTAATGGGAGCAATCAGATTTTAGTTCAATATACAATTAAAATGCATAGCAGAATAATTTCTTCTTATAGAGAACTGGGTGCATTTACTTTTATTATAACGCATCTGCTGCATTTAGGAGGTGAGACACAAATCTTTCCCTTCCAAAATAGGCATTAAAACTGGACTTCTATCATTTATCCATCATCTAATACAGGACTGACCATGGTATTTCTCGCTCCAGATTGCCCTGTAATAGCTTTCTTGGTCATAGGAAAAGATAAATGCTGTTTTAGTATGAACAAAAAACAGTCTCTAGCTGAAACTAAACATTTTGGGAGTAGTTTAAATGTTTTGGATGGGAGAAAGCTCATCTGTTACACTAAATGTATAAAAAATTGCATTTTGGTTGCAAAAGTTTTTAATTTCTTGTATTTATGGTTGTTTTCAAACATCAGAATATTTCAGTTCTGATTTTGGCATACTACCTCCTGATCCAGTATGATACTTCCTATGTTTCTGTGGTTTAACTAATGTACTTTTTTTTTTAATGCTTTGCTAAATATGTTTTGAAAGCACACCATGAAGTATCATATGCAAGGCAATAAATACAGATAATGAAGAAATCAACATAATAATTATCACTTACAGGAAATATTGAAATGACCTGAGATTTTTTTTTTAAAAAAAGTGTAATCTATTAAGCATAATTTCTGCAAGGCCTGTATTATGCCAGGTGAATTTGAAAAGGGTCGGTGATGTTAAATGACCTGTCTTAACTGTGGTTTGGGAGAACTGCAGTGGACCAGAGAACACAAGATTATTGAGGAGGATGGAACCAGCCTATATTAAAACGAGTAGGAACACTTCTTCAAAAACAAAACACAGCAGAAAACCAAAGTAACCTAATAATTGTTCTGCAGATGAGAAATAACGAGGAGGTTTTAATCTGGAGGCCAACACTCAGGTGCATACCTAAACCTCACTTCTTCAACAACCCTTTTCCCCCCCTTGCTAATACAGTGCTGGTAAGATACTTGTTTATACTTGGAAAACCCCTGATTTTACATCTTGTGTGAAAAGTTACTTTAACATGCGAAAACTTATTTTATTGTGGTCAGTGGGCTATGTGCACATTCTAAAGCCAAACAATGAATAAATAATAAAGTCCTAATGAAGGCAATATTTGCCTTTGACTCTGCATTGTAGCATTTTTATTCTTATTAAATCACAAATTAAATTAGATGGTAAATCCTCTGAGTAGTGAGTATCTCTTTAAAGCTGTTCCATAGAGGTCTACC
Organism: Phalacrocorax aristotelis; assembly: GCF_949628215.1. NCBI lineage: Eukaryota > Metazoa > Chordata > Aves > Suliformes > Phalacrocoracidae > Phalacrocorax > Phalacrocorax aristotelis. The sequence continues at coordinate 19,811,568 of NC_134279.1, forward strand.
ATCTTTAAATTATAAATATAAAGGGGGGAGGGTGGGATGTATTATGTATACTTATGTAGAGCTTGACTAAAGCCACAAATCTGCATTTTGATCCTGTAGGCAATATAGGATTTGCTTGACCAAAAGTAAAACAAAATCTAAAACAGATTCTTATATGCTTCTGCTGTCTATTACTTGACTTCAACCAGATTTTTTCCCCTAGATCATTTGAAACAATTAATTGCAGTTCTCTGCAAAACAGAGATTAATCTTCCTGCATACTGTTTTCAGAAGTTTGTGCCTACTGCTTTTTTTTTTCCAAAGGAATAGGATGGATGTGGATAAAATTAATTTCATGTTTTAAGATGTCCTGGTTCATCTTCCATTCCCATTTGGGATGGTTCTTCTCTATAAACAATACACATTATAACTTTAAAAAACAAGATTATATTGTTTGATAAGACAGCAAGACAGAGATAGATTTGACTTCATACTGTTGGTCACACAAAAAATAACCTTGAGAGAACATTGTAGAGACTGGAAATTTCAGTACTCGTAAGGTAGAAAATGCTAAGATTAGAGATGTGAGTACAACTTTAATTCAGACTTTTTAGGTCAACTTATTTTAACACAGTCTACTTTGCCACTGTGAGAGATTAATGCAAAAAAAGGTTTTGCTTTACAGTTCAGCCTGTGTAGGCTTCGTACTTTATCTTGGTCAGCACATTGCCCTAGCTCGGGTTGAGGCTGTTCTCTCCATTTTGAAACAGCTTGAAAATTGCAGTGCTCTGGAGTACCTGTGCGTCTGCGCTGGAAATCCAGATCTGCTTGGAAATAGGCACCCATCCTAGTAGGGACAGTTTGCAATCAGCAGTACTCCTACTTAAGAACTTGACAGGTTGGTTTTCTAAACTAGAGCAGCCTTCTGTTACCTGGCCTTAGATACAAAACTCCTGAGTTGGATTGTTACCTTGGGAAGACTTATTTTAAGACAAGGCCGACTGGCCACATTCCTCTAGGAAAGCCATGGAGTGCTTTTGCTTCTGCCATTGCTTGGCTACCATGTTGGCAGCCAGAGATATCTGGAGGCACTAACTCATTGACACTCGTCTCCCTCCTTGGTACATCAAAAGCAGGGTTAATGTTAACATGTTTAGCGTTTTTGCTTTGTTACTCGCTGAACAATTGCTTTCCTTTAACATGGGGCTTTTTACATGTATCTTGTCACAAACAGTTCTTAAGGACCAACTCCACGTAGGTCATCTAGGCGCAAATAGCTCCAAACTCCTTTTGTATCAGCGCTAGGGAAGACTCTGTTCACTCATAACCAGTATACAGAAGGGGAGATAGCACCTGTAAATACAGTTTTTTCCAAAATATGTCAACAATACTCCACATTTCCACAATCCTCCTATAGAATCACGTGTTGGGTTTTCTGAGAGAACTGCTTCATGCTCAGCTGAGCTATTTGTGGACTCTAATGGAGAAGGCTGTTGTTAGTAGACCACTTAATTTGTTTTTAAAATTGAGATATTGCAGTGAAAGTATCAGGAGACTGCATTAGTGCTAGACAGCAATTTTGGCTTAGCAGCATATTTACTGAAAGTGGAGTTTTAAGGACGTTAAGACTGTTTCATATTTGAGTTGTTTTGGCAAATGCTTTTAGCCTCAAAAATGGGGGAAAATTTAAAGAATGCCAAGTATTTTTATTTCAAGGGTATGCAATAACAGGAGTCTAAAAGGGTTAGGTAACAGCAAAACAAATAATTTCAGGTTAATCTAAAACAGGTGTGGTGATTTTGGGGGCAGTAGAACTTTGAAACTTGTTTGTTTGTTTGTTTTAGTTTGACCTGAAATGATTTTTCCCCCTCCCTGAATTTTCCCCCTGAATTTTTTTTTTCCACTTCAGTCATCAAACTGCAAATTCTATTATTCACCCAGCCCTAGAAGGACAATCAAGGTTAAGGCAATTGAATATTGCTCTGGAGAATTGGACACTATCCCTGCCTCTGTCACAAAGTTCCTTTGTGACACTAGGCAAGTCAGACTTCAGAAGTGGTTAGTGCGTAGTGTTCTTTTCTGGAACCCTGGCAATAGACGCAAGCAGTTTTACGGAAGTACTCAGTACCTATGGATGTAATTCAGCTCAGTGAGAGCTGTGCTTCCAAAATGGAATGTGATGTTGCATTATAATGCGTACTCCGCAAAATGAGATCCTCCATATCTCGTATTGATGCATTGTTTCTTAAATGCTTCGACCTTAAGTTATTCTCTGCCATTAGAATGGATAAAATTATAACCCTTTTACTCAGCCAGTTAAAATTATTCTGTAAATATTTGTAAAGCCCTTAGAAACTGCAGTGATGCATGCAGTAGACAGATTTGAGGAAATTAATAATCCTGTCTTTGTCGGGGGCTTGGGCAATATATTTGAATCCAGATACCGAAGTCAAAGTTGGAAACAAAATATTGAATCACTGCTTCTAAAGCAAGCAGCAAAGACTTTAAATGTTCAACGAGCTGGAAAAAGCTAGTATGTAATATGTCATCGAAGTCTATTTAACAGTTCCTCTTCAGGTGGATGTCACATGAAGGTTGCATCTATATTCTGCAATTTCCTAACTTTGAAGAGTTTAATCTTGCAACAATAACAACTATTTTAATAGAGTTAAGTACAATTCACCAAGTTACTTGAAAACAAACAAACTATACTGAAAATTCTATTATCCTATGGATGATACTGGCAAATGCAGACTGAGGTATTAACTCAACTGCATAGATACCTCATACCTGAGTAAACAGAATAACTGATAGCAGTGGGCAGTTATTATCCCATAGGTTTCTGGCACTGGATAGGAAGGGAATCTTCCTTCAAAGGTCTTCCCTGAAAAGAGGAATAACAAGACTCAGCAATGCTGCATGTGTTCTACTCCAGTTAAGGAAAGAAGTGTACTCTGGGGAGAGCAGGCTTTTCTCCTTCTTACTCTTCCTTTGCCCATTCCTTTTAATCTGCTGTCATCTTATTCTCCTCTTAGTCTGCCAGTGTCTCCTTGTCTCAGATCCAGTTATCATTCCTTAAGCTTCGATCTTGGTCTCAGTGAATTCTTATAAATAATCTGCCTCCTTTCTGTTTTCTTTCCTAATGATTTACATCCTGCTTGCCCACACTATTCCCATTTCTTTTGTGATACAGTTTGTTTCCGTCACTGCTCCCATAATATTGTCTTGCTGCGCTTTCCAGGTGCAGGTTTCCTACTGCTGTTCCTCATAATCAGTGACTCCTAGTTTCAACCTGCATCCCCAGGTTTCCTATCAAATCTGAATCTTTGACTCCTGCCAATTGCTTTTCTTGCTACCTTTGTTCTTAATCTTTGTTAAATTATTATTTTAAGTTACTAAGCTTAGGTAGCAGCCTAAGCTGGTCTGGAGCATCTTTGGTGCCCTCTGGCAATGTGATTTGCCTTGTGGGGCTCATGTTCAACAGATAACATCTAGCAAATCTTGACTGAGCAAGTCAAAAAGAAGAATTTAAAATATTTTTTTTTTTTTAACAAGAAAAGGTTAAACCTTTAAAAAAATTTTTGTTTCTTAAATCCTATCTGAATCAGAGGAGTTTTAGTCCAAATGATTAATAGTTGGCAAAATGATAGGGTGCTGAAATATGGTCTAAGTAAACGCTGGTCTGCTTGAGTGAGAAGATAAGACCACCTCTCTTTCCTAATCTACTCCCTTTTATTTTATATATATGCTGTATCAAATATTTCCAGGTAAATTACATTAGCATACTGTCAGGTTTTAATTATATTCCTTTATACCACCATATAATTACTCATATTCTCATACTTTTGAAGTATGCAACCAGCTTTATTTATTTTTTTCTAGAGCATTATGTTTCTTGTAACTCTGGCTTTTTAAAAAGAAAACTAATTTATAGCTTTTCTTAAACTGATTTGTTTCTTTATTTGAACTTTCTAGGAAGAATGCATAGCCTAGTCAATGAAATACTTTTGTTTTATGAAAAAAATGTTACTTGGTGAAAATGTAGTACCATCATAGCTTTGAAGCCCTGTGTTTTTAGCACAGAATAAACATAATGCACATTAACTGTGACATTGTTTCCAGCAGACCGCAGACCGATTTCAGACAGCAGGAAAAAGTGTCTATCACCTAGAATAAAAAATTAGATTTTGTGAAGTAAAAGCTGTTTTGTTGCTTCTAATATGGATGCATGCTGAGACTCGGTTAGTGAACCATTCTTGTCCTAATATACAATTACACATTAAAAGTAAATTAAAGAAGACTCCTAACATACAAATATTGTCCTCACATTAAAAAGAAGACAAAACATCTGCTGGGTGCTTAAAATAATGATTCTTTAAATTTTTGTTTTTCAGGTTCTTCCTTCAAATCAAGCTGTAGCAAAGGAGAAAAAACATTAGAATTCATCCCAATAAATCTTCATCTGCAAAGAATGCATGTGCATAGTCCTCGATTGAAAGGTAAAGTATGTTCACTGCAGAAATTCCCTAAGTATGACAAAGTATGCTTTGAAATACAATTAAACTTGCCACTGAGAGGTATGATTTCCATTTTAGCTGGAATTTCCATTTCCTTTTTAAGATGTAAATGTCTTAGTTTATCCGTTTTCAAGGATGAACATTAGGTGGGCATGCTTTCAGATGAAACCTTAAAACCACAAAAGAACTGAAAGGTATGCTGTTTAGAGAGTTGAATCTTGATCATTGTGAATTTTTCACTTCATGGTAGGATACTGGCAACAGTCTTGTTCAACTTTGTAGGTGGTTACATAGAGATGCTACAGATAAAAAGCATGGAAAGTAATAGTATTAAATTGGTAATTTTTAAAAATAAATTTATATGCAATTTCAGCTTAGATGGATTTGGAAGAATGCTGAGGAGAAAAGAATATCACAAGAAACACAGTAACTTTTAAAGAAAATTCTGAGATTCATTTCATGTTGCATGTGTTTTGCCGATCGGTGAAGTTTGTACAGCTTTAGCTTGTTTGTAAGATTCCTGCAGTATGGCTTGATACAGAGGTTGCTTGTATGACTAGATTGTTGCTTGGTTTTTTGTTTGTTTGGTGGTGGTTTAGGGTTTTTTTTTAAATAAAATCAAAATCAAACTTCCAAATTCATTATTGAAAAATCTGTACTATTGTACACGTTTGAAGTGTTTGATTTTTCTCTTTTTTAATGAGTTCTAGAAACTCTTCTGTATGTTTATTTCCTGCCTTTGTTTTATATACATATCTGGAACCTGTCTGACTTCCTGAAAGGTTTGATTTTGTTCTCTCAGGCCTGTGCATCTGCTTCTAAAACCCAAGCTTTCAGTTTTGGATGTTGTTTGGTATATTTCTGGAGCAACTGAGTATGTACTGTCCGTAGAGGACCACACTTAAGTAAATCTTGAGATCAAAGGAGTGACCAGCTTGCCCATCCTCCACATTTCTACAGACTCTGAACCTACACCCAGACATACTGCCGCTGAGATCAATCAGAAGTCCTGAGTCTGTGCTGAAATTTAGGAATCGAGTCCAAAGTTAAAGCTATGCAAGGGATTTCTCTGCCTCATCTTCCGAAGCCACAAGTTTTGGATACTGACTGCAGAGCTTGGAAAACTAAGCAGTGGTTAACTAAATTTCTTTTAAGTTCCTTTTTTTAAGTAAATTCCAGGCGTGTCATGCTCATTTTGTTTCTATGACACTTCAAACAAATAAGTAAATGCAGAATATACGTTCACTGAAATGTATTAGTAACCTATGCGTGGTTAAAAATATTCTGTTGTAGCAGTGCAGAGCTAATACTGTCATGATTCATACTGACACACTGCACAATGTTCAGTAAGATTCACGTCATTCTAGGGCATGGGCTTAATTTTTCATTGTGATCCATAATGTCAGTGTAGTGTAAAAGCCAGCGTTACCTGTCTTGTTTCTAAGGTGGTTGGGCTTTTTCCCCACTGTGCCACCAGAGATAGTGATAGAGCACAATACATTTCCTCCCAGAGACTTCTTGGGTGAACTCACCAGCCTAGGTGATGAGAGTTGCACAGTTCCATCAAGGGCAGTGTTACTTTTAAACTTAATATATCTTATTTCTTAGGAAGCCTTAATGACCCCAGTGCTGCTTGTGCCTGAATCAGCTTATTCAGTGCTACCTTGTGCCATGTAAGCATTTGCTTAGTGATAGGTGCAAATATCTCACTGATTCTGCTGAAAATACGGCCATTCTCTAATACCTTCTGGAAAGGGGGATAATTTTCCATAATGTTATCTGTGATTCTGTTTAATACAGAATTCTGTTGCTGCTGCTTGCATATAGTTTTAGCAGCATCCTTTGGAGATCAAAGATTATATTGATACATACATATGAGCAAATCATAGCACAGTGAATAATTTGTTGATCAACTGAGATCTATTAAATTTGCTGTCACTGTAGAAATACGGAAATTACACTCTGTAAGGTTTTTGCCTTAAAAATAAAATCTGCATCTAAAGCACGTTCTAAAACAGTAAGTGCAAAAAATAATTATAGTAGAGGTATTCTGTGTACTGCTGATGTTCATCCACTACCAGGTTGGAACATGGGGACGTCTGATTGTCTGGTAGATAGTGTATTGATTCAATATTTTATTTCTTTCACTAAAAATCGGTTTCTTCAAACATTTGAACAAGATGGGGATTTATAGTGACAGAATATGACAGCACAAATGTTAATTTAGCTGATGTCTTTAATGTATCTGATTAATTCAAAACCATTTTTGGATTTGTAATGACTACAGGTGGCCAGAACCTTAATTTTATATCTTTTTAAGAAAACCTCTCTGGGAACAGGATGTTGTATGTTTATTTGCTAAATAAGAAGTGAAATTAAATATGCCACTTAATCACCCACAACTTTTATATTACTTGAGTTTTGCTTTGTTTTTAATTAATTTTTCTCCTTTCTCTTCCAAAACCACTTTGCTTGTGGCATATGGTTAATCCATAATTGAAAAAGCTACAGAAAGAGATAAATGTTAGAATCATCCTCTAAATTTAGAACTTTGTTTAAATTATAAAACTCTCCCTTTTTTCTTTCACGTCAATTGAGTGAATATTAGTTAGAATTAGATAACACTGGTTTTGTTGCACTCAAGTTTAGATATTGTGAAACGCTAATAAAGAAGAGAACTTGTGTTAAAATCAGGGAATTTATGCCTACACATATTTTTGGAAGACTGACATCGCAGTTATTGGGAGCTCTTTTTATTTCTCTGTGTACAATGGGTTCCTCACAGTATTCTGGTAGCACTATATTATAAATATAACAAAAAGTAATTGAAGATTGTTACTATAATTGCCTTTGGTGGGAGAAATTATTTTTGCATCTATTACATAGCCGCTGTCCCATCTGTTTAGTGTTCTGAAATAAGTTTCATTTTATGAGCCCTAAAGAGTTGTGTCTTGTATTAGATATAAACACTTCAAACGGTTTGTAGCAATTGCTAATCATTCTGGAGTAAGCAGCCCTTTGACATCAAGTTGATCTTTCTCTTGCTGTGCTTTGCTTGGCATGTATCAAAAGGCACCTGGAATATAACCAGGAGAACGACAGGAAAAAATAAATGAAAAAGAAAAAAGTAAACATTCAAAGAGGTCTCCATTAAGCAAGCTGATGAGCCATAAAGCTGTCATTAACCCTTACACTGTCAGATATCTTCATTTTGGGAAGGCAAGATAGGTTTTAATCCCATCTATCATGCGTATGCACATGTCTATATGCTTTTTTTGTTCAATATGTTCGGTAACACATTTACTGAACTCTGATTTGGGTTATTATTGGGTACTGACATGGAACAGAAAATACCTGTCTGATTAAACTTCCAGTAGGAACAGCTTTGAGAAAAATACTATTTCTTTATGGGATACCTGTATCTCTGTCCATTTGATAAACATCAGATTTTGCTCTGTTCATCATACCACAGAAGTTAAATTTATATATTGCCATACCTTTGCTTTTGTCCCTGTTCATACATTAAGTGTGCACGCTTGTTTTAAATAAATTTGGTAGACTGAAGAGTTGTTTTGCTTCTGGCCAGTGGCACGGACTGACTGCCTCCTGGGAAGGCAAGCAGGTTGCTTCAAAATCAAGACTGAGCTGTGCTTGACATAAAAATCTCTCTCCTCTTTAAAATGGGCTGATAAAGCTTAGATGTTTATGGAACTTCTACAGTGTCACTGTAGTTGTCACCATGTTACAAAAGCTCTGTGTTTTATTCGGGAAGGAGTGATGAGCAGGCAGTTTATATTCCTGCACGGTGAAGGAATTGTCTTTTGGTGAGTGTGTAACTGGTTTTAGTGTTTCACTTGTGTAAGTAGGAGCTTAAAGTATCTTTGAGTCAGAATAATTCATAGGAAATGCTGATTGATTTAAAGCTCAATTTCCTTGCACTCTCATCTTCTGCATTTTCTGCCTTCAGATTCTGAGCTAATTATTTCAGGAAGGGTTGAGGGTTTTTTTAAGATCTATTAGTTAATAACTTTGGGAGCACACTGACGATGTGATAAAGCTCCTACAGCTCTGCTGCATTTTAAGCTTTGTTTCTGTTGTAGACAGTTGTCATCAGTAGTGTGTTCTTGAAGTGGATCATGGTTCTGAGTTACTGGAGCATTCCTGTACCAGTGCTTATGCTGGCACTGCATGTCCTTCACAGGAGCTGCACTGATGTGTAAATGGAGCGCATCACAAGGCATTCCTCCTGAGCCTTGCAGCACTTCCCAGTGTACTGTGCTCTGGAAAGTGAGAGTGAGATTGCTCCCTGCCCATCACTAGAGTTGCAGACATTTTCTTCTTTGCCATCCTCAGTCTCCCATGTTCGCTTGCATGGAGTAGGTGCTCAGCTCTTCTGGGTGTGTTTGTGTCTCAGACAGCTGCTCCTTGACCATGCTAAGAGGAGGCCACGGGCTGACTGAAGGCTTCCTTCAGTCAGCCCCCGCCCCCTCCAAAAGGAGCTATAAGCAGAGTCACTATTTATTTTTAAAAGGCAGTCAGAAAAAGCACTAGGCTTTAGTCTTTTAAATGTAGTTTTCGTAAGTTATCTGGAAACTTATTCAGAAGTCATTATATAGTTAACCTGATGGGTTCATATCTTATTTTGGCTTCAAGCCACCATTGTTTTAAGCAATGGAACTACCTATTGTCAAGTACTGATAGAGCTCTCATAGCCCGAGATTGTGTATTATGGATAAATCTCTATGAAGACCTGAAAGAATGGGCTATTTAAGAATCTTGTAGCTCACCTGAGGCTAATGAAATTATGTCGATTCTCCTTTTAAGTGGAAATTGAAGAGTCACCAATTCGTTAGAGTTCAAATCAATTTGAACAAATATGCTTTGAGATTCAGCTCTGGAAGTAAAACATAGTTCATTAACTGTGAATCATTTGTACAGTCTTCTTGCTTTTAGGGATATTTATCATCAGAATGCAAGAAAAGTTCTATTTTAGGAGAGGATTGGATATTAATTTACATGGAAAGCTTCCTGGATGAATAAAATAGTTCACAAAAAAAAAAATCCTCTCATGTTTCCTTTAGAAGTACATTTTAAGAATGAGGCATTCTGACCTGTATTTTTATACCTCCAGTGAGCCTGGGCACAAAAGAGGTACTGCTTAGTGCAAATGTATATTCTGCAAATTTAAAATTAATCTTTGAAGGAATAATTACTGTGGTTTGGGATGTAATTAAATCTTCAACTCTGCACTGACAATCAATCACAGGCACAAAATGAGAGGCTGTTTTTAAAAAGGTGTTTCATCTCCAGTTCTGTAAGCATACGTCCATAGAAGTAGTTCATCACGTATGTCACAGAACATCAGGCACACACAGAGAGTAAAAACACTTTGTTGTCTCAGCAAAAATTTCAGTAGTATCGTTTATTTCCCATTCTGGTATCTTTTCAAGTGAAAACAACTGACTTGCTTTGTGTTTATAAGCTTATGTGAAAAGTAAGTATATCTCATAGAACAGAGCTCTTGAATTTAGAATTAAATGGGAAATTATATCTGAAAGTGGAAACTAGAAAAGTAGTGGACAGTTTTACTAGTCAGATTGTCAGATAGATTAATCACTGGAGCAACTTCTCTGGGAATACAGTGAATTCATTGCCACTTGAAGTCTTTAAATCAAGATTAGATGTCGGGGTTTTTTAGTTTTTCTTTCTTTTTTTTAAAAAAAGAAAAAGAGATGCCTTCACTCAACCAGAAGACATAAGCTTGATGCAGGAATCATCAGCTGTAATTCTGTAGCCTGTATTATTCAGGCAATCAGACTCTTCCATCATAATGGTCTTTTTTGACTCTAAAATGCATGAATCTGTGCATCTCGGCATGACTACAAGTTCAATAATAAAAGGGATAATGAAGTGAAATACACAAAGGGCCAATTTGCTTGGCAGCTTTGTAAACTGCAGAGCTAGAATATTGTTCTATACTGTGGCATATAATTTAGGTGTAGCAATAAATCAGGTAAACTTTCTAAGGTGTGTAGGTGGCTGTATGGAAAGATTTATTAGCTCTTGGGCCTCCTTGAGACATATTTTTGATTATTGTTGGACATAATACACACTTGTCCTCATGTCTTGTAGAGTAGATATCATAGTGCTACCATACCTTGGGCATAGGCACGTGCAAATCTCCATGCTTGTCTGTTCCTGTTCCAGATGCTTTGTATGATGTCATCACCGTGGGAGCCCCAGCAGCCCATTTCCAAGGATTTAAGAATGGTGGTCTCCGAAAACTGCTGAGTAAATTTGAGGCAGAAAGGCGAAAGTAAGTATTTTTATAAGTAGCTATGAAAATATCATTAAAGTTGCTTTAAAATGTTACGAGCTCACTGAGTAACAAAATAGTTTACCCTGCTGAACACATGGAAGAGTAAAATCTAGTAGGACTAGACAAGGTTGCATTCATAAAATAGTTCCTTCATTTTCCCTGCTTTGTTGGACTGCAAAATTGAAGCACAGTTTATTTTTAGTGTCAAGACTTATTTTGAACACAAACTCATAATTGTGAAATTTTCTTCCCATATTTCAGGAAGCTTGAGGAATATCAGTGCTTGAAAACATGCTGTTCAGAATGAGGCATCTCTTCAGTCATTCTTGTGCTAAGTGGAAAGTAGCTGTAGACAATTTTTCAGTAAAGAAGCAGTAGCTTAAGGTGGCATCTTTGTTTTTGACAGCCCTGGGCATATGTGAACAAAAAATGTTTTTAGCATGCCTGTGAAGTAAATAAGAAATTACTCTCACTTATTCTTCAGAAAAACCAAAAGCAAAGACGAAGGCCTTAACTAGGATTTCAGTTTATTGCTGTACTCAAATGCTTCATTAATCACTGAACATGTACAGAAGTATTAGTTGCATATTTTGCTAAGAATTGGATGTATTTGTGTTTGTTGCTATGGCTGTTAACAAGTTTTGAGCCATCACAGCTGTCACTGGCAGCACCCATAGTTGTGACTGCTCAAAACTTGGGCTAACTATGCCAACCCCATGCAATCAGTGGCACAGCATTTGCAAGGGAATGCGGGAGCACTGTAGGTATGCTGATCTAAATCATCATGAGGCTCCATAGAAAATTAATTCCATTATATTCAGTGCTCCAAAAAAGTTTCAGAGGCACTGTATCATAAAGAATAAAAGGAGAAATTATAAAAGTCTACTGTTGACTTCTACGTTGAGTAGAATTTGGCATCAATGCTAAAACCAAACAAAACCCAGCAGATATATTTGCTTTGAAAACTGTATTTTTTGTTTGCACTGCATGAAGTAAAAACCCTATTAAGTCTTCTAAAATCACCTCTGGTGACAAAACTTGCCAATGAAACAGGTATAACATTGAACACGAGACCCATGAATGGACTTCGTGTTAACAGTAGGTACCTGTTCTGCTGTCAGCAGGCTGGTATAGGCAGCCTTATCCCCATGATATGGAGGCCCATGGATTACGTGCTTCCTGATGAAGAAAATGTCTGAAGGCATTTCTTAAACTACCTGCTACTTAACTATCTGATTAATATAGTTGCAGTAGTATTTAGTGGTTTTTTATTATATTTCATAAGAAGAAATTGAAGTCCTAAGTGATATAAAGAACTTTGCAGTTCCAGTCTTCACAGTGTTCAGCTTTCAGAAAATGGACCACTTCTCACTTGCACAGTCCTGCAGCATATCCACACTGGGAGAATATGATTTCCCAAAATAGAGGATAGCTGTGAGGCAAACTTGAAATTATCATCTGTAATTTCTGTTCATTGGGGGGGGGGGGGGGGGGGTGGTGGTGTGGAAAAAAAAGGGAAAATGCCTTATAGGAGAGAGACCTAGTCTTTCTTGAGTTGTTCCTGAGAGAATACATACTGCAGAGTCTTACAAGAATAAATAGACAATGCCCTTGTTTTTTAGTTGCCCATAACAAGGGGAGAGATGATGATGATGATGGGCTGGACTCCTTTCTTTGGATCCTGTGCAGTGTTACATGTCAAAAGGCTAGGATGGCAACGGATACTCAGTGCAGCACAGTCTCTTCTCATTTTCATTCGCCCTTATTTCACTGAGTCAAACCATGTAGACCTCTAAGTTGATAGAGGATTGTGTTCAGGAGCACTGTGTAAAGCTTTGTGCAGGTTTTATCAAGGCATGTTATTCCTATTTCAAAGTGCCTACACATCACCTTATATTTGCCCTTCTTCTTAGACTTTTCTGCATTCCTCAGAAGCAGCTGTATTTTGGTGACTTTCAAGGACAGGATACTGGACTTTTACTCTGGCAGTGCAGTTTGTGTTTCTTTGTTCCCTTGGAAGAGCAAGAGTCTGTCTTTAGGGTGATATAACTAGAGTAACTATGTTACTATCCTGTCAGACTCTTCCAAAAAAAAAGAGCCTGAGTCAGGCTAGGCTAACAAACCTAAGTTTGAACACCGGAAACAGGAGACTAATTTTAGCAAATCACTTACCAGACCTGAAGAAATGGTCACGTAGTGTATGAATTCCCATGAAGCAGGACGGAGGAAACCTCTAAAATTTATCTTCCCCTCTATCTTCGAGGGCAGCTCAGAGGAAACCCCACACATAGTTTGTTTCTTTCTTCTGCAACTAGAAGTACTTATATGAGTCAAAAGACAGGAGAAAGGAATCTCTGAATGTGATCTAACTTATTTGAATAGTCAAGAGTGGGTCTACTTTAAATAGATACATGAAAGGACCATCCTCACTCTTACCACAGAGAAATTTATTTCACTGTGGCAATGACAACTTTATTTTGTATGCACCTCTTTGTTTAACTGCATGGGGATGCTTTGAGGACACGTAGCATTTCCAGGGCAGCTTTTACAATTTAAATTTTCTGTTTTACAATGGGAGCAGCTTTTCTGAAGGTTTGGTTGAAGGAAGAAGTGACACCTTGAGATATCAGTCAGAATATAAAATGAACAGAAAAAAAATGCAGCTTTAGCAGCTGTTTTCTCTAGGCTAACTGAACTGAAGACCTAGAGAAAGATGTGGGAAGAGACTATTTCTCAAGCTAATCCTGGTAGCTTTCAAGACTTTGTTAGTGCACATGACAGAATGCCTTGCATGCCTTTGACCTTCAGGTTGATTATTAGAACAGTTTATTGAAATATTCAACAGTGTCAGCATATCACATTATATTCCTTGCTGAAACCTGTACTTGTGGAATTAACAGACAAGAGGAACTGTTAACTGGTAGCAAGGTTATATCCCACTTTGCAAGGGCGTAATTGCATTTGCAATTGCCAAACCAAAACAAGAGTGAAGCATATGTTTCATGGAATTTTATCAAACGGAAGAATGTGAATAATGTGTATCTGAAGGTAGATCTGGCATGTTTTCTATTACATAGAATATACATTTTTGTGCAGACAAAAGAGGGAAAGGAATTGTGTAACTATCAAAAAATACAGTGGTTTTGCAATTTTTCTCTTATTTGTTACCACCAAGCAAGTCATATTAAAAGAAAAACAAAGGTATATTTCTAAAACTATGATCTCAAGAGGGAGAAAAGGGTTTTTGGGGTGAAAAACAAGACTCAGTATGTGATCTGAAGCCAGGTCCGTTGCTTTATAACTCATTCGCAATCTGTACTGTTCTTTATCTGCAACAAAAACACAGATAAAAGGCTTTACCAGTACAAACATCAGCCATGTCTATAAGGCACGACTCTGACTGTCCCGTTAGTAGCTAGTAGTGAACTAAGACCAGTAAGAAAAATGAATGAGGATTTTTTAAATCTTGTTTAGGCATGATAACAATTAAATTCAAGTAATTGAAATGTGTTGATTAAGGTATGCTAAATCATTGCAGAATATTAATTACCTGTGTATGATATACTTTCATTTTAGAATTTTTTTCATTATGCTGTATTGGTTTGTTGTTTTTATTTTTTCCTTCCTTATTTCTAGCTAAAAAAGAAACTAAGTCAGTAGTTCAGATTCAGTCTTCTGTTGGCCTGCAAGTATAGATTACTTCTCCTCCTAGCAAATGGGAATAGTACTGGAATAGTACTGAAAAGGATTTCCTGTTGATTTGTATTTTTAAAGCCAAAATAATTTAATTTGTATTTGAACTGTCTAAAAGGACCATTTTTTTTTGATGAAGCTTAGAGTTTTGGTCAAGGTGTGAGGTGTGCTCCTTCACTAACATACTTGTTACCAGAGATTTTATTAATGCTGAGACCTTCAAGGTTCTTATTACCTGAGTTTCATAACCTTCAACCCATTTCCATTCTCTGAGGAACCTGAAATGTTACTGTTTCATGGAAAATGCCACAGATGTTGAAACCATAGTGATTTGTATTTGATCTAATTGTAACCTTTATTCTCAAAGGGAAACCACAGCCTGTCGTGCATAGCACTTTTCACAGAGATGTTATTCTTTGCTCACTTCCCCTTTTTTGGGTGCATGTGTGTATATCTGTGTGTGATAGATTAGGCTTTTCATGGAGATGAACATTTTTTTCACTGACCATAAATCTATGTATTAAGTTTATTGGGAGTTTTGCTGAGAAACTGCCAAAGTTTGTGCCATTCATTGAGATATAAAAATCTCACCACAGTAATTCCCAGCCACTAAGCTCTCTGGGCAGAATTGTCTGAAGCATTTCCTTAAGCAGGCATAAAAGAAAGGGGACTGGGGCTGGAAAAAGAAGGGAAGAAGGAGTTTGGGGAGCTTTGCATGCAAAGGTTACAAAAGCCCATATGTTTTGGAGAGCAAGAAACTGTTCCATATACATGGACTCTAGGAGGAGAGTGGATCCATGACTTTGCCGTCCTTTCTTGTACTGCGCACTTCAGCAGGCTGCCAGGAAAGCCTCCACTGAAAAGGCACCATCTAGCCTCAAGCTTGTATTGAGGCACCATGCTTTTTGTCTTCTGATAGGAACCATGCTCAGTTGCCCTCATTAAGATTCTCCCCTACGTTAAAGGCTATTTGCATTTTTCCACCAATGTAAAGATACTCTGATATTAATTTGAAGGACTGTGGAAGGCTTTCCCTCGGCATTCAACCTTCCTGGAGTGGGTCTTCCTAGGAAGATTCACTATGAGATTCAACTATGCCAATCTGACATCTGTCCTACTTAGACCTCTAGAGGGCTGATGAAGGGCACCTTGACCTTTCTTTTCACTGAAACTCATGTCCCATTGCCAGTTGAAGGCACTGATGTAGAGTTATTCCAAGGGTCAGTGGGGAACAAAGAGGAAATAGAAGAGTGGCAAGAGAAGCTCTGTCCATACAGCCTTAGCCATTGCTTCAAGATAAGGATTCATGGAGATTTGGACTTCATAAGTAAAGACAGAAATAAGAACATAACTTCATTTTCTTCAATGTTAGAGTTTACAAGTTTGCAAGGGAATCTTAAGGAAATACAAAAAAAAAAAAAAAAAATTAGAAATCTCTCAGGCCTGTTTTCAAAACCACAGCACTGATCATATGGTTTAGATTTATTTCCTGAGGCAGTGAATTGTCCTGGGTTTTTTTATGTAGTCAATTTATTTTTGATCATAACTTCCCACTTCAGACAGAATACATGTAATGCATAAATAAGCCACTGAGTTGATATCCTCAGTAATATACATAAGTTCAAGGTTACCTGGGGGTAGATGTTCTTGCTGGATATGCTTTAACTTTGTTCTCGATGTTAATGTCTGCTGTTTTGTCCGTGAGAAATGCGAGGTCAAATGTTCATTGTTGAAAGAATTTAACCCAGTCCCAGATGGTGACAATTTAACTCAGTCACACAAATTACTCACTTAACAGCAGGAGTGGAGTTACCCGGAGTGTCATTAAAAATTAGACATTTAGCATATTGCAGCATTTATTCTCAGCCAAAAACTTCGTTAATTTAGAGTTAAAGTTGCAGATGTAGTCAATGTAACCTTTATTCAAATTACATGACAACATCATTAAAGCAATTTTAAAACTGAAATGACCGCCGACAGTCATGTATATGTAGCTAATGATGGTGCCAATGTATGGAAGCGATTAAGTGTGATTTTATGCGCTTAGTGAAAGCTTTGAAACTTAACCCAGAAGACATTATTAGAGACTTTTCAAAAGGTACATGACTTATAATATACTTTACATATCAAAGGTAGATTTTCATCGTGCTGCTGATTTCCCCCACCAGACCTACCCATGTGGCCTTTGCCCTAATACAAAAGTGTCTTCATACTTGTAATTCCCTTCATCTAGTTTCTGCATTAGGATACCTGTAAAAAGTTTCTCTATATGTTCTATTGGCAGCTGCTTCTTTTAAGTAGTACTACTTATATACCATAGCTATATACAGCAGCAAGCTCTAAAAATAGTTATTTATAAGGAAACTAGTTTCAGTTAGTTGGAAATAGTAGTGTCTTTTCATGAACAACAAAGCCACAGAAAATCTCAGGCTAACCTTAGATGCAACAGTGTTGAGACACAACTAGAAACTTCAGATACACCAAAATATGTTTTTTCTGAAAAGTAATTACTCACTTTCTTGAGGACAGAGGGGAAGTTTCCCTCAAATTCTGAAAGAAACTGAATATTTGGAGTCATCTCATGCATTCTGGGCTTACGGAAGTGCTAAAATTTGCCAAATAAAGAGGCCTGATAGAATACTACCTTCTGAATAAAGAGTCATTCTCTCTTCACTATTTCCTGTATTTAAAAGCTGTGATTTACTTTATTAGAATAAGAACTACCCACAGATTTAGTATCTTTCTTCCCTCATAGCATTGTCTGTAGCTTTTCTGCTGCAATATTCACTGAAGCTTAGAGCCGGGGGAGATCAGTGAAAATGATCTGGGAATTTAAGGCTGAGGGGAATCCCAAAAAGGAGTATGTGCACGGTGAGCTTGATAACGGTGTTAGCCAGATTCAGCCTGCAAAAAGGCTGTTTGATAAAGGGAGGGAGAAGCCTGAAGGGGAATTAGGGAAGATTATTCAGCGCTGTGAAGTATCAAGACTTCTAAGGCTATGTCTTCACTACAATTAACATAGACTATTACTCTCTGTCGCTGCCCTGTCTACTGAGCCTGACAGCTTGAGCGTTGTAGTGAATATAGAGATGGATATAACTTCAGAAGTTCATTTCACTAACAGTGTTGCCACCTTGAAGGTAGAGCTGCGGCTGTTTCCTTGTTTCTCAGAGGACAGGGATTTTTTTGCCCAATTCACTAGGAGAGACAGTTTATATGATTCATTTTGTTGAAATATTCAGAATTCTGACCTCTGCACTCAACAGTCTAACAACTCATGTAGTGGACTGCGAATTGGAGGCACGCAGTAACCTTGGTGTGGCTAGTAGCATGACTGATGATGCCAAAGTTTCACTGACTCAGATGCTGTTCGTCCTGACTGCCTCTGCACAGAATTGTATCTAAAAATGGAGACATGGGTGAAAGACAGAAAAATAGGCTGAGGTATTGTGGAATTTGGGACTGTAACTCAGCAAGGTATCTAAGGAAGAGGCTTAATTTTAATACTGCTTGAATCTATCCTTTTTTGCCAAAAGACTTAAGCCTTTTAAGTTTTATGGAAGTCACTTCTTTTGGGCTTCTGAATGTGCATTGCCTATGTCCTTTACTGAATTAAATTTAATTTCCAATGTGTAGAGACCTAATGAGGAGAAACTGGAAGGGACACTAGAATACATAAAGGGGAAATGGGGGAGTGAAGAGACTGAAATGAAAAGCAATGTGTGAAGTTCAAAGGATTGCAGGAGTGTTGAAATCCAGGTCTGGATATGTGAAATTCAGAAAGAAATTAAATCAGTGGGGAAAGGGTGGAAGAGACTGAAGGATGCATGAGGAAAGAAGGGAGACACATACAGAAGCAACCAGGGAGTAGTATGTACATTGCTCTGGCATTGGTAATGTTCCAGGAGTTACCTGGCTATGTTTCTTCCTGTGCTAACGTTACAGGTTAATCTGAAACTGCAAAAGATTTTGGTTAGTTTCTCTGAAAGACTGAAGCAGGGCTTTATAAAGGGAAGGATTATGTACAAGAGTTTTAGGTGAGGAGATGTATACTACAATGAAGAACCAGTAGGTGTGTGCATGCTGTCTAAAACGGTACTTTGGAATAATGGAATGAAAGGATATTGCATAATTAGTAAGTGTTGGGGGAAAAAACAGGGATAGGAAAAAAGTCATGCAAAAGAATTGCAGTGGTTTGTGAACAGTTAGAAGGAAAGTAGGAAGTTTGCAGTATACATTTGCGTTCTTTTGTAGTAATTAACTCCCACACCCCATTTCTGGCTTTTCTTGCAAATTAGACACTTGGGTTTTATTGGAAATAACTCTGGTTATCACCACTTTGTGGACATCGCTGGTGCTAATCAAACCATAGTGTGGGCCACTGATCAATTAAGCATTAATGACTCATTTTGAAAGACTTAGTGAGGGAGTTAGAAATGTGATGGGGGGTTCACCTGGAAAAATAAGGAGACTTATGCTCTTTGTGATTATTACCTGACTTGGTCAAAACTTTCATTTCTCCAGAATTACATTTTTTAAAATAAATAAACAAAAATCTGTTTTTCTTATGTCGATCACTCAAGGGGATGATTAGGTTGAACGGTACTACTTGGAGCATTTGGTGGTGGGCAGTCTGTTGTACTCTGCTGTTCAAGCAAGGATTTCTTTATACCCTTAAAGGCAGGTGCGTTGCAATTATGTCAGTGAAGTTCAGGTATCTGTCACTTTTTGCAAAACTACTGGTGATATTTTTAGCACATTAAGCATTGTTACTAATAGCAGAAAATATTTTGACACTATGTGACTCTTCCTTCGTAATTACAGTACCGGATACCAGTGTATTTACTATTCACCTGAAAACACAGCCAAGGCAAAAGAAGTTCTCAGCAACATCAATCATCTACAACCTCTCATATCAAGCCATGCAGACCTGCTGCTTAATTCTGCAAGCCAGCATTCTCCAGACAGCTTGAAGAATTCTTTAAAGATGCTTTCAGAAAAAGTAAGATTCAAATCTTCACTGCAATGGAAAATGGAATAACCCAGTCTTTAACTGCTGGCATTTTTTCTGCATAAATTGACTTTCATAGCATAAGGAAATGTTAAATAAGCTCTGCTAAAATAAGCTTCAGAATGTTGCTATCAGAAAAAAAAATATTATTTAGTATTTCTGTAGGCTTTCCATATAAAAAATTAATGAAATCTATAAAGTTTGTCTTTATTTGAAAGTATAACTAATTTAATTTCATGTGTCTTTATTATCCTCTAGTGGCCACATACTGGCTATTATCAAAACCAGATTATTGTAAATAATTTTGTGGTATGATAAACGGTTATTTTATTTCTCTTTCTGTGATACTGAGCAACTGCCTGTGGGAGGTAGCTCAAGCCAGGTTTGTGTGTAAGGTTTAGAGTAATAGCATGATCAGAAATGGTGATGCAGTCTGGAAGGAGAAGCTAGGAAGTTGGCGCCAGGAGGGCTCAAATTTTAATCCTCCTTCTCCTATTATATTCCTTTGTAGCTGTAGGCTCTTCCTCATCTTACTTTCTTTAGCTCTAAATTAAGGAAGATAATATTTTCCACCTGTCTCACAGAGTGATATTGGAGATTAGCTGAAGTCTGAAGTACTTTTAAGTGTATGTTATCCTATAAAAATATTAAGCACTATAGCTATGACCAGAGGGGTTGAAAGAAGTTTCCCATCTCTTCATGGGCCATACCTTCTGTAATGTGATCTCAATATGGCTTAATAACACTATCAATAACCATTTCCATATATCTTCAGCTATTGGGAAGTGGCAACCCCTGTGGTCTGTTGAGCACTATTATCCCAGCAGTACATTGTTCGATGGGAGAGTTTCAAATCTGAATATTGAGTTCAGCCACATACTGGGAAGGCATTGCATTGCAGCCACGGGGAAGATAAACGTTGCTCTCGGTTATAGATGTGTAAACCCATGGTAACTCTGAGAACCTGGGAGTCGCTGTGAATGTCAGGACTATATAGAGAAGTAGAGTTCAGCCTGGGAATGAAAGGGAGGAATTTAGTGGAGGGGTTGTGGCGGTTATAGCGTACCTTTCCATGTGGTACCGAAAGAGGCTTTTTTTAGGTGCAGGTAGAAAAAGTAAAGCTGCTCTGTTAACAGTTAATTCAAAGAAATGTGCTCGCGCAAGTAAAGCAGATCAACAAAAAAGTGTTTGTTCCAAAGAGTCAAGACCTGGTTGCGAAGGAATTTGTATGTTAGCTGTAGCCATTTGCATTGCTCTTCCCACTGTTGCCTCTCTGGGCAGGAGAAGTGGACTGTTTCAGAGTGGCTGCAGGCAGCTGTGATACTAACACACTGTTTGAATCATCACCTATTGGAGAGTCTGACTATAGAAAAGGACCAGAAAAGACAATCCATTCAGTTTGGAAGTCTCGGATATTTTAAATTTAGATCTGGTGGATCAGTTATATATGTTCATACCAACTTCTCAGGGCCAGGATTAAATTGCTGGTTAGTATATGAACACAGGTTTACAGAAGTGGAAGCAGGAGTTCACCTAGAGGTGTCCACCTGACAGCCCGTAGGTTCTATCTAACCTCCACCTTTTGCTTGGAAGAGATTAATCCAGTTGTCTGAACAACTGCTGCATGAATGCTTGAATACCTGCTTCCCTGTCTATTTCCAAATTTACTCGAGGAGAAGATGATAATTGAGAAAGAGGGTGGGACCATTGCTGAGGAAGCTAGTGTGGAGGGACAGCTGCTTGTAAAGAAGGGAATAGAGTTGGGGAGGAAAGGAAAGGCCAAGAAACGACTTCAAGGAAGGGCGATATTAAGTTTCAAAAACCCAAATTAGGTGAATCAACACAGTGCTGCAATTAGATCCCTCATGGTTAATACAAAGCATCATCTTGATATCCTAAGATAACCTATCTATATAATCTGGTACAGTATGGGAGAACCAAGACTAACAGAGTGTCCCTGGTTATATTTAAGATAGGTTGGCGTGCTCTTCTGGGTAGAATTACGTGATGCCTACCTGAATTCTTGAGACATATGAGATACTTCTGCTGTCCCACCTTTGGATACTTTCAATATGCAAAACAGAAATGTTCTCTTTCATTTTAACGTGATAGAAATTTAGAAATTAAACAGCTGTTTGAAGAAGTTGTAAAAATTATTGCCTGGTAATTAAATTCCTCAAGTTTACTAAAAAACATACCGCTTCTTATTTTAAGATAATGTTAAGCTTGATATATAGAATAATTATTTCTAAAAACATTAGGTAGCAGTGAGTGTGTCTGAGCTATCGGTAATGTGAATTACAGTTAAGTATTTCTGTTAGAAATGGAAGGACTGGCTGAATGCATTGAAAGTGGAAAATTAAATCAAGTAATTCCACTGCTGCTTCTTAAATTGGGCTTATTTTCTCATATTAAGCATGGTTTTACTTCTCTATATATGATTTACAGTTTAGTGTAGGGTTTTCCTGAGACTAACCTTTTATCAACACTTGCTGTTAATTGATTAAGGAAGCCTTTAGCTGTCGACAAGTGTATCAGCATTTGCAGCTTGCAGAAGGCTTGATAAATTCATTTTACAGCTATGCCTATCTTTGTTTGCAGAAATATTCTTTAGTCAAGTATCTAAAAGAATTTGCAAAGTTTTCATTTCTTTGTATAGACTTGTTCTGTGATTTCAATACAATTTTATAAATAGTGATGTTCTGCAAATTTAGCTGTACTGAGATGTAAGAAAATGTAGTTAAAATGTAGATTGTTGGTAAGCCAATGGAATCCTTGCATGGAATTTAATTACAGAAGCATTTTAGGCCCTGTGAAAAAATGGAGGTCCACTTCCATGCCAGTTTGCTTTTTAAAATGAATTTTCCCTATAAAATATTTATATTAAATTACTTAAACTTTTCAGATAGATACCTAATATGCATTGCAGTCATAGTGGGCATTCCTTACTTCAAGTTGTCCAATACTTAAAATTTTCTGAAATTTAAAGCTTTTGAGTCTACCATGCTCAATGCAGAGACCTGAATCGATCTCAAGCAGACTTCGAGGGGGCAGGGAGGTACAAAAACCTCAGCAAAACCATGATGTTGTCATTACTAAGGACAGACAAGTAAAGTATTTTGGACTGTCTTGATAGGGAACTGGAGAACAGTCCTGAAGAGGAGCTCTGCTGTTAGCATGCAAGGAAAGACAACTCCGCAAGTCTCACTTTGCCTCTTCTTTATAGAAGATGGGTAGGGTTCACTAGCAATGTTCCCCAGCCTATGTATTCTCTGAGCATGCACCATGTGGAGGCTGGATATGTAAAAAACTGAAATTCTCCTACAGTGCAGTTCAGGACTAGCATGAGGCAGTCCTGAGGGCTACATGTAAGAAAACTGTCTCTAAGCACCCTTTCCCTCAGGCACCAAGTTAGTAAGGAAGAGGCAGAATGGGTGTGGTAAATTTGCCAGGGACATGAATAGTGTTGCCAAGCCCAACCACCAAAGAATCCCAGAGCAGGTCTGAAAGTCCTCCTGATGTTTGTTTACAAAATCATAACTTAGCTTAGATATCCCCAAGGTTCTTATTTCTAAGATTTTTTAGTTTTATTTGCAGCAAATTTTCAGCCTTTCTATGTAACCATTAAGGATCAAAAATACTTTTTTCTTAAACATTGTGAAAATGGTAGAAAGCAGAAACTTCTCAAGCAGGTACCTAACCCAGAAGCTGGAGCATTTAGAAAACCATCATTTACTTTGACCATTGTGGTCTAAGTGTCAGTAAACTTTTGAGGGGGTATTGAGGCAGGAAAGCAAGAAAAGTAAGTTGAGTAGGAGTAGAGGCATACAAAAGGGGAGCAAGTACTAGCAAAAAGGGATGGGATAAGAAGAGAAGAAAGAAGTGCAGAAACTGGGGGAAGGATCTCCAGGAAGACAGATGCTGACACTTGAAACTTGTTTGGTTTGGGTTTTATTTGCTACTTTTCCTCCAGGTTTTGCATAAGAAGTGTGAAAGGGCTGAATGAATCTTGGCTGGGTAACCTTTATTTCTATCATTTCCTAGCGTGTGCAACTGCTTGTTGAGGCTGGTTGTTCTGACTCTTATCTACACACTTTTCTGCATGCCTGTTTAATTAAGATGGTGTGCAGAAAGGCAGTTCAGCATGTGAATCTGCACATGTCAATCCATTGTGTTCTGGGCAAATAGGAGGGCAACTAAATCCCACTGACCTGGGATAAATAAATTCAGGTAATTGTGCTGTGAAAGAAATGTGAAACAGTGCTTCATCATCACCTGTGAACTGGGGCTCCCTGACTGGGGAGAGGAGCTATAGCAGCCTGGGTGGGATGTGACATGGCAACCGCGCGTGTACTCTCTCTGCTCTGACAGATGAACCCTGAATGTTGTTGAAGTAACCAAAATTGTGACTCTCCCCAGCCGTCTGTCACTGCGGCTTTGCTGGTGGTTACCACCCTGTAGTGAAAAGGACCATGTCCTTGCACCTCACCATCTCCTGCTCAGTAAGTTGTGTCAGCTGAAGGAGCAAATAGCCAACCTCCAAAGTAAGAGGAGCAGCGGAGGTAGGGCCACGTGTTGTATGTGACTGCAGGAGATGGGCACGTGTGGCAGACTGGTGGCAGCAGCAAGTGCTGTTATGTGGAGACACAGTCTAGAGATGCTAAAGACTGTATGCAGAAAGCATTTTCCTTTTCTCATTGAGGTGGAAGGGAAGATAAATAATGCAGGCAGGTTGGAAGTTTTTAAAAATACAGTAAACTTCCAGCTGTCACAGTCAACAAGAAGGATTTAAAAAAAAAAAAAAAAGATACAGTGATTGAATAACATCTTCAGGGAGCCTGGGAAAACTACTTCAAGGTTTCCTTTCTTTAAAAATAAATAAAATAAACCGAGAAATCAGATGTCATCACCTGCCCTGATATCTGGGTTGATACCAAAATCTAGCTCTGGAAACACTGCTTTTGCAGATGCTGCAATCTCAGCAGTGTAGAGTGGTGTGTTTTTATTTAAGATGATCCTTAAATTTGTTAATCATGTTTTATCTGACACTTATTTGGAAATTATTGAGCATGCTTTGTTATTCTTGGAACTGGTTCTTGTAGAGGCTCGTCTCTGCAGGCAAAATTTGGAACTCAAATAAAATAGGATTGTGTGAAAAGATTATGATCTCTGTGACAGTTACTGTACTTTTAAGTTAATGCTTACAACAATGGGATTGTAGAATGTGATGATGTCCCAAACCCCTTGAATTTTTCCTAATTTTTTGTTGGTTTACTTTGTTTTCTGCCTCTCAGGCTAGCCTGAAACAAATATCTACTCTGCCTAAGGGTAATTACAATAGCTATGTTGCAGTATTGCATTCTTTGGTCTAACCTTTTCATTTATTTTTTTTCCTAGACAGAGTTATTTGTACATGCATTTAAGGATCAGCTGGTCAGAAGTGCCCTTTTAGCACTGTACACAGCCCGGCCTGGCTGTGTCCTCAAGAAACCAGCTGCCCCTAGGAACAGTGCAGAAGAGGGGAGTGATTTACAGCATCAGGATCATCCATCTCAGATTAAAAGACAGGACTCTATACCCCATCATTCTGAGTATGATGAGGAAGAGTGGGTAAGTAGTCAGAAACTCTTGGTTGTATTCAATTTTAAACCCTACAAATCAGCATAAACAAATACAAGCCCTAAGTGTCCTTGTCACATGTTACTGGGGGTGGGGGGTGGGTGGGAAGGGAAGGAGTGCAAAACTGTGAAGTAATATTTTTCAGATCCATTGTATGTGTTGAAACTAACTTGAAAGAATTTTCCTAAGGACAGTGCGCTTCTGTGTGACTGCTTGGTTGTGCATGTAACAGTGAGGATGATACGTATCTTATTGCCCAGATAGGAAAATAGTCTTTCTTTGCTCTTTCTTGAGTTCTTTTTGCTAATTAAGCAGATTAAAGGAGAGTGGAAAAGCATATGCTATTATGAAGGAAAAATCCTTTTTTTTTTTTTTTTTCTCCCCAAGACTGACTATAAATAGTTTAAATACACATGAATTAACCTTCAGCAAAACAGGGATGTTTTCCCTTAGACGCTGTTCTTCAAGGATGTCTGAGATTGCATAAAAGAATTAAACATGGCTTTCAGATTTTAACATTCTTAGCATATCTTTCAAAGATTGGTATTATTTATATGGCTGAGATTTTGTAAATTAATTATTTTGGTGGATGTGTTCATTATAAATCTTCTTCTTTGTTACATATACCCTGAATTCAAGCTATTTTTATTCAGTTCAGGCTCATACTTTCAGTTCATCACTGTATTCTCATAAATGTAAAGGATGCCAGCATATTAATCTCTATTGTAAATAATTAATAACTTGTGTGAGCTACAGTACTTACACCTGAGCTGTAATTTTCATCCATACCACAAATAAGGGAAGAATATCTTTCTTCTAGAGAAAAGACAATTATCTCCAACCCCATGCATTAAGTAGTCATGAGATTTAAACAATAAATAACTCATTCTTTTACTCATCTTCTGGTTTTAGAGCCTTCAATTCACTTTTTTGTGTTTTCTCAACAACCTGAGGGGCTAGAATGGTTCTTCTGTCCTTTAAATGAAAGCCAAAATGTTTGTTTCCAGCTGTTGAAACATTCAGAAAAAATAAATATCACAATAGATTTGATAAAAGGGAGAAATTTTGCATTGGAAAAATGGCAGTTTTGTGCAAGCTGTGTTTTAATTTAGTACTTCTGTCTCTGCAGAAAAGCTCACTTTACTGTATTTCATTATTGATTTTTTAAAAAATTTATTTCTGCCAGGTGCCTGGTCCTCATTTATTAAAACATATTTAATATTTAATATTTAAACATTTGTTTAAAGTATATTTTTTCTGCTGAATTAGTGAGATTACCTGCTTGATTAAAATTAAGTGTATCTTTAAGTATTTTCTGAGTTAAACTGAGTCAAAATCACTGTCAAACTTAAGACAGCATAAATCTTAGAGAAATTTTGTTTTTTCTAAATTTGAAAGATCAGTCTTCCAATATTTTCAGTTCTTTCTGTTGATGGAGGTAACGAATAATGCAAGTTTTAATGATCAAATTGTCATTAGCATGATGAAAAGAGAAAGAATAAATGCATGTAAAATTTGAAAAATGCTTAATCTACTCTGAAAGTCAACTATAAAGGAAAAAAACTTTGAGATACATTGCTTTGTATGCACAGTCCTCCTTATTTGTGTGTGTCTCTCCCCACTATTATCACACACCAGGGTTGCATTTTACACTTAGAATTTCAGTTTTAGTTTTGCCCAGAATCTAAGTCAGTGATATCCAACAACTCTTTAAGCCAACCATGTTCCATCCACTTTCAATGACTGCATTACCTTATGACCATCACAAAAGTGAATTCCAGGCAATGTTTAAAACCAGGTGAGACCCACACTCTTCCCTGGCATCCAGATTTATCTTTGAGGAATGACTTCCAATTTCTTGTGCAGGGTGCCCTTTCACTGAGTGACCAGTGTTTCAAAAAAGCCGCCTTCTCAATAGCAATACTGTTTTGCCACCTCTCTGATACCAAGTACAAATATTCAGTAGCTGATAGCAGTATGGATTGAGCTATTTGTATTGGTACACTACATGTAGGCAGTAGTAAAGCATTACTGGTGAAGGAAAAATATTTAACTTGAGAGTTTTATAATGCCTCTGGGTAGATATTCTCTTCTTTTGCCAGCAGCTTCTGCCATCCTAGAATTCCATGCAAGAGGGAACAAAGCATGTTGTCATGTATAATACAAGAAAAGGTGGGCACATTGCCACTTGGAGCTGTTTCTGCTCTACATTTCTGACTGACTACTTAACATGGAGCTACGAAGAACAGACAAAATGGTGTTTCAAATAAGCTATATACAAATACTGACATGGTATTCAGACACGGGTCTGAAATACTGACCTGTGTACAATATATTCCATTCCAAAGCACTGTCACATCACAAAAGGGCGTTAATAATGCACAAGATATTTGCTTTATCCGTCAGCGTACCTCAAAAGAACCTTAAGGTAATATATGGCTGTCAGCCCACATGAAGGAGACACTGTATCTTCAGAGCACTGGGGAGTGCAGTTGCTGTGCCATACTTGGCACAAGTAAAGCACACAACTCTACTGGTCTATATGGAAGGACAAGAGGTGACTGAGGAGCTCTGTAGTGAATTTAGAAAGCCTGAGAATCCTTTAAAAACAGAAAGGCAGCCTCTGGGACTCACTGGTCAGCAGTGCTTAGAAGGAAGACATCCAGTCAGGTGCAATGACAGGAAAATAGTTTCTACTCCTGCTCTCTGAAATGAGGGAGCTGAATTGCCTTTTAATGATACTTTCAGAGCAGATGGAAATAATCACATTTTTGAATTGGGTGAATGAAAGAAGGTTCATTTTTCAATGTCCTAAGAAAAGTTTTCTGTGATGCCAAGGCCTAACTTTTCAAGGAGATCATTGAGTATGAATGCATGCCTACCAGTGCCACAGCAGAGGCAGCAAGAGAAGTGCAACTCATGGCCATTTTTAACTAGTATCACCTAACCACATTTGCTGGGACTCCTTAACATCCCAAATGGCTTCTAAAATTTGGAAGAAATAGATGATGTCAATGTGCTGTTGCCTTGTCCCAACAGGGTCAAGCCCTGTTACAGATTTCCATTTTTCCTGTCACTGGCTTGACTTTTGAGCTTAAAGAAGCAGTAATGAGAAGGAGCCAGAGACCTTGTTTCTCTCTTTCTTTCTCACCAGAGGAGTAGATTTACCACCCAATTAGCTCCACAGCAGCTGGTGGGAAAACTGGTATCAGGATAGAAGCATCCTGCTTAGGAACCTAGGGCCTCAGTAGTTCAGTGTATCAAGAAATAAGACTTATTTCTTCTGATCCCTCACTTCACATAGAGAGCTTATAAGAATGCTTACTTGAGAGGCTGTGGGTATATTTTGTCCTTTAATGTGGTACATGCTGCAAAAAGATCACTTGTGAGGTGGTTCATAGGCAAATTGAAAATAGACCACTTAAGACGGTGAAAGGTGGGTGGAAAGTGTGCTGGGCTACAGGAAAATGTTACGGGAATAGTAAGGGATGACAAAGAATGTGAAATGGATGGCTTCCTTCTCATGGGGAATAATAGGGAGCCGCGTGATTTTCATTGAGTGCAAACTGCATTTTTACTCGAGAATTGTTCTTACCAAACTGCAGAATTTCAGCAGCCCTCTTGGAAAAATGCGCCCACCTTTGCTGCAGACAGAATAACGTCGCAATGAATGGTAGACACATCTACTTTTTCTGTCTGCGTATAATGATAGTGTCTAATCCTAGGAACCTCCTATGTGGAGAAAAAGAGCTGTGGGACAGGCCCTTGCTCTCTCTGTCTTACTTGGCCAAATGTAAAAAGACCAGATATATGATAATAAAAGTGAGCTTTCTGTCAACAGATGTTTATTCATTTTGCTTCTAAAACCCTCGGGGAATGTTTGTGTAAATATTGTATAGACATCATCTCAATGCTGGGTTAATAGTTGGTTTAAAAAGAAAAGCATTCTTTCCAAAATGGAACAAGGGCTCATATGTGTGTTGCTTGTGCAGTAACTCCAGATGCTCATTAAGAGCTTAACACTCTTTGTGTTGGGTTTAAACTCCCCCAGCAGAGAGAGGGGAGGGAAATCACATTGCTGTAGCTACACTGAGCTACTTGAGTTCATATACCTCAGCAACTTCAGTGAATAACAAGGCTGAAGTTCCTTGCTACTCTCTAGTAAAACTTGCAGTTATTTGGGGCCAGAATTTTTATTATTTGCAGTATTTGATTGCTCTTCGTAGAATCCTCCTGCCAAAAATAATGCTTGTGGGTAGTGGAAATCAGTGATTTCACCCGTGTTCTACATGTTTTTCAGGAACACTTGAGGTACATACAGGATGAAACTTTTGAAGGAATCTATGCCTGTCCCCTGTCTTTCGCTTTAAATTGTATCTACACATGTGAATATTAGATAGTCATGTGTCTAATGATCTGTTTCATGCATACAGGTGCAGATATTTCCCCTTGACGCATTGTACATGCAGTACTTAAATAATCTGTGGGTTAAACCCAGTTCTGCATGAGAGTGACCAGCTTCTTGCCTCTTGTAAACCGACAACACTTTTTCATAGCGGGGTTAATGCATGAGTTTATCTAGGGGGAGGATCAAACCATAATTTCTACACCCACTGATAATACTGGATGCTCACTTGTCCTTAAGGCAGTCCTACAGGATCTTTCAAGGAATCAGGTTTGGGGGACTAGAGGAGAGGATCTGTGTTGCCGTACAGATTCAGCAAGTACATGCTTCTGTCTGCAGGCCCATGTCACGTCCCCAGGGCAGGATGGCCGCTTGTCACAGAGTGTGCCCTCAAGTGGAGGGAAGAGGGAGAGATCAGACCCCTCTAGTCAAGATAATGGCCTAAGAAGTGTGGCATGTAATTGAAAATAAATCTTGGATTAAATGTTTGCCTTAGTAGTAGTTCTAACTCTGCCTTCACCCAACTTCCTAGTGTTACCATTTATATGAACTATGGTTTTTCTCCGAGTTTTCAGTTTTCTTTAACCTTCTCTCTTGTTGTCTTTTGCAACTCCATTTTTATGCCTCAAGGCCTGACATATACATAATGCTTCTGGCTACTATATCATAAAGTAGAAAGCAGCACAGTGATATTATCTTCCTATTTTTAACCCGCAAGCAAACCCTGGTTGCTCTGCATTAGTTTCAGAATGACTCAGCATTAAAACACATACAGGGGTTTTTTTTGTGGGTTTGTTATGTTTTGGTTTTAGTCTGCTTGCTAGCCTTATGTGCAGCCTCATGTCTTGTAAGGCTTGGCTTTTTCCTTTTTCTTATTCAGCCCCACAAAAGTAGGTGTAAGAGCTTCAATTCCTGCAGCCTCCAGCAACTGAAGGACCCTTCCTATGTCTCTGTTCCATAATAGCTCTTTCTTTGATTCCACATGATCTCTTTTGTTCTCTGCTCGTGCAGAATTTCTTCTATCGCTCTATTACTTCTGTAATTCTCATGTTTATTATAAACTCAGGTAAGTGTGATGGTTGCAGTGTATGTGAGAGGTCAAGAACAAAACTGAAATTCTGTTACCTAATAAACATGTCACGACAGCAAGTTTCTAATTCTAGTCCTTTAATTTTACATTTGCTTTAACAGAGTAACTGATGTGATAAAATAGAGGATATGTTAAATTATCAAAAGAGGTTGTCAAGTACTATGGCAGAGCTGACAGTTGCACGTGAGATTTGATTTGGCAAGGCTTTGTATGTCTATGCTCTTACAGTGTATTTCAAATGGACAAACTGCTCAGTTCCTTGTGATTGGACCTGAAACTCTGCATGCATTTTCATGTAGAGTTTGAAGCACATGTTTTTTCCAGGGTCTAAAAAACCCAAACAATTTCAGTTCAGTCATTTACACTGCAAGAAAAACTCCATGAAAAAGGCTTAACTTGGTAGTAGGCTGAAGAATGGGAAAAATGGTAATATAGCTGACACCTAATACTTCTAGTAATTTGCATGTCTCTGTCTCCACTTTAAAGTGTTAGTAAGAAGTTAGTATTGTCTCTTTTTTTCCTTCTTCAGTAATGGGCAGTGATAATTGTGCTCTTTTCAGGACAGGGTGTGGGCCAATGTGGGGAAGAGTTTAAACTGTGTTATTGCCATGGTGGACAGACTGCTTGAAAAAGACAACGTCGGCAATGTTAAAGAGGGTGAAAATGACCCTTCAGCAGCAGATTGCAAAGTGTTGCATACAGGTGGTAAGAAACCTTTTTTTTTTTTTAAATCGTTGACTAGAGTAAATAAAAATGGAAAAATTCACAGAAAAATTATATAGAGAAGAGTCAACAGTATCTTTGATGAGAGTGCTAACAGCAAGGTTTTGCACAGTTGTAGCCTTGAATGATGGGATGCTGTTCATCAGATTACAGCTCCATTGTGTGCTCAGACTGCTTGCCCTGCTTGCCTTGCTCAGTGTTTTGTGCTACAATGAAAACCTTTTGAAACCACAGTGTTTTCTGTTGAAGGATGGTGTAGTTTAATTTATTTTAGATTTTACTTGGATATACCATTCTGAGAAAAAAAAAAATTGGAGTGTGTCTTACCCCATAGGAAACTTGTAAGGAAAGGTGAACATTCTGTTTCAGTGTCATTCTCCTGTAAACCCTTCCACTTTTCTGAAATGATATACTGATTTTTGTTTTCTGTTTTGCTAAAAATTAATTTTTTCCTGAATACAGTTGTCAATCTGTGTCAATACTGAAGGCTATGTAGAGTGATTCTGTGAGATGATACAAAGAAAACTTTGTCCACAGCAGGTCCTAGTCACCAAATCTGATCATCTCCTGTGGCTACATACTTTGTTGCTTTCTCTAAGCAGAGATTAGATTTGCTTCAAGTATGACAAGACTTTCTGATGTGCAGGTGTGTTGCAAGAAGTGAAACAGCTCCTCAGTGATAATGGTGGTAGTCGAAATACAAGGAAATCAGAACCAAACCTTGTGCCACTCTTCAGTTAAAAAAAAAACAAACAAAAACCCCACACAAAACAACAAAACCCCAACAATCACTTTATGGAGTTTTGTATAATTTTGGCTTTTTTAATAGTGTATTTTATCCCATATTTTCCTTTACATGTTCTCCCCCGCCCCAGATTTTAATGACATAATTTTATATCAAAGGTTTTAAAGTTATTAGAGCTCATTTGTAATTTCTTTCTTACATAACAAGAATTAAAACTATTTTTTCAGGTGTATATCATGCGTGTATTAATGGTGAGTTTCATGCAATAGATTTTGGTTGTAGTATTGATTTTTAATGCAGCTGCAACGTCAGCATTTTTACCAGTATGAGAGATTTGTGCTGGCATCCTGGAATTCTTGTTTCCAGTGCCAGATGTGTTGGACTTGTTTTGGTATGAGAAGTCCAGAGACCGGAGTATTTCTTACCTGTTTGTCTACCAGACAAGTGTCCCTATAATGTTAGAGAGATAGATGACATCATCTTTATTCTCTAGTAAAGGCTTGCAAATGCAAAGTATCCAACACAGTTAGCTTTCTACATTTTTCAGACCTTTTTCAGAGAAGAAGGTACAGATACTCAACAGTGAGGTAGGTGTAGCTGTCCACACAAAACAATCTGTAGAAAGTGAACCCAAGCATACTGGTTTTAATTAAAAGAACAAAATTGAGTATT
The DNA here is from genome assembly GCF_949628215.1 of Phalacrocorax aristotelis. NCBI lineage: Eukaryota > Metazoa > Chordata > Aves > Suliformes > Phalacrocoracidae > Phalacrocorax > Phalacrocorax aristotelis. Next base: position 19,844,341 of record NC_134279.1, read on the forward strand.
TGTTCTTCTGCCTAACTCCCTTTCTTCCCCATGGTGCTAACAAGCTTTTCTGCTATTGTTAGCAGAAATCCAGTATGTCTATTAGAAGTATTTTGCAGGTAAAGCAGTACACTTTTGCCAAAACTTCCACCAAGTTACTGTGGTGCATTTGTGTGTGTACAGAAGACACGCATGTACTAGTTTTTAGCTTTATTCCATAGTTATGGAACAAAACTTCAGATTTCCCCCTCTCTCTCTAGTCTGAAAAATCAGGATAATTCTTTTTGGGTGCTTTCTGACATGCTTAGCAACATGAATGTTTACAGATTTTCCTTCACTCTCTTCAGTCCCCAGAACATGTCCTCTCTTATTCTGTATAAGCCACGAAATGTATTTATCCAGTCCATTTGAGACTTTCATTTTGTTATAAAGAAGTGTGCTCTTAGCTTTGATTCAGGCTCACACCCTACAGAGCCAAATGAAATATTGCTTAGAGCTTTTAGCTCACAAAGCAAAAAAAACCCAAACTTAAAAGTTACTTCCTTTTAAGTACTATAACAAACAGTCATCAAATAGAATGAAAGGTACCTCTTGCTAAGCAATAATGATAATTGTAATGGTTAGGAAAGTATAGATGTATTTCATTCAGCTGAGGAGTTGTCTTCTGGAGCTGACAGGCCAAGGACACAAAAAATACCAAGATGTTATGGCACTGGAATAAATTATTCTCTTTTCCCTCATTTCAGGGCCTTCCCTATTTCTCTTGAATCAGTACAAGTGCCCTTCTGTGAGAGCAGTGTCAGTGCTTCTGTTGAGTTGTGCTGACTGTTCTGCAACACCCTACCACATAGAAACTGCAGGAGGTTTGTGGGGCAGAATGCTTTGGTTTTGTGTTCTGTTTTTTGAGGAAGACATCATTTCCTAATGATGTTTTTTTAGGAGCATCGTGCAGTGCCTTTGACAGCTTATAGGACTTTCAAGGTCATGTAGAAATGGAGAAGTTTTAAAATTGCTTTCTTTTATAGGACTTACTTAAAAGATGGAGCTTTCTGAAGAACCATCCAGGTGTGTGCCAGAGTTGGTTGCCTAATGGTTTTCAAAACCATTGCCTTTGGGGCCAGAATTTTTCATGCTTGACTTCTCTATGAGAGTGTGGATTTATATGTTTGTTTTTCTCTACACCTCCCTCTCTTAAGATTGACATGAAGACCTGAGGATGCACCATGAAGCACCTACACAGAGGTTGAGATTTTAAGTTTAGGGTTATAAATTTTGCTTCCATTTTATATTTGAAGCCTGGTTGTATGGGTTCATAACTTTTTACTAGATATAAAATCATACTGTGTTTGCACCCATAGATACATTCCTATACAGAATGTTGTGCTACATACGATTCACAACATTGGATACGTGAAAAGCTTGCTGTATTTTGCAGTTATATGTTATACCATAATTTGAGTATGATATATTTTATTAACAACACTGCAAATGTATGAGCACAGATAGATCTTTGAGTCTGTTTCAGTCTGAAACTGCTCCAGTTGTGGAGTTGATCCTAAGAAAAGTTGTGCCGCGGCTTGTAAAAAAAAACCAAACAAAAAAAAGGGCGGGGGAATACATACGGTTTTGTCCAAAACATTGAAAGTATGCCTTAAAGTGTTGGATGAAATGTTTGCTAATATTAGTGAACCTGACTGTTTTAGTACCATTTTTTTCTAGCATATAACAATGAAAAAGATGTCAAAGAAAGCACACATGTTCATTTTAGATGGTAGAAAATGTTATGACGATAATTTGATGGTTTTGAGCAATAGCATATTCCTATCACTATAGATCTTGTCATAACATATATTCAGAACTTCCTAAGAGGTTTATATTTGCAGTCTCAGTGTTGGCATCCTGTGATCTTATTCTTCTTTTCCCAACATGCTTATATTTGTTGAATCAAATCTTTGTAATCAGAAATATCGGTGGCACCTTTTTCTTGTACTTTTTCTTCTACTCTTTCAACATGAATTTTACCTTCCTTAGCCTAAGTTTTCATGCAGTCTGACCTTTGAGTGTATTCTTAGGACTGAATTTGAGTTATCAGTTACCAAGGTAACGTGCTATGGTTTCATCAGATGCAGGATTATGATTTCTCTGCAGGATAAATCAGGAAGAGAAGATGGATTTTAAAGGAGAGGGTGGGTTTTTTATTCTTTTAACTCTAGGCCAGTTTGCTTTGGAGAACTACTTGACAACATTAAATTATTTTTATTTTCGCCTTTTCATTTTCCATGGGAGTCAGAATGTGAAAGCCTGTCCTGCAGCATTAGCGGTGCTGGTGAAACACAGTGGTTTGTTCTTATGCTTTTACAGCCCCTGACAGATATCCATGTTCAGTTGTGCTGCTAAAAGAGGCTGCTGTTTCCATCTGCTCCTTGTACCACACCATCAGAACTATCACCCAGCCATTCCTCTGCTGGCTCTTTGCGAGTGCTCCCTAATTTGCTACGCACAAAAGCCACCACGTTAACTCAAACAATTTAAGCTGGCAGTGTGATTGTACCCAGATTTTGCCCGAAGTGAATTATGGAATCGTAAACTATGTTGCTGGGCAGATGAATTGGCCAATGGTAACCTTCAGCATAGGTAGCAAAGAGCACTTGGGGAATGGTGCCATATTTCCTAGCTGGAATGAAGGGAAACACCTCTTCATAGCGACATTGCTACAGGAATATGTAAGTTAATTTTTCTTGAATAATCTGATACCTGATGGGGACTCTGTAAGTCTACATTAAACCCTTCTGTCTTTCAGTGCTCTAGGGATGGGCTCTGTATCCTTTCAGTGCATCCCTCCCAACACAGTGCTGATAGAAATGTGAAATAAAACTGTGTTCTGGTTTTGTTTGCATCTTCGGAAGAAAAGCTTTACCGTAAGTTATCATGTAGTCAGGAAGATGAAAAAATCTCAATTGGTCTATGTTCACTTGAGTAGCAGACATTTATTTTGAGGGGAAAAAACCCACTTCTGAAAAACTTTCTCTTCCCTTGCTTTTCCTCACATTTTTCTTTCCTGTTCTCTTAAGCTTGTCTTTGCATCAACTCTATTTCTGCACTTTTTTTTCTTTTCCCTCTCATGTTTGTATCTTCCTTCTCTTTTTGATAGGGTCCTTAACTGGACTATATGTAGCCCAGCATATAATGCCACCCCTTCAGCAGTACCTTCTCTAAGTAGTTCAGCTATTGATAGAACCTTAAAAATGTGTAAGGGACGACTATTTACCTGAATCAACAAACTTTTTTTTAAACAAGACATCAGACTATTTGATTATACAACACTTACAGAGCAAGATTTATCCATTACTGCTATGTTTTGAGTATATTAGATTGCTTTATGTCTGTTACTGCCATCGCCTTCTTTTTCTGTTTCCACTGTGACTAAAGCTGCCAAGACACTTGTATATGTGTGATGGGATGGTTTCCATGTTCACTATTAATCCATGTGACAGTATAGAAAATCTCAGATGATTACAATGGAATAATAAATCAGCAAGAATTCAAAATTGTTCTTTTGGACACCAAAACTGTGCAAAGGAGACTGCTATTGTATTAACTGCAAAAAAAAAACTGGGAAGGCTTAGGCAGGTTTTTGGTGTTCCTGTGAGAAGTGCTGCAGAATTATGAGCATAAACCCTCGTCCTTTCTCAAAGAGCTTAGCCCTTGTAGTAGAGTTAAACTGAGCTCCATTTAAATTATGAGGTGACTTGAGGCCATCAAAGATTTCCACTGATTTTTATGTGGTGCAGACAGCAGTGACAGGATTGGCTTTCTTCTTCATTGCCAGGGCAGGAGGAGAAAGGTAGGAGTGCTATTCCAAAGCCTTAGGGCTTTTCCTGCTTGATTACCAGCACATTCTAATAAGCACTTCAATGGGTCTGATTTTGGAAAGAGCAGGAGCTTGCTGTTCTGCAAACATGCAGTTTGACATATTACAACTTGAGTATTGGCATGTAGAAATGACCAGTTGGGTTCTTTGCAGGTCATTTACCTGTGCAGGCATGTCGATTAAGAGAACATGGGACTGAAGGGTGTTTTCCAGAAACCAAAGGGCAAATCCTGTCATAAACTGAACTTCCACAACTCTCTGTTAGCAATGGAAGTGGAGTATTTACTCTGTGCTTATGCTGCACGTACTCTTTTGTTTTAATCCTGCAGTAACTGCATAGTGGTGATACTACTTCTTTTAATTTCATCCTTCCATTTTAATGTGTTTGGCTTTTATGCCTTGTTTTAGTTTCCTTTCCAAAGGCTGACTAGCATGATTTTTGAATTAAGCTTCCTTGCTTCATCAGTAGGCTTTGACTCTGTTGTTTGGATGCTAAACATTCCAAACAGGAGAGGCTGCCCTTGCTACTTGAGTGACCTGACAGTCATCCTGTTAGTCTGCTTGTTGCTTATGTTCTTGCTCCTAATGTCTTTTTCATCCAGTTAATTCTTCGCCATTTTTCAAAGGATTTTCCGCTTTGTTGAGGATATAAATTTTGCAATTTTACCTTAAAAGAAATTTGACACCTGCGATGTCAAACATAAGTCCTTTAATGAGTCAAACACAAAAGCAATAATTTGTACTATCCCCTTCCCTAAGTGGTTCTACAGAGCTATCATCAGTCGCTGTAGGAGTAGAGGTCTTGACCAATGGTTGGCCCCCTGCATCTTCTTTATAGCAACAGCTGGTTCTGAGCTGACTGCCAGTTTTCTCATGAAGGAGGGCATCTTGCACCTCTCCCAGACTCTTTTGGACGTGTAAGCAGTGACTCGTAACCAAGCGGTATCCTCGCATGTCAACAACATTGTGGCAAGACAGATCAGAGTAATCTAAACCCGAATTTAGACCAGGAATTTAAAGCTCCCTTTAAAAATAATATATCTTTTTGAATTTCATTAATATTCCTCATTTATCCTTTGTATGCAAGATAGTTTTATTTTCCAAATTCTACTGAATTTACTTGTAAGCTTCAAAATATAATGCTTTTTTTTTTAATATAAACTTCAGTTTCACAGTGCTTCTCTGTTTTGAGGAGCAACTTAAAATCTGTGGTGTTTGCTATAAGTAGATGCTTCTGATGGATATTTGGAGCTTTTTGCACTGTTAATGAATTACCGTTATTTATGTTCTTCCTGGAGTATTTGCAGCAGGATATCCAGCATAACGAGTGACCTGTGGTGATTTTAACAGACCAAAGATTGAGCAGCTGTATAGATTTTTTTTCTCTAGAGTTGTCTTTTCCAAGACCTCAGTCTGTGATACACCTTTTATTTTGATCTTAACACACTAAACTTGCTTTAAAATAAAAGGACAGACGTGAGAATATACTAGTCCATACATAAATATTCTGTTTTCAAGAAACAATGCAATCCCTCTTTTAGATTTGCTAACCAGCTCCACCTTCTGGGGACTGGACATCCTTACTAATTGTGAACAACAGTTTTCAGTATAAGCAAGGAGTAATGACTGTTGGGTGACTTAACTGGATAATATACATGAGGGTATAGTTTTATCTTCTTTCCTTTTGGCAACTACAATTCTATTTATATTCTACAGTAAAATAATTTATCTTTCCTTAGTCATTAGGGTAAGGTTTCCTACAAACTTACAATTTCTGTTTTCTGCAAAGCAAAATACCTGTGTAAGTGAAACACCATATTCTTTGGGACATTAAATACTCAGTAGGATTTATTTTTAATATATTTAGTATGAATGTCCTGTAATGAAAACATGGCCTTGAGAATCTCAAATCCTTGAATTCCTTCTTAATGCAACTAATACTGACAAAAATTACTTACGTAAGTTGGTATTCCAAACACGTAGTCTCCCCAAAAAATCTTTGTGAAAAAATGATCTTGAAGCTACTACAAGGTATGTGCAAAATAATTTGGAAAATAATAATAGAAGGTAGTTATCCATTGTTTACTGCCAACCTGGAATGCTGCATGAAGTAGAATCCACTTACATTTGTTCTGGGCGCAGTATTATTCAATATTTTCATTACTGACTTGGCTTATGAAATATGGATGACGCTTATAAAATTTGCAGATGGTTAAAGCTGGGAGAGTCTTTAAGCACCATGGGAGCAGGATTAGAATGGATCTTGATGAAATGGAGCACTGAAATATTAGGATACAGTTCAGTAAGGACAAGTGCAAAATTATGCTCCTAAAGAAGCAGAAATACACAGTGCAGATTGACTGGTTAAGTGGCAGCTCAGTAGAAACAGATCTAAGTGTTACGTGACCTGTGGCCAGTATGTGACCCCTCTTTTATGAAAAAGAGTGCCAGTAAAGCTTTTTAGCCTCATCCACATAACCTGAAATTGTAAATGCAGGTTTACAAAGTGTGGCTAGTTCTAGAAATTCAGGTTTTTCTCTCTTGCCCTGGCTGTCAGTGTACTGGCAAGATCCTTGGCTGTGTCTGTATCCAGCTCTGCTTTGCCATGAAAGTGGGACAGCTGTCTATTAGCTGTACCCTCAGGTCTACTTTAAAGTGGCCAGGTATGATCTTTTTCATTATTTGCTTGTCAGAAGCAGCCAACAAACTCTATTCTTATCACATAGAGCCCTGTTCATTGGTTTAGTATGCATTACACCTTTTAATCTCATTCTACAGCAGTTGCTTTCCTTGGCATTTATTTATTGATTAATTTAATATATTACTGTAATTTAAGACTAGATAGGAGAGTTTAGATTTTCTGGTCTGTCTAGTCTGATTTGCAGTATGTCACACCTTGTTGTCTACCTTATTTCTAAATTTGGCTGTGTCTCACAGCAGCCTCTGGCCTTCGGTGGTTCTTTGGCTTTTATTCCCTAGAATAAACATCCCCGTTAGTACTCATGACGAGAGGAAATCAAGTTGCTGCTCAGCCTTTTTCATGGGCTTAAGGAGATTAAACTCTAAATCTTGGTAGATGTCCTCTGCAAACTCTCAGTTTTTTTCAGCAGTCTCTTTAAAATGTGTACGCCAGACCTTGGCACGCGGCATGTCAGTACTGTCTTAGTCAATGGCATGTGTAAAATCACCTCTTTTTGCTGGAGCATGAAACTGGGGGTGGCTTATGTTCTGTTTTGTTCACAATGGCTCTATCTTCATAACTGCTGTTTTCCAGGGAATAGTTCTTCAGTCCGTATTACTCACACTTAAATATGTATGACTGTGTTAAAACACACATTGTCTGACCACGAAGACATTATTATTTGCAAAGGAACTCAAGTTCTTTGACTACTCTGTCCTTGTTCCTATTCCCTCTTTCCTGTGCCTTTTTTTGTTTGTTTGTTTTTTGTTTGTTTTTTTTTCAGTTTCTCCTGGCTTTCAAAGGTCTCTCCAGTCTTCCTGGCTACACTTTTATTCCTTTACATATTTTTCTGGAGCACAGCCGAACTGGCTTTGCACCAGGCAGCCCTGTCTTTCTGCCTAAAGAACTTCTTCAGTACTAAGGAGTCTTTGACTGGCCTGACTCAGAACGGTACCTGAAACCATGTGCTGTTATCTTCCGCCTAATTACAATTTAAATGGAACAGATTTTAATTATCATTGATTCTTAACTACACTAATCTACAGAAAATATGAGTCAACGCTAGACTCTATTAAATCAGTTGCACTCCCTATTTTTATATAGAATCTTCTGGAGTGTTGATTTCTCTTTCATTTAAAACTATAACAATGCAACTGAGATGTAGATTCTAAAGGAGGGTGGTGTTTTTATTAATTTGCTCAGATTAGAGGGGAAGGCAAAACCATATGCAACTACAATGAAGGTCTGATTTTATTAAATTGTGAAAAATTCAGGAACAGCTTGGGAGACTGGGCAAGTCTGAGAAGCTGTTCTGATTTTCCTCCATTCCTAGTTATCACTTCATTTCATTTGTAATATATTAAGGAGTCCCAATTTTCAAGCATTTCACAAGCTTCTTTTTTCTGATATCCCTAGCATATATTCTAACAGAGCAAAACATATTACAAAATAGTTCTAAACCTCTCTGCTCGAAGTAGCTAAAAAAATAATGAGTTCAATATCTCTAAATATTTAAAGAGAACAATATAGGGAGAAGCTAAAAAGAAAAAAGAATGTGACCTGAAGGTTAGGATTTTTCCAGCCTATACATTAGACAGATAATATCCTTCCAGATATCTATTTGTTCTTCTGTTTTGCCTCCCAGCACCCACTGTTTCTTAAATATAGGCTCTTCCCCCCCTCCCGCCCCGCCTTTTTTTTTTTTATTATTTTTTTGATGGTACTTCATTTGTTTACGCAGCAAGTTGTCAGTGCTGGAAAGAACAGATCTTCTGCACTGTATTCATCTTGTGCTGAGTTTTCACATGTATCCCTGTATACCCCTGTATATGACACTTTAATGCAAGTTTTACAGAGAAGTTAGGTCTGTTAAAAAGTCATTGCTTCAGGATATAGTTGGATTCAGGCCACGGATTTAGCCCCCAGTCTCCATGGTAGGCTGGAGTCTACATCTAAGCATATTCTCCGGTGGCGTTTGCCGTACCACAATGGTTAGGATGGAGTTGCAGGGGCACTTTAAACTGTAGGACGATCTACGCAGCCACTGCAGCCCTCTTTCCGTCCTGAAAAGGATTTTCACTGCAAGTTTTCTGGTTTGGAACAGATGATCTGTCTTGTTCTAGGTGACTGGTATGAACAGCTTTATCCCCTGGTGATTACGCTGAAGGACTGCATGGGAGAGGTGGTGACCAGGGCGAAGCAATCGATGGCGTTTGTTCTGCTGCAGGAACTTGCCTGTGGTTTGCCACAATGTTTGATGCTGACCCTAAGAAGAGACATCGTCTTTAGTCAAGCAGTAGGTTGTCTTGTGTCACTTATCTCCTACTGTTGCTATAATTAAACATACTATTCATGCCAGTGTCTGTGTTTTTCTGTTTGTTTGGTTTTTGTAAATTCTATTTTATTTTCTTTTTCCAATTTAACACAACATTTTCATATATTTTCCATTACATCCACCTAAATATTTTATATTATGATAGAGGAATTAATAGTAAATGGAAATCCATAGTAACTGTATCACTGAATCAGAGAAGTAGGTCTGCAGTGGAATGGAAAATGTTACCTAATCTCCCTTTTGCACAAAGAAGAATCCATAAAGCTATTTTCAGTCTTCCTAGATTATATGCCAGTATCCTCACCCGTAGGTGAAGTTCTCAAGTCTATTCCTCCAATATTCCTTGCTGCTATTCAAGCTAGGTAATTTTTTTTCTCCTGGTCACCTTGGAAATGAAGAACAGATTATTTGTTTTCAGTTTGTAGCAGTATTTTATGTGTTTGAAGACTTTTAGCATGTCTCTTCTCAGATTTGTCTTCTCTTTGTAAATAACTGAAGTTCTTCTGATACTCTCCTGTAGATCATGTTTTCCGCATAGATTTTTCTCTAAATGATTAGTCTAAGTTCTCTTAAGTTATATGTTTTTCCTAACGTAATTAAGGAGTTAGGGTGCACCTGCCAAGGAGATTCTGTTGCACTAGGTGCATAACTGCTGTCAAATCCATCATAATTCACAGCCTTGTGTTTATAACCTGCCAATGGAGGTTCTGGTCTTGCTTATATCAGTGTAAATAATGCACAACCCCACAAAACAAATGAAGCTTATCTAGTGTAAAATAAAGGAATATTTCACTGCTTTTTACACCAAAAAAAATGCCGTAATAATACATTAACATGAAATTATGTATGTAGTCACTAAACAGAAATTTCCATGCTGTTTTCTCAAATATCTAAATATTAATTCTGTTATGTATAACAATATCAGGCCTTATTTTAACTATGGTATGATAGTAGCTCTGTTAATTTCACATTTTTTCATTGTCTTTATAGCTCGCTGGATTGGTCTGTGGGTTTATAATCAAATTGCACACAGGTTTACATGACCAAGGATTTTTACAGCAGCTTCACACCGTTGGATTGCTTGTGCAATATGAAGGACTCCTCAGTACATATAGTAAGTATTGTTCTTGGACAAAGTCCCGTATGCATCCAGACCAGAAGTTTACCCAGGAGCTTCTTGTATTAGCCTCTTCTGCTTCCAGTGATGTGGCTTATTGAATCAACAAATATTACCCTTAGGAGTCAGCAGGCTTCCATATAATAGCACACTTGAAGTCATTGATTGTGTGTTGTCAATTCTGTGTCAAAAAATACCCATTTATTTTATTCTCAATTCCTCTGAGCACACTAGTTGCTAATTATTCCATGTAGAGTGCTGAACTACATTGTCTTAAATACAGAAGACTCCTTCCTCAGTACAGCTAGTGGAAATTTTGGTCTTACTAAAAACTGTCTCCATTTGTGCAGGCATTTGGCCTGACCCAAAATAGCCGGTTTATAAAGCTAACCCAAACAGCAGATTTTTAAACAGTTACTGACTCTATCAGCCTCTGCCTTGACCACACCAGTATTGGTTATGTGAAGACAGCTTGAAAACCGATTCCTAGCTTGTCACAGATGCCATCATTTGATAGGTATTAAAAAGGACATTTGGAGGGAGAAACTGCTCTATGTTTCAAAGTGCTTTGAACTAGATGTATAGGAATCTTTCCCCAAATTAGAGAGTTTGACTGAAGTAGAGAGGTTTAGCATCTGTGCAGCTTTTTAATGCACAGGCTATTGCAGATCCTCACTTGGAGATTGCTGTCAGGTTCCCTTTTGCATAATACTCGTCGTTATTCTCAAAACCTTTGTCCTCTGTCAGCAGGATAGTCTTTTAAAACACTTTCAGAATAGGCAAAAATGGCTTTTCTGAGGTTATTCTATGCACACATAAAGCAGTCTGATTTTCAGAGGTGCTTGATACTCATAGTTGCCATTTAGGCCACGGTCTGCTTTTATGTAGCTTACTTTAATGTGGATTTTGGGCTGTGATTTTTAGATGCATAGACTGGAAAATATAATCCCCATATTGCTTTACTATAACCTATTCAGTGACTGATCTGTCTACTCTGTTAACAACCTCAGTAATCTTTCCATATAGGTGAAGAAGCGGGGATGCTGGAAGACATGGCTGTGGGAATTTCAGATTTGCAGAAAGTAATGTTTAAAGTCATTGAAGCCAAATCAGAAGATTTTTTGCCTCTTATAACTGGAAGGCGGTAAGTACTTTGTTTCCTGGAGGCCATGGCACATAGTTTTAATCTGTAATACATGAAAACCCAGATAATGGTTTTCTTGTTGCTGAGTTCTATTATATGGAAAGTGCAGTAGTTTTACTTTTCATGAGATGAATGGAGATGTAATGAAGTGGTAGGGCTTTGTAAAGCTAGTAGTAATATGGACTCTGGGTTGCTTCCTGGATGAAAAGCTAAAAGTTCCAGTTGTCTTAATACAAACTAATCAACAGTGTCTGGGTTGTGCAGAGTTTCTGTTTCATTTTTTATATATAGATACTGAATCAAAGAGAAGTGACAGGGTCAATATTTACAACAGCGGCCTCTAACTGAAGAAGCCTTGGTTTTGAGGTGTCCAGAACTTGTATTTCAGTGTGACAAATGAAATTGCATTTCTAAGAGTTATGCCTTTGTTCTCTTAATATGGAAACTGAAAAACTCAGATGCCAAAACTTGGCGGTCACTTTTGAAAAATGAAGCCTGTCTTAGTTGATGGAGATCACACAGGACATACGCAACCTCAGAAATCCTTGCATGAAGCCACTAATGCGGTATGCATCCCACATAAGCACAGCTCAATATCAGGACATACACTGAAATACTTCATTAATTGAGGCTATAAGAGGGTTAACAAGATTGTTGCACAGGAGGAATGGGTTTTTCATCTTCATTATTATTGTAGTCTGAAGCTCCAAATGTTTTTACTTTTACAGAAATCACTTCCTTAATAGTATCATTATTCTTAGGATGACTGTAAATTAAATTCAGCTAAAAGCAGCAACTTTTTTAGAAAAGATATGTTTCCTCTGAAGGGGGCTTTCACCACTGATTTACTTAATTATTCTGGATGATTCACTCTCATCCTATGGGCCTTCCAAGAAAGCATTGAAATAAGTAGCAGGAAGGCTGGAGTATGATAGGCAACACATCGGGAATAATTAAGAATAATTATGGTGTGTAGATAAAACAGAAGAAATACATCCTTTGTAAATCACAGCAGTCAAAAATCTTGAAAAATCCAGCAGCTACATTTACTGGCTTGCTGCCATTACTGCAGCACACTGAACTGTCACACTAGGAGGTCCTGGGTTTGAAAGAGACTCGAGCTTTAAGCTGCCTCAGGCATTCTGGATTGATGGAGTAGTCAGTCTTTAGGAAGAAGAGTTACTGCCTGTGATTGCTGTACTGTACTTACTGGCAGGTATTCACTGGATGGAATTGGTATCAGATAAGAAAAAAAAAAAAGTCTTTAAGGTTTATGTGGAGGAGCCCCATTCCTGTTAGAGCTGTGATGAGACAGCTCCTATCAGACAGCATTGGTGGAAGTCATCCATAAAAACAGAAGACAGTGGAAAACCTAGTTATTTTCTAATTAATGTTTAAAAACACCACAATTTCTAAATCGTTTTGGTTGTTATATGGTGTGGCTCAATAAAATGAGACTAAAAGGCTGTAGAAATGCAAGACAGAAAATTAAGCTACAAATTCTTATCTTGCAGAGCCAGAGTATTCACTTGTAATTGTTTTTCTAGGGAAGTGCTTAAGACTGAGTTTCTATGTACACAAACAAATCAATCCAAAGAGCATGGCATCAGCTAGCAGTGCGCTAACCTGCTGACATGGGTGGCTGACCCCAGCCAACCAGGTGCAGTGAAGTTCTGCTCAGGCACTCAGGTCCTTTTATTATAGGCAAAAGTGGTTAACACTTTAATAAAATTCTTTTGATAGAATGTATTTGTGCACATGAACTTTGAGGCATCACAGGGTTTGATACCATGTTTTCAATGAAGCCCACAATTGGACTAGCACTTACGGCCACACTGAAGTGATCTAAAAGGTTATCACCTGACTGAAAGAAGAGCTGGGTAAAGCACCTCCCAGCTGAGATGCAGTGACTGACCATGTGCGCATTTTTTTCTGTTACACACACCTTTGCTTTGTAAGTGACTTGTTTTGCATTTACTGCAATGAACTAAGAGCCTGTGATTTCAGCCAACTGCAAGTAGCCGCAGGGTCCATGGCCTGCAGCTACATGGGGGTAATTTTTAGAAGTCTTCTAACAGGACTACAAGTCTTTGTCTATCTTCATATGTGATGATAAATATTAGAGAATAAGGCAAATATAGGCAAAGGAAGGTATATTCTTAATCAGTCCTGTTTTAGTGAAATCATATAAATTTATACAATTCATTCTGAAAGAGGTGATGGTTTATTATTTACTCTCTTAAACATGCTGGATTTCTCCACCCTGCTTTCCTGAGAGATCACTAAATATTAAAAATTATGTATTGATTTTTCCTTCTCATTGGAAAATGTAGTAGCGGCCTGATCCATCTCATGCCAAAATCACCTGATATCTCTGCGCTGAGTCTAACCATATAAGAGAGAAACTACATGGTGATAAAATTTATTGCTGTATTACTGTTTCTTGTTTAAATAGAAGCATAGCACCTGTAAGATTTTTGGTAAATTAATGTCAAACAAATCCTCCAGATTTCAGTGCTTTGAATTCTAATTCTTCTGCCCCCTGCCCCAACCTGATTTCAGGACCATTCCTGGACTTTCTAGAGAGCTCGCTGTCACAGATTGCTAGCCTTTTCTTTACCTGATCACAAGCGGGTTGTTTTCATTGTGCAATTGGTTACAGATTTTTAAAAATTACCAAGGATTGTCTCTGAGACTTCAAAAAATGTTTTGAAAAAGAAAAAAAAAATAGGGCAAGGGGAAGCTCTCAAATGGTACTGATGTTAATTTATCATACTTAAAGGTCAGCATTTCTCAATGTTCTTTCATACACTGAAAGGTTTGTAGTGATTTTGGGGTGTGAAATGTAGCAATGAAGTGATTTGGCGGCATTTTGGTTCAGTAGCATATGCTCTTTGGATTAGACTAAACCAAAATTTCTTCTCAACCTCATGAAAGCACTCCATCACAGAAGGGTGTTCTGGTATCACTTGACAGCAGCTAGGAGTGCTCGCGTGCAGGCTGAGAATTAATGCTGCTACGCAAAGATCATCTGGACAGAGTTCTTCACTGCCATTCTTGCTAACTCTCTCTTTCCTTCACGTGGGTGAATTAACACCAGGATTACACACTAGTTTTAGGCCGTACCAAATCATATGCTGTTGCCCTAGCTGAATATAATTACTTCCAGTCACAAGTCTGCGCTAGAACCATTTTATGTTGTTTTCAGATATATGGGCAGGTTAGAGGCGCAAACATGACCACTAGCTCTTCTAAGCTGAGTCTGTTTAACCAGACACCTACTCTGAGATAGTGCCACTCATCCCTCCAGCCTGCCAAGAGTGTCAGAACTACTGCAGAAACTGCCCTTTTTCTTCAAGGTTTTCTGCCTTTTCTCACTCAAATTCTACATGGGGGTAATGCAGATTGTATTTTAATTCTTTAGCAAGGACATGATTGATTAAGGGTTGGAGGGACTTCATGATAGATTATTTTAATAGGTGCAAACTTTTTTCTACCTTGAGTTCATATGCAAAAGCTGTGTGACTTCCTAGGCCTGGTTTCTGTAGGCAGGACATAGATCCTCCTTCCCTGCTGTTGCTGTAATACTCTTCCTTCTTGGTGGTATACCCAATGTGCTCTACAGGAGAGAAAATGTCAGTCGTCAAATCCTGGAGACAAATGGATTTCCTTCTGGTCTGTTGTATTTCTTTATTTGACTGATTGCTCTAATAACAGAAAGAAAGCTAATTAAAAACTAAGTCAACGGCATGCTGTTGCTTCTGTTGTGAGGTCAGGTGCCAGTCCTCAAACACAGACGAAATTCGACTTGAGGTTTCCACATGATCAGAATTTGGACTGGCAGCCACAGTAACATGTTTTTCATAAAGTCAGACCGAATACAAACATAAAAGCAGAACTACTGTATATCATATCCCTTCTCCTAAAATAAGATTCATGTTTGTGTAATGAACCTTCAGTTATTATCTTCACAGAGTTAGTTTTGTTATTGGTAATGCTTTCTATCCCCAGGGAGAAAATCCAGCCACTGAAGAAAATGGGAATTTTGCTTTGGGTTTTTTGTGAAAGGTTTTTGCTCATATTACATTTAGAGTGGATACAGGATCAAGTTGTGACTTCTGAAAGGAAGTTCTTTTTGTAACTCAGCAAGATGCATTTTAAGAGTTGAGGTGTTTTCACTGATATTTTGGTAGCAGAAGACTTTTTTCCTGCTTTGATCTTTAGTCCTCTTTTCGCTTCAGTAAAGAAGTTGGTATCGAAAGCCTTTTTCCATATAGCTTGGTTATGCTCTTAAAACAAGCAAGCTGAATTGTCACATTTTATAGTTGAATACAATTAAGGGGAAAAGGGGGAAACTGATTTATAAGTCTACATGTTCTCTGTAATTTACGAAGGTTATAATTTCAAGCAAACCAATCAATATTCCCACTCTTACTCTTCTTTGTATTTTTCCTAGTGAACATTACGTTATAGAGGTCCAGCTTCCAGCAAAGATGTTTGAGTTGCTGCCACAAGAGATTAAAGAAGGAAAGCTACTTCGCATGTATCCAGTACTCTTTAATGTTGGAATCAATGAGCAGCAAACGCTTGCAGAGAGGTAAGAAAAAATCACGTTTCATTTTCTGTCCAAGTATGCTGTGCTAGTACGTACAGGATATCTCGCAGGATTAAAAATAACTCTTTTTTTGCTATTTGCTCTCGGACCATCTCACATCGACTCGGTATGTATTTTAAAAAATATGAAAGGAAATAAGCACAATCTATCAAGCAATGCAAAATAATGAAAGAGTCCAAGTGAAGATATGAGCCTGTGCAGGACTTTATTTCACACAGTCAACACCAAGTTTCCTTTGGATACAGATATAAAGTGGATCTCTGTTTCACAGATGTAGAACTTTGTTAATATAGAGTACTTTGGCCTTTTCAAACATCAGTTTGAAAATTTGAAATCAATATTATCGTAAAGGTGGGGTTGAAGATGCTGGACAAGTCTTGAAAAAGAACACTTTTTCTCAGCTTTTTATGGCTTATTTTCCTGGGTTTGAGGAGTGGTAGTTAATAATAGGGAATGTGTTAGTAGTATGTTTGTAGAATCATGAAGGCGGATGCTGAAGTTCTGATGTGTTAATATCACTCCTCTGGAAAGACTGCTGGAAACTAATTCATTAGTACAATAATAATCGAAGTTTCACCAACCTATTAATTTTCCTTCCAAGAGAAGGGTACCTGTCAGTCATGTTCAATTACTAGTTTGTGCAATGCTAAAATGGCAGGATAGACATCAACAATGAGACAGCTACTTTTTCTTCTTTTTCTTTTTTTTTTTTTTTAACTGGTTTTATTAACAGAGCAACCAAGAGACATAATACCTATCTTTAGATTGCATTCACTAGAAACTCAAAACCAAAAGCAAAAGGCTAGCCAGGGAAATAGAGGGAGACAGTGAAAAACCGTAAACCTGGACAATAGGCAAGAAGTTAAGCACAACAGGAGTTTCACATCCTGTTCTTTGTAGACAGCAGAGTAAAAGGAATCTTTTAAGGAATGCCATCAGGAAGCTTTATGGATGTTCATGGGAGACTCCTCCAGGTTATGAGTGGTTGTATGTGAGAAAAATTAAGGTAGAAAATTGAAATGGGAGACATAGGCTGAATCAGAAAACAGTAAGAACTGGCATTCTACTATTAAAAGAGTTGAGTGGTTGGTTAGGGAACTTGAAACATTCTTGAAAACAAAAATAGCTTATTCTTGAGGCCATAATGAAGGGAAAAGTGATGCTATGAGAGGAGTGATGTGGAGAAAGTTATAGTGTACAAAACCAACAAAATTAGTCATGACAATTGTGACTAGAACTTGTCACATTTTTCCAAAATCGGAGAAAAGGAGTATGCAGTAACCAAGAAGTAGGCAGGAGGGACTGTGTGTTACAAATGTCCTGAAGAAAGATTTGACAAGATTTAGAAATAGCCTGGATATATGGGGACCTGTAGAGGAGTTGATCTGAAAAGATGTCTGGCTTGCAGGTGGAGTGGCAGGAAGAATGGTAGCATTGTTCACAGGGGTGATTTTACATTGTGCGCAAAGCAAGCCATGAATGAAAATTTAATATATGTATATCTGTAAATATAGAGGGATATATATCTATCAAGCAAATCAGGTTGGATTATTTCATGCAGAAACAGCTTGTCCATGTGCACTTACAGGTGTAAGCATTAGACTTAATTCAAAATACTGCTTAACTCTTAAAGCTATACATTGGTCTTTAAGATTGGAAACACTGCATATGCTTTTTGGTAAAAAGTATGTTTTTGTGGGAAAATGAATATGAGGCTAGAAATAAGGTTTTGTAATAAATTTATAGACAATGTTACTTTATTAGATGCAAACATCTCTTCTTTCAGTAAAGCTCAGCTGAGAATATATACGGTTTAAAAGTAATGTTCTCATGTGATGGTGCAGCAATGGCTACTGAGGAAGTAGCTGAGTCTTTTCCCTCTTTGGCCTATTTAAATATTTGATTCCCTTCTTCATGATGCAGCAGTACATTTAGTATCTTCTGAATTGTGCCCCCTTTGTCTGCCTGAATTTTTCACTTAACCTGTCCATGCCTCTCTTTCTGTGCTCCCCTATTTCCTGTTCTGTCTTCCTTTTCTTCATTTCAAGGCTATTCTAAAAATGAGTTGGAAAAACTTGGCCCTAACTGCCTAAGGGGCATTCCTGTCTTTACGTTCATTCATATCTGTCATAGATGTACCAGAAGGGAGGATTTGGGGTTTGTTTTTTTCTTTAGCCTATGTGAAACTTGACTGTTGTAGAAATTTTGGTCTCAGCAAGACATTTGCTGATATAGCTATCGTCAGTTCATGGATAAGTGTAATCACATCCTGATGTTGTCTGGGTTTTCAGTGAGGTGCGGGACAGTGAGGATTTGGGTGATGTGTTCCCAGCAGACTTGACTGTTGCAGGAAACCCCATAACATACTCCTGAGCCAGCTGCAGCATTGCAGAGCGACCGCTGAGGTCTGTGTGCGGCAGACAGCTGAAGTCAGCTAGCCGGCGGGTCCCAACTCTGTGAGGCTTAATGGTGAAAACATTGCTCAATGGCAGAGAAATGGCGCTCTCATCAGTTTCAGGTACAAGAAACCAAGATAACTAACAGCTCAGGAACAGCGTAGGGCAGAAAGGGCCCAGAGAAGTAATCAATTTGACTATTTATAGCAAATATTCTGAGACTAGAGCAGAAATTAGTACTTCAGAAGGTTTTTCACCTGACACTTGCATCTCTTCCATCTTGTGTGGCTTCAATATTGTCCAGCTCTGGTAGAAATTAATATACCTAAGCAACAGCAGCAGTAAGAGATGTAGGAGTTGTTCTCTGCCTGCGGTGCCATCTGAAATTCCACAAAGACCCTTTGCATTTATTCAGGATTTGTGAAGGGAAAAAGAATATGTGCTTTATTGAATGTTTTTTCTGTAAATGGATTACTTTTTCCATAAGTTTTTGGAAGAATTATCCGTGAGTGATGACCTCATCCCCAAATATTAGTACCAAAGCATAGGAGATTAGCAACTGTACGTTTGACAAAATCTAGTACATTCAACACTAGTGGGGAAAAAAAAAAGTTATTTATGCAGAGAAGTAATTCTGAAGGATCTTTTAGCTTTCTTCTAGTTTGGGCGTTGGTTTGGGGTATTTTTTAATCATTTTACTGTGCTTTTTTTGTAGGTTTGGAGATACCACTTTGCAGGAAAACATTAATCAGGAAAACTTAGAACTTCTGAAAGAATATTACAAGCTGTTTACGGAAAAAATGCCTCCTGATTGTGAGTACAAAATAATGCAATATCCAAATGGCTTTGAAAAGGTTTGATAGGTAAAAGATTGTAAGTTGGTAATATTAGCTCAATGTTAGTGTGCAGCTTTTAGATTTAGGCCTTAATCCCGTAACTTGTTCAATAATGTTAAACACTTTGTGCCTGTACAGAGCCCTGTTGACGTCAGTTGCGATTGCAGGCCCAAGGCCATAGCAAAAACTGCAGGGAGAGTGAAACAGAGTAATGATGAACTAAACAGCTCTTTTGAATTATTAATATAATATGCTTTTGAATATTTCAAGTGGAGGAGAGGTTGTACCTACAATATTTGTACAGAAATACTCGGTGGGAATTTTCATCAGTTTCAGTCACTCCATCCATTCTTATTTTGAATACGTATTAAGGTATAGCAAACCACTGAGAAATCTGCAGATGCAAATAAAAGCAATGAGCCATATCATAATGTCACTGATATTAATAGCATGATTCCATTAGAAGACGCCCTATATTTCAATTTTATAGAAATTTGGTATCTTAAACATTACTATTCTGTTACTTTGATTGTTGAAAGAAAACACGGAAAAGACCATTGATATCAATCTAATCCTGTTAAAGTAGTCTTAATGCCTAAATTATATACCCAAATGTTGCAGATTTCACAGCTGATTTGAAATAGCTTGGATTTAGGTCTCTGTTCCTTCCCCTTGGGGGCAGGGGGGTATGAATCTTTTGAATCTAAAGGTCTATCATCCTACAGGACACGTGTGTAACTCCTCATGGTGTGAATACAGCTGGTTAAAATCCTTCAGTTTCTCTTATAGACCATCTCGTGATCACTACCTTTGCAAATTTTCCATTACATGTATGTACTTGTAGTTTTATCTAATGTGTCACTGTATATGTGTACATGTTTATCTTCTAAATCAGGATGATTTTCATTTGTTAATAATTTTGACAGAGGTGAAAGCTTTGTCCCTAAATGGCGGGCAATATGCCCATCCATCCACCCACCCGCATCTCTAATATTTCTAGGCTTTCTACAGAGAAACTCATACAAGAAGTTAGTAATTAATTTAGGGAAATCCTGCCAAGAAAGTATTCTGAAAAACTAACCTCTTCTGAGGTTAGGTCTAAGGTAGATCTGCTACCGCATAAATGGATTTGATTATATAAAAGCAAAAATTTGCATGCAGATAGTATTGGCTGCTTTTCATTAACAGAAACTAACCTTGTAGTGTCTTTCTGCAGAGGATTATTAGTGAGCCGCACAGTCTTCCTGGACTTCTTCCAGACTGTGCATGCTTTTGAAAACTGCGTTTGTCTAATTCATCATGTCTCTTCTGGTTATTATTACCTTCTTGCTTTTTCTCTACCTCTGAGATCTGAGTCTGTTCTTTGTCCAGATCTTTACAGAACACAAAGCACCTTCTGGTTCCATTGCCCTTCTGGGTAGCTCCCTGCCATTATATGGAATCACTCTTTTGGCTTCGAGGAATGTGTCTTTTAAACTAGCTCCCTGGAAAAAAGTGAAGCTCTCCACTGGGGGATAACTTCAGTTAGGAAGATAAACCTCCATCCAAGCCAAGCTGGCAACAGCCCTGGTGTTGTAGCCAAGTGAGAGCCGTTCAGTATTGATGACTCCTTGATGGTTTTGTCACTCCTTTCCAGATAGTTTTCTGTAGTGCCAAATCTGTGCTACAAAATAAATGCAGGACCTGGTTCACAAAGCTGTTAGTTACAAATAACGCTCATAAAGCTGGACAGAATTTGAGGACTCACGGCCCTGTTGGCCAGGCTGTTGCATCCACCATCCTAAGGCAGCCTCACTTGCCTGCTGCTTCATTTGTGTATTCCATTTCAAAGAATTCAATTTTCCACTCCCATAAAGGTATTGCCACCTTTTGCTATCAGTTTTTCTCTCATGTCTGTAATTCCCATTGCCAGTAATATTCTAGCTTTCTCTCTATTCTTAGTATGCATGTAACTGCATATGCCAGACACTGACTTTCTGTCTTCTTTTAGGTGAACTCTGTCGATTTCCTGTTTCTTAATCTCTTTAATTCTCTGATAGGATACTCTGAAAACAATAAAAAACAGTGTGATCCCAGAAAGATTCCTACCAAAAATGCCAACCAAATGTAGTTCTGGTTTAGGCACCAAAATAGTACTGCTTTTGCAGAATGACTAATTATAGTAAGGGTACAAAAATGTATGATTGTTCTTTAGTAGTACATAATTAATTGAAAAGAATGGCTTAGAACTCAATTTAAACAGCTGAAGCATAAAATTGGAGAAGCCTATGTCGTGAGTGATAGTCAGTGTTGCTGGTTTCATACCCAACAGCAACATCAGTGTTGCAAAATATTGTCCCATGTGAGAAGAGGGATGAAATGGAAGGTTTAGAAATCCTGCAAGCAAATAAAGATTTTTCTTCCATAGCATCATAATGCATGTAGTAGTACATGCATTTTCAACATAAAGTCTATCAGTCTGTTTTGTACTTCCAGGCTTCTCCCCCTTATAATCTCTGAGAATGGTTTTATGGTTTAATACTGCGTTGTGACACAAGGAATTTAAGCAATCGATCACGTCCAGTCAAGATGCAGCTCATTTGGTAATATTATAAATTAGGAGAATCTTGCTTTACCTATGGTGAAGACACCTCTCTGAGATGGTGCATTTTCTGCTGTGAACCAAAGGAAAACTGCTTTGAAGCAATAAAATGTTTACCTAGTGATACATTCTTACAATGTGGAAGCATCTTTTCACAGTGCTCATTCTATGCTATGTTTTTTAAAGAAACAGATGCAAGATAAGTATAATAGTCTAGAAGGTTGCCATGTATTTTTATATGCTCTCCATTACCTAATTGTATGATCAGGAATTGTAATATACAGATAAAACAATCCTCATTAAGATTATTACAAAACTAGTTTCAGTGTACATTTTCTGCATTTTTGTTTTCTTTTTGCCAGCACAGTATGAGTAAGGAAACTTAGATGTTTTTAGAATAGTTCTTTCTGAGTATATTTAAATTACTTCTTACTGTGAATCATGGATAAGGGAAAGTACAGAATTCATTAAAGGTAAAAGGTAAAAAGCCTGTTGATAAGCAGGACCATTCCAGCTGTGATCAGGTTAGGAGAATGGATTTTGACCTGCATTAGTAGTTTCCTCATTTTATATCTTTGAATTGAACATAAATCTTAGGTTTTGTGTTTGGGGCGTGGGTTGGGTTTTTTTCCCACTGGATGGAACAACCTACTTTTTCTTGTTAAAAAAATGTATAAATTTATCAATTTGGTTTAATTTTGTTTCAACTGATTCTGAGACTTTCTTTGGTGATAATTGTTGTTAAATTTCTTTTTACTTCACTACCATGAGAAGAAATAATTTTAAAAAAACAGATTTTGGTTGTTTCCACTGATTTTTCAAAACTAATGAAGGTAAAGGTAATATTAGAACAAAACTTTCCTATATACACACACAAAACGGAAGAGCAAATTAAATTGCCTACTCTTGAATTCCCTCTAGACATCTATGATTAATAAAACTTCAGCTCAGCTGCCATACCCAGGGCAAATAGGTAAAATTTTGGATTTTGAGTTAACCTGAAGCTATTTTGTATTTCAAAATCAGTCCCATTTAATTTCAGGCTGAGAAATACCTTTTGCTAGGTGTTTTGGGGAGGTATTTAGTGCTGTTTAACCCTCCTGTTATGTTAGGTATCACTTTTAAACAAAAATAAGATGGTCCATTTTGAAAACAAAAGCAAAATATTTTGACTTAAAAAATCATCCCATCAAAGCAAGTTTTGATACACTCACTCAATTGTCTACTCATTTGCATTGAATGTCTGTAGTAGTTGATGAACAGAACTACAGCAGAGATTTGAATGTTTTCACCACCCATTTATAAGATAAAAGATGAAGACACTTTAATTTTCCATGGTGAAGATCTTAGGGAGGACAACCCAATATTAGAAAGAAATAAGGTTTGCTTATTCCCTAAATATTTAGCGGGTGCTTTCCATCCTGTGTTTCCAAATAAGGCTGTAAATAATAGACTTATTCTTTAGTCAGCACAATCCTATCATCAACCTTATCATAATGAGCAACTTTATCACCCTTTTTTTTTCCAGGTCTGCCCCATTTTCAAGAACAAAATGATTTAAAGGGGTTGCTAGAAAATCTCCATCAAAATATCCAGGCCAGAAAGAGAAAGAACGTAGAAATCATGTGGCTGGCTGCAACAGTAAGCTCTCTTGTTTCAAATACATTCACATGATGAACTAATTTTCACATGCCTGCTGATACTGTAAGTCCAGTGGATTTTAAGGATATGAAGAAAACTCAATTATTAAAGTATGTAGATATACTGAAATGGCTCTCCAACATTTCCATTCTGATGGTCTCTCATCCCACTCATGAATATATCACTTCTTGCTACGCTTAAATTACAGATATTTCTTTCTCTCACTTTCTTAACTGATAGAACTGGCTAGAATTCAAAGGGAGAGATTGTCTTGGTCACTGTGTTGTCCCCTACATCCTCCATGTCCTTCTCTGCAGAGCTTCTCCTAGCCAGGCAGTCCATGGCCTGTGCTGCTGCTTGGGCTTGTTTTGCCCCAGATCCAGGATTTTTCATTTATATCGGTGAGCTGTTTAACAGGGTAAAAGAGGTTTGCTTTTTCTTTGGGATGTGTTTTTTTCTTTAACTGAGTCTGGTTTTAGGCAGAGGAAACCCTTTGTCCCCAATATGGGCAGAATCAATTCCTCAGATGATCACGCATAGCTGTAAGTATATCACCTCGTATGAGAGAGAAAATACAGTATTCAGCTACGGTATCTGTTTTTTGTTTGTTTTTTTAAAGTCATATCCATTCTTTCATAATATAAAATTTAGTTATTCAAAATATCTTCCTTTTATTGTTTAGGGTCCATAAGCTTTGAGAATATGATGCAGAACACAATTACTTGCTCTGGCTTTTGTTTAATATTTCTGCACTCAACTTCTGATTTTCTGTACTTAAGTTACTTATGTTTTATAAATAAGTGTTTAATTGTATCAGCACAACTTTTACTCAATCATATTTTATGGTTTGGTTTTTTTTTTTAGCCAGTGTCACCATGACAGCCACTCCAAGGGCACTGGTAGCAACACAAAATAAGCTAGATATATGCAAAGGTCAGACATTCAAACACAGGGAGAACACAAAGAAAGATGTTTATCAAACAATGAATAATGAAATTGCTTTATTCACATAATTCCTTTCTGTTTCCCAATTCTGTGGGTTTTGCACATACATGTTAAAAAAAACCAAACAAAAAAAAAACCACAAAAATCCCCAACACAAAACCCAAACAACAAAACAACCTCAAATCTCAAGCTCAAGCTTTTCAGGAATGTGAAATTCAACCAGGTAATTGTCCTCGATTTAGAAAAGTACCCTTGGTGTCTCTGCCCATTTATTCAAGCAGAGACTTGAGTCTTTGCTATCTACTGAAATTAAGCAAGACCTTGTGTTTTGGAGAACTTCCAAATGCATATACTCTTCAAGGCAAATAAATATTTGATACAAAACACTAATAAAATTTTCCATGACTTTTCATTAACACCGAGAACAAGACAATATTAACTATGTCTCTGTATTAATAACACTGCTGTAATTTTTTATATTGTTAATAAGATTTTGTCTTGTGGTTAATAAATATTATCACATGCGATTGCAGTATAAATCTGTTGTAAGTAAAAATATAAGCCTTGCTTGCAGTACCGGTTCTGCAATTACTGTGAAGCAT
Organism: Phalacrocorax aristotelis; assembly: GCF_949628215.1. Lineage (NCBI taxonomy): Eukaryota > Metazoa > Chordata > Aves > Suliformes > Phalacrocoracidae > Phalacrocorax > Phalacrocorax aristotelis. The sequence goes on from NC_134279.1 coordinate 19,869,083, forward strand.
TGCTTTTTAAAGAAGTAAAAGATAAATCAGTACAGGATGGTGTGAAATGAGCTACAAAGAACGTGACAGAATATACTTAATATTTGGATATAGAAAGTTGTCTTCTACCATGCATTCAAGATGTCCTGAAAATAATTTCATGGGTAAAAAGCATTCTTTGGCCATACAAACTGTTTCAGATTTTTCCTTCACTTTATTCTCTTTACCTTACGGTAACCTTCTGAAATGAGTATCTCTGGATCCATTGATCTACACACTGTTATACCATGTTACATTTACTTATTGGAAAGGCGTGATTCCCTGCATTAAGGACATTGCTTTGTTATTGCAGTAGACATATGAGATTCTGCATGGATATGCATATGTATCTGCACCTGCATGTAATCCCCATTGTAATGGGACTGTGAGAATACATCTGCATTTTAAAAGTCAACTTTTGCAAATTGGTATCACAAACATTTCTTATTCTAAAAATAATGGGACAGAGATTTAAATGTTTCATATTTTTATTTTCTAAGCTGCACCCTTCATCTTCTGTCATACCAGGAGAAATAATCAGAGTATTGCTTTTATCCTTGTTCTAGGCGTCATGGTTTTGTATGCTTTTATCATCCCCTCTTTAAATTTAACCACAGTCCTAATCATTTAAATCTGTGTTCTTAAGGGAGACTTTCTAAAGCTCTAATAGATGTTAAGTCTATTTTTCCTCCTCCTGTATCTTCAATCTATTTGGGGAAGAAGTGAGCAAAATCGAGGATAAAATTCAGGCTGGACACTAATCTTAAACTGTGTGTTCTGATATGATGATATTGCCATATATTTGGTTTGTCCCTTACTAGACTTCTAGAGCATCAGATCATTGTTTGCCCATTTTAATTATTTACTTTGCTACTGCTTAGTGAACTGAGTCATTCTGAGGATTTATCTGGGACGGCCTATCAGGGTAACCTACATTTCTCCTTAAATTGGAGTCTAAGGTTTTTTAAAATTTGTTTATCTAAGTTAACAGATTGTTTTCTATTTATCCACTTTAAAATGATTGAGACACTTATACTGAACTGCAGTGCAAAATAAGCTTGTGGTTATGGTCATTTGCTTGTTGTGCCTAGAATGCTTCTCAGTTCCAAGCTGACTCTCACTGGCCAGCAATTTACATGCATGCTGCCAGCCCAGATTTGGGACTTAGTCTCCCCTCCCTCTGTCAGAGGCCATCACTCAACCAGAATAATTACCTGTTTTTTTCATATGACTCATTCACTTTGAATAGTCACAGTGGCTCATGGACTTCAAAAGAGACTAACGTAAAGAGAATTCATCTTTTCAATTAAGCAGTTAACTTCTTTCAAAGGGTTATCAGCCCTACTTGATACTTTCTTTGAAAAAATTGTCTCATAGTACTTTATTTAAATCTCAGTGCAACTTTCCAAATGTTTTAACAGATTTAAGTTTTAAAACTGAGTGTAGGAGGGAAGAAACACTCACAGGTTCTCCTTTACTAGCCAGTACTTCTTTGGGACCAAAGTTAGATTCAATTAATTAATTCCCTGGATTCAACTTTTGAGATCACCCTTACCAAAGATCTTAAAGACTGCTAGTATTGTCTGGGCCATTGATTTTAATAGAATTTCTGAGAATGCATTTAATAGATAAAAAAGTGTGTATTTGCTGAAGTGAGATTATAAAGATCATGTTCCAGTTTCATCCAGCAAGCTCCCAAGTAAACACTTGATAGCCAAGCTGGGAAGTTCCTTAGGATGAGGCCTAACTGCTGTAATATATTGCCTTGCCCTATTCTCATAACTTTCCTTTTTTGATACTGTTACAGCTGTGATTGTCCAGGCATAGGAGCAAGCAAAGCTAGGTAGAGGGTATTACCTTTTCTTAAGACAAAGTACATTGGGGAAAGGTAGACCCATACTTGGGCACATGACCTCCCCTTCAAATTTTTCTTTTTCTAGTAAAATATTTTTTGACCCCAAAGTATAAACTAATGGGCTGGTACAATGACAAATTGATTCTTGAGGTGAGAAATTATCTTTAAATATTTGTAATCATTCCCTTATCCCTTATAATTTTGTCGAAATGAGCAGTGAAAGTACACACTCCATGGCAGACATTTGTGTTAAGCTTTAGTTGTTCTGGGTCACACCGTTCAATAATGGCTTACCTGTTGAAAATAAAGACTATGTTTAAATTCAGTACGTAGATAGATGTGTCTGAATCCATACCATAAGCTGTAGGGGCAGCTACAAAGAAGATGGAGACTCCCTTTTTACACAGAGTCACATGGAGAGGACAAGGGGGAATGGATACAAGTTGCTCTTGGGGAGATTCCAGCTGGACACAAGAGGGAAATTCCTCACAGTGAGGACAGTCACCCATTGGAATAATCTCCCCAGGGAAGTGGTTGAGTTGGCCATGTTGGACACCTTCAAGAGTCATCTGGACAGGGTGCTGGGCCATCTTGTCTAGACTGTGCTCTTCCTAGAAAGGTTGGACTAGGACTTTTTTTTTTTATCGAGTCCACTGTCAGAGTCTGTCTTCAGTTGAGGCAGGGCATGTTGGGGTGGGCAAGAGAGAAACTTGATTGCGACTGCAGTACAAGTCTGTGTGCAGCGTGCTCTCAAAATCAGTAAGGGCTCGTTTTTACTCGCTGGGCAGGTTATTTGTAGGCTTGTCCTGCTAATGGAAGCCCTGAAGATCTGCTTTTAAAATGTTTCATTTGGACAAATTGGAAATGGGCTATAGATCAGTAGCTATAATCTTTTGGTGCTATTTTTGTAGAGTGTTAATGCTGCAAATGTATAAACAAAAGATTAAATTTACAGTTCTTTACTGCGCAACATTTTCACCTTTTGTGGCACTGTGTCAGGCCAGCATGGGCATAATCCTTAGAATATGAAAAACTCCAAGGCAGCGCTAATAACTGATTTAACTGCAAAGACACACATCAGCTGCTGTATTACTCAGGTTGGGGTTACTACCTTTTAATAACTATTTTCTTCTTGAGAAATACTGTAGTTCTCTGGATTTATTGTCTGTGATTGCGAAATTGTGGGAGTTTCACGGTCTGCCTAGTGTGGAGAGAACACAAGGTGTGAAAAGGGCAATCCTTTGACGTCTGCCTGTGTTTCAGATTTGCCGTAAACTGAATGGAGTCCGTTTCACCTGCTGCAAAAGTGCCAAAGACCGGACGTCCATGTCCGTGACACTGGAGCAGTGCTCCATCTTGAGGGACGAGCATCAGCTTCACAAAGACTTCTTTATTCGGGCGCTGGATTGTATGAGAAGGTATGTGGAGATTATTGCATGTCCCTTGCATTTTGAGCTAAGCCAGGGACCACGGTACAGAATGGTCTAAATGCGCAACAGGCCCCAGTCGTGATTTAGCAGAGAAGCAACCAGCAGCATGCAAGCTGGTAAGTCAGTTTTGCATGCAAGGTCTTTGCAACTTCGTGTTTTATCACTAATTAACAGTTTCTGAGATAGATATGTGAAGCCTTGCAAGTGTCACTTCACTGGCTGTAGAATTTGACCAAGGTAAATAGCAGTTGTTTTAAACAATTTCTTAGGCTTTCATAAGGCTCAAAATTTTAACAACATTCTATGGCCATATAAATAAAAAAAACCCTACCTTATTTTCTGTTTTAAGAATATTTTCTAAATGTCCATACACTCATTAAATCTTTTGTATAAACTTTACACAATATTGTGAAAGCAGAATAAGCGTTTGTTACAGATGGCAATTCTTACCAGCTCATGTTATTAAAAATAAAAGAAATGCCCAAGTAGGTTTGGACTGGCAGTGGTTGCCACTAATACCTGATAAAATCTTTACTGTGCTTAAGAAAAAAAAGTTTCATTCTAAATTACAGCTCTGTACCTGTGTTATCAGGAGTGTGTAATTAAAGGATGTAAAGATTTCTGATTACATGAATCTTTGATGATTAAAAAAACCCAATTGAGCAAACAAGTTTTGATCATAAAATTAATCCAGATGCTATATTATATGAAGAAACTTTCAGCATTGGCTTTAATGAGTACGGCATTGTGTTTTCTAGAAGAGTTTAAAAAATGTATCCACAGCATTCAAATAATGTATAACAAAGGTCACTGCAAAACTAATAGACTGCAAACAAGTAACTGAATCATATCTTGCACTTATGTGAAACACAAGTTGTTTGTATGTTGGATTTGCAAAGACCATACCTAAGTAAACAATCATGGTTAAAGTTGGTAATTGATAATTCTTGACCTTAATATTTAGCATTGTCAGATTAGGTGTTTAAAGTCTAGATTAATACTGTCCGTTTACACAAGTAATGTCCTTTTGTCTTTTGGCAAACATAGATACTCTAAAGAAAGAAGGTAACGTTTACAAAGAGTAATTGAGCAGAGGACTGAGACAGCTTAGATGTAGAGTTGGTTTGCAAGGTGCTAGTGTAGCATGATGTATTAAACTGAGGTGTAGTGTTTTGTATGTATCATTAGCTTGCATAAATCCCTTTAGTCTGCAGTATTTCAGTGAGTGAATGACTTGTGTGCAGTCTTTCATAACTACATGTTTTATCATTAATGAAAAATTCCTGAGTTTTCTGTGTTAAATTTCATTTGTGTTGGCATTTCAAATACGTTTTTCTTTTTATTTTATGTCTCCAATAAATACAAAACTGTGGAAGCTACAGTAAATTACCAGATACAGGCAAACTAATTATATAAAATCATTTTTATGTTAGAATAGCATTGAGTAGTAGATTGGAAAAGTTTCACAGATATAAACCTGATTTAAAAAGAAAAAAAAAAGCCGTGTTATTTATACAAACTAACTTGTTAGTACCAAAGTGTAGTAGGGTTTTGTAGGCTAAAATGTAGGCAACTTTGTGTGCTTTTCTATCACATACCTGATCTGAAAACTGATGAGAAGACTAACACATTAGTTATATTTGCAGATAGCAATAAATTGGAGTCACAAAAGAACAGTGAAAAGCCCAGACAATTGGGAGAAAACTTAAAAAAAACCAAATGAGCAGATGGCTATATTGGTTTTGGACAACATATGAGGTTGAAACACCATCACAAAAATATTAATTCTGTGCTTTTGCTGTAGTTTTAAACAGGGGAAAGCTTTATCCTGCTAATATCTTGTAAATGAATTTGAAACAGCCTTGAACTGAAGTAGTTGCTGTGTTGGTTGGAAGGTAATAATTTTGAATTGGGAGGTAGGATTGTTTGGGACTTAAAGCAGGGGCCTTGCAAGTAGTGGCAGTAGCACACAAAATAACCTGCACCATCCGGATAATAAGTAAGTATCTCTTTGGCCTATGCTAGTTGCTATGTAGCAACTAGCGTAACACTGTTCACGCAACTGGAGGTTAAAAAAAAAAGAGCAGCTAAAACTTAATTTTTTCTGTCATGAGCTGGTGAATTAAAGGCCAAAAATTCAGAACAGAAGAAAAAAGATGTCAACTGGGGATACATAGTAATTAACTCCATGGTACTCCCTGTGAGAGTTGGTCAGGCAGTTTTACGAGCTGTCTTTGGGCATGTTTTTTGGTATCTTTGGTGCTACAGACATTCCGCAGGGACTGTTTCTCCCTCACCACTGCCTGTCTGTTGCTGCAGGTGCTTATGGAGCAGGGCTAGAGGTGATGGCGGCTTTCCTCCCTCTCCACCAGTGACTAGGTAGTGTGGCAAGGACCCTTCAGCTGGGCTCTCTCTTTGTAGGCAAATGGGGAAAGGTGAACTGCAGAGAAATGCAATGTAAGAGCGCAAACTGGGAAGGAAAGAACAGCCAGGCAAAAGAGAGGGGGAAAAAAGCCATAATTTCCACAGGAAGAGACATCATGGCGTTTCAACTAAATCTCCTGTATTTTACTTGGGGGAAGTTTGGCAGCTACATTTTTGAGGTTTGGGTGGATGAGGTCAACACACTTGTTTGTAGTCATTGTGATGCTTGCCCTTTTATCCTTTCTTTTTATTTTATTACTACTACGGAGTGTTGTTTGAAAGATTATGCTGTGTGTTCCCAAGCTTTTTGTTGGCTACTTGTAGAAGCTTTTAGAATTACTTTCACGTCTAAAAGAACCTATTTTGTTTTAAGAGCAGACAGAGAAAAACTGTTTGCTGCTTAATTTATAATTTCAGCAATTTTCCCCTGATGAATCTTCTCTAGATCACTTAGTTAAACACTGTCAATCAAATACCTTTTATGCTGATTGCCACAAATCACTTTTAAGCCTTTCAAAAGAACAAGTAGACAAGAAAAATTCAACTTTAACATCCAGATTCCTAAAGACTGTATTGATCTTTGAAAGGCTTCTTTCAAGGCTTAACAGTAGGAGATAGAGAGTACTGTGAAACAAAGTGAGTTGTAAAAGCAAATGGCGACTCAAAAGCAGCATTTATTGGAAATGTCATGATTTTGAGGTATGAAAATTATAAAGGTGCCTGTGTAGCTGTAAAGCTTTTTCTTTTTCTGCCAGTGCTGACACAGCTGTGGTGGCTGTTGTAAAAGGGAAGCGTGTGCTTAGGGGTTCATGCTTTCATGCCACCACAAGTTTGGAAATGCTGGACTTCTGTGTGCTGCTGTTTTTCAGCTTCTCTGATGTCCCTAGAATTTTGAGCAAACCAGAGGCAATTTCAGCTGTTTCAGTTTATTTGCTTCAATGTATATTGCACAGTGCTGTTTTGGAAAATACTGACAGTAGCTGTTATTTAATGACTTAGTTTGTAAGTGGAATCACTGTCTTGTAGTGACAAACTATATGATGTTTATTGCTTCTTTAGAAAAAAAAAACAAAACACAAAACAAAACACAAAACAAAACAAAAAAATACGTGCAAAACTTCTTCCATTAGTTGTCCCTTTAGCTTATGAAAAATGTGATGAAACGATGATAGGAATTCAAGCTTTATCACTCAGAAGACAAAACCATATATTATATATTTTGAGTGTAACTCTAGCCATTATGATGCTGCCATTGATGTGTATGTGAAGCAGCTATTCCATAAATAATTGTATCTATTAGGGTTTCCTTGCTATATGTGTGTGACTTACATTGATCTTAGTGACACGCATAGCGCAGAATGAAGAAAATCCATATGTTATCCCCTCTGTATCAAGTGCTTGCAATTCACATCATACTAGAATTGTATTTATAATGTTGCTGCCACTTTCAAATCATTAATTTTTGCAATCATTGGTATTATTTTCTTATTTTTCCATTCACCAATATGTGACTATTTCCTGTCATTCAATGTTAACTATATTCCAAGAGACAGTAGAGAGACAAAACTGATTTACCCGAGTTCATTGCAGTATCTATCACCCGATTCAACTTTTCATCTTCAGAGCTGGCCACCGATTAAGGAATGTTGGACCCTGGTAGGCAGCACACTATGAAGCAGTTCTGTAAAACTCATTTGACTTTTTTTTTTTTTTATTTCTCTTTTTTTCCTTCCTTTTCTGAACCTATTTAATTTTAATGTTTCAGTGGCAGGGCCCCTTTTGGAGGCCTTGGATAGTATGTAACCTCGGAATCTCCTGGTTTTTGAGCATGTTTCCAATAAAGCCTCAAAAAGTCAAAACAAGCAAACGAAATGACAAATCCACTGTCTATGATGAAGCCTCCAGGCTTTCAGCCTTATCATCATTCTTGGCAGGGTGCAATACCTGTCAGATATTTCAGACTTTGAATACAAAATTTGACTCAATGTAGGACACACTGTTTTCACCTGAAACAGCAGTCAAGGATATTTCAGGTTATTTTAGATAAATTGCCTACCAAAAACCTGACTGAAGCACAAATACAAAGAATGAATGGTCTGGGCAACAAGGTAAGGGCTTTTGATGGCCCAATTGTGAAGCAAATAGGTCCCTTTTAAAGAGCTGTTTGAGAGCATCTTTTCTTAAAGATCATCTTAAAGATGTGCAAGCTGAGAAGGAGGGGTAGCTGTAATAGCTCTTTAATCAGGGACTTTCAGATCAACAGGTCCAGGCTGAGACAGACCTGGGCCGTGGAAGAGCCTATACGAAACGCCATCGTGTTGTGATGGCTACATGGACTAGGAAGCAGGAGCAAAGGGACAGGATGAGAGACTGGGATCCACTTGCAGATCTTCCTCCGCCTTTCTGTCATCTCCCAGCTGCCACCCTGCCCCTGCAAGCTTGTGGCAATAGATGCAGAACGTGAGGAGTCACACAGAAGAGGAAGCACATGTTCTCCTCTTACCTTTTCTTTTTCCAGCCCATCTGACCTTCCCCATCTGTTTTTCCTGAGAGTTCTAGCACAGTATAAGAAAAACTTAAAAAGGAGAGCCTGGCTTCCAACATGGATTTTTCCATCATTCTACAGTTCTTTAGAAACTTAACGTTTATATTTTGAGGTACAAACTTTAGACAGAAAGATTTACATTACCTAATTTATTGAAACAGGCCTGGCATTAAGTAACAGCAAGGTCCAATTTTGGTGCATTGAACCACCATCAATTTTGTTTTCTAAAACTAAATTACTACTTTTTTAAGTAGCAACAGTGTGCAGAGGAAAGGAAACCAAAATGGAGAGAGATGGTCACAAGATGAAATAAGAATCAATGCAATAGGCACCTTGTTGGACTGTTTTAGAATAAAGGTCTGTTTCTGAGCGTCCTTCTGGAAGGAGGAGGAGAATTGCAGACAACCATTGTGGACAAAGTATCAAACAGTAGCTGGAAATGGCTGTGTTAAATCTAAGGTTTTCTCATAGAAGTACTCAATTTCATGAAAATTATCTTTATAATGTGTCTTTAAAGCAGTTCTCTGGTTTTTAAGACTTTAAAAAAAGAACAAAAGGAAACCCAAACACACTTTATTTGCACCATATCAGGCTCGGGAAGGTGGTCAGCGAGGTTCAGGCTTCTACATGGGCAAATTAAGTAAAATTGGCAGTTGTGTTGTAATAGTCTCACACATTTGTCTGTTTCACTGGGGTCAGATGTTCAAGTCCTTGTTTCTCAGGGGAATGTTCTCTAGCTGACTATGGCAGTTTCATTTCTCCTGTACCTCGTTTCTCCAACTTCTTCCCAAATACTAATTTCAGATTTCTCTCTGATCAACGCCCGAGTCCTGAGGACACTCTTGTGAGAATTTTCTCATCTTCCCCTTTTTCACCAGGCTGTCGCTTGAATATTTCCCTCTGGTTGCTCCTTCCTCCTCTGCAACGAGTGTGGCTGCCGTTGTCTTTCTCCTCTTCAGAGCTTGGGCACTGGCCTCAGTAGCAATATAGAGACAACAGCAGAGACAGTCCCCCTGCCTCATTGCTTCTGCTTCATATTGCAGCTGTCATCATCTGCAAGGGAGAACAGCAGCAAGGAAAAGTCTTGCCTAACCCCTTGACCTGGCAGACGTTCAGCATAGATTGAATCCTCAAACCGTGTACCTGCTGAATTTTAACAAGCCTGGCATTAAGTAACAGCAAGGTCCAATTTTGGTGCGTTGTTAGGAAGAGGTGATTTGAGATTTTTGCAGGAGCAGGGTCTAGTAGCAGTTACATCTCTCATACTTCTATTACCTTGATGCAGAATATCAAATCCTGCTCTTCAGCATGGAGTTAATAGTAATCTCAAAAAAACCAAACCAAAACAAAAGAGAAGCAGCTGTAATTTTTTTCTTCTTTGAATGACATTGTAAGTTTGAATTTTATCCATTCAAAATGAACTAACAATTGAAAGTAGAATCTTAATGGAAAGCATTGTGTAACCTTAATTATAGTAGCCCTTCCCCTGGAACCTATAATAATATTCTCAGGCTAATCACTGGGGAAGAAGGGAGTGTTAAAGGGAAAATAGTAAAAACCTTTGCCAGTCTTTGCAAGGAATATTTAGAGGTGTGACCCAGGCTACCTCACTGAAACACGTACCTTTTCATCAGGGAGTAAAACAGCATTTCTGAAGTAAATGCGTAGTTTTCCTGTCAGTCCATGGAGGGAAGGTGGTACCATAAGCCATCTGTATTGTCTCAAATTTTGACACGAGCGCTAGGTGGATGAGTCCTTGAAACGCACCTGCTTCTCCTTCGCTGATTACCTAGGGAAGGTGGACACTTCAAGAAGACTCAGAACCTGACAGTAAATTTTCACTGTGGAGTAGTAAAACATACTAATATATCAATTGCAGAGTATAAGGGGGGGGGAAAAAGTTCCTTGTTCATTGAAAAAAAAATGTTTGACTCTGTCACAAAGCTAAAACCCAAACAACCAGAAAGAAACTTTGATTCCGTGTGATCTTCTTGCTGAAGGGAGTCCCTTTGACCTAAGGATGTCTATGATACAGTTCTCCAAAAGAGATCCAGGTTTAATGGAATTCCAATCAAAACCTCACCCTACTCTGAGTTCTTCTACTCTGATTTGTACTTTTTATATCTCACTGAGATATTGACAGGGTGAATGATCTGTTAACTAGCCCATATTAGTATTTGCCATATCTTAACCCAAATGAGACTATAGGGAATTGATCTATGCCTTCCTTCTCAGTGAATGTTGTAATTATTCCTTATAGACAGTGAAAAAGGTGTGTAATTAATCACCAGGTGCACACTGTGATCACTTTGTTTTCAAAAACAGCCAAAGAACCTTTTGAATAAAATTGCTTTCCCATTCAGTAGCACAGTGTGTGTTTGGATCCTTAATAGTGCAGCACTGAATTTAAACACTGCGTTGTGATTAATTTCAAAAAAAAAAAAAAAAGGAAAGTGCTTACACTATTGGCACTCCTAAAAAAGCTTTTCTAATGTAAAGTGTTTCTGTCACCTTTGTCATGCATAGATTACAGGACCGTAGTTTTCCTGGACGTACCTGCCATGGTTAGGCAAATCTATGCAAGCAGACAGATTATCTGAAAATATTGTGTAGTGTTCATTTTTGAGATACTTCTAGTCATCAGTAGAAGACTTCATTAACTGCGTCGTTCATTTGGTGCTTTAGTGCTTATGCTATTGCTTATTCAGAACTTCCATGAAAGATTAGGTCTCACCTGAAATCAGAAACTAGCTGCGTTATACTTACCAGAGTGAGTAATATTAAAATCTATATAGATTTTATAGAGTAGAGTTTATACAGAGCAAAAATCTATTAAGAACTCCTGAGAGAAAGTATGGGAAAAGTCCTGTATGTATATTTATTATCTGTTAAAATTCCACGTGCCGTAGCTGAATTACCATGGCTTTGACCACATATAGCTAATTCTCTCAGGAAAAGCAATGCTGCCAAGTCTAAACTTCAGATAAGAAAGGAGCAGGAAATGAGAATAAGTGGGTAGTAATAGCATACAATAGCTGGTTAAAATTATCACGGAGCCAATCTCTTCAAGAATTTACCTGCCTCTAAAATTATATTCTTCTCAGAATAATACAACATGGGCAGGGAGAGCTTGTAACTTTCTTCCTGCAGTCCCAGCCATGTGCAGACTGTGGAGAAGTTGGAGGGGACACAGAGAAAGAGTAGCGACTAGCTCCTATTCTGGAAAGGTTGTTTATAATAGAAGATTCTGCATTTCTTCAGGAGAAAGAAGATGCAGAGCTGGGCTACAGCTCTATTTCGCTTAGGTAGAAAGCAGGTAACAGAGACATTTCCAGGTATATTTTTGCTCTCATTTTAGGCACCCTTGATACAACTTCGTTTCTTTTGTAGAAATACTCTCCGCTCAAGTAACGATCTCTTGTCATCCAGCATCCCTGTTCCAGTTTTCTTCCATGAGCTCCCTGTTGTGTTTTGTTTTGTTTGTCCTTTGGTCTGCTGCTCTGTTTCCTCTTTCCAGTGAGTGTTTCCCTGTTTCTTTCTCTCCTGCAGTATCACCTTGGTGTATGATGTTTTGAAGAACTCCTTTGACAGTAGCCTTGCTCAGCTCAGCTCAGGAGTGATTTCCCATTGTCACTTTCTGTGGCAGCTCTGATTTGGTGAGCTGCATTTTGTAAATGTGTCCTCATCATTACAGCAACCACTGGCAGACTTTCACTGGTGTACCTACCAGCACCGAGTTTCTCAGTGTTTCCTTGCAGTAAAAGTCTTGGTAGCTGTTTGCACTGGCGCGAACAAAAGAATTTCCATTCGGACTATTATGTACTTATTATGGATTTCCTACTTCCATGATGTCATGTCTAGTTGGCTGGAACCACACCCAATAACAGAGCCAGCAGCATTATATTGCTATGCTCTTCTCTGGATCATTCAGAGATAAATCTGGGAGATAATTTTGGAAACTTGCCTTAATAGTCTAAGCTTCTACTATAATCTGTTTAAATAGGAAGTACGTGTTTATGAGGAAGTTAATGCAAGGAAAGGTTGGAGTCCTCCCAAAATGCACAGCCAAATCCCTCCACAGTTGACTCCTACTGTTTTACCAGTTAAAGTGGTTTCTGCAGCCCTGGGACTTAGTGGTGCTGTAGTTGTTTTGTGACTCTAACCATACCTAATGCCAAAACCGCTGGGTACTGGTTTGGCTGTGCATCTGCAGTGCTGTTTTTGTGCCCTACTATGGGCTTACTTCCCTGCCAGCTTACCTTCTCTCCCCCACCTGGATGTTGCCACATGCATATTGTCTTCCAGCAGTGGAAAAAGCACCTGGCTTTTCTCCTCTGTTGGAGATGCTCCTGATGCCCCAGGAAGGTGCCAGAACATAGTTTCTACCTGTGCAAGGTCCTGGGATCCCAGGCAAGGCTTAGCCAATGTTAAAGTCCCATAGACCAGGGGGGTCAAAGGGTAGGAAGGGGATCACTGTTCCCTGTAATATGTCATGGAATGGAATATTTTGGGTATATGACCCAGCCTCCTGGTTATATTACCTTTTAATGAGGCAGGAGATACCTCTGCCTGTGGTACTCAGAAGCTTCACTTATGCTGTGTGCAAGATTTCACTGTATTGTGCTATTAGGGGCATTGTTCATTTTTTTGAATCAGTTATTTGTAGCCTTTTGGGTTTTTATTCCTTAAAGGAGAAAATAGCACTTTTGGGGGGTAATTTGATAACTCTTGAAATATTCCAAACATCTATATTTTAATATAAATACTGTTCTTGACAGGACTAAAGCTTACTGTACTGATATACTTAGCTCAGTGAAGGAGTATGAGGCCAGATTTGCGTCTCTCTTTAGTGTGCTTAGAAGTTTTCTGTATCCTGTTATGGCTTAATGGAGCTAAATCCAGTTGGTGGCTGGTCACAAGTGGTGTGCCCCAGGGCTCAGTTTTGGGCTATTCTTGTTTAATATTTTTATCAATGATCTGGATGAGGGGATTGAGTGCACCCTCAGTAAGTTTGCAGGTGACACCAAGTTGGGCAGGAGTGTTGTTCTGCTTGAGGGTAGAAAGGCTCTGCAGGGGATCTGGACAGGCTGGATCAATGGGCCGAGGTCAATTGTATGAGGTTTAACCAGGTTAAGTGTCAGGTCCTGCACTTGGGTCACAACAGCCCACTGCAATGATACAGGTTTGGGGAAAGGGTGGCTGGAAAACTTCTAGGTGGAGGAGGACCTGGGGGTGTTGGTTGACAGCTGGCTGAATATGAGCCAGCAGTGTGCCCAGGTGGCCAAGAAGGCCAACAGCATCCTGGCTGGTATCAGGAATAGTGTGGCCAGCAGGAGCAGGGCAGTGATCGTGCCCCTGTACTGGGCACTGGTGAGGCCGCACCTTGAATACTGTGTTCAGTTTTGGGCCCCTCACTACAAGAAGGACATTGAGGTGCTGGAGCGTGTCCAAAGAAGGGCAACGAAGCTGGTGAAGGGCCTGGAGAGCAGCTCTTATGAGGAGCGGCTGAGGGAACTGGGGCTGTTTAGCCTGGAGAAGAGAAGGCTGAGGGGAGACCTTATCGCTCTCTACACCTACCTGAGAGGAGGTTGTAGTGAGGTGGGTGTCGGTTTCTTCTCCAAGGGATCAAGTGATAGAATGAGAGGAAATGGCCTCAAGCTGCATCAGGGGAGGTTTAGGTTGGGCATTAGGAAAAATTTCTTCACTGAAAGAGTGGCCAGGAACAGGCTGCCCAGAGAGGTGGTGGAGTCACCATCCCTGGAGGTGTTCAAAAAACATGTACATGTGGCACTTCAGGGCATGGTTTAGGAGGCCTGGGGGTGTTGGGTTGATGGTTGAACTTGATGATCTTAGAGGTTTTTTCCAACCTTAATGACTCTATAATTCTATGATTATAGATTCTCTTGGGGAATGATTCTCTGAGGCCCAAGTGAAGTTTTTCCACAGTTGGGCATTTATAAGAAATCTCCTCCTCTTTCTACTCCTCTCATTCATCATACAGGTTTCCTCATGTATAAGCAGTTTCATTTTTATGCTACAGCCCCCCCACCTTTGACAGTGTCTCTCTGCAGCCTGTCTGTATTTCCTTACATTGGTGAGAGCATAATCTTTAAGGTTTCTTATCTGTCATTTAAATTTAGCTGAACTCAATCAATGTGCCCAAAGGTTACAAGAATATGCAGATACATCTTCCTTCCCCTCACCCCAAGCTCTAACATGTAACCTTTGCTTCTGTAGAAGACAGACTAAAAAGGCAGCAGCTATTATCAGCAGTAGATCAGTGAGCTACTGAGCTTTAAAAAAATAAATGTTTTCTCCTCAGCCACAGATCCACCCCAGTCAACAGTCAGCATTGTCAGATATGAAGAACTTGTTTAGATTACCAGAAAAAAAAAAAAGATTAAGAAGCAATGTGATCACATAGTTACATATTTATAAGAAAGACCTTGCTCTAGGATCTTCTGATTAACAGTTTGTGTCTTGCAAAAACTGGCAAGTCTGATGAAAATGTGTCATTCCTGTCAAAATAATGTTGTTTCTTATATATATTTTGCAAAAAATCACTCCTCACTGCTCCAAAGTAGTTGATTTTTTTAAAAAATTTAAATCAATTTATAACTCATTCACAACTGTTGATAGTGGAGCATTTACGGAATACAAAGTAATCAGCAACAGGAAAGTTTGCTGAGCAACTTCCAGCAAACTGCCTTGTGGTGGTGTGATAAGCAGAAGATGGGAGTGTCCACAGTAGTTTGTTGTGAAATATTTTTCATTATACATTTCAGCCAGGAAATAAAAGTCAACACCTTTAGTCTGGTTTGGTGTTTTGGTGTGGTGTTTTGTATTTTGTTTTTTAGCTCACTTAGTTTAACCAAGACTAGCATGATCTCTGTCCTCAGTTTATTTTGGCTAATAAAATGGCTGTTACATTGAATGCCCTCAGAAAAGCTAATCAAAGTGGCTAAACTGGCACCCTGTCAAAAGCGTTATTGCCTGGTTTTGAAATTATCAAAGTATCATCACAGTGCCTTTAAAAGACAAGCAGTTACAATAATGTCTCATTCTCAAAGGTCCACAAATTGATTCTGGAATTTCAGAAGAGTGTGCTTTCATAACATCGGTTTTAACTGATTAGAATATTGATTCATGAGTTTTTAAAATGCCTTTGACATGTTCACTGTTTGCTCTTCCACCTTTTGTTGTTGTCAGTGTGCACTTAGAATATGCTCTGTCCTACTTATGTGTTGCTACTAGTTTAAGTTGCTGGATATTTCTAAGATGTCTTCTCTCTCACTTAAGATCTTATAATAAAAAAGATGTAACATGAATTTGTTTCCTGAAGAAAATATGACACTTTCTAATACCTTATCGCTTCTTATTAGTATTGTGTTCTCCACTTTCTTACCCAAGTATCAGCTGCTAATGTGGTAAGCTGCGTATGTACTAAATGCCTTTCATTTAATAATTGCAACTTAAATGCATTAGAAGTATGTCAAGAGCTGAGATTTGAGCAGATGTGCAAACACTTCTTAATGTCAAATGTTCTTGACTCAAAAAGCTTATAACTGATAAGCCAGAGGGGGAGATAAAGAAATGCATTTGTATCTTTTCCAATTTTCAATGGGAGAAAGATGGTATAGATGATGTCAGGTCACTTATGACCACGCAGTGTTTTCCTTTGTTGAAAATTTAATTTGGATCTACTTTTTCTTAAACAGAAACTCTTCTGATGTCTGGTTTATTTTAAATAAAAGCTGTGTTGCTGTACTTGAATGTGCGATAGCAATGCTTTTAAGGCTCATTGCCTTACTGACACTCACTATTCTGCACATTAATAAAAAATTTCTCTTTTCCCACTCTTTGCCACTCGGGTTCATGCTGACATACCACACGCAGCAGTGCTGGCTGCACGTTTTAAGCCTCTTTCGCCCCCGGCCACTGCTGAACTGGTGCGTATACATCCTGAGTGTTGGTGGATAGTCCTCCCTCAGCATTGTACTGAATAAAGTCCTCTCTTGCTTTTCTACCACATTGCTGCCTAAGGGAGAAGGTTGCTCCCTATGTCCTCTTCCTCTGTAAAAATTTACTGCTACAATGGTATTATCAGCAAATTTGCAGACAGTTACTTTAGATGTAGTTTGACAGTTTTGTTACACGGATTAACATCATTTGGCACGTGAAGATGCTACTTGAATTCATTCTTAAAGTGAGCTAGTATGTGTAAGACCACTGTTGCGCTATTTATTTGCCCTCTTGTGCAGTGGAAGTGGCCCAAGAGGTGCCGCCGAGTACAGGATATTCATTTACCTTCTGTAGGATTGGTTTTCCTCTGTTAACCTGCCTTGCTGCATTCTGTAAAATAGTCTTGTGTTCTCATTGCAACTTACTTCCTTCTGCTCTTCCTTGAAGGGACAATTATGTTGTTTCATGAAGCCCTTAGGGTGGA
Source organism: Phalacrocorax aristotelis (assembly GCF_949628215.1). Lineage (NCBI taxonomy): Eukaryota > Metazoa > Chordata > Aves > Suliformes > Phalacrocoracidae > Phalacrocorax > Phalacrocorax aristotelis. The sequence continues at coordinate 19,885,801 of NC_134279.1, forward strand.
TATGATGTTACGCTTCGTGCTTACTTTGCTCTGCAGAAGTATTAGAGTATTTTTTCTGACCAAGGTTTTTGTCTGTCTGGCTGTAATTGGTATAATTTTAATCTGGTAGATTAAAAGTCAGTAAAATATTTCTCTGGCTAAAGAGGATTTAAATTACCTTTTGGTGGTACCTTGACAAGGCAACATTGCATACAGCAAGGTTTTGCCTCCTAAGTGTATTGGTCTGTATGGTATAGCACATAATGTGCGCGCACACGTAATTACAGTCAAAGAAAATGTACAAATGTAGGAATTGGTGCATTTCATTTGTCACATGTTGCTGTTTTATTATGTGACTTAATGAAACGAATTTTTAGAAATGGGTTCCAAACTTCACAAATATTTTTACAACGCAAGAAACAGTTTTCAGAGTACTTTATTTCTGTATGACTGTGGCTTCTGATTGTTTTGTGTGCTTTGACTGGCAATTAAAATTTAGTTGAAAGACTTGAGATCTTCATATTCTGTCTTGCCCTGTAGCTTTACTATCTTCAGGTGAAGAGGCTTGTCTGTAGATGAAGATTTTACTGAAGCAGATGTGCTGGGAAAATTTGGTCACTTCATAAAATGTGATAGAGCTATTGTTCTTGGTGTTTCAGGGAGGATAATGAAACTTGAGTGTAATAGCATTTTTCAAATCAGACACATCTTCTTACTTCCAGACAACAAGTATTCACTGGTAAGAGGATGCCGAGCAAACATACAGCACAGTAGTCTAGAAAGGTATTTGTAGTCTTAGCTGAATTTTTAAAAATTATTTTGTGACAGAGGTATCTCCAATTCTATGGTTTCAATCCCAAAGGCAATCATTCTTCCTGCTGTCACAAAGAATCTTCCCCTGTGCAGCACAATAGGGATAACAAAACTCATTTCAGTCTCAATTTAATTCCAAGGTAAAACTTGAGATGAGGTGGTAATGAACTTGAACTCACTGTTTTGATTATCTCTAGCATGCTTATACAGGCGCTGAGGCACACTTACAGGTATTTTCCAGACATGGTTCTCTTCTGAGAGTGTTGTCTCTTCAGCAGATTAAAAACTGAAATTTTCTGCTTTGCTTGCTATTACAGTTAATATAGTAAGAACATTTGGAATTCAGCTCTTAGGTTTGAATCAGATCTACCTAAATACATATCCAAAAGAAGAAAAGATAATCATTGTGACTATCATGATGTCATAATTCTAGGAAATAATGAGCTAGCAAGGCAGAGACTGATCCTCTGAAACAGAGAATGATCAAACCAATTAAAACCATTTGGAAAGCAAAACTCATATGTTTCACATTCCGAGCTGTGCAGTCCAGTGGGTGGTGTGGTGATAACAGCCACCGTCTCCCTCAAATTCTTTGAATTTGGACATGTGTGTCTTTTCTAAAATACTGGTTTGTGCACATATGTTTAATACACTCATTAAGAAACAGCGTGTATCTGAACTAAAACTGGAATAGCTCTAGCAACGTCAAGGAAACTACAGCAACAAACGCTGGCTAGAAATTTGTCATCAGAGTGCTCCGGGGGGGCCTGCCCTGTCCCCGCACTTCAAGCAGCCGCACCAGCCATATCACGAGCAGGGAAGGGAAATGCAGATCTTTATGATGCTGTGGCTGGTCCTTTCTTGGCCAGTCTGCTCTCCACTAACAGTCCACACAATTAGTTAAAATGAAAAGCATCCTCTCTCCGTGCATTTGGCTTTTCTAGGCACATATTGAGGTAACAAACCTTCCCAAATGTGGCTTTCTGTGGAGTGGACTTCACTGGTCTCTATGATAATATATAGCCAGATCAAATAACGAGCCCACACTGGGCTAGCAGAAGTCAAAAGACCTCCCAGGCAGGGCTAACACCTGCTATTACGGTGGGCTGCTTTATGCAAACACCACCACTTTGTTATTACTGCATTACAATATGCATTAAGCATCCAATTTCCTTTGTAAATGAAGCAATGTATTACCTCAACAGCTACTTTCGAAGCTATCTGCAACTTAAAACACAGATGTTAAAACTAATGCAACTAAATGAACCCCTTCTGAATTGTAATCCTTGAATAGAGAAGTGGTTTTAGTAGGGTTTTTTTAATTATGAAGTTTATTAAATGAAATACGTATTACAATGCAGCAGAAAAAGTCAAATGATCTTTTATGGTAAAAATAAAAACTTTAAACTTGCTATCCATACTCCATTGGGTATGAAATGCCAAAAGAGAAATAAAAAGACATTTAATCTTGTTGCAAAGCTTAATGTTCTGTACCACATTGTAATGTAGCCCAAACCAGACAATTGCTTGCTCATAAATCTTTTTTTTTTTTCTTCCCATGACATAGAAAAATCAAGACTGTCCTTTAAAAATAGTCTGTAGTCAAGTAAGCTTGGAAGTGTATGTTGTTAGCCATCATGTTCCACCACATTTATGGTGCTGGAAAGAAAAGCCAAGGCTTGTGTGGCTCATTTTGTAAGTGATGCAGTAGTAGCACAAGTATGGGCCAGAGATCATAACGCTCTGTAAAGATGGGAAAAAAAAAAAAAAATTGGGCAATTAACCATGAATGATTTTTTTCCAAACCTGTTGAATTCAGTGCAATGCTCATAATCAAGCTGTTTCTACCATAAAACTTTAGATACCTATTGTATGAATGTCTGGGTTAAGAATTCATGTTCCTGGTACACACCTTGGAGGGTGGTTAACGACCTGATTTAGGGCCTCTGAATCATCCTGTGGATGTTCTGTAGATGTGTGGGAAGCCTGGGCTCTTAAATTTGCCACCTAAAGACTTGCCGCTCCGGGTTAGGGACTATATGACGTGTTGCCTTTTGAAGGATTTGGATCAGATCTTGGAAGTGGATTTTGTACTTATCCTAGTAAACAGCTGAATGTAAATAAAGATAGGAGGGCAAAATTTAGCATGTGAGAGATTTTGCTGGCATCAGCACCCTCCCTGTTGTGTTTTAAACATGAATTTGTTACGAGGGTACCAATTTATTTATTATCATGGCATCAGGGAAGCCAGAAGTTATTTAAAAACAAAAAACATAAAATAAGTTAAAAGTGCACTGTTAAATTGCTGTGACTTTCAGCCACTACCACATTTGGGCTGCTTCCTTTGTTTATTGGCTTAGTTTGTATGATAAAATAACTGCTGCATGCTTTGGTATTTTGGGGGTAAAAGTCCACTTTTGTCAGTCTTCTTGTTTATATAGAGAGCGGTAGCCATTAAGCAATGTACTTGAAGTGCCATTATTGTAAATTGCCATTTCTGTATATTTTTAGATTTATTTTTTATTTAATAGCTCCTCTCGACACAAACCTATTTCAGCTTACAGAATTTTGGGAACACTATGAATTCTGCAAATATTTACTGATTTTAAGTAATCAGATGTCTAGAAGTTGTTTTTTCAAAACTTTTTTCAGTGTTTCAGTGAACGTTCTAATTTTTCTACCATTGTGATTTGATATATTTATTTTTGAAAAATAACTTAGTTATAACTGGTGTTCCTTAGTGAAAATATGCAGCTAATCGTTTCAATGAATGTAAGGGAGAGGAAGATTTCTAAATAGAGCACCTCCTCTTTAGGGAAGTAGATGTTTGGTAGATAACTCTTCCCTTGCCCTCAGGTTTTCTGTTACTTCTTCAGCTGTTAATTATTCTGAACTCAGGAGAACATTATTGGGCCGATGTAAAACTGTCATTTTTCCACTGATATTTCCATTAGCTGTGAGTAATTCCAGCTTAGGATAGATTATCCTGTTTTAGATTTTCTACAGTGTTCTGCACGTATTTCATTACTCTGTACCATAGCTGGGAAGATGTCATTTATGATTTCATGCACCAAATATTCTGTCTGCACGGATGTACATACTTGTCTGACAAGTGCAATCGCTGGCCTGCCCTCATGTGCCTTTAGCTTTGTTTGAATCTCATATCTGCCATCCTTTAGCAAAGAGCTAAACTGAACAAAAATAATTTAGAGTGTTTCTGCTACTTGTTTGCTTTAACCATATTGAAAGAGAGTAGGAAGGATATTATTAACCTAGTGGTACATAAACAGTGCACAAGCAAACTCTGCCCCCTGTGTATATCAATGAGATAACAAAAGGCACCTGTAGCTTGGCAGTGATAGTTCTTAAAAATTACTTTTGCTCTGTAATTGCAGCTTTTGTGTTATATTGATCTTATTTAAGCTGCCAGTAGCAGCACATTAATAGCACATTACAGAACTTATTTTTAACTAACACGGAATTAAATACTAACAAAATGAGGCAAGCGTCATTCCAGCATTGTTTCCATGTGTTGGCTGGGCTCTGGTGAGATGATGTAAAGCTGATTTAGTTTTTAGTAAAGGTTAATTGAGAGTAAAACTGTGAGAATGATTGACATGTTTTAAAAAAAACCTTTGCATACCTGTCCTTACATATTTGCGTTCATGGCAGAGGGTAATTTAAGCAGTTTGAAAGTCTTGGTCTCTGCTGTGTTCTTACAAGTGCAGTAAATGTATGCCAAAAAAGGGAAATTGTTTAGTTACTAGAAGTCTGTAAGTGCTGTCCAGCAGCCACAGAAACGCAGTATCAACCAAAAGACAACGAGAGCAGCTGGAGACTGACGCTGGTCTGAGGCTGCTCAGACTAGAGTAGGTGGCTGCACTTTTCCATAGTTCATTGGCCTTGAAGAAGTGCCAGACAGGACTGTGAAAGCTGGCACATCTCACCAGGCCTAGAAAGGCACTATCATTCCCAGTGAGGTTAATGTGGGATATGTTACAAGATAATTGAAGGGCATTAACATAAGTCTGATAACTCTGGTGAGAAAGTTTCCTCACTACTGATTGCATGTTTCAGAGAATAGTCTGCAATACAGAAAAAACTGATTTAAAAATAAAATAGTTCAATCCAGGTGAAGAAGTAAATTGGCATTATTTTTCATCTGTTAGTGACTTACATCATCATTAAGTGATACCCCCAGTGTAGTGAACTCTTCTTTTTCTGTTCGGGGAGCCCTGAATATAGTTTGTAGAGCATATCCTGAGAGCTGCAGTTTGTCTTTGGCAAACTGTGAATTACTGTGACTGCACTGAGCCAAACCATGTCCTTCATTTCTTTGTAAGAGTAAGGAAAATGTAGCATTATTATAGAGAGGAAGATACTTGTCCCTGTATTATATTTGTTTGTTTACTCCTTGCTGTTAGCAAAGGCTTAGGGATGCAGGAGGTAAATACTCCCCTTATTGGATCTTTAGTCTATCATCATCTCAAATCCTCAAAAGGTAATTTTTTATGGAAATCACAGGAGAAAAACTGTATGGGTTTTCATCTCTTCACTCTCCCCATCAGTGCAGTGCTTTTTTTTGGTTAAGAAGTGATGGTCTATACTAACAGTGACTTTTTGAGATATGATGAAGGGAGCTGGAAAAGCATGTCTGAAACTTACTGAGAAACCTACAGCAGCATTCAACATGAAAATTGACTTACAAACATGAGAAAGAGAAAAGGCTTATAAGATATGCAAATATATTGTTTAAAAGATTTCAGCTTCAGTCCTCCTCCTTGGTACTTGCGGAAGAAAAGTGCTTCCTTCTGAGAACAGGCTCCTAAAAACTTTCGCCCTCTTCTAAATAGGTGCTAGAACAAAACCAGTAAAGAGAAAACAGTCACATCTACTCTCTCAATTTCCCATAGAAAGGGTTTGTTCTTCAAAGTCTCTACGTTTTACCCCCTACCAGAAGGGACAACAAACGCCTTCAAAGCACTTCCTGAGAGTTTCAGCCCATCCCTGTCATTTGCTCTGAAGGAAGTAGATGGAAAATGTAGTGCATATGGGGTTCAAACAGGATGTTGCTTGCATTTTATAGAACTCTTAGTTACGACTAAAATCAAGCTGCTAAGGAAAAGGGAAGGTGGTTTAGGGATTGGACTGCTGGGGTGCAGTCTCCAGATTGCTACAGTCTGTATCCCAGCCTGCGCATTTTTGGGTAGGTCATTTTGGTTAGCCACCTACCTTGCCTAAGTAGGGGAGCTTTCTTTGCTGCGTTAAGTGCTCCTGGTACCAGCACTTGTGCACCAGCTAAAATCAGGTTTAGGTGCGGTTTTCATGATTGGGGAACCTAATTGTGCGCTAACTCCCCCTGCATAGATACACCCATGTACTGTGTGTGGTACAGTGCTCAAAGAATAGCTGGGATCAGAACAGATCAGATCTCAAACTGTTAATGTGTTTTTTAAAAAAACAGTATCAGTATGTTTGTAGAAAGGAATTAATGAACTGGCATTATTTACTTGAAATGGAAGAGTAGTTTTCAGATCCTTCCTGTGATTTATTTTATGACTCACATATTGGTTCATTGCATGAAGAGATTATGTGAATTGGTGTCGTTAATCAGAAGCAGTCACATTCCTCCTTTTGTATATCTCAAACTGAAGTTGCAGGTATAAAACACTTAAGTTACAATATTGAAATTTATACTTACTGCTGTTCAACTCCCTCCTCACTTAAAATTACCCAAATTACAAATGCAAGATTAAGTCATCCTCTGTTTACGCCAACAGTTCTCTCTGACCTTAATTTTGCCGCCCTACCCATAGATTTCAACATCTAGAAATTAATGTCAGTTTTGAAGCATCATTCTTTATGCATGACTGTTTAGTTGTACAGCAAGTGTTTTCTGCCTCTTAAATCAGATTTGCCACCTGTCCTTACCACGGAGGAAAAAAAGGCTAAAAAAAATCTTTGCCAAGAGAAAAGAGGTGATCCATGAAGACTTTTCATGGTCAACAGAAAGTATTTAAAACCTGATTAGACATATGAAAGAGAGAATTTATCATGGGTTTATGTTTCGCTGTGCTATGTGAGCTGAATGTATAATCACATCCTGGGTAAAAATCCCTTGCTATGACAGAAACAGACTGGAAATAAATGTGACTCACTAGCCAATTATGCTAGTGCCATAACCTTATGGAAGGGAAATGTCTTGTATGTTCAGAACTTACTTGAAAGCTGTAGTCGTCACCATTTCACAGATGCTCAGATCACTAAGATCTTATGGGTTGGTTGTGGTTTTTTGTTTTGTTGTCTTCCTGCACAAAGACATAGATCACATTTGCTTTAATATTGGTTGCACGTTGGATTGAATTTCAAACTTTGCAGAGAAGATTGTCAGGAAAGATTTTGTAATTTTGTCCTGAGAATTGCCCATGTATGTAATCCTAATACTTTATAGAAGACTGTCTGGGAAGATTATGAGAACCATATTTTTCGATAAAAAGAGAAGCCTTTGTAGAATTTATGTGTAACACTGCATAGCAGTATTGGTAAATAGTAGAATGAAACAGCAAATCCTTTGCTTGGCGTATAATGGAGGTGAAAATCATGTTTCAAAAACTCGGCTGTCTTGACAAGTAAAAAAGAATCTCTCCTGTAAACCCATCACTTTTCAGTTCTGAAGCCAACCCCTCACACCGCTACCAGAATGGCTTTTCAGGACCTGAAGCCTCTGCCCATACTTGTAAATTAAAAACCACTGGGGAATGTTTCTGGGATATGATCTCAGTGATTTTACACAGTGGAATTATTAAATGTTTCCTGGCACAATTTAGGCTGATTTTAGCACTCTCCTAGGTGGGTCCTGGGGAGTTTGGGAGTTGGCACAATCCAGGGACTGTTCGCATGTGGCGGCCTCTGGTCGGCAATCTCTTTTGGCAGATAAGGGGACATAGGCACACAATGTGTACTTGGTTTTGCTGTTCGGCTGCAGTGGTGAGGAGCTGCTGAGGGTGGGTTTAAACTGCTACTGTAGGTGTCTCAAAAGCAGCAGTGAGGAAAATGGGTTGTGATTCTAACTGGAATGTTTTGTTTATTTTTATTATATTTTCACTGCATGGATTGTGTCAATGTTACTATTTTACCACATAGTTACTCTTCAGTGTTGGGCAGGGGGAAACCATTCTTGCAGGTGTTCTGTATCAGTCACAAAGGAAAACATTAATTCTTCTGCAATCAGCAGAGATTTCTGAAGTTCTGGGATTAATGCTGATGGAGATGTATATTACCAAACAGCATATGTTTTGTGCATATTAGATGTAAAGCTGGAAGCTGCCCTTTCATCTGTTCTTCAGAGTTAATGGTACGTTAGAAGTAAACAAGGACAAACAGTAAAGGTTTTGCTCTTTGGTGAGCCAACAGTTTTGGGACGGAATGATCCAAACTGGAATTTTTTTCTGTTTTTCAGATCTGTCTGAAATGCTGGCTAAACAAACTGAAAATGTTTAATCTAGCATTTAATGTTTCAGCATTTTTCTCTTTGCCTTTCTCTAATATAGGACAGTATTGTAATAAAAATTGCATTCACAAACAAGAAGTCAAAATGTTTCTCTTAGACCTTCCCGCTTCTGGGCTGAAACTACCAGGTACTGCCTGATGTCACAAAGAGGTCTCAGTTAACCTGTACTGTATTTTCAGGAAATTTATTATATGCCAAACAATAATTGAGCTATATTCTCTAATTCTGGTAAATAACAAAATACCTCACTTGGGAAATATTTTTTTTGTTGTTAAACTGTAAACGTGTGAACAAACAAATGGTGCTCTGATGATTTGTCATTGCACACTAGTAAACAGGAGATGAGCATTGCTTTTGTGCTCTTTTTTCTTTAAGTATAGGCATTTTCCTAAATTTTATCTCAGAATTAACTTCATGCCTTCCTCTAGATTAAGAGGCGACATACAATCAGTTAATAAATTGTGAATGCCATGTTCAAACTGTATGACTCCACATCCTTCAGGAAGGATGCTGCAGAGCAGGACTGTAGGGAGATGTTTCTATAGCCCAAAGCAGGAGTGAGCTGTGCTTTATTGCCTGCAGGTGCAGGGTGTGCCTGCCTCTCACTTGCCCCAGGAAATTAAAAAACAGCTAAGCTGATGAAATTTGGTGGGAAATGTGGACACTTTGACTTTAATGAGAACATGAACACAGCAGAGGGAAAGAGAGCAACTGTGTAAATTGAATTTTGAATTCACCATTCCGTCTGAAGAATCCCTGTCTGTCAATGCAATCCCATAAATCAATAGGGTTTTCCAGGATGTGGTTGTGTATATGGAAACCAAATGCCTCCTTCGCTCTTTTAAGTACTTCTGCAAGGCAGTGTGTTGACTAATCTGCTGCTCTTAATTGAACTATTATGGCCCACCCATAATGGTGTTTAAAATCTGTACCGTGTAGTGAGCCTCCGGCACCCTGCGATTTCTGGCAAGCTCCTCAAAATTGAATCTTTTTCTCTGGACAGCCTGAGAATCCATAGTAACAGTGCTATAGTTTTGAGTGCAAAAAACCTGAATTACAGTATATTAACTGTTTTTCAAGATATAGGTGTCATGTCATCATGACTACATCACGAGTCTGCTGTTTGGTCAAACTCAGTGAACAAACCTCACGTTATATGATGTGCTCTCCTTTTTCTTTCCTAAATAATGGCGCTAGAAAAGTAATGTGTTCTAGCCAAATAGGGAGAGAAGAAAGAAGCAGGGAAATAGAGGGTGCTGGCAAAAGCATAGAATAGGGAAAAAAGTTGCAATACAAAAGGTAGAACAAAAACAGGGAGGGTAGCGTGACAATTTGATAAACACATTAGATTGTTTCTATTGCTGGTGTATGTTTAAATGGCAGCTGTCTCCAAATCACTGACTGAATTCATCAGTATTCATTGATCTGAGACTGCTCATCAAGTTCAGTAATGCCAGTTGTTTTTGAAGCAGAGTAGAGATTATAGGATCACATAAGCTGCAAAAATTGATTTCTAGCATCTTTATTTAATACCATTTAGATTTGAGGAAGAATTTGCAACTTACTGACAACAATATGCATCAGAAAAATACTTATCATAAAGATCATTGATACAGAAAATGCCTCCAATGGTTCCCTTCCCATATCTTCCATTTTGAAATCATGCAGAAACAATTAATTTTTTTTTACCAATTGTTGGAGGTTTTATTGTATCAACTTTATCTTTCAACATAAACTGTTGTTGTCAAATATTCCTTTATGGGTTTTCACCTGAGATCTGTTCTGATTCAGCACTCCTCCAGGACTAGGCTGAGATCTATTTATTTCCATCTGAATCGCATTTTATTCTTCTAGATGTTATAGTGCAGCATCTTTGTAACGGCCAGGAGATGTTCACAAGGATCCCATCTTTCCCCTTTGAAAAAGTTAAGGCTACCTTCTAGAATTGTAGTGCTGCATGTTGAAACAGTTGATTTCTCTCTGAAGTATTTCAGTGAATGCCAGTAACATGTATAATGTAGAAATTAAGCTGCTTTCACTCAAAAAACTTTTTTTTTTAAGGCAAGCAGACAGTATTCTGATTAAAATCTTTGTGAGGGCTGAAAACAGTCTTTAGAGAAGCTGCTTCTTAGGAGTTCTGGATTGTGATAGTCTTAAATGAACAGGCAGGTAAGAAAAAACGTGTAAGATTGAGAACTGTTAACAATCCCTTCTATTTGAAGAAGCATCTGTGCTGATATTGTTGGATGGGATTAAAGAGAAGCATCCCGCTTTTGGCATTTTTCTGTGTCAGCACTGGAATTTGACAAGAAAAACCCAGCAGGCCCAGAAACTGCTTGCTTGAGTCGGTCTGCAAAAATGGAGAATTCCCTTAAAATACCCATGCTATCAGACCTGAATTCAGACTGAAGTCACTGCTAGCACACAGGATCCTTCTGTTGATAGAAAGCTGCCTATTTATTCTACCTGAAGTGCTGCTTTAGGCCAATTTAGCATTCCCAGTATCATTAATAGCTGGAGCTGGAAAAGTTCTAATAAGAGAAGCATGTATCCAAAGTGTTAAAATGCATGCATCTCCGCCACAAACCTTGCACAGAGGTGTCAGTGTGACGGATCATCAAAAGCCAGAATGTGCCCTTGTATGTGTGCTTGACTTCATAAGGACTCTTGAGAGGCTTCTTTTTTCCTCACACCATTTTCATTGTCTCTGCTCCACTGCTTAGAGGTTCAAACAGTTTATCATCTGAATTTAAAATCAAGAGAAAATACCTGCTGTTCTGCCTTTGTCTCATTTGATAGGCATGCAGCATTATCCCAATAGGAGTTTAAGATGATAAAACACCATATGAGACAGAAGGCAGACTGAAATGGTTATATCATCATTAAACTTAGAGCACCTCTTGCTGTTATGATGTGTTCATGCTACATTGTAGGCCTCAAATGAACAGTTTGAAAGTAAATGAATAAAAATAGTCCTTTAGGTTAGAGAGGTGCTCATGACCCCAGATGTCATGGGTTTAGAAGCTTTCACTATTCCTCTTAAAATTGTGTGTGTGAAGTAAAAACTTGCTGGATATTTTGAGAGTCGTCTTCCTTCCCTTTGGTGTGAGTTCAGAGCTGTTAGAATATGGTTTGTTATGGAGAGAACATCCAAAACTGTGGCTGTACCTTCACACCGTAATAGGGTCAGGTATTGCTCTGTTCAGGTTGTGCTAGGTGTCAGCCAGAAGCCAAATAAATGCAGCTGACATAGCACCAGCTGTTTGCATGCTGTTTGCAATAAAACTTCTACAGGTTTTGATGAGCCAGGGGAAGCAGCGTTGTCACATTGCTGACAGCTGAGTGTAGGGCCTCGCTTTGTTTAACTAGACACATTAGTCACTGCTGAGAACACTTTAAGATGTGTTAGAAGACATTGTCACTGCACTGTATTGAAAAGTATTAGCAGAGCTTAGCAAGGCATCTGACCGTGATCAAATATTCCTCTTTAATTAAAAGCATGTTTAGATATTCCTCTCAGCCTGTTCCTAGGTAGCTAATAATGGAGTTGGATCCACTTGCTTTATTTTGTCGAAGTCGTATTGAATCATGCACGGAGTGATGTGACTAATTTGTGGAACAGAACTCCCTGTGCATCAGCTGTTCACTGTGGTTTTCCTGGGGGGAAGATAGGACTTTTTATATTGAAAGACACTGATCATTCTTTTCAGCATATCAAAGAACAAATGTACTGTAGGCTTTTCTACTGAAAAAAAAAAAAAAACCCAACAGTAGAACAAATGGCTTTTATCTGTATTTCCATCATTACATCTGCATAAATCTCACCGATGCTAATGGGACTTGTAGCAACATAGATAAAAGGCAGTCACACTCTCAATGAGATATGGGGCAAAACAGAACAAGGCACGCCACAGAAGTAGGTGGGTTCATCCCTGTAGGGGCAAGCTGCAAGCATGTAGCTCAGCCTGCATAGAGTACACTATTGGCATGCAAAGCTAAGGCTCTCCAGAATGAAGTACCTGACAGTGGCTAACGCAGTGGCTGTGCAAACTTACTGAATGCTGAACTTTGCTGCTGCCTAGATGGATCTTTTCAGAGGAAAAAGGAGTTTGGTCCCTGCATCTGCTCCGCCGTAGGCGCACGTATGAAGTCTGTGATGGAAGACACCCAGAAGGACAGTCCAAAAGCACCTGGGCTCTGTGACTGTGAAGGAATAGATAGGACTATGAGGGCTGAGCTATGGCTCTCAACTGTGAGCATAATGGGGCTAAGCTGAAACCAGCAAGCTCACCTTGAAGAGTAGAAAGGGGGTGAGGGGACAGTGCAGAAGGGATCCTGCAGAGATTAAGAAAGGAAAAGGGAAAACAGCAAGCAGCATGGTTCTAAAAGTATGTAGAAATACATGAGAAAGGAGAAGATGAACAAAGAGCAATATATTTAGTCCTCACAGGTGTAAGACTTGGGATCAGTTGATCACAAATAGTAACATTATCACTGTGAGAAGAGGAAGTTCTGGGGGTGGACCCTAGGACTAAGCTGTTAACTGGAGTTGTCTGATACAGAACACAGAATTACTTATTTCAGTGTAAGTTGTGGTGTTGACAAAGTCAGCTTAGCATACATTTAGCTTCATTCCCTGACAATTTCTGAGACGATTTTGTCTAAAATACTGTTTGAGTTCTGTCCACGGACACTTGAAAACTGTAGACCAAAAGCAGCAGACATGCTGACACCAGTCTTTGGCCTAGATTCAAATATTAGGGATTTTATCTTTTATTTTGCTATTAAACCAGTATGGGTTGTCGTCTTTATTAGAGTAACATACAGATTGGATAAACAAAGAAAGAAATTAAGAACTCGTTATGGAAGGCTGCTTTAAAAGGAAAATTGTGGAAGGAATGGTTTTGATCAGCCCCTTTCCTAGGATCCCACTTGTAGATGCAGTTCTTGCACCTTTCTTGCTAAACAAGGTCAAGAAACTCAACATTGCCTTTTAACATGCGAGTCAGAAAGGCAGCTTTCCTGCGAGATGAAGTGACTGCTGCTGTCTTCAATGTACCCTTCTCATCTGACCTGGGGCTGTGTGATACTACTTTTAGTGGGGCCTCCTTATGGTCTGCCAGCATCTTCTTTCTTGAAAAAACAACATACCTGGGACATGTGCTTCTGAAAAAGCACTGCGTTGTAATCTGATATATTTGGATATTCTTAAATCCACAAAGAAAAATTGAGAGTTATCTTTTTATCACAGAATATTCATAGTAAATAGAAAAACAAAAATCTTATCAGTCCTTACTGCCCAAAGGAAGTCCATAAACAGGACTCCTGAGTGTATGCAAATGAAGTTAAGTTCAGAGGAATTTAAGAGTTATAGTTGAAGTATGCATAATTCTACTTGTGGAGAAGCTACCAAGACTACAGTAGAAAAGACTGGCACTGATTTGAAAGTTTCTCTGCTGCTCTGGTAGGGAAGTGAGTGTGCAACTTAGGTGATTCAGTTGAACTTCACTGGAAGCGATTAGTTCCTAGCTAAGTTGACTGAACAAGGAAGGCACATGGTAATTTTCTTACAGAAATGTAGGTGTGAGCCTTTAAATACAGAGAACTGCTGTTGACTTCAAAACTGAGTCACCAACACTGATTAATTTTTTAAGAAGTCAATTTACCATCATTTAAAATTATTCTAGAATAGTTGTTAATTCTTTCAAAAAAAAAGAGCATGTGTCCTTTCTATTTCTGCTTATATTATTTCCTAATAGATAGTGAAGCAGGACTGAAAAATCTGTGAACACCATGGAGACACTATTTTGTCAGTGCTGCATTGTGACATATTCGTCATCTTTTTTGCTTTGCTTCCTTAACTATTTTTTTATCTTCCTTATTTCATTTCTGCTCAGTGTGTATGTTCATTTTAGTGATAATATAGTTCATCTCATGAGTTATTTGACGTTAACTTGTGAATGTTATTCCAAGGCACCTAGCAGGCTCAGTAACGTATTAGCCACATAGCCATCGTGCTTCCCAGGTCAGCTGTAGAACACAATGAATATATTGGAAGTACTTAGCATAAAGCTATTTCATCAAAATGGCTATATAGTTTCTCTTTGTCAAAATGCCTACATGTTGGCTTTCTTTGCTGTTTAAATGCTGTTCTGTTTGTTCCTGACTTCCCCTGTTTAACAGCAGACAGACCCAGGGAGCACTGAATGAATCGGATGATCCCGAAACAGGCTGTCTAACTGATAACAAGCCAACTTCTCGACACTTCTATCCTGTCGCCTTGCTGCTTGTCAGCTCACACTTGCTGGTTGTGTGGCTTATTTTAAGTCTTGCTTTGCTATTAGCCAAATATCAATAAACTTCACTTGTGTTCCTTTCTTTTCTACAAACAGCAACAAACTAACTTTAGAAAAAGGAATCATGCTGTAATATTTCTACAATCTCAGACCCCAAGGATTTGTCTTTAAGATACAAATGTCTGAAATGTACTATGTTTTTGTTATTTTTTTCTGAACTCTAAGAAGTATACTATGCATTGAGTGAATTGATTTGCTCTTTCTGTCCATGGTAAAGCTTTCCCACTGTAATTAGCTCAAAGAAAGCCCACTTACAATGCTGTCACTGTATACAAGAAGGTGTGGAATCCTGAATGCTTGAACCCCTCTTTCCAGAGTAATTAGTCTGACAAAAAAAAAAAATTAAAAGTGAATTTGCACAGCGCAAACTAACCCCTAGACAAATATTACAGGGTGGTGGTTTGTGAGACTGAACTTTCATTGTGTTATTTTCATTGTTATTAGCTGATGGGATCTTTTTTTGTTTAACAAATGATCATTACTTTGCTACAACTAACCCTTTTCTGTCAAGTAACTAAATGGAATAGAGTAAGTTCTGTTTTGTAATTAAATTAACCTGTTTGTAATTGTTGCTTTAGTTGCTTTTGCTTTCAAGACACTTTCATATTCTTTTTAACAAAGTCCTGTTTATGTCTTGATGCAGCACTTTGGCACTTGTGACTTTTGTACTGTATGTGAACAAACATCCTTCCTTTATAAAGCAGATAGTTGGATTGGGCTGTTTGAAAAGCCATTCTCTCTCTCTTTTTTTTTTTCTTTGTTATTGCAAAGCCAAACGTATGGGAAATGAAGCAGAGATGAAACTTTCCTTCACAAATCTCTAGGGCCAGACTTAACAAAATGCCTTATTCCTAGATCACACATTTTTAGGGCAACGTGTACTCTCACACATATAGTGAACAATTTGAAAAACTATTGAGAAGGTTTAAAAGGCAAATATATTTCTGGAATTAAAACAAAATGTATCATTAAAGTAATTAATTGTCTTTTTTACCTGAACTGAATGGGGAGGGGGGGAATCTTATCACCTATTTCTGAGGGCAATAACTGTACTGGGCCTGGCCTTGGATTTAATTTTGTAAGATGTATCATCACTTGTGGAAAACAAAAATGTAGAGTTCAATCTTTGTTATTTTTACTTCAACTGTTGCTGAAACTCTGCAATGAACAAATAAAGCATATTTATTTATTCTGTGTTTCATGAAGTTGTACTTTTTCCCCCTTTCACTAGAGAAGGATGCCGCATAGAGAATGTACTGAAGAATGTCAAATGCAGAAAGTATGCATTCAACATGATACAGCTGATGGCTTTCCCAAAGTACTACAGACCTCCAGAAGGGACATATGGAAAAGCTGACACCTAAGTTTAACAAAAATGTAATCAGGAACATACATCCCGCTAATTAGTGAATGTAAAAATTGCTGTTTATGACTTATTAGTTGGGAATGTGTAACCAGTTGAGGTGTTATTTTTATCAGGTTGTATCATTTTACATTAAAATAACTCCAGTTAGTCGTTATGAAATAAAATATCATGAAAAAGCAATGGACTGAATATTCTCAGAACCCAATATATTCAACTTCCTTTGCAAAGTCAAACCTTAGGATGACTCACTAGCCAGCTGGAATTAATTTTTTGGGTCGTTTGATCAAAGATTAAAAAGGGAAATGTCGTTTGCCTTAGGAACTGAGGTTAGCATTCTGGAAGGTGGCATTCTGACTCTGAACCAAAACCTGAGATTTGATTTAAGGAGTCTCATCTGCTGGAAATGGTCTTTTCTGGAACCAGCATACCACCAAGGTCTTGGTCTCTAGTGATTAAATCCTTCACAGAAGTGTTTATGAAAGATACTAATGTTAATATCTGGGCTAAACATAATTTTGGTAATTATGTTTAGCTTTTTTAAATAAGCATGGTAACTTCATAATATGTTTTTAGTAATTACAGCCTGTAATTTGAGTAATTCCATTCTGACTCCTTATAGTTCATTTGGATGTACCATTCTTGGCTTTCTGTACCACAGCCAGATACCACTTCTTTCACTTTCGCATAAATCACATTGAAATCAGGGGGATTAATTCTTCAAGTAAGGTGACCTGAATTTGACCTGTCATGTTCCTGTTTACTGTAAACCCTTAAAACTAAATTTTCTTTTGTGGTAGGGAAAATGAGGTGTATATACAGGAGTTAATGTATCTTTAGGCTATAAAAACATGTATGTTTTTACGGAGCCGAAGATAAATGTTATAATTATGAGTAACCTGCTGTATTAGAACTAGTTAGCCACTGCAGCTGATTTATATCAAATTTGTAATGCTGCATGTAGACACTCTAGGATGAAGAACTATCAGCTTTTAAAATGAACGTTAATGCCTCTGCCAGCATGTGTTAGTCCTGAAATTTGTCTTGCAAAGACCATTTGTGTTTTCTAATTGTGTCTATTTATTGCTTTCCTTCTGCCTCCCAGAGAGAAATACAATTAAAAAACCCCAAGTATCCACTGGTTACTGACCTTTATGTAATGCATTCATTTTGAGGAAAAAGTGTCTAGAGCAGAAGTGTGAGAATTTTATCCTAATGAAACTGCACTGGGAATTTGAGCATTTGAGTAGGAAATTGTAATTAGCATGGATAAAGAAGTTAATGTTTGCTTACTCCTATGGAAGTCAAAGAAATCGTGATGCACCGTGAGTTATGATTTGTTCTTTTTAATCCATTAATGCTCATTACTGGGTAGAAATCTGTAACTATACTAGTTCAGGTATATATTTAAAAGCCTGATTCTGCAAACTCCAGTTGGGCGATTACAGGGAAATGATCTATTGTGTAAATAAGATTAAACTTGTCTTGTATATTTGCAAGATCAGGCTTTGGGGCTTGTAGGAGAACATCAGGAGGGAATCCTTATTCCGATATTCATTGACCTCAGGGAAGCCAGGAATTCACCTATACAATATATTCACCTAGCCAATTGGAAGTTTTTCCCGAAGTAGGTAATTTAAGTAGTGTTTTGGTGCATTTGCTTCTTTGTTCTTTTGCAATGTATTACTTCAACAATAGATGTCAGAAGAGTTGGCATTGCATCATAGTTTAGCTCAGGCAGGTGAGAATATAATGCCTTCATTTTTTTCAGGTCGTGTGTGAGCAGAAGTAGGCAGTACAGAAACGGGTGGATGTGTGCATAAATTTGTGTTTGGGTCTTTAACTATAACATAGGTGACCTGTACAACGCTTTTTGGGGAATTTATGGAACATAAATCTTCCTAGGAAAGTAACGCTTTGTTCTGTCAGACTGCTGCATTAGCCCTCACTACCTGCCATGTTTATTATTAGCTTAAAAAAACCTACATGTACAGTTTAGGAATAGTGATAAATTCTTTGTGCACCTCTGAAATAATCCCACAGATGTACAATAGAGAAAGGTGACCTTCCTACAGTAATTCTGGAACAATCTGTAGAAGTGTGTGTGAGGACAGTATTCACTGGTGGGTACCATAGGTTCCTGTAGTTCTTTATCTTAGCCCCACAGGCATTCTGTCCATTGAAAATATGAAATTCTATAGATTTCCTTTTCATCAGGAAAATAGTCTTTCAAGGTCTCACCTCAGCATTTTAATCCCACTTGGGTTCTAAATTGCCAGTGTGACTATCATGTTACCTTTGTATTTAAAATGTTTTCCCCGTTGAAGCTACTTTTTTTTTTGGGGGGGGGGGAAGGCATTGGATTACTCTCCTTTTTGTTTTAACAGCCACTCCCAGTATGTTCTTCTGAAATTAAATAGTCTGTTATTTGTTAAAGATAACTAAGAAAATACCCAAAACCCACATCAGTGTACTGCAGTGAAATTTATTTGGGCTTGGGCCATTACAGAAGCGTAGACTGGGTTTTGTGCTAAATAAGGCTGAACTTTTTCAAGCTATTTTTTTGATTAGAACATCTTTTTGTAGGTCACAAGACCCTTGTAAAACCTGCTGACATGGTTCCAGGTCTCCTAGAAGAACCTTGTTGCGTCAGTACTGACACAGGCTCAAAGGTTTCCTTGTTCAGTCATTGCCTGCTGTGGGCTCCTGCAGTCCATATAGGCAAAGGCTGGGTCATTAAAACTGAGTTGTCAGCTAAGCATGGATTCAAAACTGGTGTTTTTTCCTGATTTCCCTTTTATGAAGAAACAAAGGGGGGGTTTGCTGCAGGTTGAGAGTTACATTACTTCTACTCTTTGTAGAAGCTGCTTCACGCTCTGTGCATTGTTTGAATCCCTAACAGAGTTAAATCATCGTCTGAGGTCTTGCACATATCCTTATCGATCACTGTGAATATTAGAGGAGTAAGAGTAAGCAAATTAATTTTTATGAGCAAGCTACACCATTTGTTTTGCAAAGCGTTAAGAGAAACATACTGATCTTGGTGGTGGATTCACAGGAAATGTTCCACATCTGCTCTCTTAAAACTCTTGTATGGTATAAAATAATTGCTTTGAGGGGAGGGCAGTTCTCAAGGGCTAGAAGATGAACCTTCAAAAATATATCTGGCATCTAAAGCCAAATCCTGTCTTACTCACAGAAGATATTATTTGTAGAAGTAAGGTCACCAGGATCTGCCTCGAGGAATCCTGAAATAAGGGCTTCTGGCTTTGAATATTTGTACAATGCGTTACACACTTATATGGGGGTTTTGTACCACAGACTAGTGTCTAAACAGAGACCTAGTATAAAATGCCTAAAAAAATAAGGAAAGGAAAGTTTTTTTTTTTTCTCAGAGATTATTGTAATATTGTTATAATACATTATGTGCATAAGGCTGTCATTGTTAAGCAGGCCAGTCTTTTTTTCTGAAGTCTTCTTTTTGGGAATTTAAAATATGTTCTTGTTAATGTTTATACTTTGGCTTTTATGGAGCAATTAGGAAACAGAAATTTTTAGTTACGTTATCTGATTTTTGTCTATGTAAAGCTGTGCATTTTGATGGAATACTTGCAATGTATGTGTTTATAAAGAACAAATAATTTAGGAGGACAGCTGAAACAAAATATTAACTGAGAAAGAGCCATAATGAAGTCCTTTGCAATTTTTGTACTGTCTGAATTTTGGCATTACGTAACTGAAATGAGGAAATTAACAAACACTTCCTGTGTCTAAATTGATCGGTCCTGATGAAAATTCACTTATTTGCAGTGAAATAAAATGTAATGGTGTTCTAAATCATCACTAGGAATTTACGTGAGAAGAAGTGCAACATATCATTTTGTAGCCCACTGTATCATATGCCTATTATGAGCTTCAGAAAATAAGCTTATTTTTATTTCTAGTTTAAACATAAGTTCCAGGAAATCCTATGGTCCTCTTAGAAAAAGCAGAAACTGCACTGAACATCAGCTGGAGTATTGAAGAAAGAAATTGCATTAAAAACTATGCATCAAAATTACTTGCGTGGATTAATGTATGTAATCAGTTAACAGTCTTCAATGTGTATTGTGTCAGCTGTTTATGTTGTAAACCTGAAACCATTGGTATCTATGCTTTTCTTTTTTTACTGTAAAGAAGTGTCCTGTACAGGCAATGCCATGAGACTTGAATTTGCATCTTGCTTTTCTCTTATTTGCAGCTGAAAAGCAGATGTTTACAAAGTGCTTTAGAGCAATTTACTGTTCTTCAAAACACAAACTTAACTTGTAAATTGCATGTTTAGAAAAAGTCATACAAATGCTTTTTTAAAGCGCAAAATAAAAAAAAAAAATTCCCAGACTCTAGTCTCTAGAGCATTGGGGGTTTTTTTGTTAGTCATGCAACACATCAGCGGTCCTGTTGCCAGAACATTCAGCTTACACTCTACAGCACTCAAACCTTTATTTGCTCTTTCTCTTATAGCGTCTACTGTGAATAAGTAATATAACAACAATTAATTTCAGCATGATACTCATGATCCAAGATCACAAACTTGCATTTGTTCAAATAAACACAAAACTTCTATTTTATTTATTCTGAAGACACTTGTGAACCAATGTATCTGTATTCCAGAGAGCTGAAACATAAAGCATTGGGTTTGTGTGCTGACAGGGAGAAACAGTTATGCTAGAAGTCTGACCCCTGGATCTGTGGGGTTTGGAGTCGTGAGATCTGGACAACACTGCTCTTACTTAGAACTCTAACTGTTGGCAGTGGTGTTTTGTACTCTTTCCTTGCATGCAAAGGTCTTTAAAAGTTTTCAGCACTTCTGATTTGTTTATGAATGGTCTGTCTTTAAAATTTCTAAAATCCCAAGTTACTTGGGTACTTGTTTTCATTTTGTGTAGCTGTTCCTTGTAATGTTCCTGTCTCTCACTCTGGAGCACGTGGGGCTGTGTATAAGTAACATTAACGGGACTTCATAGCGTGTGTTTGTTCAGAGAAATGAAGCACAACTATAACAATTCAACTCTTTTTTATATTTCAGGATTTAGTATTTTTGTTTCATTGCTGTCTGTAAGCCATGTCCATTGTACACTGTGTGTATATTTTTATTTAAATAAATGTGATGTCTATTTTTTATGTTTCTGAGTTTTTTGTTTGTTATTCATTTTTCATTTTCATTACAGTGGTGTTGCCCAGAGGGCAGATTGTGCATGGTGCTGAGAGTGGGTTCCCTCATAGCAGAGGCGGCGGAAGCCCACCAACAGGTCTCATCCCTGCTAGAAGCAAGTATTTAAGAAAAACTCGGATACAACAGTAAAAAGTCTGCAATGGCCATAAATTAAATGTTCCTGTTGTTCCTAGTCTTGTTACAACTTTCATTTCAGAACCAGGTGGGTCCTGCATTTTCTGATTAAAAACAAACAAAACATTCACGTACCCATAAGGAAACCCCTTTCACATAACTATTGATCTGTAGAGAGTAACTCAGTGTAACAGAAGTGGAAACAACATCTTTGATAATGAAGACTACTAGAAAGGCGACGTGGCATGCTTTGGTTGACATTCTGTCTTCACCGTCTTAATGCTGGATTCTCTGGACCTTGGGAAATAAATATAGATTTTTTTTGTGTGCCTTTTTTTTTTTAAGCTGTTTTTGATAGCTAGATTTGTTATATGATCCGTTATCACAGTGAAAGGTAAGTTCTCCATGGTTGGCTGAAATGCAGCAAATACACCTTCAAATGTGGCTCACCTTCTGGATTATTAGTGCTATGATCAGAAGCTTGTTGCATAATTTACTTCCTCTGTTTATATGTTAGTGTATTTAACTGGTTTACTGTGATATATTCAGTGAGAAGTTAATTACCTGCAAGGTTCTTGATAACCTTTAGAAAACCCCAGGAACTCATGGTTGCTATGGAAATAAGTTATAAAGCTGTTAGTATTCAGCTTAGGAATTTTGTCTCTTACTGGTAAAAGTGACAGTCTTTAAAAAATATTTTGTCTCACTTTGCATCTTACAGATTTTATCTTCTGTCTCAACCGGGAACCACTTTTTTCTCATGACAATGTAAGAGAGAAAAGGAGAAAGAACCTACAACTGTAATGAGAGGATAGAGTAGGATGATAGTAAAAACATGTTTTCACCCATTCCCTTTCCAAAGTTACTTTGGGGCATGATTGAGTAGGAGTATGACCTGATGTTTCTGAACCATGGTCTGCATTGTGCTGTCCATTGTTGACACTGAGAAGATACGTACACGAAGGCTGCTTTTGCTAGGCAAGTCAGTGGGAGCTCTCCTGCGCACTTAGTGTTGAGTCTTGTATGGATAGCAGCCTTCAGCAGTTCTGTGACAACCATTGCTACTGGAATTAACGGCAGTAAGGCTCTAGATGCAAACCCGACTGCACGCTGCTTGCGTTGCCCAAATAAACAGACCCTGTGCCGTTCTGTGTAGGCTGTCCAAGTACAGTCCTAACCCAGGACGTAAATGAGAAGTGTGCCTGTTCTGCTGCCGGGAATATTTTTGGCATTGTTAGCGGAGAAGGTGTAAACTGCTTCTAAATAAACTGGGATAAGAAGTTGAATTCAAAGAGTAGCTGAGATTTTTTTCATGTGTGTATGTATATGTATACGTATGCATATTATGTATACACTTGCATATTTTTACAGCCTGTAGGATGAGGAAAGGTGGTTAAATAAGATAAATTTAAAAATGGAACTTGTTATATTTCTAGCAGTTGAGTACAGTTTTGCTATTGCAAGTGTTGCACAAAAGATAGGTTCACATGAACAAAGCTTTAGCAGGGCCTGGAGTATGCTTGGTGGCGTATGTTGACTCTAATGGTAAAAGTTACTTCTGGGGAAAAAAACAAAAGGAGGTAGAGAAAAGGGAAGGGGAAGATGTTTCCCAGTGGCTCTTATTGGGGGGTGTCTGCCATTCCTGTCAGGAGCCCTGAGAGCTCAAGCCTTGGCTGCTTGTTTCTGCTTGTAACACTGCTGGCCCTGACCAAAGTGGGTCTTCATCAGGGCAGTTCTGTCTGCTGACAGGTTGTGAGGCCTTGTACATGTGTCTGCCTGGGTCTCTAATGAAAACCAAAGGCTGCAACTGAGGGGCAGGAAGCGGGGGAAGGAAGGGGTGAATTCTGTGCCAGTGGCGATCAGTTCCCCTAAGAGCCTGCCGTAACGGTAGCAGGCTGCAGGTGCAAGGCTGTGAGAATAACAGCATAAGAACAAGGGGAATATATTGCTGTGTTCATTTTATCTTTCCCCAGCAAGGTCCACGTGGATATCCATTTTTCATGCAAGAATAATTTGTGACTGCTCTAATTTACAGGGCAAAGCAGTTTAAACTGCTGACTTGAACAGAATTAGAACAACTGTCATACATAAGCACTGATTGCCATAGCAGAATTTGCCCCTTGGGTGATATCACTCCTTAGGGATTTTCTTTCAGCGTAAAGCTTAACATATTTTGAAACAGAGGGAAGTTTTTAAGGTCTGATCCTGAAGTCATTATTCATAAGCAAAGGATCAGAAATGGGGCACTTCAGGTGAGAAACTAACTCTAAGGGCCAGATTTTGAGAGAGGATTCAGACGGATTCACATTCCTGGGCTGTGGTTCAGAACTGTGAATGACAAAAACATTTTGTTTGTACAAGGCCCCGCACAAGAAGAGTTTGTTCGTGGTCATGGTCTGTGAATACTCTTTCAGTATGCATAAAAGTTGGTGGCAGTTTCTTGCAAATGATAATAATAAATAGCTAACTCTCTAATGAACTTGCGTATGGAATTAAATATATGCCTTTAACATGGTCTCTTCAGAAGGGATATGTGCAGTAAAATATTCAAAAGTATCTGAACGGAGTCTGGTTTTGTTAGTAAGACATAGGTTTCCAACCTGTCTGGGCACTTATCGAAGGAAAAAAATACATCATATAAATAACAGCTTAATACTTTTTTTCCCTGGTGCTACTTAAATCAGGGCAAGATAAATCAAGGTGGATTCTCAACACTTTCTATTTTAATTTAGTTTCTCTCTGGTATGGCAGGTGGTAAGGGAAAGGCTAGAGAAGCCCAAGGTAACGAAATATCATATATCATAGCCTGGCTCTTAGTATTTTTCAAACAAGACCAGAATATTAGGAAATACTGACAAAGGATGTGTCAGAAAGATGTTTGTAAATTGGGCCATCTGACTTGGTTCTGTTTCCAGGTGGCAATTCAGAGTCTTTGTGACAAAGATGAGACTGGTGTTAATGTGTGACGCACAGAGGACTGCTTTCCAGCAGCCAGATTCTGCTGCCAGCCCTGAAACGTGGCAGCTCTCAGCCATGCTCAACTGGGGGCTCGGTAATCCCAACAGAAACTTTTCAATACAACCCAGCCTTCTTTCCGCGCAGTTCCATGCCACGATGTTTCCATGTTGGGGAGCACTGGGCAAGCACAACCGCCCCCGCCCCGACAGTGCACCGTGGCACCCAGATTCTCATTACGTACAGCAACTGTATGGCTAGATGGTGCGCTGCTGGAATTCGGAGTTAAGTGTAGGGGGTGTATATCAAACAGATAAATGTTAGATAAACAGACCTCCGAGTCAAGGACAGATAAGGGAGGTCTTAACCTAAGCTCTGCATTTTAGACTGCATTCAACCCTTCATCTCAAATATGCTTGGACTTGGAATACTTTGTTGCTTTGTGACTGTGGTAGCAGCTATGATGGATAGACTACCTGTTTGTCAATATATATATGAAAAATGTTCTTGAACAAATGACAGGATTGTTCAAGAGCCATGCTGCTCAGCCGGGCAGGTACCATGCACATACATTCTCATACAGGCAAAATGATTTTGCTGAAAAGTGGTCATACCACTTTGTACATCCTTGCAAAAGCCAGGGACCGAGACGGTGCTTAACTGATAAGGTAAGTGAATGCAAGAGCACATCAAGGCAATCTTTTTTACGATTGATAAGTATTGTGTGTCTGGATTTTATATCCAAAGATGAAAGGACCTTTTAGAGGTTGATTACAAGACCTAATATAAACAGAAAGTACTTGCTTGTTTAGATAATTTAAACATTTGCTCTGTTCCACAGGAGCTTTCTATCCAAACCAAGCTAATTTTCACCTTGAAAAAACCCACACAACTCAAAAAACACTATAAAGTAATACTAAACAGTACTTTTAATGGCTACATTTACCTTCTTATGATACGCCATCTCCACGCTTTGTTGAAGCAGAGGATTATTTAAAAAATAGTTTCTAAAAAATCAGGTTTTTCCCTTTTTTAGTCACTATGGGAAAAAGAATTGAGCATTTCACAGGAGTGGAAAGTAGCAGCTGTTACCAGGTTTTTTGTGTGAATCCAGTTAGTTATAAAATGCTGATAAGAGTTAGTTGAAAAAAAAAAAGTGAAGCACCCAGTTGATATTTATGTATTCATAGGCATAGTTAATGGACATCAGCAGGGAAGATGTGCCCCACACTTTTTAAAAATCAACAGGAAACGAGCGCACACAATGCAATTCCCTTTTGCATTAAACTTATTAAGTCAAATCAATTTTTACGAGCACATAGGCCAGAGCTGTGGCACTTAATTTCTTTTGATCTTCCGCCTGCTAAATTCTGTTTCCCACTGTGCTACCACATAGTTTATTTTTAACAGATAATTTGTTTGGACATCATTAAAAAGAAAATATAACGTTTTCTAGCAGTACTAATGCACTAAAATGCTGGTCAAATTATTAACTGTCTGCATACACACACACACAAAAATAACCATTCGCATAAAGGGGGCTTTTAGAGTTAAGAAAAATGCCCGGTTGTTCTGTTCAGGAACGTGAAGCAGACTACGTACCTGATGCTGACTTATGGAAAGCCAGCATCGCAGGTAACGCTCACTAATTTCTGTGCTCAAAGTGCAACTTTCCAGTTACCATGGCTGCTAAGCATCTGGAGAAAGAGATTGCTATGAAGTGACAGGTTTTGAAGGGAAGCTCTTGTGACTGAGTCAATGAATTTGTCTTGTAATTGCAGTGATGCTAACTCAGAATTATCCTTTACTATGATTAGTGCCCTGAAAGGCACATTTCATAATTATGGATTCCTTTTCCAGCCAGCTACTACTTAGAGTGTCTTCTATACAAATAATTCACATCTCTGGGACTAGGGTTTTCATGCTGCTTAAACTTTTCTGTGATGAGAATCATAAAATATTTTACATATTTCAGTTATTGATCATGCTGTGATTACCCTTTAGTAGACTTTTTTAGTTAGAAAACTAGTAGTTAAATGCTATTTAGTGATGGGCCTAAGAACAGATCTTTGTTCCCATAGGTGTGCTCCACTTGCAGCAGCCAGATCTACATCTGGATTCTTGCACCAGTTTGAGCACCAAGGGTTTAGATACCCCAAAGGCTGATGGATTGCATAAGGCCCTTGCCCGCTGATGTCTTGGAGCCTCAGTAATGGCAGTAAACAAGACCATGTGCTCAAACACAGATTAATTAATTGCTCTGCATGCCTCACTCAGGGAGGTAGGTCTGGGTGAAGGGTGGTGGCATATTAGCTGGGCCTGGAACTGTGTGGATCCAATAATCCTTTAATGTTTTCACAGTTTGCAATTGCAGCTTCATGGATTGTTAAAGCTGTAATCCTGTGGTTTACTAAATATCCTGACCTTTTTTCTTGCTTTATACCCTCTTGGCTTCTCTTTAATTAATGGTTAATGATCTACTCGAGCAGATATGAGTCCATGTTCTCGGAAAGGATGGTATTACAAAAGATAAACAGATACATGAGAAGTGCCTTCTTTGAATAGATTCTCGAGTGAGTCTGAATCTGAATATCCATCTTTCAGTAAAACCTGAGCACTCTCAGCAACGTGGGACCACCTGAATCTTTTTGTATCTAGTTTTCCTCTGCCAGAATTTTTTATAATCTAGCTTCCCGCTTTTGTTTCTTGTTTGTGTGATAACTTGGAAACCTGGATGCAGAAGTGGGTTAAGAGAACTCTTGTACAAGCTTTGCCTTTGGAGCACTTGCAGAACTGCTTAATAGAATACTCTTTAAAAATTAAGTAAATGCAGCTCAGTGAATATTATGTACAGGTCATGCTACTAGATCACACTTCCAAATCAGGGGTCAGATTCACCAAAAGAAAATTCTGCATGACAACATTGCTTTTGGGATGCCTGGCCAATTGCAAATATAGGGGGCGTCAGTAAAACGTAGGCTCTTTGAACCAGCTCGGATTTTATTACACAGTAGGGACAATATGGCAGATTAGCCTTTTCCGATGTTAAAATAATGTTATATGTTAAGTAGAACACCTGCTTCTCCAAGGCCTGAAAAATTTATGTTTTCAGATGAGTTTTCATGAAACTTCATTAAGAAGGCAAAGTTATGATGAGGATTCCAGCAAGAGAACAAAAGCCTGGAACACGAAACAGAATTATTCTAAACATGAGCCAAAAAAATCGGAAACTACCCACGTAATCTTCTGCAGAATAATCAAATGTAGTTCAGGAAATGTCAGGTGTAATTGCCACTTACCTTCTTCAAAATGCACATTTGTTTTATCTATCAGGTATAAAGCACATTTTGTTCTGACTTTTCTGTTCCATTTCTTTGACTTGGGCTTTCATCTTGCATCCAAGGCAGGATGAACATAGGTAAACCTCACAATTGTGGCTGCACACTTCATTTCTCCTTTAGCAGAAAATCATCTGGTCCTCCAATAAAGTTTTGAAGTAGCACATGCTGTAAGAATAAAGTGTGCACCCACAAATACTAAGTTAATCTATGCTTATGGAAGGCAAATAGAACAATAAATATGACAACAGGAGAACGAAAAAAAAAGTGCTTTGTAAATCACATTCTTACAATGTTACTTGTAACACAAAACAAGCCAGGATTTTGGTGAAGTCTTTATGTAAATTTTAAAATCAGTTAATCAAGCAAATAATTGATTAATTGGAACACAAGGTATGTCACTCTTCAGTATTCTTTTTTTGTCCCAAATTTCATTTTGGAAGGTATGGTTTGTTTTGGGGGGTTTGCAGGTGGGGGACAACGGTTACGGTTTTTCTGGTAGACTCCTTATTTTCAATTTGTGACAGGGTCATAGGTCAGTGCAGAATTTAACTAATGTACTTCTTATTTGGGAAAAAAAAACCTGCTTCTCATTCAGCTGAAATTAGATATTAAACAAATGGAAAAAAGTTAGGAAAATTAGCCAAATCTATCAGAAATCTTTAAGTAATGTTTGCATTTTTGATCAGTATGCTTAAAACAAAAACTAGGATAGCAAGCTCAGCCCTCCTGCATGGTAGCAAAGACTTTTTTTTTCCACTTCAGCAGTTTCCTCAATCATTTTCTCCCAGTGCACTGTTCAGTACAAGACTGACTGACAAGGAAATGTGTCATAATATCTGCTATTAATGTAATGTATTATTGAAACACCAAAATGAATCTGAATAGCAATTAAGGCAACTTAAATTCTAGTTCAGCACTCAAGGTAGGTACAAGTGTGTTTTATCTATTCCTATTTTAAGCAGCTGGATGTTCATTCTTTTACGCACCTTTGCTTTCCTAAAGCAATCCGTGTCGCAGGAGCTTGACCTTGGAGTGCTGGAGGTATGTTGAACTTCTCTATTGCTTTCTCTGGTATTCGCTACAGTTTTTATTGGCTGATAATTTTTATCGTCTTGCACTGTCTAGAAAAGGACATAAAGCAAAAGGGCAAAAAGTATAAGGGGATCAGTGTAGTGCACAGTAATACATATTTTTCTTCATAACTATCTATATCTATATATTCTGCACCAGTGGGAATACAGAGACATCACACATTTTTCTCTGTGCCGTATTCTACAGCAAATTACCATCATTGTGATGATATATTCTTGAGGTTGAGACATAGACTTCGGCAGTGAAAATACTAATGATTACAGTTTTCCAAGTTGCTCACTGTACTGAGATTTTGCGAATGATGCAAGATCTAATACGTTGCCATCGCAGTTCTGAGACCGCAATCTAAATCTAATGCTGCTTTATTTCACTTGATCAGCTGAAGGAATTGTGATGAATTCCACACATCAATATATGTTTTCCAAAAAGAAAATTAGATGTTTGCATTTCTTTCATTGACAAATTAGGTATCATTAAGACTATTAAATTTTTAAATTATGTGGTTTGTTTAAGATGGATCTTTATTATACTTCCATATTTTATTAGTTATATTTGTAGGTAATTGGTAACGCATTCACTGTTTCATTTCCCTGCAGAGAGTTTTATAACATGGGGTTTTTTTTATATCTGAACTTAGCACAGCAAAGAGAACACAAACAGTAGTCCAAATAGATGGGTGTTGGAATAAAAGTTATGCATTTGTTCTATGCTATTACAACTGATAGAAGAACATAAATTAGAAGGAAAGGATTTAATTTTACATGTGTATCCAAATACCTTAGGCAAAATCAGCAGTTTCTTATTATGTCCATAAGTGGGGAAGGTCAAAGTAAGTACTTATAATCCAACCATATCTGTCTGGTAGGAGATGGTTGTTATAAAGCAATCATAAAATCAAGAAAGCATATTTGCGAAGGTATTCTACTGTTGTAATTACACTAAACTGAAAACAATACCATGATCAAACCACTTTCACAACAACTTGTTTCTGGACTGAAGTTAAATCATGAAATTAATCGAGCCATTGAATTATCATAATCTCCCTAAACTCTGAGGAATTTGGTTATCTGAGTACAAAATCCCACTCAAGAAAATCAGCTTTATTCTGTAGAGTTTCCTCGCACTGGAGTTCAGAAGAGATGATAAAACTCCTCCACACTTTACATCATAAGGTATATCTACTTTAAACCCAAGTACTTTAGTTAGACTAAAGGACTTTACTCTTCAGAAACATAAAATTAATGATTGCAAAACCCCGCGATTATCCTAAGCGCCTTGGGCCCTTGTTGTGGTATGTCGTGGATCAGGTGAAATATGCCCAGATAATTCCATATAGTTGAGAGCAAGGAAAATCACAAGGCCATTGCCAATTTGTCTCAGGGAAGTTTCCATCTGACCATGAGTGAGACCCCACGCATAAAGGCTCATTAGTGGGACATGTAAGAAGCACCTGTGAGCTTTCTCAGAGCACTGGTCTCCTATACTGTTGTTCACCAGCTGTGGTTATTTTATTCAGCGTTCACTACTGAATGCAAATCACTTAGCATGAGAAATGCAGGCTGAAGCTTGACCATCTTTGTCTGGATAAAGGAAGTAGCACTGTGCAGCTTAGCTCACGTGTGAGGTAATCCTTAGTTTTAGGATAGACAATTCATAACCAGCAAGTTGAAATACATAGGGTTTTTATGTTAAAGTGGAGACTGAGGCATGGGTTTGTGTCACCTAACTTTTGTTGTCTAATTCTAGTCTAGTTTCCAGGAGAGACATGGCCACAGCCAGAGATGCCTTAATTCCAACTGTTTGAGGAATGTGTGAACTGTCCTCTAAAGATGCTGATCTCTGTCTGGTTAGGAAGGCACTAGATGGGGAGTTCTGAAAAATAGTTTGGATTAGACACCTACAGTCAAACTTAGGGTGTCGGAATCCTAGCCAGAGTAGCTGCCAGCTGTCAGTGTTGTTAAGCTGGGGGGGGGGGGGGGGGGGAAGCTGTTGCTAAAATAGCAAGGAGCTAAGGTGTATTAGAATAGGTATTTCCAAGAATCGTCAAGGTATGGAAAAGCAAGATAAAAACTGTTTTAAGGAAATGAACAGGGGGTTGTCTGGATAAGTCTGCATTATGTTGCCAGTCTGCAAAAATTCAGTACCAAAAATCCTTTCTAATAATCAGGAAGCACTTCTCGCATTTAGCCAGCAACAACATTCACTCTGCAGTGACATTAAAAATAAGTAAGTAGTTTATGATCATCTTCCTTAATCCATTTGCAGACAAGACAGTAATATTGAAAGTTGGCTATTGGTCAAACTGCATATCTACTTTAAATTTTTATTCACTGAAAAGGAGTTTCAAAATGAAAAGTAAATAAAATACACAGTTTTCAATTTCATGCAGGGACTCTATTGGCTCTTTCCCCATGAGCTAATTCAATAACAAAGCATGTGCTGAGCTGTAATGCCAAGCTTTTTAACCTGTAAATGTTAAAAAACATTGTTATTGAAAACTACAGCAGGTACAGCCATGAGTCGGACACCTGCCAGCACTGTGACCGCAAGAGGCAGTGGAAGGGAATGCAAGGCCACCATTTTAAGAGAAAGAACAAACAGCCACATTGCTTTTAACATCTGGATAATGAGATTAAACTGTCAAATAATGGAGCAGCATGAATACCATATACTGAATTTCTCTCCTCAGGGACCTACTTCTCAGTCTTGAGGAAGTCTAAGAAGTTGACTAGACTTGCACTGAAATTATAGAATATTTACAGCAGTGCCGCCAAGAAATTTGTTAGCAGTTTTCACATCTGCATGGCTATAAAAAGCAATGGCATTCAAATATATGGCAGCAGGTTGGCTGCCTCAAATCTCCCCTGGCCTGCACCCTGCCAAAATGGCTTCCTTTCGTGCTGGAGGAAGAAAGATAAATGAGGAATTTCACTCTTTAGAGGTTGCTGCCTGTCAGTGAAAGAGTGAATATTCAGCACTTCTGAGAAGCCTTTTAATGACCTCTGATTCTCATTTAAAGGCTAAGAACTGCAACAGCAGTGAAATAGCTATTTAAACAGATGCCTTTAGCAACCATCCCAAACAAAATCAGTTCCCCCTAGGAATATTAAACATCTTGGGGTTGAACACAGAAGACTTACTTCTGTTGGGGTAGGTTTTGGGTTGGTTTTTTTTGGTTTCTCAGCCCTTCCAGATATATTTCAAATGTAATCGCTAATGGAAGCAGCCTTGAGTTTAACCCTCCAATGGCGGGCAGAGCAGAGCGCAGTGGGTCCAGCGCCAGAGGCAGCGCACCGGAGGAAGGCCATCGATCCAGGCGCTTTCCTCAGTGCCTCACGGAGAGCTGCTTCATCATAGACGGCCTGTGTAGGCCGGCAGGAACGTTGTTAATCTAGAGAACCGGTGTCTTTTGGATATAGCTTAGTAAATCAATTTGTAGCTTGGTAGGTAGCCAGATATGCAGAAAGGAAAATCTCCCAGTGAGAACTGACATCTGACCTTCCTCTGCACCACCACCACTTGGCATGCGGCTGCCATCACGTAGGGAGCTCTCTGACCCTCCTTCCTCAAAGACAGACTCCCTGTGTGTTAGGGATGGACTGAGAGGGTTTTCCAAATCTTGGTCTTACTCTTCTTCGCTGGGGGCACCCTGCAGGTGGGCACGGCTAGCTGTAACCTTCCCACCGAAGCTCCTCTGGGCAGTTTCCCTGCAGGGCCGGGAGAACAGTCTGGAAGGTGGGGGGAGGTGGGGGGGAGGCAGCTCCTCTGAATAGGTCCAAGACTTAGCTGGGGGGTGGGCTGCAGGAGGCCTGGGGACGCACAGCCAGAGCCTCTGAGGCTGTGACAGAAACAAGGCTTCTCCCTCGAGGGGTCGGAGGGCTGTGTGGTGTTCCCGCCCGGGAAACCACCCCCCGTCGGTGACTTGAGAAGAACCCTGAAGGAAAGGCTCCATCTTGTCAGGATGGAGTAGGCAGGAAGGGGAGGTCCATTTTCAACATTGTTTCCTATTTTTGCCCTTAAAATCAGCGCTGTGAGTGCTATTTATAAGAAAGTATTGGCTTTTTCTAGTGAGACTTGTGGCACAAGGTTTTTCTGCTACTGCTGTGGTGCATTTGTTTTGAGGGAAGGCACTGGTGGCTGCCCTTCAGAGCCATGGCGGGGTCGGGGGCTGCTTGTGGGTTGTGGTGCGGAGGGGTGGCTCTGCCCAGGGAGACCGTGCCTTCCCCATGTCCCATTTTAGCAGGCAGTTAGCGTTTCCAAGGGGGACCACATCAAACCTGTTTGTGCATCATGGTCACAGATGGCAACACTGCAGGGAAAACTTAGGAGCTTGACAACTTCAGAGTCCTTAATTTTGTAACCTAATGGCATGTAAAAGTGAGTACCTTTAATTCTCTTTCCTTTTTAAAATCCTGTTACAGAATGAAAAAGAATGATCAAGAGCAACCTGCCAGCAATAGATTCAAGGATATATATAGGTGGATAGTTGTTTTGGCTACAAACCCAGCAGCATTTGAGTTCCTTGAACTGCTGAAATACCACCCTTGCAGGGTTGCAGACTTTGCTGGCTCTTGCAGCAGAACGTCTTGGCTTGTTCTTCCAGGATCTGTGGGCTCTTTTCCTACAAATATACTGCATCAGGAAGTAAAACCTGAAAACATTGCGTTCTTGGCATTGTCTGCACCTTGGTTTTTAAACATGTGCCTTACCCAACAAATATTAGATACAAAATGGTAAAAGAAACTATTATTAAGAATTAATGAGTGCTTAAAAATCTACAGGTTTATAACTTCCCCACCGCCCCCCATTTCATAGTCTTGGAGTTTCTAGAGTTCACAGAAGTGCTTATTGTGGGTGTTATCTGGAAGAATCAGTTTTTCTTTGAATGTGATGGTGGGGGGTTCACTTAGCATCAAATTCACTTGCCATTAAGCAAGGAAAAGTTAACACTGGGCAAAGACTTTTCTGGGTCAGACTGTTGCATATTTTCTTTTGTTGCTGTTTGTAGCCACTTGTTCTGTAGCTTAACAATAGGGCATGACGTTTCAGCAAGCGCTGTAGAGGACAATGTTACCTTATTGCCACTTTCCTCATACCTCTTCATCAGGAACCAAATCACGGCCCTTTGCATGTGGGATTTAAAGAGCTGTAACTGCCTCTTCAGGCAACGGTGGTCCTCAGATTTCAGTTCCTTATAAGCCTGGTTACAGAATTAATGCTTCCTGGCAAGGTATGTTGATTTTGAACACTGCTATGCTGGTTTTTCACATTTCCTGGGCACATTGCCTCAGGTGAATACATGTGAAACATATCAAATGTAAAACTTTTATAAAATGTTTTCTCAGGCTTTTAATTTAGTACATGTTTACCTCTGTGTAGCAAGTGCCTTTTCTTTCACATATACAGTCTATTAAATCACTGTATAACATAGAAGCTGTAACAACCTGACATATATGGGATCTAAAACAAAACTTAATTTTTGTTTTCTTGAAATTAGATGAACTTTTGCGGGGACCGGAGGCCAGAGTTTTTATTCTAGTGCACAACATAGCAAGGCATTGAAAGCTTCTTACGCTGACTCCTGATTCTTGTTATTCACAGGCCACGAGTCATGACTGCATAACAGCAAATAACTCACTGTAGTTAGACAGCAGTTATCATACAAGTTAGGCACCCTCACAAGTTAAGATTATTCTTGTGTTTCAAATCATTGGTGGGCTATGTGATAAAAATGAATTTGCAATGTGATCGTATATTCAAAAGAATGGTGCTATCTATCCTTTTCTTCTCCCTTGAAATGGCTGTAAACCCTGGCTGATCTGGAAGTATTCTTGTCTTAATTTTGTTTCAAGGACTTTGATGTAATGAAGACTTTGGGTACTCCTTTGTGGTAGCAGTTGAGGAATTTGAGGCTGCAGAAGAGAACAGGAGTGCTTGAAAATCTCCTGTTCTGTGGTTAGCTAGGGTCAATTAATGTGTGACGCTACTTTTGGGCCAAGATTCTGAAATGGCTTTTAGTCATATGGACCGAGGTTCTGGCAATGGTACCAGAGTTCACCAGAGAATGAGAGGATTCCTCAGGTGCCCTGATTCTGAGGACTCTGTATAACACCATGACTTTTCATGGGAGTGAAGTAGTCCCATAATGCCACCAGGCTTATAATGCCAAAGTTAAGGTAGTTAGAGTTAGCATTTGTCAATGATTTTCTGCTTTTGACCACGCTGTGACATATTTAGCCAACCTGTCAGATAAAGCAACTTTATTACATACATGCCATGAACGCAGTATGTGCTGAAAGCGTGTGACTCACTGTTCATGCCTGCACTTGCATAGTGAAGGTGAGCTGTAAACATGCAGGTCTTTAAAGTGAGTAAAGCTCTTGATGCTGTGTCCAACATTAATAGACACATGCACAATTACTGTACAGCCCTGGCACTGTAGCGTCAGGATTTTTGGTTGAGGATAGAGCAGTCTCAGGTTCAGAGATGCAAACCAAACACAGATGTCTGTGGACACTATTTTCAAGGGGAAATACAGACACGTTGGGAAAAGGGGTGGTGCATATTAACATTGTGCACTTAATTCCAGAAGGAGCCTCTGTAACATTGTTTCCACAAAATATATTGTACGTATTGGTGTGGCCTTGGTTTTGTGCACTCTCCATGTTCCCTGCACAGAAGAGCTTGAGACTACACAGCTAGAAATTCATGGAGCCTCTGCAGAAATCTGTTAAAACATCCTATTGAGTCTAGCAGTGCGAGAGTATTTTCTGAAGCTGCGATGTGTCCTGAGGGGCCACTTTAGCTGTTTCTTCTCATAGCCTTTAAAAATCTTTTCTGCTTTTCTTGGAAGAGTTCTCTGTTCTATTTATCTGTACAAACAAAGCAAAATTGACTCTCATTTAATGCAATTATGAATCAATATGTGTTGCTGTACTTACCAGGCACATAGTGTGGAGATGCTTGTTTCAATTATCAAGTATAAGTAATGAAGAGTTTGCTCTTAGTCATGGTGGAGAGAGAACTTAAGAAGTGGTTACCTGAGCTATGGAATTTAACTATTACATTGTATAAAAAGGCAGTGAAATTGAGGGAAAATGCATAGGCAGGTGTTTGCTGAGGAAAACAACTGCCGAAAATTTGTTTGCAACCCCTTAAAAGGTGTCTGTAGTGGCACATATGGGACAATTAAGCAGACAATTGACACATAGTATAGTTTGGTATTGACTGTTCCTCCTTAGGGTGAGCTATTATTAAGGCAGTGATTTCCATGCCTTGAGTTTCATGTACAGATGTGGACATGTCGTTAGCAGTTACGATCATTACATTTTTTGCTCTTGCTAGCTTGGAGTTTTCAATCACCTGGTGCTATGGAGGTTATATCCTTGAGCACTGCATGTGAGAGACAATTAATTTTGTCTAGAACTTTTACTTTCTCCTTTGTTCCATGGATGCAGTCTAGCAGCTAATTTCACACCAAGGACCTAATTACTTTATCTTTCCTGGCATTTCTCCTCTGTTTAAAGCATTTCTAAAGACTGTGTAACTGTTTCTGAAGTCCTCATTAAAGTTGAGAAAAACTTGCCTGGCAAGGAAATACTTTAAGAAATAAATGTGAATGTGTATGTATTTTAAATGCTATTGAGTTCTTTAGCCTAGTAAAATGGTATAGTGAAAAACTGTCACCAGTGCTCTGTCACACGCTTCTCTAGTGCTGAAGCAGAAGTGGGTATAATTAATAACAACAGACCAATAGTGTGCTCCGCTTCCTAGCTGTCTCTGTCTTAGCTAATATTTCTTTATATTGGAAAAAAAAATTAGATGGAGATGTAATTTTTTAAAGGCATTTCTATCTTTTGTGTATTCCAGGGTCTTCCAACTGTTTCAAGCAAGAACAAAATCTAGAGTCTTCTGAAGTCTGAATTTGGCAACCTTAACTCCAGTAGAATCAGGATTTTCATGTCTGTCACCTGCTTCACACAATTCTCTTCCCCCCCCATGTCAGTGAAGATTCCAGTGTTGCATAAACTAAGCAAATTTATTCTAGGAAACCAGTGGAGTGTGGCAGCATTGATATTCTGCCACTATGTAAAGTACTGTAGCTCTAAATTTCTAAGCAATATGCAATGGCACTTGGAGCCGGTTACTAGGATATCCTTTCCTTGTCCCTGCTTTTCACTGCCTGTCTCTTCCCTGCCTCTTGACCAGTTCCTTCTCAGAAGAGGGCAATGCTTCTTGTGTGTCTTCTCCGCTTCAACAGAGGCTTCATATGGTGCTTTCAGGTGGATTGTGTTTCAGCTTTGCTCTTCTGCCATCTGAAAGCACACCCCACTCTTTCCACCAAGTGCTGGAGCAGAACAGAGGTGCACAAAGTCGGTCTGCGTGTTGCAGAGAGGGAGTGGGTGGGAGAATGATTTTTCCTATGACTGATTCCCATATGACCTTATGCTGCTGCCTCCAGCAGGAGAAGTTTTAGGGGGATGACTCCAGCCTTCCAGTAAGATCAAATAATAGCAAAATACTTGGTAATACTCTGATACTTTGGGAGGTATCACCGTTGTGAAGGATTCAAATGGGACTGCTCAGCATAAGACTACAAATGAGCATTCAAGTATAATACAAACACAGTAAAGTTTAGTTTAAGTGTTAAAATATGTGTTTAAACTTCCAAACGATGGAAGAGGAGAACATATTCCTATATAATTTTTTTTTCCACCTTTCTCCTACTCATAATCAGATCTCAGCTGGTGTGACATACCCAAACTTAGTCAAACTCTTCCATCTTTCCATTCCAAATGATTCTTTATCAAAAGGTAAATAAGAATCTGTTTCAAGTAAACCCACAATCTAAAGCATGTCAAAATAGCTCACTTCTTAACATATTTATAACTCTGTCACCTGAAAAAATTGCAACACTTATTTATTTATAGATTTTGCAGGTTGAGTGGCTAGCCTTTGCAGGTTCCTGCAGCTCTTCTGCCTTTTAGAAGTGCATGTAATGCGAATAAAGATAAGGCTTTTCACTCACATTTTAGGTGTATTTGCTCCCTTCAAAACAAAGTTGCAGTTACTAATCTGACTACATCAGTGGCATATTTCTTCATCTGACATAAAAGCAAGACAGGAGTGAGAAGGGAAATCAGAACATCTTCAACAAGAGATGTCTATTAATGCCAAAATACACTGACAGTGAATTTTCAGAACAGTTTCATACTCGCTCACTTGCTGTAAGTGGGAACCCAGCTGGGTGATTTTGTTTTGGCAGTGAAGTGATGAGTTCTGTACAACTCAAAATTCAGCACTGAATGCTGTAATCTGAGACAAAGTTGATTTGGCATGTCAGGTGCTTTCTCATGAGGAAAGATTTTTATCTGAAACCATGATCTGATCTGTCTCCTAAATGTGATAAAGTTCAAATCAAAAAAGTTTGACTCTCCCTCAAAACAGGTCCTGCAAAAACACACTCGTTATTTATTTATCTTTAGGTTGCTAAGCTTTATGTTACCAACTTTAGGTTGCTAATGATAAATACACAGCTAAAGTATACTCATGATTAAGGTACTTGCAGTTAGACTATATTACCTTATACATGCCTTTTTAAATTATTTAAAGAAAATTCAGCTTGTGGATATGCAGGATATTCTGGACCTATGGTTTCGTTTAAAAATCTCACCTTTCCTTTGCACTTGAATAGGTTTTAAATTTCCTCATCCTAACATCAGCATTGAGAGGTTTGGAACCTGCTGTCATGCTAACTGATTGCTAATAAATCTTTATTAAAAACTATAACAGTGAGATAATTAAAGTTTATTCTTCTCTTGTACTTAGTGATAGCGCTTAGAATTTGTTTTATACTCCCCAACAGTTTTCCTTTAAGAGAAGGCTAAGACTTTAAAGCAGCGTATTTTGCACTGGTTTACTGCATTTTAGGGTACGTTACATTAATCAGCTGGTTTTACAGGCAAAGTAGTGGCTGAAATGTAAAAGGAATTATTGCTTAATTATCTCAGGTTCGTGAATAAACCAGCATAGATTTTGTACCCTTGTCAGAACAGAGCCCTCATCATCCTTGACTGTATTTCATAGTCCACTGGAATAACTAAGCTTGGGATAGAGTTTACAGATGCCAACTTCTTGCTCTCACACTGGATTCACCTCATGCAGATTTCCAGCTCTCATGTACTTTGAGCATCCTTTCACATTGCAATGGCAGAAATCCAGCAAGAACGGACCTCGTCCAGTTCCAGATGTGAATTTTGCCATTTTGGCTGTTGCATTAAGTTTCTTGGACTGAAGGCAATTGAGGGCCCCTAGGGAGCAGCACTGTTCATCTACCCATGGGTTGGACTTGATGATCCTTTTTCAACCTTAGTGATTCTATGATTCTATCTTCAGCCTCTTTGTCCAGCAATGTTCATATGTTCTGCTTGGCACTGCCTTGGAGCCCACCAATGTGAGTGCACACCATTGTGTTTGTCAAAACTTAGGGGGGAAGTGTTCCTGGAAAACATTTCATCATACAGATTGTGTTTTCTTCCATCTAAATTACTATTTTATGCACTTGGGGAGAAGGAGGCAGAAGCATTATAATAAAATTGCTGCCTCTGTATCAGATTTCATTTGAAGAGCCTCTGCGACGCCAGTTAGGACGTGGCCATACTTGAATTTTTGCCAAGCAGGGTGATTTATGGACTTTCCCACACAGAGGAGGTCTGCCTAACATTTTCCCTGACACATAGTTCCCATATGAAGTGATTATGCAGCACATTAGGGAATGCTTTATTTGTAGTCTCTTAAAAGAATATTCCTGGAAAGGAGAGAGAGAATCCAGTACTTCTGAAGGTGTATTTAGAGACTCTGCCAACAAGATCATCTTGAAAATTAGGTACAGATTTACTTAGTCATTTTGCATCCAGTGCTGCTGACTTTCCTAAGCAAGAGGCTGATAATAAGCTAATTCAGGAACGGGTTCATGCCTGCAGGCAAATGCCCGTGGTGCAGAAATAAGAACAAAGTGTAGCAACTCTGCTTCAGCTGCATGCCGGAGTCTCTGCAAAGACAAGTTGCAGCTTCCTAGCAGGAAGACTGCTTACAGCTAAAAGGGTGAGTTCTGGGCATAGATTTTCCTCAAATGGACAACAGTTGACATATCTCAACAACAGCCCATAAACGCAGAGGGGCTGATGAGGGCACTCTGTCTAGCTGTCTGCCCTGTCCATGGCCTGAGCCCCCTTTGACCAGGCTGTCTTAACTGTGTGTGATGCAGCTGAACCTCTGCTGTTTGTAGCTCAGTGTATTAAAGTTAAAATTGCATTGATATTAGGCTACTTCAATATATTGAATGAAATTTATTCATACCATAGACACAGTAGTCTCCACATAAAAAAAAAAAATAAAAAGCACAGAGGACATGGTGTGGCAGGCTTTAATAGTCCTTTGCTTGTCAGTCAACATTTCTCATGGCAGTGGTGTTT
The DNA here is from genome assembly GCF_949628215.1 of Phalacrocorax aristotelis. Lineage (NCBI taxonomy): Eukaryota > Metazoa > Chordata > Aves > Suliformes > Phalacrocoracidae > Phalacrocorax > Phalacrocorax aristotelis. The sequence continues at coordinate 19,926,013 of NC_134279.1, forward strand.
TAGATTTCCCGGTGTAAAGAACCTTTTAACTTCAATAGAGATCAGATGCTTTTTTCCTTCTTCATCTTTTTCTTAATCCCGAGTTGCCAAGAGCCCTTGTAGAAATAAAAAATTCCATCTGGTTCTGCAGATGAATGCCTGACTTTTAATTAACCCAGTGAACACAGATAGATCAAATTCACTGTATCCATTCATCTGTACTTGAATTAAGAAAAGGGATATGTTCAGCGCTGTAATGTAGTAAAGTTTATTTTTAATTAACCTGATTTGCACTTGTAAGTTAAAGCTCATTAGTATAGCTCATTCATCGTTTATATCTAGGGTGACTGGAGATGGTTTGGTTTTCTACCTGCTTGGTTCTAGGCCATAAAAATATGTCTATTACCTGCAACTTTCAGGTTTTTCATTGAACTGATACTAGTATTTGTAGGACTTATTATTATATAACAACAGAGTTTTCTTAATGCTGAGTCCCTGAATCAAGATTTCTGAACTTTTGTCCACTTTAGCTTTTGCAGCATGTAAATTATGGGTCTGAGTTTTGCAGATAGCACCTATTTTTATTCTTCCTAAGCAGCTGTGAATCGTCTTTGAATAACTTCTCATTTTGATGGGAAAGCATACTGAATCATAGAAAACTGGGGCTTACAGAGCCCATCTCCCTCCCTGTTTCACTTCTGAGTGATATTTAACTTGCTGGCATACCACTGAGAATTGAGAAGGAATAAAAAACGATGCACCCTCCCTCCTTGCACCCCACCCCCCCAGAAAAAAAAAAAAAATCCAGGCAAATGTATCCCAGTGACTTTGTATCTTTAATCTTGGAAAGATTTTCTGAATCTTTCTGGAATGCTGCAGGTAGTGAGTCTTTCAGGGAACAAATGAGCTGCAGCAGAAATGGCCTTGGAAGGATGTTTGGAGGGAAAATGTAGCACAGGAGATCATATTCCATGTTGCTACTCAACTGCTGCAAGCTAAAACAAATATGTTGCAAGAAAGTTCACTCTAGTTTCAGGGGTGTTCAAAGCAGAGAAGGCTGGGACAGGATCCATTCTGAGCTTACTGGTTCCCTTAAAGGAATAAATAATGACAACAAAAATATCCCTGGTATTCTATGGCCGCAGTCAACTGGAGTTGGTTAAAAGATACTTTCTTTCCTGACAGCTTTTCCTGAATAAACAATTTAGGTTGGATTTCTTTGCGCTAACTAAACTGCTCTAGATGTGGTCCAACATTATCCTAGGTATACTTTTTATTACTCCTCAGTGCATAAGCCCTAATAACCAGCTAATGGTAATGTTCCCTTGTAAAATACAAATATAACTTTTTGTATGGGAACACCTTATTTCCTCTCCCTGCCAGCCTACGCTAAGGGAGATCAATGCCTAAACTTCCTAGCATGGCACAAAGCAATCAAGTAATTTTTGGGACCTAAGTGGGTCAGGGATAAAAATCAGATTCCAGGGTAGGACAAAATAGGACCTTACCAGATAGTCAGAGTGGTAAGTTGTTGGTGGAGCTAAACCTCCTTTCTGAGCTACGTTGTTCTTGTCAGCGTGGGCTTAAATGTGCTCACAGATGGAACCAGGCAGGTTCCTGATGTTGCCAAAGTTTTGTAGCCAGTAAGTTCTTTTCCTCAGGTGCTACATTCACTTTCAAATAGGACATTTCCTGAATAGACTACAGGACCTCCTGAGCATTTGTTCCACATGGGTTGTACTGCTCAACATAAGCTGTGCTTTAACCAGTATAGGTAAGTCTTTGTAAAAGGCTGTGTGGCCTCTTTCATTTTAAGCCATACTTCTTTCTGTTTCAGGTCAGTAAGTGAAAACCAGTAGCGGCAAAATCAGAATGGTTTTCCGTGAAGTAGGAGTTTCTATAGTGATTCCTCTGTTCTATTTAATTCTTGTTTCAGGTTTTTTTTCTTCTACACATATGTATAGGTGTTTTTCTTGAATAAAGTCTGAATAAAAACTTACCGAGGGCATCAGGATTTCACTTTTTACTTTTAAAGCTTAAATGTAAATTTATCATGGTTTTTAATGATTTATCTTGTGAGTAAGGATGTAAAGATTTGACTGGCAAAAATAGAACCACAAAATAAGCTAAGCTGGTAAATATTATTTTTAGTTAAGAACACACACTATCTTTGAAGGTTCTTTATGCTTTGACAATCAAGAATTTTAATGGTCTGTGTGAGATGGATAGCGTTAGCAAAGACTTTGTGGAGAACTGTAAGCAGACAGCCTTTTGGAATGGGAATACATTACACGGTGTTTGACAAAGTAGAGCCATTGTGTATTTTTATTGTGGTGCTGCCATTATTGGAACAGAGAGAAAGCTCTTTTACATAAATATTCTTCAAGGGTGAAAAAGAAAGGTAAGAACACATACAACTAGTATATTCTCGCAACTGTTTTATTCCCACCTCCGCACCCCCCAGATGATTTAGCAGAGTTCTAGTAAGAAGGAGGGGGAGACTGAAGGAAAAAAAGGAGATTGGAAAAGAAAGCTGTCCTTATGAGATGCTAACGTGTTCTTCAGGAAGTCACCTGTCAACAGAGAAAGTTATTCACTTTAGCAACTACTGTCTTTGTGCAGTGAAGCTGCTGAATTTTGACAGTTTTTAATGTCAGTGCTATCTTTGGGTCCTTTTACTCCACTTTGTTTCCCAGAGTCTCTAGTACTCTGTAACAACTGCTGCTTCCCTTCAGGGCAGCATTTCCTTATAGTCTATTCTTAACTCTAAAACATGGCTTTTCATTTCCAATATAGAATTTTCTCTTTATTTTATTTTTCTGGGACTAGGATTTTTATTTACAGTATGGTATAACTTCTTAGGAGTCAAATATGTAAATTTGGAATTCCCAGAACCTATGGGCATAGAAGTTCTGCTAGTATAAGCCATAGCCATATAAAACCTCTAGAGCTGCGTGGATGTTAAACTGGCTACGTCATGGCCAGCTAAGTCTGATATAAGTCTGTTGAATCCACTCAAGGGGACCATTAAAAAAGCCCTCTACCTGTAGCCATGTCCAAGCAGTATCCAGGTGAAAATTGTTTGGTTCTGAGTTTCAGATATGCCAGTGTTAAACAAAACATAACTAAATCACCAAGTGAACTCCAGCAGAATATGCCACCATTCTTCCCCCAAGATAATTCAGCTGCTTTTATTGGTATTGTGATAACTCCTACTGACCCTGCTCAGAAATTAAGATCATCCTTTTCCTACCACTTTAAACTTATGTATAATGAAGAGAGAGAGCCCTTGTACTAAAAAGCCTGCAGAAATGATGCTAAAACAAACTGAATTGCAAGGCCAGGTTCTAATTAACATGACTGGTCATAGTGTCCAACACTGGGATGAAGTTTTCCTCTTGTTCAGTCAGTTAATGTTTTATGATAGAAGGAAATTTTTATTCTTCCATAAATACTTGGGTTGAAGCATATATTTTGAAACTGATACATAGCAACTTTAACATCTAAAAACTACTTCCCTAGGTCTGGGTTGTTGCAGGCATTGTTTTTTTATAACCATACACTTGATAATGAATAATACAAAGACCCATCACCCTGCCTGTGTATGACTTCCTGTTTAGCTACAAACCAAACTAAGTGGCAGTGGTCTGACAGGCACTTCTTTTTTTATTATAGTCCATTCCACTTCTTTTTTAAGCATTTGTGGGATGGATTTCCATGTTGAAGAGGCTGACCAGATGTAAAAACTCCCAGGAGTGTAGCTAAACCAAATAAATAAGATTGCTGAATTTTCCTCCTCTGCCTCCACATCTTCACCCCACCCCTACCCCCCTCCAAAAAAGAAAAAAAAAAACAAACCCAGAACCAGAGAAAGCTGAAGGGAGCATCTTACCTAGAAGTGGTGTAACACAAGTACCAAATTCAGGACTCCTTTCATCAAAGTGCTATGATGACTTTTCTGTTCCTTGCAAGGAATCATATTTGTAGGGTGATTTGAGACTCTCTCCATCAAAGAGCATGAAACTGCATAGAACAGGTACTGTCCGTGGGCGGTTGAGCATTGTTCTGCTAATCTGGCTTTCCTTCTATATTTAAGACAGCTTTTTCCTTATTTTTTTTTTTTAAGACCAAGCATAATGAGTTCTTGTAATTTAGCATGAGTTGTGTAGTAGTTAGTACTTTTCTGTCAAGCTCTGGTTCCCTAATTTCTCAGCACTAATGAAAGTAAGTTTGTATTCACTTCTCAGACTGTATTATGACAGCAGAAAGGAGTCACCATATGCCATAAAATAGAGTGAATACAAAGTTTCAGTATAGAGCATTCAAACACTACATAGAAGAATTAACATTGAAAATGTGCTGTGCTAAAATTGATATACTCATTTAAAAGTTAGGGGAATGAAGCATGAAAACTTCATATAGCCGTAGGCTTTTACAAAATGTCTTGTAGCGTTGTCCAGAAGCTTGTATGAGAATTTAGTTTCCATATGGATTATTGATTAATACATATACATTGTGCCGAATTTGCAAACCTTGGAGTACTTTTTCAGTACTTGAATGTAAAGGGGCATGTGGTATTTGTGCTATTTGAATTTTATGGATAGGGAGTTTTTTTCAGGAGTCCTCAATTTTAACAGGAAGGGAAGAGAGTAAACTGTAGATCTCATGAAATGAATCAGCCAATGTCTCATGAACTTTGGTTTCTTAAGACCATTTTCTCATCTCAAACTACTTGCCCGTGTTTCATAACCAGGCTTGTACTGGGCCTAGTGGTGGAAGGCAGGAAATAGGACTGCATTCCTCTAGTCCTCTGCCAGTAAATCCATAGCTGTCAGAAGTAACTTACACCAACTATAACACCCAGACTGAGAGAACTGTACTTATAAATCAACCCTGTATTTAACAGTTTTCCTGGTGCTAACATAGGTTAGAGAGTCTAGAAAAGAATCCCAGAATTTAGTTGTTGTTAGTATCACACTGGTTTATGTTCTGACATAAACCAAATTTGTATTGTGTTCTCCCCATAGTGTATGGATTTACTATTATTGTTTTATGTTTATTGTGATATACTCTGGACCTTTGAGATGAAGACTTAATAAAAATAATCAAATAGTGCTATCCATAGCAGCAACAACAGTAATAATCAGACTAATCCACAAATAGAAACTCAGCATACTGAAAAGGAAGATTATCTAAGGAGTAATCGCAATACTAATACCAAGTTAATCCTCTTGAAATAATAAACTTACTCAGACCCCAGCACTGGGCATGAAAACTCAGTGCCTGAGTGCAGCTTGAGACCTTTCTTGAAATCTGAGGAGCACATGCAGAGGTTACAGGCTTTGAGAGTGTCAGAGGGCAAATTTCATGGGGCTGAACATTGCCCCATGTCTAGCTGACAGTAAGTGGCGTCAGAGCTGGCCTACACTGGAGCAACATGGCAGTTATGAAATAATGATTGCTCCTTCTCTGCATGAATGATGCCAGAGGAAAGGACTTGGTGGTTTATCAAAGTATCATGCTTAACTTCCAGCTCAGGATATTTCTTCATTTGAAATAAGATCAAAGGCGAGTGTGCATTTAAGAATTGTATAAAACAGCTGAATGCTTGCATAGGACTTCTTAATTAACCCCTCTCAATTGTTCGGTGGAGTCAATTTTACTTTAAAAGGCAGGAGGATTGAGAGACCTTCCCAAAGAATCACTTGCAAGCCATAATGTATGGGGGACGAAGCAGTGAAAGAAATCTGTAGGTCCTTTATTATTAACTGGTATAAACTGGCAGCTGTTTCCCTGATGTCTGGTATTTGGAAATGCCAAGCAACTTGAGTCTAGTTCTACGTTCATAGACTGAACATTTTCTGAGAAGAAAGAAGCCATGCTTCTGATGCTGGACAAGGAAAATCTTGTGCCTTCAGAATGATAATGCTGGGACTGGATCTGTCCCAGACATGCATTGAGCTATTTGGAATTTTTCTCTTATTTTTTATGCTTTGTTCCCCCATTGGAAGCTGCTTGATTCTGCATAACACTACTATTTCGCCTCTTGCTGTTGTGGCATTTAAAAAATATGTTCCAAAAAGCTGCTCAGGTAAATGAAGATTCTTGGGATGATGTGTTCCATCTTCTTGGACAAAGTGGGACTGGCAGTAGATTAATTGCTGTAAGCAGTGGCATTTTTTTACCCAACTGTGGAGTTGTAAAAGCAGCAGTCTTCTCTTCTTTGCAGCACTGGAAAAAAAAACCCAGTCTATCTTCTTTCCAGCAGTGGGAATGATTTTTCTAATGAGTTAAATGGGCAGAAAGCTTTCAAGGACTTGCTCTGCACCTTGGAAACTCTTCAGTATCATAATGCATGCTCTATTTGACACACAAATGTTCTAGTTTTTAACAAGAGCCAGCTGAGAAGCTATCTCCTTGAAGATCTGTATAACCCTCTTGAAAGCCCATCTGTGAAATTCCTCATGTAGTTTCCTCCATCTCTACCCAGCCTATCTAAACTGAAAGGGAAGCAGAGCTTCAAGGGGTAAGGACAGAAAGGTGGATTTCACCTTATGAGAAATGTAGCTTTTTTGGCTTCCTGGCTGAACTCCATATTATTCTGTGTTATTTCCATTTTATTCCATGTTCCATATTATTTTATGCACCTCTGCATAAAATAATAAGCCAAGGCTAATGTGATAAGCAAGTTTTCTCTAAATGAAATACTTGGAGAGATTCAGTGTTTCTCAGGCTGTATTTAAGTCTAGACATTTTACATTCCTTTTGACTTTCTGACATTGTCATTCCCTCAGGCAAACTGATATTGTTGGCAGTGTCTGCTTGGCAACTTATCGTTTTTACAGCTGGTAGCTGGTTCATAGGAAAGCTCTTGCTCCTTGTTGGACCCTTATGATGAGAAACAACAGCAGGTACAATTATTTCTGTTTTCCTTCACTTGGCTTGAAGAAAAATCTGTGGAGGGAGTGATAGGGAAGCAGGCTAGAACCTCTGAGAAGCAGATGTCCATTGCAGGTAATTAATGCATAGATCTGGCATACCCAAGAGTTTTATAAGGGATCTGACACATGTCAGGATACAGCTGACTGCTTTCCCTGAAGCTCCTTTTTCTGTCAAGCATACTTACCTGTTGAAGTACCTGTAACTACTGCTGAGTACAGCGGTCTCAAAGTAGGAGAAAACTCTTTCCTTGATATATGGTGGGAGGGATGAGAAAGAATGTAACGCCCTTCAGATGAACAGTTTGCCTTTTCCTCCCATTTATGCCTGAGCATGGTTTGAACCAAATGACATCCCCAAAATGAGCAGGAATCTTGCAGGTTTCTGTCACCATTAAACTTCTTATAGAATTCACAACAGATTAATCAGGACATTTGTTTGCAAGTATCCCTGGAGATGTTGCTGAAGAAAGCAATAGTATTTGTGCTTGTAGTAGACTTACTGCACAGCAAGTCTTAAACAAACCCTTATGCTATTTTCTGATTGGAATAACACTCCTGTGGCTTCAATGTAAAGCAGGAAATCCCCTATCAATTCTGCAAATTGAAGCATCTACAAAGTAGCTAATAAGTAAGTGCATTTTTCGGTGGTCTGTGGTTCAAGATTGGTATTTTTCTGAGCTTTTTGGAATGCAAATCCTTCCCTTCCACAGTGTACACTCTAGAACTTCTCAGGAGCTGCCCTATATCACTGACATGCTTATCATAGTTGCTTAATGTTTGAAACTGTATTTTGAATTAAGGACTTCATAGATTCTACAGACGACCCTTTGAGAGCATTTTCAGGGCTCGTCTGCCAGATCAGCTGAACACTGAAGGACAAAACAACATTTCTCAGTGCAGGCTAGAGAACTTGGGCATGCAACATCGATTGTCATTGGTCTTTTTTTTTTGTTTCTGATCCTATTGTTTTGTTGCCCATTTTTCCAAGTTACCTGCTATCAAATCTTTAATATAGGATCATCTTTCTCAGTGGCTGCCTGTCAATTTACAACTCTATTTCATATAGTAGACTACAGCTTTTGATCTCAGAAATCTGTCCTGGAATATGACCAGCTACCAAAATGACTTCTGGAATTCCTCAAGCTGGCCAATTAGCAGCTAGCTCTGGTTTTCCAGTCTGCAGCACAAACATATGCAGCCAGGACTAACAGGATCTATTTTGTATTTTCTGTTGCGTATGCTACTTCTGCCTACTAAGTCTATGCTCACAAATTATCATTTTTTTGTTAAGTACTGTGTGAGAAGATTTGACTTCTTAAACATTGCAAAACAAAATTCTGGTTGATTTGATCTCATTTTCAGGGTTTCCTTTTCTTTGGAAAACAGGTGTTCAACAAATAACCTCATACTTTTAAGACTTTTTTTTAAGCATTGTCGGGTTTAATTAAATGAAGCAATTGCCCAGTAAATACCTTTCAATTTAAAAAATGACAGGCGAATTACATGTCCATTTTGCATTACTGAGAGACAAAACTTTAGCTGTGAAATGGAATTACAGTTTCTAGTATAAACTATATGTGATGCTTTTGGTTATAAGTGAATGTACTGATGGCATGTATTCTGCAAGGGTTAAAATTCCTTCAAGAATATTCCTTTTGAGATTAACTTTAGAGTTTGGTTTTTTTCCTTGTCTGGGATGTGAGGTACTCAGAGTGGCCTAACTCCCCACACCCCACTCTTTTTTAGAGGATAGTATACAAAGAGATCTCTCTCTGCCTCCTTACTGGGAATGTGCTAACATGTGCATGGTGCTGATGGGGAGTGCTATACTAGAAGATTTGGCAGCTGAGGATAATTGGCCCGTGGTTGCTTCAAATGTACACAATTAACAATGCCATTCAGTCTCCCTAGGGTAGTCCAATATAGCTGGGAAGCACCAAGGCTTGTCAGAGCAAGCAGGCAGCTTGCAGCCAGGAGGTTCCAAAATCTCATTCTGATTCCACTATCCACTCCGTGTAGGGTCTGTTTCATCACCTTTCAGCCTTAGTTCAACACCTGTGCTTCCTCCCTGCACAATGAGGGGAATCATAGAATCATTAAGGTTGGAACATCAAGCCCATCCATCACCCAACACCCCCAGGCCTCCTAAACCATGTCCCAAAGTGCCACGTCTACACATTTTTTGAACACCTCCAGGGATGGTGACTCCACCACCTCTCTGGGCAGCCTGTTCCAGTGCCTGACCACTCTTTCAGTAAAGATATTTTTCCTAATATCCAACCTAAACCTCCCCTGGCGCAGCTTGAGGCCATTTCCTCTCATCCTATCACTTGTTACTTGGGAGAAGAGACCAACACCCACCTCACTACAACCTCCTTTCAGGTAGTCAGAGAGAGAGCGATAAGGTCTTCCCTCAGCCTCCTCTTCTCCAGGCTAAACGACCCTGTTATCAGACATGTGTAGCCCTTATTTTCTAAAACAAAGAATGTAACTCTGTATTGTACCATGTTCTCACCCCGTCACTGCGTGAAATCCCTCCACGAGCTAGAAACTTGGCTTATACTCTCCTCTCTTTCTAGCCTTCTATTCCAGTTATCAGAGCTGGACAATCCCTGAGTATAACTGGAATACACATTTAATTGATTGTGATAATTCTTAGAAAACTAAATTCAACTTGGACAGTAAATCCATGTGGTTGGATTACTAACTATAACTGTCAAGATGATCAAGTGGTTGTAACTAGGAAAAAAATATAGAATATTGAAATGCCTCAGCCAAGCAATAACAGAATAAGAAAGACCCATGGAGGCATCCAGGGGGCTTGATAAGCTCTGTTGGTGCAGCCAACACCGAGATTAAAAAGAGATACCTCTTAACTGTTACGTGCTGCGGAGAAACTGACAAAATTACAGTATAATAAAACATTGCACTTGATATCAAAGTGAAGCTTTATCCAGGCAGTGCACTAATAGTATTACTCTCTGGAGTGGAAGGTGATGCATAAAATAAAACAGACATGAGAAGGCTGTAGGCAGTGCAGGTGAGAATTCTTCAAAAGACGGCAAGTACCAAGTAGAACATTTTAAAATCAAATGTGGGTGTTAGAAAAAGATTAAGGTCTGAAATCATAGGACAGGAATAGCTACAGAGAGATTAGGAACAGGCCTAGAAAAAATTAAGGGCAGGCCAGCCCCAGAATAATCACTGAAAGGAGGGCAGGATGCTGTATGAGAAACATGCCCACGATGCCCAGAACAGTGCAGCAAGTCCTAGCCAAGCACGAATGAGCACACTGTACTGACACACGGAGACAAAAAAGTTTTGAGATTATCACAGTACACTTCCCAGGTGACAACCCTCACAGCAACAGTCAGCTGAGTGCAAGAAGGCATTCCTTTGCCCTTGAATCCATTAACCTCTGCTTGACAAGTCATGGCAGTGACCCTGACTACTTACCTGGCTCAGACATATTTGCTAGGAGGAAGGTGAAAGATGACTTTCATGTCCTCTAAAATACAAAGCATCAGATATAAGTTTATACAAAAGTTATGAATACTCATTATAACTATTCCTTTTACAACACAGCGCTTGTCATTTAATAGCATGCTGTCAAACTGAGATGTCACGGAATATATACAACAAATACTTTGGTATAAAACTGAATTTGCATCAATTACATCTGACAAAGAATGGAATGAACAGTGTATTTTTGGCAGGCAAGTAATTAGTGAGAAGTGATTTTGACAAAAGGACTGTTTTACAGCTCAGACAAACTATTCAGTGCTGCTCTAACTGAGCTGAAAGGAATGATCTTTCCCCATGTCTTGCCTGCAAAGCTATAAGAAATCTGCAGCAGGGCAGTATAACCCACCGTACACAACTCCTCACCTTACAGTCCTGGAGTGCTGCTGTACAGACTGTGCCTTGATTTTCTTGTTTTCTTGCCTCTGTTACTATGTCCTGCCACTGTGACCCCACCCGGTGTGTTAGGTTCAAATTCTTTGTTCCCATTTGCAAGGTTGTGTCTGGTAGTCTTTTCTGTGCCAGCGTTCCCATTGACATGACTCTTCTGTTACTCTCAGAGGGATTTTAAGGTGAAATTTCTTGGGGTGGGAAAACTCTCAGATACTGACATAATGAATAAGTAGTTGGGATAGATTCCAAACAGATGAATGCAAGTTCAGGTACAAATATGAAATGTGTAACACATTTTCCCCTTTCACCATGTCCTGGTTTTGGCTGGGAAAGAGTTGATTTTTTTTCTAGTACCTGGTATAGTGCTGTGTTGTGGATTTAGGATGAGAATAAAGTTGATAACAGAGGGATGTTTTATTTACTGCTGAGTAGGGCTTACACAGAGTCAAGGCCTTTTCTGCCTCTCACCCCACCCTGCCAGCAAGCAGGCTGGGGGTGCACAAGGAGCTGGGAAGGGGACACAGCCAGGACAGCTGACCCCAACTGACCCAAGGGATATTCCATGCCATATGGCGTCATGCTCAGTATATCAAGCTGGAGGAAGAAGGAGGAAGGGGGGGACATTCGGAGTGATGGTGTTTGCCTTCCCAAGTAACCATTACACATGATGGATTACACAGTGAATGCATTCCTTGTTTGGCTTTGCTTGTGTGTGCAGCTTGTGCTTTACCTGTCTTTATCTCAACCCAGGATTTTTCTTACTTTTACCCTTCTGATTCTCTCCCCCATCCCACTGCGGGCTGGAGTGAGTGAGCAGCTGTGTGGGGCTTAGTTGCTGGCTGGGGTTAAACCACAACATACCACCAAATGCTGACACGAAGTACTTAATGTCTTTTCCATTCATTTAAGTTCAATACATTGTCCTCTTGAAAGCATGCATCCTAGAAACAGACTGATTTCAGTATAACACACAGCAGAATAAAGTTCAGATTCTCCAGTGCAGTGGGGCTTTGACTCTGGTAAATGCTGTAAGGACGATGGGGTTCTGTAACTGAAAATCAGGTTTGTTGGCCTGGAGGGGCAACTGGTGATAATGAATGAATTGATGCTCACAGGCATGCTTTGTGCAGGTTTGAACCTTGCTTCAGTTTGTTATTTGCTCGTTGTGACTTCTATTGTTCTGAAGTCATGGGCTTGAGAAGGGCTTGTCTGAACAAGCATGTGCTACATGATTTACTTGAATCAGCTTATAAACCTGCAGTGTTAAACTGTCCAGAAGGGTGTGGGAACACTTGGTTAGGTTTTTTGGCTTTGCTTTGGTTTTTATTTTAATACATTGTAGGTAATCATCTCAATGTTTGCTTTCAGTGCAATGCTCTGGGAAAAGATCGGTTGCCAGCCTGGAATGAACACATAGGATATTTTCAGGTACAAACAATGGAAGTGCATTGCCTGTATGCACAGCATATACTTCCCACTAAAATATGATGATCAGCTCTAGTGTATGTATAAAATGGAAGTTAGTAGAAAGGAGGGTTCAAACAACAGGCCACACAGATTAGGCAGATGTCATGCTATGTGAATCTTATGGAATTCAATGTGCTTTATTTCTCAATAGGTCTATCAAGAATGCTGAATAGAGTCTTGTTATATGTAGGTGTCTTTGAATATAGAGATACAAGGTATGCTACAGTAGGGAAAAGAGATTGATGGGCTTTTAGATCTCAGCAGGAGCCTAGCAGTATCGTGGGGCTATGGAGTGGCATAATGATCTTGCTAGCTATTGGAATGTCTTAGACAAGTTTATTCCTCATATTGGAAAGAGGATAAGATGGTGGTTCTTGCATTGGTATGTATGGAGGATCTGAGTAGCTGTGCTCATTCCCCTTCTTCACAGGTCCTGAACATGGATGAAACTCTTCTGTCACCACCTTGAAATAATGACTGCAATTAATTGACATGTGCCTGGAATTCAGCCAGGTGCCTGAAGCAATCCTTCCTCTCATGCTTAACTTGGTTCCTGGCATTTTTGGTTTTCTTTCTCTGAAACATATGAGGAAACTTAGAGTTGTAGATAATGGGGCAAGCAAGCTGGGATATGGTACAGAGGCCCTTCACAGATGCTTTGACCATATGCCCTACTAATATGTTCACAGTGATCTTGAATGCCTGCACCAGGTTTTTTTCCACAGGTGAGACTGTCAGGCATCTTTAATCTTGATTTAATCCACTTTTAATCCAATTGTAATGCACTTTCCTAAGAAAAAAAGGTTTATGTAGTAATTTCTAGTTTTGGCCTCCAATAAGCTCAGAACATTTTGGCTAATTTTAGTGCAAAGACAGGAACATCATAGTGCCAGAGGCATTAAGCTTCCATGGGTTTTGGGCAACTAGGCTAATGCAGGGCTAATGTCTGTCTCTGTGGCAGACATTATAGCAGACACCAAGGAATCCATCTAAGAGATATGTATTTCTATAATTCTTTAGAGCCATGATCCACAGAGCTACTCATTTGCTCTTGGCTTTTTATATGGTATCTTTTCTGGGATTATCTCAAGTAAATTCCTAATGTCACAAGGCTTTCAGGTCTCATCTTTCCTGTTCTCCTCCAACAGCCTGGACAGTCCCTCTTTTTAAGGACTAACATTCTTGCTTTAACTGGAAGCTTTAGACATGTCATTTCTGTAATATGTAATTCACCAGCATGTGACAGGGTTGGGTCTGATGATCTGGCATTGTCCTCAGGCTTTATGTAACTTGAAGCAAAAGCTCTCCTATGCAGTTTACCCTGGCTCTGCACCATTGGTTGTACAATGGAACCTCCTCATGTAGTTAACGAAGCCTGTTCTTAGAGTAATACCCATCTTGCAATCCAGAAGTACAATAAACATAGAAATCTATTTTCCCAATGAAAAAGGAGGTCTGGATTTATCAGGATTCTTTTTTTTCAAACAGAAATTTCTCTATCATGTTGCAAATGTTGCAGCACTTAAAAGAATAATGTACTATATCGTACAAAGGTTTGGATCTATCAAGGAAAATTCCCTAAAGGTAGCTAAAAACATCACTTAATACCATGTCTACAATTGAGGGGACAAAATAACTATGATAGTCATACAAGGTGCTGCTTTTGATCATAAAATGAAAATTAATGCACTGAGGAGCTATGATTTTTATGTGCAAAACCAAATTAAAAAGAAGCTTCATACAAAATCTTTGTCCTATTCACTGACTGTGAGTGTCCGGCTAGCATTTTAATCCAGTTTTCAAATGTACTCCCTGGCCCTGTTTTATTTAAAAGACGTTAATTTTAGTCATTCATCTTTTTTCTGCAGCAAACTGTATGGTGGCAATTTTGGTTATTTGAATGACTATTTTAAAATATATATATTATGTTAATTGCTCTGTGAATGCTACCGTTTATCTTTCTGGATGAAATTAACCCATTTGATTATTATGTCTTACAAGACTGATAACTTTTGAATCTCATGGCAAAAATGTCTGCTTTCACAAAAGAAATGCTAAGCTGATACAGAACACCTAATTTTCACTGTTTAGAAAATATTATTTTCTTTTTAGAAAAGAATATGGGTGAGAAAATGTCAGTAAATGTGTTCCAGAAAATCATCACCTAACACATTACATCAAATCTTCTCTGGATCCTACTAAGACTAGTAGGTCATTCAACCTTGGTTCACTAACAAAACAAATCATTGTCCATTCCTTTACATGTTATCTTCAAAATCAGCGTGACAAAATGTCATATCAAACCTTCTATATATATTCTCAGGAGAAAGTCAGTATAACACACGAGGTACAAAAGCTACTAATGTAATAGAAAAAAGAGCACATGATCCTATTGCTACAGAAATCTTGGTAACAATTTTTAATAACAAATAACTGAAAAATGCTGTATTTCTCCTTACTAACTAATAAGGACACAAAGCAAATTAACATTCAGAAAAAGTATTTTCATCTTTTCTCTGCTTGCTAGCCGTGGGACTCCATTTTGATATTAAAACTGTGCAACTAAATCTGTGTGTTTCTCTGACACCCACTGATTTTAGAAAGGATCCCACCAGACGGTGTAAAAATCCATCTTCATTTACCTATGGTAATACATATAGTATTTTTATTTTATGGGTAGCCTTTTTTCCCCACATGATTTCACCAAAGATTTCCAAGAGTAGGTATGACTGACCAGTGCACAAAAATTCCTGCTGATGGCCCCTCAGAGTAAAAGAAGAACTGTCTAAACTGGGTTAGTAGATAAGTTTGGCAGTTGATAAAAGAATAACAAAGAAAACATTTTCCTTTCAGTTCGTAATATATGTTTCAGGATTTAATGCATGTTTTCAGGTTTGGGGTTTTTGTGTTTGATGTAACATTTTAATATAGAAACTAGGATCACAGGGAAAAGGAATATTTCAGTACAAACAACTTGTTGAAGGTACTGACAAATAGTTTGGGATTTTCCCCAAGTCCAATGAATATTCTAAAAAGAAGTACACATTCTTGAAAAGCATTAAAGCAAAGAGGGCTACCCATATTCCATGCAAATGTACAGCCCATGATTCCTCTATATATGGTACTGCCCCTGACACATGAGAAGCTGACAACCGGAAAAGGAGTGTCCCACAAATAACCGCATCAGAAAAGAATAGCCTGCACTGACATCCCTTTCAAGTTGTGTGCCTGTTGAAAAGTGAAAAGGTTCACTGAAGATTCATTTTGGTTTTTTGTAACTGTCAGCAGAGGTCTGCTCTTTCCTATCACCTAAGCATACCTGATTCTGAAAAGGGATGGCTGAACGAGGTCTTACCCTATATTCTTTTTCTGTGTAGGTGCCACCAGGTCATCAAGCAAGATTTTCCGTTAAGGTAAGCAAAGGTGAATAATAATTCACCACAGAGATTGTTCCTAGTTCTGCATGATGTGTGCACCTTTGCTTTGGTTAAACACTAACTCCATGTGAAGTGGTAACACCAAGAATTCCTTTACAAGAACTGACATGGACATCTCAAAGCATTCAGCTGTGCCCTTGTGCTGGTTCTGCAGGTTTTCTATATAGGTCACCATGTAATGTTTTACTGGCTCCATGGACCATTTTATGTCAGAAAGTGACAATGCCTGCTTCAGTTTGAATTTTAAATGGGGAGGTAGGAAGTTAGAAGTTGAGACCACTCAAAAGAGTGGTCTCACTTCCCACAAACGGTAGGAAAATGATAGTAGGCTTTTAGCCGTGTGATGGTGGTCAAGTTTTTCTTAGAATTGGCTAACAGGATGGGACAGGATATTGTCAGATTACATGTTGCAGCTCCGCTAGTGTCTGCTGAATTTTTAAATAAACAGAGTGGAAAAAAGCCCACAAAGCTTGGTCTTTTCTGGAAGCCTAACACAACCAGCTGTAATATAAATTAATTAACACATGATTCTTACTGAGGTGGGTTTTTTGGTAATAAAAAAAAAGTCACAGTGCCAATATCCCTCTTATATGTTTGGGACTTCTGATATATTACAGATTGTTAACTTTTTTATTCCTAGATCCCTCTGCCAGCTAGGTAGGAAAGGAATCCCACAGTGCTTCCAACAGGGTCTTCGGGAGACTTGAACTACAGCTCATAGCACTGTAATTAAGACTTGGAGTTGGAAGGTTGCCTTTTACTTGATTCTGCCTTTAGCTGGCAGATTCGCCTGTTGTTAAATTTCTTTCCTAGGTTTTACGGCTCAGAATAATTTTCTTCAAGCACAATGAAGGGATCTCTGGTGTAGGTTCAGGCTTATCCGTTTTCCCACTGTTTGCCACACAACTTCTGAAACTAAGAAATTTTGAAAAAAGTCCCACTGCTCGGGGACACGAGAGGAACAGATACCAGGTATCTTTTAGAAAGGCTGCTCCTTGCCTTCTGAAATTTCAAGGACTAAAGGGAAATACTTCCTCTCCCAAGGAGAACTGGCAGAGGTATTCCTAGGCCCTCCTCTACATGGAATATGGGCAGCTATCTTTGCTTCAATGGTCTTCAGGAATGTGTGTCCCTTTTAAAAATATTCCTGAGACCTGGGGATTACCCCACGAATGCAGCAGGAAGCAAGTTGGTTTAATATGTTGTTGTGGGGTATGAACTTTATTTTATGTTAGATCAAACAGGTTGGGGAACAGGCAGATAGAAGTGAGAGAGTCCCAAGCTAGGGGAGTTGTGGGGAAGCAGGAAGCAAGTACTTGTGAATAATTTTCCCTTTGCATTCCCAGATGAGTATTTTGGAGATGGGGTGACTGATGTTATCTGGCTGTGTGGGTCACAGTGCTGAGACAGCATCTAGCAGCTGAGCGTGACAAGGGCAAAACACACCTAGACTAAGTCCTTCTTGTTTTCTGTATAGAATAGTCACAACTCAGGATAGACAAGCCATTAGTGTGCTTGGAAGAATACATTAAAGAAAAAAAAGTCAAAAAACCCCCAAGGATTCCTTTTAAAATGTGTAACATCTGTTGAAAGAGAAAAACATCTAGTCAAAGAAAAAAAATAATCTCACTAGAGATAAAAAAAAATTGATCAATGCAATAATTACTCTTTTTGTCATAAATTCACATAGGAGATTTGCAAATTATATGTTAAATTCTAAAAGAAAACCAACCCTGGATCGCATTTATAATACCTTTATGGTTATTATGTTAGGAAGGGATCTGACCAGTGTAGATTAAAACTGAGCTCCATTAAAGAATGACTTGAAGCAAGGCTTATGCCATTCTGCTTGAGGGCTTCTGGGAGTGAAGCTCCCAGAGTTTTCATGTCCTCAGGGTATCATGGTTTTTACTTTTCTGAAAAGTAAAGGAAAAGATAATTTGGAAAGCATTAGATCAGGTTCCTGAAGGGCAGTTCTGGTACAGTATCTGCCTTGCTGAGATCTATATACTTGTTATCCTGATCCTATTAATTAAGCTCTGCAAATATGCTTATCTATTTGAAGCAAATGCTGTGACACAGAATTTTGTGAAAAAATGGATATTGTAGAAGATAAAACACATCAGGACTCTGAAACTCACAGGAAGGAGTAATTCTGAGGAGAGGGAATGGAGAGGGAAGTGTAACAATCTCAAGATCTGCACTAAGATGGTAAAAATGAAGATTAAGACTATTCTGGAGCATAACACAATGCCCCTTTAACCTTCCTTTTTACAGACCCTCTTCACTTTCATGAAAATAGTCTTTCTTCCACAAGGCAACTTAAACTTTCATGATTAAATGACTTTTCTGTAATATACTACAGAAACACTGTTTAAAGCCAGTAGTGTTAGAGACCATTACATCTATGTGTAAAACAGAAATTAAGAGAAACTGGTGTTATTCAATAAATGTTCCCTATTTCCCTCAGCTATCATATTTGTTGTGTATTAATTTTTAGAAGACACCTCCAGGAGAACTATTTTCCTAAAAATAAAATTGATACTTAATCTTGTGACCCTTGTCTTTACTATGGTCTAATATCCTCTGAGGTTCTCCCCAGGCAGAACAGATATTTTGAAATTAGCAAGAACTCAGTTGAACAAAGAAGAAAAAAAATCTATGCCCAGAACCACCTCTCTTCATAGGAAAATATATTAAGCAGTGAAAATACAAAGAAATTTATAGCTAATTTGGACTGACAGTGTTCTCCAATTAGTCAGAATGAAGTGAACATTTTAGACAAGGTGTTGGGCTAGATCCTTAGAAGATGTAAATAAGCATAACCATTTTCTTCTTTATGAGATAAAGTTAATAATTTTATTTTTAATGGCAGTTAAAAGAGACAGGGCTTCAGATTCTCAGAAGCGCAAAAGATCAACATAAGCAGGATAGCATGTCTGAGGCTGGATAGGTCTCACTCCTACTATCTTTATTTTGGAAAGTTGCAAAGGATAAAACTGGCCTGCAAACAATTCAGATCGCCTTGATCACCTAAAGCCTCTGATATCTATGAGGGTTTTTATCATTCATTCAGGGACCCTGAAAGTACATTATTTCTGGAATGTCATCACTCTTCTACTTGAGAGGTAGCACAGAATCAGCTCAGTCATCATTAGAAGCAGGCAATATATTTACAGAGTTATTTTATGACCTGTAACAGTCTGCTGTACAACATCAGACTTCTCTGTAATGTGATATGCTTTCCAACCTCTGGACAAGGAAGAGTCAAAGGATTCACTGAGTGTGAGAACTTTAACCTAGAACACATTGTCATCCTCAAGCCAGAGCATAAAGAACAGCAGTTTCTGGGGGCAAAATGGAGAGTCCTCTAGACCCTGTATTCTGCTTTCTCCATACCCAGAGAGAACAGGCATTTCAGTGAATATTGTAGGTGTAAGATATTGCGGGGAGTGTGTGTGTGCGTGGTGGTGTTTGTTTTTTTTTAAACAGGGCATTAGTGAAAGTCAGATTTATTCTAGAAGCAGAGGAATTTGAATAATACTAAACTGTTAGGAAAAAAAAGTTCAAGTTTTTATTATAAAAAATTGTGAGTTGTCTCTGTAGGATGTAAATGCAATTCAAAAACTTCTGTTATGATTTTATAAATATCAATGAGAATGAGTCAATGTGTAATAGTGCCTACAAGGGCTCTACTTATAAAGTATATAATGTATAAAGAATAAAATGAGGACTTATTCAGTCAAGGAATAACTGAAATTAGGCTATGCTTTGAGTTGTCCATGGCAAAAAAAGAATCCTTCCTTTCATTTCAAAAAGAAAAAAATTCAGGTTTTTTGTGTTTGAGCAACTAAAACATCTCATAATTCTACAGTATATGAGAGCCGGTGGAAGATTCAGTGAAATAGATTGGAACAGATCCATTACTTCCAGTGAGTCTTGAAGCAGACTGTCACATTAAAGAGCTGAGCAACCAAAAAATTGTTTTGAATGGAGTTAGCTGACAAAATACTAAATAACAATCTTGGTAGAATTTAATAAATTCCAGTGATGTATGGTCCTGATATATGTATGTTTTCAGGTTTTTCACTTAAGGCATTTGAAGTTCAGTTGCATAATGTGATTTAATACATTGAAAGATTGTAAACAAGTTGAAAAAAGCAACCCACAAAACCAGCTTTTTCAAAAGATCTTTTGGAGAAAATTATCAGTGTTAAATGTAGTTTTGACAAAATAACTTCTGTTTGACAATTTGAACCAGATCTAAAGTTTCAAATGTCAGTTTAAAAAATTCTCAAAGTGAGACTAGTCTGTGAGCCTTCTGCTTGTTCTTCCTCAGTTTATGAAAAGAAACCAAGGGATACCAAAGTGCCTTTATGTGCATTTCGCCTGTGGTCATGTTTTCAATGTTCTAAACCACGAGCGGTGTCTGTGACCTATCTGCTATTTCTGTTACAAATAATTGCAGTAGCTTCTGCTCTGAGTCATGTTCTGGGCACTGAAGAAAGAAGGAAACAACAGCTGTGCTGGAAGCAGAGACTTTGTCTGCATTGTCCATCAGCTTGAGATCCTAAGCGTTTGGAGGACAGGCCAAAGCCAACCCTTGAACGTGTGCCTTCTGCTGTAGCTGGGTTCTTTGGGTTTTTTCCTTAGGAAAGTTGGAAGTGATTTAGATCACTTCCTGCTTACTTCATCTCTGCTTTTGCACTTGCTTGCTTGATTGACCATGGCCCAATTTTTACTCATAATCTTTTTTTGCTGTGATAAAATTGAATTGCAAAATTCCCAAAAAAGTACTCTGCTGGTCCTTCAACTTCATTCAAAGCACTATTTTCCCCTTAAAATATTTTGCCTCTTTCCCCAGCAGACAAAGCATGGGATAAAAGGGCCTTGACATGTACTGCTGAGTAAAAAATATCCATTTACCTCCAATATGAATTTTCTCAATTTCACAATTAGGTCCAGCCCACACAAATGTCTTTTGCTCCTGTTTTGTACCTCCCCTTTTGGGGTAGGACTCCAAGAAAAGCAAAGCTGCACTTATGATCCAGAAGAAACTGCCAGGCTGAATTTGGAGCTGTCCTGACATATTTAGGTGTGGACGTGAGTCACAAAGGGTTTTTTTTTTTAAGGTTAAGGATGGTCTTAGGATTGAGATCAGTGTTGATGCTGGTAGCTACTGGTAAACACTGACTGGAGACAGAGAGAAGCTGGAAGAATCAACAGGTTCTGCCTAAACCTGGTGGTGTTATGACGCACTTTTCCAAGGCCAATAAGACCCTCTGGACAGACAGGGTTATGATCCAGGTTAGGCCCTACAAGGGTCAGTGAGGTAAATTTATGGTAATTAGGAATATTTTTTGTTAGATTAAGTGGTTTAAGGCCTGATAAGAATAGCTCTTTCACATTGGTTTGGTGACTTAAGCTTTCTAAAAATAACAGTGGACTGCTAACTATGCTTTCTTTGAAGACATCATTAATTTTTGTAATTCCATTTTTTGCTATTTTCAAATATGTTCTTAGAACTTCATAAGTTTTTTGGGAACATTCAAAGAAATAGGAGTCATAATGGAGGAAGTGTTCTATTTTTATGTGTTCTTGCTATGCAACCCATATGCAAGTCTTTTTGCATATTTTAGACTTTTGTCTGTGATTTTGTGTTTTTAGAGGAAACATTCAGGCTTAATGCCCAGTACTTTAAAACATTGCACTGATTAACATGTTTTGCTCTCTATCTATCCACACTATTATATATGCATTGTATATATAGAAACACTACAACATATTACAGTGTGCATGTTTTTATGCACATTATAATATATATGTACTAACACACAGACACACACAATTAATATACTTTAGAGACTATTCTTTAAAACTGCATTCTTTACAAGCTACTGACAAAAACCCAAACCATGACATGACATAGGAATTAATTTTTCTGAAAATATATATTTGTTTTTTTCTGGATTATAGAAGAGTATTTATTAATTAATTATAATATTTCAAACATACAAACAGTATACTTCCGTTAACTGATTTAAATTGTTAGTGATGAAAAAAACCTAACACTTCTGCTACAACAACCAGCACACACAAAAAAATTGCTATATGGTTCATCAACAATTTAATAGTATTTCCAGATAATAACAACTTTTTTTTTCGAGATTGTTCTTTTAGTATTTGTTCTACAAGCTTTAATTAACACATTTGGCAGTGGGGGAGAGAGAAGTTGAGGGTTTTCCCTTATATTCCAATTTAAAGCTTTTTGCTTTGTTTTCCTTCAATATGTGACTGCATTGAAAATCACGGTAGGTTTTTGCTTCAGATGAGAACATTCCATATCAGATGAGTATAACGCTTTGTTTTGGTAATTTGATTTTTGCTTTTGACTAGACAACTCTCTCCCAGTTTGTCTTGCTGAGAAATCTTTGGTTAAAATTGAGTTAAACAGTCCCCTATATTCTCAAACATTACACAGCTGGATTTCTCAGCTGTGTTTGATGACATAAATGAGGGCAGAGGCTAAGCCTGATTGTGAAATTGGGACCTTCTAAAGAATTCAGCTGTGGGCACATGAAAAGCAAAGCAATGAAGCTTACTCACAGCCTCATCACTCTTTTGAATTTGATGTCTCTGATATGATGATGATTTGGTATCAGTAAAATAGTCAAACATATTTTAAAATAAAGAAGGCGATTAAGGTTGAGAAATAGATGCAGTACGATTTCCAAAGTGTCATCTTTCATCTGTTTCAAAGTACATAGTGCCACAGACTGAGATTGGGATATTTGTAACTGTTATCCTTAAATGGTGACTAAGCTGTGTGTAGGTAACAGAAGCAGATAAGTCACGTCCCAGTCAAAGAGTCTTATTCCTTAGCAAAGACTTGGACCATCCGAGATAAAACAACATCTGTAGAAAATTAAATTTTAGTTAATACAGAATGATGAAATTGATAGAAAATTCTATTTTTAAAAGTCTGAAGGTTATTACTTTCTTTAGGTTTCTACAGTGACTACTGAATTGATGTGGTCACTATTCAGTTCAAGAAGTGAGAAGTGGCATAACAGAGTAGGAGGATATCATCAACAACAGAAAACTCCTCAGAGAGTAAGTTTGTAATTATGTCATTATGGATGCTGATTTAGGAGCAGAGGGAAATCAGTGTTACTGGTTTGTACAACATTTAAGGAGATACCAGCAGATCCAGTGGTGAGGAGTGAAAAGCATCAGAAATCATGTGTGCATTGGATTTGTGCCTCCCGGGCTCACTAATGTCAGTGCTACTGACAATAAAGTCACATGCTCAGGGCCAACTCACATTATTGTTTGCTTTTTGTTCATGAGAAAAACACTGAGATATGAAATGGGCTAAAAAAGTTTCATTGGGTAATTGTGATCTCCGAGAAGTCTAACAACATTTTAATCTGACTGCAGCTGTAGTATTGGCCGTTTTCCTTTACACATGAGTTATTGATTAAACTCCCTGTACAAAAAATATCTGACCTTTCACTATTTGCACTTCAAACAAAGCATGGCCTTTATTGTACTAGCAGTGATATTTATAATACTATGGGTAACAGAAAAGGGGTAGAAAGCTTCTTTTTACAGATATAAGTGCGTTGATTAGATTAGCAATGTTCCTTTTGGCTTGATTTCTCTTTTTAGGACAGGAATGTGTGAAATGGGCTATTAACTTTTTCATGTTGGGCCTTTTCTAGTCTGCTAAACATGTAAAGCATAAAATACAACTGATGGTGTTAAGCAACTTATTTTAAGCACAGCTCCCAGGTATTCACCAGTGAATAGCAACTGGAAGATACAGTAACTGTTCTGTATAAGAAACAGCTTTTTTCCTAATAGGTGTTGACTGGGGCTTGAAGTTTAGTCTTTGTTGGATTACCAAAAATTCCTTTCTTTGCATTAGTCATTTGCAGTATTTCTTCATCAATTAAAATAAGTTAGGTGAGATATACAGTCAACCTGTATCAATAAGTCCAGAAAGGGAATCAGTACTTAATATCAGTTACTCTAATCTTCATAAATTATGGAGACTGTAATCTCTTCAGGGCAGTCACTGTCTTCTATGTTGTGTTTGTACAATGCATAGCATAATGTGCCTCTACTTTTGGTTGCTTTCCTAGCGCTATCGCAATACAAAATAAGTAACATCTTTATGATTTCATCATAATTCCTTCTTTTTGTAATCAGTTTTGTCACAATTCACAAAATAGCATCATCAAGACTGAGAATTATCACTGCCTTAACCATAATATGAGAACTGACAGCAACAAGAAGCACTATTCTTTCTTCTGAAAGGGACTCCCCTGTTAAAAGTAAAATTTAAGCCCTTTGAAAGGCCATTTACTATTTATAATTGATGTGGCTCTGTGGCAGGTAGTGCAGTTTTAAAATAGAGGAGAGTAATGACTAACATTTATATCACTTAGATGAGTAAAATGAGTTGTGGGCATTAGCATACTAGGTAATGAACCATGAGGTTTTCTGATACTGAAGTTTAGAAGGTTATTGTGGAACCATGGACACAAATGTGTTTGAAATAAGCCTACTAGCTCAAAACAGATATATCTTCACTATAAATTGTGAATTCTCAATTAATGAACATGCTTGTATAATTAGAGCAGTAAGAGCAGCAATAATAACAATAAATAATATGTAATCATTATTGAATAGAAGTACATTTCCCTATTCAAGTAGTCTTGTTGGTACTGTGGTGAGGAAATTCATAGGAGACACAGGAAATCAAGACTCAGACCATGATTTGTAGACATTCAGAATTTTAATCCCAAATTTTAAGACTAGTCTGCAAACCACATTACCATTATTTGTTCTTGTGCTTGTGATTTTTTTAATCAACCTCATAAATGCATAAAGTATATAGCATTTTTAAAAATCAAAGTAATGTAGAGGCATTACTGTTAATTATGTCTCTTTTATTCCCCCACAAAAAGAATAATTTCTTACTCCTTACTGTCTTTTTTCCCCCTTCAGTGAAGTATCATATTCAGTGCAGAATATTGAGAAGTTGCAGGACCTCCCAGGTTAGATGCCTGATTAACCCCTGCTTCAGATTTGATGAGATCTTTCCCTGCCTGTCCTGAACCCGTGCTTGGACCGACTGGAGAATGGCATGTTATGAAGCAGAGCTCTAAGTGCTGGAGACAGGAGGGCAAGACCGACAGCTGAACAGATAGGAAACAAGGTCTGAGAGTATTAGGAGCAAAAGTGCTAATCCTACACATCCTCCTGAAACCACCTTCTCCAACTTCTCTGTTAATTGTCTCACTATGTTGCAGTAATCTTCATCCTAATTAAACAGCAAACCAAAGAAATCTGAAATTACCCTAATGGGAATCTGATGCTTTGTTCGCATCCCAGGAGGTGCTTTAGCAGCCACTTCTGGCATATTTTCAAAATACTAAGAAAGAAGTTTGATATTGTCAAGTGTTTGGGAGTGAGAAGAAAACATCCAGACTTAGCTTTGGAAAGCCTCTTCAGTGCAATACAGAAACATCCCTTCATCTTGCTGAAGTGAATAGTGTAGCTCTATCTTTCAGTCTCTAGAAAAACTAAAGTGCAGAGATACAATTTGCAGGAAAGGGGCTTGACACCGTTGCTGTCGTGTAGACTTGTCTCTCAGGTCAGCCTCTCTGCCATTTCTTCCATTTGCATGTTAGCCCCATCTCTAGCTCTAGTTTAGGGTGAATCGGCTGATTCCCTAGGTAGGAAGGTTTAGGAACAGGGCAAAAACTGACTCAGAGATTGGATTCACCTGGAACTCTTTGCAACTCTGACTTCAGGCTCAGACACACACCTAACTATCAAAGGGAAATCCAGGGCAGAAATCATCCATGGCTAGCAAAGCAAAGAGAGTAACAGATTGGACCAAGGACACTTACGAGCATATACAATTGTCAATGGTTATAAATGTTTTTTGATGTCCCGTATCTATTTCTGATGAAGCAAGCATGACATCTGTGGGTATCTGTCTTAGGTGAACTTTCTATGATAACGCAGTCCTCCAATAATAACTGTACTTGTATGCACACCTGCCTTCAAGGCCTGAAATGTGATACAGCTGCTATCAAATTTCCATGCGCTACTGCTTTTCAACAGTCAGCCTCTTCCAAGATTAGATGAGGACAGTTAACAGTATTTCAGGATGAAAATAGCATCTTGTTTATTGCTACAGCTTTTCCAAGCAAGGATATATCATAATTTTTCTACAAAGTAAGCATGTAGGGTGCTGCAAACTGTGTGTTTAGCTTGTGTCCGAGGTTGCAAAGTTGGACTGCTATAGTCTGAACAATCCATCCTTACCCCATCGGCTGCTGCTCGATAAGGTTAGCTTGTGTGAGGATGAGGAAGAGAATGGCAACCCATGTAAGTAGCCCCAGTCCAAAGCAGACATTGTCCCTACCACCATATCTGCCTCAGGCCTGACAGGAAAGGGTCAGAAAGCTTCAGTCTCTGGGATCCACAGATCCGTTGGGTTCTGCTTCTGGTCCTGCCTTGTCTTCAACCCATATTATCAAGAGTCTGCCTTTGCCCTTCCTTTGTTAGGGAAGCTGCTGGGAAGGAAATCTGGTTTATCTGAGGTAGGGAATGGGAGGTGGATATTAGGGTAAGAAGATGCCTTTGGAGGTGGGGAGGAGGATGGAGTTCTGTGTCTTGGATGGGTAGGGGGGTGAGTGGGTTGAGATGGAGTGGTCAGAGAACATGCCAGAAGAGGGGCAGGCTGAAGAAGGGGGAAAGGAAAGATGCCTGTCCCTCTCTGCACCTTTTGAAATGTCCCTCAGGCACAAGACCTAAGCCTCTATTTTTCCATATAGTCTTTCCCCATATCTGACTGCCTGCTCCCAGGCCTACTCAGTTAAATCTGAGTACCTTCTTAATACTCTTCTGATTTCTCCCGGCCTTTTCTCTCCCCCAGCTCCCCATGCCATCACCTCCACCTCTGAAAAAGACAATCCTTTATCTGCCTCAGGACAGCAACGTTCAGTTTTGCTTTCATAGCTATGTAGCTTTGAGTCTTCTCTGCTATAAGGTAGTCCAATAGTTTAAGTGGGGAATCATCATGTTCTTCATATGTATGATACTTAAAACATACCACCAACTTCTTTCCTACTTTAGGAAACATTCTGATAGGAGAAAAGAAGTTAAAAATGGACTTCAGGCTAGAAAATAATTATAATCATAGTGAAAGTAACTAATTGGATTTCTTTTAATGCTGAAATTCTAAATAGGGATTGCAATACTTTTCAATAAAGTATTGAAAAAATACTTTAATGCTGCACAGAGCTACCCATTCCATCAACATTCTTTAAATCAGACTTCAGGGAACTAGAGTGCTGGTGAAGGGTAAGGGCTTTTCTTGTTTGCTCAGTGTTTGCTGAACAAAGACTTTTTTTTTTTATTGAGGTGTGACTCTGAAAGTAATCTTATGATGAAATGTGCTCAAGTATTTTCAAGTACAGCTTGTTCAAAGGAAAGTACTTGAATAAAGGGAGCGGTCTTAAGCGTGATCCCAAAGGAAACTTTCCAGTGCCAGCTAGAGGAACATATGCCAAGGAGAAATATTCCATTATCAGATATAAAGTATCAACTGTTGATTAGTTACATTCTAGTAACATCTTGAAATTATTGATCAGCCTGTCTTTGATTCCTATGCTGTGTTTTAATGTACTCTGAGCTATTTTCTCTGTGCTATTCCATTTTGCTTAATTGTCCATATTGTTGTTAAGTGTTAAATACCTAAGAGAGTCAAGGGGTTTGTGCTGAATCTGGAAAGACTACGCTAAGCTATTAAACAGGGAATTTCTAATCTACCCTTACATTTAAAATGTTGCAGTCTTCTATCAAAATATTAATCCAGGTGTGACCATTAAAATCGGAAATTCTTTATACCAGCTTTTATTGACTGTTGAGCATATGTGCAATCTAGTTAAAATGCATAGGATATGATATGATATGATATGATATGATATGATATGATATGATATGATATGATATGATATGAAAGAAATTAGTTCTCTTTAAAATCATTCCTTAAGATTGAGAACACATACCATATACACACACGCACACACACATGCATACTATCATGTCCACAGTCATAGTAATGTTGGCATATTATTCTTAGTGGGCTAAGTTAAAAGACCACAGTGATTCAGAATGCTGTTGCCAGGCTGCTGTAGGAATCAGGACAAATTTTACACCAAGTATAAAGTTTTCCTGTCCTGCATGAAGAGAATAATTTCTTGGTGATCACCACAGAAAAAAATCAGGGCACCATCTACTAGCAGCAATAATTATTTCTTAGCTACAGTTAAAGAAAACTGATATTCAAAAGTCAGCTGGGCATGGTTATGGCTAACCTCCTCTAGATGACTCTGCTTGAGCAGCAGAGTTGGACCAGATGGCCTCTCGAGGTCCTTTCAATCTCAACCATTCTGTGATTCCTAAAACGGAGTTTATGAAGATGAAGCCTTTACCTAAATGGAATTCAAAGACCATTCAATTCATGTTTGTTATGCTTGAAGGCTAACAGACAAACGTTTCATGGCATTTTCAAACTCCTTACTGAAGATGTAAATCTTCACTATCCAATCCTACAATAGTTATCTGCTTCCTTTGCATAATTTATTAGACAATAACTCTATATGCTTCTCTATAGACAAAAAAAAGTAGTCTCAACCCTGGGGCTTACAGCTGCAGAACCATGAGGCTTGTACATTGCTAGAGAACTACTGCAACTAAATTGCCTACCCAATACAACCGGAAAAAAAAAATCTGTATTTTTATTAACTTTAATTAAAACTTGCTAGAAAAATATAGGTATAAAGTTCTTTATTATCTTAAAGGAGTTTTCATTAGAACTTTGATCCAGCAGAAATCCAGTCTAGTAATGAAACATCTTA
The DNA here is from genome assembly GCF_949628215.1 of Phalacrocorax aristotelis. Lineage (NCBI taxonomy): Eukaryota > Metazoa > Chordata > Aves > Suliformes > Phalacrocoracidae > Phalacrocorax > Phalacrocorax aristotelis. The sequence continues at coordinate 19,954,696 of NC_134279.1, forward strand.
AATATGCTTCTCCTACTAAGTACAGTGCTACATACACCTTTGGGAATTCATCACCCATCATGGAGTATCTGAAGCATATGCTAAAAATGGGATAGTAGGAAAGGACAAAGTGTGTGAGCACTGAAACACAAGGGATGTTTTCAGTCTTTGACTTATAGCTGTAAGTTCAAGGAGAATTTTCATCCCTTTGTTGAAATCCAAAACAAGTGCTGAGAGAGTTTACTCATCAGCACAGGTTCCGTGGGAAGATCAAGACAAAGTTCCACTTCAGAAAGTGGCAATTCTTGTTTGGGATCCCTATCCTAGGTCTAGATGTTTTTGGAAAAAGTTTAGTTTGATAAGTTGTAAGGGACAGAGCAGATGTTTTTTTAGATAATTATATTAAAGCAAATGCAACTTTGTGCTGGAAAAGTTCTGGTTTTCATTTTCTAACTAATTGAATTATTGCTGTGTGTAGGTAAAATGGGTTTTCAAGTGTATGTAATTATGTAACTGCCAATGCCACCTCTGGGATGAGAGAGACCTATTGATGATGAATGTGTTGTTAAGTTTCCCACTTCTCTTTCCAGAAACTCCTTGAGAGACATACATATCTTACATGTGGGGTTGTGATTTGCAGAACATCCGCATCATTAGAAAGTCAAATTGTGCTCTGAAAAATATATGTTGAGGATCACTTCATTATCAAAATCTCTTGCTCTAGAATTATTCACGAACTGCTGTAGTAAGTTTGTAGTCAAGTGCGACAGAGAAGGTAACACTCCATAGTGTATTTCTGAATAGATGACTGGGCAATAAACAGGATTATGGTTATAAATCATATAAATGTCATAAGGCAGCAAAGCAGAGGATTTAAAAGAAAAATAGCAATTACTGCTGACTGATAATTTATCTTTTAGTCTGATTTTCTGTGAGCAAAGATATACCAATACCTCTGAAAATGGCTTGCTACAATATTTGGTGCTTACCACTCTGGTACAAGTTCTAAGTATTACTTCAGCTCTTAATTTAATTTCAGTTATACTGTTGTACCACCTCTGCTTAGTAATGTGTTCTGCAGTGCCTGCCCACTAGATTTCCTATCTCTGGGAAGCTATAGCCCATAAAGATCCCAATACCACATCTTTTTCCAAGAAAAACTTAACAGTGCTGAAGAGACAGTGTCCTAACCCACAATTCAAAGTACAAAATCAGTTAGTCTGTGACAAAAGAACAAACATTCCTCAGCCCACAAAAAGGTGTTCAGTTTGTTTTTTAAAAATCAGATTTTATTTAATCTGACATGAATCATAGGCTTGAGTCAAGTGCAGGAACTGAACTGAAAAAGCAAGAAAAACCGTTTTAGTAAAAGAGAGTGGCAAATGCAAGCATGCTACGATTTTCATAGGACACCTGTCACAGTCCTGTTGATGCACGAAGCATAGGAAGATATGAAACTCTGATTATATCCCCCAACATCTATTTTAGCAGGTAAGCAGTTGGTAGTTATTTCTGTTTTACACACCTATTTTGTATATTTACAGCAACTGATGATCCCAGACTGGGGGGACTGATTTCCCTTTGGTGACTGCACATTTCTTTGTTTGGTCTCTTTCCCAGAAGATAAGCCTAACAAATTCCTCTGTTTATCTTGGGCTTAGAGTATGAAATTATCCTAAACACATGGATTGTGAGCCCTTCCATCTCTGTCCTGTGATCTGGTAAACATGTCCTTCTCTGACAGATCATGATAAACTCTCCGTTTTGATGAGATCTTTGACATAACATGGGTGCAGTATTTGCTGGTAATACTTTTTTTTTCTAGTTTGCTACACACCCATGAGAGAGAAGCAAGTGGGGAGGTCTTGCAATCTTGAACCACCCTAGATTTAAACATGTATTCAATCATTTGTGAAAAGACATTAAGAATATTGGATAAAAATAATGCACCTCCCAGCTATTTTTCACAGTGTTACAATAGATCTAACATTAAGCACACTTAGTTGTTTGATAAGGACTAGCCTTGATTTTAAGTTGTAAATAAACTTTCATATAATATTCTGTTCAACATAAATGGGCCTTTATACTTGACTGATAAGTCATTGAGCTGAAATTTGTTCTTGGCTGTGTTGGTGTAAATGACTATCAATGACACACTGATGCAGAATTTGACCCTTTTGCACAGGAGAGAGGACTCGGTAGATTTGCATATGTAGAGTTCCTGTTATAAAATGCAGTATTCCAGGGAAGTATATAGTCACTGTTTACAATTGAGCAATTATCTGGCTGATATTGCCTCTGTTATATATGTGGTTAAAATTGGTTCCAAATGAATTTTTTTCCAAGACTTTTCAATCCTCAGAAATAATTTCTCAATACAAATACAGAGGTAATTTTAATACAAATTTTGTGTTTGTCTGCTGTGGTCATTATTGAGATATTTGATTGTAAGATGCTTCAGGGTCTCAAAATGCAGGAATTTTTTTTATTTCCCATTAGTTTTTCTCTACTTGCAAGAATCTGTTTTCATACACAAGTATGGCATATGTCCTGATATTCAGAGTATATTTTAGGGACTAATGTTTGTTATTAGAATTCTTTTTTTAAAAAGTTTGTGCTAGCCATATTTAGATAGCAACTTTGTAAGGTTAGAAAACAAGAAGCTGCAAGACTATCCACAGAGATTTTTGCTGATGCTCATCCATTTCCCTTCTTCTGACCAACAGAACACCTCCCTCCAAATCAACCTGGCAGTTATGGGCTGGCTACTTTGCAAGCTCACTAGAAACAGTACTTTTGAAAGATAGATTTTTATTACTCGTTTCAAAGGCCTATGCCCTTTGATATCCTAGAAGTTATTTGGGAAATCCTCCAGCATGTGAAGGGCCAGAATGTGGCACAGTATTTCACTGTTGTTTTCTTTTGACAGCGCTAGTAAAATATTAAAGTCTGACGTGCAACTTCTTAAGCCTCAAATACTGTTGAGAGCTAGAACAGACTAATCTTTCAGAGTAGATTTTCTTTTGATAGTCAGAGGACTTTCACAGTCATAACTCATTTCTGTTTTCTTCTGTGGTAGTGTGATGGGTCTGTAGGGAGGAAAGGTCTGCACGCATTTGTTCATTATCCCTGTTTCTCTGGCAATGGTAAGAAACTTAAGAAACCCTCTTTGGGACTGCATGCACATAGAAATGGGGGCACAGGAGAATGCATATTCAGTTTGTTAACCTAGTAGTAGAGCCTACAAATTACTTCTAGCTGTGTGGTTTGGACCGCTATTTGAATGCATGCTTTGTCTGCAAGGAACTGCAGCATTGCTTAATTGGTATTTTCCCCTTGGTTACTTGGTTGAAAAGTTCAGTTTGTCACAGCTAATCTTTAATCTACAGCAACTCCCAAATGTATTTAGTGCACTGAATATATTGAGTAGTACATGTCGAGGATGGAATAATAAATTAAAAGGTCATTTGTGTGCAGTGAAGTAAGATTAGGGATTTGCACACCTCTGAGCTCAGATACCTTTGGCAACAGTTCCGTACAGAAAGTGCATAGCATAGGTACAGTGGGTTAACCTCAGCTAAAGGCTGAACTCCACCCCATCTTCTAGCTCACTCCCGTTCCTCAGCAGAGCGGGGATAGAAAATAGGGTGGGAAAGTTCATGGGTCAAGATGAAGATAGGCAGATTGCGTACCAATTACTGTAGAGGCCAAAACAGACTCAAATTGGGGAAAACTAATCTAATTTATTATAGAATCACAGAATGTCCTAGGTTGGAAGGGACCCACAAGAATCATCAAGTCCAACTCCTGTCCCTGCACAGAACAACCCCAAATTCACAACATATCTCTGATGGCGTTGTCCAAGTGCTGCTTGAATATCATCAGGCTTGGTGCCGTGATGCCTCCCTGGGGGGGAGCCTGTTCCAATGCTCCACCACCCTCTGGGGGAAGAACCTTTTCCTAATATCCAGCCTAACCCACCCCTGGCACATCTTCCTGCCATTCCCTCGGGACCTATTGTTGGTCACCAGAGAGAAGAGACCAACACCTGCCCCTCCTCCTCCCCTTGTGAGGAAGCTGCAAGACCTTGATGAGGTCTGCCCTCAGCCTCCTCTTCTCTAGGCTGAACAAACCAAGGGACTTTAGCCACTCCTCATACGGTTTCTCCTCTAAACCCATCACCAACTTCATGGCCCTCCTCTGGACACTCTCTAGTAGCTTTATATCCTTAATGTACTGTGGCACCCAGAACTGCACACAGCACTTGAGGTGAGGCCACACCAGCGCAGAGCAGAGCGGGACAATCCCCTCCCTTGAACAGCTGCAATGAGGGCTTGATGCACCCCAGGACATGGTTGGCTCTCTTCGCTGCCAGGGCACACTGTTGGCTCATGTTCAGCTTGCCGTCGACCAGAACCCCCAGGTCCCTCTCTGTGGAGCTGCTCCAGCCTCTCATTCCCCGCTCTTTATGTACAGCCAGGGTTGCCGTGCCCCAGGTGCAAAATCCAGCACTTGCCCTTGTTAAACTTCATGCAGTTGGTGACTGCCCAGCTCTCCAGTCTGTCCGGATCCCTCTGCAGGGCCTCTCTGCCACCGAGAGTGTCAACAGCTCCTCCCAGTTTTGTGTCATCGGCAAACTTAATTAGTATTCTTTCAAGTCCTGCATCCAAGTCATTAACAAAGACATTAAAGAGTACCAGCCCCGAGGTGGATCACTGCGGAACCCCGCTAGTGACTGGCCACCAGCCCAATGTAACCCCATTTACTATGGCCCTTTGAGCCCGACCCATCAGCCAATTGCTCACCCACTGCATTATGCGTTTATTGCCAATTAAAGTAGATTTGGGTGTTAGAACCAAATACAAACTTTAGAACACCTTTCCTCCCCCCTTTAGCATGCTCAACTTCATTCCATCACTCCAGACTCCTCTACATCCACCCCCAAGTAGCAGCTCGGAATCTATCGGGTGGGGGGGCAAGGGTAAGATTGTCAGTATGTAGTGATTTCTCTGCCGTTCCTTCCCTCTCACACTATTTCCCTGCTCTGGTTCCTGCAGAGCATTGAGGACAACTTTTTGATGCAAGCGGTGGAGAGGCCAACGAGGTGAGATGTGCTGCTCGACCTTATCCTAACAAACAAGGAAGGGCTGGTTGAGGATGTGAGAGTTGGGGGTAGGCTTGGCTGCAGTGACCATGAGGTGATTGAGTTCAGGATACTGCGTGGTAGCAGAGCAACGAGTTGGGTTACAACCTTGGACTTCAAGAGAGCCAACTGTGGCTTCTTCAAAGACCTGCAAGGAGGAATCCCATGGGCTAGGGCTCTGGAAGGCAGGGGGGTCCAAGAAAGCTGGTTAATATTCAAGGACCACTTCTTCCGAGCTCAAGACCGGTGCATCCCTATGAGGAAGAAGTCAGGCAGAGGAGCCAGGAGACCCGCATGGATGAGCAAAGAGCTTCTAGAGAAACTCAGGGGCAAGAGGAGGGTTCACAGTATGTGGAGAAAGGGACTGGCCACTTGGGAGGAATATAGGAATGTTTTCAGGGTATGCAGAGATACGATGAGGAAAGCCAAGGCCCACTTGGAACTAAATCTGGCAAGGGATGTCAAAGATAACAAGAAGGGCTTCTTTAAATACATCAGCAGTAAAAGGAAGACTGGGGACACAGTGGGCCCCACTGCTGAACAAGGAAGGGGTCCCGGCGACGCAGGATGCAGAGAAGGCAAGGCTACTGAATGCTGCCTTTGCCTTGGTCATTACTGCTAAGGGTGACCCTCAGGCATCTCAGCCCCCAGAGAAGAGAGAAAAAATCTGGAGAAGGGAAGACTTACCATCAGTTAAGAAGGACTGGGTCAGAGATCATCTATGCAAAATGGATCCTCACAAATCCATGGGCCCCAATGGGATGCACCCATGAGTGCTGAGGGAGCCGGTGGATGTTCTTGCCAAGCCACTCTCCATTGTCTGTGAAAGGTTGTGGAGGACAGGAGAGGTGCCCAAGGACTGGAGGGTAGCCAATGTCACTCCAATCTTCAAAAAGGGCAGGAAGGGGGACCAGGGAAACTATAGGCCTGTCAGCCTCACCTCCATCCCTGGAAAGGTGATGGAGCAGTTCATCCTGGAGGTCATTTCCAGGCAAGTAGAGGAAAAGAAGGTTATCAGAAATAGTCAACATGGATTCACCAAGGGGAGATCATGCTTGACCAACCTCATAGCCTTCTATGATGGCATGACTGGCTGGGTCGATGAAGGGAGAGCAGTGGATGTTGTCTATCTCTACTTCAGTAAGGCATTCGACACTGTCTCCCATAGCATCCCCATAGGCAAGCTAAGGAAGTGTGGGTTAGATGAGTGGACAGTGAGGTGGATTGAGAACTGCCTCAACAACAGAACTCAGAGGGTTGTGATCAATGGGGCAGGGTCTGGTTGGAGGCCTGTCACTAGTGGTGTTCCCCAGGGGTCTGTGCTGGGCCCAGTCCTGTTTAATATATTCATCAATGACCTGGACGATAGGATCAAGTGTAACCTCAGCAAGTTCACTGATGATACCAAGCCGGGAGGAGTGGCTGATACACCAGAAGGCTGGGCTGCTGTTCAGCAAGACCTGGACAGGCTGGAGAGCTTGGCCGAGGGGAACCTCATGAAATTCAACAAGAGCAAGTGCAAGGTCCTGTACCTGGGGAGGAAAAACCCCATCCACCAGTACAGGCTGGGGGCTGAACTACTGGAAAGTGGCTCTGTTGAGAAGGACCTGGGAGTGCTGGTGGACAGCAAGGTGATCACGAGCCAGCAATGTGCCCTTGTGGCCAAGAAGGCCAATGGTATCCTGGGCTGCATTAAAAGGGGTGTGGCCAGCAGATCAAGAGAGGTTATCCTCCCCCTCTACTCTGCCCTAGTGAGACCGCATTTAGAGTCCTGTGTCCAGTTCTGGGCTCTCCAGTTTAAGAAGGACAGGGAACTGCTTGAGCAAGTCCAGCGGAGAGCCACGAAGGTGGTCAGGGGACTGGAACATCTCTTGTATGAGGAAAGACTGAGAGACCTGGGTTTGTTCAGCCTGGAGAAGACTGAGGGGGGATCTTATCAATACCTATAAATATCTAAAGGGCGGGCGTCAGGTCGATGGGACTAGGCTCTTTTCAATAGTGCCCAACAACAGGCCAAGGGTCAATGGGCACAAGCTGGAACACAGGAAGCTCCACCGAAACATGAGAAAAGAACTTCTTTCCTGTGAGGGTGCTAGAGCAGGGGCACAGGCTGCCCAGGGAGGTTGTGGAGTCTCTTTCCCTGGAGACATTCAAACCCTGCCTGGATGCGTTCCTGTGCCCCCTGCTCTGGGTGTGCCTGCTCAAGCAGGGGGGTTGAACAAGATGATCTCCAGAGGCCCCTTCCAACCCCTACCATTCTGTGATTCTGTGACTTGCAGTCCTTCAGGAAAAACCTGCTCCAGCATAGGCTCTGCATGGGCCACAGCCCCTTCAGGAAACATCTAGCTGCTCCAGTGTGGGGTCCTCCATAAACTGCAGGGGATATCTGCTCCAGTGCCATAGAGCACCTGCTTCTCTTACCTTGGTGCTCCCTCTGCTATTCCTCATCCTTTTCATTCCTACCTCCCTTTCTTAAATGTGTTTTCAAAGAGGTGCCACACACTTGGCTGATAGGGTCAGCCTGTGGTCACTCTGTTGCAGAGAGTTAGAGAAAATCTCTATAAACTGAGTACTTGTGCTGCTGGTGTGACCAAAGTTGCGTGCAATTTGCATGTCTGGTTCACCTTACCATTTTGTAGGGGCATAGGAGGGGATAGCAGATGGAGGTAGCCCTTTAGCTGGCTAGCCAGCAGCTGTCATATACACACAATCCACTTATGCTCATCATGTGATTTGCAGAGAGAGTATTTGTGGAGAAAGAGTAGGGGGGAAGGAATGAGATGAAATTTAGGTGCAGTTTTCTAGGGTTTTCCCATGCCCTCCCAAGATACAAGCTGTAGCAGAACAGTCCTGCCCGACAACCATGTGCTCGGAAAGGATCCTTAGAAGATGCTCTGCAGATTATCCACTCAGTTCTTACCGTGGAAGTATTGCCCTGTGTGATGAGACTTCTGAGACAGAAGCAAGTCCTAAGCTTAAAAAATGGGGAAGTTCCTCTATCTACTAATTGAAATTGCCATTTGTAGCATTGCTGGATCCGAAATGCCAGCTTTTAAATTTGGTGCTAGTATAAAACAGATTTTAGAGCCTTTTATTTTCTTTTTTGTAACTCAACAATGGATTTGAATTTAAGTTAAAAAATTGTATACCTGAAAGATAGTTTCTTATCTAGCTGGATGGCTGGAGAACAAGCAAGGTACTTTCAATAGCAGCAGATTAAAGATGCTCAGTGGCTTTTTGTTAGTTAAGTACAGTTAATATACAGCTGGCAAGAACTTCTAGTATTCGATTTATCTGTTGTCTGTCATTTAACATCAACTCTCACCTACGTTTACATAAACCCCTAAGAATGTTACATATCTCTCAATTCTATGTCGCAAAGAAGGACTATTAGAATAAGTAGGGAAATTATGTCTTTAAATTCATTACAGATACAAAGATGATGACTAATTTTGACCTTTATAAATATCTTTGAGATTAAATAGCAAAGAAAAAAGAATTATTTTAATTCAAGAAAATACTAGTTGTCCCTTCTTTTGATCCTGGGATCAAAAGGCTGGCCACGAGTGAGTTTCCTAGTTCTCTGAAGTTGGGAACGTACTTTTAACTGAGAGTTGTCTCTTGCGTTGAAATGTAACCTTGCGGCATAAGAGTTGCTAACAGTGCTGCATTTCAGTTACTCTCTCTCATTCCCTTTTCGTCTTGCTCTCATAATGTTCTTTCAAGTTCCTGAACAGAAGGGATCGAAACAATGTATCAATGATAGCAAACTGTCTTAATTTAAGCTGTGTACCGCAGGTGGAGGCTGGTGATGACAGCAGAAGAGCAGAGATGCGCAGCCTTCTGTAAGTGCTGCTCTTCAGCCCAAGGAATTGTCACCTCACTGCTCTACAGCTTATTTGTTCTGCTAAGCAGGATATTGCCATTCTCTACAACCCAAGTTAAAGTCTGTGTCCTGGAGACAAAGTCTAACCCTGAAGGTGTAACCATCCATTTTAAGAGATCTCTTTAAAAGCCTATTCCCTAACTGAAAGAAATGCAGGAAGGGAAAGTATAGAGGAAGTGAAAGACAGAAAAGTAATATACAAAATGCAAGATGATAAAATTAAATTATAGTAATCTGACTTGTTCCGATTGAGAGATGATTAATATACTTTGCTTATCAAAAGGTGGGGTTTTGTATTTTCTTTTTATTCTTTATTTAGCCCACTATCCTCACCAAGGATGTTGTAGGGTTGCCTCTCAGAAACGTGTTTAATTGCTAACAGTTGGGATGCTTACAGTGAAGTTATAGAAATTCTGACCTAAGATTTACAGTAACATTCCCTCTTAGAATATATTCTGAGAAAGTTTTCAGTATTTTAAAATGGGGTAAAAATGGGGTTAAAAACTCCCTTGGTTCTAAAATCACTTGTATATATTTTGGACAGCTCAGCTTTCTGACTTCAATAAGTAAAAGACACTTTCACGTCTTTTCATCAAGGAAAAATACAATCAATCTCAAGCATAAGGTGGGTTTTACCTTTATATTTGCAAAACCAGAATGAGATCGCACAATTCATTGTAGAAGTATTGCCAGAGGTACTTATCAGATAGGATTGGAGCAATCTTGAAAAAAACTACATGGAAACACTGCCTTGTGTTTAAAACAGTTTGTAGTTTTACTTGTATACAAAGGAAGTATTTTGGAAAATTCTCAATCACTTTAAATATAGCCAAGAATTTTACTGTTGAGCTGATTTTGCTAGATTGACTGAGAGCCATTTCAGACTGACTATAAATTGGCATATTTTTTTAGATAGTGAAAGTTGAAAATTCCAGTAATTCTTTTTGGAATACGGAATAAAAACCACTGTAAATTTCCCTGAAGCCCTGAGAAAGTTTGAGAATGTAGTCTATATACTCTTCATATGTACTAGTATCCCACACAGTATTATTCTAGGGCATGCAAAAAATGCAACTATTTCAAAACACATTTTTTGACATATATTTGTCATCCTCTTTTCACAAGGATGTCAGTGATCTTATAATAAAGCTGTAACTTAGAAAGTTGCTTAAAAGACTGTTTATGAAGATATAAGTTTCTGTTAGAAAATATTTTCAAGTAAAAAAATAATTTGCAACTCTGCTTACAACCAGAAAACAGCCAATAATAATCTTTCGCATTAATAGATTCCTGAATTATCTTCATGTGCTTTTGTAGCAACAGCTGTGAGTGAATATTGTTTGAAGTAAACATCTTTTCCTTACAGAAATGTCCAGCTGCACTGTTCAAGTTACAACATATGTCCCAGTGTCCTAACTATTGTGCAAACACTGGTCTGGACTACTTTCTGGCAGCATCTGAGGAGTTAAAACAACTTTTTGGGTGAGCATTGCTTTGCCCTTTTGGATGGCAAAAGGTATTTGTAAGGTTTTTTGTTTTATTCTACTAAGTAATTCTAAGATCTATTTGCTATAACTGTAGTTATGACTGATCTATTTGATACACTGTAGTGTATTAGCAGAAAACTTTGATACAGGTTGAGGGTTGCCTGGAGGTGTAATCATGCCCCTCTGGAATGGTTTGTTTAACAAAACTCACTCCCATGACCAGGAATGCACAGACAACCTTAAGCACTACAGATATCATAGCCAAAGGAGATTTTCCTGCACTGAAGCTGTATTCTCTGTCTTTGGCATAGCTGCTGTGAGTATTGGAGGGCTTAATTAAAGGGGTTTGGCAGTGAAAGAATGATGCAGTCTGGAAGGACTTCATTGTGATGGAATTGAGTGAAGCTTTTTTTCTTGCGTGGGGGTGCACATGGCATGAAGGAAGGAGTGGATATGCACCTCAAGAGATTTAATATGTCTCCTGTTCAGTGCGGCTTCAGCTGCAGAACCTAGGGTGGTCTGGCTTTTGACAGCAATTAGGTGGGAGATGAGTGTAGCCTGGGTGTTTAATAAGAGGAAAATAAAAGTATAAAACCCTTAAGGGTAAGAAGGCTGTAAAATGAAGCACATACAAGATTTTCTACCATGAAGCAAGAAAGTGTTTTAGTATGAGAAGGGTAAAGGCAGATCTTGTTTTATATTGTTCATAAACAAAGGTATTCATGGCATGGGATGCTGTTGAAAACAGTGTCTGAATGCATATGCTACTTAATTCTTACTCTCTACTTCTCAGAACCTTGAGATCTTCTAGTCTTAGCATTCACAGACATGATATTGAGCCAAGGAAATAACTGTGTGTTATTCTTTTATCTCTCAATGTCCCAGGGTTTTGTTGATTGTGTTGTACCTTTACAGAGTACCTTTAGGTGTTAGAGATCATTGTTACCGCGATGGTTTGCACTCGAAATGCTACTTGTAGCTGGGCAGGGAGAAATGGACCTCTGGTTTCAACATCTGGTACACCTTGTTATGGGTCATGATTTGCAGCTTGGAAGATGCAACTAACAGCTTAGTGAGGGCAGCCACAGATATCTGTGTGTCTAGATTCCAAATCTTGTCAGCTTTAATAATTAGTGGCTACAATAACTTGAATGACCAGAGGAAATAATTATTTTCTATGCCTTCACCCCTTCCTTGTGGCTCCTTATAGCATATTCATCAGTGGTGCTATCATTTTTGTCCTGTCCCGTTATGTCACTGCAGCTTAAAAATACTCCTTGCTTTCTGGCACTAGATGCAGATGCATTCATTCATGTGGTCACCCCCAAATAAGCTGTGCTGTGCCAGTTGGCCTTGGGGCTAAGGAATAATTCCTCACTCTTTCTTTTTATTTGTATAGGCATGGAGGCCTTTGGTAATGAGAACAGGACTTCGCAATTGTTATTTTAAGGAGCTTGCCTGGTAGAAAATTATCTGCATAAACCCCGTGTTTTATGATAGCCATCATCACCGTCCTACTCAGTTGCTAATGGGACTTCTAGAAGCTCCTCTGCAGAGTCAGAAATTATGACTTCTAAAGAGCTCTTTCAGGAGCCATTGGTTTTTGGGGATTGTGCCTTTTCCTGTGCACTGAGGAAGACAAGGCATCATTTCCATAGCTTGGTCTTGCTGTCAGTCACCAGACAATGGAGGTCCTATACAAGCACATAGCTGGAAAAGCTTATGTTCTACCCGTTGACAATTGATGCCTGCTTTGTGGAAGCTTGACATTCCTCCACCAGTGCTGAAACAGAACATAGCTATCCAGAGTTATCAGTGTTTTCAGGAATTCCCAGAAGGTCATGGGGGGGAAAGGAAGACATTAAACTGACAAAAATCCCTTTAGCTTTTTAATCCAATAGTTAACATCTGCACCCTGTATGTCATAGCTGGAGAATTTAAAACTTACAAACAAATTCAATGAATTCTGTCTGAGTTGTCCCAGGTAGATATTCATAATTTATTAGTGATATAAAATACCAGAGGATGAGCTCCTAAAAAGGAATTCTGTCAGGTAATAGAAATACAGTACAGCCAAGCGGTTTTGAACAAGTTACCTTATCCAAATGCCTGATACCTAATGCTAGGAAGATTGTATAGGGTAAAATGAAGCCCAGTCACTGTCCTGCAGTAGGCAGCATGAGAGAGAGAAATGTTATCTGAAGACATCTGTAAAAAATTTAAAATGTCGAATGATGCATGAAAGCAGGAAGCTTGTTGCAGAAATTATTCATAATGATCTAATTTTCTTTGAATTAGTTGTAGCAAGCTTGCCAAAGGAACAACCAAAGGAAATATACATTAATCTCTCATTTGTTATCTTGTGACTAAAAGAAAAGAAAACATTCTTGCAAAATGTGATGTAAAAAGTCACAATTAAGGTTAATGGGGAGAAGAAATTCCCAGCTGTCATAATCGATTACAATGAACACCAGATATTCAGTATTGCTGCCTTAGAGGATTGGGGATTTCCACGTACTACTAACTAGATAAAAATTAAGTGTCTTGAATGCTTTGACCAAAAGTACGGTTTGTCTTCTCAGTACTCCATTCAAAGCCAGTAGACTCTATCAATTATAAGAAATATTAGGATTTTTCTGGTGGGAGAGAAAATTTTCGCAAGCTAACTGAAGGAGGTATGTGAGTCTTAGAAGAGCTGGGGAAGGCAACTTTTAAATAGAAAGGTTTCTCAGTTTTACCTACAGCACAGACACCACACTGCTACAATACAATGTTATCATTGTTTGTGCTATATTAGAGAAGTTTTAATGACATAAGGATATTTTGAATTTCTCTTAAATTCACTTTTGCCACTTTAATTAGATCTGTCATTTGTGGTAGAAGAGCCATTAAGGTTGTGTAATGATTACTGACATGCAGTATTTGATTTTTGAAAAGCCCAGTACAGTCGCTTCCTGAAAGGCACTGAATAAACAAATCTGCAAGCTGATGACTTCGTTCATCTCACAACAGAAATAATGTATTTGGGTCTAATGCAGGTTCCTTCAGCAATACTGTCACTGTATTTTAAAATTTGATTTCAAGAAAGCAACATGACATACAAAAAGTTAGTTGCAGTTCTTTGTTTTCCTCAACTACAACTTGTGAAAAAAAAGTGCATTAGAAACCATTCTCAGGGTACTTACAATGTTTTTGTTTTTACTGGAGGCAGTCCTTAGAACTATTGGTTTTTTCATGCTTTTTTATTCTGATTACCATTTAACATTTTCTGATGGACAACGGGATGATTTTTCTTCATTACTTTTTGCTTAGCTGCCCTGTGGACCACAAGCTGAAAATCTCTTGATTGGGCATATGGTATTTGACGCTGTACACACACACATAAAGTAAGCAGTAGTATATGAATAAGCACACCTGTTTGAAGTAGAAAAGTGGATAAGCTCTAAGCTGTTCCAGTTAGAAGTAGGTATATTCTTATTACTCCTGAAGACTCCAATGAATGTAACAAAAGTAATGCCCCTGCCTTAAAGTGCTTGGAATGCAAGATATGAGTAGGTAAATACAGCAAATATACTAAGTAGAAATAGGTGTATTTAAGCCTGTAGATGTCTAGTGGTAAATCTGCCTGTTCTAGAAGTCTAGAACACTGTAAATAATTTGCAATGTTTTGAAAACCAAAGCGAACCGAACCATCTTTAAATTTTGCTTGTTTAACTTTTCATAGTCAGTCCTTAATCCACAAAGCAGTACCTGATTTTATGTGAAATGTAAATATAAATTAAAATGTCTCTTTATTACAAGTGGTAGACAGAACATTTCACCATGTTTGTCTCACAAAAATTATAACATCTGGATTTTTTATGTGGCTAGTGATCATAATATGTACCTGCCCTAGATCAAATGTGCAGTGCAAAGCATAAAAAAAAATTGCATTGTTTGACTAAGCAGAGTTGGGAATTTTATTGATAATAAACAGTATGGGAATGAACACATAAAGCAATGTGACTATATTGTATTAAAGCAACATTATTAGATTATGCTTATATTATATGTCATAAACAATATTGTTATGTATTATTATATTATTAACAATTTATTATTAAATTATAACATAACCACAGTTCTCATCATTTAATATGTTCTGGCATAGAACATTTCTCATACTAGAGTTTGACCAGTGTCTATTCAAAAGCAACACTATTAATGTATCATCATATAAACCAGTTGCACATATTTTTTAATAAATATAACTTAGATAACATTAAAAAAAAAGGATTTATTTTTACTAGAAAAAAAAATCAGTTCAGGTTAGATAAATGGTAAATTTACCATCTGGATAGAGCAAACAAAACACCAGAAAATACAGATTCATAGGAAGATTTAATAATCAAAACATAAAATAAAGCATATATATGTAGTATGCTTTTTAAAAATATATTTTTATGTGTCTATATATATGTGCTGCATGTTGACTGTTGACCCCCTGAGCCTCAGATAATTTTCCATATTACATATTATGCACATGTATTTAATTTGAAAGGCACAACCTCTTACAGAAAGATACAGAAAATTTTGGCACTGAACAAACTTTGGCTAATTCTCAGCTCTATTTCATCAGGTTGAAAGAAAGCAGTATTTTGTGTAAAACTAATCACAAAGTAGGAAATCAGAATTACCGAACTTCTTTTTATGCCTAAGAAGCTAATGGCGCAGGGAGAAGTGATGTAAGGAAGAAGGGTTTCAGCCAGCTGCAAACTTTGTTAAAGCCTGTAACTTTGACAAATACTCTTCTGCTCAAAAGAAAGTGCAGATAATCCTTTTTATGCTGTAAAAGTGGTTGATGTGAGACTTATGAAAGGAAAGTGGGGTTGCTGGAGGATTTATTAAGCCACATAGCAGGTTAGTTTATCTGAGTGACTACACAGTTTCTGTAATTGTACATGGAGCTTGAACTCTGACCTGTATGTATTGAAGTGGAAAGCCCGGAGGAGTATTGAGTCTCACTAGGAAAAGGAACAAAGGGGCAAAGTTTGTGTGGTTCAGGACTTTGTGAAATTACAGTCGGGGGGTGAAACTATGCTCTTGTTTTTTCTTGCCTGGGGAATTTGAATATGCTGAGAGACTAGCTGAATTACAAGATAAATCTTAAATAAATACTTGATTTTAGAAATTGGAAAGAACTGTGGAGGTATCCCATTGGAATATAAACCTATTTATGTTTCCCAGGGAAATCAGATTTTGAAGCGGTAGGATGAAAAACTCAGTTCTTTTCTTGGGTGTCACAGCATTAGAGTCACAGCTGATAGGAACTCTGTCACGATCCATTTCTGTTGGACATACGTTTTTACAAATGGAATCTAATAAATTATTTGAGAAGGAAGATATTTACATCAATCCATTTCTTTTGTCCGTGAGGACATGTTCTAAAGATTATGCCTCACACCTAAAATAAGTCCTGACATTTCTTCAACTGCTTCTCTCCCCATTCACCATCTGGTTGAGACTTTAAAGCTTTTACCCAATAGGTAGTCACCATCCATCTCTGAAAAATCTGATTCTGACTCAGAAGGAAGAGAAGCAGAATAAGTTATTGTATAGAAATTTCCCAGAAACCCCCAATTTCTGCTTATGTTCTAACTTCATTCCTTTTCCCCCATACTTTTTTCACTTTTAAAGGTAGTGATCTGCCTATGCCATGGTATGGATAAGTCAGTCATTTAAACAGATGTTTCATTTGTTCTTGTATTTGCCGATCTTCTCCCCCATTTTTACAAATCCAATTGATTCCTGATCACCTTGACTTGACCAAGAAGATACCACCCATAATAAACATTCAGAAGAGGATGAGGTTTGGGAATATTTTTATTTCTTTATGTCTTTATTTAAGATGTTGATTATTGGCCTAATTAAGCCTTTTGATAAGGAGATGAGAATTGTCCCACATTTCCAGCCTTTGGAGGAAAACAATTGGAAGAAAACAGCTTATGAATGCTGATTTGATCTTATGACTGCAAAACACATAAACCTACTTGTTTATGGCTTGCTTTTCCTCCTTAAGTGCATGTAAGTAATATTCCATAGAGAGCACAGTAGCAAAGTTTGTTTCTCCACTGCCTCTAGAGAAGGTATAGCTCTTTACACACTGCAGAATAGTCCCCTTTTAAGTATGGCTCAGTGTCATGTTGATCAGTCTCCTGATGCTGTACAGAATTTCTGGTATGCAGTGCTGTTTCTATTGATAGTAAGGTATGCCTTCATATGGGTATGCTGCAAGTGAAGACTACCGTGGATAAAAATTAATATTACTTCTATTCTCAAGAACACCAATACTGACTTAAGGATACAATGAAGTTTGTGTCTCTTGCTTTGGCTTTGTCCACTTGTTCTGAGCAGCTAGTTCATTCTCACATCCTTAATCCTCCTGCCAAGACATCCTAACATGACCTTGGCTCAGGGACTCAGGATGGGAATTTCCAAAGTCCTCTGAAAGCCCCCTTTGGGGCCTGTTAGGGGGAAGACATGAAAGATTTGACTGCAGTTGTAGGAAGTACTCCTTGTAATTTACTCTTTCACTTTGAAATTGCAGGTATACCCTTATTTCCATCCATCCCCTTGTCAAATTCTGCTACTCAGAAAAAATTGATGCAATAGATTCACAGTGAGTTGGAATAAGTTTGCTTTCACTGTTATCATTTAAGGTGGCTCTCACTTCTTTTCCTTCTATCTGTTTGCTTTCATTCCATGTAGTGGATGTTTCATTTTTCCTGTCTTTCCAATACTACAAGGAAGAGGTTGGCAGCTCAGTCACCTTTGAGTATAACTGTGAGAAAAACAAATCTTATGATACTGGAATTATTGATAATTGCAGCTAGGCTAATCTTAGATGGCATTATTATAATATTGTTCCTATACATTAGTTCCATATTCTTCCTATGAGAAATGCAACAAAATATTTACAGCTCCATCCTGTTGTGGTGTTGCCCACATTAAACTAGGAAAGGATGGCAGGCAGGCAAAGAGGTTCACAAGAACAACAGGGCACTTAGTTTGGGTTTAGTGGACAGTAGAACCACAGTATCTGTGATGCAGCTGTCTAGACAGATGAGTTGACTAAGGATTGTACATGTAATTTACATACTTGAAATGGGTAGTGATGTGATTATCTATTGGTATGTGTCATAGGAGAGCTAATTTGCAACGTGCCTCTGTCCTAGTCAGTTTACCTGGAGGCCATAACTTACTGGGCAATAATTTTCAGTGTAAATGCAAATGCCTTTTACCTTGCTTTACAAAATAGGTGATACTTCTGGAAACATTCACTTATCTGCCAGTGTGATAAGAGGTTAATTTATTGCTCCAGTGTAGCCACTTGAATCCCTATGATCCGCTGCACCTGCATGTCTAGTATTCCTACTTGGAGGCAGAAGTACTGAAGGATGGAACAGTTCGTTGGTACTCAAAAATGTAAGTGGCAAAACATTCAGGCAATTGGTAACTCAGTGACATTTTTCTGTTAAGGCATGTAACAATATTTATTTTTCAGGTGCTCAGCTGGACTTATGAAAAAAAGCGTCAATCTCTGTTGAAATATCTGTTGGTCCTGTTCAGAAAGCTGCAGCAGGAAAAATAAAGAGCAGGCTGTTGCTTTCAGGAGATTAAATCAACATACACCGTACTGGCTTCTACAGTAGCCACCCTCCTTGCCTTCTATTTAACTTTGGATCTGGGCCCTTGGCTGAAGCAGTTGAAACACTGCTTTAGCTATAGAGAATGCCTGTTGATATATATAGCAAATACACTGTTTGCTCTCCTTTGTATGTGCTACCACTGTACGTTGGGCTGACTGACTCAGATGTTCATTGCCTCTCAGCTTTTGCCACATGGAGCTGGAATGGATCCTAAAGTGTGTTGCTAACTATTATTTTCCTCACATAGCCATACGAACAAGACGGATAATCTGAAATTACTGCTGAGGCCCCAGCTACTTCACTGCAGGCAAAGAATCCACCTTTTTTTAATATTTTCCCCAAAACAGTGAAGCTCCCAACAAGAGAGGTAGCTGCAGTTCAGAATTTGCCTTTTTCAGTGCCATTAATGATTCTGGCTTTCAACAAGTTCTCATTTCCAAACGAACATGCATCAGTGAACACTTAACATTGAGCCCTTAAAAGGGGATTTGAGTGGACAAAAAGATGAAACCACTCATACCATCACTAAGTCAAATGAGGAGCCACCTGTTTCTGCCTAGGCAAAACGGACCATCAGCTATAGGCCTGCAGTACTCTGTTAGGCTGCCCTTCGCTTGCTCTCAAGGTTCCCACAGCTGCTGGATTCTCACTGAAGGCATCTTGCCCATTAAAATAGCATCTCCTTGGTTAAAGAAGGGACAAATAGACTGCTACCTGTAGGCAGTGATTAATTATTACAGACTAATGCATCCACACAGGTAAATGCCTAAGAAGGGCCACTCAGGATGTAAAAGCTTACTTTTTCAGAGGGGAATACTCCTTCAATCCACTCAACAGTGATAATGCCATATTACTAGCTTCATTAAATCGCTGTATAACCTTAGTCAGAAATTGAACTGACTTTAAAAATTGTGGGGAAACTGTCAGATGCTACTTTTAAGGTCCAAATGTCTACAAGGGAAATGAAATTGATAAGACATACTGTGCCCTGTAATTGTAAAAGACAGTTGGACATTGCAGAAACCGAAATCTATTGATCATGCAGCATAGATGGACTGCTTAAAAGAAAATCTGGTCTGCAGAAATGGTTGGTTAAATTCTCCTATGTGTTTTAAGAGGGAGGTATTATAGCTAATAGTCCTTGTATAAATATACTGATGCTGATCCAGGGTTGACTTTAAACTGTGAGGGCTTTCAAACGGTTCCTGTGAAATTACCTGCACAGTACCTGATCAACAGGTGCTCGAATATTCGGAGCCACCGGAGGCAAAGTTCTATTGATGAGCAACCAGTATTTATCTTCAGGGTCTAATAAGACAGCAAGAAGGCAGAAGATGCCAGACATCATCTGCACTAGTGCTCCTTGCATTATCCTGTTAAAATATAGACAGAAATATGGGTACTGAATACCAGGAAAGGAAAGGAAAAATAGATTTTAGATTATTGCAAAGTCAGGAACACGGGATTATGTAGTCCAAAACTCCTGTGGAAGACCATTATTCTTCTCTTCTGGTGTCAAAAGGTATTTTTCTTTCTGAACATAGAAACATTCTGCTATGAGTCACCTTATTCCCAAACTGAGTTGGATTAATTGGAGAAAATACAGTATTAATCTTTTTCTTAACATTTACCAACAGTAGTTGGAAAAGATTAGCTAGTAAATGCCACACAAATGACTAGACCTTGTGTAGAAGAAGTACCTTCCTCAAGCAAGGGTTGTTTACTTCAAAAGTAGGCACCCTGAATTTGTTTATACTGTTCTGCCTGCAGTACTAACAAGTCACATAAGATTCATGCATGTCTTAGTCATACTGAGTCTTTTCCTCTGGCATATGTATGAATTCCCTCACTTAAAAAAATACTGACCTGGCCTTAATTTAGTCCATCCTTTATACTGATCAGATCATTTTTTACGGCCATAGGATTCAGGATGTAGTAAAACTTTCAACTGACAGCTTAGCTCTCAGGAAAAGGAAAACACCAGGAGAAATACTGGAGATCTAGATTGGCAAATGGCCTTTTTTGATTCTAGAATATGCATCTGGAACAGGTGGAGGTGAACCAAAATAAAAGAGATACGGCCAATGTCCAAGAGAAAATAGCTAACAGGGTGGCAACTGAGTGGTCACAGACTTAGCAATATTATTTCAGAAAGACAAATTCACAGTATTTAACATACTTGCCACTGGTAAATGATTTAATGAAAATCAAAATAAAATTAATCAGGTAACTGATTTTCACAGTGGCCAAGATAAAGAAAACTATCTGAGCAAAGGACCTGTTTGTTTCTCCCATCATGAATACTGCTGGACTGTGTCTCAAGCTCCCTTGAAGCTAGAAATAAGGAAAAGCCCTTTATCTCTTTGATTAAAGACCACAGTTGTAACTTGGTATTACCTTGCCTATGCATGCGACATCAGGTAAGAGAAAATCATATTCAATGAATACTATGGTTCTAAGGAAAAAATTAAGATGTAGGACCAGTTTACTTCATCCAAACTATATAATAAACACTTCTTCCATTCATGTTTTGCAGTGGCAAATAATTTGCTTATTTCTTCTGTGATACCTCTGCCATTGTTTAATCCTGAGATCTATGTGCTTATGAATTTACCAATCAATTAGTCTATAAGTCACCTGGAAGATGACATCCACTGTGCTCACATTTATTTTCTTTCTCTTGTAGTTTACTGGAGATTTAGCTCCTCAGAGTGCTGAAGATTGACTGTTAGGAGTAACCCAACAATAAGGGAGTACCAGGCGGTGTATTTCTTGCCATAATGAGATTGAGACTTCCTTCCTGGTGAGTGGACAGCTGAATGACTCAGCCATCTATCAAATGAAGATGGAGAAATTGAGGTGCCTGGAGAAAACAATTACTTGTTATGGATACCAGTTGGTATGGCATGGTTACGAATCATGAAGTAAGCAGTTACTTTAGAAAGAGCTGAAAGAAAACTATGCAACATTTCAGCACTAACCAGGGCACAGGTCACTTCGCCGTGAATCTTAGAGATACAGTTAGCATGATTTCCAATAACTGGTCAAAAGTGATTCCTGCCTTCAAAGTTCTAATCCCAAAAGGAGATCAAAGTTACAAACTCTACTACAGAGGAAAGATTTCTACCACATAGAATTATTTTTTCCAAGTATGTAAGAGACTTGGTCATCTCCTTTATTCAGAGAATGAAATTTACACTACTTTTCTTTGGTTGAAATTTAGATTGAAATCTTTGGTAATTACTAAAGGAACTGTAGTAATTGCTATAATGGCTAAGGTAGTGTCTGTGTCAGAGGTAAGAAATGAAACAACAAAGCATTCTCTGTCTTTGGACAGTGGAACCAAGCATCAGCATTACCATCTGTTGAGAAGACCGGAGATAATTTTTAATACATTTATGCTGCCATTGTACAAAAGGGAAAAAAAGGCAAGGATAAATCTTTGAATAAATATTCTAATTTTTTATTTTGAATTCTTAGGTAAAACAAGTAATTGGGTTTACCTGAAAACCACAGTAGAAATAAATATATTAAGAGATAGCCAATAGACCTTTAAGACAAATAGGCCTCAGCTTGTGTTTTGACACTAGTTCGTTGAAGGAATATTAATGAAGAAAAAAACAGCAAGGAGAACTGTCAGACATGACTAACAACAGAAGTGAGAGATGAGCTAGGATCTTCTAGGAGCACAGATGATAAAGGGATAGATTCCAGATAACAAACATAGCTACAGCCAAATGCTTTAACAGGGCGTGATAATTTTATATTAATAATAACAATAGAAGAGCTTTTCTCTGAAACCCCATTCAGTTAGCCCTGAACTGATGTTATGAGGAGGTTCCCACTGCAGATATTTTGAGATCTTCTTAAAGAATTTTCTTGAAAAGTTGGTAAGTTAGGCAGGATTTCTTTTCCCATAGACTTACCAAAAAATAAAGACACTTTAAGTCCAGAAGAAGCTTTAAACCCTGTTAAATTCCTTTCATTTATATTTCATAAGTAATATAATTTGTATGTATCCAGTTATGAATACATTGTGAATTACGGGGATTTGATTATTTGTTTAAGTGTTATACTCTGTAAGTAGGATTGTAGAGTGATGTTCTTTCCAATTTATTGTTGGTGTTAATCTAATTTCCCTGAGGATGTTCATGGGGAAATCTTAGTTCCCAGCTTGTCTTTTGGTTAGTGTTTGCATTCTCTCTGTATAACCTTTACGAAACTCTGTATAAATTCTGTAAAATTTTTTTCTTCATACTCTTCACATTCTTTGCATTTTGCTGATGTTGTGGAATTCAACTGAAAAAGAAAATACAATAGTAAAGCAGGATACTGATCTGTTTGTTTCGTTTGAGAACTAACCCTTGTTTGTCCTGTTTTCGTGAATAATTCCAATGCAGTCAATGGCTACAGAAAGCATTGCTGGAGACTTCCACAGTACTTATGTTCTGTGCAGCTCCTGGCTTGCTTTCTGAGTAGGATCAGCTTTCAAAGACACAGCACTTCAGTGAGAGATACAAGTGGCTGTCCCTTTGAAAATGCAGATACTTTTCTATATCTGTCTTAGCATACCTGACTTTAGATACTGAAGTTACAAACTGTTATTTATGCATACGCATTCAAACACCCTGGTGAATGTATGCATGCACAGTCAAAACTATTTTCTTTGATGGGAATTCTGAAAGTGTTCTTCTAAAAACCAGTAAATTCTGCTTTTTCATTATTGTGAAACAGCTTTCACAATGTGAACAGCTTTTTTATTGTTACATGTACAGGTTACTGGATGCCAATTACTTTTATCTGTACCGCCCCACCTTTTATATGAAAAAGAGGTATTTCTGCTACTGAAGAAACTCTTTTGATTTGCCCTTTTTTTCCACAGACTGTTGGTGTTACCTTATTATTTTCTAAGCTTGCATTTCCATTTTTCCATATGTTCAATACATCCTGTGTTTTACTACAATTTTTGATATGACATTCCTGAAGAATCACTTTCATCTCTAACAAAAAGCATCTCATTACAGGTTCTTGGCATTCTTTCTGAAAAAAAAAAAAAAAAAAAAGTTGTAATAGTTTTACAGTTAAAAAAAGAATAAGTGAATGTAAGATATAATTTACAACAAAGTGGCTGATTTTTATTTACTGGATATCTCTTCTTACTCTTCAAATACTTTTAAATATCTGCCAATATTGTCTGTGAGAGCTAACACCATAAAGGCCAGACAATATGCTAAGACAAGGTGAAACACAGTGTCTTGGTGAAGAACATTTAAAAAATAATTAATTAGGATAGGGATTTGGAATATAATTAAACATAGTAGAATTAAATTAGTATTATTCTTAGTTGTTCTAGCAGTTTCATTCAGAGATCTGAATTCAGAATAGGTAGGGGAGAAGAGAAAGTAGATATTACCTGCATTTCTCAAATTAAAGAACAAGAAGCAGAGGTACTGATTTCTCCAACAAAGCCAAGAATTAAGTCCCAGGTATCTGACTTTCATATCAGACTGTCCCAGTTTAAGAAAAACCTTCCTGACATTACCAGGTATTAAATCAGCCATTACAATGGATTAACCTCTCTGGCTCTGTTCAGTTAAGAGAATGTATGTGCAGATGGCAAAAGCAGAGAGATGCACAGGTAGATGCTGACAGTTACCCTTCGTGTTCTACTTCTCCAGTATTTTATTCCATTAAATAGTGCATGGTGTTAAATAATCATCTTTGGAAGTATTTTCTTTGTCACTTTTTTTCCTCCAAGTTACAAATGAATGCCCACATTGTTTTAGCAATGTTTGCTTTGCTAAGATAATTTTGGATCATCCCTTTTAATTGAGGAATTTTAATAGCAGTGATTCAATAAAAATACTTAATACCTGCTTAGATAATTTATCCTAAGTACTTGAACTAACAACAGAACTGTTCCTTCCAAAGCAAGTTATTTGATTTCTGAAACTTTTCTCCAATTAGACCAAGGCTGCCTTAGGAGAAAGTTGCAAGTAAAGACATGAAGCTACCATATTAGACCAGTTATGGTCAAATTTTAAGTTTACTTACATCCTCATCTGTGTTTGCAGTATATAAACTGACATCAATGTCCTGAAAGAAAACAAGAGTTAGAATTATGAACATGAACTAATAGATTTAGAGATAATACAGCTACCTCTGCAAGACATGGATTCGAAGTTCGAAGGCCAAGTCCATCCAGGTACTGGGAGCCAGCAAGTCACCTAGTAACCTGCAGGATGGGCTTCACTGTGAGGAGGACTCATCAGAATCGAGTCCCACAATACTTTCTCCAAAGGAGCTAACTCCCAAGCCCACTGCCCCTTTTCTTAGAAAATGTGAGAAAGAAAATAAGATTTAATTCTAGAGTTCACAATATTTGGTCAACTCCAGTTCCCTTTAACCTTCTATTCCTGTGCTTCCACCAATGAAGCAACATTATACAAATACCATCCCTTTTCCTGCTCCATGTTACTGGCCCTTCTTAGCTGAGTACAGTGCTAAATATTTGATTATGTCTGCTCCTATGATTATATGAAATGCTGACTTTTTAATGAACTTACTTTGGACGTCTGGATCAGCTCCAAATCTTTCAGAACTTCCGTCCACTTGCAATGACCTGCTGCTGTCTTTGGTACGTAAGCACTAGAACAGAAGAAAATCAGTGACCATTAGGCAGAACAGTAGGTATACACAATGTTTATGCCAAAAAGAGTCAGAGATTATTAAGATACTACAGATACGTTGTTTACATGTATATACGCATATGGTAAATATGTGAGGCAAATATTTTTGATAAATCATAAAATTGTATAGATACATTAAAACTGTATCTCAGAGTCTCACATTGTATAAACAGACAATGTGTTTTTTAAAAAGGCCAGTTTTATAGAACACAATGCAAGACAAATGTTCAACTACTTAATGTAAAATACCTACAATTTTTTCAAAGTGTACAAAAAAATCACATATTTCAAAGTCTCTTATACTGAAAATTCCCCCACATGGAATTTCTACCTTAATCCGTGTAGAAATATTTGCCATTTTAGATGTACTTTTTTTGTGTGCAGGAAAGCTTCCTTCTGCTATGCATAAGATTTTGCTAAAAGTGAACCACTAAAGGGTGGAAGGAAAATTTCCTTCCCCTTGGAAGATTTTTGGAATGTAAATTGCAGTTTTAATATGTCCCCACTTGAATCCTTAATTTGGATGCCTTTCAGTACTGCTGTACTATAAATAATATACATCAATGTAGGGAAAGACAGACCAATTGTTTTGGGAAGTTGGTTTAAAACAAGCAGTTTTTAAACATGTAAGACTTAACCAAAGGCTCAAAAATTACAGGATTTTTGGGCAAGGAAAAAAAGGGGGGGTTTAAAACAAGAATCAGAGGACACTTACTATGTTTTTGCCAGGGGGAGAGAGAGAGAAGAAGTATCAGACCTTAACAAAGAGATTTGACTGAAGGGGCGCAAGTGGCACATATAGGCCCTAGAAGCCAGGCCAGTTTTCTAAGACAGAAAACTGGAGTGAGAATGGAAGGAGGTGTCTTATATACATGATTCAGCATACGTATTTAGAAATGTTCACGTGGTCGTTTTTTCATTGCAAAAACATATGGCAATTGATGGAGGTCTTTAAATGCAACAATTCCAACTTGAGGGTTATCACAGAGATTAGGGCCAAGATGCAGTCTTGACCAGACTGAGCCTAGTCAAAGACAGAATAAAGTAAGAGACTGTGGCCTGTGAAACAATGGGGGATTGCATATCATGGCAGGAGAGATTCCACTCCCTAAACTCACTGGAGGCAAGTTAACAGCTGTAATATTAAAAGTAAGTAATTTGTATTTACTATCTAATTAACACTGATTTTGTAGTTACCATAGGAAGAAGATGATTAGTCCCATCTCATTCTTTAAAAGGCTGTTCAGAAGAAGATACAGCTGATATTGCAGACAAATACTTTTCAGGTGTGTTTTCTGAAAGACACAATCAAGATGATATCTTGTCACAATCTGATTTCACAGAATTTTGCTTTAGTACTGACTTACGTAACCAATATGATATGACATCCAATCAAGACAAGACTACCTGTTGAGTGTAGATGAAAGACCAACTGGTTTGTACCTTACAGAAATATATAATCACTTTACAAAACAGTTGGTGGAAAATCAGGTGCTGAAGATACACTTATTTATCTGTCCATACTGCAGACTGCAGTTTAATGCAGGGACAATATTAAAGAACTTCTGTTTTGTTTTCCATCCTGGCGATCTTTCCTCTGGCTACCTTTTGCCACCCAAATTCTAGGAATTACCCACAACTATAACATTACCTACAGTATTGTGGTTGCAAATATATGAAACTCTGCAATGAATACATCAAATGCTATAGTTTTGTGTATAGAAACATAATATATAGATATAGTATATGTTTATACTTTTTACATAGTCTATGTACATCTAATAGTGGGAAGTGACGCATTTAAGAATTTTGTCAGTGGAGTCTAGCAATTGGAAATAAGGAAGAATTGAGAGCTGTGCATTGACCATCAGCAACCGTTTCACTGTGCACAGCCTGGGAACCTTTGTTCCAAAGTCTGGAACATTTAAGCTGATACACTTCCTTCACAGAGCTAGGTTAATTATCTGCAACTGTGGTTTTGATCAAGGGTTTATTTCTCATATGTGCAACACTTTCATATTAACTGACTCAAATGCTGTTTCTTTAGCAGTATTTTATTTATGCATTAACTTGCAAGTGAATATTTAAATATGGGCCAAAGAACATCATAAAACAAGAGCTAGCACAGTGCAGAGGTAAAACTATGAAAATCAATCCATACATTGTCAGGTTTGCAGCTAACTTGCTGAAAGCCATGTAACTTTTATTAAAGCACCTACTGGCAAAATCAGGAGAGTAATACTTACATGTGTCACAGGGGACTTCTGAAGAGTATTTATAACGAATATTTTTTGCTCTTTTAAATAGAAAATGTTTTAAATACATTGCAATTGTTTTGTTTCCAAAACCCAAAGATATAGCCTAAATAGTATAGTAACCTAATCACTACATAAATTTCATATCTAATAATGGAAAGCAGTGCCAGACCCTTTTATCACCTGTTTGTGTCCAAAACCCGTTAAATAAGTACTATGTAAATGAATGATAAATAGGTAATCTAAATTAAAATAAGGCCAGAGCAAGTAATATCTATCTTCTGAACTATTTCAGTGTGGAACATGCCATGCTATTGTTACCCAAAGCATGTATAAAAACAAGGATCAACCTATTCCTGTTTCCACAACAAATGGAAATCAAAAATATGTGAGTATTAAAACAAAAATATTAAGTATATATAAATAAATATTTTCCAAACATACAGGAATGTAATGGGAAAGAAATATTAACTGCTTGGCTATGATCAAAAGAGCTAAGTAATTTTGTTATGTGACAGAAAGGCTGTAACCTTTCCACATTTAATAGTTTGGTCTGAAATTTGTCATGGTGATGGTTTTGGGTTTTTTAGAATCTGCATACTACCTGTTTTGATTTGACTTGCCAATCCTTAAAAAATACCCTTTTTTGGTTTTTGGCCATTTTTTTTATGTAATTGTATTTCAAAAGTAGCCTTACAGGGAAACTCAAAGTACATTTAAAGAAATTTAAAATCTGATTTGTTGGATGCAGCTGAACAAAACAGGTTTTAATCCTGTGTTTAAATTTTTTAAAACCTGTTTTAACAAAATTACTGAAAATTTATTAGAATCATTTTACAGTAGGTAAATATTTTGATAATTTTACAAGCCGGTTTTTATCAAATGAGATGAGGTGGCTACAAATGAAAATATTAAAGACTTATGTTGGGTCATCAGCACTTACCAGCTTTGTGTTTCATAATTAGTATTATGGGGCCTTAAAAAGCTGATTTTTAGAAGGAGTTCTAGTCCAAAACCATTGTCAAATCTATGCTGTAGTACAAAGTGTTCAAGGTGAGGAAAATAATACATTACAGTACCTTATGAATAATGGGCTGGGGTTTTCATGAGTTTGTAATTTGTTTCCTTTTTTTAATAATTGTTCACTGTGATGACAATGGAACACTGTGTTCTTAGTGATTAATGAATTGTCTTCATCTTTGGTTTTCTTAAATATAATAGGTAACTATTTTACTATAATGAAACAATCATTGCTAATTTAAAATAAAAGCTTAAGTTTTAGAAGTAATAGAGAGCTTGTACTGATTGTAAAATATATAAAATATGTACCACATGCATGCTTTAAAGTGTATTCCATTTGTTTATAGAGAAAGAGATTCTTAACGTCCAGTAGATCACCTAACACGTTCCTTTCACCAGTTCAGGGCCATTTTCTACTTGAATTTTTTAATTATTGCATCCAAACTATTATTCAACAAGACAAGGAATGTTAGCTCACTCACATGCTTTGGCAAACTATTCTCCTGCCTTGAACACACATTGTAATTTAAAAATTTCCTTTGGCTACTGTCAGTTTTTCATTTCTTACTCTGTTTAATCATTAACCAATTCCGCTCTGTCTTCATTATGTCTCTGACACTTACTCTTGTTTTATGGAAGATTGAACTTTGGACAAGGGAGCAGATCATATTTAAATACATATAGATTTTTTTCTGTAGTTTGTGTCCAGATAACTTACAATTCTAGGTTAAGGATTAAAGCCTTTGTAAGTGAATATATGTTATTCAAAAATGCAGTTGAGTGTTATGATATATGCAATAATCTGTTTGGAAAAGGAATGCTGTTTTTTTACAATGAAGTTAAAATTAAGCACTTCCAGAGTGGTTACCACTGAGCAAAAACCAAGCCACAGTAGTACTGTTTTCTCTTTAAAGAAACAAAAGTATAATCAAATGACAAAACTTTTCTTTAACAAGGCAGAAACAGTTGCTGATTTTCCTGGTTCGGCTGTCACAAAAACTGTAATCTAAGTCAAAAGAAAATATTCATAGCTCTTTACAGTATTTAAGTTACATGTGAAGAAAAGTACTGAAAGCTGAAATTACATGTATCTGCCTATATACCATATATCTAAATTTCTTTATTAAGATTTGCTTATAAATTTCTCAGTGAATCCTTGAGATGTGGTATTTATAACTAGGAAATTTTAGTTCCTGTGCAAGTTGGTTTTATTTGCAAAGGTCCACTATTTTTTTTGCTTATTTTGAACGGTATTTTTATTCTTAGAGAATTTAGATCCTGAACCCACCAGTCCTTGACCGCTTCTTGTTTATGTGTGCATACACTGTCAATGCTGTGCTTCAGTCTAAAACAGCTCTTTCCTTCGTTGGGATCCCTCTTGGATAATTACGTAGACCTCAGTCTTCTCTCAGCCTACATTTTGCTAGACCATTTTACTAGGTCTGGTCAGGATGGAGTTAATTTTCTTTATAGTAGCTGGTATGATGCTATGTTTTAGATTTGTGACCAAATCGGTGTTGATAATTCACCAATGTTTTAGCTATTGCTGAACAATACTTGCAAGGCCTTCTCTTTTCCTCATTCTGCTGCCCCCTACCACCCCCAGCGAGTAGGCTGGGGGTGCACAAGAGGTTGAGAGATGACATGGCTGGGACAGCTGACCCAAACTGAGCAAAGAGATACATCATACTATATAACATCATACTCAGCATTACTTATTAAACTGTCTTTATCTTAATCCCTGTTTTTTTTCTCATTTTTACCCTTCCAGTTCTCCCTCCTGTCTGGCTGGGGTGGGGAGTGAGCATGTAACTGGGTGGCTTAGCTGCCAGCCAGGGCAAACCCACTACAATCATACACTGCAATCTCTTGCAGACATTTGCCTGCATTTCCATGATCTTCCTAGCAGTCCTTACCTGCTTCATTTTTCTTGAAAACAAGTGACTAGAATTATACAACATACTGAGATCTCACAAAGGATTTAGAAACTGGTGCTAATATTTTCACCTTCCATGGGGATCAGGGAAATGGCTAGTGCCAGTGTTTTCTTCGTGACCGTATCACACTGATGGCTCATCCTTCAATAATATGTTTCCCTGCCAGAACTTTAAGTCTATTTCTTTCAGAATCCTGAAATGTCTGAAAAGTCTCTTACTATTTGCAAAAAAACTTCCCCCCCCCCCCCAAAAAAGACCAAACAACAAAAAAAACCCACAAAAACAATGAAGTCTAACCTGCTTAATCTTTAGTTGCTCTCAATTTATCCCTAACTTCTTGTCCTCTAGCACACAGCTTTTCTCTTGATCAGTCCTTTCTCCTTTTGCCTCTGGGCTTTCTGGCTAGTTGCAACAGTGCTGAAAAACATCACTAGTCCTTCCATTCCTTACTCCTGTAAGCAAATCATCCTCCTCAGACTGTTCTCTCTTGTGACACCTTGTATTCCATTTTCGTTCATCTTTGGCTTCTTGGTTTCCCTCTCTATTTTGTGTGTATGATGTGTTTTGCTCTTCCCATATTTGTTGCCACATAATGTTTTGTTTCTGCCCATTTCTCATCTTCATTCTCCAGTGCAATATACCTCCTCTTGCACATTATTTATCCTGTTTTAGTCAGTCTCTACTTCTGCCTTGTTCTACAGATGTGTCCCCTCAACTCTTTCTCTTTTACTTCTTGTGCAACAAAGGGCTGTAGACTCTTCTTTTCTCTGCTACTATTGCAAATTTCCCTCTGAAATTGTGCCATCACCTCCAGCTGTCTCTGGTCCTTGGACATTTTATTGAGCAACATCTCAGGCATAGTGTTTTTTTCAGATCCATATTCAAGTACTGTCTACATCGTGCAGTGCTGAGTTCTACACCCATTCATTTGTATTGTTTCTGCAATTCTTCTCCTTCAGTGTCTCTTTTGCCACAATAATTATAGCCTCCTTTAGAGAACTCTGCCTCTTCACCCAACAAAATCTCATCCTATGGTTCTTGTTCTGCTGTTCTGTTTGTTGGCTCCACTAATTAATCTGTCTTCTTGTGCTAGGGCAATCCCTTTCAAGGGGTCAAATCATCAAGCAGCTGCACAACTAGATTGCTGCATCTATTTAAGGTTGTGTATTGTGCATAATATTTGAGCTCCTTCTTTATGCTCAGAAGCATAGAGAGCATTTTAAATGTCAGAATCTATAAGATTGGGAAGAAAACCAGATAGTTTTCCCATTTGTATCCTAGTCTTGTTAAAGGAAGCTTTTTTTTTCTTTTTTTTTAAAGATAATTTTTCAGGAGAGAAGCGATGGACAGTAAAGATTTCATAAACTAATGGAAGTGCCTAAAAAAGGAATGGAGCCCACAAAGAAAGCAATACTTCTGAACTAGATAGATGTTTCAGTATTGAGCCCTTAAATAAGTAATTTTGAAATCAAATTTTCATGGATCATGAGTAAGTTTTAGAGGAAAGACATGTTCTTAGCACCTTGATATGAAGTAAAAGCTGGAAAACACCACAAGTCAAGGGAGAAGATTCATTGAAGGATCTCTCAGCTCTTTCATTCCTAAGTTGCTCTAGACAGTTTAAAGGGAACAACCAAAGGGAAACAAACAAACAAAACCCTGAATATGAATTAGAGTCAGGATGTATTTATTCTGATGGGATAGAATTCAGAGATAAAAACAGAGAACCACATGAATGTACTCTGAGACGAAGAGAAACCCTGTAACAGATGCTACCTCTAGGTGCAGCTCGCTAAACACACCTTGAGAGAAAGTTCATTTGTGTGTTCCAGTATCAACAGAAAGTAATTTCTTTCTATGGTGTGATCCAGTACCAAGACCTTAAATTCTTTCCCAATTTCTACATAGGCTATTCCCATCTATTGAAGGAACATATTTTACAACCCTGGTAAGTTCTGTTCTGAACACCATTTCATGCAGCAACCCTTAAAAAGTTGCTTCTTTGCTATCATGGTGCCTGAATCCATTATGATTCCACAGCCATTTTAGTTCTTCTTCTCCCTTCCTACCCATCTTTGCGTAGAAGCCTAGGAAATCAGCCCTCAAGCTCTGCTAGGTGTTACCAGGAGCTCTCTTCCTCAAGGTCTGAAGGCAAAGAGCGAGCTTTCCATGTTTCTATCTAGTTTGTACTTACTGATCCAGAAAGGAAGTCAGTGGAATTACTCAGTGTTTAACTGAATCACATGCTTGAATGCTTGTCTGAATGAGAGCCACAACATGACTTAGGTTGTTATAACTTCGAGCTTTTATTCCACAAAGATAAAGTTCTTCCTCAGAAGTTTTGTATTTAGTTAGTTAGGCCTGTTAAAGCATTTTTGCAGCTGCTATTTTGAAATTGGGCATTCTTTAAATATTATTCCTATCTGGTTACTTCCCTTTCACCACAACCACCCCCAGCTCCTCCCCCTGCCCAGGAACCACAGCTTTCCTTGTTTTTGTTGTATAGTGGCAACTCTCCTGTGGAGTACTGTTCTACCTAGCTTATTCTGCTTGTATGTGAGTCGTGTTGACCTTCAAAAGAGTTTTCTCAGTACTCAGTATAGCAGAAAACTCTTTCAGTTTAATCACTTATGCATTTATGTGTTCTTGGTTTGCTTAAATACTTGTTGATATGCTTTTGACAGTCACACAGTAGGACTTCCTTCTTCTATATGGTCCTGCTAACTGGCATTTATGCCAAAAAGTAAAGTTTGCAATGCCTGTTTGAAAATTCTGGCAAAAGGTCACAAAGTCATTGTTATTCCGCTCAATACCTTAAACATCACAATTTGAAATGTAAGAAGTTAAATATTTCCTTTGACCTTTTTTTGCAAAACATGCTTGAGTCCTGCAGCTCATATCATTGCCTCATGAAGATGTGTCCTATACTTGGCTATAGGCCTGAGAGGAGGTTTGTCCTTGGTGCAAAGAATGATTTTATACCTTTCCAAAGAACCTTACAGTCACAGTAGCAGTGCAGTATTTAGGGATAAATATTACTAGTTGAATATAAGTATGAATATTATAAATTAAAAACGTCCCTTTTAGTCCATCTGCTTTCACTAACTTGTCAATCACAGACTCAGAACAATGCATTCTCCATGACCACAGGCCTCTTCCATTAATAGCTCTGCTTGAAATAGGGGTGCAATGTCCCTGTTTACATGACTGAGAGACCAGGACATCAAACACATTGCTTACTCCATAGGTTAGACTTACCCCTTGCCTGCCAATTCAGGATCTCTCTTAAGTGTTTTTTCCCAGCTGGCAAAATCCAGCCAGAAAAGAAAGCTAATACATGCTTCTTTCTTTTCACATCCTTCCATGTAATGTCAGTCTTTTCAAGTAATCAATCAGCTATTAAATTATGAAACATCAACTTAATGTTTTCCTGATGCAAGCATATATGACACTAATGCTAGGTATACTTGACAAACACTGTGATTGATAAGCAGAGAAGACCCAAGTTTTGGTAGTGGCAAAATTAATGAGTTAAGGGCATACTCAGTAAAGTAAAAAGGAAGTACACAGCAAAAAACTCATTTGTAGGGCACAGATGGTTAGCTTTGATCATTTATCCCAAATGACCCCCCCCTCAGGATGCAATATGCAATAATTAGTGAAGAGGCCTTTCAGAGTATACTCGCCTGGATTAGTAAGCAGTTGAATCACAGGAGATCAAAAATGTAAAGGACATTAATTAAGCACACAAAAAAAGAGCCAAAACTAGTCAGCAGTGAGGTTTGTTTAGCAAAATGTGTCCTGATCTATATATGCCATTAGGCACTCCCTGTAAATATTATTTGTGATATTTTTATGCCAAGCAACAAATATCCAACAGGGAACAAAAATACAATTAGGGGTAAAATAATATCCTGCATTTAGGGGCAGGATGTTAACCTCTAAAACAGTGTCAAACACAGAAGAAACTTATACAGCAGAAAATAAAGGATGTAATACTGATGCATAGAAGTTGGAAATCCTGAGACCATAAAATAGTTGTCACAAGAGCAACTGCTGGACAAAAAAATATCTGTGTCTTAGCAAAATACTCAGCTCAGAGATGTGAATAATATATGCTAACAGAGGTCTGTAACACAGCCATAATACACAGAAGACTAAAAATAGCAAATGCAGTTCTCAAAATGGTAAAGTAAGGCAGTATTTTCAGAGCTTTTTTAAAAAAGGAAAATTACAATCTATGACCCTCTCTTACAGCGGTACTTTTACTGGAATTTGCTGGACCCTGAAGTAAACAGACAGGATATAGTTTGAAGTACCCTACTTTTTCTTGTGCTTTTATTTCTCTTTAAAGAGCAGAATGAAATCCTAATGTGTGTCAATTGCCATAGCTTTACTGAAACCAATGAAGTTATTTCCATTTCCAGAGTTGTTGAGGATTTGACCAAAATGTTAACCTGGGAGAAACAGATTATTGAACAACCGAGGAAAGCAGCACACAAGCTTCCAAAAGAAATATTGTAAACAGATCAATAGGCAGGAAAAATTCAAAGAAAGAAGAACAAAATATCTCTACTATAGATTTGTTTAATATTTCTGCAGAGGAAAGGCAAACAAATTTGGAAAGGAATTTTTTTCTGCTTTATATTACTCTAAATCACTTATAAATAACAATGCAGTAAGACTCACAGCAACTGACCAATCATCCATCGTTTCTTGCCTAAAGGATATAGGAAAATTTATTATTGGAAAAGCTCTGCTGTGTGCTACAGAAGCCTCCCCCGTCATGTAAATTTTAAATGTATTTTTGTGGAATGTAACAAATTACAAGATTGCACACTGACCACTTTTTCTCTACGTATGCAAGTGGTGAGTGCAATACAGTAGTTATCGTTATTTGAGGTTTCTTCAATTTGTACGGGTGATGGTTTTCCTTCGTTTCTTGGCAGCCAAACCCAGAACGGATAGAGAAGTGGAAGAGGTTGTGCGTGTGTGCAAACTAATGAGAACTGAAGTAATACTAAATTATATTAAGCTGGTTTTTGTATCATAGCTCTTAAAAAAGCATAAATGGTGGTCATAGTTGTCAACAATGCAGCACAGCACTCATCCAGAAAACTTAAAATTTTCTTTCAGACAGGGTAAGATGAGTCCACTAGCAAGTACATTCATTTAGACAAAATGTTTTTTAAAAGATTGGAAAAAGTACTTCACAGGGATAAAAGCATTTGTATATAAAATAATTGGCAATACCACAAAGCACAAATAAATCCCTAGGTGCCTTTACATTATAAAGCTGTATGGAACAATATTATTGAACTCTTGGATAACATTACAGGTCTGCACTCTGGGATTGCTTACTTCATTGATTTAACGTACAAGATGTTAAGCCAAAAGCAACTCACTTTGTTGACAGTAATTAAGTGACAGTAAATGTTTCTGATATGCTTATACAAGAGGCAAGATAAACTGTAAGAGATGAAATACACATTATAAGTTTAACCCATAACCATATTGAAAAAAGTCAGTTAATTCTCTTAAATTAATAAATATGTGTCTATATATATATTTTTTACAGAATTATGATTAGTCAGCTAAGTAAAAGAAACATTTTGGGAGATAATGCAGCCTGCCAGAAAAATTAATACTTCTTACAAATAGGAAAGTACACATCTTCAGATCAGCATCACTCAATCAAAAAAACCCCACCTTAGTCTCGCTTTCAAAACAGTCTGCTTTCAGCAGCTCCCACTGAAATAAATGCCTGATTCAACTGTAGGGAACTGGTCTAGTAAATGTGCCACATCCACCTTGTGGGAAGGCGTAGGAGGAAGATAAGCTAAAGAAAATATTTCCCCATAGTCTTTTTTGCAAGCAAGATTTTTCATCGCTTTTGAATGGTAAGGCTAGAAATTAGTTCTATGTCGTTCTAAGCAAGGGCTGATACAGTGTTTGATCTGCCTTACAAACATAGTCTTTCTTAAAAAAAAATACCAAAGATATTAGTAGCTGTGTCATACTGTTTGCCTGAACAATACTCGGTTTGCTGAAGGCAACATAACCCTGCTATCTTAATAGGCTTTTCTTTGCTCTCCCGCCAGGAGTGCTTGCTGCTTTCTTGCCACTAAAGGAAGGTGTCTCTTTGTCCTGAATGGAAGCACAACATTGCAAACTAATTTCCTTTCCTGCCTTTGTAAGAACAGCTAACAAAATTTGGTTTTGGCAGATATTCACCCAAACGCCACGCAAGGTCCACATGGTTAGTAGAGCTAGAATAAAATTTAGAAGTCACTAAAAATACAGCCATTCACATACAGCCTGGCACCTTCTGGTCTTAAAGCCAAAATAGGCGTCATGCATACAGCACACAGAGGTACGTGGCAGAATGTAACTGAAATGAAAGCAGTAAGGAAAATTCACATGAATTATGACAGATAAGACCCAAACAGCCACCTAGAATCTGAAACTTCCCTAACAAAATGTTTGAAGACCTAAGACAACTTTATACTGAAGTCTCACAATTGCATTCTCTATGACTCATGCTATTAATAATAAATCTCGGGGCATTTCAGTGTGACCTCAAGAGGCCAAGGAACCAGCTGACTCTGTCCACGTAAGCATTCCTCTTTGTTTTTTTCTTTAAAAACTTATCTGATAGCATTGTGTGCCTATTTCCACATGGGGACAAATTCAGAACAAAGTGAGGTTGTGTTACACCTATCTCAGGTCAGAATGAACACACCATCACACTCTTGCTACTTTCAAAGATTACAGCAACTCCCAAACCAAAACCAGAGCTGTCATCAATGCAAACACTTTTTCTAAGGATCGAGATAGTACAATGGGCTCTTTCACCAATGTTCCTAGTGCCCTCTGCATAAGACATGCAAACTGGATAATCAGCATAGCAGAGAGTATGGCTGCAATGTGTATGCTGAAGAATTTTACACTTTCATAGAATCATTAAGGTTGGAAAAGACCTCTAGGATCATCAAGTCCAACCGTCAACCCAACACTACCATGTCTCCTAAACCATGCCCTGAAGTGTCACGTCTACATGTTTTTCCTTCCCTAAAATCAGGAACTTCTAAATTTCTAGCTGAGGTCACTGATTTTTGCTCCAACTCTCTTCTGCAGAAGTTGAACTTCTGAACTACTAAACTAGACTCCTCCTCCTGAGAACACACACACAGAAGTTTTCAACACTCCTGCAAGAACAGGTCCAGCACAATTTCAGTCCCAGAAAGCAAAACTTTCTTCTTAATTTTTTCAAAATTTTACACCTCTGATTTTTTCCAAAGCAAATTATCCATTCCTGCCACTCTACAGTACCCCTGCTGTATGCCATCTCAGAAAGACTTTCTTGCAAACTGATTAGGCTAGATTTAATACTATTATTTGTTTTACATGTGGCTATTGAGCCTGCAAGTTTCTCTGTCTACTCCTTTCCCACTGAGTTTTCTACCTTTTGCTTTCAGAGCCTGACTGACATTACTGATCTTTGTCTTAGACCAGCATAGGCAGCCTATAACAGTTTTGCATCAGAGTAGCCCTTCAGCAGTCATCTTGTTAAAAACCTGTTTTATTTTAAAGCTTCTTACAAAGCTTCTGTACACTCAAAGGCCTGCAGAAAATCCTGTTGTAAGAAGTATGGCACACATAATGACTCTTCATTAGCCCCTGCTGCTCTCCAGGTAGCACGTACCTTATGAGTAAGTTCTAATAGGCAGATGAGAAAGGGTTATAGTCCTTACACATTAAAAATTAGGTACATGTCCCTGACTGTAAACAATGTTAAGTTCTAAACTTAAAACATGATGGTAAGTAATTTTAAAATGCAAAATGTTACATTAATGAAGCCTCTTCATAACGTAATTTGTTGACAAGTACTGTTTTTACAAGTGTGTTTAACCTAAGGGAACATATCTTCCATTTTTTTGGTCAGCCAAAAATCACAATGTCAGTCCCTTGAGTACATATTATTTTCAGACATAACAATGGGGAAAATACTGGTATTTACCCTTTTCCCAAAAATGAGTATTTAATTTCTTTGTGGTTTCGATCTGTTTATTTTTGTCTCAGTTTACCAGGCACCGTAAGAACATTTTCATAATTTGAAATAGCTATTTCAAAACTGAGCAGCCTAGTTGCAAAAGAGAAAACAAACTTTCTTCTCTCTCAGTTGCGAAGTATGAATTAAAAAATGCATGGAAGGGCTATCAATTACTAATTCTAAATACCTGGGACAATGTACCTTACTTTCAAGATTACTTCTGGCACCAAGACAGGCACGTATAGAACTCTTCAGGGCACGTAGCAAATTTGCATCGCATAGACCCAAACTTGTGGTCAGGTGAAGGGATGATAAATATCAGTTTATTCTGTTGGTTTCAGTAAGAGTGAAGCATTTATACTACTTAAATGTCTAGCTCATTTATGATACATTCAGGTACTGTTAGATAATCCTTAACCAAGATTTCTGAGTACAATGCTCAAGCCATATATTTTTGAGAATGGAATAACAGAAGAGAGAGAGTAAGAAAGCCAGTAAAGCTGCCTGGATTATAGGTATCCAACTGCTGAAGATTGTCTTCTCAAAGCTCGAGATAAATTTGAATACTAGAAAGGAGAGCTACACTTTGTGTTCTGATCAGCTAGAGAGAATGCAAATGCTAACAGCAGGTACCCATAACAGAATTGTCAACAGGGTTTGTGCCCATGGGGAATTCAGAGCCCTTCACTAAGGTTTCCCTACACTATCTCTAGCTCCCAGCTCCTTGCTTCTACCTGGTAAGGGAATTAAAGCAATGAGATTGATTTTAAACTACTGGCTCCTACAGGGAGAGATGATAGCATCAGCCAAGGAATGCATATAAAAGCAGTGTCTGTAGCGATAGCCCAACACTTTTATATACCCAAAACATTTTTGACTAATCAAGGTAGGTGTCCATTCAGTTACAGAATAGATGTGGTAGAAATTACAGTCACACCAGCACATGGAGTAGGTTCAGCCTATGGAGATCACCTTCTAGCTCCTGGTGCTATTTTCTGAAGTTATGGTGCTGAACAAAACTTCTAGAAGGTCCCCTTCACCATCAAGCTGGTATATTAACTGATTTACTTCCTAATAACTTATAGAGACAACATAGATGTTTCAAGAGTCCTCCACTTGAAACTGAGACAAGAATCATGTAAATACTGCACTTGATATATGTTTTCCTTCAAAAATAACAAATGCCTCTCCTGATCCAAGGTGCCTTGTTCCACCGTTTGGCTCTGAGGCATCTTTCTATAGAGAATTCGTGATTGAGAACAGTCCTCAATTCTCCCCTTTTTCCCTCTGGTCTTTGTCAGCTCCAGCTTGCACATGACTCTTCCTCCAACATATATTGCATACACTGTGTTTCTGGCTAAACGAATAAGCCAATCCACCTCATGGTGGTTAAATTAAGATTAAATCCTGATTCAATCAGGATTGTAAGGGCAGAGATTTGTCATGTCACTCTTGTCATTCAGGACTACTAGACCCCCAAATGCTGCATCACATCCTGAAAAACTTCACATAGAAAAATTCCAGCCTTTATAAAAGGGTAAGAGTATTCATGAGATAAAGGTGTCTATGACAATGTCTCCCCAAATCAGGCCAAGTTTAATATCTTCACTGTATTTTCTTCAAGTTTTACCATACTTAAATACAGGTGTGTTCTGTCATAAGCTTTTGTTTCAACTTTTACAGAAAATGAATGCTAGACTGACACACTAAATTCTTTTATTTAATCTCAGAGAAAAACTACACAGAGTCTTCATAAAGATATGTGTCTCTTACTCTGAAATAGACACTTTCCATATGATACTGTTAACTCTTGTATATTCGAATTCTAGTTTTAGAAAGGGTAAATGCAATAGCTTTTTAACTATGTAATTTAGCAGAAATAGAGCCATGCGTTTTGGTTCATGCACCAATGAAAGTAGAATAACTTAATGGATCCCATTGATAATCTAAAGCCTTGCAGTTTTTGTAGACCTGTGAGATCTATTTAGATGGTTTCTAGCAATGTCTTGGGTCTGGTATAAATTTTCTTCAACAGTCATATTTTTGCCTGATAACAGCATACTGTGTACCAAAATCTCAATAGTATATGAGTTGTTTCAAAGATTTTTGGAAAAAAAAGAAAAAATTTGCCCATTCCTCCTAACCATTTCTGATGTGAAGTGGCAGATGTACATTTTTCTAAATTTCCTACCTGCTTTTAATTGTCCTCCATGGGTCTGCAGGAGCTAAGCAGAAGTGAGCAAGGCCAAGCACAGGACATCAAAATCAGTGGGGGTGGGGGGGGAAAGAAAGCTTCAGCAGTTTTCCCAAAGCTGTATTTGTTTACTTTAGTCGTAATGAGCTCCTAATGGTGTGAACTTCTCAATACATAGTGCATTCATATTCCTTTTACAGTTGCAGAGGATACTGATTAACATTCGGTCAGAGGATAAACTCAGTGAAAGGATACTTATTATGTCATTTACAAGTTGTGGTTAAAATTTCACTACCAAAATTTCACTAATACAGAGCCAACTCCGTGTGTCTTGTTTTTGTCTTTTTAAAGTGGCGTGAATAATAGGAATTAGTTTCAATAATTTTATATGCTACTTAGTTACTTGAATATCAGCATGATTACTATAAGAAAAAGATAATAGTTGCTCTGAAACAAACTGATTGTATTTGCCTCTGTTTGAAGTAATTTTTTAGAAAAAAAAAATTGGAGATATCACCTGCATTTTCAAAAGACTGAATTTTTTTTGAGCACTCATACTTCAGGTTAATGCTATACTACTCTTTGTCTGATGGTAGCAACTAAAAATGTCCACTAAGATGGAACCTAGTATGCTATACTCTGAGCAATGTAAACCTGTAATTAAGGCTAATGTTCTCCAAAAGAGATTACAAAACACCTCAACAAGTCAGACAAAATACAAAAAGGGAGGACTTGTTATGTCATTTTTATTGCTGGAGAAGTGAGATACAATAATATTGCTTTAATGGCCCCTGGTCATGCATAGAATTTGTGGAGATTTCAGAAAGTGAACTGAATTCTTCTGAATGCCAGTGTGGATTTTCAGGTGAACAAGCACACTGCTCCTTAGAAATTACATTAGTTTCTCCTCTGGGCTCACACGGGAATTGTTCTTGAGAGACTGGCTACTGAACCAAACACTTTGCAGTTAAAATCTCAATGACACCTCGGCCAGGATTCAATGGTCTTGAGACACTGCAATGGTTTATTATGCAGCATCATAGTACTAATATCACAGACTAGAAGAGGCTCTGGGAGTCCAATTCCTAGTTCCAAGACAAAACCAACTGCTGATCTCTTTTTTTTTTTTCTTTTTTTTAGAGAGCTTTACCTAGTATCTAATGCTTCTAGAGAAGATCCTTCAACATTCTTAGGGTTGTTTCATAACACATATGACAACTGCACATCACAGCTTCATCTCTTGTAGCATATGGACTCTTGCTTCTTAAAATGAAAGGGGTATGAAAAAGAAGATGAAAAACTTTCAAGGACATCTAACTGTTGCCAGCATATTCATAAGAACCTCTGAAAGGGGAGCTGCTGGGCAGAATGGGTAAGTAAAAGATACTGCTGAATTGGATTATGCCTGACCTTGCTACTGTTTGAATCAATTGTTTTCTGCTGACTAAACAAAAATTTAGTCCTAATTTATTTGGCACTTTGAGGATTTTTTTTTGTTAAAAGAGTGGTAGATAAAATGGCCAAATCAAACTTAGACAACCCAGAGAATGTACTCTTTTCTCCTGCTTCTTTCTTTGTTTGCCGTTGCTGCAGACATCTCCTGTACTTTCCAGACCCTCTTGGTTACTTCACTTGATATGCTCCCAGGTGGCAGTGTGAGCAGGATTTGAAGAGCAGAGAGAGGAAAAAACCATCTGTTGGGGCTCACTAAGTACGAAGAAGATAATGTAGTATTTGCTGATATGAGATATAGGATTTGAGGCCAACAAACAGGCTATCCTATGTGGTGGGATCATCTGTTGTCTGTTCTAAGGAGGGGACATAATATTGAAAGCTGAGAAAAAGAGTCACGGGATATCTACAATGGAAAATATCTTACATTCCAGATCTTCATGTGTAAAAAAACAATGGTAGCTGAGATGGGGAAACATAAATTACTTCTAATTAATTAAGTAATGATAGTAATTAAGTAAAGTGAAAGGCACATTCTGCCCATAAAGCAAATAAAGACAGGAAGAAATGACTTAAGTCTAAAATGCAATAGCATACCTCTCAAATTAGGTTGACAAATTTATCGGCAAAACAACAGATGATGAAATGAGAAGTATTGTGGATGATTAATATGGTTTAGGATATTAATTTTGAGGTATTATTTTGTCATATCTCCTTTGCATTAGTATCATGATGCAAAATGAAATTCATATTATTTATTACAGAGAATTCTAAAAATCAGCCCTATTTAGTAGCACACAATGTTATGTCTTGGAAGGACTAAATCCACTAAAATATGCTGGGAAAGTCTAAGACTGGCCAAATTATGGCACAACCTTTCAGCATTCTGAATAGAAGCAAGAGAGCAGGCCAGTGGGGCAATTAACTATGTGGAACAGCATAATCAGGTGAAAAACATGTCTTCTGTATGAAACAAAATGTGCATGACTGCAGGCTCAAAGCTGGAGTCCATTAAATAATATTGTGTTTGTCTGGACATGTTAATAAAAACTTTTTTTAAGGTAAAATCATGTAGTTATCCAGCTAGCTTCTGTAGGAAATTGGAAGTCACAGGACTCATCTCAGTATTTTCATGTAGCTAGCTATTTCTGGGGAACGAAACCAACTGGTTAAATAAACAAAATTTCAGAGCAATTAAGGACACAGAAGAGTACAAAGCATACAAATCAAGGTTGTCTCTCTTTGCTGAAAAGTTTACTTGAGAGTGTGATGAGGAGGCATGAAGAAACACATACTTGGGATTCAAGAGAGGGAAAACACCTACCCACATAAGAATTTAGCCAAGATTCTAATTCCACCAAAAGTAGAATTTTACCAGTTCTACTTTTGCAAAAAGTATCATGAGACATAAGTGCTCTGGTGAATTGTGTTATGTTGCAGTAGAAACAATTACTTTCATTGCAGCCTAGGCTTTATGAGTTTAGTTGGAAATTGCCTGATAGCATAGACAAGAAAACTGACTGTTAATATCTGTATGGGGAATGTCTTTTTAATATGCATCTGTATTTATTTTTTTATAACTAACAGAATTAATTTGAAATAACAGTTATTTCCATAGCTGTTTTTATTTAAATCAGTACATACAAATGGCACTATGAGGGCTTTTCCTTCGCCCTCCACCTTCCCACCCCCCCCGCAGGAGATCTGTTAGAAACCACTGGGGTTGTGTGATTGTAGGCAATCCAACAAAATCCCATGTTTCGTCCAAAAGGATTTTCTTAATCACCTGAAGTGAAACTTCTAGATTGTATTTAGGGAGGGAGCTTTGTTTTCTTCAAAAAAAGAAGTGTGAATACACTTCCACGTGAACCTGCTTTCATTTGAAAGTAAGTTGCCATTATGACATTCTCCTCTTTCCTCCAGCAAAAAAGCTGTGCATAAACCTTTCCTGAAGCAACTTCATTCAGGAGAACATTATTTCTTGGCTCAGGAAACTACCAGTGAATGTTGGGAAAGAACGGTGATTCACAAGAAGGGTGTGCTGGATAGTGATATGATAGCAAAATGACTACATGGCATGGAAACCAAGCTTATTATCATAAAAATCCTCTATACCAAAGGCGTAGTTCCATTTCAGGGCATAGATCACTAATCCCTAGCTCACTACTTTGATGAGGACAGATTAAACACCAAGGCTGTAGAAGAGTAGATTGCATCAGTTAAGCTCCTGCCAGCTGAGCACAGCATCAAAGTAGTCTGCAAGGAAGCTAGAAATTGAAGGGGTTTATGCAGCTGTTTCTTTAAAAAAAAAAAATGCATTATGATGATGCTGCATTAAGCCTTTGTCAAATATAAAACTTTTTTACCAGAAAAAAAAAACCACCAATAGTGCAAACCTTACACCATGAAGTTCAACCTGTAAGAATAAATATTTCAAGCTTTACTGAATGTAACAATGCAGAGGTAGTGGGCATGCCTGCAAGTACTGAGGCCACAGGTTTGACTTAGTCTATGCTATGATAAACATAGTATTTCTGTCTGCTATCCGTGACATACGTGCAGAAAGGCAAGTAGTAGAAAAAGAGGTGGAGTTGTCAGTGATCCATCATCTTGCAGCCTGAGTAGGGGAGAAGCACACAGTTGCTCTCAGCGTGTCATTAATTTTAGGCTGTAGGGCTTTTCTGGACAGGTGTTTTAATTGGAATATTCTCCAGCAGGACCAACAATTTCTGCAGTTACTCCAGCAGCTGTTTCTGGATGTTCCTGTGTTTCTCAGTACTGTCTTCTGACAATTTTCTACGCCTCTGCCCTTTTTCATAGAGGCTTCTCTCTTCTTTCTGGTGTCTGATCACTCTTCAGGATACGATAATTGAATTGATCTTACTCTACAGGCATGGATGGTGAGCAAAGCATGTCAGAAAAGGAATATTAATCTTTTTATAGAAACTTGTCTGTTGTTCTGAAAAGGAAAATGGTCCTCTTTATGGAAGAGACTTTGTTACCTTCACTCAGGAACTAGAGAAGAG
The DNA here is from genome assembly GCF_949628215.1 of Phalacrocorax aristotelis. Taxonomy (NCBI): domain Eukaryota; kingdom Metazoa; phylum Chordata; class Aves; order Suliformes; family Phalacrocoracidae; genus Phalacrocorax; species Phalacrocorax aristotelis. The sequence continues at coordinate 19,999,505 of NC_134279.1, forward strand.
GATATATTAATATTACATCAATTTCTCCTTGGCAACAATGACAAAAGTTGTATTTTTCATCAGCTTTGGAATCTCTGGTCTGTAGTCTTCCCCTTTGTTCCTACCACCATCTGGAAAGCTTGGAGGGAGAACACATCTTCATTCAGCTTTGGAAAAAAGGCCTGATTCAGGCTTAGGCTGTTGAGTTAGCTGAAGGGCTGGAGATGTTAGAGCAAGGACAGAACAAGGCAAGTCTGCAGCATTACCCTAATATTAAAGGAAAGCTGCAACTTAGAGGTGCGTCTCCGACAGGCAACTTTTTCAGGAAGGGAATAGAGTAACACTCCCCTGGATTGCTTTTGCTTTTCTTGGGAGTTTCTCACATAATGAGCATATGTACCCTGTCACAGCCTATCTCACTTCCCAAGATGATATAATTAAAAACTTGTTATGCAGTAATTCCTAGAAATGCCCACTGAAGTTATCCCTAAATTCCATGCACACCCCTCTTTTCTTTCTCTTTAGGACTTTGATAAATTTTAACTCTTATACTCAAGAGTTATATGGTTGGTGTCTGTCTTAAAAATAACTTTGAGAGGGAATAAGGGGAGTGAATGTGCCTGGAGCTTTTTTGGAGGCTTTCATTTGCCCAGTAACCTTGGTAGGCTTACAGTACAGTAGAATAAATCTAGTTTACAACTGGCTGATGATTACAAAGGTGTAACAAAATCTTGCATATGAAACTTCATACAAATGTAAATATGAATTAGCTAATGAAAGCATGGAAACTGTGTCCCAGTTATAGACCTAAAGGTGATTGTCTTAAAAAAACAAACAAACAAACCAGTGCTTAATGTATTGATGACGGAAAGGGAGACAGGAGAGAAGGAGAGAACAGTGGAAACTGAAAAGGCTGCACTCCCAATGGTGTTGTGTTGTCCTTCACAGAACTGCATATCCTGGACACCAGAAGTCGAGGGTTGTCTGCACTGAGTTTTATTCCTTCAGTAAGTAAATAGGCCTAACACTTTGAAGTGGCACAGAGTTTCATTGAATCAGCTGGGTAAGGAACAGGCATTATAACACCTTTCAGAGAAAAGAAAGGAAATTAACAACCAAGATTGGGTCTATTTTATCTAATTTTCATGAATGAGTGAATGAATTATATGTACCTGTGGCATTTCCATGATCTTTTTAAAAGTAGATTTTTGTACAATTAGAATGCGAAGAAAATATGAAGATAAAGTAAATGCATGTGTAACTCTGCAAATGTACCTGGCAATACATTTTAGTGAAATGACTAAACCACTTCTTTTTTTCTGAAAGACATAGAAAATTAAAAAATACAAAATTTTCCTCAGGTCCCCTGATGTGAGGGAGGGAATCCTCTAATCACATCCTTTGAACTTGCTGGAGGACCTTACATTCGGAATAATGAGTCAGCTAACATGTAATTTAATATAAGCTTATAGTTTCAAATCATATGGTAAACTGTTGTAGAAACTTTTAAGAGAATGAAAAATTTTGCTTGTACTCATGGCTGTTGGAATCAGTGGAGCAAGACACTGGGTGAAAGGTACATCTCCCCCTTTATTTACTTTGTTCTCATTTTTATGTTAATATAACTGTTTATATTAGAGATTAATGTCAGGAATAAAACTCTTATTCAGCAACCTCCTTAATCTTCTGCAACACCACTTAAAGGGCATCACACAGCCCACAGGCTAGCACTGGACAGGAGCTCACCCAGGGCATGCAGAAGCACCCTTATGTATGTTAAGGATTATTAACTTTTTGTGAGCCTGTAGATTAGTATCTTCTTTGACTGCTTCCCCGTCAAGTTCCCAAGGACCAGCTGCTCTATTCTAACTTTTTGTTTATGGCATCTTTTCTTCTAGCGTATTGAGGTAACTCATAGCAAAGTGGCCGACAAACAGAGGTTCAATTACCCAAAGTCATTTTGGTAATGGAAGGCTGATCTGATTTCTGGAAAACAGACTGGGAATCTTGGTTCCTAAATTTCTGGTAATGTTGTAACTACCTCTTTGAGCTGATCTCTAGAAATTGTTCTGAAACTTCTAACATTATCAGAATATTCTTAGTTAGCTTTTGTGCAGTAGTTTCTAAGACAGCATTTTATATAAATAATCTCTGTTGAAAATAAATGAGAAGATAGTTCAGATACAAAAGCATCATCCAGTTCAAATTGTTATTGATCACTAAAGATTTAAAGGAAAAAAACTTTAGAAAACTGTTACAGAGTGCACAATAATATATTCTCAGTGGATGGAATCCACTCAGCTTTTTATCTTACAGTAGATGATTCCACCATGATTTACTATTTTCAACGTAGCTGCACCTTTTTTTTCTCTTTTAACAGGCACAACAGAGATGTTAATGGCTATATGTTACATCTGGTTTTAGATACTAAGCCCTATTGGGACGGATGTTGTCTTTTTGTACCTTCACAACTACATCATTCACCGTGTATAAATATGAGGAATAGCATAGAAGTATTAATTTAAGTGATGATAAAGTGACAGCATAAATGCCAGATGAATAAACTTGCACATACCTTTAAAAGGGGTAGTGGTGCATCTGTATTTAGAAATGTTCACTGGCTTTGGAAGCAAACAGAATCACTTCCAGAAGACATAAGACTTCTGTTAAGTTATCATGAAGGATAAAGGATAGGTAAGTTATCATAGGTAAGTTATAACAGAGGCAACATTACTATGACCAAAGGGCAAAATAAGCATGCGTACTGAGATAGTCACACAATCCTGTGTCTGCACCTTGCTACATGAGTAATGGCTTTTTATGTTCTTTAAGAGCAGTAGCAGAAATACTATACTCAAAACACTGGCTGTATCTGTATTTGAAATGCCCAACATAAATAGGAACTTACTTGCTCGTGTTGCATTTGATTCTTTTACAGGCCTAGAAGAGCAAATAACCTTGACTCACATGTGCTGCAGGCAATCATTGTGCAAGAACTAGCATGCAGTAACTTGTACCTGCTCAAGACAGTGGCTTGTGACCTGCTCTGTCATTATCATATGTCTTCAGCACCATCTGAGAAGTGCCAGGACCTGCTTTTTTATTAAAGAACATGGGCAGGAGGCTGAAAATGAAGGGACAAAGGCTCAGGGAGTTACACTCTGGTGTGGAGAGATGGAATATGATGCAGGAGATGGTAGAAGTATAGACCAGAAAGAAGGAGGTGTAAAAGTGGGAGCACTATAATAAGGTGTAATTTTGAAAGGCCTGTGACAAGTAGGTCCATGCAGTAGACTAGATCACAGAACTAGCAGACACCTGAAGCCAGCCAACAAGTGGAGATACTATCATCTCCTAAGAGTAATCTTTTATCTTTTACCCCAGTCTCCCAACAGAATACAGAGAGAAGAATGCTAAGGAATGAGACAAACACAAGAAACAAATCTTATAACAAGTGACTCTCTCAATACCTGAGAGAGATTTGAGTGTGTGACTTAGCGATGCTATATTCTTCACCTGCCCCATAAACTGCCACCGTCTGCTCTAATCCTCCCAACTTTCCATAGGCTACATTGGTGGGGTTTGAGTTCCAAATTTTTCTCCATAATCAGGAGGGCTATATTTTTCCTGCTTTTAATAAAAGCAAAGATTCTGATGTAATGACTGTAGCACTTTGCATCATGTTGTATGAAGCTATTGGGTAATAATTAACTCAGTTTTGAGCTGATTAATTGTTTCTATGACTTCTGCAGAACAGCAGCTGGTAAGCCAATTGAAAAGATGAGCTATAGTTTCAAGTATGAGCAATTGCATATTTAGAACTGAGGAAGCTAAAGAATCTTTGATCAAAATTCATTGCAAAAAAAAAAAATCCTCCCTGTCCTAAGCAACAACTTCACTGCATTAACTAGCAAGAAGGCCATTCAGACAATTCCTGTTTGGCTTTTCCCCTGCTACCTGCATATTTAGTCAGGCTTTGCACAGGGACCTGTCCATCCACAGCACAGCACCTTGCCAGGGAAGGCCAGGTGGATTGGGTCTGTGGAAGCATTGGGCAGGCACCATGGTGACACGGCTATATGCAGGGTTTCTGCCTTGGAGTCCTGCTGCAGCCCTTGCATGGGCGAGGGCCCACAGCTGGAGCACTGGTTTTTCTCCATGGCAAGGTACCATGCAGACAGCTCTCTGCTCTGCTTGATGCCATGGGACAATCAAGTGTTTGAAAGCAGGAGAATCCCAACTCAGGCTGCTAGGTCCCTCAGCAATAGGCCCCACTGCTCAGGAAAGGAGCCTACCTGGAGGAAGAGGACTCGCTTGCCAGTGCAGAGCTGCGTGCAAGCCTGGGGGGTACCATATGCTAACGGCTTTTGGGTTATAATGAGGTCACCTGGCCACAGTGCATAATGGAAATGCAACTAATACAGAATCATCCAGAAAGCCTATTAGGGAGCTCTGAAGAGTGCTCCAGAGACTGGACACTTGTAAGGGTTTTTCTCCTGCATTAAACACCCTTGAGGGTCAGGGGTATGGCCTCGCATGTTGTGAAAGGTCAGCTAGGCACAGGCATTAAGTCCAGGCAAGAGGGGAAGTCTGCTAGAATTTGCTATGCCAGGAAAAAACTGTGAAAAACACAAATGTGAAAAAATGCAGACCTATTTACTATGTAATGCTGGTATAAGTGAACAACAAAGAGTGGAAAAAACAAAGCACAAAATTATAGGGTGCTACTGATCTCAGCTAAAATACTGGAAATGTTTCCAAGCCTTAAATCTGTTGTATTACCTAGCTTTCTTGTTGGGCTGTAAAATAACATTTAAAGGTTTGCTGAAATTTCCTAAAATGTAATGTTTTTTAAGTGACACTTACCTGACTCTCCAGCCTGCTCATTGCTCCAGCGGCGTTACGTGTTGGCTGCGCCATCCTCAGCATCCTGCCTGCTGGGACATTACTCAGAACAGAAGCACAGAATCTGGATCAAGAAAGTACATTGTGTGACCTAGACATGAAAAAGATAAGTATGTATAATGTTGCAATACAGTTCTGAGTGGTTCTCAGCCCATCTATTCAGAGCATTCAAAGCAGGAAGTTGCTGAAATTTCGCAAGTTACTTTTGCAAGTCCCCTTTAAGTCTTCTAAATTAATGGAAAAAACAAGACACAGACTTTTTAAAAGGCTTATTTTTGTCTAGATAATAAAGACCCATTTTTGAATATTGCAATGTAGGGGGGAGTGTCCCATGGAAAATGTATATTGTCATCAAAGAATAATTTTTTGTGACTTCTGATAACAATCAGAAGAGAGGTTGTAGTCCGGGTGGCTAGAATTAAAGTAATTAACATCAGTATGATTCTGTTTTTCAAAAAGGGCTGGAAGAGTTCCACAAATTACTACAACACAGCATGGCAATTACTTTTAATAGTTGCCTTTTACATAGACACAGTACAGTCCAGCTATGTGATTTTACTTTTTGTTCTCCCCTGGTTTATAAAATAAATTAGAGGAGAAAAAAATGAGGCAAACCATATGGAACCAAGGTTGGCTCAGCAGCAATCCACTACACCATCTCCATTTAAGCAGTGTTTTCATAGTAAGGATCATGGCAACTGTCTAACCAGCTCATTCCCCTTTCTATTACCTTTTTACAGATGACACAATAAAACGTAATCGGAATGTTTCCCTTCTCTTTTAGAAACTTTTTTTGCCCTAGATTCACTTTCAAATCTTGCAAGTGTTGGGGTTGGAGAAACAAGCAAATTTTTCTTCAAATGGGTTTTGTATTCATAGAAAGATCTTGAAGAGATACAACAGAAAATGATGAAGCCATGTTGACAGAACAGTTTATGTGGACATTAATATTAGTATTTTTTAGAAAAGGAGCCCCAACGCAATCTGCAAGAAAATAAGTTTGCGAAGGAGGCTGCCTACAGAAGTTGTGGAAGCTCCAACCTCAGAGGTATTATAAAAATCAACAAAGCCTGCGGTGACCTGCTCTAATGTTAAAGTTAGCTCTGCTTTAGGTGGGAGGCTGGAAGAGGTGACCTGTAGATGCCTCTTCCAATGTAAACTATTCAATGAAATTAGGCCTTGAATTAAAAAATGTGATGGAGGAGGGAGGCAGAAATATACAAACACACACAATGTGTGATTGCATAATCATTGCTTTCTTAGAAAATTAAATTAAACATTGATGATTTCAAAGATATGGACGGGCTGGGAACACAGTCCTATTTCCATATATGTAAAGGGGCTATTGCCAACAGTTTTATTAGGGCCTTCTGCAGCTGGGTCTTGAACAATGAGACTTAGTTTCAGTTGCTTGTAGTTTGGTCAAGCTGAAATTGTTAGAGCTGGAATTTCCTACACTGAATTACTTAATCGGGCTAGTGATTTTCTTCTAAGTCCCATTAAGAGTAGTTCAGTAATTTCCAGAAATAAATTAAAGGAAATATGCATGTAAAGAAAATGGTTATAACCATTTGATTAAACCTGCATTTTTTAGTAATGTCTTCAAGTCTGGCAGCCTAGAAAACCTGCATAAACTTGGCCAAATCAGGAGTGTCTTAGTTTACATAATTGCAGAAGAGATTTGTTGGCATTGTGTCGTTGGTCTCCAGCAGTCTCTTCAAAATGAACATACTCCGTCTCAGAGCTTCAGAGGCAAGCAGAACTCTTTGTATTAAAAAAAAAAAAAAAGGCTTCCTACAGGAACAATGTGGTGAAGGCTGAGGAACAGAAATCAGTGATGATGCTGGTGCAAAGCAGTGGACATTGAGTAGTATGACTGAATGGAGAGCACAGCAAAGAGTTAAGAGAGAGTGGAGGTGAAAGGAAGGAGGAAAGGTTGAGTGTAGCAGCAGTGGAGGATTTATGAACACTAAAGCATATTCTTCTCAAGAACTTGAAACTCAATCCCGTGCTCACTGCCTTCCTGTGAATCCATAATTCTAAAAAAGTATTAAATCTTTAATCACAGTATGATGTAATTATTTCCTTTTTCTCTCACAGGATTTATGAACAAAATGGATTCTGTTCACCAAAGGGACCAAGCTCCTGAAAAAAAAATGTGTAAATGTCCTTATTTGAAAAAGGAAGATATGCAGAAAAGGAAGCAGAAGATCAGAGAAAGAAATGCATGGGTTCAATGACAAAGGCAGCTGAATGGAGCCCTGAGGAAGGGAGTCCTGCGCCTGCCTTCATCTCACCATCTTCCAGTGATTTGAGCAAGGTCCTTAACCCATATTTTTCACAAGCAACAATCATTTTCTGAGTTCTCTCCTACAAGAAATCTTGACTTTAGGTTGCTTTGTCTGTATGCTCTAAGGATGAGATGCTTCATGCTCCCCAAGCATGTATTTCTAGTCGTTATAGTCAGCTAGCTCAGATGCCGGTTTCTCCAGTGTAGATGCTACAGTTTGAAGAAATGAGTGCCCTCTACAGAGCTTAGCTCAAACAATCATTGAGTTCTCACAGCTGCAAAAGAACACACTGGGGGCTATGTGTGAACACAGACAATCCTAGAGAATGCTAAACAATCTCTCTCAAAAAAAACCCCACCCACAACCATTCTTCAGATATCACATACTGGACCCAAAATCATTAGGTTCTTCCAATCTTTTTCCATTTGTAAAGTAAAATTCCCATTTTCTTATCCTTCATAACTTTTAAGAAAAATGAACTAGTTCATCTCCCAGAAGCAATTGGATACTATACTGATAAATACCATAAAGGGAGGGCAAAAAATGATAAAATTAATTATTCTGGATTTACAACACGGTGCAAGGAATGTGCAGCAAATCAGCATGGAGCCATACAAAAGAAGTATACATGAAATACAAAGTATCTGCTTTTCCAGCTTTTCCTGTTTTTTTAATATATATATATATGTATAATGTATATATGTATACATACATACATACATATATGTATATATATGAAATATAGATATGTATTCTAGCCAGCGTAAAATCACATTTCTTGTGCCCGTGTAACTAATTACTATAAGATAAAGTGTAACTAAGGCCGTAGACCTTTTTTTTTGTTAAATAAAAAATATTTAATATCAAATAAGTGAAAGAAAGTAGTGAGGCACCATGTAAACCCCAGTCTGATGACTTTTGCTGTCACCAGCATCCCATGTTGGTCATCGTAGGGCAGGTTTACACTTGGAATCCTCAGGCTGAGAACAGAGACCAGTGCAATCCCAGGTGGGCTCCCGGTGCCACCCTCCACCCCAACCCCTCTGCTGCCCAACAGTGATCTCTGCTGCACGTGTACTACTTGAGTACAACTAATCATGTTAACTCTATTATCAGAACTAATCTAGCCTCAGGAATGTGAAACACTGTTTGATCTATTTATCCTGCCAAGAAGCAGCATAAATAAAAACTGCCTAGCAATATACCATTACCAAAGTACACTAGCAGCAAAACAAACCATACTTTTTGTTTTCATGCCAGAGACTACAGCAGATAAGCCTGCATGAGTTACTGTGACTCCCATTCCCGTGTTCTCAAAAGCACACTACACGCACTCAGTTTTAACAGATATGCAGATGTCTGTTATTTTAAAATACTTTGACACAGCCTAATATGACATTCAAAGTGAGGCCACATGACTAAGGAGAGAGCCAGTATGGCTTATACAAACAGATAAAATTAGTTATTTTTGAACAAGTGTGCTTATGTTGATTCCTTTTACTCTTAGAAGCAGGTTGGTGGCAGTAACCAGCTGCAGCTTTCAGATGTCAGGCACATAGATTTCCATGTTCCTGCAATACCACTCCTCAGTCCTGGAAAGGTAGGTAAGGTTCCTACTTCCTCTTGCAGGAAGGCAGAGTGACACTTTGTCACTTGCTGGAGATACATGTAGGCACCACTGGTACAAGTGCCATAATTCTTAATTAGCCAATGTATCATCAAAACAGGCCACAGAGTTCATGTCTAATTTTCCATCATGTTGTTTACAGAATTAGTATCATGTAAGTAATAGTTAACAACATATTAAGAGTTAATACTATATCTAAGATACATGGAGTGAAACCTTGTCAATATTGTTATTCCTTTACATAAAATGGGTCTTCTCCTGCACGAGTTGTTCACAAGACCATTAGCTCAACAACTCTATTGTCATATTTTTTATCTGCACAAACAGGATCTGTGGCAGACGGTGACTGGCCATCACCAACCAGCTCAAGTCCTTTCTCCAGCAGAGGCAATAACTTCTCCACACTGTCCTTATTTATAGCTTAAACTCTAGGGGACAAAATTACTAAGCACTTGACATTCACGGCAGTCTGAAGCCAGGGAAAGGTGCAGTGGGAGCCATTTTTGACTAGCAGTTTAGAATACGATGATCCCTCTACTCAAAAATAAATTACAACCAGTAAATTTGCTTCACTTGTATTTTCATTTACAAAAAGACACCCTAAAACATTTGATAAATTCTAGTCAGGGGTGGGCTGGTTTAGCAGCTTTGGTATAAGATTTTTTTTTTAACTCTCATGGGGTCAACCCTTCTAGTCTACAGGTATTTTTATAAAGCAGGCTTTTAAAACCAGTTCCGGAGCGGGTGAAAAAATCAGCCATTTCTTAGTAAAGAATTTTTAAGCATTGGCACTAGATTTAATTGATAAACTATTAAACTGTTAAGTTGTAATTTATAGCAGCTATACTGGCAACAATGTCTGAGTGATCACCCTATGCTGCCACTAAAGACATACCTCATCTGTTACAGCATGAAATACTGTGAGATGGTTTGTAATGATGCATGTATCTTGTTACCTGCTGATAATAACCTATCAGCAAGGACAACAGTTTAATTATATAGTACATCTCCTGCTGGCTTCCAAATATTTCTGCTGCTCTTCACTGATTTCTTAGCTAAAAAAGAACCCTTCTTCTTATTTTACACTAGTACATTAATTTCTGAATGAAAGACGGCAAGCTTTTAGTAGCTGCTGAGGTGTCTGAATTCTTTTTCTTGTCATGATGATACAAAATCCTTTATATAAAAATTCCTTCAGGTTCATTCTGAGCATGGGATCATAGCACCTGTTTTGGGAACAGCACTGGCCCAGCAAGAGCAGAGGAGCCTTCAGTATGCAGGAACCTCTGAGGCAGGTACCAGTGGTAAGGTTCAGTGTTTGGCACAGAGGCAGTGAGAAGGTAAGTTGATCTGCGATTAATCATATGGAATGGGAAGTTGTTTTGTCTGTGAAAGAACGATCTGTGTGTCTGGGTACCTGCGACCTCCAACATAGTCCTATCGCTTTGAACTCCTGCTCAAAAAGGAGTTTTGAGCATATATTCCCATAAGGACCTATTAATAGTGCTTCCTACTAGAGTTTGGTCTTTGCAGAGACAAATATATCAGCTTGTTTGTTAATATGTCAGCATATATTCCTGGAGTGAACTCCTGTCCTATCAAAACCTATAAAACAGGAATCAGAAATCTGGGTTGAGTGAGAAGAATGTCTTTAAATTTGTGAACTACTTATAAAAAAAACCAACAAGATGTTGCTTCATACATATTTTTCTGAGTAATAAGTAGCCAGTAATAAATAACTGATAGTAGGGATTTCTCTCCTCCATTTCTGAGCAATTACTTTTTAAATACTTTTGAAAATTAGGAACATTTTAACACATGTGCACAGCAAATGGATATGTTTGAGATGTTCTTGCTTTGCCTAACACACTATGATTTGTTGTAAAGAATTGGAAATGTATTATAATAATAAAAATTAGCAGTGCATTACAGTCCTGTAGTTAAAACAGCCTTTAAAGTCACTATCTTCCATCATGAGTTTTTAAGTGCACAGAAAGACCTCAAGAAAAACATGAATGCAAGATTACTTAGCTCTCCCAGGTTTTTTCTCCTGCTGATGGTGCAGTGATGAAATAGAGGATATAGCAACAAGACTGTGTCATGTAAAAAACAAGAAGAATAAAATATGTATTTCTGTGCAGACTAACAAGTTTTTTCCAACAGCTGAGGTTAGGCTGTTGTGCTTTACTGAGCCCTGCGAGCAATAACACTGTGCTGGCCTGCAAAACAGTGATCTACTTAACACCACAAAACATGTTATTCTGATGAAAAAACATATCTCACAGAGGGGCTATTCCAGACTGTCCTTCTCCCTGCTGTGCTGGCTGCAGTAGGCTGAACTCCCTGAGCACAGAAGAGGTAAACATTTGGCTGAGAGAACCCTGCAGCTGACATTGAAAGGTTCATGTCAAACATTACTGCCCATGGCCTAGAAGAGACTGCAAGCCGAAGTGAGAAGTAACTTTTCACTCTTCAGAAAAAATCTAGCATTATTTTATCCATACTATCCAGTGACTCCACACCAGCCTGTACCTCTGTCCCCTGTGATCCCTCTCTATTTTCAGTGAAGATCTAGGAAGCCTCAGAATGGATCTGACCATAATATTCTTTTTCCCAGAGAATTTGAACATTATTCAAGACATCAGGGTATGATGTTACACTCTAAAGAGCTGGCAAAGCTGGCTGTTATTGTTTGAGTTCGCAGAGCTAAAGTGATTGTGACAGGCTATAAAGCCATACTACATGTTCTTAGAGTTCAGAACAGTCCAGTAGGCTCCCAAAGAATGAATTGGATACCTCTATTGACCTATAAAGATAATTTGTTTATCCAAATTTCCTCTATAATTATCTGCTTCCAATATAAAATAACCAAGCGATACCTTTCCATTTATCTAGTACATGTCAAATAAATTGGTAACTGTAAATAGAAATAAACACATTCATAACGGGCAAAGGAAGTGCTGTGCTGTTGACTATTTGGGAAGTATAGAAAAACATATTGTGACAATTATAATCAGGAATTTGTTCTGTAATATTCAACTCTTTTAAAAGTAAGGAACACAAAAATACCTGCTGTACCTGCTGCATACAGACAGAATCACAAGGTATTTGTTGTGCACAACAAGGTGAATTTCCTATTACTGGCTTTTAGGAGGTAGTTTTGCTGTTTTTAACAACACAATCCTTCACAAGTTTCTGCCCCACACATCTTTTTCCTCCTACCTTTTGGTTTCATTAGGTAAAAAAAGGTACTTTTAACAGCAGACTTATAAATGCATTTGCTTACTCAGGTTTACTCTCAGCTAATACCTCCCTATTATACTGCTGTCAGCTATGATATCTCTGTATCACTGGTTGCAGTAGGATTCCACTTGAATGCAGATTTTCAGTTCCCTGCCTGCATTTAATGCTCTTTCAAGTGTATATACTAAGATGGTAAATAACTTTTCTCTCAGTTTTTTATCTCTGTCCTTGCTATGTTAACTAGGCTCACAGTAGTACCTTTGTTTTCTCCTAATTTTTGCTGTGTGAATTTGTTAGAAAGCAAAGACACATTTTCACTAGCTAGCACCAATTCTCCATACTTGCTGATGTCTCTCACACAGCAGAACCAGAGAAACAGGTGCCAGGTACAAGGTTAAATACAATTCTTAAACTCTGTCTTTTATATTTATACCAAATCTTATGAGACAATTTTAAAAAACATTTAATAATTGGAAGCTAAGCAGTATGGGTTCCCTCATCTTTTTAGTACAAGAAAGAAAGAAAGAAAAGCAAGAGGATCTTAAAAGTGTAAAATACTTACAAGTCTCGGAAAAGCTGTGGAGCAAGTTGGCACAGAAGAAGTTAGGATAAAGTTTGCACTAGTGACAGCAGCAAATGCTCCACCCCCTCCTCCGTTCTGTTTTACTTTCAGTTGTTATATAATAATGTAGGACTATGTTTGTACCTAATACAATATAGGAATTACTCCCGACATGAATAGCAGATAGTAGGGATTTCCCACCGCCATTTCTGAGCAATTTTCAAACTTGGAAACCCTCCCCTCCCCCCCTGAAAACACGGGGAAAGACATATGCCTGTGATTCAGAAGGCAGGCAAGTAGCTGACAAACATGAAAGGCAGCTGCTTGCTGTCCCAAGCAGCGACATTTATGCATACTACCTCTTATACTTCAATAAAAAGAGGAAAGTGCACAGTTTGTGCCCTTGTCTCTGCACAGTCCCTTTCCCCTTTGCAACTTAAGTGATTCCTCCCAACCAGAGCTCAAAGAGTTCCTTACCTTGGAAGCAAACACTGTAGCTTTATGCTGTAACTCCTCCTCTTCTCTGCAGCCTGAAGAGTATTTTACTGGGGCAGCCACCACAGGAGGGAAAAGAGAAGTTGCCTCTCAGGGCAACACCAAGAAAGGAAGGGACTGGAAGGAGAGAAAAGAGTTTCTCCAAAAGGTACAGCATCTGGCTTGCTGTGGGACAACAGCACAGAGAGGTGTTGTAGGCCCAGGTGACATCAGAAGAAGATCCTTAAAATACTCTGCAAATTGCACTGAACTCAAAAGTTGCTGATTTTAGCTGTTAAGATTGGTGCCTAGGATTTAGTGCCTTTGATAATCACAGGGCATGGCAGCTGTAATCCTAAAGTCCTGCTTAAATGCCGCATGATGAAAAACTTTTCTACCTTGAGCTGAACTTTAATGTCCTGAAATGAGGCTCAGGAGCAACCGGGAAGTACTCTCAGGTTTCCAGGAACCATCGCTTGCCTATGCAAGGGTGATACACTCCAGAGGCAACAGTGAAAATGGTACTTCCTCACTGTGCAATCTTCTTTTTGATCTCTTCTGCATTATTCTGAGTGCTGGTTGTTATCTTCTGCATGTCACACTCTGTGAGGTGGTAAAAATACTCTGCAGCTAAATGAGAAGGTTTTAGAAATGGCTCTGTCTCCTTGCTGAAAAAGAGGTGAATTTCTAGAGCTAGGCATTTTCTTCCCGTTTCTCAGTTATTTCCTGAAAAATAACATTTTTTCAGGAACACTATTTATAAAACCTGGTGAACAATACCAGTTAGTTTCCTGTGCTGGGATAGTTCAGCTGGGGGCTGAACTACTGGAAAGCGGCTCTGTTGAGAAGGACCTGGGAGTGCTGGTGGACAACAAGCTGACCCTGAGCCAGCCCTGTGCCCTTGTGGCCAAGAAGGCCAACGGTATCCTGGGATGCATTAAAAGGAGTGTGGCCAGCAGGTCGAGGGAGGTTATCCTCCCCCTCTGCTCTGCCCTAGTGAGGCCACATTTGGACTCCTGTGTCCAGTTCTGGGCTCCCCAGTTTAAGAAGGACAGGGAACTGCTTGAGCAAGTCCAGCGGAGAGCTACAAAGATGATCAGGGCGCTGGAGCATCTCCTTTATGAGGAAAGGCTGAGAGACCAGGGTTTATTTAGCCTGGAGAAGAGAAGGCTGAGGGAGGATTTCATCAATACCTATAAATATTTCAAAGGTGGGTGTCAGGACGATGGGACTAGGCTCTTTTCAGCAGTGCCCACTGACAGGACAAGGGTCAATGGGCACAAGCTGGAACACAGGAAGTTCCACCTAAATATGAGGAAAAACTTCTTTCCTGTGAGGGTGCCAGAGCAGTGGCACAGGCTGCCCAGGGAGGCTGTGGAGTCCCTTCCCTGGAGACATTCAAACCCCACCTGGATGCGTTCCTGTGCCCCCTGCTCTGGGTGTGCCTGCTCAAGCAGGGGGGTTGGACGAGATGATCTCCAGACACCCCTTCCAACCCCCACCATTCTATGATTACAGCCAGATTCAGAAAATCTACTTCAGGACCTAATTAAGGCTTCTGTATCTTGAACAGCTGTCAGAGGACTGGAACTGAGTGTTTCCAGAGAGTAGTTCTAGATGCATAGTGAATTCATTACATGAGGCAGCTTGCTGCCATTTCTCAGCACCCCTGCGCACCATATCCTGTGGTCCAACACTTGAATCCAGCACCTGTTCTGCGGAGAAGGCACCAAAGTGAAATGCAGCCATGCTGATTAGCTCCTGTACAGGATCTGGTCTGAAATCACTACCACTACCAAGAACCTTCCATCAATTTAATACAAGACAAAAAAGTAGAACTCATAATTTCATGCTCTCCAGGGACTCCCAGCTCTCTCACATGACACTGTATCTGTGTCTTCAGAAAAGTAGCTGCTCATGCTCCTCATACTCTGTCTCAGTATAGAGTGTTAATATCACTTTTTAAGCAGCTGTGCAGACATCAGAGGTATAATCTGCCTCAACTGGCAGCTGTTAGAAAGAAACCTGGGCAGCATTTGAAAGAGAAAGTAAAAGTACAGACTTGACTGGAATTCTTGCCATGACAGAGTACAAAAATGCAAGTGAAAAGAAGGTACCAGCGTTGCAAGAAAAAACACCACCCTAGAGAAATATTTAAAACAAGGGAACATACTCATTTATTAACTGTCTTGTGATAAGGACACTTCTTCTAAGGCAAAGTGATCATAAACACCTCTGTTTCTTCAGTTTACTCCAGCTAAAAGAATGAGCGTAAGTGATTTTAAGTATACATGTGAGTGTATGTATTTGGACTTGGGATCGCAAAGTCTCTCATATTTGCCACTGTTTAAAACTGAAAGAAAACAGACTGCTATCCATTTGCCTTTGTTCTTTGATGTGATACCTTTGCTATACTATTAATTTATCAGAATTTTATCAACTAGGAAAATTTTATAAGCAAACAGCCAAAAACAAGCACACAAAGTATTAGGTATCCATGAATTATATTCTGTGAGAAAAGGTGAAGAATAACCCTTTTTTTTTTTTTAATAACTTTCCAAACAGTTTCCTTTGACCATTGAAAAATGGAAACAATATATGTAGGGTGGATGATTTTTTTTTCCAAACTACCTCTCTGGGTTTGTTCTTTTTTTAAGAACTATGCTTTGCTGGCATCTCTGGAATTAAAATATATAAATTTCTAGCTTAATGTAAAACTGTTCCTAAGCATTACAGTAGTTGTATATAAAAATAACGCAAGTGTCAGTATGTATTACGTTACAATAGGGTGGCAATACCACCTGCACTCCCTCAAAATTTAATTCTCATTCATTGTCTTAGTTACACAAAAATGTGCTTCCTAATTACACAAGAGATGTTTTATAGTCATCTGAACACTACTAGCCACATCAAGGTGTTTATTTATAGCATAAGTCATTCTCATACTCTGCTACGAGCAAAATACCCCCTTCTAATTTATGCAAGTTTCATTTATAGTGGACACAGGCTATTTGGCAAGATATTGGCAATTACTCTCACTAATGAGCTACTAAATTATAATTTAGTATTATAAGTGCTGTGACAAAGAATGTGAATAATTTATATCACGCAAACAGTAAAGTGCAAACAGATGCATGAATGTCATTTTGAAAATAAAACAGGGTAACTGAAAATTCAAACATGACCACCCTGATTTGAAGCAACATTGCCTAAATGTCTTGTGCAGCTGCACAATAGCCAACAAGTTTGGGTTTGCTGTACCCTTTAAAAGTTTGCCTGTATTGTCATGAAATTAATTCCTTTGGAATCGTTGTTAGTTCTGTCGCTGAACACCAGGAGAGGATGTATTGCTACAGGAGTGAGACTGAAGAAGTGGAAGGGAAGAAGGCTTTTCCAGAGCGATGTGATGTGGGTGGTCATACAAAAATACCATATTTTCAGAAAGTAGTCCGAAAAAAAATGGCAGTTCTTGCAAAGCCAGATCCCTTCAGGATGGCCCTCAACCAATCCAGCTCAGAGTCAACTTTGCTAAATTTCTGAGTGCTTAAAGATGGGACAGCACTAGACTTCTCTTACCTACTGTCTCAGTATCTGTTCTTTTAAAAAAACCATCTTGAGATGGAAGCCTTCTCTGGTAAGACACGAGCTCTGATAAGACATGAGACACATTATAAGCATAATGATTTTTATTTTTTTAAAATTAATTCCAAAATTTTTAGAGAACCTGAGCCCAAATGTACAGACAGATGCAGAGGACAGAAATTGCTATTTGAATAGTGTCTCCTCCTGAGTGTTTTTCATTATAGTATTCCTGCTGTGTTTGTATTTTTGCTGCGGGGTTGAACTACCACACTCTCAATTATCAACCCCATTAATTTCTGCATAGGAAAATGAAAGAACTATTGTTTTCTTCCTCTAGGTGACAGAGCAGATATAAAGAGCTGATAAGCAGGTACAACTTTGGCTCCCCCAGTGCCAGTGTGGCGGCCAGAGGAAGTAACTCGGGGAAATAGCCCTCTGCCTCTAAGGAGTCACAGCCCAGTAATCCCACCAGCATTCAGCATTATTGCATGTTATTTCAGCTAAGGTGAGCCTTGATTCTAGTGATAGTGGCCAGCAGCAGAGTGCCTTACTCCTGAGCAGGAGAGGACAGAGGGGAACTTGTGTGATGAGGAACTTATGTAAATCTGTCTTTGACACATGCTAGGAAGATGCATTTCTGGAAGTTATAATCTTCAGCAAATCATGCACATAACTGAATTTGGGAACTGTCCTGCACCAGTGTCGTAACAACACATAAACCAATATTCAAGTCTGAAATAGTTCTATAGCAGAGTTATTGCTGTAATAGAACATGTTAGAACACTAAACGTGTTACTAGGTGGGAACGGGTGCCATCTGAAAATCTAGGCAACTTCTCTTTCATGGCTGGTATAGGACTATAGACAATCTGTCTTTGTTTTTTCCATACTTAATTATAATGTGCCCTAAATTATAGACTCTTCAGATCAGTTATTAAAAACTTCTGGCATCTCAAAAATGCTATTTAATTTCTAGGCACATCTGGCAAGACATTACTATTCTGCCTTTCAGAAGTATGCACAATATTTCTGACATTTTATAATTTATAAACTATTGCCACTAAGCATGAGCTATTACTATGTAAAGAGATAGTGTTTCCAAGCAAAACCATATCAATTGCTAAGTTAGCAAAAACAAAACAAAGGGAAAGGCATTTAATGCTCAAAGTGAGTAGGAATATGTTTCTGAATCTGTGAAAAAAAGCTAAGGCAGAGAAATGTGCAGCTTTTAGTTGGAGTTATGTGAGGAACCTATAATCTTAAGTGTTTTGTTTAGTACCTTGTGAACAAGCACTATCCTATTTAGACAAAATATTTGCAGTATTGCAGCCTAAAAGTTTTCCTAAAAGAGTTGCTCCTTAAATTGCATGATAGATACAGAAAATCCTACACAAAATAAAATAAATATGTGAATAAAAAGATGGCTAATATCCCCCAAAGCATGTCTTCACTCTAGCAGTTCTCTCAATTTATATGTGTGTTACTTATCTCTGTGTTAATCGACCCTGAGGGGATTGGCCAGACCATAAAACTCTTGCAGTCCACGCTGTCTCAGTGGTCTTTGATGTAGATAGCTACATGCCAAATCCACAAAACTGTTAGTGAATCTAATCCTTATTTAACTTCCCATAGGAATAACTGTCTACACAAACACTTTTTTGAAGTTAGGTGTGGGGCCACTTGGTTTTAGATGATTGGGCACTTTCTGAACTGGGTAGCTGGAGCCCAATGCACTGCCTGGGAGGCAGGCACATTTCACGGTTCGGTTTCACGAGCTGAACAAAACATTGTCTAAATTAACCAGTTAGTGGGGCTGGGAAAAGCCTTTTGAGGGTTTAAGTGTCCTTGGCTGCGCTGGCCATGCCTCCAACCAGGATCCATAGCTCATGATCTTCCCGTGAAAGCTTTGCCGTTCTTCAGTTTAAGGAACAGCATCCGAGGCACGTGTCAGTCAATGATTACTGTTTTTTACCAGGCAAGCATTTTATAAGTGTATCTCAACAGAAAATACAGAACAGTGTATTGAAGAATCACTATGTTACGTTATAATAACAAAACTGAATCACTTAGGGGGGGTGGGGTCGGTGGGGGGAGCAGATTCTTTTCCTCAAAGCTAAGTGTTTGTTAAAACAGTTTGTTAAGACCTCCTAGTCTTAGCTCATGTAGAAACCCTCCCTGAGATTAACAGCCTGCTTTGCAGCTCACTTTGCCATGTGTGGTTGGAGCTTTCAGGAGTGCAGGAGAATTAGATCCTAATCCATATGATGGCACAAATAAATCAGTGCTACTAAAAAGAAATAACATACCAAAGAGAGGGCTGAAAGAGGAAAGAATGCAAACGAGTAATGGTGTGCATTCCATCAAGATTATTTCCCTTTTTTTCTCTTTAATACTAAAATACAGTAACCATGACATATGTATCATATTTCTCAGTTGAGAATACTGTTCTATAGTTTCATTATACTGTAATACAGCTGGTATCTTTAATGCTCAGAGGTTTTGTGACAAAGGTAGAAATCACTCAGTAGAAAGTAATTTCTACAAATAAAGAAAACAAGATATTTAGCTACTATGTAGACAGAACGTATTCCAAATACTTGACATTTAAGAGACTCTGCACAACATACTGTATCTAGCTAAAAGGAAGGAAAGGGCTTTCTCCAAGTAGTTTAACTTAAAATTGGGAATCATACCAAATTCAAGGTTGTCTTTAGTTTTGCACATCGCTTTCAGGTTACCAGGGTATATAAAGAGCCTTTTCATATATTATGACACACTTGTGCAATATTAAACTCCCACATCACCCCACAGTATTTTGTTCACTCCTTTACATGAAAAAATCAATGTTTTCTATGGGGAATCTTAATATGTGGCATACTATGTGCAGAAAGGATGAATGCACTGGGAGCTATCAAAACTTTGACTAGTTGATGAAAAGATAGTGTTTTGAAATTAACTGTCAATAATTGGTCATTTGTCGTTTCAGTCCTGGGGTTTTTTGAGAGCTTATTGTCCTCAGACCAGCAATTTTTCCCATCTGTTATTTCTAACATTTCCCCAGAGCGCCTGCTATTCAGAAGCAGCAGCTTCCTCTGAATGGTAGGCCATTGCTTTCGCTAGCACCGTGTGGGACATGGAAATGTTCAGTACACCTAAGAATAGAGATTCCCCATTTTTAACCTCCACTGCTCACTCTGAATGCTTCTATCCTCTACCTCATGACTGTCTAGCCTAAGTCACTGAAATTCATTTTAGTGGCATGTGGCAACAGAAACGTACAGGGCGTTTCCAGCCATCTCCATTTCCCTGATTATTTATCTTTGTGTACTCCATGTACCCTGAAAACAGCAAAAGATAAGGTGATTCTAGTGTTGCATTAATAGCAGGAGTCTGAGGAGTGGCTAGAGGGAGGCCTTACCGCTGAGTCACGAGGTGGTGAGGATTATCAAGGACATATATATCTTGTGGGGACATTTTGTGAGACAAATGTTTCACCATAATCCAAAGTTTAACATACAAGGTAATTGTTAAAATACAATACAATATGGTAAGTATTAGTAAACCCACGACAGGGTGAAGCATCTTGTTGAAGATTCCTGTTGCAGTTGGTGACCATCCAAATAAAGTGTCCCACCAGTGGAGTTCTCCATCCTTCTTCACTCTTTCTAAGACATGGTATATCTCCTCTGCATCATGATGGACAGTAATTAGAGTTTCTTTTCCGTTGTTCCGAATTCTTTGCAGCAACTGGTTCAGATCATCATGTTGCAACAGTTTTCTCACCAATGTGAGATTCATTCCAATGGGGGTAGGTAACAAATCTTGATACGATACGTAGTTAGATCCTAGTAATTGGTAGGACATGACAGGACCTGAATAATTAAAGTCACATACCCTTATGTTAGTAAAGTTACAAACATGAATATTAGAGTAATTATGAGTATCTACAGTGGTGCTGTCTACAAGTATAGAATCACAAAGGGTTCTCATACAAGTGCATCCTTTCCCAATATATATAAGTACAGCTTGAGGGGTTTCATCAGGTTGTATTTCAAAATGACAAACATTTTGTTCAGTGTCGAGACAAATGTCTTGGGTTTTGATGGTGTTGCTCTCACAAATAAATCCTTGTTGCTCCCGCATAACACATGCAGTAACATCAAGGATTTCCCATGTGTCTTCATTGGGCCCAAGCTCGACATTCCAATGAGTAGGGTACGGCCCCATTGTGGTTCAACCCCAGCACAATGATTGGGTATATGGTATATCCCGAAGCATTGCGTATTGTCAAAACAAAAGCCGTGGCTTTGCCATCAGGAGCGTTGTAGGTAAAATTAACTGGATACCACCAGGACTGGAATTCTTTCTCAAATTTAATTGCATTATCCCAAATTATCTTTCAAATTTCAGTGGGCAGGGTACCTCCCTCACCTTCTCTTCTAACTGCAGCAACTATAGATTGTATCCACAGTTGAGCTTGGATACAACTAAGAGCTAGAGAAGCATTATTTTGGGCAGCACCAAGCGCATCTGTAATCAACTGGTGGTCTTTCTCATTTACCTTTCCCCACTGAGGAAATTTATCCACTAAAAGCCATTGGTTGTTTCCCAGAGCTAAAAGAGAAGATTGTAAATGGTGTTTCAATGCATTTAAGTCACTGGTTACTGTTGCTAATTTATCAGCAAGTACTTCGGCATCTATGCTGTTTAAGACTCCTAATCCAGTTCCCAAAACATTGGTCACATCTCTCTCTGATCATTTTTGAGAGGTGAGGGTTTGTCCATGCAATTATGCTAACCATCCTGTATAGGATGTACCCAGGAATGGTGAGCAGGTAGGTTTAACTGCAGAGATATTAGTCTGCATTGCTAATTCCACCTGTTTGATGGATTAAAGAGTACTTGCTGTTGCCCTATGCTTTTAATTGCGTAGGGACCAATGTTACTGATGTGAGGACACAATTCAGTAGGAGGTCAGGTGTGTGGATATGGTCAATTTTGAATCAAAAGCCCAAGATAAAGAAAAAATACATATGCTTCAACCCATGGCCACCCCATCACACACGGATTCCACATATTACGCTCAGTTAATCATGAAGTCAAATAATAATTCTTATACCACATTTGCCCCAGAGACAGAATGCAAATTTCAGAGGATTCGCCGTGGGTAGAGTCATTGACTGTTCAACACCCTATCTGTATTTCTTCTCCTGGTGTGGCCTGCAGGGACAAAATTTGGTGAGAAGTGCATGGTTCCAAAGATCGTGTGTCTGGACCAGAAGGAATGTACTAATTTCAATTAGAAGGAAAGTGCTCTGGGTGGAGTCTTTCCCAGACAGGTTATGCCATAACCAAGGGTGACTCCTGTAAATATAAAAAGAAAGGGAGCATGCTCAGTTGAGTGTACAACTGACAGGGTTATTATTATCTTGTTTTCCAGTGTAACATCCCGTACGATATTCTCTCGGCTCAGTAGAAACCTTTGGGGCGATGGTATTAGCAGATACACAAGAGGCTTTCATTCTGGGGCAGCCACCTCCAAGGCTGGGCAGCTCCCTGTATCAGTGTCACAATCTCGGCAATGTTTGGCACTGCAGCAGTTAAAGGTGCAGCATTAGCATTTAACTGTCGGTAATCCACGGTGAAATGCCATTGCCCAGTTGGCTTCTTTACTGGCCACACTGCTGAATTGTAAGGTGAATCAGTCCTTTTGATGATGCCTCTTCCCTCTAATTCTGTTACCACCCCGTCCGTCCCCGCAATTGCTGCTGCTGGTAACGGGTATTGTCGAACGTTAGTGGTACAAGAGGTGGGTAAGGGTACAGCTGTTTCTAAGAGATTTATTCTCACTAAGTCTGACCCTATTTCATTTCCTGCAAAACTCCACACTGTCCCATCTAGGGGTTTCCACACCCATCCATGCAGTATGTTAAATCCCAGAATGTCAGTGAGCACTGTACCAACTAATATCTCTGCCTTGGTCAGTCTTTGTTGTCCTGGCAGCCAGAATGAAACTTTCCCCATAGCGCATTCCTTTTCCACACCATCAATTCCAGTGAATTTAACCCTGCGCTGGCCAGGTTGTATGCCGTCTTGGGTGTTTGCTGCAAGTAGTTTGAGACTATCAGGAAGACTGCAAATAAGAGGGGTTAATTGTGCCAGGTCGACAGGAGCCAACATCAGAGATTTCCTTAACTTACCTCTTTCATACATTACCTGTATGCAGGCTGCTTTCTGTACAGATGCAGCCACATCGGAGAAGCCAGTAGCTTTAATCTCCAGTGGTTCTTTACTCTCCTGAGGATCTACACCTCATCTATTCCACGTCTAGACAGGATTTCCTCTATCAGGCCATTGAACTCTGTTTGCCTAGGGAGCAGTTCAGATGAATTGTCTATATCAAGGTCCAAAATGGGGTTGGTTTTCAGATGCAAACGGTGGCCCACAGAAGCAGAGACTGCTAAGGGTGATTTTGCAGCTGCTCAGCTGTTCAGACCCATGGCCAGGCCAGGCCCATCCACAGGGAAATGAGAAGGTCCCTGCTTCACAGAGATACAAGGCATATGAAGTGACTTTTAGCTGTTTGAAAAATGCATACAGCTCATTGTGTCCAGTTTTGGGCCCCCCAGTTTAAGAAGGACAGGGAACTGCTTGAAGAAGTCCAGTGGAGAGCTACGAAGATGATCAGGGCGCTGGAGCATCTCCTTTATGAGGAAAGGCTGAGAGACCTGGGTTTATTTAGCCTGGAGAAGAGAAGGCTGAGGGAGGATTTCATCAATACCTATAAATATTTCAAAGGTGGGTGTCAGGACGATGGGACTAGGCTCTTTTCAATAGTGCCCAATGACAGGACAAGGGTCAATGGGCACAAGCTGGAACACGGGAAATCCCACCTGAATATGAGGAAAAACTTCTTTCCTGTGAGGGTGCCAGAGCAGTGGCACAGGCTGCCCAGGGAGGTTGTGGAGTCCCTTCCCCGGAGACATTCAAACCCTGCCTGGATGCGTCCCTGTGCCCCCTGCTCTGGGTGTGCCTGCTCAAGCAGGGGGGTTGGACGAGATGATCTCCAGACACCCCTTCCAACCCCCACCATTCTGTGATTCCATGATTCTGTGATCTAACTACCCCTGACCTATGACTTGCAGTTCTTGTTACTATTCAAGGGGCTTTGCAATCTGCTCAAGATTACTCAAAATAGGGAAAGACCAAACTAGGGAAAGACTGACTTCTGGGCCATGTCTTAGCATGGAGCATAAAGCAGCAGCAGCCCTTTAAATTACCACTGCAATCAAATGTGTCCAAACAAGACAAAAATTGACAAATTTTACAATAAGCCAAAAACTTTTGTTAGTATGGTTGGATCAAAGTTTCTGTACATTAAAATAAAAGATGAAGGGTGCTCAAGAGATTATGATATTCTCTGCAGAGTTGAAGATGTGGGAGAAAAAAAGCAGCTTTTTATAAAAAAACATTGTTGAAGAGATGAGACTCTGACCACCCGTTGTTGCTAATTTTTCCTATTTTTATGTGTCTCCAGAAGCTACTTGTACAGTAACTTGTCAAATATAACCAAGCAGTAGAATCCAGAAATATCTGAAATATAAATAAAAATCATATGTACTGAATTTTAATCAATATACGTAAAGATGTTTTTTCACTGGAACAAAGCTGAGACTATACCACTACGAAAAGGAGTTAAGGAGACTGTAGAGGACATCGCAATTAAGAATGCAAGTACTCCTATGTGACCATTAGGCTTCATGTATGTATTTCATAAACAAATCAAGCTTAAACTCCAGAAAATGCATTGCCTCAAAAAGATTTCAGTTTGTGAGAGTGCAACTACACATAGTAATGCTAGTCCATAAATCCTATGTAATGAAGAAACGAAGCAGTGAACTTGCAAGACATGGACAAGTAGAACAGTGGACTTGATGTCACCTGAGAAAGACTAATAAAATCTCTCAAAAATCTTAGATACAGAAAACTATGACATTTCTTGTCACTTCCCAGATATCTGAATTACTGGCAACATCTTATCATTTACATTTTTTTACTACACGATTCCTTCTGAAGTGACTCTCACCGAATTTACCAAGGAGCATCTAGTTTTGTGCAGCTCTCAATGTCACTAGTCCCCTGTCTTTAAAAAGAATGTTGTGTGGCTTAGAGGAGGGATAGAATTGAGTTCCTGCTGATATTACACTTTCTTGCAAGCCCTTCCATCTATTTATACCAGTAGAGACTGTGAATACCTAGATTTGCATTACATGCAGCTGGTGCATAAATTGCATGCTTTACTTGTTTCATTCCTGGGTGACTGTATGAAATCAATTTTAATCTACTCTCATACACATAATAGAAGCTTAGACCTAGGAATCTGATAAACACAGTTGTCTTCTGGCACGCCAGAGGATCCATTTAATCTTTGGCAAGGAGGAAGGGCTAAGTCTTTGCACTGAATGTATGAAAAAGAGATTTGAAGTTTTGATGATGGTGCAAGTTCATAATATCCTAAACCACAAGGTCTTGAGGCCTTTTTCACCGTCAGTCACCCCAATTACCAATAGCTATATTCAGCAACTTTGAATAAAACCCTGTATGCTCTACTTTGCCTGAAATAGGAGGTTTAGCTTTAAAAAGATGGTTTTTGCTAATTTCTACATTTCTCAGAAGCAGGATGAATATATGAAACTGGTGACCTTCTCAAGGCTGCCTAAGGAATGTAAATGGCCACTGTGTGATTGCTGAGGGACAGGTAGTGTAACCTAAGGGATTAAAAGTCCTAGTAGCAGTAATATATTTCATCTGATAATTTAGAAATAACTACTTCCTCACTTGAGAAGGAGAAGAGCTGGTTTCCTGTGGTCATTCACATTGTGATTTCTGTTCGCTTGGGGATTTCTCCCCCCTGCCCCCCTGGTAGTTGCTGAAGACCTGCTCACATTAAATAGGAAGCTCTGCTCCTGCAGCACTAGTTTCCACCTATCCATTTTCCCTTCCAAAGGAAAATTCAGATTTCATGGTCATGTTGACCCATACTACCCCCTTTGAAGATGAGCACCTCTAACCATAAGGAGGCACTTCATTCTCCGTAAACATTAGTCAGGAGCAGAAACTTTCCTGTGCCAAGCAAATAGTAATTCAAGAGTTAATGCTGGGTATTAATGTAGTCCCTGCCTAAAAGTGTTTGTTAAGATCTGAGTTTTTATCAAGGATTCCATTACTTACTTTCTCTCTTTCCCACCTCATCTCCAAATAAGGAGATTGGCCCTTCAGATTTAAATGAGGCTTTCATCTGTGATTGCACCTTCTTTTAATATCTTTCTGGTGTATATGTTCAGTTGTGCATAGAATAGAGTTTTAGAGTTATCTGTGTTAAAACAGTTCAAAAAATGAGTTGTAAGGTTTTGTGACTTGTTTAGTCCATCCTTCTGCCCCAGAGCTTGAGGGTGTGTGTCTAAACCAAACATAGTGGATATTTTATTGAAGTGCTCTTCCAAACCTCCAGTGTGCTGAAGAACTTCACAGGGATGTGACATAATATGGTATGCAAGAGCGTTCACAGCAAAGGTATAATCCTGTGGCAAATGCAGGGAAACTGAGAGAATGAGAAAACATGTAGCAGAGAGCCACATATTAGAGATGGGCAAAAAGGACGTTTAGAGGACCGGAGGAAAGTGAGCACTATATGCCCTAACACAGGACAAGAAGTGATGTTCCTCTATGCAAGGATGAGTGGACAGGGTGGGACATGTGTTTAAAATATCTGTTCTGTCTGACCTAGGGACTCTAAGTTAATTTGAAAATGTGGGTATTTTTATGCCTTGGGTATTTTTATGACCTGTTCAGAATCTGTTGGTGCTGTTTGTGATTTGTTGACTGCCCTCTAGCCTCTGGGTGAGCAGCAGATTTTCTTCCTGTCTTGCTTTGTTGTCCCCCCCGCTTTTTTTTTCCTTTGCATGCCTCTGCCAGCACGTGGCTGATTGCCACTGGCTGTCTCCTCTAGAAGGTATGCCGTGGCTAGTTATCCCCATGCCATTTTCAAGCAGTTGACTATTCAGAGTTTTCACTCAGTGTTGCTGTGTTGCAGTCTGGGCCCTTCTCCAGTTTTTCAACTGGAGCCTGCAGTCTGCTCTTCCCAAAGATTTCATTCCTTCTGTTTAGTACTGTCTGAGATTTTGTCAGCAGAGCTTTCATTTGATAGCTGCATCACAAGTGAAAGTGCTTGAATAATACTGGATGACCTACCCATATTCCTTTCTTTCGATTCCACTACTTCCTCTGTGAGCAGCACTCCTGAATCCACCTTTCCAACAGGTTGTGCCCCCTCATGCTGGCAGACTCCTTGCTTGCTTCTATTAATTTCACATGTCAGCATGTCAAAAGTCTTACTGAAGTCCAGATGACATGACAGCTACTGCTTCTCCTCTATTACTTAGACTTGTTATCATGTCACGATAGGAAGAATAATTTGTCATAATTTGTCCATAACAAAATATGTCAGCTTCTTCCTCCTCCAATTTCCATTTTCTCCAGGGCATCCTGAAGGGCAAAGTCCAGGAAGTCCAGAGTCCAGGAAGGCTGGATGTTATTAAAGAAGGAAGTCTCAAAGGCGCAGGAGCAGGCCATCCCCATGTGCCATAAGTCAAGCAGGCGGGGGAGAAGACCAGCTTGGCTGAATAGGGAGCTTTGGCTGGAACTCAAGAAAAAAAGGAGAGTTTACCGCCTTTGGAAGAAGGGGCAGGTGACTCAGGAGGACTACAAGGATGTTGTGAAGTTATGCAGGGAAAAGATTAGTAAGGCGAAGGCCCAGCTGGAACTTAAACTGGCCACCACCGTTAAAGGTAACAAAAAATGTTTTTATAAATACGTCAGTGACAAAAGGAGGGCAAGGGAGAATCGCCCTCCTTTGTTGGATGCGGAAGGTAACCTTGCCAGGAAAGATGCAGAGAAGGCTGAGGTACTTAATGCTTTCTTTGACTCAGTCTTTAATAGTCAGACTGGTCATCCTCGGGATTGTCGGGCCCCTGTGCTGGGGGGTGGAGCTAGTATGCAGAATGAAGTCCCAGTTGTTGAAGAGGTGGCAGTCACCGACCTGCTCCCTCACCTGGATGTTCACAAGTCCATGGGGCTGGTTGGGATCCACCCAAGGATACTGAGGGAGCTGGCAGAGGAGCTCACCAAGCCACTCTCCATCATTTATAAGCAGTCCTGGTCAACTGGGGAGGTCCCAGATGACTGGAAACTAGCAAACGTGATGCCCCTCTACAAAAGAAGGGTCGGAAGGAGGATCCGGGGAGCTACAGGTCTGTCAGTCTGACCTCGGTGCCGGGAAAGGTCATGGAGCAGGTCATCTTGAATGCCATTAAGCAGCACATGTGGGACAACCAGGGGATCGGGCTCAGCCAGCAGGGGTTTATGAAAGGGAGGTCCTGCCTCACTAACATGGTCTCCTTCTGTGATAAGGTGACCCACTTAGTGGATGAAGGAAAGGCTGTGGACGTTGTCTACTTGGACTTTAGTAAGGCCTTTGACACTGTCTCCCACAGCATTCTCCTGGAGAAGCTGGATGCTCACGGCTTGGACAAATGCACTGTGCACTGGGTTAAAAACTGGCTGGACAGCCAAGCCCAGAGAGTGGTGGTGAAGGGAGTCAAATCCAGTTGGCGGCCAGTCACGAGTGGTGTTCCCCAGGGCTCAGTGTTGGGGCAGGTCCTGTTCAATATCTTCACTGATGATCTGGATGAGGGGATTAAGTGCACCCTCAGTAAGTTTGCAGATGACACCAAGCTGGGTGGAACTGTCGATCTGCTGGAGGGCAGGAAGGCCCTACAGAGGGACCTGGACAGGCTGGATCAATGGGCCGGAGCCAACGGTATGAGATTCAACAAGGCCAAGTGCCAGGTCCTGCGCTTGGGTCACAACAACCCCATGCAACGCTACAGGCTTGGGGAGGAGAGGCTGGAGAGCTGCCTGGAGGAAAAGGATCTGGGGGTGTTGGTTGACAGCTGGCTGAACATGAGCCAGCAGTGTGCTCAGGTGGCCAAGAAGGCCAACAGCATCCGGGCTTGTATCAGGAAAGTGTGGCCAGCAGGAGTAGGGCAGTGATTGTGCCCCTGTACTTGGCACTGGTGAGGCCACACCTCAAGTACTGTGTGTAGTTTTGGGCCCCTCACTACAAGAAGGACACTGAGGTGCTGGAGCGTGTCCAAAGAAGGGCAACAAAGTTGCTGAAGGGTCTGGAGAGCAAATCTTATGAGGAACAGATGAGGGAACTGGGGTTGTTTAGCCTGGAGAAGAGGAGGCTGAGGGCAGACCTTATCGCTCTCTACAACTCCTGGAAGGAGGTTGTAGCGAGGAGGGGGTCGGTCTCTTCTCCCTAGTAACAAGCGATAGGATGAGAGGAAATGGCCTCAAGCTGCACCAGTGGAAGTTTAGGTTGGACATTAGGAAAAACTTCTTCACCGAAAGGGTTGTCAGGCATTGGAACAGGCAGCCCAGGGAGGTGGTTGAGTCTCCATCCCTGGAGGTATTTAAAAGAAGGGTAGATGTGTGCTTGAGGAATGGTCTAGTGTTGGACTTGGCAGTGATAGGTTAGCAGTTGGGCTCAATGATCTTAAGGGTCTTTTCCCGACCTTGACGATTCTATGATTTCTTCTGATAGGTTTTCAAAAATGGGAGACTACCTGTCTGAACTGTAGTGCCCTCAGTCTTTCTGCCCCCATCTTGTGGACAGTCACCCTGTGCCTGTTTTCTACTAGCTTGGATCCTAGCACATCAGTCAAAGTTTCTGAAAAGGAAGGAGGTAGGAAGTACACACTCAGTCAAACCAAAGGTCTGTTAGACCAGAATGCAACTTGCCTCCTGTCCGCTCGCCAGAACCACATAAGTGTGATAGCAGAGCAAGGGCACAGGGACCCTTCCCCAGTGATACCCTTATGTCCTCTGGAGATTTCTCAGACAGCTTGTCTCTTTCAGGCAGCCCTGCAAGCCCTCACAGTCATTCACATCAGATATTAAACAGAGGTCCTGTTTGGTTCACAGCTGGTCACTATTTGTTCTCTACACTTTTCCCACTACTGAGAATTTGCTTTTTATTTTTTGGTGATGTGATCTGTTCTCTATCATAAACAAAGTTAAAATTTTAAATTTTATCACTGAAACTCCAAGGGATTTTCAGCTGTGGTGTCTTGAAGTGAAATATTCTATATTATTTTTTAAATAGTCATGTATTTAAAAATTATGGTAATGCCTCCTTTTGCATCTGGTGGTAAATGCAGTATGTCCCTTGTACAATACTTCCAGAGGTACGGAAAGTACAACTGTTTCACTACACGAATGCCCAGTTTGGGCCCTAAGTGGGTGTATATTTGGTTCAGGAATACTGACCTAGGTATATCTGTGCTGCTCTTTCAGAAGCAATTAAACCTTTCTATGTAAATATTTAGACATTTGGGGCCTTGGATTTTCAATAAGGTGAAGGACATTGCATGACAGACTGGCTAGTCTAAGCCTATAAACCATTGCAAGTAAATGCCCGTGTTTCAGTTACCCTCATGTTTTCAATCACTTGTTCAGCTTTGGGTCCTGATGTGGTCTATTGCTACTAGCTTGTAGATTAGACATCTAGAAAGCCTTTAAACAGAGGCAAAGTAAAAACTATTGTCTGACACAGTCAGGAGCCTCCTAGACTGTGCACTGGATGCTGTTAAGTGATAACTACTACAACTTCAGCAGATTATTTTTTAATTAAGCTTTCAAAAAATTTCAGTACATTTTTATTCTTCCAGTAGTTAAGCTCTCTTCTATGGCTTATAGACATATAATAACTCTCAACTTACTTTTTTTTAACTTAGTAGACTTACATCAAACTATGATTTGGGTTTTTACAATGGAAAGTGCCCCACAAAATATTTGAAAAGAACTGAAAACAAAAAACTAATTCACTTTGCTGCAATCTTTCACTGTTAACATGTTTTCCCAGCAAATTGGTGATCTTTAGAGATTAAGACAGATTTGAACCACGTGTCAGGTAAGGAAACATCAACTAGTATAAATTGGTATAGCCTGCTGTTTTGCTGCTACATGATAACTGTCTACCAGTATAGGGGATTTTGAAATTTTCACTTCTAGGGAAATGTCATTTCTACCCAAAACAAAATATTATATTACTTCCTTCTCTGTTGTTATAATGGCTCATGGTGTTATAATAAATAAACAATAGGATGCTAGTTAGCATATGTGGAATAGATAGTTATAGGAAAGGGTCAGTTTTCTATGATAAATTTTCACTTGGAAAATGTTCGCTTTTGTGTTACTGTCATGTAGAAAGATGAAGGCAATTTTTAAAGTGTGAATGTCAAGATTGGAGATCATGATTCTGTGGGTGAAACCATTAACACATACTTCTTGAGGAGGATTGATGGAAGATCTTCACATCTAGGAATCACAAGGACAGGAGAAAGTGCTGACTTTAAAGAACAGACTATTCCATACGGCAGATTAGCAAGGGGAGTTAGCAGATATGCAGATGATATCTTTGAAGCTTTAAAAAGATTTGTGTTTCAAAAGCCACAACCAACTTAACTGGTTTTCTAGAACCTTTGACTCTGTTCAGTGTGGGACAGTGTGAAATAATAGACCACTCTAGTAATATATATGAGCGCTATTGCAAAAATAGAGGTCAAAAGGACATGTTGAAAGGAAATGGAAACAGATTATTTCCAAGCTGAAAAAAGGGTAAACGTTGAGAGAAGCTCAGTGATTTAATGTTTCAGGATAATTCACCGAAGTTCGTAAGCTTTTGGACAAGCTCCAGCTCAGTAAAAGTACCTTAACTTCTCTTAGCTAGATAGCCCAGTGAACAGATAAAATGGATTTCCAGGTGGGATGTTGGTTAGGAACTTTAGTAACTTAGGTAACTGTTTGTTTCTACCAACCTCTTTTTTTTCTTTTTTTCTCACACACCCTAAGATAAGGAGGTGAAGAAACTCCAGTTTCTTAACCTTTTAAGGGAAAAATGAGTTTACAATTGCTATGGAAGACCTGCATCATAAATCAAGGGGGTCTTTTTGCAATTTGTGAACAAATTGCAAATTGTGGTGAACAAATGGCTTTGTTAAGATTACTTTTATGTATTTGGAATTACTATTGCAAATTCAAGTATTAGCTTTGTTTCATGTGAAACTGAAAAGTACTATATGAAAGCTAGGAATTACTATTTATTTACTGTATGCTATTCATGGTGAGTAGTGTGTGAAACTATGTGACATCTCCTCTTTCTTTGCATGAGCCAACCTTTATAAGTTTCCTTTTCTTGACTAAATAAATCTTACAAACCAGTTTGCCCTTGCATGTCTGTAAATGAAACCATTGTCTAATGAGGGATATTCATGAATACTAAACCAAAAAGGTGCATAGGTGAAGAATTCACTTGTTTGCTCAGCTTACATCCACACACCATGGATTTTTTTCAGCAGTCAACAGAGATTTATTCTAGAGAATGTAAACTTCTTTTTTTCTCCCAAAGCTTCATAATCTAAAGGGTTGTGAAAAGACCTTTCCATAAATTAACTAGATGTAACCGATGGGATATTGCCCAGGAAGTAAATTGTTTTGAACAATAAGGAAAAGGGTTGTGTGAACTAAACTTTTTTATCACTGATTTTTTTAAGCCAGTCAACAGTATGAAGAAAATGTAAATATTGACTATTGTACTGGTGGCTCCAGCAGACAGGACTAGCTATTGTGTCTGTCTGTTAACACATACTAGGGAAAGGTTTCCGTCTTGGAAACACAGATATAGTCCTTTCTCCATCTCTCCTTGTCCCTTCCCACCATACTTAAAAACCTTGGACTCTACACACACAAGAAGAGTGGAAACAGAAGTTGCAAAAGGCAGTTGCCACCTGGTCACCCTTTGGAAGTGCTCAATTTCTTGACATATCGTTGTCTTCATTATCAAGGTAAACACTGCCCATGGTACTGGGATATACTGCGATTTGAAAAGCAGGAACCACTCTGTGCCTGTGAATATGTGCTATAATGCTTACAACGCCATAATTTTGCTGAAAAGTGTCTTGTCTTCCAGAAAACTAGCCAGACTGACAGCAACTGCTGTAGCTAAAAACTGTGTGTGCATGTGTTTTCTGGACTGTACAGAAGTCAAGCTCTTACAGACAACTAAAGCAATCTGCAGCAGAACAGAAACAGGATTAGATACTTCAAATAAAAACATATCTTGTTTCTAACAATAACATGAATGAGCTGGTACTTTACTCTGAGGTAAGGATGAAAAGTATTTCTGAAACAAATAACAGTGGCTTTTTCTGCTCTGGTTTTGAGGAGCATCAGGACTCAATCACAAAACATAGTAGTTTGAATTACAAGTTCTGCTTTTGCTGCCAATTTTAGGAAGATTCCTTTAGGCCATACTTCACACTAGCACGGATGTGCTTCTTTTTTTAATATATCCATCAACAACAAGAATGTGCATATGTAAGTCTGAACATATTGTAACAACTTTGATGTTAACCCATGTAAGACCTCTACAGAGAGAGATTCAGAAAATGAGGGTAAAGCAATTAGAGTAATATGCAGAAATGAAGAGTGTTAACACCTGTGTTCTGTTGCCTTCATTTGGGAATAAAGTGACTTTAGCTCAGATCACTTCAACAGCAACGTAAAAGTAAAGGTATATACCTTTTCCTTCCAAGGGATTACAGGTAAGACATGTATATGCCAGCCAAAGAATTTCATCTTTTGATAGGATGTAATTTTGGGTACTGCTGAAATAATCTAGTTCTTATCCTGCAAGATGAAGTCTTCTTCAGGATTCGATACGATCATTTTGTTGTGTTTTGAATGTTTGATTCTGTCTACATAACTGAGTATGGCTCTGAGCTTCCTGGCTCCACCAAATACTGTGAAGTGCCAATTACATAAAGAGATTTTTTTATTTAAAGGATGTCAATGTTTTCAATCTTGGCAAAAAAGTAGTTGCTGAAAGATTTTCTTTGGCTTACGATGGTTACTGTGAAGAAAAGACTCTGGAGTATGAAGCTCTTACAATTTTTGAGTCAAGGATAGGAGATAAACCATGGGTTTCTTTAAACCCTCTTTTCCTACAAACTGTGTTGTCTTTGTTTCTCTTGCTGTCTCTTCCAGATGTTTTTTGTTTTCTACTTACTGTATTTGGATTGAAGATATGTTTTGATAATTTGTTCAATACACTTCAGTTTGTTTGAATGGACCAATTAAGGTCAAAATGTATGTTTATCTAGAAATCCTTATTTGTAGAGGAAGAGGAAATTCTGTAATTTTGTATGTGTATATGCAACAGTTTGCTTGTTGTTTATTATACTGTTTATTATTCTAGCTTAGAAGTCTGAATCTTCAGATCTGACCCCTCAAAATTCTTTTTCTTGATGAAAGTTCAACCTTTCTGACCTGTAAAAATGCTTATAAGCTGGAGTTCTTTGCCAGGTCTTGTAAGAAAATCAGTCCAGTACAATTGCAGGAAAGTGCATATTATTATTTTCTTCCTTCCTTTTTGTAATCACAACTTTACCTTTGTATCGTATTTTCTCATCTAGTATTTGCTAGTTAAGTAAAATCTTTCTTTAAAATTCTGGTCTTAAGTTTTTAATCAATACTTCATCTTTCCCCTCTCAGATTTCTTAGGAAATCCTGCAGTTTTGTCATAAGTTGCTTCCGTAATACAAATCCAGTAATTTTGATGGTTCTGTGGCATACTTATATTCCTTTTGTTTGTCCATTTGCAGGCTCCAGGAAAACAATATTAACATATGCTAAGACCTTGAGATTATATTCGTCTGTCTTTTCTGAAAGACAGGTCTTTTTACTCAGTTCTTCATATTAACAAGTTTAACAGAAGATAAATGTGTCTTGCTAAGGATGCGTTGTAAAAGACAAAAATAATAGTGTTGCAGAAACCAACCAGAGGCAAAGATCTGTCACGAGTCTGCTTAATTGCTGCCTTATTAATCAATTAGCTTTGCATTATGGAAAAGCCTATAAAATCAAAACGCTGCTTTCTACAGTCTCTGTTCCTGACTAAAAGCAGTAACATTAGTTATTAACGATTAGACTCAGGACAAGCAGAACTTCTTGTTACATGCCTAAGCCCAAACTTGCAAATGTAGTCTTCGTGCTCAAAAAATGGTGACACATTCTTCAGCAACAGAATGAAACATAACTATGCCCAGTGAGCAGACCATGTCATATCTAATGCTTGTTCAGCTGTAATATCTTCTGGTAAGACTATCTCAAGCCAGCAAGAATACTAGGTTCCTTACGGTCACTGTGTACACATCCAAGCTCTTCTGCAGCAAGAAATCTTAAACCACCATCAGGCTCATCTGTAATTCATTCATTTTATCACCTTTTATGTTGTTCATTATGGTCTCCTCCTCACTGAGAACTCATCCTTCTTGCCCTGTCCTTGAAGTTTCACTTCAAGGACTGAAATGATGACAAACTGCCATGCAAAGGACAGCTGCCTAGATCTGAGCCAGCACCATTCCATCTGCTGTTTAGCAGGGACTCGTGGAAAAGTAGCCAGACCACATACTCCTTTTAAAAGTGGAAATAATTTCATTTATGCATAAAATTACATTAGCCTAATTTAGCAGAACCCTTATTGCTCAACTGTTTGGAGTATTTGTTTAGTGGTGAATACCAAAGGTGGCTTATTTTCAGCCGTGGGGCGTAGGCTGCATGCAGTCATTGGCCTTCCTCCAACTTTGATCATTGCCTTACCAGTGTTGCTTTGGTGAGCTCTTTGTAGAATTTTAGAATGGCAGAATTTCTCAAAGCACACATTTTACAGCTAATCTCTGATAATTATCACTTAATCTGGTAGAAGAGGAGGGTGACAGGGCAAAAGGTTTAATTACTACAACGTGGTTGGCGCATTGTATCATCATCAGATAAAGTGCTGTATAATTTGTTTGTAGAGTTTTACCTTGTAATATCCCTAATGGTGTGATATCCCTAAGTAGTTTTTCATGTATGTTTGCAAATTTCATTGTTAATAACAATCCTAATATGGTATTCATTAGCCTGTTAATTACATTGTCATTTAGAAACCCTTGCTTCCAATTAGCTTTAATGTCAACATTGGAGTCATTTTTCTGTGCTGCCATTTTTGTGTAACACTTTCCCATTTAAACTGCCCGCTGTTCCATCTTAATTAAATTTAATAACAGTAGTGGTAGTTTATAGGGGACTTTTTAACCTCATTTAATGTCAGACCATTTATACTACTTTGAAGTAGGCATCAAAAATGCTTGCATTAATCCTATTACTTTGAAAAGGAGCAAACTTCACTTGTTTCAGATTATTTTAAATAAGGCAAAACTTTTTAATAGTTTAACCCATGAAGGATCAAACTCCCTACCTGTGCAAATATGTAGAAACATTAGGGTTTTTTCTAAGTACACTGAAGACACAGTGAAAAATTAACAATACAGAAAAGGAGGATGCCATAGCTTTTTTTTTTTTTAATACCAGGAGAAAAGGGTGAAAAAGCAGTGTCATTAGTGACTCAGTATTGCCATTCACACATAACTTCAGGGAGAGAATGGTTGCAGTATTTTGTAACTTGGGAAAGCTCCACAGAACCTGAATAATATACTTAGCATTATGCAGCACCCTTGAAGTTGCACAGTGAGACTAGAATCATAGGTCTCATTAAAAATAATTATCTTTTTAGCCTACAAAAATTTAAAGCCCTTTGGAGAATCTTTCAATGAGATTATAGAAAATGACAGAAAAGTAAGATTTGAAAGAGATGTTAGAGGTTGCCTAATCCATCCTCATCCTCATCCTCAGGCAGGCTAAACCAACACCAGTTCTGAAGAAAAGTTTGTTAGACCTTACAGTCCTACTTTAATAGGGTTTTCACAGGTTCTTTGGTGGGTTCCAAAAGATAAGGTCAGATTGCTGTAATGACGATTGCTCCAGTACTGACTGTATTTCTGTGAATTTGGAGATGATTGCAGACACCTTTATTCTAGACTGTTTGTTTTACTGTAGAGAGGCAGTAAGACTGTGCTCTGGAAAACCCTATGGCCCTTTTAGGGTGTCGCCTAGAGCTCAGATATGGTTTTGTATGCGGAGGCTGATGAAGGAGAAATTGGAAGTATTCCAGCAATATGATAAAGAAGGTAGCTGCCAAGACAGTGTGCTGAAGTTGGGAGATGCAGCAAAGTAGAGGGGGAAGGAGGGATGCAATTTCACAGTTGGAGGTGGGAGAGAAAAGCCAGCTGTAAGCACAAGACAGGCTACAGGCAGTGACGGTGTGCTGCACTGGGAAGAATCTGTGACTGTGAAGCTGAAGTGGGAACTGAAGGAACAAAATTGTTCTGTAGCTCTCCCTAGGCTCATTTCATCTGACTGGGAAGCTAGCACAGCTGCATCACTCCTGTTAGCTTGTGAAGGCCAGCTGAACTATCATCACTCCATATTCTTTTCTACAGGGAGTTCTCCTCATCAATTCTGGCTACTAAAAACCAAGCTGAGCATTCATCTGTGTCCTTATCCCTCTGCAGCAACTGCAGGGATCTGAGAGGGTGAAAATTAGGAGCCAGAGTTACACCTAACCCAGTTGTCCTGAACTAACAGCATGAATATCCTTTCTGTGCTTGCCTGTGCAGCTGTAGCAGGACTACAGTACTAAAAACCAGATACATTACTCCCCTGCACTTCCAGCCTTATCCTTAGACAAGCTTTCCTGTGACTTTGTTTCTTCTATTTGCCCTGTGTTTTTTGTTAGTTCTATATCAATTTCCATTTCAGTAGATTTTTTTCTTCCCAGACTCTTGGCTTACTAATCTTTGATCTAATATTTATTTAAAATATGAATTGTAATTCTATGTTTTTTACACAGAAATATTCATTTTACTCCAGTGTCTCTTACCAGTGGGTCTTTCATGTTACAGCACCGAGGTTTTTTTCTTAAATTCAGGTGTTGTAATAAAGAAAAGGCATATCTGCAGTAGATCCCCTGAGTAATCATAAACTTGTTTAGGTTGGAAAAGACCCCTAAGATGATCAAGTCCAACCTTTAATCTAGCACTGCCAAGTCCACCACTAAGCCATGGCCTGAAGTGCCACATCTACGCGCCTTTTAAATACCTTCAGGGATAGCTACTTAATCACTTCCCTGGGCAGCCTGTTCCAGTGCTTGAGAACCCTTTCAGTGAACTAATTTTTTTCCTCATATCAAATCTAAACCTCCCCTGACACAACTTGAGGCCATCTCCTCTTGTCCTATTGCTTGTTACTTGGGAGAAGAGACCGACACCCACCTGGCTACAGCCTCCTTTCAGGCAGTTGGAGAGAGTGATAAGGTCTCTCTTCAGTCTCCTTTCTGCAGACTGAACAGCCTAGCAAAGAAGCTCCACATCATCTCAGAGAGATGTGTGGAAAAAGTATCCCAAATGACTATCTGTGCCTTGTCTCTATTTACTGCAACAACTGTGATGCATACATTGCCAAAGAAAAGGGGCAATTTTGAGACATGGGAAAGAGTTAACTTCTGCATTCCCTACCAAAGGCTCATAAAGAATAGCTTTGTGTCTGCAGCCATTTCTCAGTGTAGTTGTAGGCGGTGTTGGTATCTTCCAAAATTGAGTGCCTTCAAGAGGCAGATGGGATTGCAGAAGCCTTTCCTGGGATTAGGAGGCAAGAATGTGCTTTTAGGTACATTGCAATGAAGAGTAGCTGTGAAAGTTAAAGGCAGATAGGAGCTAGGATGAGATTTAAATAATAAAAACAATCCTCAGTGCAGCTCAAAAGCAAATAAAAAGGACATTTCAGGATTACAAATGACAAGAAAGAAGAAAGGTGAATCAGGAGTTCGTAAAAAAAGCATGCAGGGAGGAAACTCCTGCAATGTTATGTCAGTTTGATATATACCTATCTGTTAGGTTTGCCTGAATTCAACAGCAAGAAATAGAATAGTTTGAACCACACTAGTTTTACAAACAAGTTTTATTGCTTTATACTTCAAAAACAAAATGTGAAGATGGATCACTTGCGTATCTGGTGACACTAACTCTGCCTTGTATATATTGTAAAATGGTTTTTTGTCCAGCTTTAGGAATCCTCTGGCATTTGTTACCCAGCTTTCAGATAATTTTTCAGATAGATTTTTTTTTCTTTTATTACCAAAAAGAAATGAGAATGTGCATGAAGCATAGCTTGACAGTGAACAGAGTTAAAGAAGTTGTCACAGTTTCCAGCAAAAATTTGAACATTATCTAGTTGGGGTTCAGTCCACAGAATACTGGAGTGTAAAACATCTGCAGTCAGGGGAGGCAGGCAGACAGAGGAGTGACTGGACAGTAAATGTTCCATGTGGGAAATCCTTCCTGGACAATATGTTTTTGTGAAATTTGTTGTAATGCCCCTTCCTTTCCTGTTCCTTAGTGGAGTGTGCCCAGAAGAAGCATTATTTAATAGATCATTTAACTGGGTATTTAGAGTGTAATTTGGAGGTGGCACAGGTTATATGCTCTCTTTCAGACAGACTCGTCAAGGGAATTGACACTTTCAAAACCAGGTATTTCAAGGTGTTAAGTACCCTAAATTCCAATTAATGATGTGATAGCCGAGGACAGTGAAGACGGTGCAATGCAGTATCTATTTTCCTCCCTTAATGATGCAGTGCACTGTAGAGACATTCTGACTAACTAGTCATCTAAAGGTAGGATTCTCTGCATCTCTGCCTGTCACGGAGAACTTCCTTGGCTGCCAAGAGGAATACTGAGGACACGGAAATGGCTTAAACCTAGGATTTAGAAATGCGCATAACTAAATACAGGCCTACATCAGCACTTCCCATAAGCACAGCTTGTATGTGGCCCTCACCTATTCTGTCTTCTGAATGGGTATTGACATGGAGAAATGCCACTGACCATGAACACATTGTCTGCATAAGGGTTCTCACTGTTTCTACTGCAATGGCAGCTCTTCCATCACAGGCTAGGTGGTTTTTTTTCTGCTCCTGTTGACTTCTTCTAAGTATAAATAGCAGAATAAATGGTCAGAAAAGTTCCTATCCAAAATCTTTCTTAACAGAGATTTTACTAGATGCTGCAAGTCCTTTCCAACTTGAAGCTGAATGGATCAAATAAATTAAGAAATTGTATGAAAACATTTAGTCACCTTTTGACAAACACATCATTTCTTCTAAACTCTTCTTATGTTGGGAGCTATAGCAAGGTTGTCCTCAAAGTTCTGGTGCTGGCTGAGGGGAATGAGTGTACCTAAATTCCTATTGGTATTCTTGGTATTATGTGCAGATAGCCAATACTATTCAACTTTCAACTAATAACTTCTCTTTGATTGTTTAAGTATGTCTGTCCATGTTTGTCTAGCCTCTGAAAGTTAGAATGATTTTTTTTTTAATGTATGTATGTCATCTACTTTTTCCTGTCTCTTGGGCATGAATATATGTTGAGTTGCGAACTGGGAATTTTAAGCTTCTGGCCTATTTGGCCATTTAGATTCCTCTTCTCATCTCCTCTCTCTGTTCAAATCCACAGCCTTGAATCCTCCAGAGTTTGGTTAATGACATCCTTTCTTTCAATAAAAACCACAGTGTCGCTCTTTTAAGAGTTAGTTGTTTGGCATCCCTGTTAATACTCTAGCTCCAGGTGTAGAGTACAGTGTAAGCCCTCCATTGAATTTCTAGGCCTCTGATTTACTGTGCCTAATGCTTTAGCTTTGGATTGCTTTGAGATCAAGGTGACACTTTTCCTTGTGAGGCTGTTCCTACATTATTATACCCTTTCCAGAAGGTGATATGTATAACTAGAGACAGGCATAATAACCCTAATAAAATGTTTTAACTGGTAAACTGGATCCAAGGTAGTTTATGACTCTTACTTGAAGAAGGAAAGTAATGTCCGCCTGAAATACAACAGGCTGCTCCCAATTCCATGCCTGTGCTGCCTAGAGCTCTTGGCACAGACTGAAGAAAGAGACCATGCTTAAATAACTGGTCTGCTACTGGCCAGAAAAAGAAGAGCAAAGAAAATCTGAGATTCTCAGAGGCTTGGGTTTGAGCTCAAATGTCCAATTTCAAAAGAATGAAGTTAACATAGTGTCTTGCACAGCCCTGGGTTTTGTGGTGTATGAATGCGCTGTGAGAACATTTATTAGAATCTCGTCTTGCTTGTAAAATCCAGCTAGGTTCAGGTAGTGCATTAGGAATGGCAATTTGGTGTATGTCCAGAAATCTTCTTGCAAATGCCTGGAGAAATGTAAAGTCAAGTCTAGTCAAGAAAAGAGGGCCATATGAAGTTTAGTGTTTAAAATACTGGTTAGCAGCAAGATACCTTCGGGGGGACAAAATGGGGGGCTGTATTAATTACAGCTTTGGGCGTAAACTCTTACACTGCAGTATCATTTCTGTTCACATTAACCTTTTCCTAGATCTAGCTTCATAAATACAAGAGCAGTAGAGAGAAAATCAAGTCAAATTGTTTAGGACAATATTGCATTGACCACAAAGCTCAATGAAAGGTGCTGCCAATTCATAGTTCAGAGGAAAAACTTAAGAGACAAGAGCAGAGATAGAACAAAAATGTTAAGGTCTGTAGGTTCTTTTAAAATCTCAATTGTACTTTTCTGTATGTTAAGGGAAGTTTGTCTCTCAACTTCCATGGAAGTGAAAATTGTTCCTTGATGTATGCAAAGCACTGAATTAATCCCCTGCTGGTGACAGATGGGGTACACCTGTCTCAAAGGGGGAAAAGGATCTTTGCACAGGAGTTAGCAAGGTTCATTGAAAGAGCTTTAAACTAGATTTGATGAGGGAGACGGATAAAACCAGGCTCACTAGAGATAAGCCTGGGGACATGCCAATGTTTGAAGGATGGTGTGCTAGCAAGGTCCTTCAGTCTGATATCTCAGTGGAGGGAGGGGATGGAGATCCATGCAGCAGCAAAGACACAAGGATTATGGATGTGTTAGAAACCATGGAAGTGCCTGAGGACAGTCACATAGGAATTAGGGCTTCGCCCCCCAGAAAAATGTGGTGGGATCAATAGCCCAACCAAAGTACATCTACACCAATGCACATGGCACAGGCAACAAACAGGAGGAGCTGGAAGCCACTGTGCAGCTGGAAACATGGTGGGGTCACTCACACAACTGGACTGCTGCAATGGATGGCTATAAACTCTCCAGAAAGGATAGGCAAGGAAGGGGAGGAGGTGGGGTAGCCCTGTATGTTAGGGAGTGTTTTGATTGTCTAGAGCTTAACAATGGTGATGAGAGGGTTGAGTGGTTATGGGTAAGAATCGGGGAAGGCCAACAAGGCAGATATCATGGTGGGAGTCTGTTACAGACCACCCAACCAGGATGAAGAGGCAGACGAAATATTCTATAAGCATCTGGGAGAAGTCTCATGGTTGCTAGCCCTTGTTCTCATGAGGGACTTCCACTTTCCAGATGTCTGCTGGAAATACAATACAGTGGAGAGGAAACAGTCTAGGAGGCTCCTGGAGTGTGTGTAAGAACTTCCTGACGCACCTGGTGAGTGAGCCAACTAGGGGAGGTGTCCTGCTGGACCTGTTGTTCACAAACGGAGAAGGACTTGTGGGTGATGTGGTGGTTGGAGGCCACCTTGGGCATGGTGACCACGAAATGATAGTTTTTGATTCTTGGAGAAGGAGTGGGGTCAGCAGAACTGCCACCTTGGACTTCCAGAGGGCAGACTTTGGCCTGAGTAGGAGCCTGGTTGACAGAGTCCCTTGGGAGGAAGCCCTGAAGGGCAAAGGAGTCCAGGAAGGCTGGACATTTTTCAAGAAGGGAATCTTAAAGGTGCAGGAGCAGGCCGTCCCCATGTGCTGAAAGTCAAGCCAACAGGGAAGAAGACCGGCCTGGCAGAACAGAGAGCTTTGGCTGGAACTCAGAAAAAAAAGGAGAGTTTATGACCATTGGAAGAAGGGGCAGGCAACTCAGGAGGACTACAAGGATGTTGTGAAGTTATGCAGGGAGAAAATTAGAAGAACTTAATCTGACTACTACGGTAAAAGATAATAAAAAATGTTTCTGTAAATACATTAGCAACAAAAGGAAGGCTATGGAGAATCTCCATCCTTTATTGGAAGAGGGGGAAAACAGTGACAAAGGATGGGGAAAAGGCTGAGGTACTTAATGCCTCCTTTGCCTCAGTCTTTAATAGTAACACCAGATGTTCTCTGGGTACCCTGAGCCCCCTGAGCTGGAAGAGAGGGACAGGGAGTGGAACAAAGCCCTCATAATCCAAGGGGAAATGGTTAGTGACCTGCTACATCACTTAGACATACACAAGTCTATGGGGCTGGATGGGATCCACCCAAGGGTACTGAGGGGGCTGGTGGAGGTGCTAACCAAGCCATTTTCAATCATTTATCAGCAGTCCTGGCTAACCTGGGAGGTCCCAGTTGACTGGAGATTAGCAAATGTGACACCTGTCTACAAGAAGGGCCAGAAGGAGGATCTGGGGAACTACAGGCCTGTCAGTCTGACCTTGGTGCCGGGGAAGTTTATGGAGCAGATCATCCTAAGTGCCATCATGTGGCACTTACAGGACAACTGGGTGATCAGGCCCAGTCAGCAGGGGTTTATGGAAGTCAGGTCCTGCTTGACTAACCTGATCTCCTTCTATTACAAGGTGACCTGCTCTAGGGGATGAGGGAAAGGCTGTGAATGTTGTCTGCCTGGACTTTGGTAAAGCCTTTGGCACCATTTTCCACACCATTCTCCTGAAGAAACTGGCTGCTTGTGGCTTGGACGGGCATATTCTTTGCTGGGTAAAGAACTGGCTGGATGGCCAGGCCCAAAGAGTTGTGGTGAACAGAGCTATTTCCAGTTGGCAGCCGGTCACAAGAAGGGTTCTCCAGGGCTCGGTGTTGGGACCACTTCTGTTTAATGTCTTCATCAATGATTTGGATGAGGGGATCAAATGCACCTTCAGTAAGTTTGTAGGCAACACCAAGTTGGGTGGGAGTGTTGATCTGCTCGAGGGTAGGAAGGCTCTGCAGAAGGATCTGGGCAGGCTGGATCAATGGGCCAAGGTCAATTTTATGAGGTTCAACAAGGCTGAGTGTCAAGTCCTGCACTTCAGTTACTACAACCCCATGCAACGCTCCAGTCTTGGGGAAGAGTGGCTGGAGAGCTGCCCGGCAGAGAAGGACCTGGGGGTGTTGGTTGACAGCTGGCTGAATACAGGCCAGGAATGTGCCCAGGTGATTAAGTGTCCTCTTTTCAGCTGGGATAGAGTTAATTTTCTTTATAATAACTAGTGTGGGGCTATGTTTTGGATTTGTACTAAAACCAGTGTTGATAATGTGGAGATGTTTCATTTGTTGCCAAGTTGTGCTTGCACTACCCAAGGACTTTTTCAGCTCCCCGTGCTCTGCCAGGTGCACAAGAATTTGGGAGTGGACAAAGCTGGGACAGCTGACCCGAACTGACCCAAGGGATATTCCATACCATATGACGTCATGCTCAGCATATAAAGCTGGGACGAAGAAGGAGGAATAGGGGGACATTTGGAGTGATGGCATTTGTTTTCCCAAGTAACCATTACATGTGATGTAGCCCTGCTTTCCTGGAGATGGCTGAACACCTGCCTGCCCATGGGAAGCAGTGTGTGCATTCCTTGTTTCCCTTTGGTTGTGCACATGGCTTATGCTTTACCTGATAACTGTCTTTATCTCAACCCACATGTTTTATCACTTTTACTCTTCTGATTCTCTCCCCCGTCCCACCACGGGGTAGATGAGCGAGCAGCTGTGTGGGGCTTGGTTGCTGACTGGGGCTAAACCACGACACCAAGAAGGCCAACACCATCCTGGCTTGTATCAGGAATAGCGTGGCCAGCAGGAGTAGGTAAGTGATCGTGCCTCTGTGCTCAGCACTAGTGAGGACACACCCCAAATACTGTGTTCAGTTTTGGGCCCCTCACTACTAGAAGGAAATCGAGTTGCTGGAGCGTGTCCAGAGAAGGACAATGAAGCTGGTGAAGGGTCTAGAGCACAAGTC
The DNA here is from genome assembly GCF_949628215.1 of Phalacrocorax aristotelis. Taxonomy (NCBI): domain Eukaryota; kingdom Metazoa; phylum Chordata; class Aves; order Suliformes; family Phalacrocoracidae; genus Phalacrocorax; species Phalacrocorax aristotelis. The sequence goes on from NC_134279.1 coordinate 20,044,235, forward strand.
TTATGAGGAGCAGCTGAGGGAACTGGGGTTGTTTAGCCTGGAGAAAAGGAAGCTGAAGGGAGACCTTATCGCTCTCTACAACTCCCTGGAAGGAGGTTGTAGCGAGGTGGGTGTTGGTCTCTTCTCCCAAGTCACTGTGATAGGACAAGAGGAAATGGCCTCAAGCTGCGCCAGGGGAGGTTTAAGTTGAATATTAGGAAAAATGACTTTACTGAAAGAGTCGTCAGGCCTTGGAACAGGCTGCCCAGAGAGGTGGTGGAGTCACCATCCCTGGAGGTGTTCAAAAAACATGTAGAGGCGGCCCTCTGGGACACGGTTTAGGAGGCCTGGGGGTGTTGGGTTGATGCTTGGACTTGATGATCTTAGAGATCTTTCCAACCTTAATGGTTCTATTATTCTATCAAATTGTAATGTTAATTTTTGAGTTCAGCAGGGAAAAATGTCCAGTGGCATTGACTGCAGTACTTTTATCACTGCACTTGCTGCTATTGTTATTTGGTGTTGTAAGAATTTTTTAAATGAATCTTCTTTCCTGTTCCTTTATTTATCTGTGGTTGTTCACACCTATTTCTACTACCTTTGAAACTGTTGTAAAGCCATATGGTACAAAGCCAGAGTGATAAGATATTTGGAGACAACTTTGGGCAATATGCAGCCAGTTGGCTGAAAAGATTTTAGGAAATCTATTTTCTTGCTTGAAAAAAGAAAGAATAAAAATACAGGAAAAGACTAGGGAAAAGAAAAAGCTTAATGACAAGTATGTGAAAGTATTAAAACATCTGTGTATTAAAAAAACCCAAAATTATTGCTTAGATCACTCTCTGTGATTCCCAGCTCAGAACTTGGATCCAAATATCCTGGTTTAATATTGATAAAATGTAGGTATCTTGTGAATGATATTGGGGTCACTGAAGTTAACAGGTCTTGTTTGTTTGTTTGTTTCATTCCCACTGTCTGCAATGATCTTGATATGAAGTCCTATTTTCCATTTTGTTTAATTTTCCTTATTTCCTTGAACATTGTAAAAGAACTTTGTCCTTGTACAATGTTTACTGAATGCAGCCATAAGAGGTGTTTATTTTTTTGTAATGTAAAATATTCTTTAGTGCTTCTAGATCCTTTTTTAGGCTTACAGCAATATCTTAATGTACTTTTTCAATAACATGTAAAATTAGAAGAATGTTTCTGTCTAAATGCAGGCACAGAAACTGTCTGTCACTGATAAGCTGCTTGTTATCTTCTAGCTACACCAAACACTCTCTTGATTTTTTTTCCATAGTCTTCCCAGCTGACTGGTTCTAAATTTCTATGCAATGACAGTCCATGATGACCTGCCAGACTGCTGGTTTGAGACAGGATAATAGTAGCACAGATTCCTCAGCAAGTTTTTACTTCCTTTCCTGCTGTGACCCATATCTAGCTTAGTAGCTCCTATGCTTTCTGATATTTATATTCTTTAGCAAGCATAGAACTGCTTCTGTTGCAGATTAGTGCCCCAAGCAGTTCATTGCAATGCAGCCTTCATCTAGGAGTCCCTGGATGGGGTTTTAACAATGCAAATGAAATATATTGCTTCTTCTGAATAAGCGTCCTAGAGGAAATGTTCCTTCTGCTTTCTCAAAGTAGATGCTAATTTAATGTTTTTTGAATGATAGCTGTCAAGCACTCGCCAAAATCTTGACAATCAATATTTTTCTTTCACGATTTCTATAAAATTCCAACCTGCCTTATGCTGTCCCTTTACACAGGGCAATTGTTCTATAGGTTTTTCAGAAAAAAACAGTTTTTCAGAAAAGTGTGAATACTGACCCACTTAGATCTTCTCTAAAAAATGCTCTCGAAGACTTTTTGCAATCTGTGCCGTTTCACAGGAAATATTTAGTAATTTGAAAACTTTTCTCCTGTATTTTTGTCTTTAAAAAGAAGGAAAAAAACCTACAGTGTAAAGTGAAAATATATTTAAGAATTTCATTACTCTTGGAAATACTTGCTGAAATTGCCTCAGAAGCATGGATATGCAAACATGGATGTTAGTCAATCAGTTTTAAAGGTGATCTGTTCCCAACATATTTGTCCAATCTTCAGTACCACCTTCCTGGTATTTAGAAAGGTTTTATTTATTTATTTTGATTAGGTCAAAACTAGTTGCCCCTCTGGTTTTGTCATCACCATCTGTTTAAATAGACTGTAATCAGAAACTACAAAATGGGCATGCTTGCTTAATTGACTAATAGCAGTCTTTGATTTTATCACATAAATGAAACCAAAATACTTATTTATTAAGTCTCTATTTCAGTTTGCACATATAAATCCATAATGTTAAATAATCACTCTGGAATAACTTACTGGGGATACTGTAGTACATGCCTTGTCTCACTTTTTCCCTCTCTGTTTGAAACTCTTATCACAGAGTATAAGAGGCAAGGTTTGCATGGAGAAGCAGTATCTCCTCTTGGATCAGTTGGTACAGGCAAAAGGATGGAGCCAGCTTCCAGGTGCTCTCTTCTGAAGCAGAGGCAGCAAGCTGCAATCTAGCAGAGATTAGGAACAACTCTCCTGAGTTGAACAGCTGTCCTGGGCTGCCAGAGAAAGCCATTTCCGAGCAAAATGTACTTTGCACTTGCAGAGAACAACGGGATAACAAAAAGGTGAAAAGGAACATTGTGTTAGGTCACCTTGGCCGAAACAATTCTACTGCTGCCACCTTTCTTGAGCAGACTTTTGATCCTATAGCACTTACATTACTTTCTCGGCAACAATGAGAGCCAGCACTGGAACAGAGGCAATACCGCACTAGAAATAACATCAAAACACTGCTCTTGCCATCAGATTTCCTGCATGCACCAAGAAGCCAACCATTGTCTCATTTTGTTATTTGTTGCACTGATCATGTTTCTAGAAATGCTGTGCTGGCCAGAAGCAGCTTTTCAGGAAGACTGTGTCACCAAAGTACTTGATAGTAAGAAAGCACAGCAGTGTATGGCATGGCAGCTCTGTGATGATACGTTAGGGTACTTGTACTGCATCTACTTTTGTCCGCCTGATGGATTTCATGATTGCATTAAGTTGACCAGGACCTGACAAAGCTGAAGAGTGTCTTGCAATCAAATGGCAATGCTTCTGGGACTAGGCATTGGAATGACTAACATGACATGGTATGGTTCTGGCTATTTCCAGTCATTCTCAACAAATGAACTGCAATAATTTTTGGAAGTTATTTCACTCTTTCACTGTTGTACAGTTCATACATATCTTAAAGAAGTCCAAGAGGTATTTAGTCTTAGATGGCATTCCCTTGGCAAGACTTGACAAGATATGTGTTAGAAATGGCAAGCAGATGCAGCCTGTATAGCACCACTGATCACTAAGCCTGAGTCTCAGAATTTAAGATTTAGCAATAATCCAAGTGTCAAGGAGAATACAGATGGAAATGCTTACTTAACTGTTTTTCAGCCAATGTTGAGCAGTTTCGTGCTGCGTGTTTACTACTGCTTTCTCCAGCCCAGCTTAAGTGTCTTGAGAGAGAGTGATTCTGCAGTATCCTTGGCAAGTGTTTTGTTGTATAGGCGGCCTTGCCATTCTGTAACTGCTTACCCTGGAGAATTATAAAAATAAAATATTTGACAGTATTAACAGTAGATCTAAGTGGGTCATGCCATGCAAATGCCTCTGATTAAAAGCACGAGAGATACTGTTATATTTGGAAAAAAAGCACTTTAACAAAAATACTAGAAATGTGTTAGAATATAATAAGCATTTTGTCCCCAAGTGCAAGTGCTGAGCAAATGCCCGCAAGGAAAGGCGTAGCAGAATATATCAATAGAGGTAAAATTTCTGTGCTTTCAAAACAGGACTGAAATATAATTTGTTGGATTTTATTTTTTTAAATGGCAAAAGCTGATCCTCATTTTCAGGTACCAAAGATATTCTGAGAGTGGATATTACATCTCCAGCTGCTCTGAACTTATGGGTTTTACTAATTCTCAAAGCAGATAATAAGAACCCTTTGTTCTTTCTGCTTTTCCCTTGTTGTACTCTGACTCTGGATTTCTTTGTTTCTACTCTTTCTGACAATCAGTACTAGCAAGTGTTGCTCCTGTTCTGGTAGCATTTGTGAAAGCAATCCAGTAGTCTGCGCCTACCTCTATAAAGCTTGACAGAGTTCCAAAAATAGCACCAATAGTTTGGAAGCTTCAGCAGCTAAATGACCTAAAGGAAATTTATAAATAAAGCTCAGAAACTTGGCTGATCTAAAATTTCCTTTAGGTCATTTGCTGCTGGTAATCAGGTCAGCTAAGCTTCTGAGCTTTATTTAAAGGCTAGGAGAGAGGTTTAAGGGCAAAGTTCTTTCACAATATGATGTTTTTCTAGCACAGATTGTAGTTCTTTAGGAATTGTTTATCGAAGTTCCAGTTTAGGGTAGAATATGACAATCAGAGATACATATTTAGTGCCGGTTTATCCTTTTGCCTCATGGTAAGTTTCTCTGTAGTATGCAAAGGACTCGTTCAAAGGCTCATCCATCCTTCCGAGCAGAGTTCTCACTGAGCTCTCTTTACATGGAAGAGGTGAGCTTTATGAGTGTTTTTCTTAATGCGTATGAGGAAAATGATGACACGAGGTACCTGGTGGTACTTCCCAGATACTTTTGTGTGTTTTTGATGTAAAATGATGTTACGGAGCTAGGTGGACTGATCTGTAGATTTCGTCTTTGGGGATGGCATCTTTAATTTTCCTTTAGATTTCCAGTTGTTCATTATGTTCTGTGTTGTCACAGCCATTGCAGTATGACAATAGCACAGATAATGTGTTGTTTTATTTGCTGCAATTGCCAGTATATTTTCCTGCATGCATTGGAATTCAGTTAGCATGTGTTTTCACCTCACTTAAGTCACTGTTATTAGCAGCTATTTTCCTAACAGTGTGTGTTACATCTTGTGCTGATCAGTCAGAATATAAGGATGTCCCAAGATAGCAGGTAATGGACAAATCTAATGGATTAAGTTAATGCCTGTTGTAGTCAGAACAGCTTCAGCTAGAAATATCTCAGATATTAACTTGACCCACTACGTGAACAGGACTGTTGTTATCAAGAGTAATAGTGATCTCTTCTCTTCTGCTTCTATTATTAGAGCTATAATACGAACTCTAGTCCTTGTGAGAGTGATCAAGGAGACCTGCCCTCACTGAACTCAGTCAGATGCATTCTTCATACATACAACCAGATTCTTGGCTAGTGTTATCAGGCCAGCTGATTTCAATGCATCTGCAGAATCAAACACCATCCTCAAATGTCCTCCAAGAAAGCAGTGTTACAGTAGGTTTGCACAATGCTCTTGGCACATAATTACAGTTTAATGTGTAATCTGTTATTTTATGCTGTACAGGCCAGAATGGAAGCTAAGTGTCCAGGCTGCCTTGCAGATGGTATGAGGCTGAGACTAGTCATGGTAATATGCCTCTGAAATCAGTAAAAGTAGCAAAATTGCTTGACAACTGGTTAATAGTTAGATGCATGTCACCCCGCCCAATTGATCAAATGCCTGTCTTTTTTCACCCCTTCTTTCTTTTTTTCTTTCCATTGATTTTAATGGGTTTCTTAATTTTAGTAATGAAGAACTTACTATCACAATATGAGACCTTTTTCTCTTACAAGTCAAGTATATCAAGTGGTCTACTGCCACCAGCCTCTTGAACTGTTACTGTTGTATTGTATTTTTTTTTATAAACTCTGCCACAGTATGAAGTTTGAGTTATGAAGTAAGGTAACAACATGGTCTTTTGGCTTACATTTTTTTCAGGATGCAGAAATTGAAAGTCTGGATTTCTTCTTTTCCAATTAGTGCAATGTAGCTTGTTTACTTGCTCTCTGAAGAAAAAGCTAGAGAAGAAAAAATCTGATATTATCCAAATTTTCATTTGTACGGGAAATCTATTCTAAAGATCTTGGATTAGTACCAATGTTTTAATGTTTTTCAAAAACTAATAGAGTGGCCACTAATGCAATCTCAAAGAGAGTGGAAAAGGTCTAAGAATCTTTTCTTGCAAATTTTCCTGCTTAGCAAAATAGCTCTTTCACTTTCATGGTCAGTCTACCATGTCTTTAACCATCTTTACAATTTGGCAATAATGTAGGTGTCAAAACTGGTTCAATGTCTCAGTGAGAAGTCATCCCTAAAAGGGAAAACCATCAAATGAAAAACAATAGACAAAAAGCCCAATGTTAACATTCATTGACTCCTAACAACAGAAGATCTAGCTTTTGAGCCCTATGAATCTTATTCTCCTTAATCTCTTTCCAGGTAAAAATTGTCATGGGACTTGGCTTCCAAAACCGGGGTGTCAAAAATATTCTACATTAGGACACCATTTATCTTGCTCTTCAGTGGAAAAAAGACTAATGAAGTACTGCTGTATCATTTTCCTGAACTGTGTCATTCTACAGTCTACTGTGTTGTACATTCAGTATTTTAATAAGCTCCTTTCTAATTGAATATCTGCTTTCAGTTAGGGCTGTCTGTTCCAAGGGAGACCCTGCAATGTGTTTGCTTAAAGCTCTGAAGTATTTGACTGTTTTCCCCAAAAGGGGTCTTTGCTTTAAGATAACCTTCAAAAACCAACAGCAGTCTAAGGTGTATAAGAGGAACACAAATGCTGAAGATAACAGATTCTGGCAGTCTCTGAGTCACTGTTGTGCCCTTTGAAAATTAAGACTACCAGAGAGGGAGTTTTTTCCCTGAAGCATTTCCCTAATGTTTTCCAAATGTTGCTTCATCAGAGTCAAATGGTCAGAGCCACCTAAGAATCCTACTACAGATGCACAGATTTTTTGTTGTTGTTGTTCATTTCCAACATATTTAGCTGCATTCCTGAAGCTGTAACTGAGAAAGCCTATATAAAAGCTTTGCTTATAGACTTCTCCACAGATGAAACTCAACCAATTTTCCTCCAAGATGCATTAGAAACAAAATGTTCCCAAGCATTACTGATGCTGGTTGCTTTGTGTTATAAACAGTTAATCTGGTTCATGTGCAACATTTCTTAATCGGCATGGAAACACACTTTCCGGGTACCCTTGAACAAAATTCAGCAGGAGTTCCACAAATTACAATTCAGCTGCTAAAATGTAGCCAGCTTGTACTGCTTCGGATATTTATATTTCACTTATTCCACTATCCCTTGTATTATTCCCTACACTCAACTAAAGCTAAAAAGAAAACAGAGAAAACAGAAGGAAGGGAGAAGTCATTGGTTCTTTAAGACTAAAAGTGATAGCCAGGAACAGGTATGATAAAAATTAAAATTGCATATACTTAAACCAAACTGAAGCCCATATGTGTGTGGTGCACATGCCAAGTTTTCCATCTGAGGGTCTCAATCATTTACACAAATGACCTGACTGAAGGTACGACTTCATGGGGTACTACATGCCTATTTACAAAGGTGCTTCAGATATAATTTTTAGGCATGAGTAAGTACTGTATAATTTCTTGATGTTTCTTCTGAACACTTCCCTTTCTTTCCCCAAGTTCTATTGCTCCTGTCTTTGTAGCCTCTTTGTTGAGAAGTTTGCCTGGGTTTTCGCTTGAACCATTTATGCCTGTCTTTGCTGGGAATGGGCATTTTACGGATGGTTCTGTACAGGATCCTGACTTTTGTTGCCAGACCATTGAAGCCTACATAGCATTGTTATGCTGGGAAACACACTTCTATTCTTGCTTCAAACTGTATAGGTAAGAAAAACTGTTCTTCCATGACTAGACTGGCAGTAACAGGAACTAGTGGCAAATTTAAATGGGCCGTACTGAAACAGAGCTTGAGAAATGCAGAAAATTAATCTAAGCTTTCTGGTCATAATGAGCTGGTTTTCTTTGTTTGTAACAACAGATTATTTGCTAATAGCAGGTGATACCATATTGAAGAAGAGAGAAAAATGACTGGAAACCTCTTCACCCAGCAGCTTTGTAATATTAAACCCGGTTTCGTAGTGTGCAATGGGTTAATGTTTCCAACATGAAAATGTAAGTCAGTTGGCTTCAATAACATCTTGGTAAAGAAAAAGGAAAAACACCAACAAAGCAGACAACCAGAATAACACATAATGCTTAATTCATGAAACATAGCTATTTCATAAATCTTTTCACTTTTGAGGAAACCCATGAAGGCAACTATAGTATCCACATAATGGCTAATCCAGGTGGGTGCCTTTGCATATAAATGTGCATAATTAGTCAATGTGCATGTAGTCAGTGTGTATTTAATCATAAGAGTATGCATAGAGTATTGTCTTGCCCACTTGAAATATTAGATGCACCTGTTCAGAAACTTCAGCTTTATTAAAGAGATAATACTATTAAAGCACGTTGTCCAAGGGACTCTTCCAACAAAGCCAAGTCTTTGTTCCTGTCAGCGACTGATGAATCTGTTTTGTAAGCAAGACCCTATCAGAACCCTGCTGAACCTAGAGGGGTAAAGGTCACCATGGGTGGGATCGGCGTGCCCTTAGCAGGGGTCTGTTTGTATTGTATCAGGGTTCCCACATCAGGAGGGGCATAAGATTTAATAATGTACTAGCAAATTTTCTGGGCTGTGGTTTTCTTACTGGGATCTGGAAAGAGCTCGCACCTTCACTGTGCAAAACACCAACCTTTGCCCCAGAGCAACACCTGCTGAGTTTGGCATTGCCAGGCTGAGCTGGGTGGCCAGGTTCACTGGTGTCTGACAGTGCCTGGCATAAGCGCAGGTAGCTGGTTCCCACTTTTTTTTCTTTTTGGCCTCAGGCACTGATCTTAACAAGGCTACTATTGCAAGGCAGTGGCAGAGATTGATACCAAACATAAAAGTTCCCAGAAAGACCATTAAATCAGTGTTGACCTGATTTTAACAGCAGATAGTATTTCCATGGGTTGCAAGCAAGTAAACAAGCTTTGACACATACCTTGCGTAAATGGACTTTGAAACAGAAGAGACTGATAAAGAGTCAGAAAGGATGCAGAGGTTATTTTCTGGAAGAAAAAAAAAAAAGAAAAAAAAAAAGAAAGGAACATTTTGTAGAACAGCATTTTACTGACTTAGAAGCTTTTTGCATAACTAATGTGCCATTTCTTGTCTTGGACAGCTCTGCTATAAAATGCTATTTCAAAAGCTTTTTAAAAACCTTAGTGTCATACCTCATTGGAATCAACTGGGAAAAGATGTACTTCAAAAATCATGTAAGTGGCCTGAAAGAACAGTGGAGAGTTTGTCTTGGGTTTAGTCCTCTTTCAGATGAGACATGTGCCAACAGCTGCTAAAATTGAGATACTCCATATTGGTCTTTTGCAAATTTTTCAGGATAAATATAGGAGTGAAATGGAAATGCCTATTCTAATAAATTATATTTGGGATAACAATGTGAACTTCAAAACAACAAAGTTCAAGAACTGGCAATAGTGCAGTAATGTGTAAATACCTTGCTCCTCTGAGAAGAATTACTAGTTGGTCTTCAGTCCAATATTGTTGGTGACTTACCTAAATTTGGCTGATGTCCCAAGTGGGAAGTAATCAAGCCATCATTTTCTGGATTATATTTATCCCTTTTAAGTAAATCTTACCTTGCTTAGACAGCTACTTACTCCTTAGAGAGCAGCTCTGTGGCACTTACTCCTGACAGCTTGGCCAACCCTGGAGTGTGAGTGTTTTGGCTCAGTGAAAACCCAATGGAAAGATATTGTTATGTGTTGAGAGAGTGCTTACAGTTCTACAGAGCCTTTAGTAGTGCATCTGGGTGTAATGCTTGTCCCTGGAAACAGTGCCTGCTGTGCATGTCTGCTACAGTTAGTGAACTGCCCAGTTGCCGTTGTGCTGTATCCAGTGCTGCAACACGCACTGCCTCTGCTCGGTGCACTTGTGATATTTTCTTGTGAGCAGACCATGTATCCAATTCATGTTGCAAAAGCATTGATCCATGCCTAAGAGCATAGATTATATCTACTTTTCTGCCCATGCACATGCGTGTGTCTGTCTACTCATGTACGCTACAGTTTTACATCAGTCCTGCTGTTCCTCAGACGCCTATTGGGGCACAGAACTGTTGCTGTAGTTGTTATAAAGGATGTAACACTTCAAAATTGGCGTCTCGCTCACAGTGTGTTTTTACTTTGCTTTACAAATTCCAGTTCTTGAGTCTATTCTTACCTTACACCATTCATTGTAAATGAATTGTTTTAAAAGCTTTACAATTTGTGAGTCTTATGCGGTAGCTGAAATCTTGTGAGTATGTATTTAATGGCTCTTAGTTCCTCAAAGGATATTCAATGTTTAGGGGATTTCATTTCTGCTTAGCTGCAGCCTGTGAATATTCAGTCTAATATTCCATTCCCAGCACATCTAATAGTTGTCACACCTTGGCACCTTCTTTTTTGACCTCTCCTCTTTTCAGGTAGGAGTGTTGCGATGTTTAAGACAATGAGTCTCTCCGGATCTGGTTCAGTTGACAGGGGGTCTCTTGGCAGGCGGCTGAGGTCCTGTCTTCCATTAATAATTCTACCTGGTGATGTGGCAAAGGATTTGTATCTTCTGTCACAGTAGAAACTCTGCCTGACATTGCAGATGCTGCAGGTATATAAAGTAGGAAGGTGTATTTGGTCAGGTTGAGTGACCTTGGTTATTTACGGTACACTGCTCAGTGGCTCTGGGGGGACACCAGCTTCGGAGAAGACCTAGTGATGTATTTGCCGCTTATTTCAATGGCTCTTCTTTGCAGATCTGCCTGGGCTTGACAAAATTCCATGTTGTAATTCATGTGCTTGGACACACTGGGATAGACTGACTGATAGACACAGAGGGGTCTGCTAAACTCAATCTGCTGTCCCGGAGACTCCTTAAAATTATTGATGCTTTTTAGATAGATCTTCTTTGGGAGCGAATAGAGACTTCCTGGTTACTATTCTTTTCCACCTTGTGTTTCATATGAAATCTGGTACTTAATTCAATATTCAAGCCTGTGGTTTGCCCTGCCCTGCTGATCAGCTACAATTGATGTTCTGTACATCAGCCATAATATGTTTTAATTTATGGCATTACTTGCTTTTCTGAGTTTTCTTATTGGCAACTGCATTTGCTGCTTAGCCTCAAAATTAGGCTAATTCTTCCATCTAATTATTGAGTCTAATGTTGTTGTTTTATCAGTGCTCCTGAGATTACATGTCAGCTACCCATTTTTTATATGCCCTGCCTGCAAGAGTGGCAGCCAGCTTCTGTAGCCTGTACACATGTGAACTGAGTATCTTTGCAAGCATTAGTCACACCATGAACAACATCCTCTTTGTTGCCATTGCTTCATAACATGAATCACTGTTTTGTTTTCTTAAGGTAGCTGTGGTAACAGGTCCCAGAACTGCTGTTTCCTATAACTCTTAGCTCATTGCCTCTCAGTTGCACATATATCTCCCTGTGAGGCATAATGTTTCCATAGAATATTTCCTGGCCCTCGACACACACATGCTCAGTTTGCATCCCTCTTCTCCACTGGATCTCTCTTGGCTTTAGCCTGCGTACATGTTCCATCTCAGCAGTCCTTGCTGAGTAAAAGACAAGTTGCACCACAAATTGCATTTAAACAAGCCCGGGGATAGAAGTTAAATGCTGTTAGAAAGCCAGTAATGGTTTTAGCCATATGCTCATCCTTTTTCACCCTACTGGGATTCTGTCTACTGCTGAAGCAAGAGGGAGAGGGGCTAGGGAAATTCCAGCTGTCACTGAAAAACACTGCTCTACTGGCGTAGTAGCAGTGTACCAGGTGGTGTGCCATGCATTGAGCAGATTCATTTTAAAGAGCTCCGCTGAGGCCATCTATTGATTATATAGTAAGTCCAACTTTAAAACTAAATTGGGATCAGAGAGGTTCTGAAAGCAGGGTGCATGACAATGATCCAGTGTAAACTCACCCCAACAATTTAGATTTGTTTAAAAGCAGCAGGTTCAACAGCTTAGTGTTGTACCAACATGCTTTATGTCAGATCATGTATTGCTTATTTTCACAAAACAAATATAAAAAGCACTCTCTGGTGTGTACTGTGGCTAATCTGCCAAAAATACCATGGCCTGATCCAGATCAAATTAGTACTGCTGCGTGATCATGCACAGCCCTGGCATTATTGGCTGTGGAACTGCAGTGACTAATACATAATAGTAAGTGCTCTTGAGCTCTTGGCAGAGCTCGTGCTGTAGGTGTTGTGATTCACTCCACCTGAGCCATGGCTAATGCCACGTAGGGGAAGCTAGAGAACCACAAAAACCTTTGAGGCCACAGAATTAACATCTTTATTGTTCAACCTTAGCCAGCAGACTGTTTTGGCTCTAGCCTCTGTGGGAAATGATTTCCACTTATTCCTTACTCTTTCTGTAGCTTTAACTGCTTCCAGCATTTGAAGACCAGGAGTCCACCCCAAGTCAAGAGAATGCCCTGTTGCCAAGCTTTTCCCCTGCAGCACTTACAAACGTGTGAGGAGCAGAACAAAGTTAAGATGAGATTCTTACACTGTCCATAGGTGCAGCGTAGGGTGAAGCATATCTCTAGGCAAAGTAGAGGAGATAACATTGCTTAGGCAACTCCATTTCTCATCCCCACATTCAAGAGTTCCCTTCTGACTCACTGTGTGCTCCTGGATCTGTCACCAAAGAAAGAATTCTATTTTCCCATGGTAAATATCCCCTGACTTTGAGGGGATCCTTTGAGGAACAGGGCATGCTTGACAAACCTGGTGGCCTTCTATGACAAAGTGACTTGCCTGGTTGACATGGGGCAGGCAGTGGACATTGTCTACCTGTACTTCTCCAAGGCCTTTGATACGTCCCCCACAGTCTCCCCCTGGAGAAATTGATGTGTTATGGCCTAGACAAGCGGTCTGTGCAGTGGGTGGGGAACTGGCTGACAGGCCGCACCCAAAGGGGGGGTGGTAAATAGCTCCTTTTCCAAGTGGCAACCTGTCACTAGTGGAGTCCCCCAGGGATCAATACTGGGCCCAATGTTATTCAATATCTTTATAAGTGATCTTGATAACGGCATCAAGTGTAGCCTGATGAAATCTGCGGATGACACCAAGTTGAGTGGGGAAGTAGACACTCCAGAAGGGAGAGCTGCTCTGCAGGGAGATCTGGATAGGCTGGAAGAGTGGGCCAGCAAGAAGTTTATGAAGTTCAACAAGGACAAGTGTAAGGTCATGCACCTGGGAAAACATAATCCAGGAGTGCAGCACAGCCTGGGATCTACCTGGCTGGAGAGCAGCTCTGTGGAAAGGGACCTGGGGGTCCTGGTGGACAGGAAGCTCAACATGAGGGAACAGTGTGCTGCTGCGGCCAAGAAGGCCAACAGGATGCCGGGTTGCATCAAAAAGGGCAACAAAAGCAGAGATAGAGGTCATTATCCTGCTCTACTGAGCACTTGTCAGGCCACACCTGGAGTACTGTGTACAGTTCTGGTCCCCTCTATACAAAAAGGATGTGGACAGGCTGGAAGAGGGGTCCAGAGAAGGGCCACCAAGACGGTCAAAGGACTGGGAAGGCTGCCATATGAGGATAGGCTGGGAGAGCTGGGTTTGTTCAGCCTTGAGAAAAGGAGGCTCAGAGGGGTTCTCATCACCATGTACCAGTACTTAAGGGGCAGCTACAAAGAAGATGGAGACTCCCTTTTTACACACAGTCACATGGAGAGGACAAGGGGGAATGGACACAAGTTGCTCTTGGGGAGATTCCGACTGGACACCAGAGGGAAATTTTTCACAGTGAGGACAGTCACCCATTGGAATAATCTCCCCAGGGAAGTGGTTGACTCGGCCATGTTGGACACCTGCAAGAGTTGTCTGGACAGGGTGCTGGGCCATCTTGCCTAGACTGTGCTCCTCCCAGAAAGGTTGGACTAGATGATTCCTGAGGTCCCTTCCGATCTGTGATTCTGTGATTTTCTTCCCTGATAGGTTGCCAGCTTGGCTAGGTCTAACCCTCAGAATAGCTCAGTATTCTGAGGAAATGTTTAATAATAAAAAAAAAGGCAGAAAAACCCAAAACCCTCAACCTACTCTCTGTTCAGAATTCCAGTTTGCATGGGCTAGGAGTCATTTTCAGATGTTAGTGACAGGAGTTGTGATTTGAGTGCCATTGCAGAATGAAGATTTAGGCACCATCCCTTCTCTGCCTGCTCCTGTTTGTCAGGCACTAATGTGTTGGGAAGAGATACTTGAATCCACAGGATGTAGACACCCTGTTCTGTTAATCTTATGAAACCCATAGTTTAGGCTATGCATTTTTAAGTATTACTTCTTTGCACTTCTGCTTTTAATTTGTTGTTGGGCATTCAAACTGATTTGGAGTATTTCCAAAGCCAAGATACCTATTCAGTTTCTCTCATGCAGTTCAAATGCAGCGTGGCAGTGTCAGAGCAGGTCTGCCGGGTGAATCCCACTCACTGTAGGAGAAAGGGAAAAACCAAAGGTCAGTATTGCAAAGCTGCCTTAGATCCCAGCTGCATATTCAGCTGAGATCTGTCTTAGAGGCATGTCCTTCTCTTCCTCTAGGCATTCCAAGGAGCAGAGGTCTGTCCAGTGGCTCTCTGGATACATGACTCTGAGGTTCAGAAAGGATGGCCTTTGAATTTGAAAGCTGCTCTTGCAGTAAGAGAACAATTGCATGAGCAGTGGATATGACTCATCTCATTTTATTCAGGGTGGACCCATTTCAAGCTCTTCCCAACTCTTTCTTTGCCTTTACTTTGGATCCATAATATCTCTGTCCACTGTGAAGCATGGTGACTCTCTGCATTGGACCTGCCAATACAAACCATTATGGAGAATCTGGCTGGGACAGAGGTGCCTTGTCTGCCAGTAAAGATTTGAGTCCCTGTAAGACAGGGACAGCCTATATCCTAAGCAAAGTGAAGAGGCTGTATAATTCTCCCCTGAGCTGTTTGCTGGTGCTTTGCCCTTGCCGTGTTTAGTGCTGCAGGGAGCAGTGCAGCCCTGGAGCACCCAGGTTTCTTCTGGCAACGTCTAAGCCAGAGCATGTTTCTGGGCTTTGCTTCAGCCACTGAATTCCCACCTGTGTGTATAAAGGGGTCACCTGGTTTGCTTATCAGGCCTGGCCTACAGTCAGGGTGCTGAATAAGAAGTGGGTTGGAAGTGATTCGGCTAAAGAGACCAGAATAAGGAAGGGGCCTATCTGGAATAATCTTTAGTTTCATTTCTCCACTCACCAGCTATTGTGGTTATTGGGTCAGGGAGGACTCTTAGAGAGTCACCATGTCTTGATATTCCCCAGTGCTCCATCTTGTATGCATCTGTCTCTCTTTTAATGATCATATCACTGAACAGCCTCCTGGATAGCTCCAGGGGACAATTTGGTATACATGGATTATACCATGTCACAGAATGGCAGGGGTTAGAAGGAACCTCTGGAGAACATCTTGTCCAACCCCCCCGCTTGAGCAGGCACACCCAGAGCAGGGGGCACAGGAACGCATCCAGGCAGGGTTTGGATGTCTCCGGGGAAGGGACTCCACAGCCTCCCTGGACAGCCTGTGCCACTGCTCTGGCACCCTCACAGGAAAGAAATTTTTTCTCATGTTTAGTGGAACTTCCCGTGCTCCAACTGTGCCCATTGACCCTTGTCCTGTTGTAGGGAACCACTGAAAAGAGTCTGGCCCCATCTTCTTGACATCTGCCCTTCAGATATTTATAAGTATTGATAAGTTCCCCCCTCAGCCTTCTCTTCTCCAGGCTGAACAAATCCAGGTCTCACAGCCTTTCTTCATAAGAGAGATGCTCCAGTCCCCTGATCATCTTTGTAGCTCTCCACTGGTCTCTCTCCAGTAGTTCCCTGTCTTTCTTAGACTGGAAAGCCCAGAACCGGATGCAGTACTCCAAATGTGGTCTCATCTAGGGCAGAGTAGAAGGGGAGGATAACCTCTCTCGACCTGCTGGCCACACTACTTTTTATGCACCCGAGGACATCGTTGGCCTTCTTGGCCGCAAGGGCACAGGGCTGGCTCATGGTCAGCTTGTTGTCCACCAGCACTCCCAGCTCCTTCTCAACAAAGCTGCTTTCCAGCAGGTCAGCCCCAACATGTACCAATGCATGGGGTTGTTCCTCCCCAGGGGCAGGACCTTGCACTTGCTTTTGTTGAATTCCATGAGGTTCCCCTTGGCACAGATCTCCAGCCTGTCCAGGTCTCGCTGAACAGCAGCCCAGCCTTCTGGTGTATCAGCCACTCCTCCCAGCTTGGTGTCATCGTGAACTTGCTGAGGTTACACTTGATCCTATCATCCAGGTCATTGATGAATATATTAAACAGGACTGGGCCCAGCACAGACCCCTGGGGAACACCACTAGTGACAGGCCTCCAACCAGACTCTGCCCCATTGATCACAATCCTCTGAGTTCTGTCATTTAGCCAGTTCTCAATCCACCTCGCTGTCCTCTCATCTAACCCACACTTCCTAAGCTTACCTATGAGGATGTTATGGCAGACAGTGTCAGAAACTTTGCTGAAGTCGAGGTAAACAACATCCACTGTTCTCCTTTCTTCTCCCAGCCAGTCATGCAGTCATAGAAGGCTATGAGTTTGGTCAAGCATGATCTCCCCTTGGTGAATCCATGTTGACTATTTCTGATAACCTTCTTTTCCTCTACATGCCTGGAAATGACCTCCAGGATGAACTGCTCCATCACCTTTCCAGGGATGGAGGTGAGGCTGACAGGCCTATAGTTTCCCTGGTCCCCCTTCTTGCCCTTTTTGAAGATTGGAGTGACATTGGCTACCCTCCAGTCCTTGGGCACCTCTCCTGTCCTCCACAACCTTTCAAAGATGATGGAGAGTGGCTTAGAGTGTCTGTACTATTAAGATGCCTGTCCTGGGTGACAGGGAAAATCAGAAACCATGGGAAAAATATCAGTCAGAAGGCCTCCACTTAAGCAACTTGTGTCACTACTAGGTTTCTGCAGCTGATCTTTTTACTGCTGTCTGCCTCTTGGCCATTCAGAGGATTAAATACGCAGTGGTACAGTGCAGAGGTATATTATATCTTCCTACACTGAAACACTGCCCTAATGATAGATACATTTTAAACCAGCCCTGTCTCCAATTCAGCTGGTGTTAAAAAAAAAAACAAAAACCAAAACAAAACAAAAAAAAGGTAAAATCTCTAATTATGAGAAAGAAATGCCAAGAAATGTCAGGGTTGATGAAGTCTTTAAAGGTACCAGATAAAAGTAGGATTAACAATCACTAATGCTGGAGATCTTAGTCTGGGTCATGCAGCAAAGGGAATTCTGGAAGTCTTCTCTAGCTGACTGAAAAGATGACAAAAGGTGGTCTTGACTGCAGTGGCTTGACTGAATTTTGCCCCTTGTATGGTGCCTTATTTCATGTGGAACACTTTAGCAGCACAGCTACAGACTATTCTCCTCTGTGTTCCACAGAGGAGTAAATCTACCTGCTAAGCAGAGCCCAACACCCAAGACCTGCCTGGGAGCTGAGGTGTGCACCCAAGCACTGCCCCTTGACCTGCCCTGGCTAAAGGTCTCAGGCTGTGCCTTGGGCAGCTCTCCATGAGCCAGCAGGCTGCAGTTAGTTGCCTCGTGGACTGCAGAACAAAGCACATATTGGATGCTTTCCATGCTGGTTGCTAACCTCAGAGCATCGTAATCATAACCAGTTCTGAAAATGTAAGTGATTGTGCTGACCAGGCCCCCGCTGTTCGGCCATATCTTGCCAGGCGCCTGGCTTTTAAAGGCATAAAAATAAGACTGCACTTTTCCCTAAACAATTACCTGAAATATCCTTTGATAAAGCCTTTAGAAAATTTCCATGCAATATTTTGTTGTTTATTTTGACAGCAAGAGAAAGAGGAATGTTCAGTAGTTCTAACTAAACCTGAAAGGTAAAACTGCATGAAAAAAGAGGCTGTGGGAAAAGAGCTTTTAAATACAAAATCCTTTTCTAAATACTACCTATTTGTGGCATTTGGGCCAATTTCATGGAGTACCTCAGTGTTGTGTGTTGATTCATATTTAGATCACTGAAAGCAACAGTTTTGTGGGAAATGGTAACTACTGGGGAGATGTTTTAGAAAGAGGGAAACTCCTCATAACAGGTAAATATAGATGTTACCAAATTCATTACTACAGAGTAGAATTCATATTTTCTGAGCACTTCACATCATAAGGTCCTTGTTCTTCCTCAGTATTTATACATGTAGCCTCACATTTTTTTCCATTATCATCTTTCTCATAGTTATTTTCAGCAGTCTCTGTGTGTGACTATTTTCTATTAAACCTGTATTTGTATTATTTACAGATACCTATGTATTATTCCCAAGAAGTTTTTCATGTTGACTTCTTTATTTGTTGTAGTTTACATTTTTCTTTCATGGGTGGCTGTAAGTTTTCCTGAAATGACATTCCAATTTTAACATTGCAGTATAATGTCAGTGTTAAAATGTTTGTAAGCAAGAAGTGCACTGTGATTAATTTAAGCCTCAGAAAATGAAGAGGAGGCTGTTATAAATGAAGCGTCTCCTCTGAGGTCAGGCAGGATTCAGCACTGCAAGAGCTTCCTTCTGCCACCTTGACTCACCCTGAGCAGCCCACAATTTCTGAGAGGCTGCGCTCTTTCAGGTGACTCGGGCTGCTTGCCCAGTCAAAGACTGTTCAGCGGGGGCAAGGGGAGACGGATCTAAGATTCTACTACCTAGAAGCTTTCTGAAAAGATCAATTACTGTGAAAAAGTCCAGTAATGAGAAATTATGTTGCTTTTGTGGTAGGCCGTTGGGTCCTGGATGGTTGTTCCCATTTTCCAGGGCTAATCTCTAAAGTAAGTAGTTTTCTTCTTGTTGACAGTCAGTGGTGTGTCACTGTGCAGTGACCTGGATGTGCAAGTGCTGTGGACTAGGGATCTTGTGGCCTCTGCCAAATCTGTACAGGGTGTATCTCCTGCTCCCCAATGCCCCCTGCCATCAGTTCCTTTTGTTCTGAAAGGAAAGGGATTGAGCACTTTGTCACTGCTTGTTGAGAAGCAGTCTTTGCTGCCTGATAGTCAAGTCCTTTATTGCTGGCCTTTCTTTTCTTACTTCTGAACCTCTTTTTCATTTCAGCAATGACTCTTTGCTCCAATCCTCCTCCTGCCTTTTTTTTTTTTTTTGCCTTTTTCTTTACTTTTCTCTGCTTAACTCCTCCTTTCTTTAAAGGATATGCTTTACATGTGTGTGCATGCGCACACACAGAGAGAAATTAAGTGAATTGTAAAATCTACTTCCAATAGACACCTACAGACCTTGCCATTTACCCTATTTTTTCCTCTATGATTTCATAGTGTTGCATGGTCTACTGTCAGTCCCTGACTAATTAGAGTGATCATGACACCAAAGCAGCATGCACATGCTCTTCCTAGTATTTTTGTCTTTAGTTGCATGTATTTGTTATTTCTTTTCTAAGGGATATGACAGCACCTCCCAAAGCACTGTTTCTTTGAAAATTACCTATGTCAGTGAATGATGTATGGGTAGTGATTTGCTGTGCAGCTGTACTGAGTCCTCCACCAATAATGATGAGAATGCTTAAACTAAAAATCTTTCATTTTATTAGAAAACTCATGTTGGTCACTTGAGAACTTTCACCTGGTGACAAATTTGCCTATATGTCTACAGACAGCCCTTTAATATGTGCCCCAAAAGATTGAAAAGACTGCAAAGGGAGGAGCTGAGGCTACCCAGAAGTCTGGTCCTTTGTATCCCACAAAAGTCATTCTTTGTTCCTGCTGTCACACCCCACAGCATGGCCATCTTCCTTGGTGACAAGATTGGTGACTGCAGTTTGGCTCTGAGAAGAAAACTGGCTGCACAGACTCTATTCTGTGTAGAGCTACACAACTATTTATTTTTCAAGCGATTGCCCCATGACAATTCTTCATGAATAAAAAGGTGCAATGAGGAGATTCTCACTGTGATGAACCCTGCAGCACTTCAGCAGTGCTTCTACAGCTGATGACTGAAGGCAGTCAGAGGGAACCAAATCTTAAGCATATCAGGCTAATAAAGTGGATTGTAATGCAGCACTGTCACTTGTTGTCCCTGATCCTTGTAGGGACTTTATTTCTTTCTCCAAATGGGTATCAGTGGGTGACAGCTTGCAGAGCTCTTTCTAACCTAGGGTATCATAGTGATCTGTTCCCACCTTCCTGAGGCAGCTGGCCAGAAAGCATTCCACCAGCTGAAGGGAAAAGCCAGGGATGTTTTCCAAAGTAAATACAGGCTCAGCACTCTCTGGGGCACATGAGGAAGCTGGCTTTCAGCCAGGTATGTACCAGGTTTTACACAAGCTGAGATTTTGTGTGCACACCTCTGAAAAGCTTAACCTCTGATCTTGGAATGTTTCTAAAGCAGTCACATAACATAGGAAACAAAGCCCAGCCCTGACTCCACACGTCTTGCAACGTGGGTATGTGATAAGAGCATGATCACATGCAAAACTGAAGGTATCATCCAGTTGAGCTTGAGAGTTTGGAATAAGTATAAAGGGATTAACCACAGCATAGGGGCAATAAGTCACTGTCAGGTGTTATGTGCATGGGAAGGCATGAGTAGGCCTTAAGCAGAGATTTGAAGTGACTTTGTAGTTTTCCTTTACAGGAAGCTTTTCATTTGCAAAAGGAATGTGATAAAAGAGGAGGAAGTAGTATTGGAGAGCACCAGCAGCTGGAGAGCCATCTTTTATCTTCTTGGTCAGCTGTAAGCAAGTACTGGCCAGCATGTGCTTTGAGACGAGTGGGTAATAAAAGAAAGAAGTAGATGAGGGATGCAGAGCACATGAAAATATAACAGAGGTGGTAAGTCAGCAAGATAATTTTTACTCCAATGTGTTAAATGCTTTTACAGGGAGAGAAAGTAGATTTGTTGAAACCAGGAAGAAGCAGCTTTAGTTGTGGACATGTGAGACAATGAAAACCTGAACCAGAGCTTTACCAGAGAAAAAGGGGCTGGATTTTTAAAGCAGTAAGCAGGAAGAATGAACATGATTTGTGTCGAACAGGTTGCCTTTTCTTTTGCCAGCTGTGTGAACGAAAGAGAATGCTGCTTTTTGCCATTCACAGGTTACTCCTCTTCCAAAATTACTGCATGTTTCCATGCCTGTTGTTATTTAGGAATGGTTACAATTCAGCTAATCTAATTATATCAGTTCCCTCTGTTTTGGTTCCTCCTATTGTTGAAATTAGTTCCTCTGCTAGAATCTGCAAGCTTTTGCAACTTTTGTTTCACTTGTTATTCCCAATGTAACCATTATGTCAGCATAAAAATCCTCCCAGCTTGCACAGTATTTTTCTATAGTTCTGTCTTAGGCCATATCAGCTGAAATCCTGTGAGAAGATTTTCATTCAGGAACCTAAAATTTTAAGACTACCCAAACTGCGTTCCTCAATTTTTATCCTCTTGTTTATTTCACTACTAAAAACAAAAGCTCACACAACTGTTGGGTTGTTTTAAATTAACCCTGATCTATCTCCCACTAATGTTCATAGAAATACTTCCTTTCATGTCAGTGAGCCTGACCTGAATAAAGTTAAAGCCTTGATAATACCAATCTTACTTCAAGAATCCTAAAGACTGGCATAATATGAGCAAAGACCAATACCTGTTGTGAGCTGTAATAATTTTGGTAAGGGGCACTCTTAAAAAAAATGAAGTAAATATAAAAATCAGTATTTGTTATGTTCCTACAGCTAACCTTCCTAAACCAGGTTTGCTGGAAAAAATGAGTTTTCTTTGGAACCATGAGAAATTCCTTAAACTCTCAACTATAGAATCCCTATTTTACCATACTGTATAAAAGAGTTGTTTTCCAGTACAGCCAACGTTACTGAGGATTTTCCAAATGTAGTTTTTATAATCTCTATTTAGCATAAATTGTAGCTGTGTTGGATTCATCCTTATTATATGTAACCTACAATGGAAGAAATAACCCCTCTGGTTTGAAAGCACAAGGGAAGTAATAGGATGCACCATGGCAGATGGAGATGATTAGCCAGAGGAACTGTAAGCACATGGAGCCAATTGTATCTCCTGGAGGATGTCAGTGCTGAGAGGAGTCAACCCCCAAGTTATCCTAGGGAAGAAAGGTATGATGCCTTTGGCTTTTGTATAGCTTAGTGGTTTGTTTCCTTAACAAGATGAGAACAAAAGTCAGCTTTGGGCCAGGAAAGAACAAAAAGGAACATTTTGTATTGCTTTTCATTCTCAGACAGAAAGGAAATTCTCCAGGTTGTGCTGATGTTTTTGTTGATGAGAGGCATAGATGTGGAAACCCAATGTCTACAGGGGAAAAGGGAGTAATTTGGGGAAGGTACAAGATAGTACAAGACAACCTTGCTCCTCTTCTTGTTACAGTGCCTGAGACTGTGGATCCAAATTACAATATTATGACACTATTCATAAAAACATTCAATAGGACTGACACATGGGGCTGTGGAAGTGAAGTTAACACATAACGCATGCCTTCAAGCCATGGTCTGAAGTTTCCCTTTTGTCTTCACAAGACCATACAAATCTGGGGAAGATTAATAAAACTGAGGCTGTGAATCTGCAGACACTCTACTGACTTGAGCACAGGCTGCTGCCAAAGAGACAGACCACACATTCTGACAATACTCTGCCCATACTTTTGTTCAGGGTAACCAGGGAGTTATGTCCTCAGTTAATTCAGGCTTAGTTGTTAATAGAAAATAGGGCGTTACTCTTGTTTGCATGTAAAAAGAAGCAAAAGTCACAAAGGTAATGTTTTATAAATCCCTAAGTGCATAGATAAGATTTTCTCTTCTAGGTTTAATTCTTTCAAAAGCACTAAGGTGTTTGAGACAATCTCGTCTTACCTGCTACACCCAGTTTTTGCATAAATTTGATAGTGAACATCAGCCATCATAACAGGAAAAAAAAGGAGAGGAAAGATTATACTAGTAGGTTCAATTAGCCACAGAAGCCTCTTGCTAATGGATACTATGCTTGCTGCGCCCATGAGGAGAGCAGTTTGTGACACTGTCCTGTCACATCTGTCCTGCTTGAAAGTTCGCATCTTCATGGTACTGCCAGCTCAAAGGGATGCACAGACTTCAGGAGAGGTACAGACACGAGTTATTCTATAATTAGCATAAGAGAGGTACAAATCCAGAGAAATCAGACAAAACCACTCCAGATTACTTTACGTATTCCCTTGCATGAGTTTTTTATGCACTTGTAGGGCATTCAGTAAATTTAAATCAAACTGAGGAAAATGTTTGTTCTCCTGATCCCTGCATGCGCAGTTTCTTTTTTTCTTGAAATGCAGTCTCTTTCTCCAGTACAACCAGTTTCTTTCTTCTCTGTTAATTGTCAACACACCCCACACCAGATCATTCTTTTTTCTTGGTAGTGTCTTTGATGGTATCCCCTTGACATCTTCAGGCAAATACCTGAAGTGATGCCTCCAGCTGATGAGATCTTTAGGAAAAAGCCTCTCAACATACAAAACATTCAAACAGCGTAAAGGACAGATGAAGGTGTACACACTACTGCTAGCTATCCAAAAGATACACATTCTGTGATCGGTTGGGGCTCTATTTTGTCACCCTTTCTCCTGCCATTCCATTTTATACATGTCTGTATTTATCCATGTTAGATCCTTTTCTTTATTATCTGCCCAACACACTTGTACAAGTGTGCGTAGACAGAAAGCAGCACTATTGCTGATGGAAGCCTGTGCACTAAAAGGACTTGAGAAAGGAGTATGGGCAAAACAGATCTAAAGCAAGCACGAGACTAGTTCTAAGTAAAAGGTTGAAAGAGTGAGAGCCTGGGCAGTGTTTAATTCTGTGGAGCAATACCTATCCTAACACAAAACCTTCCTAGAGCTTCTCTTTTCCTGAGAGAGGGATAGAGCTTGAAATAGTGGAACAGTATCATTAGGCACAACACCATAAATGCAAGCTAAATGGGTCACCACAAAGGAATTTAGGTCACTGGCTTTGAGGTTTGCAAATACAGTACATAGGAGAACTGCAGGCACTCATGTGTTCCCTGTTTGTGGTGGCTGACTTGGTGAGGTTTCAAACAAAAGGACATTCGTCAATGTTCTCTCTCTTCAGCTCTACTTCACTACACAAAGTGATTTTGCTTTTTCCACCTACAAAGTAGAATAAAATGTTTTTGTCCCCCTTTAACATTTTCTTTTGTGGTGATGCCTGAAAAAGCTCTAATAGCAGGCCACGTACCACAGAACTGCCTGCCTTACTGATCTCTGCTGTCTCTTGTTCTCACCGTCTGTTGATTTGTGTTTTACGAAAGGTGTGAAGCAGAGATTATCTGCGTACAAAACCTAGCAGAGTATGGCTTTGATCTGTGACCACCTCTTATTATTAAACTCATTAATAATATCGTGGCATTCCTTGAGCACAGTTTTTTGTGGAATGCTGTTGCCAGAGGGAGTTAGCATATAATTTCCCTAGTGTCTAAAGGAGGCTGTCACTCAACAGGTGCACAAACAGCATTCCTCTTTTCTTCCTGACAGCCTACTTTCATGAAACATGCTGAAAGATAAACCACAAAAGACTTTTCTGCCTCTGTCAAGTTGAATTGCAGCTGGCCAGAGGTTCAGAATGATGAAGGTGGGAATTGAGAAACACCAGAACAGTGACTTATGTTTTACCTTCAGACCCGCTAAGCTAAAAACGGGCTGCTTTATTTCCAATTAAGGACGAATGAAACTGGGATGATACCACAGCAAGCAGTGTGCAGAACTAGTGTAAAATAGGCTACAGAGCAAAAGGCTACTATGCTGTAGGTGTAAGGCTGTTCTGGGGTGTGGGACTCTGTTGTTGTTGTTGTTGTTGTTGTTGTTTTGGGTTTTTTTGTGTTGGGGCTTTTTTTTTTTGAGTGCTGTGACCATGACTCTGGAAATTTTTTAGTCCTAAGATGTAGGCACCTCTTCAGCTTTCCTGCACAGTGTAATGCATTGCCAGTGATGCATCTTTCTGTTAAGAGTGCAATATAGAAAAGTGAACATGCACATATGAAGTCTACTCTTCTGCAAGTGTGAATTCAAGACATTTTTCCTTTGCTTCTTCATGTTAAGTAAGATCCATGTTTCTGGAATTCTTGTGTTTCATATTAAATCCTAAAGTATCTATGGACAAGTCAGTGATGAGGATACCCCAAATCACAGCCCTTGTGAAAACCTGCTTCTCTCCATACCAAGTCACTGCCTTCATACTGAGCTTTTTTTGAAGAAAAATCTAGAGGAAGTAAAATGCGATCTCACTATCTCCACGTTTTCCCAGCTTCTCAGAAATAGTTCTATTAGAAGACAATAATTTTGGCAATTTAAAACCTGGTTTTAGGGGTTATTTGAAAGATTTGCTTTGCTTCATAAGAATGTGCTTCAAGTTCCTCATGCAGAGATGGGAGAAAAAAGTCATGCTGCCTCACAGTCTGCAGTACTGATCGAGCGAATGCTGAGGAGGCAGGCCAGCATTTTATGGGTTATGGCTGGTTAATCAGCAATGGGATAACCAGTCAAGTAAACAAGTAATAATAGTATTTTTCTATCTTGGTTAGATTTGGATTGGGTAGGGATTAAATAGGAAACACCTGAGCGTAAGCTTTCCTTAAGTGCACGGCAGCCACCGATATTCACATTCTGTGCTCTGGGTGAGAGAAGATTTCCCATTTGTCATTACTACTGCAGTGCTCCTGTTGGCAGAGCAGCTGCATCTCTTGTCCCTCTACAGCAGTTGCAGCGTATGCAACAACAGCAGCCAGCAGCACTGTAACATAAATATGTCTAAAATCATACTTCATTTTAATTACCTATAAAACTTGTTCTATAAAAGAGGGGAAAAAAGAATTCACTATTGCTTTCCTTAAATAGATCAAATTTCAGTAATAATCCTGAAAGTTCCTTTCCCTTTGATTTAAAGAATGGAGGAGAGGCCTGGATAGTCTCTAAATCAGCTGTCCACTAGTAGAAGGAGCTTGGTACTGCAGCAGAGATTCAGTGCTCTAATTAAAAAGTCTCAAGCTATTAGAGTTTTCCATTATGAAAACAGAATGTCTGTTTGCCTCACAATTATGATGTTATCTTCACTTGTCTCACGTATCACAGAGATATGGAAATTGATTTGAGAGAGGGAAATTTAAAATGTGTTCTTTTGCGCCATTCTCTTTTGAGAAGGTGGGGAAAAAAAGAGCACCGACCCTTTAAATCTCCTAAAATTTGTTTCCAGTGCTTTTATATTGCATGCCGGTACCTGACTTTCTTTTTTTCCCCATCAGAAAAAAATAAATGCATCTGCATTTCTTATCTTCCTTAAGAGGTGCAACCCTGTAGAAGCTATAAAGGGCTTAAAATCTCTGCTTAGACTACAAAATATTCCAGTTTTCTGGGTGTAGGGCTCTGTACTATTGCCTGTATTTTCTCTGAGCAACCTAGTCCAGGTTGGTTTCCATTCAAAAGAACCTCTTCCATTTGAAAGCATGGTTTCTTTTGTTCCTTTCTGAAAAATTCTTGGAGGTCGTATCTCTAAATTATGTAGGCAAATCTCCACAGAAAAGGTAGATCCTATCAGGAATCAAAGTCATGGAAACAGTATTCTCTGCCAAGTGGTATCTGGGCACGTGACTGTTTAATAAAAGGGCTAGAAGGTAATACAGTCCCAAGTACTTAGGAAGTCCTGTTGAGAAGAATGGCAGAACTGAAGAATAGAGAAGCCATTTGATGATTGGGTTTTCAGCTGCAATCTGCAATACAAAATTCTCTTGCTGCATATCTTCTTTTCAAGGTCTATTATAGATATATATATATAGTGTATATATATATAAATTTGTAAGGTATTGGAGTAAGCAGTAATTGGAGCATGGTGACTTGGCAATAACGATTACTGAGATTCAGTAAATGAGCATGTCAGAAGGTATTTTCACTCCTTTGTGAGCAAACCTCCTCTCTCAATTATGAGAGGGCCTTTCTAAAGAAGAATAGAAGCCACCCAGGTTAGACTCCTCTTCTGAATTCCCTTTCAGAGGAGCCCTTTTCTCTCTACTGAGAGCCCAGCCTCCTGATTTTGACATCATAATTAAGAATCTGAAATTGGAATACACCAGGATGAACATCCTTATAAACAGACACTTACGTGTGTAAGCCTGTGCATGTTGAAACCAATTCTGAAAATAAACTCTCCTGAAGCAGACATTGCTTTTTGTAGAGCTTATTTCACACTTTACAGTTCACTTCACCTGAAATCACCTTATTCACATCTTCTGTGTGGTCGTTAATCACAGAAGACTGTTACAGACCTAGGCTATATCTGAATGGCAGAACCTGGGCACGGTCCCGCGCTCACAGAATTTAGCGCACATCCAGTCATATCCCAACTTATCTCAACCTAGAGACTGTCAATTTACAGTTTAGTTTCTGATGCAGGATTTTTGGCAAGTTTATGATTTGAGAATTAATTTGCTAATATCTTTAGTCTGAAATAACTTGATCTGCATTAGTAACTTCTTAAAGGAAATAGTAAATATCTTTGTTGTTAAATGTGGAGATAGTAGACTTAATTTTTCCCTGCATTCTTTTTTTTTTTAACGTATGCCATTTCTTTTTTCATCCAATCTGAATTTTCTGTTTGGAAGAAAGGATTTCCACTTGTCTGCCACTGAATTGTCATGAAGCTCATTGCCTCCAATGAGATGAGCAGTGGTGTGGAATAATTAAACTTACTTCCTGCTTGCAAGAGGGAAATCTTTTCACCCTATTCCTTTTGATTTGACCTTTGACTAAACACTTTCCTCTTTGCTACATGGATAGTATTTTGCTCCCTGGATGCAGTGTGTTGCTTTATCCTAGATGAGGCAGTGATTTCTGCAGCATTGTTTTGAAAACTATGTTTGCAAGAAAGAAAATGTGATCTCTTAGATTTTTGAATGAAGACAAAATTTTGCCTGTGAAGATCCTTGTTATATAGCAACAAGGTCTGATTTTTCTGTCTATGTGAATTAATTTCCATAATGGAGTTTCAGTATTAATAGTTTTTAATGAAGTTGTGTTGCTTTGTTTATACAATGTAGTGTTTAATCATGTAAGAATATAAATCAGAGCTTTCTGGTGTAACCCACCATGTAAAGATAGCTCTTGGGATGCTTCACAGAGACCTGGGAGCTAATTGATACTGAAATGAGGAGGAATAGTGCTTCTATTATAAGTTTCTCCTTAGTTACCCATAAAAAACATCCAGCATCTTAAAAAAAAAAAACAAACCCTAGGCAAGAAAGCAATTTCCCTTCCTTGATTTCTCACTCTGACCCTATTTTCTTTCTCTTGTTTTTCAGTGGAGAAACTTGCCTGCCAGGGATAATAGTGGAGAATATGTGGGCTTGAGTCCCTCTGTAGCAGAGGACAGAGCATTAAACAATGGTCTGTCCAATTCTGAGGGTGTTAGCTCACCCAGCACTGATGGGAGCATTGCACTGCTTGTGATTCTCCAGCCCCAGCTGAAAAAGGCTTGTTTGCTGCTCAATTTTTGAAAGAAAGGTGCTGGCACCTTTCACCTCTGGAGAATGGATGGAGGTATGTCACTGAAAATCCTACCTCTCCATGTCAGCTTTGCCTTCTGATGTGCACAGGCATTTTCCTGGGGAGCATGGGGTACCATGCAGACTCTGCTCAGAGCTACCAACTTCAGCTCAGGTTGCCTGCCCACGTACCCCAGGGGCAGCTTGCACAAAACAAAGCTGCCTGCGTCCTGTCTGGCTCTACTCTCCACCATTTATCAGCAGTCCTGGCTAACTGGGGAGGTCGCAGGCAACTGGAAGCTTGCTGATGTGATGCCCATCTACAAGAAGGGCTGGAAGAAGGATCCGGGGGACTACAGGCCTGTCAGCCTGACCGGGGTACTCCAGGAGATTATCGAGTGATTCCTGAGTGCACTCACCACATGTGCAGTGCAACCAGGGGATCAGGCCCAGCCATCATGGCTTCATGAAAGGCAGGTCCTGCCTGACCAACCTGATCTCCTTCTATGACCAGGTGACCTGCCTAGTGGATGAGGGAAAGGCTGTGGATCTTGTCTACCATGACTTTGGCAAAGCCTTTGACACTGTCTCCCACAGCATCCTCCTAGAGAAGCTGGAGGCTCATGGCTTAGACAGGCGTACTCTTTGATGGGTAGAAAACTGGCTGGATGGCCACGCCCAGACAGTTGTTGAGTTAAATCCAGTTGGTGGTTGGTGACAAGGGGTGTTCCCCAGGGCTCAGTTTTGAGCCAGTCCAACTTCCTAACCTCCCCACCTTAAGAAAAAGAAACTAAAAAACAACAAAAAGAAAACCCTTTTTTTGCAATCCTGCTACACTTAGCTACTATTTACAAAAGGATTTTAGAGGTTCTTTTTGTTGTGCTTTGGGTGGGATTTTTAAATTAAAATAACTTTAAATTAAAGATCAGTAAGCCTTGATTCAATCTAAAAGAGGTTTGATAAAATGATAATTAAATTTATCTTTAAACAATTTAGTCCTGAGCTAGAGTGGCTTTTTAATGGAAAATAAATGGGAGCTCAAAAGATCAGGAGTTAAAAATGGAAGAGAAAGTCATCTTACGAGAAACACAAAGCACATAATTGACCTCTGACAGCTATTCAGTATTCAAAAAGATAGGGACTACCTTAATTTACTAAACACTTTAAAAGGGATACAAATTCTCAGGCTTCAGAGTTAAGCCGATTTCTAATGAATGGAACAAAGAAAAGAAACTTTCACTGTATATACCTGTCATTTCTTCATTGCCCATAAGGTAATTTATTGGGATTTTTCTCCAGGGCTAACCTCTGTTGGGAGCAGATTGCTGGGGCTGATTCTGGCTGGTAATTCAAGTTACACGTCTGCCATGCAGGTAACTGCAAAGTGAAGCAGATACGGTGCAGAAACAGAAAAGATGGGAAAAGAAAACAGAAATATTTTCCCCTTTGAGAAACTGGTTACAGCACCAGCATGTCTTTTAGGAAATCTTTGCACTCCTGCTGTCCTCCTAAGATGCCCTAGTTCAGAGACTAGAAAGAAGACACATCCCAAGTGACCCATTAGCAAAGAGAGGAGTTGGGAAGCACACACCGAAGAAAATAGGATCCCACAGGCCCTTTTATATTTTTTGTGTTTTGTGCAGAATTCACATCAAAGGGAGTTTTGCTTTAAAAATATATTTCTTTTTTCTATAAAACCTTCTTTGTGAGAATGCTAATATTCTGTCCATAGCAAGGAAACTTTATTTTTTTAAGCTTTGGCCAATGATCCAGTTTTTTCCAGCTCCTTTCCATTAAAGTTAGTCTTCCAAAGTCCTCAAGTGCACAAACAAGATGATAGATTGTAGTAAACTCTCTGCAGACTCTCATTTCACTGGAGTCACAAGCAATATATTCTTATCCATATATCTAGCACCAAAAGGCTCTCATATGGTAATTTTTACCTCCTTTACTTCCTTTTCTCCTCCTTTCTTTGTATTCATCTCAATGTATTTAAAAGAAGAGATGCACAGCTGTGTATATGCATTCATACTGGAGAGCTGAAAAGCATGTGTGCTACACCCACCAGAGAAAACCTGAGACTAGGGCTGGCTTAGGATATATTCAGGGTCGTCCATTTCATTAGGCACAGCAGCTGAGAAGAGCACTGGTCTGGAGAGGACCAGTCAGGCTGCTCTTGGCAGGATGCTTTGCTGGATCAAGTTTGCTGTTACCACCTTCTTTTTTTATTTCATTCCCTACCTGCCTTATGAAAAGCACCCACAGCTATCATGGACCCCTTGTAATTGGTTGAATAAGCACAGCTTCTAGTCTTTAATGTGATTCAGTTCATAGATTTTGATTTTCCTGTCAACTCAGAATTAATATTTTGGTAATACTTTCATGTACTGTCTTCCAGTGGTTCATACCCATTTATTTTTTCAAAAGCTGCTGAATGAAATTAAAATTCTAACAAATTTGGCTCCCTGGTACCTAAGTTGCTCTTGAAAACTTTAAGTTGTTACATTAAAAAAAAAATCACAGTTTATATGTGCAATCTTAACAACAACAAAAAAAGAGGTATTGAAGTTACAAATTTTGACGTTCATCCTGCTCGGAGAAGCAAGATTAAAACACAAATGGGCCTAAGGTCTATGTAAGCATTGCAATCAGAGCAGGCAACTCTCTGTAATTCAATCACAGCCATGGTGCAGAAAATTTCACCTCAATTAAGAATGGGAATATTGAAGAAAGTATTTTAATTTCCTAATACCTCGTGTAACACAGAAGCAACCCTGGGATGCAAATCTGAGACTGCATAATCTGGGAATTAGCTAAAGAGACAATGGCAGTAAAGATTCTTTAAATCAAAAAGCCAAGTGTTCAAACCACATAAAAACCGCTAAGGAAGTGCTACAAAAGATGAAGAGAACAAACTGCTGGCCATGTAATTATTCTCCCAGCAGGCTCATCAAACAATTCCCAGCATGCTCTCCTGCCTCTTTGGGGGATGTTTTGACTGAAGCTAACAAAATAATAGCTGCAGTCACCTCCTTTTACAGTTACTTGCGATACAAATTGGATACAGTGCCAAGTCCTTGAGGGAACTGATGGTTCTCATCAGCAGTATTTGACTGTCAGATGCAAACCACCTGGCAGACATACAAACCTTTTGAAGGCAATTGGAAAAAAACATCCTTTTTTTTTTTTCCTAGACTGAGAAATCCTCAGGGAGGAAGCATGCTGAAATATGCACTTTTGATATGTTTCTTTTTAAGAGGACAGGGATTTTTTTTAATCATTTTTGGTTATTTTAGGAAAAGGTATCAATGCTTTTGGAAACTTCGCAAGCAAATAATTCAGTTCACTCTTCCTTAGCATAGGCATCGTCTTTGTCCTCATTAGGAATAAGCAAGTTGAGCAAAACTAACTTCAGAAGCTGTTTCAAGGCATTTGTCCATTCGTTACATCTTTTAATCCTAGTCATAAATATTTATTGTTTTGAGAATTTGCTTCCAAAAATTGAACTACAACTCAAAGCTTAATTACCACAAGTCTTAAACATGAATATGATTCTCAGCTGTAACACACCTTGCTGAGACTTGAACTGTTAATATAAATGTTTCTTTCATCCTCTCCGTGGCAAATCCAGAAAGTAAGCGAGAGCCAGAGCTTCACAGTTAGTTAGGTCTTTCACACCCATTGGCCTCACAGCACAGTTTTCATAACTACAGACACGTTTTATGCCTGAGTAGCATATAACAATGGCAGCAATTTTAGCAACTCGCAGGTTTTAGCTGTAGAAAAAGCTGTAACATCTCCCAGAAAAATAACAGCATGATAAAGTTGCAAGGTGAGGTGTGATACCTCTGTGTCTTTTTGTACACTACCAGACATAAACATAAAGCAGTCTTCCGACTCCTTTAGGTCATAAGAAGTTGAAAAAAAATTCTCAGTTGCCCTCCTTGATGTACAGAAGTCTCAGTCTCCACTAATAATCAGCAGTACGAGTTCACACAGCTCTTAGTCAGATTTTTCTGGATTTGAATGAGGAACATCTTTGAAATCAGCTTTTACTATTGGACATGAGCTTCAGAGCACCTCACCTTCATTGTCCTAAATACAAGGCTACATGCCTATCTGTTAGTGGGAGAGGAGAAGGCACTGCCTAAAATATCTGAGTGAGATCATGGTGGTCAAGATCTAAAGTTGATTTGTTGTTACACAGTGAAGCTGCAAGGCTACAGTACGCATCCGTGCGACTTTAGGGTAGAGCTGGTATGAAATCCCATTTAGGTTTGGAGGCTTTAGCCCTAATGTATTATGAACATGTCTACTACTGGAGATTTCTGCTAGTCTTGGATAGGCGTCAAAATGCATTTCTCCCTTTCCCGCTACAGGCATGGAGCTGAAGCAGCACCTGTGGCATAAGTCAAAATGGTCCTGTAGAAATCAGTTACCTCTGAGAGAGAAAAAACACAATTCCTACTGTATGTGCTATCTATGTCTTGTCATCCTTTTGTCAGGGAGAAAAGTTATGAATCTCTTGGTGTTTCTGACCACAAATTCATGTCCTTTAAGGTGAAGACGGACCATTAGTCTCTCAATCTCCTGACTGTGCCTCACATGGGTCACAGCTCCTCATTACCAGTGCAGCAAGGCATGTAACTTGCAAGTTAGGAGTAAGGACAAAATACATCAGCCGGAATGAAAGCCCTGGGGTGTTCCTCCTGCTGCATCCCCCGACGGCCCACCCAGAACAGGCAATGAGCTCACACCTCTTCCAACCCAGGCAAGAGGCTCTGGCTGCCCCATTCTAGGTAGTCTGAGGTAGAGAGGGAGCTATGCTTCTAGAAATGCTTGTGAAAAGATTATGAAGTGGAAAATGTTATCTTAAAAACCTCTTTATATCACTGAATCCTTGTAAAGCAGAATATTTTAGTTTTCTTCATTTTTTTTCCTTGATTCTACATGGATTACAAGCTTAGGATGGCTGAAAAATCCAACTTGTCTTTGGAGAAAGCTGTTTTCACTGGTGACAATTTAAAATGTTAGACTTATTCAAAACATGACATTTGCATGCCTAAGTGGATAGATCAGTTTTACTGTGTGAGTTAGAAAGTCTGCTCTCATCTGTCATTGAGTTTATGGGAGTGTATGTTCTTGGAACAGGTTTCTCTCTTTTTTTTTTTTTTTTTTTACGGTCCTTACCCACAAACTTCACCATCTTAAGTTACAAAACCAATACTGTGCTGACATAGTTTACTGTGGTTTTTTTAGGGTAGTATGTTGGATAAGGGATGATTTGCTCCAGATTTCATTGTAAGAGCAAGTTAACAACAGGGTCACCCATAACATTCCTCCTTTACACTACTTCAAGAATTGCGAATATTTTTTCTATACTAACAAGCAAATAGAAATATGATCCCTAGCCTTTGCGAAGCTGAACTCCATGTGAGCTAACCGGCAATTTCCTGCATCTTCCAGAAAGATTCCTTATCTTCTTCAGTCCTTAAGAGATCTATTTCTCTTTTGTCTGGCCTGCCCCACCACCTTTTCCTGGTCACATTTGCAATGTTAGGGTTGGTTCTGTCTCTGCTGTCGCTTCTCATTCTGGATCTAACAGAGCCAGCCCTGGGACCAAATTAATTAACATGAGCATATGGCTGCAACCCTTCCCAGATCTCCTGCCTGCGGGAGAACAGGTCCTGCAGGACTCACCTGCATGTCACCTTCTAGCACAGCTGCACCACAGTCCCAGGCTTTTTGCTGTCCCCAGAAAAGGACATTTTTCTATTCTCACTTAAATCAGTAGAGCTGGGATTTGGCAGTTGCTGCTTCTGCTCAGTCCTCAGAAACTTGTGTCTGTAGGTATAAACATCATGGGTTCAGGCTGGACAATTTCTTCTGTCAGGATGGCCAGGAGCACAGGTTACAGTGATGATGAATGGTGCAAGAAGGCAAGTCCTCGCCGCCTTCCTTGCACTCACAGAAGCCCAGCCCTGCTCCATCTCTGCCTGCTGCAGCTGAAGGCAGAGCCAATCGCTCCATCTTTCCAGCCTTACAGTCATTCCCCTCAGGTCCCAAAGGCATTGACCTACTGTTTTATGTGAAAACTTCTAGTTTAAGATGTGGTCTGAGAAAAAAGAGCATTCCTTTTCTTTGGGGTATATATTTCCCCCTGCACATCTCATTACAGCCTGGTCTGTTTAAACATCAAAAGTGCTTGTGTAAATATATACAACGAGGCTAAGTGATTAGAATAATCTAATGCAAATTTCAAAGACTCTGAGCAGATCTGAGAAATCAACACTGTCATAAGTTTTATTTCCACAGCTGAATGGAAACAACATAACTAAAATACAGGTTGTACTTCAAAGAAAACCAGTGTTGACATTCTAATAAGTAAGAGGATTGCTCAAAGGTGGGGAGGGGAACATGGCAGGTGGGGGGGATACTCTTTCCCCAGTTGTAGATGTGGTCTGCAGCTTCCTCACAAGGGGAGGAGGAGGGGCAGGCGCTGATCGCTTCTCTCTGGTGACTACGACAGGACCCCAGGGAGCAGCAGGAAGATGTGCCAGGGGAGGTTTAAGGTGGATATTAGGGAAAGGTTCTTCCCCCAGAGGGTGGCGGAGCACTGGAACAGGCTCCCCAGGGAGGCATCACGGCACCAAGCCTGGCGATATTCAAGAAGCACTTGGACAACACCCTCAGAGACATGGTGTGAATTTGGGGTTGTTCTGTGCAGGGACAGGAGTTGGACTCAATCCTTGTGGGTCCCTTCCAGCTCAGGACATTCTATGATTTTATGGTTTGTTCATAAACACCTTAAAAATGTAATATAGTCTCCATGAGCAATGAGGCATGCTTTTCCATTAACTTTTGCCATATATGATTTTCACACATCCTCATTCATCCCCCGAGCCTGACTCCAGCTTCACAGGCAGTCCCTCCCGGGGCCATCACCTGGCCTCTCCCTACAGCACTGGCTGCAGCCACCGCAACCACTGAGGGCAAGAGCCATCTAAAGGTGTCCTGGCAAAGCAAAGCGCTCTTCCAGGCAGCACCCTGCCATCAGCCACCCATTTCCCAGAGGCAAGGATCCCTCTTCAGCAAAACAAAACCTAGCAGAAATGCAAAATATGGTGCACAGGTGACCTGGAGGCAAGAAAGGGCAGTGGTGGCTAAGGCTCTGCCAGATGCCGTGAATCTGAAGTGTTTGCGGTCTGTCTGTCCTGTCCCCTCGTGTCCCTGATGTGGCAGCATGCATCACCGCTGAAGGAGATGGTGGAGAAGGGAGTTAAGGTGTAGAGGCACCACACATCCCATCTGATGGGGACGTGAGGGAGCCTCGTTAAAACATACATTTCAGGGTCAAGCTTCCATGAGGCTGCACAACTTTGCCTGCCAGCTGCGAGCAGCAAGTTGAAAAAAATTTCCCGGGCTCTGGAGCCACCAAACAGAAGCAGCTGCCTTCCTGTGAGGGAAGCGTGGTACAGAGCAGATGTTACATCTGGTCCCTGAACTGGGGCTCAGTCTCCCACTTCCTTTCCCTCGGCATTATCCACTGAGACCCGGGGCAGCTCTAGAGCCCAAAGTGCTCATTGTCACCACTTCTCCCCAAAGTGCAGTGGGCACCTCATCAGGGAGCTGATGGAGAGGTCCACATCAAGGCTAGGAGTATGTCGTTTTTTAATTCTGAGGACAGGCATTTGCATGAGAAAAAAGGCACATTTTCAGATCAATAATAGGTGAACTGTTCAGAAATAAAAGCCTTTCCCTTAGAAACGCAAATCATTTGGACTGCTCTAACATCTTCAGGGCTCTAATCATCTTAGAGCACTGCCTTTTTGCTGTCTGCAAAGCAATTGTAGCTTCACCTGTGAAGGACAATTTCATTTCAAGTGACCTGGGGAAGCAATAAAAATGCAAAGACAAAGTGGAAAGAAATATTTATTTGAACACTCAGGGTACTATTTTTATTTGCATCATAGAGATCATCGACCAGTTCTGTATGGTCTTTCCACTCCCTAGAAATTGCAATGGTCTACTGTAGCAAATGCACAGAGTTTAAGGTCAATATTGAGTCATCAAACAGCTACAAGTACAATTTAAGCATTTGCAATTATAGGCAAAACAAGAAAAAAAGTAGTTCGTACTCCATCTGGAATTCTACTCACTCTGTACAGAGTGTTAATAAAATACAGATGCAGTGGTAATTAACATCAGAAGCTGTTCAGTGGCCTGTATGAATAGTATTTTGTTGGTCTTAGCCCAGTGCCCATTAGACAGACATCTACATTACAGCCAGAGCCTTTGTGTCATTGGCAAGGACCAAGGGCTTGTAATGCATTTTCTCACTGAATTCCCCTTTTGGATGTGGAGCTAATCACTTTTGGATACCGTGGGGTCCCTCCTCCCCAGCACTGCTCATGCTCATAACATCTGTGGTCCCTGAGGGTAGAACATCTATCTGCAGGGCTGCTGGGTAAATAATAAAATGTAGATATGTGTGGGCCAAACGAGAGTGCTGTGACTGATGTAAGTGCAGCAAGTAAAAAGTATCAGACTGTTTTATATGGAGATGGGTGGTACCTTTTCACCACCTGCCCATCCAGAATCAGTCCCATGTGCTGACTGCAAAGGCATTGCTGCAGACGAAAGACGCAGTGTGCCTGCAAAGCACTGTGCACGACATCCAGCATGGTCAGGGCCTCGCTAGCTAATGGAATTCTAATCAATTAGAAGAAAAAGATTTGTAAGCACAGCTCTCTTCTCTGCCATGCAACTACTTCCTAACCTGTCTGTGATTTTTTCTCCATGAGAAGCTGCTAAACTCAGAGCTTAATGCTGAGGCAACATCTCCCATACCACCCTCTCTGGTTTGTCCTGCTCTCCATAAACCAGACTTTACTTGCATTTGGCATGAGGGAGACATCAGTTTCCAGTCCACATTTTGCAGGATCACCCCTTTTGAGAGAGTCATTTGCTGCCAGCAGAGCGTGCCTCAGCCCTCTGCTCAGCCCAGCTTTCAAGCCTCATTGGATCCATATGCTTCAAATGATCAGGGTGATTTTTCTCCCAGTTCCTGCATGGGTATGACTTGTGGCTATCTCATCCACGCAACGATGACCATATGCTCCTGGGTACCAGCAGAAGCATGAGAGAAAAGATTATGATCTTCAGAGAACTGTGTCTGTCATTAGCACAGCTGCCACCGTAACAGTACAGGGCTGGTGAGCTTCAAGTTTTTCTGTTAAGACTTTCTTTTCTATGACATGACCTTTTACGCTTAGATTTGTCATGCACCTCACAGGTTGGCAATCATACCCTGAGTCATTAAATCCCCCAGTCCTATCTCAAATAATATGCTTTGTAGAAAAAAATTCTTTAAGGCATTTCCATGAAAATACAAGTAAATTTGTTTTTTAAGGCTGTAAGGATCTGGAAATATGTGTTCGTTCGCTAAGATGGTTTGAAAAGAGTACAAGGCTTAGCAAGTGAAGATAAAACAGGTCTGATTTATTCAGTAATACAGTAGAAAGGCTGTACAGGAAAAATGCAAATAATCATTTTAGATATGTTTATGCACATTAACTCTCTAAGTGATTATACAGTCTCTAACATCTAGATTTTCACATGGGTTTTGTAATGCTTCAAGGGAATATAGCTCAAATAGACAAGTATAAGTTTCCTTTCTCTCATTTCAGTAACAGCAAACGTTTTTTGGTTTTTTTTGCTTTCAGAAGCTGCCTCTTCTGTCAGTTGTACTTACATTTTTGTCTGCTTTTATGCTGATAAAATTCCACTGACGTCAGCTATAGCAAACTTCATGCTTGATAAACGTGTGAGCAAGATGAGAATCAGGGTCATACTAAACAAACAAATGTCAATCATCAAGGAATAAGTGGGGGTTTTAGCCTGTTCAGGGGAAGGTAAGTGGAAGGGCCTTTGTATAACTCTTCCTCCGTGCTCAAAGGTAATATGTGGATGGCTCTAGCTAAATAAAAGCTTATTTCTTGCCTTCTTTTTTCCTTGTGTGCTCTCAGAGGAAATGGTTTGAAAAGGCTAAAGCCACTGACATTTTGGTGTTGTAAAAGAGTGAGAACGTAAGCTAGAAATAAATGGAAATGGTCCCCTAAGTATATGATCCATTAAGTTGTTTTGCTACGCTGAGGAATGAATCATAGAGTATTTTGTTAATGTCAATACACCATGGGGGTGAAAGCAAGATAATGATCTTTCAGTGCAACAGGCCAAGCCCTGTCAGTAAGCATGTAGGTTTAAATCCAGAATACCTCCAGTTTAGATAAAGGAGCCACCCTGAATTCACACCAATGCAGCTGAGGACTAACCCAGGGCCTGTAACCCCAGTTGGGATGTTTCTGGGCCGGTGTGCCCAATGCCCTGTGCCCGGTGTGGCAGCTCACTGGCCTGTGTGCAGAGAGCTTCAGCCAGATGCATTGATGCAGGAGATCACAGACGACTCCTGTGCACTCCCAAGTGAGGGATACCTTGTTTGGCTCTAGGGTTTACTGTCATTTTCTGAGTGACTTTTGTTTTATCCTGACTGCACAGAGTTGCTTACCCTTTCAAGAAAATAAGATAGCCATTCAGTGGAGAAAAGGAATTGCATTACTATTCTGCAAATGGCATTTATAAAATTCAGTCATTAACACTGCCCACAGCTCTAGCACCGAAGGGTGGTGTTTCACTCTGTCCTGGCAGAACAGATGGATTACCAGTTTTTACCAGTATGTACCTTGATGTGCTGCTGCCTTTTTCCTGCAACTACTGACTACCTTGACACTGTAGTTGCATTGCTCAACAGTTTCTGCTCACTCTGCCAGGCGCTTAGCTATTCAGTTGGTGTTCCAGCATATGTTCTTCTGCTTTGCCTACAGACCTGAAGGGCAGGAAAAAGACCTCCCAGGCTTGGCCTGAGATGGATCTGAACTGGTGTTTTCAGAGGTCCTCAGTTGCAGCAGGTTTTATTTTCAAACTCAACAAAAAGGATGAAATAAAGAAAAATAACTCTCTGGGGTTTTTCTTTACATTGCATACCTGAAACCTGAATAAAAGGGAAACAGGCATTAAAAAAGTGCCAGCTTCAGGAAATTGTTGGCACTGACAGAACGTGGCTGATCAATGGTGTTTTGTTGCTACAAGGGGAGCTTTAACTGAAGCTGTTTCCCCTCAGTCTGCTGCCAGGGGTCTCTGAGGGGCTCAGGAAGGAAGGGAAAGGAGCCTGGAGGAATTCCTTTGTGGAAATGACTACAGACCACAAGAAACCTTTCAGCCATGAACACTTTTTGCAGCCAAAAGCTTAGTAAACATTAAAAGCAGGCAGTATGTTGTTGAAAAGAAAGGCAACTCAAACCTCAAATACCCTTTTCATAGTATTCTGTCTTCAGGTTTTGTGAAATGGCAGGGGAGATGAAACACATCTGGAGACAGTTAGGTACCTCTCCATCTTTCCCTCTGCGTTTGGCATACTGGGATCTAAAAAGTAGTATAATTATGAAGCTCTGGAGTAAGGGCTCTCTCCCCATTGTCAGTTCAACAAAAAATAAGACCTCAGCAGGGGTTTTGCCCTAGTGAGGAGTCTTACCCAAGCACAGCAAGAAGTTTGTTTATGAAGGTTAGCGTGCCTCGACCTGGGATTTCCCAGATGACCCCCACGCTAGAGATGCAGCATGTCTGATGACTGCAAATACTGGCATGTGCAATGCACTCCTGGAGGACAAACATTTAGGTCCTATGCAGAGAGACCGACACTCCCAGGGCACACCAAACTTGCTCTCCTCTTCCCCTGGGACCAAGCAATGCATGTGCAGCAAGTACGGGCCTTGCTTGGGCTTTTTTAGAGGTTTCATCCTCTGCTCTGAATAAATCATGAAGCCACAGTGTCAGACTTGCAACATCAGGGCAGATGTTGAGGGATGATGTTGGCCCTACTGCACACAACACTGCTTTAGGGCACCCTGGACCTGTGACCCAGGACTGTGCCAGCTCGTACAGACATACCCAAAGGAGCTTCAACCCACCTGGCTCAGGTGCTGCATGCTGCTGCGGCACCTTGGGCTCAGGGAGCTGGGGGCTCATCCGCTGGCTTTGGGCTGCCTTGTTTACCATTTCATTAGGTTTACTTACACAAGCTAAACCCACACATGTGAACCATGCAGCTGACGTACTCCAGTTAGTGCCTCTCAGGCAGTAAAGGACTTATGCTGAAGTTAGCAGGCCTGCTGGTGTGACCAACAATCACATTTAGTACAGGATAGAGTCAGGACCCCCATCATTTCGCAGACTTAAAGTAACTCTGTCTTTCCAGTCCTATCACACACTTTTTGAAGCAATGATTTTTAAATTTTTTTTTCTGGAAATAAAACAGCTGCTTTTAAAAAATAAGCAGAGCCCTTGGGTGCTGCATCTTTTTAACCTGATGATAGTGTGGCTAGAAATCATCTCTCGATATGATAACTTCTGCCTTACCTTTAAAGTAACGCATTTGCCTGATGAATCAAATATAAAAATACAATTTAAACTGGCTACGTTTGGTCTTCTGAAATTCTCTACATCTTTAGACTGTTACTCTTCTCCCCTAAGCTACAATAAAGTTTTAGTTAATAACCTTCTCCTTCACCTTACCGTATGGTCCCATCAAGACTCCTTTCCTTCAAAAGAAACTGATCTCATTTTTTGGCTGCTAGGGGGTGAGGAGAAGGAAAAACTGACTTTGGAGAGGAAGCAGTACCGCTTTCGTGTTTTGCTTTTCTTTCTGTGTGTATAAAATTTAGACAATGAGTAAACTTTTCCCATCTGTGACTGTGCAGAAGTGGGTTACATTGCCTAGAGCAATAGCAATAACTCACTTGACACTTTTATAGAACTCTCTGCTTTATTAGTTTTATGTTGATAACTTTACAGTTACTTTCCAGGCGTATAAAAAGTAGGTAATTGAAATCACAAGGGTAGCTTCATACCTGAGTTATTGTGTAATTGTCTGGATGCATCTGAAACCAGATTAATATTATGTTAGCTCTTCCAGCTGGCCAGTGGTATAGTTTATGTATCACATAACTGACCGTTTTCTGTGTAAATTGGATAAGTGACAGAAGGACCTCTTTTCCTGACAGTGCAAGTTCTGTAATACTTGGGAGCACAAATTTAAGATCATCTGGTCAGAAGCTACTCTTCTACTGATAAAGAAGCAATGGGAAAAACCTGGAATCCTAATTTTTGGAGTAGTGGCATTGGTAAAAGCAGAAAATTCTACAAATCTGCTGGATCTTCAAAGTGTTAAAGAAATCAGGTTTATTTATATCAAAAGGTAGTGCTTTCATGGCTTACAGGCACAGATGGAGAAACAGCTTTCACCATTTCAGCCATGATGAAACCTTTCACGGTGGCTAACAGAATGCAAGAGTGAAATTAAAGACTTCTCTTTCCTTGGCAGAAATAAGAATGAAGACCAAGGATTTCTGGTGCAGCCAGATCTCAGGATTAATCTGAACTGACTAAGGATGCCAGGCAATCCCAATACCTCAAAATATATCACAGCATACAATAGACCTGGCAATTCCTTCTCCTGGCACTTCTACTTAATCCTCCACATCTTCAAAAGGAATTCCTTCAGTCAAGAGTGTGCCTGTAACAGCAAACAGTTCAGCCAGGGTGCCATAAATTTCCAATTAAGGTGGCAATAGAGGTCTCAGCATGTGAAAGCTGAGTTTGGAAAAATGTGTTTTCCAGTTGGGCCCTTAGAAGCAACGTAAGGTATTTTGTTGTTCACGTAGTAACAACGGGAAGTAGATAGTTAATATCTCAGCACTTTTCTAACTTTGGTGCCCCTGTAGTTGGCACTGGTGAGGCCACACCTCGAGTACTATGTGCAGTTTTGGGCCCCTCACTACTAGAAGGACATCGAGGTGCTGGAGCGTGTCCAGAGAAGGGCAACGAAGCTGGTGAAGGGTCTAGAGAACAAATCTTATGAGGAGCAGCTGAGGGAGCTGGGGTTGTTTAGCCTGGAGAAGAGGAGGCTGAGGGCAGACCTTATCAGTCTCTACAACTCCCTGGAAGGAGGTTGTAGCGAGGCGGGGGTCGGTCTCTTCTCCCTAGTAACAAGCGATAGGACGAGAGGAAATGGCCTCAAGCTGCACCAGGGGAAGTTTAGGTGGATATTAGGAAAAGCTTCTTCACCGAAAGGGTTGTCAGGCATTGGAACAGGTGGCCCAGGGAGGAGGTTGAGTTTCCATCCCTGGAGGTATTTAAAAGAAGGGTAGATGTGTGCTTGAGGATATGGTTTAGTGGTGGACTTGGCAGTGATAGGTTAGCAGTTGGACTCAAAGGTCTTAAGGTTCTTTTCCAACCTTAACGATTCTATGGTTCTATGATTTTCACAACTCCCTTAATTTAAGTGATGGGCAATTATTGTCTGTTTATTTCCTACGCTAAACACAGAGGCAATCTGACCTGAGTCTTAAGTGAGGAGTTTTCTTAAACCACGGTCACTAATTCTACATTTATATACATTCATTAATTTTTAGTCTCAGAAGGTGGAAAGTCCTGTCATTAGCAGAAAACCAAAGCACACAAACAGCTTTTTGTGCTGGTCGTTCTGTTTGGCTTCAAAGAGAAACGTTGTGTGCTGTTAGCTTCGGGCTGCAGGGTTCTGCAGAGGCATTGCTCGAGGGAGTGTGGGCTCTGCAAGCAGCTGGAGCTGGTGCTCTTTGCCTTGGTCCTTGATTAGACTCGATTCTTTAGGCAGTAGTGGCTCCCTGGAAACCAGTGCCTGGTGCTGGGCTGAGATTCCTGAGACAAGTATTGCCTTCTGCTGTTCCCAGCTGCCAGCTCTGGGTAAATACAAGTGAGTTGTACTTGGCCTCTCTGTCACTTACATTACTGCGAAAGCAACTTACAAGATTTCAAATATTTGATCCGTCATACTG
Source organism: Phalacrocorax aristotelis (assembly GCF_949628215.1). Classification (NCBI taxonomy): domain Eukaryota; kingdom Metazoa; phylum Chordata; class Aves; order Suliformes; family Phalacrocoracidae; genus Phalacrocorax; species Phalacrocorax aristotelis. The sequence continues at coordinate 20,087,721 of NC_134279.1, forward strand.
AATGATCAATATTAGTGCCAGAAGGAACACTAACATTGGAAAAAAGGGCAAGGTGAAGGTGCGGGCCCTGCTGCAGTTTAGAGAGGTGTGTCTGAGCCCAGCTGGGAGCAAGCAGGCAACCCCCACCAGGACCTGCAGGCTCAGGCAAAGGAGGAGGTTGTCCAGAAACCACATTTGTCCAGGCTATATTCACAGGCTATGTTTCATTGTCACCCAGCTCCTCCTAACACAGTCATGGCTTACTGGGTGCTAGACATCAGCTCCTGCAGTTCAGTTGAACCTGCCAGTGGGCAGCAGTAGGTAGGAATCAGTAGGAAGGAAGAGTGCAGAGAGTGAGATGAGCAAAGGACCACAGCTCACCGAGTGCTGTACAGGTCCAGGAAAACCTGCCTTTTGTTCTTTTGTTGTGTCTTGGAAAACATCCCTCAGGTTTATTAATAACATGGTTTGACATTACTCCATGTATTAGAGCAAAATGCAGACACTACATTTAGTCCAGTAGAGAACATGACAGATCATTTGGCTTTTGTTCTCACCTTAGGATATTTAACCAAAGGACCTGAGCTGAGTCAGATCACTGCCTGGGCTGAACACTACTTCTCTGTCAGCTCCAGCTACATCTGTCACCCCAGGGCACGCTCTCCTGCTGGGCTGCATCTTATGAGACCAGCAATGGAGCAAGTGAAAAGACCTCTTAGCTTTCTCTTTGAAGTTGGAAGCAAGTTGATTATCTGAGACCCGAACATCGCCAAGAGGACAAAGACTTTCAGATATGTTTAAATGGCACCCTAGGGGTGTGGCTCATTTTTGCTGTTAATAATCTGATACAGCTATAATATTTTTTAAAACACCCAAAGACAAATTACAACATATAAAAGACCATGAGATTATATTTTAGTTTTCTAGAAGCTGAGATAGTTATATTAATATATTATGAAGGCGTTGTAACAAGAGTGCTAGTATTTTAATGATAAAACATCCAGGGTCAGTAGAAAATATATATCATCATCTGCAAATTCATTTTAGATGTAATAAAATAGCATAGCATAGGCGATCTCTCACATTTTAAATAGGATAAATGTTATTTATACTTTATGCTGCAACATTTTATCTTTTGACACAGCAGGAAGGTGCAGCAGGACTCAGTACTTCATCACGCAGCATCTACAGATGCGCAGAGGGGCCACGGCAACTCATCTGACAGCAACAGGCAAAGGCTGAGGTAATTGCTGGGCTCGCTGATGCTGGAGGTGGGCTGCAGAGAGAGGCCGTGCTCACCTGTCCTGTCAGGGAGAGGCCAACTGGGCCCTGCTGAAGGGGTGCAGCTGGGGAGGAAGGTTATAAACAGAGGAGGAGGCAGGCAGGGAGGGAGCTGTGAGCTTCTATGGTGCAGGGGAATATTGGCTGGCATCCTGTTCTGGAGTCATTTTGCCTGTGGGTGAGTGACAGTTTAGCTTCCTCTACAAGGGAAGTGTGATAGTCAGGTGCAGCTGGTGGCAAGGAGAGGAGATGGTTCACAGGCCTGGAGAGGAGGAGGAAAGCTTGTGGTGGTAAGTGGTTTCCCTTGTGAGTGAGCTCTGGTGCTTTCAAGGATGGCTATGCAGGGCCGTGGGAAAGTGCTGTGTCTGTGTTCTTGCGTCCTGTAGCTGAGCTTGGCGCAGGGTTTGAGCATCCTGCGGTGCATCGTCCCTGACAGAGCCCAGGGAATGGAAGGTGTACACTTGCAGTCCAGTACCAGCAGTATGCTGGGCACAGGTCCACCTTCAGTTGACTAAAACTTACTGACTTAAACCAAGGTCAGAAATTTTGCTTCCTGGAAAGGCTTAAGCTGTTAATTTGCTGATGGCTTTGTGCAGCGTTGGATAAAAGAAGAGTAGTGTTCGTCTGAAGGTGGGGTAAACCTAGGTGGTATCTGCTGCGTTTTATGTTGGCACTATCTGCTTGGAAATTATTCCTGGTGGTAGGTCAGAGGAGTGTGCTCGCGCACTATTAGCATGTGAATGTTATGGTGGGATATTTGTAATACATGTACTGTCAAGAAAGTGGCGATAATATGCGAGGAATGCAATTTATCATCTAACTTCTAAATTATTCGTAATGTTCCAAATCTGGTCACAGTGGTTGTGCGTACTAAGTGCCTAGTAAGAAACTGTATGGTGCTCCCTTGGAACTGTTAATGCTTTGGCAAACAAAAACCCCTGCGGGTAAGCTCCGCACAATGCTTTCTTGGCCTGCACTTCCAGACTTAAGAGGAGGGTGCAGAACAAGCCAATTGTGAGCATATGGTATCGTCTTTGCATCCCGCTCTTCCAAAGCGCTTGGTACAGCTTTGTTGTTCAGCTGTTGATAGGGTAACACCTTTATTTATCTTTCTGTTGCTGTTTCTTTTTCTCACTTAAATCCATGTTCAATAGATCTTTTTTTTTTTTTCCTAGTAAGGAAAAAACCAGTAATAACGACTTCTGTATAATCTTGTGGACACACTCTGTTATCCCTGAGGAACAAGTAGAGTGAAAATACCTTCTTCATGGCATTCAGCTTTGTAGTTGTAATTTTTTCCAGCTAGCATGCATTTAAAGAGAAGTATAGGCTGCAGCACTTGGGTTTCTGCAGGATTCCAAAGTAATCTAGGGAAAGGTCACATTTCAGTTGTTACCACCTTGAACTGGCAGGAGAGTGCACAACACGCCGAATTGATGCTGACACGAGGGCTGAGGTCCTTGCACATCTCTCCTGCTGGTGGGAAAAATCTCAAAGGGGCTCATCCTTGTCTCTGCCATCAAAATAAGGTGCTGAATCTAAATCAGACTAGAGGCAGCCCAAGGGTTTACGTGCCTGACTAGCAGTGATTCCCTTTCAAAAGAAACAACCCCTTTCTCAATTCCAAAAATAACAGTAGGAAGAGCAATGGGCAACCATAGCAGTACAATACTTGTATTACCTGCTAAAGAAATTGCGGGTCTCTGGCATTCTCACTCTCATACAAAATTAAAAAAGAAATTACTTAGTAGTTTTGTAATGTGAAAGTCTACAACAGATGTCATGTAACATCATGATGAAGTAAAAATATTACTTAGGCCCTGTAGGCACTCAGTACTTCTCATTTCAGAAGGAGACAGAAGTGAATTTCCAAACTTAACCATGATTGGGGAACACTGTGGAAGAATCACTGGCTTCAGAAATAGGGTTAAAAAGAATGCAGCAAACATTTAGTGTACTTCAGTGTTAGAAAATAGTAGGACTAGGGATAGCTACAAAAGGTTTTCTCATGCTTTGCAGTTGCTTCTGTTTTCAAAGACATTGTGCAGTGCGTAAAAATGGGATGGCTGTAAACAGCAAAACTGCATGCTTAGTAGTAGTAGCTTAATTTGCTGAGAGAATGAAATGTGATTCCCCCCACCCCATATTGCATGAGGATCTAATCAAGTAAATAGTTGCAGAAGACAAAGTACAGGCTTGTGAGCTTACTGCTTGTTTAGCAAAGGGAAACCAGTGCCTTTTCCATGGAATGATCCTCGCATCTGCGACTTTCTCTTGCTGACTCTTTCTTGTCTATCCTGGCTATGGATGCTAAAAACTAGGCCCTTCTTCAAATGTCACACGTGTGGTAGCTAATTACAGTACACATAATCGTAATAAAGAAGTGTCCTGAGTTAGAATATACATTTAGAGTTTCACGGGTAGGAGATGGAAGGTCCAAGCTGCAAAGGGCTGTTGCCAGCTGGATGGCTCATACTGTGATTTTCGTCAATTACAGTGTTTTCTATTTATGTACCTACAATGCAGAGATGCTGAAGGCAATTAGGACACAGACAGATTTTATCTTTTAGCAAATATTTATGGACTACATGCAGACTTTCAGGAGATGAGTAATTAACTTTCTACATCTTGTTATATGTATTTTGTAGAATCTTATCTTTTCCTGCTTTAAACAGCTTCCTCCTTCAGTCTTGAAAGCACTTGTTGAAATGTAGAACAAATATTTTTATGCTAATAACACATTAACCTCATGTTAAGCTTTGCTCCATCTCCCTCACTTCAGTTTATGGTTTGTTCCAACCTCGTGTTTTGTTTCATAACACTTCTTGATATTTTAAGATGAACTGTAGATACTAAAGATTATTAAATTGCTCCCACTTGGAAAAATGGGAGCTTTGCCATTGGTTCCTCTGGAAATAGGATCAGGACCTGGATAGATGCATGTCATGTCTTGTAAGACACGCTAATATACTTTCTGCCTGAAAAAATAGGACTCTAAGTACTCCTGAAGCTTGTCCTCTAGTTCTCTGCGACATGCATGCTACTACTTGATCAACTGGAAATTGAAGCTGTTCAGTACATTACAATGATCTTCACATTAATTTGCTGGAAACAAAACCAGCAACCCTGCCACAGGATTGACCAAAGGACTCCCAGTCGCAGGTGCTAAATCACACCTGAGTATAAATGAAAACACATTAAATCCATATAAGCACCCAATGAATTCATCATGAGCTGGTGCTGTCACCGTAACAAACTAATGCCAGACAACAGCTTACAGAAGTGGCAAGAGCTCTTGTTTTTTAGGGCCTACAAGCACAATAAATATTACTGTGATTTTGATTCAGATTCTACTTAAGTTTTGTTTAAACAGTCATCACAAAGGTGGAAAAACCTAAAGTAAGGGTAAGACTTTGTCAAGATCTTGGTTTTCTCGAGTACTATATGTAACTCTCAAGTATTCCTGATTACATGTTAAAATTATCCTTCTCTCAGCTCAGAATTTCCTTTAATCAGAGACAGGATTTTCAAATGAAAAGTCAACGTCCTGTACAATCTCTGGATTTCAGTTATCTGACTCTTGCCCCACCAGGAAGAGCACTCTGCAGTACTGCGGTCTGAAAAACATGGAGTTATGCATGGGGTTTTTGGTGAGCCCAGGCGCTAAGTCCTGGACTCCAGTGGCTTGAAAAATAACCTCTTTGACAGAAGCAGCTCAGCAGTCACCTGAAAGTACTTGGTGGATTGTGGCAGTGTCTGAACTAGCTTGAGATCCTGGGAGTTGCAAAATGTGTGTCATCAGTACCACCGCATCCTCACCTTCAGATTTAGCAACAGCTAAATCAGCTGCTGAATTCAGAAGAATAAGTAAACAGAGCACTAATTTTCATTTTAGGTGTAGAGATGACATACTGCCCTGTCAGTGCCCTACTGACATTCCTCCAAGACTTCAAAGCAGACTAATAGCAATGACGAAAAATGGAGTTGACAAGATTGGAAGTTTGCCCCAGACCTGTTTTTCAATAAAGCTAGGACATGTGGATGTGTTTGTTGTCTGTTCCATCCTTTTCCTGCTGTTTATGTTAAGACAACCAAAATGCTGTACTTTCTACAAAAGCAAGCTCTGAGGACCCATCTCCAACAGACCACATGCTTTTAACTTCACTAAATAAGCAGAGAAGGATGAAAGTGCAACCCGTAGCATCATATCCTGCCTGTCCTGTCACAAATTGACCAAATCCATGAGTAGAAAACATGGTCGTGTTTGTCTGTTCTAGCTTGAACCCACCGGATTACTTTAAAGCAGCTTAACCTTGCTTGTTTTGACCCCTGGAAGGCCAGCCACCGCAGGTCTAATACCTGGGCCCTATTTCCAGCCAGGTTCATAGCACAGGCATTTTCAGTGGTATGAACAGCAGTACAAAGAAGCAGCGAATAATTGCCTCTATCCCTTGAGTGGTGACGTTGTTAAAGTACAGCAGGTATCCTGAGCATCTGTTGTAGGCAGCGCTGTGGCCTTCTCTTACAACAGTGTCATAGGAACACACATTAGCTCTGGAGGACTGATCTTACAAGGATCAGCGCAAGGACATTTCAATGAGAAAATAAATAATTCTTTACTCTGATTATGATGATTAATTCTGTTACGTCAGCAGCCTTTGGCACGGCCAGTGACAGCAGCAGATTTCATATTGGAAAAACCTAACGTAAGAGCCAAGAACCTTAAAAGGGAATTTTGTGTTATTAATAACACTAATAAATGACATATAAGCAGCTATAGTTTCATGTGTATGCAGAAAGGCATATACTTTCCTCTGTATACTCTATAAGACTCTGTACTGATGTATAATTGTTTTGCGTTCGAAACATCAGCCAAGATTAAAAAACTGGCATTGTTGCTAGAATCGACCAGCCACAGATGGCCTCAGCTGTGGACGTTTTTGGACCGCATGAAGTTGGGCAGAAATTCTATCACAGGCGCCAATTTCACAAATAAGTAATCACCGTTGAACTGGCAGGCATCCTACTTCCCTTCACTTTGAGTTTGGTCATGCAAAAGACTAATCAAGACATCTATCAGGTACATAATTTAAGATGGGTAGGTCTTTGCTAGCATATGAAACTGGGTGGCCCTAGGGTTTCAGTTTCTGAAGGGGATTTGGCTTTCAGACAGTGCATTAGCTGGTTTCCTCTCCAGTTCTGAAGGCAAGCACTTGAAGTGGACTGATCAGGTCACGTCCTTCTCTCCAGTACAGCTTCTTCCCTCAGCTGCCATAACCAAGTTGTGCTCTTTGTCAGTTTGTTTTTTTTCTTGGATGCTTTCCAGCTCATGCCTTTTATGCATTTGGTATGAGTGGCATTTAGGAAGGAAGTATAAGGCCAGGTTCCCCAATCCTGTTTAGTTAGAAAATGATCATTTGGCAATCCTAACATCATTAAAAAGTATTCTCAGCAGGACGTGCTCTGCCAACATATGACCTTTAGCTGCTAAGAAACAGTAGAGAAAGCACCACAGAAGTAGGTAATTCTATAATCGGTTCAGATATTTGACAGATAGCAAGAAATGGCTCTCTTGCATTTAAGCGTGGCATTTAGAAAGCTGGAGTAACATTTCAGTTGGCTGCCCCTGTATCTTGATCTGCCTGCTGTTGAGAGGATCACAACTTTAACATTCCCCTACAGGCAGAAACTAAATACTATCACTTAGATGTGTTGATTGGTAATTAACATGTTGACTTTCAAATCGGAATTGCTGCAAACGCTTCTGCAAGTGCCACCTTCTCAGCTCAGATGTGCTGATCACTTGCTTTGTACCAGCACATTTGCACAGAACAGAATTTGAACCTGGTATTTTGAACCCCCCTGTGTTTTCTCACCTTATCAATTCATATACAGGGGTAATTTCCTATCAGATTTTTTTTTGTATTGTGCAAGGAAAAGAGTTGAAGGCTAGGCAAAGAAGAAACCAGTCTCTCTTTGATCTAATGAGAAATCATCTTATAGATTTTAGTGGCAGAGAGGATACACCAACATTTTTATTGCAATAACTTTTCATTATCTGGGGTGCACTTTTAACAACTGCATATAGCCCCATTGATTACCTTTCCAGGATTTTTAGTATTAGATATTAATGTTCAAGCACATAGAGAACTACATTGACCTGCCTTACCTACATAAACAAGGAGGTTATTTTAGTGTCAATTTACACTTTGTATACAACCCGCTTTCCAACTATTCAAGTGAGATCGATATTTATGACAATTCATTAGAGAGTGCAGTTGACTTTTATTGTGCAGACCAAAAAAAATGCAGTCACCAACCCACCACTACATTAATTTTATGAAATCAGTTAAAATTATTGCAAAAAATAACTTAATTTCTGACGAGCAACTGGAAATAAGTTGTACAGCTCTCCCATGTTCCTGTATTGACAGGAGAAAATGGCATTGAACTGTTATACTCAGTAACTCAAGGACAAAACCACTTCTGTTGCTTAAGGGAATAAAAATATTCCCATTTTCTCTACCAGTCCCAAACCCAGTATTGGTTTATACCAAATAAAAGAAAAAATATCCCATTTGGAGTTGCCGCAGAAGTCCCACGCTCTTTACTCTCTAACTTTGATATGTATTACCTGATAGAGCTACCCTACTGGCATGTACACAACTTAAGTGAAGCATGGCTTGGCTCCTTCCAAGTGTTTTTAGCTTGCCAGCATACTAAGCTTAATCTTCTGGTTCCTCATAGTGTGCATACCCACTAGCGTAGGTCCTTCCTAAATTCAAATTGCTGAATACATCTGTAGTGTCAGTATCGGAATCCTTCCCTCCCTCATCATTGTCGTCGTCATCATCATCTTCTGCTTCATATTCATCATATTCATCCTCATGGTCACCTGCATCTCCGGCCTTGGAGGAGAGGCTCTTCCAGTAGGCATCATAACCAGAAGCTCCATCCGCATCTTCACCTCCAGTCTGTCGGCCAAACTTCAAAGAGCGTGCTGCAGGCAGATTAAAACTATCATGTTCCCACCCCTCAACAGCAATTTCAGATGAGCAGCTGACATTTCTTTTCTGTCCTTTTTCAATACTCAGCAAATAGCAATGTTAGACAGCCTTTATCTAAATCTGACACTTTCAGATTTAATCCTTACTCTGACAGAACCTTTCTGCTACACCTTTCTGCTAGTCTGTCCCCCTACAGCCAAGTTTGTATAAACAATAACTGCCCCCAGAGTATGACTGAGCGCTTAGGACAAACCTTTGGTACTCCAGCCAAGAAAACCTGTAACTGGATGCGCTTTGCAGACACAATACGTGCTGTGATTTATTCAAGAGTGCTTGAGGTAGATTGTAGCATGTCATCAAATCACACTTTGAAGTTCATTAGCCAGCTTGTTGTGACTGAAATAAAGGCTTAAGCAGTGACTTTTCTGCAATTTTTCCGTAACTAAAATCTCAAACTAAACAAAGGCTTTCACTGTATTGGAATAAATTAATATTGATATTAAGACTGCTCAATTCTAGATCTAAGAAACACAAAGTTCTTCCCAAAACAAAGACAGCAAAGCATCGCAAAACAATCGAAAGTAACTGGACTTTACTCAGTGTTCCTATGCAGAAAAGTAGTCACCAATGGTACCTGTATTGCTTGTTAGCTAGAGAAGCAGGCTTACTTGACATGCTCAGATCCTTTGTCTGCTGAGTTTCATGGCCACATTTAGGGCAGGGAGGCTCTTTTCCTTTTTCCTGCTTGAAAACCTTACTTCGCACGTGATCATCACAAAAACAAGCCTGTGGGTTGAAAAGAGAATAACAACGCTAGGTATTTCAATCATAGAAGCAGAATCTTCAGCAAGAAGCAAGCAAAAAAGTGTCTAACAGCAGCAGGATTTTCTGGATGAGATTAAACTTTAATGAGCTCTATCTGCAGTGGAACTGGAGTCTGTGCACAGAACAACCGCTTCTGTGTTGAACGCAGCTTCATGGCTTCCTGGGGAAGAGGCTGGATGAAAGTGCTGATAAACAAGTACAGAAAGTAACATACTCCAGGACTGGATTATAGTGCTGCCCACAAGGAGCCTGGCAAACTTGGGTTTACATTGACAAGCTTAAATAAAATATAGTCAGAGAGGTATGCCAGAACATAACTATGCAGTGACCTGAAGGCAAGAATCAGAGATTTAAATTTCACATGTTGAGCACCAGGGTGCCAGTGAAGATATCTGGAGAAAGGAACAATTTTGAATATGAAATTGGTGCCGTGGGAGACTTCAGTGAAACATATGGAGGGTAAAAAGAGTAAGAGCAGGCAATGAACCACCACCTGGAGAAATCTGGGCAATGCTGCTGATGAAGCAGGTGGAACTTTTTACACAAAATTACTTATGAGTGTGTAAAACCAAAAGCCTGACATCAACAAATTAGCCTGTGCATGTGTAAAACTAGATTAGCTGTGGAGATTACTTCTATTGGATCCAGAATGCAGTGTTTTCTGGTCAGATCATCACCTGACTGTTTAAAAAAAATAATTTTTTTTAAAAAAAAAACAACCAAACACAAAACTTTTAAAATTGTCTTAGTTCTACACTGGATCGAAACATATTCCAAAGCCTTGGACTCTGTTCAAGTCCAAGGATTTGTTTGTGGTGTTGGTTTATTTTTTTTTAAAGGCCCAAACATGATACAGCCCCAATTTAAACAGAAAAGGCTGGACAAAGTGAAGATCACCTCACCTGGCATAAGGATGCACAACAATTGCTTGTCGTTAACAGGCAAGCACAGATAAAAGCCCTTTGTCCCCCATAAGTCTGCCCCCAGGCTTCAGAATCTAATACAAAAGTATGAATTTTTTTATAATGTGCAGGAAGACATGATAAGACTTGATACCAGCCTTGGAGGCTAGGGAGAACAAGTCTAAAATCATAGCTACTTGCAGCTGTATTTACTCTTTACCTTACAACGCAGGCATGAATGCTGCCCAAGCCTGTTACAGGAAACACCTGTTGGGGAAAATCAATACGTAAAATTCAGTACTTGGAAAGTGCAGATCTGGGATGTTTTTAGAACATTGTAAAAGTATGTAATAAAGTAATTGAGACATTTATTTTTAATTTCCTAACACAACTGCACTTTGGCAACACGAATCAGTCATTTTACCATACAGTACCATTTTACTAGGGGTTTTTTTTTAAGTCTAAGCCTCTTTGCAATAATGTAATTTGCAACAAAAAATAGAAGTTGAAAGAGGGCAAAAAGCTTTGAGTTTCCAAACTTTTAAAAACAGAAGTTTCAGAACCAATTTGGTGTGAAGTGATCATCTTGCTTTTCATTTCCTCAAATGAAGGAGTGCTAGCATTTTACAGTTACTTTAAACAATGCCATGGCAGCCTTTAATACCTTTATCTCATTTAAATTGGACGTGAGAATGCTTAAAGCTTGCAAACTTCCAAATCTAGAACAGTTGCTTTGTTGTGTATTTTGTCATGTCCTCTGGAAATGTACTTTACTGCACACAATTTCACATGAAAATCTAACTGCATTGAAGAACTGTAGCTGGCACACAAGCTATAAAGAACAGAATTGGTGCTCAAATTCTAACTTGTCTTGAAGCTTCAAATTGGTTTCCTTGCTCCACTAGAGGTAGTATAGTAAAGGCAACCACACGACAATCAGCAGCAACAGGAAGCTGGGTGAATAGTTACTCTTCAAGAAGCACTAATATATATTTTATCACTGTGCAAGTACTTGTTCCCTTCCACCTTGCCTTACCCCGGTGACAACAAAGTCTTTGAATCTGAAGTAATAAACATCAGCAGTTCTCCACACAAGCAGGACAGCCAGGGGATTTAGTGCTCTGTCATGTGTGTAAAGACGGAAATACTAATGCATAAATATTCAAACATTTCAGGAGTATCTGCACTTTAAAAAACTCTCAGATAGCGATGGAAAGTAACAATACCTTTTCCACAGCTGGAATGGGATTTAGACTACAGTTGCATGGCCGCATGTAAAGTTGGTGTATTTTGTAAAAGTTCAGGTTTTATAACCTTGTTACCGTACACTGACAAAAATCCTGCCTCTCTACCGAGACTGCGCTGTACCTCAAAACTCTGAACATGGTGAAAACCCTCAACAAAGCCATTTCTCTATGCAGGGTGTGACATCACATTTGTGCATTAAACGCTTCCAACAACCACTGAAAAAACATTCTTGTGGAACAGCTGTTGCTGCTTCAATATTGCTATGCAGGAAGATATTCTGGCAGAATACATCAAGGGAAGCTAATCAAGGTTTAGCAAATAGCTGGCTGGGAAAAAAAAGGATGGCAGATGAAAAGGAGATATGAGATTTCTAAAGACACAGACTATAACACTGAAATCAACAAATATTCTGAATTAGGAGGAATCAATTAGGACAAGAGATTAGTCAGTTCTGAAGAAAACGGTCATGATAAAGAGCACCTTCAATTTCCATAAGGATTGAAAATGTTATAATGGTTAAAATACATGCATACAAGTTCTGGAAAGGACGAATGCTTGTCTCATGGGACAAACCAGAGAGTAGTTAATGGTAGGTAGAAAAGAAGTACTTCTACAAAAGATTAGTTACTTCAAACATGCATAGTCTTGGTTTGGTTTTGTGGCTTCTTTGGGTTTTTTTGTGTTGTTGGTTGTGTGTGTTTGTTTGTTTTCAACTTCCCTTGAAGTTTCCCTGTTTCAGCCAGAAATGAGTAGTGGACTAGCAAAGGCAGGCGTGGGCATTGTGTCCTCTTAAAAATACCAGTTTTGGTTTTGTCCACACAACTAATTGAAGTTCAAAAGGAAATTAAATTTTCAGGTCACTCTTCTCAGTAAAAGTGGACATGTATCAACATTCGATACATTACTGACACATGTCCAGAGTCTACTGGTCAGTGAAGAAACTAACACTGAGTTCATGCTCTGGGTGAATGCTATTTTTGTTACTTACTTCCATGCTCACCCTGTCTCACTGACTCAGATGATGACTGCTTCCTGAGTCACAGCCTTCCTCAGGACTTGCTGCTTTTGCAAAATCAGATGCAAACCCTTCACCAACATGCAGGCCATCCACGCCAATCTGGGAAAGTTTAGCCAGACTAACACAGGTGGTATTATTTAGGGCAGCAGCTGTATTCCATGAGGAACAGGTATCTAGAAATAGCTTATCGTATGGTCAGAAGAGTGGAAGATCGCTGCTCCTTGCCCGCAGAGCTTTGTGGAGCAAAAAAAGCAGCATCAGCAGTTTTTCTGCAGTCCTGGCCACTGCCAGCACTGCAACTTCAGAGACTTCTGGCTCCTGCAAAGGCAACTTCCCATGAGAGGCCTGTAAAAGCCAGGCAGGGAAACAACTGCCATGTACAATCTGGCACAGAGGAAGGTCAGAGACAAAAGCTCTAGATAACTGGATATCAAGAGCAATCAAATAGGAAACGGGCCCCTTCCTCCAGTGGTGGTAAGAGCTATTTGGAGCACAGAGCAAGCAACTGGAGAGTCTGCTTAGCTGTGGTGACTATGAATAACTGACTTACATTTAAATGTCTCTGCTTCCAGAACTTGGCAGCTGGCTTGATGTTCAAACTGATCATCTTCACAGAGGAAATTGTGGCAAAAAGAGCAGGCAAATATTCTTCCTCCTAAAAGATTTATCAAGGCAAAATAATCAGCAACGGGCATAGGCAAAAGGTTCTGCTCTACTGGTTTAGGCAGTAGTTTTGACTGAAGACCAGTTCTCCCTTCTGTCACAAATGCTTCAACAAAACCTTAAATTAGACACTGCCATCCCTTATTACCCTGAAAAATACAACATAAATACAAAGCAAGCATTACTTCTAGTCCTTTTCTTCATCTTAATTCAACTATGGCATTAAGTACTTTTCGTAAATCGGATCACATTATCTCTCATCCAGTCTCCTCCCCTCCTACCTTCTCAACTGCACACTTGAAATAAACACTTTAAAGGATTCCACAAATGGAGATCAGTATGGTTTGCTAAGTGATGGGGAATCCAAATACCTGTACTATCACAGATGAATGGAGTGGGAATGGCAGAAAACTGTGACAACCTGGTGTAGTGCCTGGTTATGTGAAGCACTCGGCTGAGAGGACAGTTGATACTATAGATTACATAACCATCCCTGAGTTGAGCACTGTATATTCTTGAGCAGGTCGTCTACATTCCCCACAGCATAAGGTCTATTTTTAAAACAGGGAGAATGTCTTGCTTTGACCAAACATACTGCAAGGATTAATCAGTGAAGATTAAAAATGCTATGTTAAGAATATAGGTACAATAACTTAGGCAATGCGAGGAGAAAAGCATTGTTTAGATTTTCTTATTTTTAAGTGTGAGCAACCTACCATGGTCCCAGACGCTTCTTTCGCACTCAATACATTCTGCATCTGCGAGAGGGCAGATACACGCGTGTGTGCTGAGACACTTCCTCCCGTGGCACACCCAAGCTTCACAGAAATCACAGATTGCACCCTGCAATTACAGAAAAATATTGTCTTGGGACTTCTGCAATACCTAGAGAGAGACTCTTATTCCATACCCTGAATGTATCTAAGTATCCATTCTCTCACTGGGTTCATTTCAGTTGAGTGAGAGTATGAACCACATCTGTATTCCTATCAAGCTGCTCCACAGTTCATCTTGTTTGTTTGATATTCATTTCTGCAGGATTAAATATAATACAAAATAACTTGGTTTTCTCCTTTTCTTTTTGTTTTTCCTTTCCTATATTAAATCTTATGCATGAAAATTGTGTCCTCCAGACCTGAGAACCATAAATGATAACGTTCTGGCAAAAACGTAATTTCAAAAAAGACCAGAAAAAAATGCCACTAGATTCTTACAGCTGAAATCACTCATTCAGATTTTAAATTATGCTATATTAGAACACAAGCTCCACAGACAGCAAAGATCGAATAACTCATTAGAAGTAAGTTAGACTCTTGTAGTTTAATCAAAATGAGAGTTAAAGATCTAGACATCGACTATCCCTTAATTGCGTAGCATTTAGGAAGCATCATCAGCCCACAGGTAACAAACTACTGTGTGCATTACACGCACACAAAACTAAGAAAACAATGGTAAATCTAAATTAATTCTTGATGAAAATATTGCATCACTCTATGTATGGATTTAGGAACTTCAGACTGGAAAGGCCAGCTGTGTTACTGAGAAAAGCTACTGCCAACTGCAGGTGAAAAGAAGACAGAGGTTTAGTCCACATAGCATTTAATCCAGAGGCTATGACATGTCATACCTTGCTTTCCAGAATGGAGTAACTAATTTGTCCTTCTATGAACAAAAACTCAAAGGTCAGAAGCTATGACTGTCTCTGCTAAGAGCCCAAACAATTTTTTCTAAAAATAAAATTCCCCCTAATGTCATGAAACAGATTCTTCTGTGTGATAATGATGGTCTCTGCAATACTGAGAAGACAGCGACAAAAGCCCACTGGTTTCTACAGAGTGATCCTAGATTTTAATGGAGAATGGGAATTGGCTATGGGGCATGTAAGCTCTGGTGCTGTTAATGCATGTGCTTAGGGCCTGCCACCACACAGATCTGTTAGCATCCGGCACATGTGTAAGAATTTGCAGGAGTTGAATCTAAAAATGCAAAATTTGGGCTTTCAGTCTAAGGGAAAAATCAGTGTTTGATAAAATGAGAAAAAAAAGAACTTAGCATGGTACATGCTATCATTCAATAAATCTGTTTTATCTTTTTTTGGAAAGATTTGCATAGAATAACCTCATGTTGCAAAAACACTGTAATTTTGTATACATACCACCATTGCTAGTCCAGTACTGTACACACCAGCATGTTTTATAACACAGTCTGAAGACTTCATCATGCATTTGGTTTTTCCTGTTTAAAAAAAAGCAAGCAACCAGAAGAAAACTATATAAAATTTAAAAAAAAAATCAGAATTATGTTCAAACGAACATCTATGCTTAATTGTAAATCTAGGTAAAAACAGTGCAAACAAATGTCTGCAACCTGCAACCCACCCTCACATCTCCCTTAGATCGAATTAATTATTGTCTCTTTTCAGCCACTACTGAGATAATAAGGCAATGTGTTCTCTTGCTCTATGTTTTGAGGCATTGGCAAGAATTTCAAACGTCAAAACAAACCAAAGAACAAAATGAAGGTGAAAGTCAAGCAATGGCATCTTAAAAAGTTGCTGCTAGTTCTGGTCCACCATAAAACCAGCATGTGCTGTGTGCAAGGCTGAAGTCCTCTGGGAAAAACAAAACAAAACAAACCCAAAAAAACCACATGCACCTGATGATTTAATTACTTACAGGTACTTGGATACTTGGTTTTTTGGCTGTGGTTGTTTTTTGGTTTCTTTTTTACTTTTTTTAAATCATATATGAGATTACTTCCTAGACAAAATAATTCCTTTAAATGCAGGGAATGGGTGGGAGAAAAAGCCACAGTCTGCACTTAAAACTCATTCTGACACAAGCAAGCAGTTAAGGTGACAACTTTCCCCTATGCCTCTGACATAAATAGCTCTACCAGAAAGATCCACGGTCTGTGTGCAGTTATACAAGGAAAAAAAATATCTTGTAGCTAGCCCAGGCTACCACAGTGGAGTTTTATCACTGATTTAAGCTGCCCTGCCACAGACCCCTTTGGTGCCTCCTTAGAGAAACCAACAAAACGATGTTCCCTGCAAACCCATTCAAGAGTTGACAAAACCAAATTCTACTCTGAAAATGTAATTAAATCCCAGTATGCAGCATCAGCAAACTTTTGTATTAAATCACACCTCAGATACCAATTGGCACTTGGAGGGTGAGGAAGGACGAGTGGTGGGCTGAGCTGGGCAATGTGAGGTGGTGGGTGCATTACTGCATCTGGAGCACTGCAACACAGCAACCTTGCTCCCATCTCTCAGGGATTTCTCTAAGAAAGACGCTGTTAGTCTATAGGGGCTGTCTCAATGCTTTGACTGAGCACCAAACAGCTCTAACGGTCTTTGTCCTGGAAAACCCTGGGACTCAATATAATTTTGTGGTTGTAATTAGGAATGCTTTTCCTCCAGAAACATACTGCAGATTAAGATAAATGCAACCCACAGGAGTCAACTTCAGATGTATAAAATACATCTGAATAGAGAGCGTGTTATTAGTACATCACTGCGTGATGACAGAAGGAAGACTTATGAAGGATGATGCACTGCTATTGTATGCTAACAGCTTGGTTTCCAGAAATGCTCAGTATCTGCAAGTCCCAACAAAGGCACTGGAAGCTGAAGAAGTCAGCAGCTCTGAGAGTCAAACTACTAAACAGCCAAATTGCTTAATGACAAATTGAAAATCTGCAAGGATGTGTTGAAACAGTAAAACAATAAAAATTCACCTCAAAGTATGGCCTGATTATCAACATCCCCTGCAAGTAAGCAGCTGTTTAAAAACAAAAAAAAAGGGGTGGGAGGAAAAGCATTTTAGCCTGACTCTGAGCCGAGTTCTGTCACTAGGAGTCCTCTTCTGATTTGAAAGCATCAGCCCTTTAGCACATATAACTAACATCAGCAGCATATTACATTACAAAAATCACGCAAGGTGAATAATGCACTGTTGCTTTAGTGGATATTAAACTAATCATAAATTATATTGTCCCAAAAAGCAGTATTTATTGGTGCCTTGCTGCCAGCCAGAGTGTTTTTAACCTTGCTGCTGTTATGAAACAATACCCAACATGGTCAATCTAGGGAAATGGTCAGTCAGATGTTCTCAATCCTAAAAGACAGTGAGAAATTCTTCCAAAGATCAAACACTGAAGGCAAGCCTGTGACCCAGACTTGCAAACCTCTGGGGGTCACCGGCATACGCATTAGTGCATGATCAAGCTAGACCTCTTCTCAAGGAGGATATTCACAGCAGATCCAAAGGAAACTGCTCCAAAAAAATCACAAAGGTACTTTAAGACAAAGGTACTCTAACTGCTGAGAGTTTAACAAAACAAGTGGGAGTGAGGATAGCATGTTTTCCTTCATTACTTCTACTTACCACATTGTGCACAAATAGGTAATTTTTGAACAGAGTTACAGAAGTAGCAAAAAGCTCTATTCTTCTGTCGTCTAGGCACATAGAAAAGGGGGAAAAAGAAAGCAAGCATTAAAAAAAAAAACCTGTAAAATGTTTGAAGCCAATTAATATTAAACTACTGGTTTTAGAATGGGAAAAACACTTACCTTTGGCACTTATCACATTCCTAAAGAAAAAAAATACTGGTAATTATTTTTATTCTAGGTAAAATATATAAAATTTACAGACCCCACAGGGACTCTGAACTAGATTCTGATATGGAACCAAACTTTATTCAAGTATTATAACTCTGATGCAAACATAACCCTAAATATAAAGAAAGGATAATAGGAAGAATGGCATTCTAGAGGCATTAAATAGTTAATGTAATCATCACTGGGTTTATTTTATTTAAAACCAGGTATTTTAATATAAAAATACTTTAGGTTATTTTACCATTGAAGCGTTACAAGGATGTTTGGCTAAATCTATGTTGGCTCTTGAAGCCCTTATCTGCTTTTCACGTTCCCGACGGTTCTCAGCTTTCTTACGAGCACCAGTCTTCTTTTTAGGCATTTTTCACTATCTGTGGAGGGAAAAATGTAATGAATGCACACAAACCTATGTATGTAAATACATGGATACACTTGAAATATCCAGCACTAAAACTGGATCTTGGAGTTCCCATGTTAACTGTGTTTCAGCTCCATTTCCTTTTCTGAAAGTTTCTTTTCAAACATAGAATAAGGGGCCAGCCCCTTAGGAAAGTCATGTGATGAACCATGAAGAATCTTGTGATCTGGAAAGGACTCTACTGTCTTAAACTTTGTGCTCAACTATCTTCAAAGTGTTTTGCCTTAAAAAAAAAACCACCACAAACCACTGTTTTGTAGGTTTGTTTGATGGGCCTCCGGTTTTGGTTTGCCTTGTCTATTCAATAAGGACAATATTCAGCTCATTTTCTCTTTCTCTTCTCTCTCTTATGCTCACTAACCACTTCAATCAGTTAAAAAGCATTCTTCAGGTAAGCAAATCATGGCGTACTGCAAAAATGCAAATTTCACACTTCATGAAGGCTTAAAAAACAAAATGTCATTATATAGATTTAAGAGCTATGACAAAGGGATGTCTGTACTGCTTATTTATCATTCTAGCACATTAGCAATAATGAAGCGATGAGCATGTATTGCTTTGAAGGTGCCACTGTCTCCCGAGAAGGGTTTACACTAATTTAAGCCCATCTGGTTCAACGCATGTGCCTGTTTTAACATTCTAGGAGGGAACCAATGCAATACAGCGCTGAGACCATCAGGCAATCAATCAGACCACTGCTCCCTTGTCATGTCCACAATGAACTGTACAGTACTCACAAATGCTTAGTTTACTTTGTCTTTATAATAAATTAGGCAAGAATTATCCTGTTCATGAAATGAACAACTGAGAGATTAACAATGTGGTTTGATGTTAGAATTTCTCTTGTCAACACAGGCACTCAAGCAGACACCCTTCCTTATGCTCCATCTTTATTATCCCCTCATTTCTGTTGATGTAACTGTTGTTGGTGTCACATTCTAAATCAGATACAGGTTAAAAACAAAACAAAAAAACCCAAACTAACAAGCACCCTCAAGACCCAGATTACCACAATCTGAAGAGGGAAGATAGTTGAAAGAGTCAGCAGTGGTATTTGCTTAGCAAGCATGGGAATGAGAAAGCAAGCATGGGACAAAAGAAGAGGCAAGAACCTCTCCACTGACAAAAAAATTGCCTTTTTGAACATAGTCCCAAAAAAACACAAAACCATAAACAAAACCACTCCCAAGTGTATGGCCCAGGGGGAACACACTTCTTTGTGCTGTAGCTACCAAACCATACTTCAGATGACAAAATGTCTGAATGCTTGGAAGTGTTTAGCTCTTATTTTGGTACCTCACTAAAGTGCTTGTTTTGAAAACCTGGCCTCTCTAGCAAGTTGCCACAACATGTATTGCACTGTACAACTAATCCACAGTTCTTTTAGCTACAAGTACACCTAATGGTGCTCCTTGCTCTGCCTCTGATTTCCCAAACTGCAGAAATATACTTTCAAATAACTGACAACTAAGACTCAAGTGTCATCTTAAAATCTCAATTTCCATTTAGGGAATTTGAAGAAAACCACTACAGACTTGGGGCTCAGCAG
Source organism: Phalacrocorax aristotelis (assembly GCF_949628215.1). Classification (NCBI taxonomy): domain Eukaryota; kingdom Metazoa; phylum Chordata; class Aves; order Suliformes; family Phalacrocoracidae; genus Phalacrocorax; species Phalacrocorax aristotelis. The sequence continues at coordinate 20,107,235 of NC_134279.1, forward strand.
AAATCCATCCACATGATGGGACTGCTCTGCCCAGTCAAAGTTCCACTAATTCCAGTACGTATCTGGATGGCTACCAGGGGTCACTGGCCTGAGGAAATGGGAGGTACCTACTCTCCCCAGCCTCATCCCTAACTCCAAGCAGACATGTAGGCATGCACGCTGGCATTTGTAAGTAGAGCTGCACCATCAGCAGGCAGTGAATTGTAGCAGCTTGAACTTGGAAGAAAAATCAGTATATTCGTTCCAAGGGTCTTATAAAATAAACCCAACAATCCTAACTTTCCCAAACAAAGAAATACACTGTCCGGACCAAATAATAAAATTTGGTTTTGATAGCACACATAAATCAGTTTGCTCACCCCACAGCATTTCGCACCATGTTTAAATTTTATTACTGTCATATTTTGTAGTCAAAATTGTATTGCTGAGCTGCCTGCTGGCAACTGTCATTATTCCAGAGTGTGACATTTCTGACACTGGGAGTCCAATATGAGGTTGCACACCAATTTTCAAAATGCTTGAATGTTGATTTAACAACAGAATCTAATGGTTAGTATTTTTACCTTGACTTCTTCACATTACCTCATAATCAAAAGCACCAGAATGACAAACTGTCTTCATGAAAAACATAAGAAATTGTAAGAAATCTTTAAGATGGTAGTTTTTAGAAAGGTGCACTAAACCAAACAACAACACATCTGCAATGTCAGGTCCTTTTAAGAAAGCTATCAAGTCAATCCTGGCTTTCAAACACCATCCAATAAACAACAACATCCTATAGATCAGTATTCTATCACTCCTTCCCTCTGAGCCTTCACTTAAAATGTTTGTTGTCTTTGCCCCAAAGTTCTAAATTTTTAGGGAGTTTACCATCTTTTCATTTTCTGACTAGAGCTTAATGGTGTTATGATGCCAAAAATTATGATAGTGGAAACTTTGTTTACCTGCAATTCCTTTCAAATCAGGGTATCTTACCTTTGAAAAGCATTAATCAGTATTTAAAATGCCTCAGCAGTATGTTCTACCTCCACTTCTGGCAATACTTCCATAATCTGAGGCTGATGAATGGCCCAAAAATGTATTTAGGCACCACAACATTGTTACCAAACGCTCAGACAGGAAAGACCCAGTGGAACCTGTCTTCAGTCCAGCTCCCCTGCAGGGTGCACAGGAGAGAAAGGTGCCTCTGGGTGACCTGAAACTACAGGTCCAATCATCAAGGAAACGCCTACAGTGAGCTACCCACTTAAGAACTACTGGAAAGAGTGTGTCAACCTTTTGCTTAAACACAGTCTTTTTGCTGAAGGCAGAGATTTATGGCCATGTTAGTAGCATCCTCCTTTTCATCCACGATGCTGTTGTAAGAGAAATTGCTCAGGACACAGCAGTTCCATGCCTGGTTCCCTCCTCAGCCCCCAGAGCGTCTAAGCTCCTGAACCAGGAGCAGTTCTGCACAATGGGGTTTTCTCCACTTGAAGTTTTCTACCCAGGAGCAAAATGCTCCAGAGCGCCTGGGTCAGAGCAGAAGCATGAGCAATCGTGACTCTCCAATTTAACGGCTGATGCTGTGGCACAGAAAGCATGGAGTTCAGATATCAGGAGGCTGTGCCTGAGGTGAGCAGTAGTTCAAAGGAAAAGTCCTAAAATGTGCTGTGTGCATGCTGGGTCCCCAGCACCGTGTGTTTCATTCTGGAATTTTCACCTGCTGTTCCTCATGTGCTGCATTATTTGATAAGGGAAGCACAGGCAAGGACAGCAGAATTCCCATCACAGCTCCAAACACTGCTTGTGTATTTTACCTGATGCTTTGTAAAACACCTAAACAATGCCTGGCACCTAAATTCTGTTGAGGTCATAGCATGTCTATTCAAATTTTTCCCCTCTTGAAGTAGGGAACTACTTGATAAGGTCCCAAAGACACACACTAAGTTTGCAGCAGACAGCAAAGCAGATTTCTGGACCTTCTGTGCTGAGCATGACATCCCCTTTTGTCACATTATCTTGTCTTACGTGATACACTAACCACCCTGCTGTCACAAACATAATGAACAGCTGTAAGGAGCTATTCATCCGGGGGGCAGCGGAACTATCAGGTGACTCCTGTCACGCTACACAAATACGCCATCACAGAATCATAAAATGGCCTGAGCTGAAAAGGACCCACAAGAATCATCAAGTCCAACACCTGTGCCTGCACAGAACAGCCACAAATTCACACCATATCTCTGAAGGTGTTGTCCAAGTGCTTCTTGAATATTGCCAGGCTTGGTGCCGTGATGCCTCCCTGAGGTGCCTGTTCCAGTGCTCCGCCACCCTCTGGGGGAAGAACCTTTCCCTAATATCCACCTTAAACCTCCCCTGGCACATCTTCCTGCTGCTCCCTGGGGTCCTGTCGTAGTCACCAGAGAGAAGCAATCAGCACCTGCCCCTCCTCCTCCCCTTGTGACGAAGCTGCAGACCACATCTACAACTGGGGAAAGAGTATCTCCCCCACCTGCCACGTTCCCCTCCCCACCTTCGAGCAAATAGCTTCTACCCTATGCACATTCACCCAAAGAGGAATCATGGTAAATTTGCTGGGTCACACCTGATTCCATCCAGAATTCAACAAAGTTTTACCACTTTGCAAGCATTACACAGGATTACAATATTTTAAAAAATTCCATATTAACAGTATGTCATATTTATGTCATTCCAGTCCGTGATTCCTTCTAACAATGAGCTCGCCTTCAAGGCGCTGTGATTTCAAGGAATTACTCTATCTTTTAGCAGCAAGGAGGCTAACTGTACCCTGCGACCGCAGCGTCGCGGGGCTGCTGCGCCGGCTGGGGCCCGGATGGGCAGGGGCTTCCTCGGGCACGTCTCGGACCGGTGCCCTCCTCTGGAAACGCACCGGTAACGGCTGACCCCGCCGGTAACGGCCGCCGAGCGTGAGGCCGACGCGCTCCCACGACATGATTTAAGGCCGTTACGTGAAACGCCAGCGGCAGGCTAGCTTTTCGGCGAACACAAGTACACGCACGTACCGCAGTTTTTTCCGGCTGTCGGTATTTTACCTTATTTTTAGTGTTTTTACCTAGGGCCCCGAACCGTGTCGCAACACGTTTCCAACCCGGATCGCCGTGTTTCTCGGCACTTATCTCTGGGGACGCCGGCGACAAGCTTCGCTTGCTCACACGGGAGAGCCGGGGCGGGATGGGGTGTCCAGTACCGCCGTCGCCGCCCCCTCAGCGCCCCCCGCACCCCCGGGCTCCAGCGGCCGTGCGGAAGCCGGAAGCGGCGCGGTGCGGCGCGGTGCGCTGCCCTCCCGGCCCCGCGCGGCGCGGCGAGAAGGTTCCGAGGGCGGCCTCCTCAGGCCCCCGTCCCGGCGGGCAGCCGCCTTCGCCCGGCTCTCCCGTCCCGTCCCGTCCCGTCCCGGCGGGAGGCGCCGCACGCCCGGCAGGCAGCCGCGGGGAGGGCTGGGCTGAAGGGACAAACCGGGAAGTGAGCAGCAACGGGGGCTGAGGGAGGCGGGAAGGGCCTGGGCTCTGCCTGACGGGAGCGAGGCAGAGCAGCCCGCGCCAAACAGCAGGTCTGGGCTTCCTCCTCACAGAATTGCGGAGTCCGCGGGCTGGGAACCGAGAAAGGGCACGATTTCCACACTGCAGGGAAAGGTGTTGCCGGACTTTTGGAAGGAGACATCGTAAAAAATGGTGACTATATGGATACCAAAGTCAGAACTCTTAAGCAGAAGTAGTTAGCACCTGCATCTTGGGTACTACTAAGGACTTGGTGTTATAACACAAACTGATTTGCATGCGCTTGCATCTTCTTGGGGGGGGGGGGGGGAACCAACAAACAAAACCGCCCCAAACTGCTATCTCTACATGAATGTCTGTGTCATGAAGAGAAATTAGGGGGGAAAAAAATCTCTTGATGTTATTTTGGGGGTCCTAAGTAACATCTTTCTCCTCACTTAAAATATGCTGTTGGTTTCACTGTGGTTGGAAAATCATTGAAAATTTTTTTAAAAGCTGTTTGCATGGATGTTGTGCCATCCTCAGCTTCTGCTTGCTTTTGTAGTGATTTTCCAGCAACTTTCACTCGACAGAGACCAAATGTTAGGGCATAGTAATTCCAACAATTAGTTGTGACTATAACTGATTAGGGTTAGCACCTGAAAAGTTATCTCTGAAATCTTTCATCAGTGGCCCCACCTGTTTTCAAACTAAAGTATGGTTTAATCATAATGATAGGGATACAATGTAGATTAAAAGGGGAAACAGTGTCCATGCCATGAGAAAAGCCTTTACACAGCTCTGCCTTGCCTAGGGCTATGCACGTCGTGCTGTGCCTTGCAACAGATCGACTTGCCTTTCAGAAGGGGAGTTCAGTCTTTCTCAGCAATTTCTGCTCGTCTCCCGACTCAGCCACCTAGAGCTCTGTAGCCTGGTGGTGCCTGCATGACTTCTGCAAGAGCTGCAATCTCTGGAGCTTGGTTTGGTTGGTGCATGTGAAAGATACCACATGAGGTCTGAAGGGTTATGATGTATGCGGTGAAGGCAGCTGTAGGCCTCACTGCTCCCTTTTCTTTGTACGATGAGCCCTTGCTTAACTCCTCCTCCTCATAAATGGCATACAATACAAGTAGAAACATAAGGATGTCTTTGATTCATTTTAATATCGAAAGTTCTTCCTACAAGCATAAGTATTGCTCTTGTGCAATACTTAGAAAACCCTTTGTGAAGACCATTAGATGCTGTCTCGTGTAGATATTTCAGTGAAGGTGAGTGCAAGGATCACGGGGCAGTTACATTCCAGTGTATTTCTTAGTCTTTTGCCTAGGAAGGGTTTTAATATATATTTCATATAAATAAGCCCCAGGACACTGTTTTATTTCTTGTGTGCTTTGATCATGTGTTCACTCAGGTGCGGTGTATTGCCTCACGTTGTACTTGGTCCTGCACTTCTTCCTGAAGGTTGGCTGCTATTTATGGAATGTGATTTTGGCTTAATGAGAGAGGCAGGTACTCACTGGCTACCGTTGCCTTTCCAGGAAGACTCTTTTAACTTTCATGAGGCCAGGGTTGTATCTCGCACAACAAATTGTTTGCTTGTCATGATTTTCCATTGAGATGTAATCTTCACACCAGGGTAGTGGGATACACAGTAAACAGCATTATTGTTTAAGATAAAAATTCATGATGATCGCTTGACTGGACATTTTTCCTTTGTAAGAAAGCGTGTGGAGAAGTAATTTTTAACTATAGTCAGTAGCCATGGTTACATGCTATTTAGCTAACAACATAGGTAGAAAATACAATCTTTTGTAAGACCTTGGATATTTTTTGTGTCATTCTCACTTTTCTTACTGCTTTTAGTTATTAATATTCTTTTGTTCTGGTGGTGACCATTCTGGTCTGTTTTAGGCAACCATGAATGCAAGAACAAAATGAGAATAAATTATATATCATTGGAAGAAATACAAACAGAAAGTTTTAATCTATTTTAGAATAAGTATCCTAGTCAGCTAATCTACTTTCATGAATGAGTGGAGCTGTTGATGAAAGAAATCATATACCCCCACAGAGGTGTCGATTGTCCTCCCATTTGAATGGGCGTTTTTATGTAAACAAACACACGAGTGAAAAAGAGGGAAAAACCTAGAAAAAACCCAAGGAGACAAGCAGGTACTGAGATTTTTATCTTAGTCTCACTTAAATATCTTTTAAGCTGTTGTTTTATTTTATCCTGTGAAACTGCATCTGCCTTGGTTGTGTTCCAGAAACCACCCTCTAGATGGCAGGAGTAAGTCACTTCACTCATGAACAGTAAAATATCTTCTTTTCAGAATCGGTGAAGTGGCCTAGGGCTGTAACAGAAGTGAATAAAAGAAATTGGATGAGAATAGCCAATTTAGAGCATACAGAATTTCCATTGGCAATACCGGACTACTCTCTGGGGAACTGTTGCAGACTATTGTTGTTTCAAAGATACGTGCAGAAAGTAGTTAGTCACCCTCATTTTTAAAGGTATTTTCAGTGACCTTTGTAAGAGAAGCCATGGAAGGACAGTGCATGTGTCTCTGAACTATCATCATTCCATATTACCTTACAGGGAATTGGAACTGTCATGTTTTTATTAATGGCCACTATCTGTCTGGCTGAGAAAACGGGACAAGACTCTGCGAGGGCCTCACTACAATGACTGACGAAGGTATGTGACTAGTCAAGAGCTTTCATGACAGCACAAATATTGGTGACTAGCTTAACCCGAAGCTGTGCTACCTGCAGATTAAAAGCTGTACACTAGAGAGAACTGGCAGTGAAAGTCACTCTTGTAAACTAAATGATGCAATGACAGCACAGCCATCTTGGTTGGTATTTACAAGTTAAAGGCATACCCTGCAGCATGCATTGTTTTTCACTCCTGTTTTACTCTGTCACACTGTCATGCATCTTATGAAGTTAGTTTCACGTATGCAAAGGGCCACAGGATGCTAATAAATCAGAATCACTCCAAAATAAATTGTTGTCCAGGGTGCAGAAAAACTAAATGTTGGGCAATCTCTCTCCGCCTCCTTTTTTGCTCACGTTTTGGAGTCATGTGGCAGGGCATAGCAGGAGCACTCTGGATTACATACTGACTGCTGGTCAGATACATATTTTTAAGGCAGTAAATTCACAAGCACTTTAAACAGGAGTAGTTCAGCAAAAAGAAGCATTAGGAAGAGTTGTCTGAGGGAAGGTGAGGGTTGCTTTTTCCAGTGACAAAGCTGAGTGGTACCATTGCAGCACAGTCTACCCAGCTCATGAGGACACTAACCATCTTCAGAATTGCCCTGCTCATGCCTTTGTCTGCTTATCTCATTGAAGTTCTTCCTTTCCAGTCAGGGCACATTTCAGGGATGGACACATATTTATTACTTAAGCTTCTCCGGTAATAACAAAGGATTCGTGCCATCTCATTTCTACTATTGAAAATTATTGAGATCCGAAAGGAAAATCAGGAAATTAAGTGTGTGCACGGCCTCTATCAGAATGGCAATATTCTGGGAGAGATAGGACCTTCATATGCAGTTACGCTGGACTGTGCTGGATGACAATGAAACATTTTTACTGTCTTTTGCTGTAATACGTCAGTCCCTTTAAAGATGCAATAAAGAGCGTTAACTATCAACTTGAAATAAATACTGACCTGAGTTGTTGTAATTTACTTTTAATTTAATACACTGTGATTTCTTTTCTCTAAATAACATGCTTGTTCTGATCTAATTAATCCCCTATTACCTACTTACCTATTACGGTAATTATCTTCATTATTGCAATGTCTCCTTGCAGCATTCAATATCTTTGCCTCCCTGGGGGTTGCATTGTAAAATGGGTGCAGCCTATACCTTTCTAACTGACCTTTGAAATGGCATACATCAAATTTAATTTGTTTTTAAATCCTGGCCTTGCAGCAGCTGACCTTAAAAGTCATGTCAATATTTGTTTGATGGAAGATAATTTTGTCTGTAGACATTTATCTTTGCTGATTTAACTACATAAAGAAAAGGACTTGAGGCAAAAATCTTTACTGATCTCTACAGAATTGGCATGTTCAAATATAATATTTTAAAATAGGCTTTCTTGAATTAGGTGTTGGAAGGATTTTTTTTTCTGTGTGTGTTTTCTTTTCCCCCGCTATTATAACTGATGCTTACAATCATTAATCTTAGTCCTGGAAAATTATTCCCTAAGAAATTTCTAAATAGTTATTTTGTCCGGTCAATGTTTGTGAAATGTTTCAAAAGGGAAAAGAAAAGAAAAAAAAAAAAGATAGAAAAGAAAAAGAGAGAATTTGCTGTTAGGTGATTAGAGTCCTGATTCAGGGAGCCCACTCAGTTGTTAACTTCTTTAATAAAGTCTATTCATCTTTCCTATGATATTCTAGTTGTATATTTTCACATTTCTTCCATGACTTCAGCAAAGAACTGAACAGCATTTTATCATGGTAATTTGTTGGGGCTTTTTTTGTTTGTTTTTGAAGATGAAAGACATGCAGTAAAGCTAATGCTGGGATTTCTGTAATGCATTCAGTGTGGTATCATATGTTAATTAAGATTGCTGAGGTGAGGGGATAGTGTGAGACTAATCATTTACTCATTTTCTAACAAAAGGGGTAAATAATAATTACTTGTGGTGAAAGAAGAACTTGTTGGCTGGTATCAAGTCATTAGTATTGTTTTTCCATTATGAGATTGTAATGTCATAAATTATCTTGTTTCTCTTCTCTGTGGCTGGCACGTGGTGATAAATTTGCTGCATTAGTGACACTGGGAGACTTTGTGTATGAAGAAGAAGAGGGAGAAACCCGATAGAAATAAACAGGAGCACCTGTGTGACAGAAATGGAAAAGGTAAAAAAAAAATTCAAGGTCAGACAGCAGAGGACTGATGACAAGAATTTCTCTGCAGTGCTGGAGGCTTGTCAGGTGGAAGTGACAGAGAGGAATGGAAAATGTGAATATTTTAATTGGTTACAGGACATGAGATTAATTCAGCTGTGTGATGATGAGCTTGTGGGTCTGAGCTTGTTCTAATCAACAGAGAGAGATGGGCACCTGAAGGAGGTCAACCATCTCTCTCAGGACAGAATGATCACTTTTTTCAGACACCTAAAGCTAGGTGCTGTGAAAACTGCCCAGGGTGCCTACTAGCTGTCTGTCCCAAAGAAAGTAGGGTTCTAGGGTATATGGAAGGTGGTGTTTCCAACAGGGCTAGGGAAGATAGTGGTATCAAAAAGGCCTCACAAGACATTATGTAGAATACTTGGTACGGTTATGTGAGTTCAGCCCTGGTCTAAAATGGGGGCTGCACAGCTGCAGCCATACCACATGAGTTAAGAGATGTGTTACACTGGAGGGTGCTAAAGCAGAGAGGAAGGAGAAAGAGGGGCTGAAGTTCCTGTACACTTCCCGCAAGTCCCCTTGTAAGAACAGACCAGTTAATACCCATTTATCCTTGTTCGGGATAAAGAGTTCGTACAGCCACATGGAAGAAAATTTTGCCAAGGTGATCAGGAAACTAAGAAGCTTGCCACATAAGAGGAGGCTAAAAAGATGTGCCATATCTGGCAAAATGAAAGGTCAAAATGGAGTAGGAAGGTTTTCTCTGTGTGCCTTACTGTGCCAAGTAAGGGGGAAGAGCAAAATGCCCATTCTGGCACAAGAGCAAGTGGGTATGAAACTTTACAGCCTGGGGCCACATGGTGCGAGAGACATTACAACAGTGGGTGAGTGTCAAGGTTTGGGGCTGTAGTTGTGTAATCTATGAAGAGAGCTGAGGTTGTTTAATCTGGAGAAGGGAAGGCTGAAAAGACCTGATTGCTGTCTTCAAGGACCTAAAGGGAATTTATAGAGAAGACAGAGCCAGACTCTTCTCAAGGGTACACAGTGAAAGCATGAGAGGCAACAGTTAGAAGTTGCAGCAAGGGGAATTATGACTGGTATATAGAAAAAAAATGTTTGAAGTGAGAGTGGTTAAGCAATGGAAAAGCTGTGCTGGAGACTCATACATTGACAGTAAGAAACTCTCATGTAATTTAGAATGGATATTATTAAAATAACACAATTAATTAGATTGGAAGGGACCTCTGGAGGTCACCTAGCCAAGCCTCCTGCTGAAAATTTCCACATCAAATAAGGTTGGCCAGGGCCTTGTCTAGCTACATCTTAAATGTTGCCAAGGATGGAGATTGCACAACTGCTCCAGGCAACCTTTTCCCAGGCTTAACAATTCTCCTTGCAAAGATCCTGAATAGGAGGATCCTGTTTACTTCAAAGGCAGTCAGATTATGGCCTAGATGAAGCAGAGTATTTGTTTGCCATCTTTTTCTGAAATATCTGTGCTAACAAATTCAGCATTTCAGCTGTTCCATGTTTTTCCTCAGTTATTGAGCTGTGTGACATGTTCCTCTTTTGTGTCACTTCTTATCTAGATAGCAATTTTTCTCCTTTAATTATGGCTTTTCCTTATTCAGTAGAACTCTGTTGTAGAAATCTTATGCAAATACAAACTGAATGGTTTTCCTGTCTAATTATAGCTCCATTTAGATGAGACTAATATCAGTGGTACTGAGCACTGGCTGAACTAAATACTGAATTTATTCAGCTAATGAGAGCTGAAAGACAGACTGTTTGCTTTATGGTCTACAACATGGGTGGTTTAGCTGTTGGTTCAGAGGATTGACAGAGAATTTTTGCATCAACAGTTCACTTCCCTGATATAGCAGGGAGATCTCTCTTATCACCTCTTTCCCAAACTTAACAAGCTCCCATCTTATTTGCCATCACCATGTTTTTGAAGAGCATTGTGGATAAAGAACTGGTTTATACCCAGTGTTTATAATAGCATAACGCAGCAATTCATCACATACTGAACTTCATATTGTAGATGATATAATACCTGTATTATAAAAAAGATGGTTGAATGCAGGTAATCAAGTGTCAAATCATATGCTTCTGGCACTATGAATAACAAGACTTGGAACCATTTCTAGGCAAGGACATCAATCCTCAATATTCTGATAGATTTAGAAAACCCATTTGATTATGCTCCAGTGCTGTTAATTGATATTCTGACAACAATTTCTATTCATTCTCATTTGTATTTTACTTGTTAGATTTCATTTATAGTACAACATTGTAATAACAGTTCTATTGCTTCTCAAGTACCTGTACATTTAAAGTTATTGAAGTGTCACTATAAATAGCCATGTGCTCACAACATTGCCTACTCTTATTATTTACATGTATTGTGGAGTAACAAATCTGTAGTCCTACTCTGAGCTAGAACTTATCAACGGGTGATGTATGGTGAAATACATTTTCATTTTATAATAGGTGTTCTAAGTGTGGTGGTGTTAAGAAGCATAGCAAAACCCTTTTGATGGTGTATAAGGGGGAACTGAAGAGTTTGTTTCAATTATTTTACTGTATTTATGTATTATTTAAAACGCAGATGGAAAACTGCAACACTGATGTACCTAAGGTAAAACTCCAAAAGAAGGACAAGAAAAAAGCAGTTTCTGAAAACAGCATCCTGGACTGGTTTCTTTTACTGGTTCTCTTACTGATTTTCACTAGTTCATAGTTCCTTCTGACAGGATGGCGTTATCTGTAACTCATTGTAGATGTGCAGTCTCCACATGGAGTGCATGTCTGATGGGTCATTGGAGGTGTCATCAAGGTGTTTGAGGAGTTGTTTGCTTGTTTCATTGTATTTCTTGCTGTTGTTGTCATGTCACTGGGCAGTCTGATGCCATCTACAGCTAGGATGTGGCTATGTATTTTGTATGAAGTTAAATATGTTTCTACAAGGAATAGGGCCTTGAGGCTTTGAATTTTCTATTTGCATGACAATGAGTGACGTTAGATAGCACTAACTTTTGGTCACGGCCAGCTTCTTTTGGTCTGACCCACTCTGAGCTTGAAGACCTTCCAGGCATCCTACAAAAGCTAGTTGTGTAATAGATTGAGGCTGGAAAATGGATGGGGTGCCCCTGGTAGCTGGTATGATTCCAGAGCATTTCCATTTGTATCAGTACCCAGATGAAGTAAAATGTTACTTCCATTTGTTTTTTTTTCAGGTGGCTGCTTGGTGAAGTTTATTTCCATAGTGGTATTTTTGTCACTGGTCAGTTCATTTTAAATCTAATTAATTTCAGAGAGCTCAGACCTTTTAACTGAGCATGCTTTTTTCCAACGTTAAATCCAGCTAAAACAGCCTAGAATGAATTGGAGCAGTGGCCTAGAAAGGAAGGGCTTCACAGCCCATTACCAATCCCCTGAGCCATCTCATCCCCTTGACTGTCATGTAATGTTTGTTTAACATGAAATATCCATATAAAACAAAACAAAATAAAACCCGAAAAGCAGAAGAGCAGCTCTTACGCATTAAGATATTAAAATGTGAAAGTAGCGAAAATGAGATTTCCTTTCCTAAGTGCATTAGCGACCTTAGGGGAACCCTCAGCAGGGAAATGCCACAGTGGTGAGAAAAGGCTCAACTTGGAGAAGGAGGTGGATGAGCGCGTTTGGCAGTGTGGGCTGGAGTCGCTGGGGAGTTTTGTTTTCAGCTTCAAGGGAGACGAGGCCCTTGTGGGAGCCTGCGAGGATTTCTAAAATAAGTGCTCTGGGCCAGTCTGTCACTGTGCATGTTACCAAGTGTGTCTGGGCAGGAGTGTGTCACTATGTTACTGAGGATTGCTATGCATAAGTAAGCACGTAATTTCGTGAGTCACTGAGGATTTCTATGCATGAGTGACTGTTTCTGTGCTCCAATATGAATAAATAACATCCAGAGCCCCTAGTCATTCTAAAAAGGTTTATTCAAGGCTATCAGATAACTGCATTGTCAAAAAACATAGCTTGCTGAATTTATTCATGAGGTTCCAGGGACTGAAGTAAATTCAGCGTCCCAGTAGTTTCTCCCAGGTCTTTTAAAGTTCCCAGGAAGATCAAAGACCTCTAATTAAGATTCTTAAAAATGTAAAACCAAAATGGGATCACTTGTGTGAAAAGTGGAAGCGATGTGTTCAGAGTCCTGCGCACATATCCCCTGTTGTGGGATGCTTTCAAGCTCAACAAGTGCCTCCGCGGTCGCTGGCAGATCTGTAGCTCTGCATGGTATCAAGCATTGACTGTAACTTTCATCCATTGGTGGGTTGGGGACTGGAGGTACTTGGCAATGAGGAGAGTACATGTAAAATGTGAGTGACAGTCTGCAAATACTTGCTGAAGGTACTGGGAGAATGCAAGGGACAGAATTTCAGAGCTCTCTTGCTGAGCATATGTTAATGTTACTCTTTACCTAGTTGCGTTTTCACACAGGCTTACCGAGTCTTGTGCTTTCTGTGAGACACTCACCCAGTCTGCCCCTGCATCCCCTGCTGTCATCCTGGCCTTGCCTTACCTCCGCCTCCTGCTGGGACCCAGGGGCACGTTTGTGTCATAGCCTCCCCTGCTTGCAGGTCTGTCATTTCATCTTAATCTCTCAGATGCCATCACTCCCACTCCCCACAGTGTGGCACAAATCAAGTTAAATGAGATGAGTAGGCCGTTCTGTAGATGAATATAAAGACATTCAGGAATGAATGCAATAGAAAGAATTAAGTCACCTGGAGGCTATCCACAGAGGTCAAGTTAGGAAGAAATGAATGGCTGAAAGGTTTACACAGCAGCCTTCAGACACAAATTGTCATGGTATCTGTAGAATCATCAGAGCCAGTTGGGTCCTGTGGCAGGGCGAGAGGCAGAGCACCCAGCACAGCTGCGGCACTTGCGGGCTGTACAAAGGCCTGAGCACTGCAGCCAGCCAGGCTGTCTCCCAGCAGGGCACGCTGGGTCCGCTCCATCGCAGACTTTTCCCACTGCAGGCTTTCACAACGGGAAGCTCTGAAGTCACCCTCTGCTCCCAGGGGAACCAGCTACTTCTGCAGAACGCTTGCAGCAGGCTGAGCTCTGAGTAAATGGACCTCTGCTGTGAACTTATTAGAGCTTTTCTAAAAGGCTATTTTTTTCACCACAGGTATCACAAAGTTGGTGGTTGTGTCCAAGTTTGACCCCGAGAAGGCAAGAAGCAGTACTTGTTAGAGAAAGGTGTCTTTTTTTTTCATTTCATAACTGGGTAGGCACAAACATAGGGAGTCTCAGTGAATATCTGTGCTATGCATCTGTTAAAGAGCACTCTGAGCGTGTCCTGAAAGAAAGCTAAGGGAATGATACACTCTTTCCTCTCAGTAACCCAATCTGCCATTACATCAGACTTCCTTGGATTCAACTTCCACAGCCTGGTGCTGATCTCCTCCAAATGTTTGGGTAGCTGGCAGATGGCATTGTTTGCATCTGAGGTGAAGCTGATGTAAAGTTTGGAGTGATTTTCTTATCGCTGATACTTTATCCTTGCTATGTAGCAGCGCACACTAGAGGCTTACAGAGAACTCTGTGTGACACAGCCCATCTAGGAACAGAGCTGGAATTGAGGTGCTAAAATAAAAGCAGTTATTGGAAGCTAGTCAAATATTATCTGCAGAAAGTTTGCTGCCATATCTCTGTTGTGCAGCTACATCTCTTGTGGAGCAATTGCAGCTAATAAATAGGGTGCGGGAATGCTACAGACATCCTCGGAAAAGAAGGACGCAGAGATAAATGCAGATAAACGTGAAATAAAATTATCCAGCTTGGAAATGGGTTGCCACAAAATTCTTATTGCCCTTTCTTTAGGGAATTTTACAGAAACAGGCCTTCCACTTTGACTGTCTGATAGAAGATGGCACTTCCCATAGCCTAATACACATTAGCAGCCCTCAAAAGCTTTTGTTTATTATTGACAGAAAGAAAAATCCTTGCTGCCTACCAAATCACTGACTGACAGGGCTGAAAGGTTTTTCCCTAGCTGAGGCTTGTTGGCAGTTAACTGATGAGCTAAACCTCTCGGCCAGCCCTGTATAATCCCAGGGGTGCCCCTGCTGTGACTGGCAGCTGGGGGGTTTTGCTTTTACAGGGCAGGCGATAGAGGTCTCCTGGCTGGGCAGCAGCTGGAGCTCATGGTGGCCATGCCATGTCTGTTGGCTCACATCCTGGTTTCTGTCCTGAGCTCATGGGACTGGACTGTTATCACAGTTTTTGTTTCTGGCCATGGGTCCTTGGTGATATAGCCTTGCTCCAGCCCTTGTCCCTAACAAGCGGGCAAAACTGGTTGCACGGCCTAAGGCTGGCCCTTCAATCCCCTCTCAGCCCACATAGTTATAGGGTTGTAGTGGTAAATCCTTGGTCGCTTGTTGGTCTGCACACCTTAATCCTTTTTGTGTGTTTTCAGCTCCTAGCTGTGTTTGCCTTTCCTGTTGCAGCTTTTTATGCCTTTCATGCTGATTTCAGAGCCGATTCCTACAAACTGGAGGAAAAGTAAAATTGCAGTTCTTACGTGAGAAATTCAAATTGCTAAATACCTTGGGTTTGGGTTGTTTTGGTTTTGTTTTTTTGTTTTTTTTCTTTGAAAGAGTAGCTCATTCAACAAAACTGAGCAAAGTAAAACTGGAAGAGAGAGGGAGAGAGAAGGAAGTCCCCAGAATATCCTAAGTGTTTGAGTGCTTCCATAAGCTGTGTGAGAGAAAAAGGCAAGATATGCAGTCCCCGGTCATCTCGAGCTGGGGAACATGCAAAGATCTCAGCTGTGGAAAGTCATCACACAGAAAGACAGAAAGCAGGAGACTTCTTTTCCCGTTGTTTTGAGACACATTGGATTAAATGTTTGGCACCTACAGATGGGACTTCCAACCCCTCCCTTTGCAATGGCTTAATGAAGTCATATTTCTGAGTAACATGTACCTAATATATCAGGTGCACCACTCAAAGCAGAGGCAACAGCCTAAACCCATGGTACACGGCAGCAAGCTAGAGTACAGCATGGCCACATGTAGCATGTCTGCACTGGCCAAGTCCTGTAACAGAGGCATAATGTAAAGCAGGAGGAGAAGAAACACAATTTCTTAAAGTGGCACAAGCTACTACTACCAGGGTATGGTGTAGTCTTTATAGCACCCCTTTCCCTTATCACTTGGGATTCTTTGCCACCTTCCCTGGTGTAGTTATTCCTGTAAAACTTGATAATGCAGGGAAAGCTTGTGTGGCTTTGAGAGCTGAACCCAGCTATGCTTTTTGGCTCCTTATCTAGCAAACTGCAGGGAATCAACAGACAGAACAGATAAGCTGAGAGAAGATGCGACAAAGGATTACTAGATCCAGCTAAGACAGACAGTTACTTTGGGTAGGAGATGCTTGGGGTCAAATGCTGAAGTGAAGCCATGAGCAGAGAAATTTTGAGGGAGGGGCTTCCCTTGAACACAGAAGTAATCAAGGTTTTATATAGGATTTGTAAATAAAAAGGGGTGAAAACTCATCAAATTTTCTTCATTTCATGAAATGTGTGGGGGTATTGAACTTTGAACTATCTAAAAGGGCCTGGATTCACTGCTGCTTGCAGAGCTGTGCTGGTTTCATCTGTCTGGCTATAAAATAATGGATTTAGCAGAGTGATGAAAGCTACCATGCTTTTGTAACGCTTGGGTGTTAATTAACAGAATATCTGCGCATTTGCATAATATGCTTTAGCAGGCAATGTTCATTTGATAGAAGGTGGAAGAGAGTAATCTTATGTTAAAGCTAATAGTTGGTATAAGAATTAAGAGAACTTTGCCTGTGTAAAGTATGTTGCAATTTTCATGGAAACACAGTACAGATGTAAAACAATTAGAGTTGTTTTTTACACTACAGAAAGTAGCCATAATAAGTTTGTTAGATGGCGTATTTTTTAATCACATTCTTCTTGATGTAACATAAAAATCTGTTTTGTCATGTCTAGTAATCTGGTTATTCACAGTAGTTGAACGTTATATTGTGATTCGCATAGTGTAAAATAACTAACTCTCTACATGAGGAGAGTGTTTGATAGAGCTAGTCAGTATATTACAGCTTTCAGATGTAAGCCACAATACTGTGCTTTTCTTATACATTTGTTGTATACAATTATGCAGAATATCTAAAACTTTTTGTCTGTACTGCAAGTTGAACATACATCAGTAGTACATTTATTTCCCCAGCATAATTATTTTTCAGTTTGAATCACTGTTTCTCTAATGTTAGTTAACAGCAATGCTGGTTAGAAAAAGTGCGATGAGGACAGTCATGGCTAAAATATTAAATAAATATTAATTGTGGAATTCTTTGTTAAAAGAATTCTAAAGTACAATGACAAATATACTCTATAGATAGCTAAAAATTTTGCACGTTATAGTATATCTATGCAGTTAATGAATTGGTTTTCTTTCCTTTTCAGTATCTTTTCAGTGTCCTGCAAGCTTTTAGTATCTCAATAAATCGTAGCTGCTCGCGAGAGTAGCCTGACACTGGTGCTAACTGAATGCTACTGGATTGTTAGCTTTGATCTGTGATGAGGTTTCCATGGTGATATCACCAGATGAGACTATGGCCACTACAACAATTTCTTTGTGCTGATGTGATTCTGAACTGCCTACCTAGCCGAGGATGAAATCCCAGCTCTGATTAAAATCTGTGGAGTTTGCTGTAGATTTCAGTAAATTTGATACTGTCTCTGTCATGACTGGATTTGGAAACATGCTCTGGAATCACAGAAGTCCTAAATGAAGGCAGTCAAGATAATACTTTTGTTTTAAACTGTTCACTGTGTTACTCGAAACCAGATGGAATTCGCTGACATTCAAACCCATTCCCAGACTGACCATGTCTCCACATTAAATAAGTTATGCAAGCCATTTCCCTCATATCTTAAACCCTTAATTTGTGCTTATTTGATTTCATTGCATGGAAGACCTGAGAATGGAGTGGGACGGTATTGCATAAAGGATCATAAAAATACAGAAGATGGTTCCCCTTCAAAGAGCTTACAGCTGGATACAGATGAGCTTATGAGAAAGACTGGGAAAGAATGAGGTAAGGAGAACTGGCAGTCATCAAAGCAAATCGGCTGCCTGACTACATTGCATTTGATATTTTGCCATTTGAATAATTGGCATTGGTTTTACAGAGGCTTTTGAAGGAAGACATTTGTTCTTCTGTGTGAAGCAGGTGGAAGAAAGCATGGCAGTGCTTTCTAGAAATTGAGTGGGCAGCAGAGACTGGCAGCATAGGCAGAGGGGTGGCAAGGTGGGTGAGGATGCAGCAGTGGCAAACCCAAGAGAGACCACAATGCCCCTCAGGGTGCAGTTGGTAGCAAAAGTTTTGTGTGACCGGAAGGAAGAGCTAGTATAGGAATATAAAGAAAAGGGGGAAAAGGGCCAAGATAAGATTATGATCTTATTTTAACAGTACTCTGAATTGGCCTAAATATGGCAAGATTGCATTTGTCAGGACAAGACAAAAGGAAGGTTCTGTGAATACATGAGATGGGTGAAGCTCCTGTTAGGACATGAGATGGGTTCCTAGTGAAGAAATTTTAGGTGCAAGTGTGGTTAAGAAAGTCTGTAATTTTCAAGAGATTATATGGAAAGAAGTTGGCAAGCTTTAGATGTAATCAGAGTAAGAGAATCTCTGGAGGGCTCTGAGTATAAAACAGTTTTCAAACTTTTCTACCTCCTTATGCTAGTAAGACAGCCTTATATCATGTAACAAAGTAGAGAGAGAAGCATTTCTGTAATATTTCAACTATTTTAGAAAGTTGAGAATGGGACAAGGGACAGCATTGACTGTAGAAGGTCAAAAGATCTCTTAAGGAAGGAAGGGAGCTGTGGTTTGTTTTGTTTTTTTTTTTTAACATCCATTCTTTTGGACTGATAAGTAGCTGTTGCTCCTAGCAAAAAGAATGTCCCAAAGAATATCCCCTTCCTCGATCCTTGTGTTAAAGCTGAACTCTGAGTGTGTGGAAATGTTCAGGAAAGAAATTTATGGAAATTGAGAAAAGATGTATTAAAGATAAAGGTATATAAGAAATCACTTTGAATTTATTGCAGAAACATATTTTTTTTTATTAAAAAGGCAAAACAATCTCAATTGTGTCAGTTTTGTGTTTAGTTCTTTAGCTCATGTAAATATTGATTAAATTCAATACACTTGAGAAGACACTAGTGTTTTTCTTACTACACTGCAGAGAAACTGTTCTCATGGAGCAATGATGACCTCCTGTGGTCATCTGGTAAAGCTTCAGGTTTGTCCCATGTATAAAGGAGTTCGAATTTTTATTAAATTCAGAAGAGTCACAACATTGGCTGCAACACAAACTGTTCCTATACAAGTCCTTTATTTAAGTGGGGAGTACAAGCTCACTCTCAGAGAGTATGGTTTTGCCTCTTTGCTAGAATTTCACTCATGTTGAGGTTAATGTTCTAAGATGAAATGGTATGTTTTTTAAAAAAACATAAAAGTAAAACAAAAAAAGCAAATAAACTTCATGCCATTAAAGCCTTCTAGGTAAATGTTCCTATCAGTCTAAATGTGTGCAACCCAAAAGTTGAGGCACTGCTAGTATCCAGGAAAGTATCATATTTTCACTCTTTATGCTGACTCAAGTACAGAGACTAAACATTCTGCATCAGCTGGTGAAAAATGTATTTCTAAAATTGCTTTCTTATAAGTAATCTAACTTACATTCACATTGGCTAGTGTTTTTAATGCTACTCCCTGCTCACAATGTTCCCTTAGAGTTACTAAATTACCTTTAATCATGAAAAAAAGCTTGTATTATTTAAGTTGAAATTCTGTATGTTCAACCACGGTCTGAAAGTTAAAAATCTTTTGACTGACTTGAAATGTGGTTTAAACCATCACTGGGTTTGAGGAAGGAAACAATCTCTTGTATAGCATCAAAATCATTGCTAGACTTCCTTTCTGCTTCCGCTAGGTAGTGCGGTATGCTGTGAAATGTGATGTGTAAGTAGCTCTTAGCGGCTGCGTACCTAAGGTATGTCGTCGTTCTTTTGTTACACGTTGCCAATGATAATATAAAAACTGTAGCTTGAAGATTGGGAAGTCAATGTAAAAAAAAATTAATCTCAATGTATCAGTGAAGGAGCACATCTAAACTTCTTAATAACCTTGGGAAGAAAGGCTTGATTAGAAATATACAGACTTCATTACCATGAGATGTCATTGTAACTGAGAGGGTTGGAAAACTCAATGGCTGGACTGTGAGGTATTTCAGTGTGCATCTTTCTGGTGGTTGATGCTAGCACAAAGCAAAGATCTTGTGCTTCAAGATTTAAGACAGTCATTTCTGGAAGGCAGTATAGTATGAGCTGGAGACATTGATGAGAGGACAAATGACCTCACATCAGCTTATCATAGGGCTTTTTGTACCTTCCAATGTGTTTCCTTGTTTCGACCTTTCAGAGGTGGAATGCTGATTCAGACAGATTGTATATCTACTAAAATACATCCATTTCCAAGGTCCTATTAATAAATCACTGGGTTGAGTATCATAAAAAATAGACCATCAGAAAAAGCAGTTTTCATTGTGCACAAATTCCTCTGATATGCATGAAGGCAACACAAATATTTCCTAAATAGTGTAGAAATGTTGCTAGTACCTGCGGATTGCAGCACATCAAGTGATATGTTTATTTTCCACCTACCCTGGTTGCTGTATCTCTGTGGTTAGTGGGCACAATATTCTAGCAGTGTTACTTGGCCTGTTGTCCAGGCCTAATCAGCGTCCACAGGACACGAGAAGGTCTGCAAGAAAACCAAATTTAGAAACCACCACACATGCACATTACTACACAGTCAATCAGGCATGAAGCAGTGCCTACACGCAAGTATTGTCATGGTCTGCTCCTAACCCATGTCAGTGACAGACATGTCAGTCCCTACTCTCAGGTTGCCAACAGGCATGGGACATAATGATGGATTTTCTTCTTTTGGTTTGGTTTTCTTTTTTCTAGGAGTCAGTAGCTCTCCAGTTCTGAAAGGCAGAAAAATGTTCCGCTATGTCTACTGCTTGTAAGCTCCCATCTTGATTTAAAGTAGTGTGGGGAACACTGGTCAAATCTCTGGGGTCAGCAGTAGAAACACAAGAGCAGCCTGAAGTAACTTATAAGAGTAGTCAGTTCCTCAGGGGCTGACCCACATTCACAGATTAACTCTGAGGATGTTGATCGAGTGCTTCCTTGTACTGAGGGACTGGCTAGCTACCAGGTACCACATAACTGCCCTAGAAGTTTTAACTACATATTTGCAGAGGAAGTGGAGCATTTTCATTTTGGTGTACTTTTCCTTCTGCTTTAAAATAGAAAAGGAAGGTACAGATGATTCCTGCTCGGAGAGAGGACTTATCCAGAATACCTTTCAGCAACATGAAAGGTGGCAAATGAATCCCCTCATCCTAAAAGATAATAAGAACAAATAATGTTTTTTTTTTTTAAAGAGCAGAAATGGCAGAAAACCCACAAGTATAAGCTACCTCTGTAAAAATAGCACGCTTACATATCAGCAATCATATGATCTTCTACCACTCTTGAGAGTGTGAAGTAGTATACCCCAGTCACAGCCTCCTTTCCCTCTGTCCCTGCAGTGCAGAGCACTAACTTGCCCAGTGTGGTGAGGAGAGGAGGCTGTGAGGCTTCTTCTGCCCCAAAGTGGAGAGGAAGTCTCTGTTTGCTTTCTCTGACCATTTTGGAGGTCCTAACAGACAAAAGGGGTTGAGGGCTTCCTGACAAATCATTTCAGCCTCTTATCTTTCAAAACCTCACCTGAAGGCTGATTTTCTAAAAGCTGGACCATGGAAGGCTTGATATTTGAGAAATATAATAAGATATTTCTCTTAGACCTTTCCAGGCTATTTGGAAGAAGCAGGCATTTGGGCAGAAAACTTCTTGTTAGCTTATATGTGTCTATATGTGTCAGAACAGGTAGTTGCATTCAGTTACTAAACGAAGCACTCCATTTAGGGCTGAAGTATTCAAGGTAAAGAAAGCAGAACAAGGCCATGCTATGCCTAGAGAAAAGAACCTTAGTTCTTCTCTAAATGCATGTTTTATATTTATATATACTTTTTGTCATGCACAACATAAGCAGAGCAGCCTTACTGCCTATTGAAACGTTTTGCTAGTTTTTACTGATGGTTTGGATAGTAAGAGGAAAATGATTTATAGTGGAAGTAACCTTTGTCTATGTTCATGGGTAGCTTAGGAGTCAACTAATTAATTTCTAAAAACTTATTTGAAGCTAAAAAATTAGCCTGTAAAGTTTGAGAAGTGTAATGGAATACAAACCCTATGTAAATTCTTGAAACGCTAACAGATTGAAAAATTAGGGGGTTTTATGTCTCATAAAACACAGATCTAGGAATGATATCTGATATTAAAAACAATATTAACAATTTAAATGTTAATAACATCATTAGCATTGTAGGAAATCAGAATAGGTGATCATAATGGACCCTCTTACAGGAATCCTAATTAGTCTTTCAAATCTGTAACAAAAACAAATAAACCCATACTGACTCCAGAAAAGCCTTTTCTTCTCCCACGATGATGTTATAATGAACCATTACATTGACTTGTATGACAAAAAAAACTTTTAGTCTCTTTACAAAAAGAAGCTTTTAGACAAGATATTGACTAAAGCATATGCCAAATAAGGTACAATGTAATAAAGGGATTTGAGCAATTTGAGTTTTATTCTGTCAGACTGCTGTTTAGCAGTGTTACTGCAAACTGCTGTTTTCGATTCCATATTAAAGACAAAAGCCCACATCAGAGATTAGAGCTGGTACTTGATGAGCAAACTTTCTTGAGCAAGTTTTTTGCTAAAAGTACTTATAAATCATTCATCGGTTCTTACCCTGCATGGACCATTTTGCTGTCGTTCTAATTGTAGTGGTAAACAGTTTATAAATGTATGAGATAAGAGGACACAATAAAAATGATAGGGCTATTATCTAAATTCTAAATGCAGTGTCTGAAGTATTTGAGTGATGAATTCAAAACACTCACTTTTAAATACTAGCCTTATAGGAGGACAGAAATCTAAAGCAAAGCAGATGAGAAGTGGTAGTACCCCAAAATTAATAAAACCCACCTGAGCTCTATGAAATTTTTAAGTAACAGCTATGTGTACTTTTCCTTTAACTCTGTGTTCAAAGTCTTTATAGGCTGTAGTCTCAGTCACAGTCCAGGTGACAAATATCCTTCCACTTAATTTAAAGAAAGATCCAGTGAAGGAAATAAGAAAATGAGACAGCAAAATCCTGGGCTCTCATCTTTTTCATGTGCTTGGCATCCCTAGGATTCAGTGTACTTTTTATTCAACACAGTGGTAAAAATACCATTTGAAGAGGAATTTTAATATCTAGATATGAAAGTGCTGCCTCTGAGCAGTAGCACTGCTTCTAATAACCTGTTGAGTCACAGATTTGAGCAGCAAACTTTAATAACATATGCAGGAACATGATAAAATACACTTAATGTCATACAGCTGCACAGCATTTTGGCCATAACCTGTAAAAATGGAAGTCTGGATCTACTGAGCTTATAAAATTTTCTATGACGGCACCATCTGGTGTCTTCCAATAATACTATTTATGTTATTTTTAGGGGAGGGAAACGAAAGAAATATCCTGTCACCTTTTAAAGCTAAGTTTGGATATAGGCAAAAGGGGATGTCCTTGATCATCTAGTCCAAACCTAGCTATTGCAAGCAGTCATTTAATAATTCCTTCACATCAGTTTATTATGTCTTCTTTAATTCCAGTTAGGTAATCAGAAAATTTCACAGATCTGTTAATTGAAAACCTTCCTCCATTTCTTGTGTATTCATTTATATATGACCAACTTGCAGTCTTTTTCTTAGGTGCTAAATCCTAAATTGTTGTTTTCCTTCCACTGCATTTAGCCTTCCTGATACACCAGCAAAGAGCAATTACATCCTCTTCGGCCTTCCCTTTGTTGCCAAGCTTTTATCTTTTTAATAAATAATTCTTCATTCCTCACTCCTCTAGCTGCCCCTTTCTGCATCTTCTACGAGTGCAGTGCTTGTTACGCATAACTCCAGGTGGGCTTTCTTGAGGCCTCGTGTGAGAATATTTGTGTGCTCCCCATCACTGCTGGTCCTGTCTGCCAATGCATTTTAAGGCCACATTGGGAGGGGGGGTGCGGGGTGGGGGGGCAGTATCCCATCCAATGAGCTTCCAGTTAAGAGCAGAAATACGTATTTTTAGTCTGTAAGTTCATGACCTGGCATTATGTACTATTGAATTTCATCACATCTCAGTCAGATCAATAAGGTTCTCCTGTATTCCATACATGTCTTTGTTGCCAATGGCACCTTCTTTTATGTCATCAATTAATTTCCCATTTTGTTTGTATGCACTATGCTCATTAATGATCATACTAAATATGATCAGTCCCAGAAATCACTCTTGGAAAACCTCCATTAGTAACCTCACACATCTGTTTTCAGCGTAACCTATTACTATCTTCCATTTGGCCAAGCACCTGTATTTGCCGCCTGTGTGGCACTGTATAAATGCTCTATTGAAGTTCATCAGCAAGGCTTATTAGTGTAGGAAAATGCCCAGTTAATTCAGGTATATGCTTCCTCTCTCTCTAGCAAGACCAGGAATCTCTGCATGCGTCTGAATTGGGCCACATAAACATTCCCACTGTTAACCTGGGTATATCTGTGTTTCGTAATTCCATTCAGAGACTTGTTGGTGGAAGTCTTGACAAACATTAGCATCTCAGTGTCACTGGGTACATTCAGCTTTTGGTCTGAGTGTGGTAGCTTTATGGAAGTGTAACACTGTGAAGAAAATACTACTTGTCAGCACAGTCTCTGAATTGTAGCTAGGATGTGCAATGTAGCTAGCTTCCTCTCACACACTTCCTATGCTGGCAATTAATAGCTTAATTTTGGCAATGGTGGAAGAATTTTAGGGGTGTCCTTTCAAAAGCTGAACCTCCCACTAGGAAGACTTTCGGTGTGACTGCCACTCAGAACTTGTGGTGTAGCCTTGGTGAGGTGAACATTGTATTTTGTAGCTCTGCACCCTCATCTGCTGGTGATTGCTTAAGGAGCAAGATGCAGGATGTCTGTTGAGCAAGTAACTTTGTGTGAGTACTATCACTTCTGCAGCATGTTCACTGATATGATTCAACCAAAATAGCGCGAAGCAGGACTCTGCCACTAATTTGAAAACTGCACTAATATTTAATATATACTTTCCACAATAGACAGTGTGTTTTTCTGCACAGAGATTGAAGTCTGTATTTCTTTTAGGCATTAGAGAGTGGCATGTAGCTGGCAACCTCCACTTCCAAGATTTATCATTATACCACAGAAGTTATGAGCCACCTAACTAGCACTTAACATGACTCTTTTCATTCCAGATCAAATGAACTTCCAGCATGAGGCAGATGATTGCTAATCACACATTTCTATGCAGCTTCTGCAGCAAGTTCCATTCTTCACACAATCTTGTCTAATACATTTCCAATTTGTCTGGTTTTTTGGAGAGAATCTCTTTTATAAGTTACATGCTTCTTTTAAGTTCTTCACAGTATTTCCCTTGGAAGATGATTAAAACACTAAGAATTGGCACCGTTTTGGAGCTTGAATTCTTGTGTGTTAAGAAATTCTGCTTCAGCAGGACTGCACTTCACTCTGTGTGTGTCTGTCAACACCAGAACAGCTAGCACAGACACAGATACAAATTTGAGTCTTATTCCACACTTCAGTTAAAGACTGTCTTCAGTCAGTCCAACTGACCATTCAAGAGGAAGATGGAGATACTTGGATCTGATGCTAGTCACAGTAGTTCCCTCCCTTCCCCCATGCTGTAGGCTATGGAAGATGGTAAGCTTAATAATAGTACCTTATTAGGTCCTTTGATGTATTTGGTTACATGTGCTCTGCCTTGGGAAGAGACAGGTAGGAAAGGAGCAATAAGTAAGGTGAGCACTTGTAGTCAAGTTACTGGTTTATGCAGGAGAAACAGCCCAGTTTGGATGGCAGGAAATGCTGGCCCAATGCTGACACCGTGGCTACCCTGCAGAGCTGGGGCTGGATGTTGTCAGTTCACTTATTCTCCAGGTAAGATGTTTAAATAACTCCCTTTATAGGACAGCAAGGAAAATAACCTAGTAACAGGAGGAAACTGTCTTTCTGATATTTTTACATTGCAAAGGAAAAGCCAGTATTTTGACTGAGAGCTTAGTAAGTCTCTACATGCGAGTAATGAGAAATGCGGAAAATGCTGAAAGTTTAAGGGAGCTGAGTGAGCTATTACAGAAGAGAAAGAAATTGCAGAAAGGAGACATGTTTCTTTCAAATGTTCTTTATTTTTCAGAAGCTATAACAGAAGAAGGAAGAGGCAGAAAGATGTTCAACAGCAGCAATCTCCTGGGTTCTTGTAGTTTACAAAAATATCTCTGTAACAAAAGCAGATGCTAAACAAACATGATAAGACATGGCAATTTTTGCCTCTGGCACACAGGGAGCACCGTCTCACTTTGAAAACTTAATAAAGATCAAACACGATAAAGCTGCTTTGAACTCTCTTAATAATTTTTAAATGAAAATGTCACTTTCCCTATAAATTCTATCGAACCTTTCCTATAGCTCCCATGAGGAGTTTATCTTGGCTGGAACACACGTTTTTTTCTGGAACTTTACTCTGAAGATTTCTTTAAAGCATCAGAGCTTTATCAAGAATATTAAATTGACCTAAGTAAATGAAACCAGAACTACAGTAGCAACAATAGTAATCCAAACAATGTTACCGAAGAATGAAGCAGTGTTCCATTCTAAGTCAGGATTCTGTAACAAAGTCAGTGACAGGCAATACAGCTATTAGCATATGAATAGGAAGATGGATGGAGTATTAACAACGGCAGTTAGGTCAAGAAAAGATGTATTGCTCAATTAACTCTCTAAATGAACAAACTTGCTGGGCTTTTTTTACTCAAAGCACGGTATTGGCAGCAAACAGGTGAGGCGATGGTATTGCTTTATCCTTTGTGTGATCTCCCGGTGTTAACATCTCTTCTGTTCTTCTCCAGCTGTAAACAAGAATCAATTTCAATCTCATTGCTAGGGATGGCAAAAGAACTCGTTTTCCTGAGCACCTGCGGAGAGATCGTATTTCAGTCAACTTTTCCTGCTGTCCATCAGCATCAAGAAACCTTCAGGCTGCATTGAAGTTAGGTCTAACCCCAAGTCTCCCAGCTAGCACCTGCTGGGGTCCTACCCCTGTGGGGACTCATCACACTCAGTGCAGAGTGAACTGAGGTGCCGACCAAAGCCTCCTGGGAGTAGAGAGAGGGATGGGTTTTCTCACCTACCCTCTCGTGTGTATTTTCCATAGGTTTGCTTTTGCCTGTGCCCAGCTCAACACAGGTTCACTGACCTTTGGGTGTATCTAGGTCCTATACGCAATACGGCATCAAGTTTGCACGCTCTGAACGGCTTGCTGGAGGATCTTCCCATTAATGGTGAAGGGAGCCAACACACCTAATTTAGGCTTTTTCAATACCCTGCAATGCCATCTTCAGTATTCTTCTGGATTAAGATTCCTAACTTCCAGGTAAATCCCTACTACAGCGGACTTTAGGCAGCCTAGTCTTTAAAAGCCTGGCTTTTAAACCTTTTGCCATTTTACCTCTTGGAAATGACTGTCCCAACAGGCTGAGATAGAGGTCTACAAAACACCATGGGATTCCATAACAGAGGGGCTTAGCGACCTGGAAGAGATTCCTCATCTTTAACTGAAGCAATTTCTGGCCATTGCCTTTAAGGTTGTTTGAAATTTTGGCCACAGGGACACTATCCAGCACCATCGAAGCGTAACAAGGTACCTTATAAACCAAAAAGGGTATAAACTAACGAATTTTACCATGTGAAAGGGCAATCTAACAGTGTTGTGGCACACATTAGAGGTAGTCATGTAGTGAATTTCAATGTGTCATTTGCTCATTATCAACTGTTACCTTATCCAGCTTCTGAGTTTCTGTATATCAAGAATCTGAGGCTGGAGGTCCCCACATCCCACTTCTCTTCTACTTATTGACCCCATTTCACACACTCAAGTTTGAATATGATGGTCTTGTAACTTTCTGCAAGATATAGTTCAGCTGGAATTATTCTCACTTCAGAAGTGTGGAAAAGAGAGAGGAGGATTTGTAACATATTAGTAAAGCCATAAATAACATCCAAAATTCAGAGATACACCTCCCCACCCAAATGCTACAGATACTGTAAAATTATTTTCACTAGCATATAAAAGTAGGGATTGTGTTTTCACTGTAACCCAGGCAAGGTGTTTTGTGATCATGATGGATGAGTGCCTTGTATATTTCTGTGGAGGCTGGAGTGGGACAAAAGTCACAGGGTTTTGTTGTTTCGAAGGAGAGGGCATCAGCTAGGGTAAGGTGGTGGCAAATCTTTTGCTGGCCTGAAAGGAGACATATTTACAGCTGCTTGGATGTCCACTGAAAGTACGGCGTTCTTGTGCCAGGACCAGAGCAGAGCTCTGGGGAGCCAGGCAAAGGGAGAACCTCAGATGTTCCTGTGAACAGAAACAGAAACTATGGGAAGAACCACCGTTAACTCTTACACCAAACTGGGTGATTACAAGTCAAACCATTGACCTGGGTAACCGTAGTTCAGCTTTCAGCCATAAAAGTAATCAAATATTCTGTTGTTTGTATTCAGGAGTACTTGTAAGGTGAGAAACGACCACTAGATTATAAATTAATTGTGAAGAATTTAATATCTCGCACTTAAATAAAGCATGCTTTCCAGTGGTATTTGCTTGCTTGTTTGTTTAATTTTAATATAGGAGTAGATTGTCTTCCACTTCCCAGGACAGTCTCACTTCTGAATTTCCTCCAATGAACAATCACTGTTTAATCAGTTACTTTCGCTTTAAGTTGCATTGTCTAGTATAAACTTTGGTTCTTGTTGTGCCTTTGTCCACTAGCTTAACGGGCCTATTAGAACCTGCTGCTATATCCCTGTGATGGTACTTACACGATGTAATCATACCGCCTCTTTCCTTGAAAAGCTGAATAGATTGGGCACCTGAAATCTCTCCCCGGAGAGGAATTACCTCAAATTATTTTTAGGGTTCCTTTCTTAACCTTCTCTAGTATTTCAATATCCTTTTTAAAATGCAGATACCAAAACTGGACAGCTTCCAGTATCTGTCTCACTGCTGCTTCACGCAGAGAGAAAATCGCTTCCCTACTCCTACTTGTTACTCCTCTGAAACATCTGAGGATAGCTGCATCCTCTTTAGGCCCCTTCTCCCTCAGAGTATGGCACAATTCCTTCTTACTCTGACCCCCAAATCCTCCCCTGTGTGCAGAGCAAACCACACGCTCCCCAGTTCTGCTCCAGAGTGGCTGGCAGTTTCGGTCACCTGTATTTTCATATGTATTTTCTTAGAATCATAGAGTTATAGAATCATTAGGTTTGGAAAAGACCTCTAGGATCATCAAGTCCAACTGTCAAGCCAACACTACCGTGTCTCCTAAATCATGTCCTGAAGTGCCACGTCTACACATCTTTCAAATACCCCCAGGGATGGTGACTCCGCCACCTCTCTGGGCAGCCTGTTCCGGTGCATGACCACTCCTTCCGTACAGAAGTTTTTCCTAATATCCAACCTAAACCTCCCCTGGCGCAGCTTGAAGCCGTTTCCCTCAATTTTTGCATTGAGTTCTATTAAAACGCATTCTGATTCAACTAAGCTCATCTTCTCTGGTCCTTGATAGGTTACACGTGTAATGAGGGTGTCATGTGTCATTGGATAACACACTTTTCATAAACCTGTTACGGCCATGGCTGTGTAATTTTACTAACCACAGTGATAATTTCCTCACAAAAACGCGAGTAGTGTTCGCTTGGCAGGCCACTTCCCATAAAAACAAACTTTATCCATGCATTGGATTTTTTTCTCTCGTGGTTTTTTGGGGGGTTGGTTAATGTTAGGCCACCGGCCCACAACTACCCGGTCACCATACTTAGTTTTTCTGAATCTTATCAGGAAACTGAACACTCAATCTTCCCAGATTTTCCCGTTCTGCCAAGTTTTACTTGAAGCAGTGTCAGAGAGCTGGTTATTCTCTCCTCCCTCCTGCCCACTCTTTTGGGATTCATGTGTGCCATGTTTCCGGGTCTGCTGGTTTTTGTATGTTCTTAGGACACGCTTCTTCATCTCTCTTTTATGACTCAATAATCTGGCAAACACGTCCTCCCTTTCTTTCCAAATGTAAACCTGAAAAATTTATTGATCATTTACACCTTTTTTTGGCCTTCTCTTCTAATAATACCTGTCACTTTTCCAAATATACAGATGCTTTATTGCCCATAGCCCTTCCAGGCATGGATTTTCCCCTTCCGGCTTTGGCTTCCCTTATGGAATCTCAACACTTTCTAATTAATGTTGATTGCCATCTACTTCTGTCTGTCAGTGTTAGTTCTACATCGTCATTTTTTCTTCTCAGTTGCTGACTTTGCTTCTCCAGGAACGGGCTTTCAATGAAAGTTATCCTCTTGCTTGATGGTAGACTTTTTGACAACCCACCATATTTCCCTGTAAACTTCTCTATTTTATTTCCCTGTTCACCTGTGCATTTTTCTCCCAAATTCACTTTTTTCAACTTCGGGGAAATAACTTTTCTAAAGCTGGGGGGGGGGTGGGTAAGGCTGTCGCCTGTTTGCTTAGATCAAAGGCAGCTATGAACATAAACTGGAAACAGGCAAATATTGACACTAGCGAGATAACTCAGGCATCTCATCTAAA
Organism: Phalacrocorax aristotelis; assembly: GCF_949628215.1. Lineage (NCBI taxonomy): Eukaryota > Metazoa > Chordata > Aves > Suliformes > Phalacrocoracidae > Phalacrocorax > Phalacrocorax aristotelis. Next base: position 20,137,530 of record NC_134279.1, read on the forward strand.
TGAAAGGGAATGGTATTTCTAGCAGCAGATTTTAATAACGAGGCGGCTAAAATAGGCAATATCTATTGATCGTGTGAGACATCCCTCTGTTACTGAACACAGTTATGGAAAAGCAGAATTTTTGCTGCTCAGGTGCGCTAGGGTGGACAAACGTAGAGTCAGGTCAGCCGTGTTTTGACCCTTTTGAAAGGCATTTGAGTCTTGGCCAAAATTCTTTTGGGGTGTTGTACACATTAAAAATCCCCAAATCTGGGCTTTCAGTGAGCCAAAATGAAACTATTCTTTTCTGTCCATGCCCGTGGAGTTTGAGTGTTTCCAGAGAGCGGCTCTGTCGTTCTTTGAGGTTTCACCTTCATGGTTCTCTGTCTTCCCATCCGTTGCACACCTGATTTTGGCAAACGTGCCTGTCAGCGCCATTCAGAAACGTATCCTAAGAAATTTATTTGCTTTGTATTTTAAAGCCTGATAGACAAGCGATTATCCCTCTGAGCTCTGTGCCCTGATGCCATTATAATATTCACATTTGCATTTTTTTTACCTTATCCTACAGCGGTCGGGGGGAAAAAAACAAAACAAAACGAAGCAAAGCAATGACAGTTAAAGCTGTGGGAACCGGAGGTGTGACCGGCTAATTGCAGAGCACCCCGCACCCGGGCTGCCGGGGCTCCGCTCTCCCCCCGGCGCCGGTCCCCGCCCCGGCGGCCCCCCCGCGCTGCCGCCCCCGGCCGGCAGGTGTCGCTGTCGCGCCGCCCCGGCGGCCGCTCCCCCCTCCTCCGCACCGGCCCCCCCCGCCGCCGCCGCCGTCCCCGACCCCCCCCTCCCCCCCGGGAGCGCAGCCCCTCCGCCGGGCCGCGCCGCGCGTCCGTGGGGGCCGGGCCCGCGGCGGGAGCCGCGCCGCGCGTGTGTGGAAATTCTCCGCGCCTTCCCCGCGGGCCGGGCTGCCAGCAGCGGCGGGGGGAGACAGCGGTGCGGGCAGGGCGAGCGAGCGGAGGGCAGCGGGGCAGGAGGAAGCGAGGGAGAGGAGGGGAGGGCGGAGACGGGGCCAGCCCGAGGAAATCAAACGTCCCCGCCATGAATTAGGCAGCGGGCTGCAGAGGGGAGGGCCCCCCTCCTCCTCCTCCTCCTCCTACTCCTCCTCCTCCTCTTCCCCCCTCCCTCCCCGCACGGCGGCCGGCGGGAGCAGCGCCGCCCCGCACGGAGCCGGCTGCTCGGGGCGCGCCACGCGTGCACGCACAGACACACGGACACACACACACGTACAGACAGGCGGCGGCGTGGGCGGGCGGGGGCCCGGCAGATGAAGATGGCAATGTCCGTGATCCAAGCGTGCCGCAGCCTGGCTCTCTCAACATGGCTGCTGTCCTTTTGTTTCGTGCATCTGCTGTGCCTGGACTTCACCGTGGCCGAGAAGGAGGAGTGGTACACGGCCTTCGTCAACATCACCTACGCCGACCCGGCGGCCGGCAGCCCCGAGCTCCGCAGCGAGAAGAGCGAGTGCGGGCGGTACGGCGAGCAGTCGCCCAAGCAGGACGCCCGCGGGCAGGTGGCCCTCTCCGCCTCCCCCGCCGACCGCTACGCCTGCGACCCCGGCACCCGCTTCAACGCCCCGGCGCCGGGCAAGAGCTGGGTGGCCCTCATCCCGCGGGGAAACTGCACCTACAAGGACAAGATCCGCCACGCCGCCGCCCAGAACGCCTCCGCCGTGGTCATCTACAACGTGGGCTCCAGCAACGCCAACGAGACCATCACCATGCCCCACGCAGGTGAGCCCGGGCGCCCTGCCCGCGCTCCGTGGGCGCACCCCGAGCTCTGCGCTGGGTGGGCGGGCGGGCCACGTTTGCCTGTGCGTGGCAGCCGTCCCGCATCCTTGGGGTGGGGAGCTGCTGGGGGCGAAGGTGTCCTCGCACCTCCTGGCAGGGAGCACGGTGGGCTGCGGGTACCCATCCTGGTGGCCGTGGGGCACCTCTCCACGCTGCCGTGGCAAAGGATGGACGTGCCGCTAGCAGCGATGCACGCTGGTGCTCCAGGGGTGAAAAGTTTGGGAGATGTGAAGTTTGGCTCTAGTCGGAGGAATGGATGGGACCCTCTGCCCACTGCGGGGCACCAACGTTTTGGTGTGTCCTGAGGATCCTCTGGCAGGTGTCCTGTGGGATCGGGTGTGATTGAGACCTTCAGAAGAAGAGAAGCGTGGTGTTTATGATGCAGGCTTAACAGGAGGTGAATAAAGTAGGGAACACAGCGTCTGCTGTCTTGCCTATGATAGTGTAAAAGCCGTGGGATCAAGCAGGAATGTTGAATATCTGATTTGGTGAGACCATGAGATATTTTGTCCAGGACTGGGCAGGGGGTGGGTGTCGCTCTCCCAGGTGAACGCTCTGATGGAGTTTGTGCTCGCAGTGTCAGCAGATGGGTGCTCGAGTTCCAACATGTGCTCGTCAGATAGAACCGAGCAGAAATCCAGCCACCAGAAACGACCCAAACCTCGGGATGCGCTTAAAAAAAGCGCTGGTTTTGTAGGAGTGTTTGATCTGAAATAACGTTGTTTTAAAAACAGATCACCAGGCTTATATTTAGGGACAGTGTCTTCTGCCAGGGGTCACTGGTCTTTTATACCAGCAGCCCATGCCACGGAGACTGAAATGCCACCTATTGTGAAATCTCGGCTTGATTTGCATCCAGTAACTAATCATGCCCAGCTGTTTCATGCCAGTTGAATTCTAGCAGAGTTGGGGTAAATTGAAACACAGAAAGGCTGCAAAACAGGATGTTATTCTAATGACATTTTAAATTTCCACAGTAAACTAGCTAGCATGGATGTGCTGAAGAACAATTCGTTGCCTAACTGTAATGCTGTAATACTGCTTATGCAAAAGTAGTGCTTTTGGAACATCTTCTGTGCAGCCTCTTTAAGAGATTAGCCATTTATTTGGGCCAATTCATGTTTCTTTGGTAGGATCGGTGGAAGATGGGGTTTCTTAGTATTTTCCATTGGTTTTGTGAGACAAGCAACTTATAACATCTTGAGCTTCTTAAAACTGTGCTTTATAATCTGCACATGGTTTAGTAGCTGTTCAGATTATGCTCCTTGGTACTTCCAGTATCACAGATTATATACTAAGCAGTATAAAGTAGTGGGAGCTTGGCATACTTACGCACTCTTAAAGCAAAGCTCAGGCTGTTTCAAAACTTACGACGCATCGCTTGTTCTTGTCTAGTGAGTTTCTCTAAAACTGCCAACATGTTGGATCAATTAATGGTTTGCCTGTTTTTAAAGTATGCACTAAGCTGGTTTCCCACACAAATGGTGTTTTATTAAGAAACAGTGGGAGTAAAAAATGTGTCTAACCTTTTAAAATGTTAGAGCTTTTGTTTGTTTTTAAGTCTAAAATGAAGTAAGCAGGGAATCTTTCTTACTGAAAGTGGCCTCAGCTTTCAAAAATACGAACACTGTATCACTTATCTTGGGGGCAGCTTCTTTCATGTCATATGACTCTTTACAGTTTATTCTGAGAATCCTTTTTGAGTCCTGAGTTGATACCCAGCAGCGTGACTGTACAGTACGAGAGGCTGAAGTGAAAGGAAACTTGCAGAAAATAATCTGGACTTGTTGAACACAGTCAGTGAGGCTGAAGGGCTTTGCTGATTGATTGTATGATTGTATTGCCTTTGTTTTGGAGGATTTTTGCTTTGTGAAGTTGAAAATTGGTTGTTAGTCTTACCTTAGGGAAAACCTGCTCTCTGTGTACAGTCAAAATTCAGAGGACTTTTAGAGCATGTGTCTGCTGGAACAGGAGGAAAAATAATTGTTCTTAAATATTTAATAAACTAGCAGCCATTTAGAACTGGATTTATCTTTACTCTTCCTCTTGTTACCACTGTTATACTGGGACAAGGTGAATGTGCAAGCTGTGTAAAATTATCTTTCTTGCTTGCAGCCTTTGACGTTTGCTTGGTCCCAGCCTAAACAACAGCACAAGATTCAAGGGAAGAATGAATCAGGTTCTTGGTTTCTGAGTTCAGCAGCATCTGTGATGCTCTACCCACGCCAAATCCTGGAGTGGGAAGAAGAAAATTCCACCCTGGAAAATATTTGGGGGGTGGGAGGGGAGGGTGAAATATGACCTAAAAAGCAATTTAAGAGTTGAAAGAAATATGGTGTTACTCTCTTCCCCCCCCCCCCATTTTTTTGAGGTTTCATATAATCTTAAATAAACTGTTTCTATACAGAAAACAGTATATCCTGTTGCATAACAATGTGACTCCTCCCCTTACTAAAGAACTATTACTCCTAAGAGAGTTTTTTTTCATTATGTAGATTCTTCTCTTCTGTATGCTTTGCCTTCTTTCTTTTACTGTCGTTTTATCTCTTTGTGCTGCTGCTTCTGCTCCTCCCCCCCGCCCCCCCCTCCCCCCCCCATTTCTCCATCTCTGCCCCTGTGCATCATTCCCCCTCTTGGCCACGTTACTGTGCTACTCTCTTTCTCCTGCCAAAGGTCTTACCTCACAGCTGTATGTTTAATTATATTTCCTGTTGTCTGCTACAATGCATGCCAATGACCCTTTGCTAACATGGTAGTTCCTGATTTGAAAATCTATAGGCGACTGTAGCAAGCTACCATGCTTGAATTTGAAGGAAGGTTGGTAGACTACCACCCGTGACACCCCCATCACCCACCCACCGATCAAGACCAGGATGGTATTATATCAAACCTTGTTGTGGAAATCTTCAAATACAGCTTTCCAGGATTTATAGTGCACCAGACAGAACAGATCAAGTGTTTGATTTGAACCAGTTCAGTCACTGTATTGAAAGCCTTTGCTTCCAGGGAGCTTGTACATAGGTCACTGCTTGCACACGTCACAACTCTACCTCACTCTTCTGGATGTGCATTCACAGGGAGCCCAGAGCTCGATGGTTCTCACGCTAGGACACGCTTGCCTTTTGCATCATCTGCTATAGCCTTTGCAAACCAGCGTCTATTTTTATTGGCTTGAAGTATCGTATAGGAGCTGAGGGTCCAACTTTGTTTTTTGACTAAGTATGTTTTAACCAGAGAAGGAAGAAAAGCATCTAGAATTTCTATTTTGGATGCTTTTTTTGTTTGTTTGTTTTTCCTCCTAAATCAACTTCTCTAGTAGAAAAGTACTCTAATAATACAGAGGATGTTCTTTTTCCTCCAGAAGACTAATCCATAGTGTTGGCTAGAGTTTCTGACTGGCATTTTTTTCTTATTCAGAACAAATTAGCTGTTATTTAGGTTTGAAGAGGCTCTAGCCACTGTGTCTACATTTAATAACCTGGTATTAACTGGAAGTATTCTTACTACCCGTTGTAGCACAAGTCCTAACATTTCCTCTGAGCTCTGAATAGATACAGTAAGGGAGCCTTCCAGAAGATGAATCAAGGTGAGAGCTTCCCTCTCTCCAGCTCTTATTTGAGGCAACCTAGACTGACCACTTCTAACTTGTGCACCTGTCAGGTGCTTGGGGATAGGGAGGGATGTTAACTGCGACTGTACACGATTCGTATGTGGGTAAAAATCAAGTCTTTAGTATTCAATACAGTTTGTAATGTTCAGTTTAAATTCTGGGGTGCATGAGAATATCTCACAGAATGGATATGATTATTATGTGAAGTAAATTGCATCCTAAGTATTTTGCACCAGAAGCATGTGTGAGTCAGGCAGTTTTGCATTCTCTGTATTCCGCTTTTCCAGTGCATGCCATCACAAATTTTAAGCCGTGCTGTGCGTATGACAGCCTGTTTTCAATGAGAGGCAGATGCCTCGCTTTTTGTAATGACTCGTACACACTGGCAGCAACTGTCAAATATATCTTTGAGGCATGACTCTCGTATGTGGTCTAAGATGACTGTGTCATCTCCCCTCCCTCTTTGGCCCTCAAGTGCGGCACATGTGTGCCAGGTGGCATGAGGAGGGCATGGCCATCCCACTGCAAAACCAGGTGTGTCCCTCCACTCATACTGTGAATGTGGCCAGCCTTGATCCGTGCACTTGCAGTTCAATAAAAGTTTCTTCCCTTGTACTCAGATTTTTGTCCACGATCAATGACTGGTTTTGCCTTTTACATATTTCAAGATGTGTTGGTAGTAGTTCTGACTTTGGGCTCCCCTGTAGGTTTGTACTGATGTGCAAATTAAACACTGAAGTTGAAGATTTCTCTCTTTACAGATTTAATTCAGTACTGTAGCTACATTTGTTCCTTTACTAAAACAATTGTTTTCCTCAACTTTTGTTGAATTCTAATGAGGAAAATGTGCTGACAGCATTCACACTGAATTTACATATGCATAAGTGTGAATTAATCGAGGGTTGGAGATTTCAGGCTTCCAGGGTCTGCTATAATTATTTTCTGTTCCAGGCACCCAGGATTTATTCTTAATAGAAACCAACTCAATGGGGGAGGGAGATGGAGATTAGTGCATCTCTGAGCGTTATCCATCATGAAATTGAGTCATGGCTAGGGTATGCTGCCATCCTTAGGAGCTCAGAGGAGCTCCTGGATCCATCCTGAAGGTCTGGCTTTCAGTAGTTTTTGAAAATCTGGTTCTTGATATATATCAAAATCGAGGACTTACAACATTGGCTAGAGTCTGCAGTAGTGCCAACAAGCTGTCCCACCGCATTCACTAGTGAGCCATGCTTCTGCCTGCTAGTTCTGCTGTGGTTCGGTGCTAGGCTTCTGTATTGCGGATGTGTTCAGTTATGCCAAGTGGCGGGGGCACTTTGTGCTAGCTAACTGATTTAGTTTAAACTGAATTCCTACAAGGAATTCAGACCTACAAGGACTAGAGCAACAAAATCATCTTAGTCTCCAGTACAACTTGAGACAGCTACTTCAGCACTGGGGCACCAAGTTTTGTCATTAGATGAGATGATTTTTGCCTTGTTGAATCTTGCATCTTCTGTCGACCTCACAACTGGCTTGTGCGTCTCCTTCAGAGCCTATTGCAGTCAGTGGAAAGACAGTGAGTCCACTGAGCTTTGGATGAAGTCGTAAGGTACAGCTTTCCCTACAAAGTGGTGATGTATTGATTCATTGAAGATCGCATTGATCCTCCAAGCTTACCGGTTGCAAAAGCAGTTAGATTTCTGCGTGCCCTTTGGTTATCTGCAGCATTTGTTTGCGTGATATTCATACAAGAGCTGTCTTCAGATCTCTGCAGTAAGAAGTGACACAGCAAAAAGAAAGTCTTCCTGAGAAACAAGTCTGTATCAGCATTGATTCTAACCGCTGCCTGTTAGTCTGGAGCACCTCCTTTTGGTACGCTGTCCTTAGGAGAATGGCTTGCTTTTGGTAAAGTGATGGTTTGTTCTTGTCCCATCAGTGTTTTGGCTTTAAAATGGTATATGTTAGCTTGGGTTATTAGATTATTGTGGCAGTCTGTGGCTACTGTGCTTACTCCATTGTAGCTCACTAATTCATGCAGATATATTTCTGTGCTGCCCCCCTTCGTGGTATGTCACAGAGCACAGGAACATTTTCAGCAAAAGGGGAGAGAAACCTACAGTTAGTTCAGTGTTAGCACTTTAAGAGTCTCTTCCCGGTAAGAGAAGAGGACATTTTCTACTTCTCTCATGTAAGCAAAGGACTAAAAGAACCCACTATTTTGCTGCACTTGTTTGATGGAGTTCATAGTGCATTGTCACATGAGATGACTGAGTTTCAAGTGACCTCTGCCTCCTTACACCATGAGCCAGGCTGATGAAGAGTTAGATCTTTATGAAGGGATAGCCCGATGGCTGCTCTGCTTCCCAATAAGTTCTGCATAGCTAACCTGCACAGAAACAGCATTCACGTCAAGACGAGCCCCACTACTGCCCTTTCACTTGCAGTTGAGTACTAGCCTCTTGATGACTTCTTTGGTACAGAAGGGGACGAACAGTACAATCATTGACTCATAGAAATCAGATATGGAAAAGACAGAGTAGTCCATGTGACCCATCACCTTGATAATGCAGGACTGCTTCCTACAGTGTTACCGTTTACTACTGTCACAGTGCTTTTTGCTTACCATCTCGCAAAGGAAAGAATCTTGGGGTGCTTCAGAACCAAATGCAGTCCATGTAAGCAGCAGAATGGGGCTGAGGCAAAAGATATAAAATGTAGGAGGATATTAAATAGTAATACCGTATCCTGCAATAATATTTAATTCTCATAACTTCCACAAAATCATCTTGGCAGAGGCATAATTGCTAAAGGATAAGGCTTAAAACCAACTATATCCATTGTACCACACAGTTTAGGGGAGTATATGGCAAATGCAAGAAGAAAGAGGAGACAAAATATTTTGCAACTGGTTATGTCCAAACAGGCTTACTCTGCTGTGTCTTGATTCCATAGTGGGATGTGACCCAGGACTTCGTTAGTGCCCAGCTCTCTCCTCATTTAACTCCATAGTGTTATGGTTTCTCTGGAAGAGAAATATAGATGGATAGGCCACTTGTCAACTGCTCCACAGTTTGACCAGGTCCTGAATGTGGATGAGCAGGGGTCAAGGACTCCCCAGGGTGCCCTGCTTGTTCCTGAGTGCATTTAGACGTAGTATCTCAGAAGGTAAGTCTATTAAGAACTACAGTTTCTGTTATCTGGAGGAGAAATACAAACAACTTAGGTGAAACCTCAACATTTAAAATTTACTGTATTAAATCTACCAGCTTTATATCTACTGTTGGACCCACTGCCCATATTAGTGGATGCCAAGCTTCATAAACCTACACGTTTGCCAATGAATTTGCTGTGAATTGAGGCTCATCAATGATAAGCTTACTGTTCTTCAGTATATTTTCTGGACCCCTTAGAAGTAATCCTCCATCTAGGATAGGTGGAAAATTACTGATTCAGGTGAATTTACCACCCTGGTGGAAAAATGTTTTTTAGTGCAAAAATGGATGAGTGGAAGAATCTCTTCTTTCACCAGTTCTAGTAGATGGAGAAAGGTTGTAAAGATTGGTTTGCTTATGAAGCAACAGTACTATGCGGCTGTGTTTTACAAGAGAGACTTAACAAAGGCATTATTTATTTTTTTGGCCCCTCTTCAATAAGTATTTGAGATAAACCTTAGAAAACTGAATTGAGGAGAACTGAAAGAGATGATGAAGAGATTAACCTGTTTGCTTTATTGCTATTCTGCACTGAAATATGAAAAACTAGCATCTTTGATTCTTTGCTACTTTAAGATATAATAGCTTTTTCAAATAATTGTTCATTTCTTTTCCCTCTCAAGAGTTACTTACAAATAATATCAATAAAGTGAAGTGCCTGTTCATTTGCTTCTGACAGTATAATCATAGTGATATTCAACTATACTGCTATATCTAAGGGTCTGACAGAGTTTTTGATCTCGAATTTGATGTGTTTAACTGTGTTTATGTAAGTAATATTCCCTGCTGTAAATTGGAAAGGTAGCCTGTTTATTTTAACCTTATTTTCAGTTTGAGACAAAATTGGAGGGAAAAAAAATGCTTATCTTCTTAGTTCCCAAAACACAGAAATGTAAATTACGGCCGTGTAACTCCACAGAGTCCTGGTTTGAGTATATGTTGTATACTCCTTGAACACAGATAGAAGCATTACATCTGCATAGGAATGTAGTTCCTCCAGGGATTCATGGAATAGGATGAGTTGGCAAGTGCTCCCTTGTGCTACACACTTAATGAGACATAGCTTTTTAAAATTAATTTATATTCTATAGTGTCTTGAAGCCTTTATCATGAGAGAGGACACCTGGCACTGGGGTACTCCATAACAAAGCAGTTCTCTCTATGTTCTTCTGCCAAGACAGCTCCCTACTACTGACATAGTTGTCTGTGAACCATGATCATTTGTCCCTGAACATTGGCTTAATTTTATGGGATATTATTCTTCTTCGTAATTTGTTCCATACCTTGGGCTTCCTCTTCCCGTTCAAATCTCTCCTTACCAGGTATCTTTTTTGCAAGTCATTGTAAGAATATCTCACCAGATAATATATGTATTTTAGAGAACTATGGATCACATTAATCTCCAGCTTCATAAATCAGACATCATTAAACTGTGGTCTTCTATTTATTGCTTGATCTTGCAGTCCTTGTCAAAAAAAATCTTCTCTAGCACAGTCACTGTTATATTGTGTTGAATGTGTCTGACGTGACAGAGCAGCACTAAGAGTGGACTCAAGAGCCTAGTAAGTAGATTCATCTTTAGTTAACATATATGTCTAATCTTAAGATTACTGTAAAATGTGTCAACCTTAGCTGAACATGTGTTGTGGGTTGGCTGGTTCAGACCCAGTACAATAAGCTTTACAGTTGTATTGTTTTGCTTAAATTGATTTGTGGAGCACTTGAAGCTTTTGCACCTAGTTGTTACTGTCATACTAGCAGAGCAATTCCAGTTCCTCATGATCAAAGCTCTGGGTGCCTAACAAGTTTCACTATAAAAGATTTCTTGGACTTTCCAGTTACGCAAGAGTCCTGTATCAGTATCTGATAAAGATCAATCTGGTTTTACATCCTGTGATGCTAGCTAAAACGTTAGTATTCTTTTCCCTTTTCCATTTCAGTAGTTTCTGTTAGAAGACAGAAATATATTTCTGCTTTTCCTTTGCCCTTTCAGAAGTCTCTGTATTAAAGAATCTTAAATCTTTGGCCATATATCTGGGGCTTGTCTGTGTTTGTACTCAAAAAGAAACAAAGAAAAAAAATCTTTACAACAGAAGCGTCTGGTGGTGCGGTCCCATGCATGATTGCTTCTTACACTGTACAGAATATGCTTTCCCCTCTTGTGCCTTTTTAAGCTTTTATTATACACTCACTGTCTCTAGTTTTACCTGCCAGTGTCATGTTCCTTGAGTGAGACGGCTTTCGCAAGATTGTGTAATCTCTGTGCCTGGTCTCTTATTGCTCTTTGTATGTCCATGTGTTTGAAGTACTATCTGGTTGCCCATGAAATTCATACCTTTACTAAATACTATATCAAGACTTTACACACTGGAGAACGGTGAGCTGTCTGAATGAATTCCATTATGTCTCGTTATAATATTGCTTTTGATGTCTTTCTCTTGACTTATTTTTCCTTCAGTCCTCTATCATCTTCACTTTCTACTTAGTGCACGTGCTCTCTCTGCCCCTGCCCCCTCTCTCTGGGGTATAATGTCTTTACTTTCCAAACTTTCAATAAATCTTTTCCTTGGACTTCTCTTTTTTTTTTTTTTTCTTCTCCATTACTCTTTTTATGTGCTCTGCACCTATTTTTCATCTCTTCTAGCCTTTTTTTCCCTTTCTCCCCACCCCTTACGAGGTTGACAAAAATAGCTAAAGGCTATTGCTTTACATACAGAATTGAGTGTAAGAGGAAGCAGAGCAGGATTATGCTTTTTTGATTGCTTTTCCTTTGCAGTTGGCTCTGGGTTTAAAGAGCATCTGCTGACTGCTGTCCGGTGCTTAGGGTTGGCGTGGTGGAGTGGGACACCAGCAATCGGGAAGCGTGGCAGTGCTGTTTATGAACAGAAGACTGCCAGTCAGGCATAGCACATCTGCTATGCATAGACTGGCTTTGTGCTGAACACTCCTAAGTCTTTTTCATGAGTTCTTAGAAGACTAAATTATGGTCCCCTCTACGTAAAGAGGCAGATCCTGCTCTGTCATGCTTTTGCATTAAGATTAATTTTCTTCCACTGAGCACTAGAAAAAATGACTGGGATTTTTTTTTTCCATCAAAACTGTTTTTCTTTAGTAGTGAAATAGATTTTCAACAAAAAACTGTTTTGGAAAGTTTTTGCTCTCCGGAAAAGATCTTACAGTTCTGAGTCTTAAGAAAGATTTTATTTTAGTAAATATTTAATGTGTCAGAATTTCAGGTTCAGAACACTTCAGTTTCCCTTTCCTTTTCTGATGATATATTACATTTTAATCAGTTTCTACCACCTTTAGACACTAATTCTACCCCAGAGCACAGACCTGACTTCTTCCCAGCTCACATGTTACACTTCTCCAGGAATCAATCCATGCATTTGATTACAAGTATTATTTAAAGAAACTGAACTGGGGTTCAGTGCTGATTTTTTCCCTCTGATAGTGTGCTTTCTGTCTTGCCGTAGTGCAGTCTCTAAGTTATGAGATCTTTGACCCTTGCTGTGTGTGTATATATCCTTACCAGCAGGCTACATGTGACTTTAGCACCATGTCTAGATACATGCAGGAACGATACTTGGGATGAGAGAAAGATTGCCCTCATAGACAAAGTCATAACAAGGATCAGTAGTTGTCAGTGGAAGTGAGACAAATTCAGGCTTGTAGCAAGATGCAGTTTCCTAAATGGTTGTCTGTAACTTAATGTTATTTGAATGGGCTCTCTAGGAGTCTCATCCTGGAAAAATTATCCCATTCTCTGGGAAAATTGTGGTAGTATGTGTACAAGGAAGGTTAGAGAAGGTGATCATGGTAGTTCTTTATGTTTTTAGAGACTGTACCTCTCTGAAACTACCACCCAGCTATTTTCCATGCTTGGAGACTGTCAAAGCAGCTCTGGCAGAAGCTCTGCACAGCGGGCAGAGGCAACCTTATGGCCTGAAGCATCAGCTTTTCAAGATGGCATCTCTCTGTAGCGTGTCCTTTATCACCTGGAAAGAACTTAGCTAGGTGACAGTGATGAACCAGTGTCAGTTCATTATTTCTTTGCGACTGCTGCTTAAAGAAGAGGAAGCTGCAAGAAAAACAGTCTGAGCAACTTTTATTTTTTCTGTCTGAAGAGAGCCAACAAAGGCAGAGAGCTGTCTGTAAGCCTCCACAAAACAAGCATTTTCTGGAGCATCTGCCTCACATCGTAAAAGAAGTTGAGAGCCTTTCTCTTCCAAAATTCCTGTTTAAATGTTGAATGCCAGCACAAGGGAATATCATGATTAAATGTGACCCAGAGCAGCACAGGTATCACAGGTGGGGGCGGAATACTTCAAAAGCCAGTAGCACCATCATTCACTTTGCCAGAGAAATGGCTAAAATAGCCATTAGATAGAAGTCATGTGAATGAACCTGAATCCCGGAGAGGTGAATTCATGTTGATGGGAAAATAATATCCAGGGAAGTAGCTTGTGGCCCGTGTGGCATCATCACTGGGGAGACATTCTTCCTCTCAGAGACTATGAAACTTACTCGACTAATCTATATATCTTCATCGCATTTCAGTTCTGAACTGACTCCCATGTCTCACTGGTGCCCACTGTCATGATCTTTGATATTTTCATGTTTGCTGCCTCATTGCTGTTTGTTCCAGTCCTTCCTTGCTGCCTTTACAGGTGGTGGGAACATTCCCTGGGATGATAAGGATCTTGGTCAGCTTGTGCTCGGATTTGAGCTTGTACATTTTCTAGCTGCCTTTAGCAGTCTTGCATGTTGCTTGGTGTTTGAGGGCAGGGATTGTGTTGCTCGCAGATTATTGCCCACTGGATCCATAGGTGAATTAGAGAAAGCTACCAAACAGCTTAAGCGCATGGGAAAGTAATGAGCTATGTCTAAGGCAGTCAGGATCCTCTAGTTCGTATTGATTCTTCAGAGAACTCATCTGTCCCATTCACTTCCCTGGCCTGCTAACCCCTGCTTAAAAAAACACATAGCAAATTTTGTTTTTCTAGGGTTTTTTTTTTTCCTCTAGAGACATTCTTTTTTTTTTTATATCCCTTTAAGTCTCAGACAGCCTTTTTTTCCTTTTTTTTTTATATCCAAGTCTACTAACCAGAACTACTTGAGATGCAGTTTATGAGAGTCCATAGCCTATTTTTAAGAGGAAAATATGACTGTATAACTACTTTTTCTGAATTTATAATTTCTAATGGTTGGTAGTTCAAGGAAATTTTTGGTAACAGAGAATTGATATTATCTGGTTTATAAATATGCATGACCTATCACTTTTCTCCAATAATTAAGGGCTTCATTCCCACTAACTAATTTAAATAACCATCCTTTTGCTATTAGACTTATGAAAAATAACAAAGCAAGCACTGACTTTTTAGCATCAAATATCTTCTATTGATCATCTTGTATATTTGACGTGTAGAATCTGTTCTTAGTTCTCAACAAGTACTGTGCTGAGTCAGCACAATAATTGCTGTTGGTCTTTTCTGGTCAATTTATTTTGTGTCCATAGACCAGAAACATTTTTCTCCAATGCAGAGATAACTCTGCTAGTTTCGACACAAAGCTGTTGTCTTTGGCTCTGACTAGCCAAGTCTGTTGTGGATTAGCCTGCAGAACAGGAGCTATTGTGCATATGCAAAGCAATAGACTGGTAGTAATGATAGCAGGGAGGCAAGTATAACTGTGTCTTGTCTAGACCAATACGGCAACTCCTAAAATCTCTTACTTGCAAATGAGACTGATACTTAAAAATCACTTCTCACTTTACTCAGGCAGTGATTTTGCTGTCATAAAACTCACTAGTAGGTGTTTTAAAATTTAGGTTAGACATTATTTCTAATGTCCACATTACATTAAGATAATTGAGAGATTGCTTCATGTCCCAATTCGATACTGTGTTTGTAGAAATGGTTATAGTTAAGCTCATGTTTAGTTCTTGCTAAGAATGGGCCAGAGGTTGAGCACCTTGACTAAATGTGATTGAAAGTGGTTTTATGAGAAAATGTCATCTACCAAAGAGGTAGAAGTGTCTGATGTAGCCCAGAGGTTCATTACTAGAATGTTACTGTGGTAATCTTGGGGGATGTTATGCCCTCCTGTAGCACTGTGAATAGTCAAGGTCCTTACAGTAAGGCATTTTTACTTATAATTGTAAATATAAGATACATACTTTATATATTTCATAAAGCAGGTGCTTTATAAATACCTGTTAAAAGAGATGCTTTAAGTATTTTACCTTTCTCCACATAGATTGGCTTCTGCTTTCTGGGTTATCAGGCATGTCTGCATCACAGTAAGAAGCAAAGGTGCCTCTCAACTTCAGCGAACACTGTTCCCCTTCCATCTGAGGAACAGTTGGCCACCCAAACCCTTTAAAACCTAGATGCTGTCTCTTCTTAACTGTGTTTTATTTGATGTCTGTTACCAGTGCATGCAGAGGAACAGTCATAGGTGTGAGAAGTGTAGACAGCTGGTTAGTTATTTGCAGATGTCTTAGAGATTTTTATCAACCAGTCAATTGTACTTCCTAGGTGAGCTAGAGAAGTTAATGTAATTTAGAATAGCCACACAGCATTTCTTGCTAATCAGGGAGTTGCCTAATTTGGAAATGCATACATATCAAAAGCCTATCAGATACACAGCAGCTCCATACCTTACGCCCACTCCAGTTTGGGAGTAATTATTGTGACATTTTGCAGATCTGATTCCAGTAGATGAAATTTTGCATCCTCCCTGGTGGCCTTATCAGTCTGTCCACTTCACTTGGCTTTGAGAAATTCAGGAGAGGTTTTCCTGATGTTCCCAATGGTACGTATCAATTTTGAACAGAACTTTCAGCCAACTGGACAGTTGTTGGGGATATGTTGAGAGGAAGAGAAACTGTAACCAAGGAGGAGGGAAGTGTAAAATTAACAGATATTCCTCCATTAGACATTACTAACAAATTAACTGCCAAATTTAGTTAGAAATCTGCCTGGAAATAATACAATACTTATTTTTAATTACCTTTAAGTATGTAAGCGTGCCCCATGACAACTGTGTTAAAATCGCAGTAAGACTTGCCAGACCAGCCAAATGTTAATGTATAATATGCAAATATTAATGAATACCTGAGGTGACTCAGTAGTGTCTTCAGTGCTCTGCAAATCTGTATTTGTCAGCACAAGCCTCAGAGATCCTCCATAATCTCAGTGTGAATGGACAACAGTGGGAGTGGAGGTGATTACTATCTATTTGTGGGTGCTGTGGTTTTCACAGGCCTGGGCCTTAGTTTGCCTTCTCCTGTGTCTCCTTGTTTAATAAATAAGAATTGGAATCCATCCATCAGATAATTATTGCAGGTTTGATTAATTTGAAAATAAACCTTATGTGCATGCTGTTACCCAACAGTTGTGTCCACCTGGTGGCAAGAGTTTCAGGATCTGAAAATGCATGAGGTCTTTATTCAAGTGCACAATATTCAGTCAGCTGTGGGAAAAAAAAAAACAAACACCACAAACCCAGAATTTAATTTTTGTTTTCCATCTTTAATAATGACAGTGTCGCTATCACTGAAAGGGATCATATACACAGCATTTAAGCACTCTCAGGCTATAGCAATGAAAAGATTGTACCTTTTTCTTGTGGAAAGATGCTATGCTGCGCAGACTTGGCGTCATGGAAACTGAAAGGATGTACGAAGTTTTAAATAGGCAGATGAATCCACTTCTCTAGCTACTTTGAAGAAGCACACAAATGACTTGGCTGGAAAAGTCACAAGAAGTTCACAGGAAAAAAAATTCTCCCGCACCAATACGATAGTCTCCATAGTTCTTACATGGGGTGTTGGGATTATATTGGGCTTTAAATTGACTTTTCACAGGCCATATTTTCTTTATGCAGACTGCTTTCAGGCCAGCTCAGACGCTGATTTCTGAACTTTCACATTAGCCACCATTACTTTGAGCCTCCCCAGTCCCCGCTTCATTTATTTATTTTTTAAAATGTTATTAAGAGAAAAACACATAACCATCCTGTAGAATTCCAACCCCCAAATCTTTCCTTTAGAAAAAGCTTTTTAGGTTTGCTGATTAGCAGCAATGTACTTACCTGTGCTGTTAATTTGTAAGCTTTACTTCTGAAATCCTACCCCTGCTGAAGCCAAAACTTCCAAAGGATTTAATTGCCAAGTAGTTAAAGCAAGAAAATAAATACCTGAATCATTATGTATCTTCTGCTTCCCCCATAGTATTTAACAAATAGTTGTCAAGTACAGAAAAGCCCCATTTGTCGCAACCCAACAGAAATAATACCGGTCTTTCACCGTCAGTCTTGGTGAAGTATTAACAGGCTGCATTTCATAGGAATTGCACACGTCTATCAAAGTCAAGTAGCACAACAGACAGCACCAGGGCTTCAATAAGGTCATTTTGTAATTGAAGAAAATTATGGGACTGTGAGTGCCTTGAAGCTGTATTAACTTGCATGAGCTCTCCAGCGCATTTAATAAAAGGTCCGCCTGGCCTCAGGTGATTGTATAAATTATGTAGCCATTGTTACATTAATGATATAGGTAGAAGTTAATTTTCTTACCTTTTGAAGTGCTTGAGGATAGTAGGTCATGTCATATGAGTATTCCTGACAGTGGGCTTCAAAACAAAATTTTCTGAAATATACTGACAGCTAATATTTTGTTCTTGCAAGGCTTACGACTTTTGTGTGAAATGAAAGGAGCCAGGGCAGTGTGGTGGTGTTAGAGCTGCGTTGCAGGAGGAAGCTGAAAAGCTTAGTTTGCAAGATGCGTGTGCCTGTTAGCTCATCTCCAAGAGCAGGAAGCAGCCAGGCTCACAAGAGCTGCAAGAAATGTTGCTCCCTGGTAAAAGTCATACTTGGGATAACAGCTTCTAAATGTCCAGCGGCTATTGGCTGGACCCACTGCAAAAGGACCGGCTCTGTATTTGGAGGGTGAGAGCAGTGTGGTCATCACACCTTTCTTCGGAGGGGGAATGCTTCAGTGATGGTTGTTAGGAGAATGCTCAAAATTAGTATTTGAAATCTCCAGTGAAGGAGTGGAATCTACGTTTTATACCATCCATCCACATACCAGATAAACACGGATGGTTGTCACAGAAATAGTTAGACAAACAAAGTCTATCCACATTAAGCCTGGCAGAGGTCATTCCTTACCTGTTTCCAGTCTGACCAAGGTAAGGATGGCATTTAGTATGCACTGAATTTGTTCCAGACAGAGGATTAGTTATTAGGTCTTGAAATATGTGGCTGGTTGGTGAAGTTGTTTTATTTTTTCTTAATTTTCCTGGAAATACCATTCAGCTGAAGAGACCACAATGCAGGCAATACCGCATGGCAATTTCAGTGCCTTTGTTCTAACACGCATATTGTGTTTTGAGTGATGCTGATCTGTTTTGAGAGCTTCTGGTATTTTCAAAACCACTGCTATGTTAATCTCATTTGGCTCCTGTAACATGCTTCAGATCACTCTCTCTTCTCAGGGTCTGATGACAAAATATTGGATGGTGTGATTTGTACCGCAAATGGTTTATTTCCAGTTTTCAGTACACCTTCAGTTTGGAAATCTGTGACTGTTTAACCCCTTTGTAAGTCTTCAGCATGCCTTATTACGGTGAATTTCTTTGGTAATCAAAATGTTTGCTAATGAGAGACTGACTCCAGTTAGTGTAGGCATTGCTGTATCCTAAAGACACTTTCCCTTTTGATCTCCTTGATCCAAATTAATTGTAGAAGGCTAAATGCAGACAGAAATATCAAATGCACAGCTATGCTTAACAGAAATGTTACAATTTCATGAAAGTATCAGAAATCAATGGAGAGATCCAGATAGGTGATACAGCATAGAAATAACAGGGTAGCTGAAGTTCATGATTTAAGCTGGTAGTTCTGATCTGTTCCTACTTAAGCACTGAGTCATCCAAGGCATAAAAGCTAATTGAAGAGAGAGAATATAAGCCTTCATACAAGAACCAAGGTAAATACAATTACCCTCCTTTCATGTCCTCTCACATATGGCCAGCATTGGTCTCTGATGCAATCCAAAGAGCAGCAGGAATATTATCAGCAGAGGGAAATTTCCAATAGTTTTGACTAGTATTCCTCCCTGGGAGCTTATATGCATTTTGTTTGTTGTTGGATTTGAGGTTTTTTTGTGTGTTTCTTAAGGGGAGGGGAAACAGGCATGTAAAATAGCATGCAAATGTCTGAAACAGCATGATAGAGCATCTGAGTTGCATATTTAGGGGATAACTAGAAGTTCCAATTAAACTGAAGATTGGCGTAAAACAAACCTTGGAGTCAACTGTATAACTTAAATATGTCCCCTTCAGCTGCCTTATGTACTAAAATTTTTTAAATTTGGTGCAAGATTTAGTTTCTGAACATCTTAGATCTGAAGTGTTTCATATCAAATTCTTGTTTCAAGTCATTTAAAGAGTTATGAAATTCACATTCAATCTAAAACTCTAATTTGAAATTTCTGGCTCTGGTACATGTTCAGATAATCAGATTTCAGTAGGAGAATATGGCACTTACCTTATCTGTTGCAGATACATCCAGTATGGAAAACTCTTATAATCAGCAGGTACTATAAAGAGATCTGCACTGGTATTCATTTGAGTATTAAAAATAAGAAATCTAATTAGCAATGTACTGTGATATCAGCATTACGTTAAGTGCATTTGTTTTCATTGTCCTCAAAGCTTGCCTAATCCTCACAGAGAAATTATGAAAACCATATAATGAAGCTTATAACAACATCAGTCACAGCTGTACATAATGTACTGTGGGCAAAAACGTACTTTTCTGCGAAGCCTGCAAATACTGACAGGTAACTCTGACAAATGCTTTGGTTTAGAAATATAAGCACATACAGCACACTGAAGAGATCATTTCAGTAGAGCATCGTGAATTTGCCTGAGAAGTATGTGCTAAGAGGAATTTATTTCTGACTGAATAGTCAGAAGCAAAGTCTGTATTGCCATGTTCCTATAAAAGGAATAGTACAGAGGAAGGATTGTGCCTGCTTAAAACAGATTTGGAGCCATTTATGCACATAACTTCCATCTAGGCATCTAAATACCTTTTTTTTAGGAGTAGGTAGCATGAATCCTTTGCCTATAGATACAGGTGTGAGTGTATGTCTGTGTGTCCTTATTCACGCATGTGTATCTAAAAATAGTAACTTGCTCCAGGGAAATTGGCTACAGCAGATAACTTGTACCTCGTCTTGAACTCGCAGATGAACCAAGGCTTGTAGATATCTGATACAGTTATTTTGCCAATGAATGATCTATGTAGACATGAACAGCCCTATTTTGAGTCCGCATGGCATGGTGGTAGTACTCTTGCTGGTTGCTTTGGGGTTCACTTCAACTGCAGTTGTGTAGAACATGGGAAAAAATGAGGAAAATACAGCACTTTAAAATTTCCAGATGGTTTTAAAGAAGCCCCTTTTCTGTGTTCTTTTCTGGTTTGGGGGAGACCGAGGAGAGAGGGAGGAAGAAAAATTATGTCTCAGCCAGCAGTAGTCCTTAACCTTTCAGGTCTTAGAATGTAAATAGAATGTGTTATACACTTAACTCATAATGCTGTCCTGCAGCTTGTATATGCATAGGTGTAACAGAGTGGAGACAGGAATTTGTCTTCTCTTCATTAGCATTTCAGAGTACTAGAAGCAAGAGATTCCATCTGGAGATGAGTTTCTCATAGTTTCTGGGTACAAAAATGAAATAAATGTTGTTCCCATATTGTTCCAACTGCTTGATTAGAAATGAGTCAGAGAGTGGTCTCTGTGTTCTTTTCCATCTGGACATGTGTACTCCATGATAAGCTCAAATATGAAACTTAAAAATTCTGTTGAAGCTCCTCAGCTAAAATGGCAAGGTTGCTTGTAGGAAAACTAGAGATTAGTTTTACAGTCTTAGGCCCTCACGCTGAAAATACTCACGTGGGCAAGTACCTCATGCATGTAATGAACTTGCTTGATCTATTTATAGCTTTACTTAGTGTATGTTTGTACCCAGATGGTGCTCCTTAAATTTCACTGGGCTGTGCATATGAGCGGCGGCTCACACTGCACATCACAATGCAGGGCAAGAATCCAGGTAGCAAACAACTATACTTAGATGTTCACAATTAGTTAATATAATACTTACGACTTTTTTTTTTTTACTGGTGTCTCTCTGCAAGGAGGATCTGTAACTGATATAACTTGCAAAATTGCTTTCAATTACTTTTAAAGAATTGTGGATAATTTTCTTTACAAGGATAAATAAATAACATTTAAGAATGGAGAAACTGACAAAAAGGCTAGAGTAGCCAAATCTTACAGTGTGTCAGGAGCAGATTCCAACCTTCCAGAGCCCCCTTCTCTCAGTAGTAATAGATCATTCCCATCCGCTCAGCACCTTGCTTCTCCAAACTTGTTCTTTGCCAGTTTTGGTTCTCTGTGTTTACTCTTTCCATATGCTTGAACTCCCACCAAGGTTGGTTTGGATTTCTTTTACAATAAGACTCTGAAATTTTCCTCTGTGCTTAACTGAAGTCCATTTGTATTCACTTCTTCCATAAGCTATTCTTGCAATTCCATTTTAAAAACATGTTATCGTTTTAATATATATTCTGAAATTCTACTTCAGTCTACCAATTCATAGTTCTGTAAATCTCAGAAAAAACATAGCTGTGAAGGGGAAACATGATCCAGGCAATGAATGCTTACATTAAACTATAGTTGGAGCAAATGGATTTCCCTGTGCCCCTCCCCTCCTATTGAAGTAAAAATTTAATGTTAAACACAGAATTTAAATAATACACTTTCTTTGGACACCTCCAGCTGCTGAATGGTGTTTCATCTGCTGATATCCTGATACCTGTGAAAGGTATCTGGTACACATGAACACACCTAGGATGGCTAATTTTGAAACTTGCAGGGGCGGATATTATGCCTGTGTGTAAGGATGCCTGCAGCTGTCTTTGGGAGGGTTACAAATGAATGCTCACTATGAGTCCAGGCTAAAAGTATGGGGGTTTTTTTGTTTTGCTTTGTTTTCCTGTGCAGCGTCAGGAGGCTGGCTTCCTTTGTGCAGTTTGTTATTTTTAAAAGCATTCGAAAGTACAAATGTAATGATTTATTTGGGCACAATGATTGCAAAGTATTTTCTGTTACTCTTAACAGGATAAATTTACTAGATTGGGATTACATAAAAGGAACCCTAGGATTATTAGCATTACAAATCTGCTTCTTGATCTGAACTATTCAGCACATTGATTGAGTTCAAGGTGGTGAGTTTAATATATTTCTGTAACATGAATGAAACCCATCTCAGGTGCTAATACAGCCTCTTGTGCACTGCATATGACTTGACTCTAAGTAGCCAGATGCTATGAGGTGTTGATTGCCAGTTTTAAGCTAATGGTAACTTACTGGTTCTAATTTAGGAGGCACTAAAAGTTACAGGGAAGCAGTGAAGAAGGAAATACTGCCTCTTTAGTCATAGCACTCAGCAGTGGCTCTGTCTTTATTGTAATTCCTGTACATTTGCCATAAAACCTTTATTTTTTAGAAAAAGCTTTTTAACACTGTTCTGAATGGACAAAGTTGAAAACGTTCTTTAAAAAAAATCTGCAAGATCATTTTAATGAACTTTTAAATTTTTTCAAGACATTCATATGTATGTATGGGTTTTAGTACTGTTAGAAGTTTTGCATTAGTCTCCTCTGTCTTTCTTGCTCTTCTGTCCATGGCAGAGTCTGCTTTCTTGTGTTCATGAAGACACCAGGTAGGACATATTCCACAATTGTCTGTGGAACGGTGAGACAACAGGAGAGTTAATAACCCAGTGTATTTTTTTCAGAAGCATAGACATCTTAGCAGTTTGTCTCCATTCTCCCTTGCTCTCTTCCTTCCCTGTCTTTCTGCAACCTACTTGTTTCCCACTCCCATATTGCAGTTTTCTGCCCTTTTAGCTGTTCCAAAATGAGCTGGGCTTTAAAAAGGTTTTTAAACATTAAAAAAGAAAAGTCTGGTTTGTTTTTTAAATCATATCAAATCTGGCTTACCCTGCGGTCCCCTAGTACCATGTTCACCCAGGTGAACAGTAGGTGAGTGGTGGTCGTGCTGCAGCAGGAACAAGCAGCTCTTGGTGAGGAGGCCAGTAACTTTGTAAAATGGCTTTGTTCCCAAAGAAAGTGTGTGGTGGAACTGCATATGGATTATGTCTTGAGTTGAGCATCAAGTGCAGCTGTGTTTATTACACTGTCTGCAACATAGAGCAGTAGTGTGCAGGCAAAGCTCAAAAGCCCCTTAGCGGCTTCCTAATCTGAGGTCAGTCGTGAAAGGATTCCCCCCATTTCTGGATTCAACTTCCAGCTTAGAGGAAGGCCCTGTGCATACATCTGCTGTATATTCAAATGTCATTTGAAGCCTTTTGGGCTACAGAAAAACAGCTGATAGCTTTGTTAGAGGAACGAGGGTCTGGAATTAGTGTAAATAACTTACATGTCATGTGTGGGTGTTGGACTCTCCATATAATGTGTATGCCCCAGCTTCCCAGCCTCAGACTGCTGACATGGTCCTCCCCTGCCATGCATCCTTAGGCTGTTCATGTTGGGTTCTTCTGACAGCACTTCTGTCGCACCAGCTGCAGCTTCCGGCTCCCCAGATCTTGGCATGCCCTGTGGTTTGGCTGGCTTGATGATATTCCCTGTTCCAGCAGAGCCGTGTCTTCCTGTGGAACGTCTATCATATCTTTGATGACCTCCTGTCCCATTAGCAGTACATCCTCACTCTGCCTCTTTCCTTTCTATTCCGACTGTGATTTCCAAGTCATGTCACATGCCACACTGTTACAGGGCATGTGTTTGCTCTTTCTTAGCTATGTGCTTGGCTGATTGTGCTTAATCAATGCTTTTACTCTAAGGGTGGTCTCTAATCTTCTTGCAGGGTTTCAGTAGCTACAGCTTATTGCAACAGCTGTAATATTGTGACATGTAGTAGAACTAAATGCAGAATGTGTGTCTTTCTATACAAAACATTTTAAAGGGCAGGAGGAGATCTTCAAAGAAAGGTAGCTGAGGTTAGGGAAAACAGTTACTTATGCTGGAAAATCTGGGAATGCATCTCAGGTAAATCTGCCTGTGGCGGCTTGTTGGTGGTGGTGATGTTAATAACTCCCAATAGCATTTACAAATAGTGTTCATGCTCATTCTTCACATGATATGGCTGCATGGCTGTTCATCTGCTATCCATACCCCAGTCAGATGTGGAGGAGCTATAAGCAAGCTGTATAGCAAGTGCAATTCTTTCCAAATTAGCTTTTCTGATCAAGGCTAAAAGTTGCATCTTTCTACGCATCTTCCTTCTGCCCTTTATGACTTCAGTGAAAAATCAGAAACAGTTTTCTTCAACATTTCTTTTGTGCACATAACAACTTACTTTCTCCTTGTAGCTTCAGGGAACCGTTATGTTTTTCTGCTCCACCCTCCTATAGTCACCAGCCTCTGTAGATCATCAGATGCTCTTCAGACCTACCAGAAGTTCTCTTAATAGATAACAGAAACTGAACATAGCAAATCATGTCAGGATTGTGAAAAGCTGTCTGAAACTCTAAGTCCAGGTCAGTCCTGACCTGGAGTTGTTGGCTGTCTCTTCTGCATAGACTGAACTGTTACAGGTATAGTTCAGTCTGTCTTTAAAATCAGTGTAGACCTTATTTTATGGAGGTGTATCTGATCAGTCTAGTACATGAGTACCCAACTGCACATCTCTTGCTAATGGCAATGAATTATCTGATTAAATTTGTGTCTGTATCACACTGTCTAGACAGAGGACAGCATCTTCTCCTAATCGTTCTCAACATCTTTGTGTTTTCTTGTAAGTTAACAGAACTGATATTAAATAATTGCAAACAAATAGAAAATCTAGTTCTAAGGCAGTTATCCAACTTTGAATAAGACTTGGTGAATAAACTTATCTTTGGTTAAGATTCTGGACAGTTTCAAATGCACTTTAAATTATTAAAATCCTTTTATAGACTGTATTTAGTTCTGTGCTGTCGCCCTGTCACCAATGTATTATTAATTCATTAACATGATTTTCTCTGTGATTTTGTTAGCAGGCTTGGCAAAGATGAAATCTGTAGCAATTGAAAAGGGGAGATAAAAAGTTAAAGTATTCACTGACCACAGTAAAGAGTGGAAAAGCGTGTTTCTCAGCAAATGAAAAGGTTTTTATTTTACTTTGCAGATGGGAGATGTAATACGCTAAAAAAGCATCTTAATATGCTTCCACATCTTATTTGAATAGGCAGCAAGCAAAGCAGAAGATCTGTATAGCATCAGAGTACTTGGCCTCAGTATTGTATAAACATAGTTGGGTTTTTTGGGTTTTTTATGTTGTTGTTTTGGTTGTTTTTGCTGTTTTGCTCTCCCACAGAGTTCAATACATTCTTTATATTTAAAATATGTGCTCGCATTGCATTTGAGATGGGGGTTTTGTGTATTAGGAAAATTTACCAAAACGTCTGTCATAGACAGCAGAGAATAGCAGCTACCTTCTTAAATATTGCTTTTAAAATATCACATGTTACAGAGCAGGTACAGATTAAGAGAGAAATATTTTGCCTCTTAAGTCAGTAAGGATGGATGAGGGGTTAAAAAGCTGGTACTGGATTCTAGTATCAGTACAGGCTTATTGTCAGGCTGTTCATCACCAGCTGGAAAGCAGTGTTAGTAAAAACATCTGTTATCATAAAATCTTGTTAAGAAGCTCATACTCAGGCTGCGATTGTTATATCTTAATGCAAGAAGAATGCAATCTTTGTTTTTGGCTCTGAAGAAAAATAATTAGTTACCACATTAAAAGACAAGAGGACAGCATAATTAAATGGAATTGTGTGATCTTATTCAGCTTCTGCTTCCAGTATCGGTTTTCTAAGTGCCATATGTACCAAAGGTATTACGTACAGTGCTAGCAGCGCTGGGGGCTACTTGGAGGGGAGCAGTTTATGGTTCCAGGCAGTTGCTTATTTTTTGTTTAAACTTAAATCATTAGTACAGTTGACTGTCCAATACATACCTCAGCTCAGTAAGGCTACCTGTGGCACAGCAGACTTTGAGCATTGAAATAGTGCCACCTGAAGCAGAGACAACTGGTTTCTAAGGTTGGGCTTATGGTCAAGTAGTCGGTTCTATCAGGGCCCATGACAAGGAGCCTTCTGAAGGAGGCTAATAACAAATTTCCAGGCTTCCTTATTGTGTAGCACATTGTCTCAAAATTACATGTGCTGTGCCATCATTTCACACAGTTTCATTGACTCATCAGAGGCTCGTTGCCAACATTGTAGTTCATCAGTTACTGCCAGGAGAACAATCTCGTGAAAAGGCAGGCGTGCATGTTATGGAGCTATTCAGAGCTCCAAACAGGATGAGCGCTCAGAAAGAGGAAATAGAAATAGAAATGACAAAAAGCTACAGATGTTTGGAGAGTCAGAAGAGTAATGCAGGAGATGCCAAAGAAAGAACAGATAACAGCAAAAATAAGTAGAAGAGAAATACAGGAGTGTGGGATATGGTAGAAATCCTTATGAAGGAAAAAGGTTTGAAATATTCATCAAGATAGGAATCATCACCAGACCATGACTGGATTATGGCATTTCCCAAGGTCTTTTCTGTTTCTCCACAGTTTGGTGATTTGATTAGATTTGATAAGGTGATTTTGCTTCTGTTTGTACTAATTTTCCCAGCTGAATGCTTGTGAGCTAGCAAAAATATCATAGGTTTATAGCCTTATATAGGATTATCTTATTGTAATGTTTGATAACATTACTTAGAAAAGGAAAGTTGATGGTCTAGAGTATTTGAAATGTAATTTTCAAAAGTATTTTAAAGTGGGGGTTTTTAATCAGTATTCTGAAAAGAAGTACATGTTCTTCCCTAGATCTGTGGAATTAAGTTCTGCTCTGCACATGCAGATGTAACACTAATATAATGAATATACAGCAACAAATCTGGGCCAAGGTTTGTCCCGCAAGTCAGCGTAAGGTATGGTCACGTAGAAGAGAGGTGTGTTTGTAACCCCTGAGGCCAAGCAGTGTTATTCTGTACTGGTGATAACAGCAGTGAGT
Source organism: Phalacrocorax aristotelis (assembly GCF_949628215.1). Lineage (NCBI taxonomy): Eukaryota > Metazoa > Chordata > Aves > Suliformes > Phalacrocoracidae > Phalacrocorax > Phalacrocorax aristotelis. Next base: position 20,164,297 of record NC_134279.1, read on the forward strand.
GCTCAAGAGCATCAGCAGTACCTACATCAGCAGCAAGACTGTACTCCCGGCCTCTCCTACTCTTTGCTAATGCACAGTAATGCCCGCTCCCCGTCTCTTCAGTGTTACTGTTATTTGTGCTAGCTGGAGTAAAGCATGGCAAGTAGGCAGCTTCGTGTCGCTATCTAGGCGCACTTCTAGGCAAACTTTGTGGCTTGCGCGGTTGGGAAGTGGCAAAAGGAGGCCATTGCAGCAGCCAAGGAGTGCCAGAGAGCACAGGTATCTGTTAGCCATACTGCTTTTTTCCCCTATCTTCACGTTGTTACTCCACCCTATGAAAAGGTCCTTCAGGTTGTGACTTAACCCTGAGCAAGGCAAAGCACAAATAATGCAACAACTATCTGCATCGTGGATCCTGTTGTTAGTATTTTTCTTTCTGTCCTGTCTGTACTTTTCATGCCAGTTAGAGAACCCTCTCAAGCGCTCACTGAAGCCTTCACTGAGGCTGTGAATAGGTCCTCCGATGCAGAAACCTTTGGAAGGTCTGCGTTGTCCTCAGTAAGGAAGAAAATGCTGCAAGTTGCATTTCCACAAAGCCAAAGCAGAATCCTAAACAGCAGCCTCCTCAGATTATTTGCTGTCTTCTCTATGCAAAATACCAGTGTAGGCCAATCACAAGCTCCTCGTTTTCTGCAGTGCTTGTGAATATAACATTGTACATTTGTTAATAAGAAGAAAATTAGTTTGAATTTCCCTGTGAAATATGAAAAGAAGGTAATCGCACAGTACTTCAGAAATAGAGGGCTCTGAGATGTGTTCTAATGTTACGTCTGTCAGCCTCTCTATACATGCAAATGTCATACTGTTAGAATTTAATAGGGTGAAATAGGTTTTCATTTTAAATGAACAGGAACTCCAGTTATAACCTCTTACAATTCCAGTTACTGTACTCTGGGTGAGTGTGTTTAACAGCAATTCAGTGTATGGCACAAAAAAGTCCTTTGCATGTTGGCTGAAATTACAGTGCTGGTTACAACATCACACTGTCCATACAATAGGGTAGAAAAGGCACTTCCATTAATTCCCCTGTATTTGGCTTTTGTAACTTTTTAATGTGGCTTTTAAACTTCAAGTTGTCACTCTTATTCTTAATCCAGAAGTCAATTTCTCTTGATAATTGGTGAAAGTACCACCTGGCTAATTTAGAACTCTCCTGGTTATTAAAAATGGAGGATTATGATTAGCTAAAGAATAAATAGTCTTGTTCTGTGCTTTAACATTCCTGAAATATGCAAGATTAGAGCACTTAATATCATGAAAGAATTGTGATACCTGTAATTGTAAGCATAAAATTTTAGTTGGCATTTTTATTGTATTTCTGAGGGCAATTGCTCTGCTAAAAATTACTCCATTTTACTTTTCAAAGAGACCCTCTATTGTGCAAAGTAGCTTTGGGGCAATATCTTCTTCTACTAAAGACATCTTCCCTGTATATAGTCAAATTAATTCATGCTTATGGTAGTTTCCTGTAAGGTTTTGAAAAGTTAACATAGCAGATAATTGTCTGTCAGTAACAAGTTTACTCATGGCTGCCTGTACGCTGAAGCCTGTGTCTATTATTGTGGTGGTGAACGGTTGTCCTTTGAAGCCCCACGTGATGACTGGAGAATACTGAAGATATACCAAGACTTAGCAGCCAGAACAAAGCTGAACTCATTCATTTGCTTATTTACTAAATGTGAGATAATTTTACTTGAAAAGCAAGTTATTGAAAAGAACTAGTTAAAACTTCATGTATTTCCTTTCTCTGAAATTCCTTGCGGATCAGAACTGCCTGTAAAAAATAGTCTGTTACTGCAATCTGAAATGTTAGTGTTAGCATTAGTATATATTTCTGTTGTAACAGCCAAAGAAAGCAATTTGCTTAGAAAACCCATCTGCCTACTATGGGCTTGTCACTTGTATAGCCTGGCGGCCTTGGTGTGTTTGTGTAGGTCTGTGGTTGGTTTGCGGAGAGAAAATATATAATATCAACACTCTTTATTACATATATATCTATTTCATGATCCACTAACTTTTTTTAAAAAATGAAAAGCAATACCTATAAAATAATAGATAACTATAATAGATTAAAGTATGTAAGATTATTACTTATCAAACACTTCATCAAATTCAGGCCTGAAAAAATAATCCATATCTGGGCTCTGTGATAAAAATAACAGGGGGATATATTTTGGTCACGAACTAAAATGAAATTCAGCAGTCTGTCAACACTGTTGATCTATTTCTGAATGCCATTTAATCTGGTAATGAAAGCTTCGGTATCTTCTTTGGTTTTTTTTCCCCCTCCATGCTTAACTGGAACAATCTTTCCAGGTGCTAAGCACCTGTGACTCCAAATCAAACTGTAAGTGCCTTGTCTAGCATAAATTGAGAATTCTGCTGTAATCAGAAATACTCTTCAACAAGTCTCTTTTATTGCAGAGATGACCGTCTGCCCTTGTAAGCTCTTGACAGTGCTATTTTAGGATGGTTTCACTAGTTAGCTCTGGAATGATCGGAACACATCTTAACAGCAACAAAAAATCTGATCTAAAACAAGTGCACTTAACTCCAGCTCTGTCATGCTGGTAGACAATTCAACATCATATTATATTTGCTTCAGAGGAAAAAACTTAGGAGGAAATAATCTGAGCGAACAGCGGAAGTGGCATTTTAAGGCATGCTCGCAGACTTTAATTCCAGATTAAGCTTTACTGTCTGAATGCCAGTGCACTCACTTCCTTGCCATAAAAAGATCCTGTCTATCCCTTCACTTTGGTTGATTGCTGGAATGTAGAGAAAATGCTTCCTGATGGAGTGAGATACAAAATGAAGTGCTGTAGATCAGTGCAGTCAGAATTTGGGGTGCATGGTGACTTCTGTCTCTGAGAAATTATCCTGTTAGGCATTTAAATGGAGCTTGGCGCAGAAAGGTTGCGTTTCAGTTTTGTTTATTCAGTGGCAATATTCATTTTATTGATAGAGAAATCTGTTTGGGGGCAGGGTATGCTTTTCACAAAATGAGTGTTTAACTCCTCCCACCGTAATCAGTGCTTGGCTTGACTGTGTTGTGCTCACATCCAGTCTAAAACTACCCGGAAAAATGCAAGTGGAGTTGAGGACAGAAACTTCTGCAGATCTACCCTCCTCCTTCTACCTCCATCTGGGCCTCTCCAGTTAAGAAATGAACACACTTGGAGAATTTGAACAAGGAATAGCAAAGTAAGAGCCAATCAGATGCAGAATGTGTCACAGAAAGTAACAGATGCTGTCTTTTAGGAACAGCTAAAATATAGCGAGTTATCTCAGCACAGATAGCTTCAGGAGGAAAAAAAAAATCCCCAAACCTGTATTGTATACTTTAGGACATGAATATGAGTGCTTTTTCTAGTTGTGCAGTAGGTTTTTGTACATGCCATTCCTCACCAACTCCCATTGAAGCAGGAACTTGAATCTCCTACAGAGAGTGGGGAGAGTCAGATAGGGCATGCTGTTTGGCATGGATGCTGCAGTGCTCTTCAGTGATCACTTAGAAGGGGGCACGCAGCACAGCCTCTCACCACAGGTGACGAAGTGGCACATTTTGGGGGCTGAATCTGTTTATGTTCATAATCGGTGCTATTTTTGATCAGTGATGAACTGAATCATCAGGAATACTTTATTTTGCTGAACTGCTCTGTCCTATGGGACAGAAACCTAGTAATGAGGTATTTGGCTTAGTTCTGTTTTGCTGTGGCCAAGTTCAGGTTAAAAGTTTGGCGGTTTTCTCCATGCACGTCCTTTTGCATACGTGTAAATCTGCATTTGCTTGCTTTAACCACATTGAGCCGTTTTAAGTTTGTTCTGTTGCATAACACTGCTCCAGATTGGGTCAGTTTTAATGAGAAGACTGACATTATTATGCATACTCTAATTTGATACGAAAAGTTGCAAAGAGTTAACAGATATGCCCTTCAGTGATTTAACTTTGGCTGCATGCATGGTCTTTTCTGAGAGTTGCTGAGCACTTGCAGTTCTGGCTTTTTTCCTTTAGTGGAAACAGTGGCTACTTGGGGCCTTTGAAAAGCATGTCACAAATCTACTCGAAATAGCCGTGATCCTTAGAAGCCCATTTCTTGGCATAATTCAGAACTATTAACAAAGTAAAAGTGATGATCTCTGTGCAAATGCTCCAGTGTAAAATTATGGGTGTAGTTTCGGGTGTTTCCACAGTCAGAATTATTTTGACCCTGAAATATGCTATAGCACATCCCCAGGCTGCCTTCTCCCAGAAAGTATCATCTTAAGTTTAATAATATCAAACCTTGAGCAACAAAAGCATTTTAAACTTGAAGTTTTCCTAGCTAGTCCTTTGCACCATTTGGATTGAATGTCTCCTTTTTCCCATCCCCGAGCATATTTTCCTTAGCACTGCTAGATAATGATACCTTCAGTGATTCAGGCCTATTAAGGAGGTTATTACGGCAGTGGAATAATTTTCAGCTGAACTTACTCAGAGGCAAATACAAATACCTATAAATAAGCAAAATTCCCTTTCTTGATCTGTCATTGCAGAGGCATCTAAAAGCCAAAGACAGAAAAAAAGAGTGGATGATAGCAGACAAATTATGCTTTTGTTTACTCAAATTTAAGAGATACTGCTCCACAGAAGATTGAAAATTAAAAAAAAAAAAAAGGGGGGGGGGGGGCGGGAGTGCAGTTAACAGGAGACCAGAATGGGGGTGGACAGTTGGAAGATGAACTTGACAAGGTGCATGTCATTGTTGGAAGAGTTTCTGTAAATCACCAAGTTATGGACTCTTTCTGTCTTTGGATTGTCCCTTTTCTTTAACGTTGACCAGATAGCTTTTAGCAGGTCCAAGGAATGTGCAGTGCTTATTCTTTCTGAGTGAGTTGTTATTTAAGACGCAACAAGGCTCCTTAGTATGGAAGCCTAGGTACCAAGAACACTTGTTACATCGTAGCGGTCGTAATGAATTGACCAGCATTTCCTTCAGGGTGGAGTGAACACCAAATGCTTCCCAATACTTATTGATCTGGTTCTGGAGAGTTTCCAGTGCAATAGCTTTGTCCCATTTTCAGCATACTTTCTGTTGCATACTGACTATTTGAGTGACATGTAAAGTGCCTAAGTGACTGCAAGCCCCAGCAGGATAAAATTAAAACCTTGTAAGACTGAGCTCCCCCATGAGATATCCTGTACTTTGAAATGGTAAGGGTGAATCTGGAAAAGATTTTTGACAGGACAGGACACAGATGAGACCAGAACTTGGCCAATAGATGTACAATATATTGATGGTCAGGATAAATGTCTTGGGTGTATTAAGAATCTGTTTTTATAACACCCTTTAAACAGGGTTAAAGTGGAAAAATAGGCAGATAGAGGTAAAGGATCTAGCCTTCTCGAAGACATGCTACCAGGTTTTATCTGGTGGGTAATTTGCCTAGTGATAGTGATGGATCCTTCATACCCATTCATTTTGCACTCTGGTAATTCCTCTGAAAAGTTTGGGCAGTATAGCAGTAGCCTCCAGTCAGTAGCTCACAGAGCACCAAAAACCAGGGAGATGTGGACTCCAGAGAGCCCATATTCCCTGTTTGGAGTTGTACTCCGCATATGCCCCAGTTGCCAGGGATGAGTGTACAGTTGCCAGTGGTGACGACTGGGAGGTAAATCAGAGAGATACTTTTATTTATTAAGACTTAAGTTTAAAAAAAAAAGTCACTCCGTTATTTGTATTATTGGGAAATACGCTGCATACAGATCAGTCAGAAGACCGAAGTGCTGCTTTTGCTCATAGGAACTAAGTACTTCAGGAGGATGCACAAGGTAAACAAGATTTCAGGCTGTAGGTTTAGGAACCACACAGATTTGCAGTCCAAAAATCCAACTTGCTTGATGTTGTTAAAGTGGGATCTGTCATACTGGACCTCTGTTTTCATGTCAGAGCTCCACAAAGCTTCTGATACAATCAGGACTCTCTCCTAGCAGGTCGTAAGGTGAAACTGGGACAACACGCTCAAATACTGGCTGTGGTTTGTCTCTGTGTCTGTGCTGTGATTTCAATGCAGTTGGGAAACATTTGAATTTCATTGTCTGTTCAGCATTTGAGAAGTATAGTTACTGGAACGTTTCATTAACCACCCCTTAAAAACCTTTTCTTCAGCCTTCTCTTTTCCTGTTCCAAAAGCAGATAAAATATTCTTAACCACAGATGGCTTTTAAATTCTTACGAAGGTGTATTTGGTCAAAGATGTTGCATTTCCCTCAGAAAAGCATTTTCTTTGGGTGAAGGTTTAATCTGAGTTGATGGCATTAAACAGAGATTATTTAGTACTGCTTAATGAGCAAAGATTGATTAGTCAGGTATGAAGGCCCAGTGTCCTCCTTTCTCTGAAAGCCTATTTCAGATCAAATTCCTCAGTTCAATGTAAAAGATGATTTGATCAGCTTGTAGTGAGCTGTAGCTAAATTGTACGTAATGAGACGGAGTTGTGTGATGGAGCATCTGTATGTGTGTACGAGTGAGAGGGGAAGGAGGGAGGGATTTTAGCTTGTTTAGAAAATAAAATGCATCGTTAATCTAAATATGACAGTAGCATAAGCTGTGAGAACTGTCTTCCAAACAGCATGCCATGAGGCTGCTTTGTTTGCTGCTCTCTGCCAGCTGCAGTCACGTTTTTGCCTAACTGCTGGTTTGTTTCCTGGCGCTTGGATGGACCAACCGCTGCCTGTGCCAGAAAAAAAGCGTTGTGGGGAAAGACTGTCTGAAAAATATCCACTGAAAGAATAATCTGCTCGGATGCAGTGTAGTGGGAATAAAGGGGCAGAGAAGAAAGGTGCCAGTTCGTCATCGTTCCCAGCTGAATCTGAACACCATGGAGAGTCTTCATGCCCTCTGCCTGGAGTCTTAGAGATGTGCATGTTCAGTAGTGATGGGCAAAGTTAGTGGAAGGAAAGGATTGTATAAGAACAATCTGACTGCAAAAGCTGGTTTTGTTTCATTTTTATTCTTGTTGGGAGTAACCTTTAGAACAATCACCTTTCTATTTTGCTTCCCTTCTTCAGAAGCTAGGTAAAAATGAAAAATGTAGTTACAGGACAGAATATAAATAACTAATAATTTCATGTGTTTGTCACCATACTGTTTTGCATACATGGTATTTTTCTCCCTTCCCTGAATAGACGGTTTTCCTTTGAATGCTCTGCACGTTTGTGGTTTGGGGGGTATTTTGGGTTTTTTTTTGTTTTTTTTTTTTAAATAACAAACAGGTCATGGGTGAGAGAGTGCAAAAGCTAACAAATAAAGCAAACAGCAATTATGCATAAGAAATGGATGGAGAAATATACATAAATGTACAGGAACTTTTTAAATAAACTGAATATAAATACAGTGGAAGCAGAAGAGGCTGAACTTCTGCCAGGAGGATAATTATATAATTGATGTGCTTGTCTATGAGACTGCTTCTTCTGTGATTTGATTTATAGCTCCACTGATGAGGTGGGTCTCAGTCCCAGAATTTGGTCTCCACTTCCATGTGTAAGCCTTAGATATACTTAGACAGCTCTATGAGGAATATGCCTGCAGCCTTTGGAAATGAAACGCAGCTCTTCTAAGTAACACTCGCTGTGTCTTGCTGGCTTCTGGGCCACACTATTTGCCACTTCCCAGTCAGGGGAAGATGGCAGCGGGAGTTGGTACAAACAGAAAATTAGAGGCATCTTGTGCACACAGCGATTTGTGTCTCCTTTCCAACAGGAGTCATGTTTATTTACATGTATTTTCCTGAATGCTTTTGTAACTGGTTCTTATTCAGCCTCCTTCACAAATTAATCATAGTCTTCATCTCTTGCTTAAGCAGAAACTGATCTCATGGGCAGATTGATTGTGCTGCTGAAGTCCGTGAAGGTCAGAAAAAAGGATGAGGTTCATAGGTGTGTGACTGGAAGAATCGAGTTGTTTTGCTGTTGTGCCACACCAAAGTACTGGTGTTTTGAAAATTAGTTGAGTCTAAGCTGAACAGTGCACTACCAATGAGATGACTGTGGTTGAAAATCAGTTTTACTGTTCTGCTTCATTTGAAGATTATCAGATATCTTTGTTTTTCTTGCTGTCTTAGAATTCTGCTATCTGAATTCTTTTCGTGTCTTTTTGCTTTCTTTGTAATTTTGTTCCCTCCTTGTGCATGTGCACACATGTGTGCATAGACACGTCACAGAAGAATGTTGAGAAATTTCCAAGGTCCAGAGCTCCATCGTTTTCTTTCATAGAGGAAGGAAGACAAGACACTCCTCAGGATTTCTGTTTCCTCCTCTGCCTGTATTTCCATCTTGCCATTTCTTGTCCCAGACAAGAATCCCCCAAGCAGTATTTCTTTGCTCACAGTTACTACTACCTTGGAAGACGTTAGTATTGCAGCAGCCTGCTGGTGAGGGGAAACTGTCTCTCGGACCCCCATTCAGTGAGCAGTGTGCCTCCGCCATGGTCCCAGGGCTTATCACCAACAGACGCATTTTGATGAGCATTTTTTCTGTAGTTCTGAAGAGGAGGATAATTATTAACTAATAGCAAGACTCCAGCATATTCCTGTTTCCTAGCATTCTGTTTCTTCAATCCCTCTATATTTGTGTGCTAACTTATGTTCTTGAGTGACAATTAGGAGCCTTCAAATCTGGAAATGCTCCATTTCAATAGGTAAGTTTAAAATAATTAAAAGTGTTTTGCAGGTGGTATGCTTTAGGCAAAAGCATGAAGGAGAATAGTTTAAAGATACAGACCAGAAGTTCCAGATGTGTATCCTAGAGTTATGCATGATTGTGCAATATGTACCTGAGAAAGATTCCAATGAGAAGGGACAGCATCTGTTCGCTGAACCAAAAGGACCTGCTTTTCTGCTCTGCCAGGCTTTGCTTTGCCACTTACGCATCAAAGCTGGCATTTAAACCTTTACTGGAGGTATGATTCCTTAGTTTTGAAAAGACACAGGTGAAAAACCATTGAAAAAACAGGTGATAAAACATTAAAAGGGCATTGTACTGCCAGAAAACATTGGTTATGTGCCTGCAGCCTCAGCTAGGAAGCATGCCATCAGGGTCACTTAAGTGTTACCTGACTCTGGGAGTGGGATTTTGTCACTGAAACAGAGATTTCTAGTACCCTTGTAGGCACTGTAGCATACCTTGCTGCCCACTGCGTTCCCAAAGGTCCTGCGTCATACCTGCCAGCCCTGTTCAGGTTTCTCGCATGCCCCAAGGAGTGTAAAGTGGCACTGGGCACCTTTCTTCAGGCCATTGAATTTGGTGGCAGAAGGAAGTGCCTGGGGGTGCTACTGGAAGAAATGCCAGGAGCTGGGCAGCAGTGAAAGCACAGCCAGAGCACATGATACGGGGGGTGGGAGGGTGTAAGTGTGGCAAATAAAAAGAGTATAGATGCTGAGAAGCAGGGAGGTAATTAAAGAAACATAAAATATAGGAGCCTGATTTTTATACGTTGACATGTGTTTCTTGACAGAAATCATGTTAGCTGCTTTTCTCTTGCAGTAACAGAAAAGTAGTTCAGGCTGGATTTGTCTTTCCATAGATCTTTTCCTGTGTATAATGTGTTGCTGTTCTGTGGGTTAGGTTTGACAAAATTCCTCTCCAAAGGGTTTGCAGTCTGCAAACTCACTTATTTGTCAATACTGTACATGACTAATATGAACCAGATCAATGGTTCAAAATTGTTTTGAGGTAGATTGGTCTTGGTATAAAGAGATATTTTCAAGGAAGCATAAAGCCAAAAATAGAGGTAAAGAAAATATATGCAGCAGAACCATGACTGGAGAGTCATTAGCAATGATGTCACTAACTAGGCCATGCTTTAAAAAAAAAAAAAAAAAAAAAATCCAAACGGGAAGACATCTCGCATATGTATGCTGCAGCGGCAAGCAATATCTGGATAAGCTACTGAGAAGCAAGCGCCAGGCTTATGAATTTAAACAAAAAGTTCACGTATTTAGAAATCTGGCTGTAGACAGAATGACTTGTGAGCAAGTCAGCTTCGCGGCCAGAAGCTGAATGCGAGCGCTGCCCAGGACGGAGCCGAGCCAAGTCAGCGGCTGCTCAGCGTGGCCGGCAAAACTGCACTTTGTGGCAGCCCAGCCTGGGCAAGGGCCCCCCCAAAGGAAGAGACGAGGGAGCGGGTGAAAACTAAGAGGTGAAGACCCTGGAGAGGAGGTTTTGCAGCTGCTGAAGGCTGGTGCTTGTGCAGTGCTTGGCTGCACCTCCGCAGTGGTTGCTGAGCCACGTGCTCCGAGCCCTACCGCAGCAGTGGCAGCTGGCCTGGCTCTGCCCTTCCCTGACCTAACACTGTCTCAGGCATCTGCCTGGTTTGTCTAAGCCTAGAGCTGGCTCCAAGTTACCCAGTGAATTACTCACTATTATTCTTAATGAGTTGTCGAGAGCTCAGATCTTAGCCAGCATTATGTGGTCAGTACATTTGAATTATTATTTTTAACTTTGTAAAGAAAGAAGACTCTTGAATATATTGGTTAAGTTGTGTTTCTTCTGGCGGTAAAAAGGGTTTCCTTTTTAGCACTGTCATATCCCTTCATGTCCTCCTTTCTCTTTGGTATTTTTTAGTTATAGCATCAATTACAAAATAATACGAAAGTTTTGGAGCTTTTTACATAATGGTAAGATGGTGAGTTCTTTCACCAAGGGAGGCCGTTGCACTAGGAACCGACTCCTACTCCAGCATTTGGAAGTAAAACGCAAACAGGCCCATTTTGTTTTGTGCGTGGCCCCTGGCTGCTGGCGTTCAGGCACTGCGGGATATGCCCAGGAGCGGGCGTCGCAGTGCCTGGAGAAGCGTCAAATCCCGTACAGGCGTGTGCAGTGAGCTGATGTGCCGACACGGTGAGCAGGCACGGGGCGGTGGGAGAGGAGGTTGCTGAGTGATGGCGAGCAAGAGTACTCAAAGTCTCTCCAAGTCTGCGTTCAGGTCTGACCCTTTGCAGCCAGTGTCTCTGGTAGCTCTTGTCAAATATATCAGCCATTTTGGCTGCATTATATGCTTGTACAAGGCCCCAGGGTCGTCTTTTTATTTTTCCTAGCTTTAAATGGCGAAGTCTGTGGGACACTTACGTACTTGAAACGGGTGTTATAGAGGCTGGTATTAGCAAGGTATCATGGCTGAAGAATATTTAAGACTGCCATGAGGAAGAAAGGTGGATTAAAACATTTACAATTAATTCAGTTAGTTACTTAGCACATTAAATCAGCATCCAATCAAGATCCATAAATAAGTATGTCACAAAACTTATGTTTATTGTAGATCACAGGAAAAAAAAGTATTGTTGGGAATACTGCTTGGCAATATAAAGGCACTATGACTGAGTTCTAAATCTGCTTTGCAAGGGTAGTTTTGGTGTTGTTGAGTGCTATTGTTTTGTGACAAAAAGGTATATAAGACTGTCTAATATTTGTGTATCAGTGGCATTACTACCCTTGTGATATCATAAAAATTAGATCTGCTTGATGTAATCACTTTTGAAAAAGAAAACTATGCTGCTTTAGCTTTGTTATGCTGTTGTTATTTCACTTTTTATTAATACCTTCCATATACCTTTTTTCTAAACTTGCAGAGGATCAGTATGAAGCTGACCATACAGTATTTTATCCTTTCTAAATGATCATTTAAATTTACTCAACTTTGTCTATTTTGATTCTTATGCCTTTTCAGCATCTTTTGTTACCCTCATTGTCTGGTATTCAAGCATTTTGTTTTCTCCAGGTATATATTGAGAGAAATCTTTAATATCCTTAGATGGCCGTGGATGTTTGACTGATTTGATTACCTTCTGTTGTCTGGTTTTCCCTTTTTTCCCCACTAAATACAAACATTATACTCATGCATGCATGCTAATATTACAGTCATGGATAAATATCACTTACAAATTCTTCTCCTGTCCTTGACAAGGTGAAGTTATTAAGGCTCATTTACAGCCTGTAAGAGGAGATGTCCGGAGATGAAGTCTAGTGCTACTAAAACATTAGTATATCTGTCTACTTGTTACTGATCATTGCTGCCAGGTGAGAAGACCTGTTCCTATCTCATAATCTAAGAATTTATTATCATTAGTCTGAGCTGGAAGGAGGAGGGAGACATATACCTGCCAGAACAAAGACATGCCTGGGAAGTTCCTGTTGCAATTAAACATTAAAAAAAAAAATACAACAAAACAAACAAACCATGAATACAAGTGGTAGACAGGTATGAAGATAGGTTGTCTAAACATTGAGCTCTCCAGTTTCCACTGGCAGAAACATAAGTATTTGCACAGAGGATGTTTTGCTTTTGTTTTCTTTTTGGTTTTTTTTAGTTTGTTTTGTGTTTTGTTTTATTTAATAAGCTATATTCTTGTTCTGTTCACACTAGTTTTGAACTTTCTGTTTCAGTGCTTTCTGGAAGCCTTCTTTCACCCTCAGCACTGCTAAGGGAAACTGCTATAATGTGACCTTTTTAGAAACTAAGATCAATGTTGCAGAGGACAAAGCTGTCGCAATAGTCCTCTGAATTTTGAGTGTTGAATAATCTCCCCAAATGGAGGAAGTAGTGATGCTAATCAATCCTCCTTTAAATACGTTAAGAACTCTGATTCTCATATAGTTAAGTTTCTTTAAAGAAAGAAAGAAGTTGAGATACAATTTTAATTAAATATTAATAAGATTCTTATTCTTGTTTGTCTATACATGAATCTGTTTATATTGCATTCCTTGTACCTGGAGAATGACTGCAGGAATGTCAGAAAGTTAAAGGAGAGAAGCTGAAAACCATTTTTTTAATGTTCCTCTCCCTTCCTTACCCACCATATTTCAGTCCCCTGCTATGAATTTTATTGTAAGTATCCATTTAAAAATACTTTTTACCTACACCGATATAGTCCATCCTCACACATTTCATTTCAGGCCTCCTACCCTTTGAAAATGCAGTGTTTTCAGCCTTTAGCATTCACACCTCTCTCAGTTAAGCTCCCCTTTCCAACCCTGAAACTGAAACAAAAATGTGCTGTTGGTTTTTCCTTTGTCACTTTCTTGTGTGAGACTTGAAAGTGTAGTAATTTTAAGCTTTCACTTTTTTCTTCAGGCTTTTTCTTTTTCTTTTTTCCCCAGAAAAAGCTCTGAGGTCCAAAACCTATTTTCTAAGGCAAGTTGAGGTTCATACATAATTACTTAATTTTTTGTTCCTCTGCAGTGTCCTCTTCTACCCTTAGCACTTCCATCTAGCTGCTTGACATTCAGATCAGCTTTTATTTGAGGACTTGTTTTTGGAGGAAAGATGGATGGCTTCCCCTCAGCCCCCTCACTGTCTTTGGGCGAGCCCAGCTCCCTCACTGTTTGAAGAGGTTGCTGGAGCATCCTGCACCGGGAGCATCCCACAGTCATTGAGTGCTCTGTCATCCATCCCACAGGCAGTACCCAGAGCTTCACCAAGGTGTGAGGATGTACAGCTTCTGAGGCAGGATGCTAAACAGGTGAGGTTTTATTTCAGGAAAGACATTGCAGAGCTGTGTATCCTCCAGTCTACTTTGTAGTGACGTTTGCGGGTGGGAGGGGTGGGTACATATCAAAGTCAAGAGGGAGAAAGCAAAACCACCTGAATACTTTCATGAATTTTCCAACCCTAATCAGACCTTCCATCACAGCCAGGTTTTCCAGTTATGTTTATGAGAAGTTAATTATGCCCAATACATGGAATTTCTGAGTACATTCAAGACTTCCATTACTTTTCCACAGTATGATTCCAGGTCATAAGATTATCTATGCTTGTTACACAATCCCAACAGAAATTTAAGACGCTAAATGTACTGTGTTGTCAGCCTTGTCTTTTCCCTCTCAGTCATTTCACATGTTTCTTTGAAGCTTTTCTGTTTTAAACCATCTTTTACACTGAGGAAATGAAACTTCCAAATCAAGTATGAAATAGTCCCTTTGTCAACACATAACTTATTACAGTTCTGCTGTGTTATGGATATACGCGTTCTTTGAAAGATGAGCTCTGAAAACTCACTCCTTCACACTTTGTACATGCTAAGAAAAAGCTCTTGTACCTTTTCCCTTTCTTCTTTTTGTCCCCCAGTGGAATATTAATAACTTATTCATGCAAAACTTTCAGAAGACAAGGCATGAAAAGAAAAAGTACCTGAATTCCCTGAGATTCTAATTTTTCACTCGTTTTCACTGAAAAAAAAAAAAAGTCCTGAAGTACATACATCCACATCTGAAAACAAGCACTACCAAATATGTAATATGTGATCCTGGGAAGATCCATGTGTGCTTTAAGTGCAGGAGCCGTTGTCTTCAAAAACACAGCTACTGGTAATAAGCATTCTATATGAAGCCTCATATGTTGAATATAAAAGAGCTAATTCTGTGGAAAGAAACCGGGCGCTTTTTTTTTTCCCCTTCCAAATTACAGTTGTCTTTTGTCTGAATTTATTCCCATATTTGTCTTAATTTTTTTCTTATTCCTTGCTTTGTGGTGCTTGCATGTAGGAAGCTGGGATAGTTAATGACTAATAGAGAGAAAGCCAGTAACTATGCATACCTGAAATCTCTGTTGTTGTCCTGGGACCAACATTTCCAGTACAGCACTAATATGGTGCTTGGTTGTGTCACATATGATGCCTAATATTTTTAAGACTTTGTTGAAACGGGAGAATTGGGAAATCTGGGGGGGTGGGGGTGGGTGTACGGGGGAGGAACTTAAAAGATTTTCCTCATCTTGATTTAAACTAGCATTACTGATGGCAGCCTGACTTCTCTTAGTCTAAAGAGCTATTGTTCATATCATCAATTTTGTTGTCTCAATGTTTTCAGAGTACTTCCGTTGCAAGACTCAAGATTCAGGAGAGGTGTTTGCCATTAGAACGTAATGTGAGGAACCATTATAATATTAATTTGTCTATTTAATGTGGTTCATAATATGCCCATTGTGAGTAGTGATCTTTGTAATTAGAATTATAGTACAGTTCCCATAATTGTTTTCTTTGTCTGGATCCACTCCTTGTTTGCCTGTCTTCTACTCTGAAAAGCCTGATCTAAGCTGGTATTAAAAGGCCAAGTTCCGCTGCATCTTGTTTTGAAGGCTGAATGATTTAGGAAAGATGGACTAATGTTCTTAATCTAGAACATGGAAAACATCTTGTTTCAGAGTATTTAGAAGTCGAAGAAGCAGTATATGTCAAAAGTGGATTGATTTGGATAGGAAAATGCATAGAAGTGGCAGAACCTTTCACAGACATTTTTGCAGAAAGTTTCATTTTTCATTCTCCAGCAATATTTTATTAATATTTTCATAGAAATTAAAATATTCTTTTTTTCAGTCTATATTGGCATGGATGATTCATTCTAAAAGGAACAATTTTTTAATTGTCTGATCTGTCATCAGATCCATGAATCCCCATGCCAGTTGTTTCTGCTCCTATATTTTAGCCACTTTAGTGAGAAAAATGAAGAATACTGTTCCAAGCAAAAAAACTATAATGATGATGATACAAGTTCTAACCAATTTTATGAGATAGGCTGTGAGAAAGTTACTCATGTTGAAATGCAGTATGAGACTAGACATCAAAGAGAAGTAAATATGCTTTGAAATATGTTAAAAATGTTGGTTTTACTTAAATATACCTATATTTTCCATTAATATAGAATGTGATTCTAATATAATATAAGCTAATATAATGTAATTCACTACAAGTGTACCAGTAGCTGGGATAGGGGTTGCTTGTTGTCAGTTTGTTGATATAATGATGCCCACAGAATGATGCTTTTCATTCTCCCATACTCTTTTATGGATGCAGTGAGCTGTAGCCCTGCAAAGCAGCCTTGGTTTATAAATGGACTACAGCAAAAAGGCCTGGCTGATGCAGAAGAGTTTGCTTTGTGCTTTGTCCCAACAGAGAAAACTGGCCTTTTAAGTCTGTCTCACTCATAACAGGATGGTGGGATGAAAGTAGGCAGAGAAATGGGAAGTATACAGGTGTGCTTTGCTCATTGTTTACTGGATACTGGAAAGCTACTGGATTTCTGTTGTTTGTGTAGTAAATCTAGGAAAATAAAAGTGCACGGAACTATCTTCCATTACTCGGTTAACAGTAGCGTAGCAGACAAGAGAGACACAAAGGTAAGATAAATTCTTTCTTATTAGTCATAAATTAGCATATTTTACCACCTGCTTCATGCTCAATAGTTACTCATTCAGTCAGGTTCCTCCTGGAGCACAGCAGAGGTGGCAGGATTAGGCCCAAAATTTGAATGACACCCTTATGCTCTGTTTAGCTGCAACATTATGGTTTAAATGGAAGTTGATCCATCTGGTATTTTCATCCTACACCAAAAGCTCTTTCTTGAAAACTGTTTGTTATGAGAAAGAATAATTAGACTGTCTAGTTTAACACAGAGTATTGAAATTGAAAACTGTACCAAATACTTACGTGGTTATGGAGGAGAACAGGTCTATTGGCAGTGCCCAAAGCGACACGGCATCAAGGTCATCTATCACATGCAACTTAGCAGAAGTTGGGAAAGTCTTTGCTGTGCATAGTGCTTTGGCTTTTTGCACTGGACCTACTAAGTGCCAGAGTCCTAAACAGCACTGTAAGGACCTTCAAAAAGTAAAACACTGAAAACATACCATATTTACAGTGGATGTTTTAGAGAACGTAGTGTAACACAGTGGAGTACAGTGTGATGAAAAAGGTCATTTAATGTATCTCTTGTAAATCTTTCATAAAATATACCCTTTCTATCTCAGAACTTCTTTCAGCCTTCTATTTCCTGACTTTAACAAAATTTCATTTATTGACATCAAACTTCTGTGTGGCAGTACTGGGCACAGAAGCAGCAACATTTTTTTTTTTCTCCCTCCTGCCTCATGCATTTACTTATTTGAAATGCATTATGAAGGGGATCCACAAAAGATGAAACTGTAAGACATTTTGTACAAGTTCCAAATCCTTTTTCAGTCCAGCTGCCTCCAGTCTAATTACCTACTTTGTCCTGCTAGGCTGTTCAGACAGGAGGAGGAAGCTGAAGAATTAGGTTGAGAAGCTGAGCGGGCTGCTCTCAGTTTTCTGTTCTGTTGAACCGCTGCCCTGAGAGTGAGGGACTTAAACACTTTCCCTGAGACCTCATTAAAAGGGCATGTTTCTTTGGTATAAGGTTTTGCATCTCCCTTTGGCTTTCACCACGTACGAGGGGCGTCAGCGCTGAGAAGATTTTTAT
This sequence comes from Phalacrocorax aristotelis, assembly GCF_949628215.1. Taxonomy (NCBI): domain Eukaryota; kingdom Metazoa; phylum Chordata; class Aves; order Suliformes; family Phalacrocoracidae; genus Phalacrocorax; species Phalacrocorax aristotelis. The sequence goes on from NC_134279.1 coordinate 20,181,584, forward strand.
AGTGTGTTATAGAGAAAAGGTAACTCTTATATGGGGGTGAAGAATCCCATGCAATAAATCTCTTTAGCTTGGAAGAGAGGAGGATGGCAGTTTTTCTGCCTGTGGTAGTCCTGATTTGATTGTGTGTGTTTTGGCTGGTTAATCACTTTTTAAACAGGGGAAAAAAAAAAACCTGCAATGCCTTAACCAGATTTGAGGTATCTGAGAAGTTGCGTGCTAATGTTTTGAAGAAAAACTACTATAGAAAACTTTGAAGGCCACACACATGCACACACAGAAGTGGGGGAGTCAAATAGCAACCTGTGGTGTTTGGCAGTGGCGACTTACAGATGGATCTTCAAATGCAGAATGCCTAAGCCCTCGTGCCTGAGGCATGATATGTGACGTGGCAGATGTGTAGCAGGGGTTCAGCCAGGATTTCCCTTAGTTTAGACTGAGACTAGCAAAAAAAAAACCTTTCTTGACCAAGAGGAGATTGAATGAGAACCCCAGCTAAAATTTTGGGGGTCTACAGATATGTCTAAAATGACATAAGAACATCTTGACTACAGAAGACATTAAATTATAAGAAAGGCTGTTTTGGACTAGCTTTTAAAATCGCTTCGGGGATCTTTTGGAATTTGGCCCTGTAAGTGGTATATTTCCTTTCTGCCTAGATTAGGGCTTAATCTTCAGAGGCTGATTGTGTTCAGATACAAAGATTTGGCTCAGAACCTGTTTTGTATGTTAATGATGAAAAAGTGCAGGAACTTTGCAGCCAGGAACAACTGAACTATACACTTACGGAGAAATCAGCCAGGCTCCTGCTAGTTAAACTCCTGTGGAAGAAGGTTGCACATGTGGAACTTGACTCTATTTCTCTATTTCCACTGAAGTCAAGGCATTTTTATTCCAAGAATTATAGGATCTGTTTTGGCTTTCCTTTCAACATTGGAAATTAGTGTCTCGGAGATTTTTGAACTCTGTGAAGCATTGTTAGAGATTTTTTTTTCCATTTAGTATAACCTCTGCTTCCACTTTCTGAATCTTCCTGTTTGTTATGATTTTTGGCATTGTTAGAAAAAATATATACACTACATTGGGCAGGGTGGTGGTTAATTATTAAAGACCTATTTAGTTGCCTGACATAATTGCAAGAGTACATTTCTATATCACTAGGGGCATCAGAGAGAAAATTATTTACACAACTTTAGCTAGAACTGAAGAGAGTGTTTTTGTGATTTTGGAGCCCGTTTTATGACCGTATAAATTCATGGCTCCCCTGCAAAAAAACCTGAAACCATATTGTTTCGCTGAATGTTGCCTGTAAGTTTTTTGTGGCAAAGAACCAAAACATCGCTAGGAAGCTGTATGTTTGTTTGTCTTTTTATTAACAGGCTGTTGGCTAAATAAATTTCCATTGTTGAATGACTAAGTCAAATATTTATGATGCAGACATAGGACAGTTCCTTTTACAGGCTGTGTAAATAACATCTGACCAAATGACTGAACATCTTTTGTAACAGGGAATTTCTGGGATTAATGGTCAAGGTAATTGCAGGCTCTAACTCTTAATGAGTGCCAAATATGCACCTGCTCACCTCTCTCTCTAGCCCCTCCATAAATATGTTGCGGGGATGATGTTCCGATGGGCAGTTCTTTTGTACTGTAGCTTGAAGTCATTTTTCCAGCAGCTCCATTTCATTTCACGCATCTGGGCACATCATGCACACAACAGGATGTCAGTGCTGTTATTCAGCTGTAATCTGTTGACTGTACATATGCACTAAATCAGTTCCTTAGGCTGTACTTAAAAATTCTTCTTTGTACTTATTGCTCTGTATTAGACAGCATACTCAACTGTTTTGTCAGTATTTGTCAGTTCTTCAGGATTTCGGTGATTCTGTTCTGAGACGCCTTCCATGCCCTCCAGCACACACCTTTACAGCCTAAACAAAAGCAAAAAAGTTTGCACTGACAATTTTGGGTCTGGATCACCACTTTTCTAGTTTTAGATGGACTTAATGCCACTGCAGGGAAGTGAGCTTGGGGAGGAGGTGCTCTACAAATCAGTCTATGTCTGGCAATGAAATTTGCAGAGAATAGACCTCAGATACCCGTTCCAAGCCCAGCCAGTGCACATCTCGCCCCTGTAACCTGCGCTGATTGCAGAGGTACCTGTGCTAAGCTGTGCCTTTGCCCTCAAGGTGCTGAACTGACTTACAGAGTGAAATTCCCTCATCTGCGCGGTTCCTACAGACCAGTTTAGGCCAGGGCCTTCCTAAGTTTCTGAGATTTCAAGCAAGCATGCAGCTTTGTTGCACAGAGAGCCTACAGCACACGTGCAGTGAGTGTCACTGTACAGAGAGAGCTGGGTGTCACCCTGCACTTGAAATGCAGGCTCCTGTGCGCTTGCATTGCAATAGGTCCCCTGGCTGTAGGGATCTTCAGAGATGGAACCCCAGAATATAGGGTTGTGAAGATACCACTGCTTGAGTCCTCAGGACAGAGATAGAGTAGGGACCTCTTACTGACAGCTTTCTTCAAGGGCAAAGTAGCAGGAAGGCAGTACTGTGAAAATGTTTGGCTTCAATATTGGAATGCAGATATGCCAGAGAGATACAAGTGAAACAAAACAATCTAGAAAGGACAGCCTATGGGCAAGTCACTTGCCAGTAAGGAAACTAATAAATGGGATATTTGGTGAGCTAAAAGTAGTGCCTCTTATCCTCACTTTAGGATTACAATAAATGAGTAGTTAAACTAAAAACCAGTAAGGTAAAACTTTCACTTAAATAATTCTGTAACGATTGCTTAAATCTATAAAAACTTCCTCGGTCATGAAATGTGGTATGCGATAGTTTGGGGTATGACTTTCCCACTCGGGTACTTTGAAGTATCTTTGTGCACATCTGCTTTCCCTTTTGCATTTAGGAATATAGACTTTACTGTACTTTATAATACTTACAAAATACTTAAAGTCACAAAGAATAATGATTTGTTTCTGAAGCCCAGACAAAACAAATCAAGATTCTTAGCACCTGTGTAAATGTGATAAATTACAAAAAGCAAACTCAGGCCCTATAATTTTGAAAAGCCAACGTATTGCTGTGATGTTTTCAGCTTGTTGCTGTCCAGCTGCTTTGGAAAAGCAGCAGCTACTGTGCTTCGTTGCCTACTTCTTTCCTGGAAGGTGTTTTATGATTTAAATCACTTCTTTGGGTGGAGAAAAGCAGATCTCTCTAATTCAGCAACAGCCATTTACATTGACTTGACACCAAGAAGTAAAACCAATTGAAAAGGATCACTGCAAGGATATAGAAGAATAGGCTTAACTAATAAAAAGCTGCTGAAAGCAAAATGAAAGATGATGACATACTACTGGGGTTTAACTCTCTGCTTAAGAACATAAAAAGCAAACATGCAGCTTTATGCATTTAAAAGTAAAGTAAAGTGTTGTTTAGTGGGTTATGGGGGTTTTTTGCCTTTTTTTTTAAGGCAGGTTTTTATAATATGCATTGCTTATAGGTCTACAGTAATCTTTTAAATCAGAGAGCAGCATCCATGTGCTACGTGGACATTTTGAGCAAAGAGCTGACTGTCACCACATGAAATCCTTTTGCCTGTTTTGTCTGGAGAAGAAATGCTTCCAAACTCAGTGCAAAGGCAAGAGGAGGGCCAGACTGTACAGCCTTGTATTTGTGACTCTTTATGCCATGCGCTTTTAGCAGAGTGTGGCATGGCTAGTGGGTAGCTTCTCTTCCCACCCCACCCTGCACCCCCCCCGTCAGATTATCTAACAGTTAATCTGTTTTATTGATGTGCTGAGCGACAGCAGCTCATTCAGGAACAGACTCGGGCAGGAGGGGGGAGCATTTCTGAGAGCAAGCTGTTTCAACCAAACATTTTCCTTTTAGTGATTTGTAGGATTAAATTTCAGGCTGTTGCCTATGGGACTTGGTATTAACAGCCAGCGTGTTCATCACGTTAGCTGTTCTCAACTTCTCTTATGGAAAAAAATAGAGGCGTAGCTTATCACCATCAGTCTCCCTTGACCAGCTTATAAGGCTGTCATTACCCTTTTCATCACCTTTTAACACTAACCAAAACCTAGGTGGTTAAATTGACCTTTCTTCTTTGTGTCTGTGCATGTTTCTTTTCAGAACTATTCAGTATATGCTGAAAAGAGCTGGAATTGATCTATGCTACTGTTAACCTCCTTCCTTTCTAGGCAGATTATTATTATTTCTCAGCGTATGTGTGTATGTAACCATCCCTATTCAAGCTACGTAGCAAGCCTATTTCCTCCTCACCTAGAGGACAGGTGGAAATACATGTCTTGTTTTATCAACATTTATTGTACTGTCTTTCACTTTTTTTGGTTAATTCCATTAGCCTGTAGATCTTGATATGGCTCCTGAGTACCAGTTTATATAGTGCTTGGTAGTTTGTATAATATCTGAACGGTGAAGCCTCTTGTAGTTGTCTTTCTCTCTTTTGATGACGTAAAAGGGGGTAGGGAAGACCTAAGTCTAATCAGAGTGAATGAATCTGTGTCTCGTACGTGCTGCTCAGAGGCTTTGCTGTCTCTTATCCATATTACAGTCATAGCTGAGGAGCACATCACAAGGGGACCATGGTGCAGACCCCAAGTGCTTTATCTGTGTAGATTACTGCAGTGTGTTCGTGCAGGGTGAATCCAGACTCTGCAGCTTCAGCTTTCACAAAGCCTCTTCACAAGGGGAAAACAAATTATGCTAGCTAACATGTAGGAACTGTCAAGACGTAAAAGCCTAATGAAATTAAGACAATGTGCAGTTCTCACAGGTTGCAGCCAGTGCTGTGGGGAAGCTGAGACATAATCAGAGCCTGGTAACAGGCACCGAAACTACAGATGCCTTGTCTCCTCCAGAACTGCATTTCACTTTAGTCCATGTGTAAATAGTGTTAAGAACATATTTTGACATCACAGAGATGAGATTTCAGCCAGTATGGACAGGGCTGAACTAGTAACAGCGTAGGGGACAAGCCAAGAACTAGACAATCTTGCCAGGATAACAGGAAACCTCAGCATGGAGTCAGGGGGTCATAGTGTGTTTTTTATTTGGGAATGCTGTGTTTGCTTAGCTGGACCTGCTAAACTTGTCCTAACCACCGCAGGGAATCTTCCTATCTCATTATATACCTATGTTATTTGTATCTGGATTTTCCTGTCCATGGAGAGCGTATAAATTGTATAATACTTCTCACCATGGTGTTTAGACGATCCTGAAGGCAATAGATTGAGAGATGCCAAGTGGCCTTTGAAAGGGCTCAGTGGCACAAAATGCTGGAGAATCTCTGATACTGCTGGTGAAAGAGAGGGCATGTTGTCCATGTATGAATGTGACGGCTTCGGGAGTTGTCCGGGGCTGTGAGTAATCTGGGAGCTGCCATAGTCAGGAAAGAGTCCCCTTGGGCTACTGGATTGATACAGGCAAATTTTCAGCTTCTAGGCAACTAGCTGGAAGGGTCATGAATAAATCTTTTCCGTCTGTGATCAAAGGTGGTGGTCCGCCATCTCCTCCCCATTCATTCCATTTCCAAAGGATGGCAAACGGCGGTGGCTGGACAGCCCACGCTCCTGAATGTTCTATTTGTCCTTTCTGAGCTTGCTTTTTTCCCACGCTATTTTTTGAGTCTGCACTATATGACTCTTGACTCCCACCCCAACCCTTAGCCCTATTGTAAATGTAACCCTTTCTCACTTCTGTGATTATCAGTCTCTTTCTAAGTCAGCATCTGTCATTCTGGAGGGTTTGATGTGGAGAGACTCTTTGTACAGTGCCAGATGGTATCCAGCCCCAGCCCTCATTCCCTCTGATTCAGCAAGCTGCTCTGAAAACCCCACTGAAACAAAGCACCCATTTGGCCCTCTGTGGTTCAGGTATCAATTTTATTTTGTTTTGAAGCCCAGTGTCAGTCTACCTTGGCCCAAGATACAAGAGTACAAAAGTCTTCTTTCCTTATAGTTCTAGATTTTTGCCTCTTCTGGGTCAGTTTTTCCAGTTTCTTCTAATTAGACTTGTGTAACTCCAATAAAACTGGTAAGGTTTTGGCTTTAGAGCATTTGGCTAATATTTTATGCCAAACAAAGACATTTTGAAGGTTAACTATCTGCATGTCGTGAGTATGTAAATACTATTTGCTTATGTAACAGGATCTTTTCAGTGGTGACTTCTGACAGCTACAGTTCAATTTTACCAACTCTTTCTTTCCAAAGTGAAGAAAATAGAGAATAGCAACAGCAGAAATGATACTTCTCAATGTGAACAAGTTGGGTTTAGGGAGTTAATGAACGAAGCAACTACTGAAAGATGTAAAAGGCATTGTATTAGTGACTAGAAATCTGAAGAATCATGTATAATTCAAAACCAAATCCCCCAGGAAGAGCTCACATAATGTACATGGACTGCTGAGCAGTTTAATAAACAAGGAAACTGAAAAGGGCAGCATTTGCTGTAATCCAGACATCTTGTTAATGCATACAGGTGTTTGCAGCCAAGCGAAGAACACTGTATTTAACACTGAAGTGTATCTGAGAGAGTAACAAGACAGGCAATTGATAATACCAAAGTGGTTAAGCACATTAGAGTAATACAGCAGTCCTCTATTCCTAAAACACAAGAAAATTTAATCAGACCTCTGAAATCTTTTGGGATTCAATTTCCCAGACAGAAGCAGTGATACAAGAATTTCTGAGCTGAACACCTGAACTCACTATACTCCAGCAGTATTATGTGTTAAGAAGCCATTACCAACATACAAGCTGGCAGCATTTGTCTGATTTTTGACCAGCATTGTAGATATCACATAATAGTGATATGAGACCAGCCTGATAGCCTTCTATGATGGCATGCCTGGCTGGGTTGATGAAGGGAGAGCAGTGGATGATGTTTACCTTGACTTCAGCAAAGTGTCTGACACTGTCTGCCATAACATCCTCATAGGTAAGTTTGGGAATCATGGGTTAGATGAGAGGACAGCGAGGTGGATTGAGAACTAGCTGAACGACAGAGCTCAGAGGGTTGTGATCAATGGGGCAGAGTCTGGTTGGAGGCCTGTCGCTAGTGGTGTTCCCCAGGGGTCTGTGCCGGGTCCAGTCCTGTTCAACATATTCATCAATGACCTCAACAAAGGGATCGAGTGTAACCTCAGCAAGTTTGCTGATGATACCAAACTGGTAGGTGTGGCTGGTACACCAGAAGACTGTGTTGCTGCTGCCATTCAGCAAGACCTGGACAGGCTGGAGAGCTGGGCCAAGGGGAACCTCATGGAATTCAATAAAAGCAAGTTTAAGGTCCTGCATCTGGGGAGAAACCACCCCATGCACCAGTACAGGCTGGGGGCTGACCTGCTGGAAAGCGGCTTTGTTGAGAAGGACCGGGGAGTGCTGGTGGACAGCACGTTGGCCATGAGCCAGCCCTGTGCCCTTGTGGCCAAGAAGGCCAACAGTGTAATGGGGTGCATTAAAAGGAGTGTGGCCAGCAGATTGAGAGAGGTTATCCTCCCCCTCTACTCGGCCCTAGTGAGACCACATCTGGAGTCCTGTGTCCAGTTCTGGGCTCCCCAGTTCAAGGAAGACCCCTGTCTTCCTTCTACTGGAGAGAGTCTAGGGGAGAGCTACAAAGATGATCAGGGGACAGGAGCATCTGTCTTGTGAGGAAAGGCTGAGAGACCTAGGCTTGTTCAGCCTGGAGAAGAGAAGGCTGAGGGGGGATCTTATCAATGCTTATAAATATCTAAGGGGCGTGTGTCAAGAGGATGGGGCCAGACTCTTTTCAGTGGTGCCCAATGACAGGACAAGGGGCAATGGGCACAAGTTGGAACATGGGAAGTCCCACCTGAATATGAGGGAAAGCTGCTTTACTTGGAGAGTGAGAGAGCACTGGAACAGGCTGCCCAGAGAGACTGTGGGCTCTCTGCGGAGACATCCAAAACTCACCTGGACATGTTCCTGTGCCTCCTGTTCAAGCAGGGGGGTTGGACAAGATGATCTCCAGAGGACCCTTCCAACCCCTACCATTCTGCAATTCTGTGAGAGTTTCAGTTCCTTCTGTGGTAACTTCTTCCCAGGATCTTGTCAAAATAGAGTGCTCTAAAAACTTCACATTGAAATCAAAGCTCCAGTGAACGAAACGTTGCTCCAAGTTAGAGTAATGTCATTGATCCACAGAAGTTACTTTGCATCATTTGGCCCAGATGTTACTTCTTTTCACAGCTAAATCTGGAATGGGAATCACCATCCCAGCAAAAGATGCTGATGTAGACCTTCAGTGTGATAGCTGATCTTCTTTCTTTTTTGAAGAGTCCTGCTGCTGCTCAGCATTTTTGGTAGCGCTCTCAGTCAAGCTTTATGTAGCAGCTCTCACCAACTTGCATAGGCCACAGCTTCCAGTCAGAAGTAATACTCCCTGCCTTGAGACGACTGCTCTGCCCAGCTTCTCTGGGGCTAGGTGAAAGTCAGCTTTTGTTTGTCTTTTTGTGCTCTGCTTTGTGCAGTCTAATCTGCCTGACATAGGAGAACTGATTTAAAAGCTGCCCACAATGTTTCCTGCTAAAACGAAGTCTGAAGAAATCAGACTGAAGAGAACCTTAAATTTTTGCATGGGTGGGTTTTTTTTGTGTATCTCTGGATGGCTGTGTACCTCCACACACATGGGGAATGGAAATATAATGGACAGACATAGATTTCAAACCTCTAGGTCAGTGCAGCTGACTGTGGTAATTGCCTAGTGGCGTCCCTTTTGGATCCTTGGCAAAGACTGTCTTTTAAACACGTGCACTTCTGCTATGACCTCTGATCATGGGTATAAAGAAGTGTTCCATTCTGGGTCTGTCTTTCACTTCCTGTAAACAAATAGGTGTTGACTTGTGTGGTCGTTATTCCCTGAGGGGTTTCTGTAACCACTTTTCAAATAAGTCTATACTGAGATGAACAGCTTTGTGGTTTGGGGCAGCCTTCAGTGTGTGGAGATCGAGTTCCTTGGTCTCCCACAGATTTTGTTTAATGAAGTGGGTGGATTGCTTTGGAAGGCATGCATCTTTTTTTTTCCTTCTTTTTTCCTTTTTTCTTTTTTTTCCCTTCTTTTTTTTTTTTTTTTTCTTAAACCAAAGTTATCTGAAAGAGAGGCCACTATTCTGAATGAGTCAGGTGGGCTCCATCTATTGTTGAAGAGGAGAGCAAGGCATCTGCAGAGGGTGACAATCTGTTTCAACTCTAAGAGCAGCCTCGAGGTAGCTAACTTGTTACCAACTAAGTTGAGGTGACATTAATTCCATGTTATGATTTTTAAATCAGACCACTCATTGTGGTGTCAATGTGTCAATGTGACAGGAGCACACCTGAGCACCCTTGTATTTCCTCTTCTGGACACTGACTCATTCAACTTGAGGCATCCCGTGCTTAGAGTATTAGGTTTAACTTTTCTGTGTGTTTCTTACCTTTCCTCTAACATTTAGATTGCTATATTCAGGATTTGAGATGGAGCTCACAGATTTACAGGAGGATCTCAAGCAGAATGTATTGTTTCTATGGAGTTTTTCATACCTTTTTTTTATTGTTTGGGGTTTTTTTTGTTGTTGTTGGCAAGTACATTTCCACTAAATATTTTTAGGAACTACTGTGATGCCTGTAAGTGCTACAAACTAGTAACTGAGAGAATTGTGTAAAAATAGCATTGGAAGGGACCTCAAAAACTCATTTAGGCCATCTCTCTATGCTTCAGGGTAGAAGCAACTGTTCTTAGAAGGCACGAAGGTTTGGTTTGCATCTTTATTACCCTACATGCTCTTACTCGCTGGTGTCCTTTCTGTACTGGCTTAAACGGTTTTCACTATGCACCAGGATTTTGAAAAAGGCACCTTTTATTAAGCTAGGTGCATTTTACTTCATTTTGTTTGCAGATGAGATAGATATCTCAAACAGCTGCGCCATATGTGTGGGACTCCATCTTACATTAGTATCCTGACGGTGCTTCATAGAGCAAAGCAGTAGTCTGTGTGCAGGGAGGAAAGTAAGAGTAAAAGAATTCACTAACAAGCCTGAAATTTTTGTTGATACACTTTGCATCTCAGTGCTGTGTTTAAAGAACGTTAAAAAATTACCACCAAAAGTCTGGGCAAGAGAAGAGTTTCGTTCCACTTTGGATCTTTTTTACTCTTTCTCTTTTGGCTTCTGGAAGCGCCTGTCCAGGTTTAAGTGCCTGAAGTATATTTTTGGCATAAAAGACTTGTATGTTTTGACTTTTAATGTTCCAATCTTTGAGAATACCAGGCTCACCTTCTGGGGCAATTTTATATAATTGGTGTGTCACATAAAGCATGTTGCCTTTTGGCTAAATTCCTATTGAGTCATTGGTATTTCCCTCTTTTATTTCTGAAGTTCCTTCATTTCATGTCATAAACAACACTGAAGTTGCTGAATCGATGCCATGGATTGCTTCAAGACTGGATGAACAGAAACAAAAAGGGAAGTGAGAGAGGATTTATTCAAACGACAATAACATGAGCAAGTGGCACTTTGAGGCACTGCTTTAAATGCGAAGAACCCCAAAACATTTACAAGAATAACGGAACTGATGTGCTATTTTAAAGCCATCCTGAACCTAAGCAGAATAAGAAAAATTAGCAGGAAGGAACAAAAGTTAGCTGTGCTGCTGTCTCATGACACAGAGGTTCAAACACCCAAGCACACAGACAGCAGCGTTATCATTGTTAAATATGTATAAAATACAGTAACTTTGTGCTAAAAAAATCCATATCCTTGGATTCTCAGAATTATCATCCTTTGGCAATGTGGGCTCTGTGAGCTTTGGCACCACACACAGGCGCAGCTTTGATGGAAAATGACCACATGTTCCTTGGTTTCTACCGCCCTTGCCTTGCATCGCTGCGTCCACCAGCGCTACCCAATCAGTTCTGCCTGCTTTGCAGTCGCTCTATGCTCCCATGCCTTGTCTGGGCGCAGGCTGATGCCATAAAAGCCACAAAACCATGTTTTTGAGCCTTTTACATTAACTGTCAGAATAATGCTGAGGTTTTTGCAGAGGATAATTGCAGACTTTGTTTTACATTTCCAAATGAAGTATGGAAGAGACATCTATATTCTTGGAGAACCTTGTATCTTTTCAAGTACTACCTGAGGACTAGATGTTTCCTCCATATGGTGGTGACTCTTCTCACGAAACCTGGTGAATCCCTGGGTAGTATATAGGAGTGATACGGTAATTGCCCAATTAGTCCAGATTACCTCCCCATGGGACAGGAAATACTGTTTCATTTCTTGACTTTGTTTCCAGCCTTTGTTTAGTAAATGTCTTGAGAGCCTCTGAATAAAGGTAATTCCAGGAGAAATGTACTAAAAGTGTTAGCAAAATAAAACACATGAAATAAAATTGTTGGCTGATACTTTCACTGAAGACTACTCTTAGCTGCCCTAGTGTTATAAATAGTGATTCTAAGAAACAGAAGATTTTCTTTGCTCAATGTAGCATATACCAACAGAAATATGCAGTTGTGTGTATGTCCTGCATAGCCTAGTGTGGTCAGAGATACCTCAACTTGATTTGAATCGTGTGTTTTCTTAAGTCTGCATTTCCAGTGAGAATACTTAAAAGGCTAAGAAGCATTGCATATAAGCATAAAGAAGATTAATTGTTCTGTATCATTTAATTATGAAGCATGCAGCTCTACGGGATTTGGTAATGATGACACAAAAATAATGGTATCTTTAAAGAAATATAGAGATGTTATATCTGAAAAGTACATCAGAGCTATAACCCTTTTCTTCTCATCATGCCTGTATGCTTTTGACAGCAGAAAAAGGACGCGCTGAGCAGATGAAGAGGGATTTCTTTGTCTGCAGGGGGAATGTTCTTCAATAATTATAACTCCTTTTAAGTAACTCTCTGGAAATAACCTCTCTGAAATGAGATTGCGGAGTTGCTTTAGACAGGGCCTGTATCTGGCAGTGACTCATTCAGATGCTGTTTAAAATGGCTTTTCATGAAGTCTGCAGTTCTACTTTGCTGACTATGACAACCAGTAAAATGCTGGGACGTAGTGTAGCATTTTAAGAAAATGTTTTGCTCTTACACCTGCCAGGACATTTGGGGCCCTGTTCCATTTCTCCAGGATGTCCGTAACTTCCCTATATAATCAATAGGAATTGCTCATATCCTGTTCTAGAAAAATTAGGCCTGAGCCAGTCTTCTAAAACCTGTTGTCTAAAGAGCAGTGTATAAATACCACCAGGTTACCCAGTAGTGGTAGATGTTTTTCCTTCTCTTATGTAGACCTTACATAGTTGGTCTTACATACTAAAGGTCTGGTTCTGCATCATTTTAAGCCAGTGGGGGATTTAACTTCCATTTCATTGTGGGAAGAACTGCCCTTATGGAGAAAAAGTGTGTGACTTCTGAATGGAAAAACATACCTTTCCTCCCGGGTTGTAAGGTGGGAAAATAAGGTTTATAAGACATTTGCTCTTGGTATATTTTAAATGTGCTTTTGAGGTGTTTATATTACTGTTGTAGCAAGGTCTGCATAATATAGATTTTTTTAAAAGAAGCTGCATATCCAAGCTCCGCATAGATATAATAATCATGAGGTCCCAGAGCATAACTGTTTCCCTGTATTGCATTGCAAAGCATTCCAGCAACTTTCTCCATGTGAAATCAGGAGAGATAAACAGTGTGCCTCTACAGAAGTATAAATATTTTTCTCCAAGACGTTTAGACTTCCACATGCTGTTGAGGGTTGTTTTTCTTTTCTTTTTTTCTGCTGTGAGAAGGCCTGCATATTCAAAACATTTTCAGGCTTGATGTGTAGTTTTAGCTAAGGGTGGGTGTATCTTGCAGAGCTTGAGGTTTGGTTAACACTGCCAACTATTTCTGGGTTCACACGGTTCATTTGTCTAGTTGAAGCCTGAAAAAACACCTCTCCTGAGCTTTACTTGTAGAGTTTTTCCTCTTTTCAGTTTGTTTTTATTCTGTTTCTTGTTTTGAATTAAGACTTCTACTCTGTGCTCAAGTTGGAACATCACCTTATGAAAGATTTGTGTGTGTTTTGTAACATGCAGCTTGTGGTGCCTCTTCGGTCTCGCTCCCAGAGCCAAGCTCAGTAATAAATATTAAGGAATTCTTTAGTGAGACTGTCACATTTGAACAGCAATGTCTGGCCATCTTGAACTTCCCAACAAATAATCTCATTTCAGTACTTGGGTTACTTTAAGCCCAAATGCAAATAGGAGTTACAGTTGCCATGACAGGTATTGGTGACTACTGAATAAACACACACATGTACAGGTCCTTGCTGAACGCTTGTTTGGACTTCTGTCCACATGGAAAGAAAGCCAGTAAAGTTCATGTTTTGTCAAACTTTTTTCTCATAATAGCTGAGTGCATTTGAAATTAGACTAGGAAAGTTTACCATCCCTAAGTTTCAAAGCTTCTGAGAAGGGATGCACATCTAAGAAATGGCAGAGTGACTTTCATGTTTTTCTAATCTGAGCTGTTGACTACAGATAATCAAGTTTCAGTCAGTTTCTCCTGCACTGCATGAACAGGTTATTCAGCTGAAATGACATGCACACACCCAAAAAATACGTTTTTTTTGCCCTGTCTAATCACCCTCACATTTTAAAAATTTGTGATTTATCTGTGATTTGAAAAGGCTACCTTAAGAATCCAGCTATTGATTCTAGCTATGCCTTTTTCCGGGTATACAAAGGCTGTTTTACTAACCATTATTTTATCTCATTCAGAGCATGTGTACTTGGAGAGAGAGAGATGTGTATACATATAATCAAGTCATCTGCTGGTCCTGTTTTCAATAAACCAAGCTCCTGGCATTCTTCAGGTCTCCCTGAAACACTTTCTGTGCAGCTGCGGGTAGTTGCATTATTCTGCTGTTCCTCTCAGTTGGTCTTTGCTTCTGCTCATTGCTTCCTGTTTATAAATCTTGGAATTGTACTTTTTTTTTTGCCACAAGGTTACCCTTGAACTCCATCCTGATGTGGCACTTTTTTGTTTGGTTGGCTATCCTGCCGGAATAACTGCTTTCCAGGTTTCAGTCGCTTTATTTTTTTCTGGGTTTTTTTCTCCTCTTTTCTTTTTTTCACCTTATTTGTTTGCCCAGTCTGCCTTCCTGGTTCCTAGAAACACTACCTTGCTTGTAGGCATGTATTAGGAAAAATGTATTGCCTCAGGGAGCCAGGTGATCCCTGACAACCGTCCTCTGCCATTCAGTCTGCTTTGTTACACTATTTCATATAAGAAACAGGCTCTATTATGGTATGCATGGTTGGGCTGGGTTTTCCTCAGAAACTTTACTAGGTATGTGTTGGGGAGTTACACAAAGCAAATGTAAGAACTAATATATCAGAAGATATTCCTTAGTCTGCATTGAGTCATTAGTGAGTTAGATTGCTCTCTTGTGTGCTTTAGTGGAGCCAAAAAGTGGGACTTGCAGACTAGAGCATGGGTGAGTTGGGGAAACCAGAGCTGTGTTCCCAGCTCTGCCGTTGATTTTCTCTGTGACATGGACACCTTGCTCCACTCTAAGTTGATAATATTTACCCCCTATATTACAGCTGCTAGAGAGAGAAGACGATGCTGTTACAGCTGCAGAGAATAACACCCAACCTTTCGGTGGGATCAGAAGCAGTCATTTCTAGACAGGGTCAGATGCAGAAAAGCAGAATCCGTGGTGCTAGCCAGGTTAGTTCAGCTCGCAGGTGCTGCTAAAGGTGGCGTAGAGGGAGCTCAGTGGCTGTGACGGTAAACAGAGAATTTTAGCTGCTTCCACATATTCTTTTGCTATTTGAGTCAGGCCTCAGGTTGGTTATTTACTTAGGCTGAACAGAAGCAGACAAGGTTCAATCATCCCTACCCTAGACTACAGAGCTGACAGTTGAATCAGTCAGCCAGAGGAATATTAGCTCACGCCAGGGTAACTCACTTGGGAAAAAAACCAAACCAAACAAAACAAAAATCTAGGAGTCCATTTCAGCAAATCCTCCACCTCTCCACAACAGCATTTTTAGATGGCTTGTTCTCAGTTTTGCCTCAATTCTTCTTAATTATGTCTCTATTCCTGTTATTCTGTCTTTTATTATCATATAAACCAAACTGTTACTGAATTTTGTCTTTAGAAAACCCTGACATTGTACTTAAAAATGGAGTTTGTTGCCTGACAGACCTTTTTGCATGATGTGCAAAGAGGCCGTGGGAGCTTTATTTTACTCCAAAAGCTCTCATGTTCTCTGAAGTTGATGTCCTTAAAAATTATTTTAACCTGGTTTGCATTGGTGTAGGTAATTAAACTATATCAGTTTGAAATCCAATTTTAGTTAAGCTTATGTCTGTTCATAATATAGGAAAGACCTAACATTTGTCTTCTGCTTGTTGGTTTTTTTTTTTTCCCCGTTAGACATTTTAAGTGTTGTTTACCCTAAGGAATTGTAGGGACAGCTGGAGAAAGGGAAAACTAGCAGTGTTAGAGACTAATGAAATAAAACTTGATTTCTTGAGAAAGGAGGTGAATTTTATATCTGAATAATATGGGTTTGCCCTGATTTTGTTTGTCTGTTTTATACTAGTTTTACCTTTTTTTATTTCAATATATGGAACAGATCACCAGTTTTAATTGGCTTTTAACCATACTACCTAAAAATGAAGGCCAGCGATTCAGCAGCTCTGCCCCATCCTCTAGATGGAATGTTTCCTTGACAAAGTTCTTGAGCAAACAAGATCTCTCCAGCAAAACAAGAGAGACTTTATGATGCCTGTTTATGTCTGAGGTAAAACGAAGTAAGACATGTCCCCCTCTATTTTGAGGTGTTTGCTTGATTTTTGTTTATTTTGTTCAGGAAGTCACTGGCATTTGGGTTTCTAATAGCTCATAAACAGAGGCTACAGATGTTCCTTCCCCAGTTGGTGAATGGGCTTGACCAGGCTGGGGGCAGTGAAGAAATCAAGGGAAGAAGCTGACACTGCACTGCATGTTCCAACTCCTTTCCTTCCTCTGCTCCTCTTGCCTCAGCATACACAGGGTGATTTCTTTCCTATTCTCCCCAGACTGGAGGACGTGCGGTGCTGGGTTGCTGGTGTGCAGAAAGGTTGCTTTGCAGGCGAGATGTGAGGCTGTTGCTGTGCCTATAGGAGCACGTGTTTTACCAAAGGGTTGGAGGGATATAGGGAAGGGTTACTTGAACTGAGAAATAAGGACATTTCTACATTTCTTTGCAGTTTTCTGAATGATCTTATTATCACTGATTAAAAGCAAATGAGGGCTAATTCTACATGCAAGCTAGACTGCTGCTTTTGCAGAAGGCACAAAGACTTGTGGCATCAGCCATCCCTCTGACATAAATGTGAGGTGACAAAAAAGAAGGTTCAGGCTTGTGGCTACAACTCACGCTGAGCATAATGACCGAAGCCTTTTTTCTTCCAGTGGAAGTCAGGAATGATGGCGGCAACTAGAAAAAAAGTGATGGCGCATGTGCCACTATTAATCAAACCTACCCGTCCCCTATATGGAAAAATACCTTCAAAGGTGTGGTGGAATGGCTTCCATATGAGGAGTGGCTGAGTAAGACAGAGATCGTTCAGCTTGGAAAAGAGACGACTAAGGGCACATATTGTAGAGGTCTACAAAACTCCTATAAAAATCTAATGGCACTGAGGCATGTTCAGCAATTCTGGAGGGTTTGGCAATACATTGGGGATACTCAGCCTCAGATTTGACTTGTTTCATTCTGCTGATGTGTTCCTGGCCCTCTGACTGAGATTTGGCTTGTTTGTCCTTTTGATTTTTTTATACCACTCACTTTCACCATTGTCTTTTTTTTTTTCCCTCCATTTTAATTTATTGTTCTTGTCAGTTA
Organism: Phalacrocorax aristotelis; assembly: GCF_949628215.1. Taxonomy (NCBI): domain Eukaryota; kingdom Metazoa; phylum Chordata; class Aves; order Suliformes; family Phalacrocoracidae; genus Phalacrocorax; species Phalacrocorax aristotelis. Next base: position 20,198,490 of record NC_134279.1, read on the forward strand.
TTTTTAATCCCACCCCCCTGCACAGAATGATAAAAGCAGTTAGTATTTTTGCACTTTGGAGCAAGTTTTTTTCTGTGCAAGGAAAGAGGAAATCCCCTGAAGTAATTTTACAAAGTTCCCAGATTGCTGCTCCAAACCTGTTTCTTGCCCAGCTAATTCAGGGTCACTCGAACTGGAACATGCCCTGCAGCATTGCTTAAAGCCACACCAAACGTGCTGTGCTGTTTTCTAGCTCTTTACTCTTTCAGTCATCTGTGCTTTTTAAATAGCAAACTGCTCTGGCCCACGTGGAGCCATCGGGGTTGTAGTATGTGGCTTCAACCAGAATTGTCTTAATCTCTTGGTTTGGGGATTTTTTGTGTTGGATTTATAGGCAAGCTTCATCATCTCTGGAGAAAAACAGGTGCCCTGTAAGGCTGCTTTAGGAGCAGGTTTGATGATGCAGGAGGAGGATCTGCGCAGTCGTGCCTCTCCAAGCAGCAGGCGGTGTCGCCACGTTCCCGTTCCTCCAGCCTGCAGCCCATGGAGCCCAGTCCTTGGGTCAGCATGAAAGCGGGGCAGAGGAAGCTGCAGGGAAGCTAAGGCAGCCTCGAGGGGTCCCTCTGTAATATTTCAGGTGCAGAGGTGGAAGGCCTTCAGTGGGAGCTCTGCTAATTGGTGGGGTGACCTGCTGCACCTAGGGGGAGATGGGGAGGGTGCAGAAATAATCAAGGGTCAGAGCAGCAGCGTGGTGGGGGCTCTGCAGTGCCCCGGGGGGCCCTCACCCACCAGCCCGCGGGTGCTGCAGTGCCTTTGAAGCTGCTTGGACTTGCACTGGGAACTCGTGTAGTCCCAGTCATGGGGACTGGTGATGAGAGCAAGTGATTAAGAAACCCTCATCTGGTCCCCATCTATTTCCTTTAATGAACAGTTTTAAGCCAGAGTTGTAGCTGAAGCCTCATGGGTGTAAGAGGTATTTTCAGCTGTGTTTAAGAGTGTTTGAAACATCGTTTTAGAATGCAAGCATTTCAGTTGAAATTAGATTTTTGCATACGTGTCTGTCTTTCCCTCTCTTTTTTTTCCCTTTTTTAATGACTTAGAAAGTTCCTAATGATACTTTACTGCCCAGGGTCAAATGTTGTTTATTTTGCATATGGCACTAATATTTTTTTAACATTTTCTCTAACCCTATGAGTAAATGGGCAGGATTTGTCACTACATCAAAAAAATCACTGATTCCTTCTCTAAATTTAGTTTAAAAGCTGTGTTTAATCTGCATAATAATGGCTGCATTTTTCTGTGTGTAGTCTCATGCTTACTTCCTAATTTTCTGTGTGTTTTCGTATTCTTTGTTCATGAATTTGCAAAGCACAAACAGCACATAACTCTGTTAGCAGGACATAATTCCATACAGGTTATTTAAGTATGCAGACAGCAGCTCCAGTTACTTCCAGTGTCATTAATTTGTCTCCCTCATTTTCTCTTCGAGCATTCTGCACATCTTTGCGCACCTGCAACTTGCATTTTACTGAACTGTTCGTGTATTGTCTGGGTATGGATTAAAGTTTGGAAGGAGGAATTGCAGGTCCCTGCTGCAGTTAGCTGTGCTAGAGGTAGCTGGCCTGGTGTTTGCAGCGGGAAGCTGTGCTTCTTGCCAGGGTTCACCGCCGCAAACCGTTCCTGGCTGCCAGCAGTTCCCCGTGCGGTGTGTTGTGGGAACGGTCACAAACTGCCTTCCTAAACCATTCAAATATGATCAGCCAACTGTTTTTAAGCCATATTCAGTGCAAGCCTCCTGATTCACCCAAATACAGGCTCCCTCCCATAGTTTGAAGGGAGGACTGTTTAAAGCAGGGGTACAGTGACAAACTCTGCATGCGTGGCCCGGGCAGGGAGTGGACAATAACGGCATCTACCAGCACTTGCCAAATTGCCCTGCTAGCAGAGGGAAGGGCTAGCAGGCAGGGCTGTGCTGAACCCTGCCTCTGTTTCCAAGGAAGATGTGAGCAGCTTCAGCTGTTCTGCTTATTCATCCTGCCTTTTTGGAGGAGTATCGGTGCTGATGGCCTGTCGGGGATGAGGCTGGGATTTAGATGCTCTGCCCTCATCTTTCATGAATGTTTATCGAATCGTTCACCACGCTTGCTCCAGTTTCCCCATTTGTAAATGAAAATATATTTATACCTGTTCTAAGAGCACCAGGCACAGTAACTAGCTTGTGTTTGCATTGTACTCTACCCTGACTTCATAAGATGCTATTTAAGACACCTTTTTTGGGCACAATTCCAGTGAAGATATCAAAGCAGCTTCTGCTTTAGACAGTGGGTGTGTTTTGCCACAACTGTGAAAAGGTTGTATTTTACTAATAAATTATCCCTGTAGCATATTTTCCTATGAGTTGGAACATATCCTAGCTGTAAGGCCTGCACGAAGGAGTCTGTCTGGCCACCTGGTACAGGAAAGAATCATAAAGTGTTGCAGTGCAAATTCCAGAACAGAGAACTTTCATAACAAGTGGCATACGCCACTAATAGTATGTATTGTTTAGAAAGCAAGGGAGATTTCTAGGGAGGTCTTCAGTACAAACGAATAGCAGTTATAATGAAGTACTATCCTGGTTATAACAGAGTCTCAAAAAATGTGTGCCTTGGGTTGGGGTCTGAGGAAATATCTGGGAGAACCGCCTGTTTTCTGTAATTAAGGGTGAATAAGTAATACCACATTGGTTCATTAGCATTGGTTAGTTCAGCAGACTGATGAGCTGACACTGTGGGAACCAAGCCCAGGGAAAATGCAGCTATCATGCTGATTTTGATTTTGTGAGTTTTGTAGCTTTTTACTTCTTTTTCTTTTGCTGCAGTTTCTGCATAAAATCAGAGGAAGTCAATACATTCTGAGCTCTTGCAGCCTTGGCAAGATCAGCATTGATTACAAAAACATGAACAGAAATTTCTTTCTCCCTAAACAGTAATAAACAGTGGCTGAGACTGCTTTTCACAGGAGAGATCACAGCCAGAAGCATCTTGCCTCTCCTGGTTTTAGCATCGAAAGAAATGAACCAAGAGCAGCTCTCCTGGAGGTTATTGTTGTTCAGTTCAGGACCAAATAGAAAACTTTTGTATCTGTTACTTAAATACTGTAGCCAGTAATTAGCATCAGTAGGTCTTTTCCTTGCAAGTCACTTAATTATCCTACTGGATATTTATGCTTCTGCAGTGAAAAGCATTTTGTGACAATAAGGTTGTCTAAGAAAAAAAAAATAGTTTGCGTAAAAGAGTTTCCTTCTTTTACAGATGGGGAAAGGGCTGTAGGGAAAAGGTGTTGCTCCACTCTCCATAGTTGCTGCATTTGCCTTTTAAGGAAACCTGATTTACAGTTAAATGTTTTGGAAGATGGGCAAAGGACCAACGCGAGTGCTAACAGTGCCAAGGAGAAGCGGGAAATGAGGGAGAGGATAAGTTGAAGGAAATATCTCTCTCCTTTAAACGGAGAAGGAAAACAAATTGGAAATGTGGGTGGGGGGAGATGAAAGCATCTACGTCATTGCAAAGCAAGGGCTCTAGAGTAAAAAAGAAAAAAGATTATATGGTGAAAACCTGTGTTCTGATAACTTCAGTAGCTTGATATCCACAAAAACAGGGCTACGTGCTGCTATGCTGTCTTTTGCTTCTGGCCTTCCCCTGCATTTTTTTCCCCCCTCAGGCTGGGCACCCTAAAAGGGGGTTAACTCTGCCTGCCTGGTGCGTCTCAGTTTTAGCAGCAGGGACAGAGAACAGTCGCGTTCCTGCTTTCCTTTGCTGGCTGGCAGCTCTCTTCCTCCACCAGGCAGGGTGCAAGGACAGAGTGGGGCTGCTGGCAGGGGGGGGTTGCACCTAGGGGCAGGCAGTGCCCGCGGGCCCCACAAGTGGATAGGCAACAACTTCTGCATCCCGCTCTGCAGCCTTCCATCACTGTAGGCTGAAGTCCTCCACAAAACCTCTCTGATCCCTTGCCCTTGGTGACAGTGATACCGTTCTGGGATGGTCACTGAGAGAAGAGGTGGGCGGGCCCATCTGCAGGACCCAGGTGCGATGTTCAGCAGAGAGTGATGCAGTCTGTCTCGTCGGGCCAGCAGGTGCTTCGCCCGTCTTGCTGCTGCTTTTCTCTGCTTTGTGCCTGTGTTCATACCCCCATGGTGGAAGCTGAACACTTGATGCTCACGTATGTGGTGCACAGCTCTGAGCCACCAACTCACCCTCCTGCCTCCACATCAGAAACACACCCTTCTGTCTTGGGCTGAGCCTGAACCGGGGCTTGGGGAAGCAAGAGGCACCAACGGTCTCAGCCCCCGTCCTTTCCTGTTCATCACCAGCGTGCTGGTTTTAGCTGGGATAGAGTTAGTATTCTTCATAGTAGCTAGTATGGGGCTGTGTCTTGGATTTGTCTTGGAAACAGTGCTGATAACACAGGGATGTTTTAATTACTGCTGAGCAGTGGTTACACAGAGTGAAGGCCTTTTCTGCCTCTCACCCCACTCCACCTGTGAGGAGGCTGGGGGTGCACAAGGAGCTGGGAGGGGACACAGCCGGGACAGCTGACCCCAACTGACCCAAGAGATATTCCATGCCACATGATGTCATGCTCAGCACATCAAGCTCGGGGAAGAAGGAGGGAAGGGGGGATGTTCAGAGTGATGGCGTTTGTCTTCCCAAGTAACCATTATGCGTGATGGAGCCCTGCTTTCCTGGAGATGGCTGAACACCTGGCTGCCCATGGGAAGGAGTGAATTAATTCCTTGTCTGGCTTTGCTTGTGTGCACAGCTTGTGCTTTACCTATTAAACTTGTCTCTATGTCAACCCATGAGTTTTCTCACTTTTACTCTTCTGATTATCTCCCCCGTCCCACTTGGGGTGAGTCAGCGAGCAGCTGTGTGGGGCTTAGTGGCTGGCCAGGGTTAAACCATGACAATAGGCATGGTTTCCCCACTCTGGCTCAGAGAGGGACTTTTTGTCATAATCAGACCTCCGACTTTGGCCCTGTTGTTTTGCTCTCATGACTTGACTTAATTTTTCTCCTCTCCAGGGGAGGCAGAGCTTTCAGTTCCCAGATGACATAAAATCAAGTCTACAGTTTGAGACCAAAGGTCCATCTGTCCCAGCATTGTGTTTTTTGTAATGGCAAACAGCAGCTACTTGGGGAAGATTATAAATGTGGGGTGAACATTTAGTCCTGCCTCCCCAGAATTGCTCTCCCAGCCTCCAGCAGTTTGTGCTCCCTGGTGTGTCTTTTGTACTTGGTGGCTTTCTGATGTTTTGGAATACAAAGCTCCTGGGGTTTAATCCTTTATTTTCCTATGTGAGGCCCTTCCTACTTTATTCAGAGCCACCTTTTCTGCTTAGGAGTCTTTGGTGAGGAACCTCACTGAAATAACTTTGACAACCTGACCTGTAGTTGCCAATATCTGTTATGAAACCTCATTAGAAATTGGTGTCCTTTCTAGTCCTCTGGCATTGAGACATTTTATGCAAGAGATTATAGAAGACAGTTTGTAATCATCTCACCTATGATATATGATCTATTGACTATTTATTACTGGTACTTCCTATATATTGTTGTTCTCTTTGCCAATTTTTTCTATAGTCTCATTAACTGGTACTTCAATTTGAGACCAAATCCATGAATGCCCCATAAATGAGGGTTCCTGCAGGGAGCAGTCCTTTTACCCAGTTTGATTTCTTACAGGTAATGCTTCCCAGTTGGCCTACGTAAGAGCCTAGGATGTTGTTTAAACAATATTTTGTTCCTGCTTCTCTGAAATGTCAGAAATCAGCTTTTTTTAAAAATACTGCTTTGGTTTCCAAAAGTAATTTTTGAGTTCACAAAGATGTAATTTAAGCTTATGTTTATTTTTAAAGGAGAAAAACAGGTAACAGCTGATACACTGGTCAATTTATAATGGCACCACACAGAACAGAACTGAGATTGATCTCTCATTGGATGGTCTTAAAGACTTGTAGCCCTTGTTGCAACTGTGAAAATACTAGAACAATTTACGTGGCATTAAAATGCAATTGAAATGCCATCTGATTAACCTATATACCATATCCCATGTAATTTCATTGTAAAGAAACCGAACGTAATTATAAAGCAGTAGTATTTTCAAAGAGAACAAGGTCTGTACCAAAAGGTAGTATCTTCTAATAGCCCAACAGACCATTCTTGTTTATAGCTTAGACATTCACAACTACAGCACCATCACCATGGATTCCTTTTCACTCTCTTCAGAACTAATTTTTCAGCTGAGCTGCTGTTCTGGAGAAACAAAAAAAATAGTATTCTTTAAAAAATAATGCCTGTGCTCTGCTCCAAACTTGCTTCAGAATGTTACACGTCATCCAGAATCATACCGTAAAATCCATTTGCACAGACACAGCAGCAGGAGCTACGGCAGGAAAGCGCAGGAAAGTGCTCCCGTGGTCAGCAGCACAGAAAGTCCTTGCTGAGCTCATGGGAAGTGCCACCACTGAATTGGCCCACGCTGCGTGGGGCTGGCAGGACCCACAGACCATGGGCTGAGCCCAGGGAGGGTGCTCCAGAGCTGGGCATGGGCAGGCTGTTGAATTTTTTAGATCTGTGTGTATTTTCCTTTTTTCCAATAGCTGGTAGTTACCAAATTTATTCCTAAAAATGAAATTATTTCTTCAAGAAGTAAAGGAAGAGTTACTTAGGTTCTTGCACGCTCCTGTGACGTTTCTATTCTGGGACTCTGAGCGGGACTGAACAGTGTCTGTTTTATCAGGGCAACTTTTGAACTATGAAATAGTATTTGGGTTTTCAGTTACAAAATCTGTAAAAAGAAATACTTTAGTACTTGGTTTTGATCTACAATATAAGAGAAATCCTTATTTACATCTTGGTAGGATATCTTGGAGAAGACTCTGTGTGCCTCCCAAATTGGAATTCTATTCAAATAATTCAATTAATTATTTCTCTAACTGGCTGCTGGCAGTTGCTAAGCATGAAGAATTAGATCATTTCTTCTAAGATGTGTCAGAAACATACCACTTTTTAGAGCCTCCATCAAAAATTGTCAAAGTATTAAAGCAGCAGCCCACCGCTGCTGGGCCTGACTGCTAATTGGGAGAACAAAGGACCATTTTCAGTATCACCCCTGAAGCTCCCAGAGCAGAATCAAGAAATAACACAGGTTTGTCAGGACAGCCTGTGGCCAAGGTGGAGAATTTGTGTACTTCTTCTGGCTGTTAAACCTGTCCGTTTCTTCTACAAAAGCCACTGTTACAGAACTGAAATCTTTCTTTTCCCATCACCCGTGAGTAGATTGTTACCCTTGAAAAAGTTTTCAATTTTACGTAGAAGCATCCCAGCTAAAATGTATTTCCATAGCTGAGTACAGTGTGGAGGAGGAAGGTTTGGAGAGGGTCTTCCAGGTCTTTTTCTGAAGTGTGCATCTTGGTGTTGAAAACGCTTTCTGACTTCATCGCTGCTTTGCAACTGTCATGCGCCACCACGTGTAGGTGTCAGCGGGCAGCTGGCGTCTGCTGCAGACTCACTCCCCATCTTCCCTTGCTCCACAGTTCCTCCTGCTGTTAGCAGTTCAGCAGGAGATGGGACTCCTGCTCCTGCAGGCTGGGGTGAGGAGCAGCCCAGGATGACCCACACAGGAAGGTACAGTGCTTGTGGGATTCGGCATATCAAGGCCTATTAATTCCAGAGCAACTCTTTGTAAGTGAACAAAGTCACCGCAGTTGGTGCGGCTGTTACGCCATCGATGGATTAGCCACAGGGCTACATGTTTGGCCCAGTGACCAGGAAACAAGCTGAGCCTGTCCACAGCTCCCCAGCATGGCCCCTCCGCAGCCAGCAATGCTCAGGCCTGTCTAATGCCTGCTGAGAACCGTGCCGATGGCCCTCGTGCATAATGCCATGGGATGTGGGGTCCAGAAGCAGAACAGCTGCCTGAAGACCAGCAGCACATTTTCTCCACCCAGAAACATTTGCTTAGGTGAATACATTTCAGCTGGTTAAAGTGGCTTAAATCATCCCAAATGCCTGTAAATTCTACCTAACTTGTTTTGTTATCGGCTCGTAAGGAGAGAGCATGGATATATTAAATGTTTCTAAGTCAAAAAAGAAGAACAGAAATCCATTCGTGGCAGCCTGAATACCTTTGATTTATGAATCTCTGATTCATCCTGACAGCTACTTAAAAATTCATGTCAAACTCTGCATTAGTCTTGGCCAGAAAAAGAAATGTGTTGGGCAACAAGAGTGCCCCAAAATGCAGTTACCACTGTGGGTGTTTTTAATGAAAGGCATCATTAGCATTTAATTCACCAGAGAAACATCAGTATATCTTACCAGATTCCTTCTCTTTTTTGAAGACTGTTGAACAAATGTGTACTTGCGCGGAGAAATGCATCTCTAACATTGATGTCTCATTACATTATTTCCCTTCTTTAACATGTAGAGTTTGCATGTCTGTTGGAGCTTCTCGTGTGGCATTAGATACTGAAACTGAGATAATACAAACATTCGATTGTATAAGGGAGGAAAGGGAAATAAATTACTTTTTTTTTTTTAATTTTCTTCCCAATATTGAGCATATTTGAGATTAAAAACTTAGCTTAATGACTTGATTGCATTCTCTATAGTGCCTTGGAGAAATTATCATAAACTCAATAAAATGTTTTAAAGAAAAATCCTGACTATTATTTGTTGCTGATTTGCTTATTTTTTTCCAAGAATGCTTCATTACAAATGGTAATGTTTCCAAGAAAATAACCAGATAGCCTGAAATTTGAATATATTAAGGGTTTGAATAAATAAAAGCAGCTGCTTTCCTCTTGCAATAGCCCGTCTTCCACTTCGCATTTCTAAACGCAGTGTTACTTAGCATATATATCCATGGCAATTTACATAGTATCTCATGGTTTTTTAAAGTATCTTAAAAGGCCCTAGGCCCAAGGTGGCAGTAGACCATCCTGGCAAAGAGATGTATGGAGGAGAGAGCAGAGAAGGGAGGTGTGTGGCTGTACCCCTATTGAAAATTGGTTATGTTTCCACCCTGAATTGAAGCCCGAAAGCTGCACTGTAGCTTGATCGGAAAGGGCGGGTGATGAAAAACAGGAATGAGGTTAAATTTGTGCAGGAGATCACAAATTTTTTCTCCCTTTTCTTCATTACTTTATTAAAGAAAGATAGAACGTTACTGTGGGGTGTTATTACAAAACTATTCATTTCATAATTGAACAACTGAATGTGATTCTTTATTTGCAACATGTCATATCTGGCCTGTGCCCATTATTTACAGTTCTCCCAAACTGTACTAAGCTATATTCAGTTGAATTAAACATAATTAAACGTGTTGTTAAAGTTTTTAAAGATTCAAGGTAATTAAACAGTTAAGATACTACCTATGTTTTCTACTGAAAATGGTTTTGTCTGTGTCTCCTATTTCTGTATGTAACACACCCTTCACACAACGTCACAGGGTGTACTGAAGATGATGTTAGAGGTCTGTACTGGACAAGTGAGTGGGTCAGATGGTGGCTTTTGAGAGGAGTTGATGAAATTAATTTCAGTAGTTTTGGCTGTGGGATTTTTCACAATGGGTTCTTTTTGGCTGTGTGTGGGGTGGGTGCTTTGGTTTTCTTGTAGAGTGATTTTACAGTTTTTATTTTCTTTAAAGAAAGAAAAGAGAACAAAGGAAGGCATGGGGACAGCTAAGCACGGCTCCAGAAAATTTGTCTTATTGACTGCAGGAAAATTACTGGCATGGCACCAGTGCCCTTCTCAGCCACTTTGAGACTTGGCAAATTCTCCCTAGGCTGTTAGGGTAATGTTTGCTTTAGCCTTTTGTAATAAACAGGTATCAGAAAATTTGCAAAGGTAGATTTATCTTGGCTGCGGAAGGTGGGCTCTTACTAGGCAAATAAAGGGAAATTGCTGAAAATTATTAATGCTTTAAGGAAGAATATCAGCAGAAAGGTTAAGTTTCCTGTCATGGATATCTAAAACTCTTGACTCAGCCAAACTATTGATTCCCCCTGTTCATTGACTGGCCTGTGTGTAATCAGGAAAGTGTTCTGATGGAAAGTCTCACGAGAGGAAGAGTGGTGCAGTTTGTACTTCTACTCCAAGACTTGAGAGAGGAGGGTTCAGTTCCCAGGTTTGCAGCAGATTTTGTGTGTGAGTAGCAAGAGTCTGTCACAGCTATTTCAGTACCTCCCATTGATCCAGGCACCCAGCAGAATTTGATAAAGTTTCCACTATGGTTTGCATATTACATTGAATGCCACCCACCTGTCTACTTTAGTAAATCCAGAATCTTGCTAGACACCACCTGGTCTTTTAGCATCTAAATACCTTTGAAAACCTGGTTATTTCCTCTCAGGGGTTTTCAGTGGAGAAATGTCCGAGCTGGACCACGAGGATCAGGGCACAGTGCTGCACTGGTGATGTTCAGGTTGGATATCAGCTTGTTGGAAGTGCAGGTTGCCCTCTCACGTCTCCATTCATGGCCGAGCGATCCCTTCCCACCTCCACAAATGTCTGGAGGCAGGCAGCACTTTGTCCTCCTGCCACAGTCAAAATACAGGTGGCCATAGGGTTGGCTGGCTGATTTCCTGGGATTTCAGCTGAAATTCTGAAACCCCACCCCAGCATTGTCTCTCTGACTTCAGACACCCCAGTTTGTACCTTTCTGTCTAAATGCTGGATTGTGATCATTTCATATGCTGCTGTTTCTAGCGTGTTTCTACATTAAAATACATCCTGTTTGTCCTTAGACGCTTAGTACAATTCAGGATTTGACTATTGCAAAACATAGCTTAAGTGTAAAAATTGTCTACATACTTGTGTTGTGAAGTGGAAGAACAGAATATTCCTAATATTAAACCATAAAGCAGTGATAGTTTATTTATAAAGCCAGAAGAAGCATTTAACAAGCTGCCCAATCCCAGATAATTTCAAGCTATATTTGTCGTGTACATAGGGGCCTTAAAATTATGAAAGGGAAATATATTTTCAGCAGCATGTAATGCAAGTAAAATGAAACAGCACTGTACAGAAAGGAAAGCTGGTGCAGAGTTGAGGCTTGGTAGATCAGCAGAGGGCCCATTTCACAGGGTCATCGCTTCAGAACGAATGACGGGGCTGTAGGAAGTCCTTGCCTGATCCCATTAGTGGACACCCCTTTGCCACCTTGGCTGTGCTGACTCACATTGATGTGGGGCCATGCTGCAAACTGCTGGGGGCTGCTCTGGGCTGTAGTAGCTTTTTATTGGGGTGGCGTGGGGTTGGGGGTTTTTTTTGTGTGTAATAAAACAGTGCTCTTGACTTTAAACTTGCACCAGTTGGCAAGGTCAGCTCCCAGCAGGGGTTCCCAAATGTCTGCATGGGCTTGGGCTGTGGGGACCCCCTGGCAGCATGGGGCAGTGGGTGAGCTGGGAACGTGTCAAGTTGCTCTTGTGCCTGCAGGCTGCTCCTGTTGCCAGCCCTAGGCAAGGGCAGTGATGCTTTGGCACCTTTGGGCTGTGAAACCATGGCAGGATCTGTGATTGAAAGTATTTCTGGTCTGAATGCAGAGTTTGGAGGGGCTTCTCTGACAGATTCATGACCCTGCAAAATGGGCTATGATAAATGTATATGGAGTGTTGGATGGAAGGATTCTGGCTGCGGCATGCCTCCCTTTCTGCGGTGCTTACAGCAGTATCGTCTAGATAAGCCTGAGTAGTGCTGGAAATCTGTGTTTATGTCAACTCATGAAAAACATTTTATGTATCTCACCGAGATTAGTTTATAGAAACACCCTGTGCAACTGGTTCCAGTCGAAACCTTCACCAGATCTAGCTGACTTACCTCTTGGTGAAAACCAGCAGGAGAAAGGGGAGCTTTTTTGTTACTGTTTTGCCTTTTTGTTTGTTCGTTTGTTTGGGGTTTTTTTTGCCTTGCCATACACTCTTGTCATTTTATTACATAGTGATCATTTGTTTTACTTAAGGTTTCATTTCTCTCTCTCCTGTCTGATAGGCCTAGAAGACGTTGTAGCAATAATGATTCCTGAACCCAAAGGAAAAGAGATAGTGAGCCTCCTGGAGAGGAACATTACTGTGATGATGTACATAACCATCGGGACACGCAACTTGCAGAAGTACGTCAGCCGGACCTCTGTGGTGTTCGTCTCCATCTCCTTCATTGTGCTGATGATCATCTCCCTGGCGTGGCTGGTCTTCTATTACATCCAGCGATTCCGCTACGCAAATGCCAGAGACAGAAATCAGGTGACCAGTGCTGGAATGGCTGTTTGTGTTTCCAAAACATCTCCATAAGAATTCAGCTTAAAAGTAAAATTGGATTAAATTTTTAGTGTGTGGTAAAAAAACCCAAAACAAAACAAAAAACAAGAAAGTGAAAAGTATAAAAATGCCTGTGTTTAGGAAAAGCCAAGACATCTGTCAATATAGACGGGATTCAGGAAAAAGGAAATTAATAAATATAGTGTATTTGTATATTATGGGGTTTTTTCCCCCCTGTGCAAAACACACAAAAAAATAAAGTTGATAATGATTATTAGCAAAAAGATTGCTTTGGTACATATAGCCAAGTGACATAGAAATGTCAGCAAACATGTAAGTGCTGTAGTGGTAGCCACCAATACTATTAAACCATTGCTTTTGGGTTTGGCATCTTGTCCAAACACCCTAGAAGATGTACAAAATCTGTAGAGCTGGAGAGAAGTTAACACCAGTGGGAATGAGCCCTAGGTCCTGAGGCCCTCTGGATTTATAAAGCACTGTGCATCTTTATGGTAGTTCAGCAATGAATAATAATAGCAATGATAATAATAAATTTAATCTTTTCTTGTCTGGATGCAACTATCTCAGCATCAGCAAACTGCAAAGCTGAGGCTTCTACATTTCATTCTAATGGTACAGGAGAAAATGTTATCAGTGTATGAAATCTGAGGAGATAACTATTTTACTGCAAGGAAAAAAATACACTGTAATTCAGAGATGTTTCTGGAGCCTTAATAAATTATTGTTGGGGCAGGGAGGGTTGCCTTGCTTGCTCTGCAGAAAAAGTAAAACTGAGAGTGTTAATAATCATCTTGTAGAGAAAAGTACTGCCACACACTCTCTAACGTACGTTACCCTCACCCTCCCCCACTGAAATTCAGGCATCTTCTGAGATAGAGAGCAGCTGCTCTGTATTTACAGACAGAAATAATATATTTTCCTTTTAAATATACAGTATGAAATTTTGGATAGCAAGAATGAGACTATCCCAGCTGGAATTTGAACATCACTGGCAGCAGATTCGCTGTGACTGTAACGGCTGCGATAATTTTTAGATGCTTTGGCTACAAAAGCACATGTGTGCCTAATTTAAGTATGTGAGTACCATCAGCGTGCTTTCAATCAAGTAATTATACAGGCAGATTAGCGGTGTAAATAGACATACATAAACATGAAACCCAGCAAAATAAGAAGTTCATTCAGGTAATATGCTATAGCTTGAACTCATAGGTTTATGTATTCAAGCAGACTTCCTTTTCAGTATTTGCTTTCCAAAGTTTGAACAAGACTAACGTGCGCAAGCAGTTGTCCTGTGCAGACTTTTTAATAACTTTGTTATTATACTTGTTCTGTTCTTCAGAAGAATAAGAAAGCATGCCTCCTAAGCAATTATTTATTACTAATATTTTGCCAAAGCTGTAGTAATGATATGAGGCAGACTAGAATTTCATGTACTTTCTTCATCCGGTTTTGCCCGACATCTCCTCTAATCTCTTTATTAGCTCTTTTCGTATGAAAAAATGTAGTGATATACAGACAAAGCTCGGCCATTTATGTTAGTGAGTTGCTGTGGTTTGGGGTTTTTTCCTCTTTTATTCCTAGCTATGGAATATAATGATGTAGGTAGTTCAGGAGAGCTCAGCTTGCTCTTGCCCTTTCCGAGAGAGTTCCTCTCTGTTTCCTCTAAAATTCTGCTTGGATTTTTTTTCTTTGACACATTTTATTGTAGCACAAGGATGGGATCACAAAGTTCTGTGTTAATATCTTGAATATTCAGATATATACAAGAAAAATTGTTTGTGTTGCTTTGCTGGGGCAAGATTCTTTTGTCATTGTGCTCAAAAGCTTTTGCCGTTAGAACTTGCATGTCTGTATGAAGGTATTCTGCTTACTTGTTGGAAAGCCTTGCATGTGTTATAAGGACATACATTGCCGGCCAACTTGAGGGAAGATGCTTCCTTCTATTTGTATTTGATGTACTCAGGCTAAAGTTTATCCAAAGGTTGAAACGTTTGGATAAACAGAGCACCAGATGAAGGGGGGAGCCAGCTGCCCTATTCAGAGAAAGTGCTATTAATTCCTACTCCGCAATGCGATAAAATCTTAACTGTGCAGACTGACTGCCCTGTTCTGAAAGTGTGAAAAACTGTGACTCATTTTTTAGACTTCAATTAAAATTAAAAAAAAATATATTAAAAAGCTTAAATGCATTTTGACATCTGAGTGATTTAAAATCCCACTGTTTTAAAACAAGGGCTTGTGAGGGCCTATGTTTTCTGTGTCAAGTAAGAACCTGTGCCTACCTCTTTGTTAACCTCTGTCATGCGTGCTCTTCCTAGAGCTCAGCCTCCTCTTGAGTGGTAGTCTGGGCACTGTGCTGAGGGAATGGGACAATATGGTGACTGCAAAATATGATTGGCAGAAAAAGCCGTTATCTCCAAACAGGAGGGGCGTTGTACTGTTACATGAAAGCAAGATTTCTGAACATCTTTCCTTGGTCACTTCAGGTCTCCCTAAGTCATCTTCTATTTTGCCTCTTCCAAGCTGACCCATTGCAACTATGTCTTCCTTTCATGAAAAGCACAGTGTGTCCTTTTGTCAAGCATCATAACCACCTTTGCCTCGTCATCTTTTATATGGTGACCCTCCTTTTCAGGTCCACCTCTCTTCTTGCCCGCAGCATAAGTTGCTGATTAAGCAGTAAACCCAAAAGGAACCAATTTACTTACCCAACAAGAAAGCAACGAGTCCAGCAGTGAGAGAGGCAGCTAGAAAGACTGAAGGAGTCATTTCCTGTGACTCCCCAGTGGGATGAAACCTGGACATACAGTATGTACATCTTCAGCCACCATTCTTTTTCACCATGTGTGCAAAATCCAGGTTCATGTGCCAGAAGGAAGACACAGCTCACTCCAGTTAGGTGCCTGATTTTGATGAGTGGAGAATCAGAACTTCAAGGATTCTCACTGAATGGCCTTGCCCATTCTTCCCAACTTGGCTGGGAATTAATGCAGTGGAGCACAAAACTGTCTTTCATTATGGGCTTGTGCACCTGCAGCCAGGGTGTCAGCTACAAATATGGTTAGATTTCAATTTTTATTTTAATACATTTAATTTTTAAGAGTATTTTTAACACAGGCAACTGTATGGTACATGTGGAAGTAGAAAATAGGTAGTAATATTAACATAGATGAAAATCCAAGGCCTCCTCTTTTTTTCCCTACCTAACAAGATGTCCAGGAAGTAGGTGGTTGCCCTGATGATACATCTTTTTGATATGAAGAAGATAAATTTGTGTAAGGAAAGCATAGGCAATCTGCTTCCTCAGCAGCTTGTTCCTAAAGGTGAAAGAGTGTCTGTGAAAGACTGTGGGACTTGTTTTCATCAAGAGACATCAGGTCACAGAGCTAATTGAAAGCATTTTGGGAATTACATGACAAGTTAAGTCCTGGAGATAATTCAGCAAAATGTGACTTGCTGAGACAGTCAGTGTGTCAGATTTCATATTTCACAAGTAACAGTAGAGTTCTCTTTTCGTTGTCTGTGAGACATGAGGTGGAAAGATGGCAAGGGGAAGACGTCTAAGTGCCAGACCTGTTGACCATATTTCTTCCATGTCATTTCTTCCTATTTGTTTCTTGTTACGAAGTTTTCTGTAAAGTCATTTTGAAACCAGGTGGGCTCTGTGAGTTTTGCAGGATAATGAAAGCCAAAGGAGGCAGCAATCGCACTGGGGCTGAGGAGGATCCTGGGTTAATCTTTAGCGATGGATCTACTTTAGTATGTGACTGGCAGCATGTAGAGGGTCAGGCAATTATCTTGAGAAAGAAGGCTGCTGGCCATGGCTTTGAATGAGAGTTTTGAGCCGTTGAATAGAGACATGAATCTCTGAAGCAGTCTTGGGAAGATGCTTCCCATGTTGGAGTCTGCAAGCTTTTATCTGTGATACAGGACATGTGTCTGATACCTCGTCCTGATGAGGTGCTTCATTCTGCACAAGGCACGAGGCAATCCGCTCCCTGCAAAGGTGATAGCTAGTAAGGCCATGAATAGAGAAGCACTTACTGTAATTTTTCTTCCACAGCATCTATAGTCATTTACTTTGTCAGGAACAGACAAGCAATGCTTTCCATGCTACTGTGCTTTCTTCTGAACGAGTATCACCATCTCCACAAGATCACTGCATCTGTTATGCTTAACTCCTTCCAGTCCAGAACTGAATGCTGCAGCCTTGCTAATGAGATTGAGATTTATGATTGTAAATCTCTAAGCCTCACTTTAAACATTTAAACGATTGTAACGCATCTTATCTTTTAAGGAAAAGCATGCCTTTCATTCAAATGGAAGAATCCTTTGAAAGTATGACTTTACAAGATATTCCTTTTCTTTCAAAAACTAAATTATTCTCATTTGCATGTAAGTAATGAAATTGTCTATTTAAGACAGATAAGAGAAAGCAAACATGAAAACAAGCAGATCAAAGATGTACATGAGTCTTTAATCTTGTCCTTTCCCCTTGAAGAATGTCCAAAAAAGAATTCATTAGTTTCATTAGTTTAAGTAATAATAATGACGAAAAGGAATCACAAGCAGTTCCTGAAGCAGGACATAATGGCTCTTGTCTTGCTGTATGTTATCTGCCCATCTTTGATTTACATTAAAGAAACAAATAGCTGGCAAGAGATGTTTCCAGCTCTCGTCCGATCCCTTTTATTAAGGGAGACTGCAAGAAAAATGTACCACAGAAAAGATGTTGTGTAACTACATCATCTATACTCCCTCATGTGCAATAATTAGTTATGCTGGAAAGATCATATGTAAATCTCTCATGATAGCCAAGATCATTTTCACCTGTTGAGCCAGATCTGAAATTGCTCTCTGCTTTCAGTATTGCATGCATGTTGTCACTCTTCCACGTCTTTCCAATCCAATAACCTTACTCTATAAATTTAATTCAGTGATTTTAATTGAATCTGAAGAACAAAGTGGTAACTTATTAATTGTATCTGTATGGTGATTAGGTCTGAATTTACAAACTACATCCAGCTTCCTTCCATTTTTGGCTTCATGCTCTCACCCCTTCCAGCTGGAAACCCTTTCCCCTGACAGGCCCCTCTGAACTCCGGCACAGATGGTGCTCCCGGCCCAAAAAGTTGAATGTCTTCTGAGTCACCAAAGCTCCTTCGTCTCCCTCCTATTTAACAGCACATGGCTGGAAACATGGATGGGAAGGGGAGGTGAAGAGAAGATTTTAAATCATTTGTTGGTGGCAAATTGAGATGCACTGCATGAACTCTTATAAAACTGACAAGAAGACATTGGAGTAGGTGTTGCTGCATGAAATGGTATGAGAAAGGCATGAAAAACTGGAGAGAGCCCAGAGGAGGGTCACTAGTACAGTCTGGGAACAGGAGCACGCAACATCTGAGGAGAAGCAGGGGGAGCTTGCTGGGAGGGGAGAAGAGGAGGAGGAAGGGCTCTGCTTGGAGCCTGCAGCCGCATAGCGGGTAGTTGGAGAGGACGCCGAGTCAGACACTTCTCGGAGGTGCGCAGAGAAAGGACAAGGGTAACGGGCACAAATTACAACAGGGGAAATTCCGATTTTATGTTTAAAAAAAAAAAAAAGCAGCACTGGAACAAATTATCCACAGAGGTTGTGAAATCTCCCTTCCTGGAGATATTCAGAACTTGACCGGACACAGCTCTGACTTTGGAGTTGACCCAGCGTTGAGCAGCGGGTGGGAGTATATGACCTCTCAAAGACCTTTCAGCCTGCGAATCTGTCTCCAGATCGCCTTGTTGTTGGGTTAGCACAAGTGAGCAGCCAAGTCCTTGGAGCACTGATAGAGGCACGAGCTCAGTAGCACAGGGTGCAGAGGTAGCTCTGCCAAGCGGTGATTGTATGAACTTCCCCATATTGTTCTTAGCCTCTTGCAAGAGGCAGGCATCTCCATTGTGCTGGTTTTGGCTGAGAAGGGGTTAATTCTCCTCACTGTGGGGGTCGGCTACCTTTCCAGCTTCCCGCGCTCTGCCGCGTGGCGGGGGGGGGGGCGGGGCTGGGAGGGGCAGGGCCATGGCGGGGGCGGCTGACCCCGACTGGCCAATGGCAGGTTCATTCCGTACCATGTGACACCGTGACCAGTATATTGGGGGGGGGGGGGGGGGGGCAGTGGCAGCGCGGGGGCGGCGGGCGGCTGCGGCGCGTGCGGTTTGTTCCGGCGGTTCGTTCCCCCTCTGCCCTCCCTTCCCCCCTCCCCCAGGCTTTGCGCCTCTCGTTGTTCTCCTTTACATTGCATTTCTGTTGTTGTTTCTTTTAATTTTCATTATTAAACTGTTCTTATCCCAACCCACGAGCGTTACCCTTCTGATTCTCGCCCCCATCTACCGGCGGGGGAGTGAGCGAGCGGCTGTGTGGGGCTGAGCTGCCGCTAAACCACGACACCCAACGTGGGGCTCAAGGGTTGGAGATAATAACAGCTTCTGGTCACAGCACCATGTTGTCCTTTTTGCAGTTGGTGTTAAAAATCGGTGTTGGTTTGCTTAGTCTGCTGTGTTCTGCTGTGATTAGTAATGTTTTGCCTACAAGATTTGTTATACAAACATTCGTTTTCAGCTTTATCTGGTATTTGGGGTTTTTGCTGAAACCGTTACTGTACTTCGGATACCACCTTGTTGAGGCAATTAGCAATTATACCTCCTCCTCTGAGAGATTTTATATGTAGGAAATACAGAATAGTACCTTTGCAACTTTGTTCTATGATGTCTCTGCCTCTATTACAACAACCTTTTTGTATCTTGAACATCCTTGGGTGGTTAAAGTGCACTTATTGTTAGTTTTTGGGCATGTTGTTTTGGTTTTGACTAAGCAACTTAAGAATATCACCCAGAAATCTGCCACAAGGCTTGATAGTTACGAGTGGCAGGGCATGTGGGATAGCATGGGCAAATACCTAGGGCAGTGGGCACCCCCAGTGTTTTGGAGTTTCACCCCCGAACAAGTGCAGGATCCTAAAAAACTAGTAGAATATTTGGAGAAAGTATGTTGTTACGCTGGGAACTCCAGAGAGACACAGATAACTGCAACATGCTGGGGTCTGGCCCATGCATACCGAGCCCTGCTCAACAGTATTCAGTGCCCCCAGGGGGAAGAGAATGTCTCTGGATTGAAATGCAAAGTGACTGGCACTGTAGACAATCCAGCCCTGACAACAGGCACTGCAGCCACTCAAACCCCCACGACAAGTACTGGAGCTGGCTCAGAAAATAAACCCGTACGAGTATCAGTTGCCCCCATACACAAGACAAAATACTGGAAGCGGCCATCAACTCGTTTAGAATGAGATGATGAAAAAGCAGGGCCATCGCGGGGAGAGGAGGGAGAAGTAATAAATGAAAGAGACCACCTGATCCCTGTCCTTCAGCGAGTTGCGAGATATGCGAAAAGATTATAGCCATCGTTCAGGTGAACACATTGTCACCTGGCTGCTCCGATGCTGGGATAATGGGGCCAGTAGCCTGGAACTAGAGGGAAAAGAAGCCAAACAATTGGGATCCCTTTCTGGGGAAGGGGGCGTTGACAAAGCAATTGGGAAAAAACCACAAGCCCTCAGCCTCTGGAGGCGACTCCTGTCTGGAGTGAAGGAAAGGTATCCCTTTAAAGAAGATGTTACATATCGTCCAGGAAAATGGACAACTATGGAGAAAGGCATCCAGTATCTAAGGGAATTAGCTGTGTTCGAGGTGATTTATGGTGACCTGGACGATCAACGGTCATCCAAAGATCCAGATGAAGCCGAGTGCACAAGACCCATGTGGTGGAAATTTGTATGGAGCGCACTGTCTTCGCATGCAAACTCATTGGCAGTGATGTCCTGGAAAGATGACAAGACACCAACGGTGGCGGAGGTGATTGATAGACTTCAGGATTACGAAACAAATATCTCTTACTCACTCGTCTCTGCTGTGGAGAAACTATCCCAAGAGGTCCAGCAACTCAAAGAAGATCTGTCCTACTCCCCACCTCGACAGAGTAGTGTCTCAGCTGTTAGGAATAAGTGTCCTTTGGCTCACAGAAGGGGATACACACCACGGGCCACCCTATGATTCTACCTGCGTGACCACGGAGGGGACATGATGAGGTGGGACGGCAAGCCTACCTCAACCCTACAGGCACGAGTGCATGAACTGCAAGGAAGAACAGTCACTCAGGGAGGCTCTTCCAGGAAAGCTGCTGCTCCAGTTTCCAGCGAGCAAGTCCCCAGACAGAGGAGTAGAAGCGCAGATTTTATTTCTAAGTGTAATAGAGGGACTCCTGATTCACATTTACAGGAAGTGAGTTGTGACTGCCATGATCAGGACTAGGGGGGCCCTGCCTCCAGCCGGGTGGAGGAAAGGGATAACCGGGCTTACTGGACTGTGTGGATCCGATGGCCTGGCACGTCCGACCCACAGGAGTATTAAGCTTTAGTGGACACCAGCGCACAGTGCACCTTAATGCCATCAAACTATATAGGGGCAGAACCCATCAGCATTGCTGGAGTGACAGGGGGATCCCAAGAGCTAACTGTATTGGAGGCCGAAGTGAGCCTAACTGGCAATGAGTGGCAGAAGCACCCCATTGTGACTGGCCCAGAGGCTCCGTGCATCCTTGGCATAGACTACCTCAGGAGAGGGTATTTCAAGGACCCAAAAGGGTACAAGTGGGCTTTTGGTGTAGCTGCCTTGGAGACGGAGGAAACTAAACAGCTGTCTACCTTGCCTGGCCTCTCGAAGGACCCTTCTGTAGTGGGGTTGCTGAAGGTCGAAGAACAACAGGTGCCAATCGCCACCATAACAGTGCACCGGCGGCAATATCACACCGACAGAGACTCTCTGATCCCCATCCATAAACTCATTCACCAACTGAGGAGCCAAGGAGTCATCAGTAAGACCCACTCACCCTTTAACAGTCCCATATGGCCAGTCCGGAAGTCTAATGGAGAGTGGAGACTAACAGTAGACTATCGTGGCCTGAACGAAGTCACTCCACCGTTGAGTGCTGCTGTGCCAGACATGCTAGAACTTCAATACAAACTGGAGTCAAAGGCAGCCAAGTGGTATGCCACAGCTGATATTGCTAATGCATTCTTCTCAATCCCTCTGGCAGCAGAGTGCAGGCCACAGTTTGCTTTCACTTGGAGGGGCGTCCAGTACACCTGGAATCGACTGCCCCGGGGTGGAAACACAGTCCTACCACTTGCCATGGACTGATTCAGACTGTACTGGAACAGGGAGAAGCTCCAGAACACCTTCAATACATTGATGACATCATTGTGTGGGGCAACACAGCGGAAGAAGTTTTTGAGAAAGGAGAGAAAATAGTCCAAATCCTTCTGAAAGCTGGTTTTGCCATAAAACAAAGTAAGGTGAAGGGACCCGCACGAGAAATCCAGTTCTTAGGAATCAAATGGCAAGATGGTCGTCGTCAGATCCAAATGGATGTGATCAACAAAATAGCAGCCATGTCTCCACCAACTAGCAAAAAGGAAACACAAGCTTTCTTGGGCGTTGTGGGTTTTTGGAGAATGCATATTCCACACTACAGTCTGATCGTGAGCCCTCTCTATCAAGTGACCCGGAAAAAGAATGATTTCAAATGGGGCCCTGAGCAACGACAAGCCTTTGAACAGATTAAACGAGAAATAGTCCATGCAGTAGCTCTTGGGCCAGTCCGGGCAGGACAAGATATAAAAAATGTGCTCTACACCGCAGCCGGGGAGAATGGCCCTACCTGGAGCCTCTGGCAGAAAGCGCCTGGGGAGACCCGAGGTCGACCCCTAGGGTTTTGGAGTCAGGGATAGAGAGGGTCCGAAGCCCGCTATACTCCAACTGAAAAAGAGATATCGGCAGCATTTGAAGGGGTTTGAGCTGCTTCAGAAGTGGTTGGTACTGAAGCACAGTTGCTCCTGGCACCCCGACTGCCAGTGCTGGGCTGGATGTTCAAAGGAAACATCCCCTCTACACACCATGCAACTGATGCTATGTGGAGTAAATGGGTTGCACTGATCACCCAGCGGGCTCGAGTAGGAAACCCCAGTCGCCCAGGAATCTTGGAAGTGATTATGGACTGGCCAGAAGGCAAAGATTTTGGATTATCACCAGAGGAGGAGGTGACACGTGCTGAAGAAGCCCCACTGTATAACAAACTGCCAGAAGATGAGAAGCAATATGCCCTGTTCACTGATGGGTCCTGTCGCCTTGTGGGAAAGCACCGGAGATGGAAGGCTGCTGTATGGAGTCCTATACGACAAGTAGCAGAAACTGCTGAAGGAGAAGGTGAATCGAGCCAGTTTGCAGAGGTAAAGGCCATCCAGCTGTCCTTAGACATCGCTGAATGGGAAAAGTGGCCAGTGCTCTATCTCTATACTGACTCCTGGATGGTGGCAAATGCCTTGTGGGGCTGGCTGCAGCAATGGAAGCAAAGCAACTGGCAGCGCAGAGGCAAACCCATCTGGGCTGCCACACTGTGGCAAGATATTGCTGCCCGGGTAGAGAACCTGGTTGCAAAAGTACGTCATGTGGATGCCCACGTCCCCAAGAGTCGGACCACTGAAGAACATCGAAACAACCAACAGGTGGATCAGGCTGCTAAGATTGAAGTGGCTGAGGTGGATCTGGACTGGCAGCATAAGGGTGAACTATTTCTAGCTCGGTGGGCCCATGACGCCTCAGGCCATCAAGGGAGAGATGCAACATACAGGTGGGCTCGTGATCAAGGGGTGGACTTGACCATGGACGCTATTGCGCAGGTTATCCACGAATGCGAAACGTGCGCTGCAATCAAGGAAGCGAAGCGGGTAAAGCCTCTGTGGTATGGGGGACGATGGCTGAAATATGGGGAGGCCTGGCAAATTGACTATATCACACTCCCACAGACCCGCCAAGGCAAGTGCTTACAATGGTAGAAACAACGACTGGCTGGCTGGAAACATATCCTGTCCCCCACGCCACTGCCCGGAACACTATCCTGGGTCTCGAAAAACAAGTCCTGTGGTGACATGGTACCCCAGAGAGAATTGAGTCAGACAATGGGACTCATTTCTGAAATAACCTCATAGACACCTGGGCCGAAGAGCACGGCACTGAGTGGGTGTATCACATCCCCTATCACGCACCAGCCTCTGGGAAGATTGAACAGTACAATGGACTGTTAAAAACTACACTGAGAGCAATGGGGGGTGGGACATTCAAGCACTGGGATACACATTTAGCAAAAGCCACGTGGTTAGTCAACACGAGGGGATCTGCCAACCGAGCTGGCCCTGCCCAGTCAGAAATCCTACATACTGTGGAAGGGGATAGAGTCCCTGTAGTGCACGCAAAAAGTATGCTGGGCAAAACAGTCTGGGTTCTTCCTGCCTCAGGCAAAGGCAAACCCATTCGTGGGATTGCTTTTGCTCGAGGACCTGGGTGCACTTGGTGGGTGATGCAGGAGGATGGAGAAATCCGATGTGTGCCTCAAGGGGATTTGATTTTGGGTGAAAACAGTCAATGAACTGAATGGCACAATGTGAACTGCTATATAATACTGTGTGTCACCTCTGTGTTGTATCAATGATATCAGAGTACGAGCCTCCCAACCCATGGAAGATCAACTATGAAACAAGCCGTGCCGCAGTGATGGAACGATGACTGACTCGGTATGCAGCAACCCAACACCACACACCATCTCTCCCACCCGGAAAGACTGATACAACAGATGGAGCCCAGAGTCATGGACTGGGTGAACTCAATGGACATTTTTATGGACATTTTACAGGGAAGGTCCATGAACTAAGGGAATGATGTCTGTGTATTATGTTAAAGGATGGGAAGGGGAGGGGTGGTGGTTGGTAAGGTTGTATTGCATCGTATGGGACCTGGGCATGGTGTAAATGGTATGGAATAAGGGGTGGAGAATGTGCTGGTTTTGGCTGAGAAAGGGTTAATTCTCCTCCCTGTGGGGGTCGGCTACCTTTCCAGCTTCCCGCGCTCTGCCACGTGGCGGGGGGGGGGGGCGGGGCGGGGGGGGGCAGGGCCATGGTGGGGGCGGCTGACCCCGACTGGCCAATGGCAGGTTCATTCCATACCATGTGACACCGTGACCAGTATATGGAGGGGGGGCAGTTGCAGCTCGGGAGCGGCGGCGGGTCGGCGGGCGGCTGCGGCGCGTGCTGTTTGTTTTGGCGGTTCGTTCCCCCTCTGCCCTCCCTTCCCCCCTCCCCCGGGGCTTTGCGCCTCTTGTTGTTCTCCTTTACATTGCATTTCTGTTGTTGTTTCTTTTAATTTTCATTATTAAACTGTTCTTATCCCAACCCACGAGCGTTACCCTTCTGATTCTCTCCCCCATCTACCGGCGGGGGAGTGAGCGAGCGGCTGTGTGGGGCTGAGCTGCTGGCTAAACCACGACATCCATCTTCAGCATTTGAGAACAGGGTGTTTTGCATCAGGCTGTTACTACATACTTCAGTCCTGAGTGGCTGTGACCCTTGCCAGCACAGTAACAGTGTTTTGGAAATATGGGAGAACAGTCAGAAACATGAAGCGGTAAGCACTTCATGGTCCATTGGAGGAGAAGGTAGAAAAGCAAAATCAAGCACATGGTTATGTATGGATAGGATGTTACTGCAGGACTATATAGTGCTTAGTGCTTTACCTGTAAGAAACTGCAGATGCTTTCGCCTTATTTGCTCCTATAAAGTGCGCAACTCTGTATTGCAGGAAAAGAGAACAGCAGAGAAGATTATTCATGGTTTTCATGGTTAACAAATTAACAGCTCACTTTCAGCACTTACATCTTGCTGATCATCATGAACTAGTTCTGGAACAACGTAAGAATAAAGACCACCTGAATCTTAAGTCCAGTGTTCGCTCTGCTTGGTAGCCCAGGTCTCATTTAATACTGTATTGTTTACAAGTGTCATTTAAAAAAAGAGAGGGAAGAAGTACTCAAGTAGTGGATTTGTTTGCATACATTGCTACTCACTGGAATAGTAAAGGTGCTGTAGTGTAGCATCATGATGGGCTCACACGCAGTCTCTGCTGAAACTCCATTCGAGTAGCTTTGCCTCATCGGCCGTGGGTTACCAGTGAGCCTAGAATTCCTACGGTGCCCTTATTATGAATAACAGCATGGCTGACCTCATCTGTTTATACAGCACTGTCCTGTTTCACGTACAGTCACTTCAGATTATTAAGAAGCCTAGGGAGAAAAGGTGATGATTTCTGCATGAAGAGATACTCTTTGCTTAAGAGCAAATTTTCTATTACAGCGCCGGCTTGGAGATGCTGCAAAGAAAGCAATCAGCAAGCTGCAAGTCAGAACAATCAGGAAAGGTGATAAGGTAATTTTTCAAATTGCTCATTACCAAATGAAACTCTGTACTGAGGATTCCTTCAGACCACTGGGACAATGAGGCAGAACAGAAATGCAATTGCTTATTTAGCTACTATGTGTCCTTCAGATGGGAGAGGAATACTGATAAGCAGTTTATGGATGGAATGGAGTAGAGAGAGAAGGTAATTCTGTGAAGATGCAGAAAATCCTGAAAGTTAAAACATGCTAATTAAATCTGCATGCTTCCCAGGGCAAGTTTCCAGCTGGAAACACGTTGGAAAATCTGACTTGCTTGTCTTGAAATGCAGTATTGGATTTGCAGCACGTATCAGTAACGGTTTTACTTTGTCACACAGGCTCTTGCATGAAGAGATTAGCTGACAAAATCAAAAAATGAAAATGATGAATGTTCTCTTTCCTGTAGGAAACTGAGCCAGACTTTGATAACTGTGCTGTTTGTATTGAAGGCTACAAGCCCAATGATGTTGTCAGAATTTTGCCTTGCAGGTAAGTCGAATGTTGAAGGTGCTTTTAGCTCTGATAGTCTCTCTACTTCAAGACAGGCTCTGTTCTCACAGTATCATGCCGATGAGATTACCTGAGAGCTTGGGGAAGAAAGGGTGAGTTAATCATTTTGATTTATTCAAAGTCTGTCTGTAAAGATATCTGAAATGTCTCTTTATTCGACTTGAAGTGAAAGTAGTAATGGTGTTGATAACCTGGATTTGGGATGATAGTCAGAAATTTTGTCTGACCTGGACCTATTATGAAGTCTTCAGTAGGATTTTTAAACTAAATGTTTTGATTCCTCTGTTTTGCTCACTGGTTTTGTATCAGTCCAGAATAACCCCCTTAGAATAATTTGCCCCTGACTTCAAGGTGTGTCCTGGGCCCAGCAGCCAGGGATAGAGCAGTCTCCTGCTCCCAATGGGGCCACTTCTTTTGCTGTCCTAGGCCATGTCCAGGTGCTGAGAAAGAGGTGACTTCTATTAAAAAAAAAAAAAAAAAAAGGCCATAAAAAGAGATATGCTGAGTAGAAACAATAAAGCAAAGAGGGCATGTGACAAAGGCAACATATCTATTGGTGCCAGGAAAATATTCCCAGACATGTGGGATATGGAGGGGACAAAAGAGCTTTTGGGCTTGTTCTTGCTCTTTTCTCCCCCTCGTGTGAACGTGCCCCATGCAGCACATACACTTGCAGTGATGTGACACAGGAGCGCAGCCTCTTGCCACCCGTAACAGCTGTATTCATCTCTCTGTGCCATTGTATTGTCATCTGCGAAATGTTAGCTAATGAAGGATTTCTCTAAGGAAATCCATTTTTTTAAGAAATTTCCTAGGAACAGTGGTTCCCCTAGGAGAGCAAGAGCATCTGTTTGATTTCCCTAGAAATAGGAATCTCAAGTGCGGTACATGCAGAGCACAGATTTTGGTTTTTTTAAATAGAGTTTCTTCTCCTGCAGGCATGTTCACTGGCTTGAGAAACTGAAATATTTGTTTCTTTTCCTGCTATATTGTTCCCTACTAGATATCTGAATGTTACAAGCTGTCCATTTCTGTTCGTTCACGTGACTTATTTTATCTGTTTACTGACATCACTAAATGGCAAACAAAAAGCACCAGATTAATCATAAATTTGACCTACTGTAAATCCCTCACAATGACAAATTGCATGTGAACTCTTTTTTTTCTATGAACAGACACAAATGCATCACTTCATGAAGCAGAAATACAGAAAAATGAAAAATTAACAGAAAGTCTGGACCTTGATTTGACATCAAGCCTGTTTTCCTAGAAGCTTAATAAAGCATGGAAATTTTGCATGATTGAGACAGGCAGTTTTTGGAAGTAGTTATACAACAGCAAAAAATATGTCCAAGCTCTAGCTTTCACTTGTGTCTCGCCTCATAATTCAATGAGGTTCCAGTCAGACTTTGTCATCCACAGCGTTGAGTCAAGCAATGAATAGGAAACACATAGTTAACAGGTGATGTTCAGTTCTTGGCTGACTTAGAAGGTCGCCTACAAAATGACTCATGCTAAAAGGTTAGCAGCAGCAGAACTGTCTTGTAAAATACTCACAGTTTGAGCCTCAGCAGTTTCGAATTATAAAAACTCAAAGAGCTTTCTCAAGCAGCCACTTCACAAACCCTGGCTTTGCCATTACACAAATTGTGAGGGCGATATTTTACACATTCACATGGGTTTGGACTTCCAAAACAGGAAATGCTAGTCATGATTCTTTCTGCGGTTGTCAGTCTCGGCTCCTTATCGAAAAAAAAAGAAAAAAAAGAAAAAAAAGAAAAGATTAATTTCTTTCTCTGTTAAGTGAGTAGGAGGGTGTTATGTCTTGATAAAGACCTACAGACTCTAGATTTCTTCCTCCAGCATCCTCAGTTAAACTCTGCGCAGTTTCTAGTAGGGGAACCTCATTAGACTGCTGTTTAACAAGAGGCTGGCATTTCACCAAGTCTCACAGAAGCCAGCACCATATGACACCGGTGCTGGCTGACCTTAGCGTTTCTATCCAGGAGGTGCTCAAGATGTAGAACTTTTTACCTGCAAAGCCCAATACACCCCGAGAGCTGCACATGCAAGATGCTGCTTTGTACTGCAGGCAGTACAGGGGAAACCACTCCTAGCAGGCACGCTATATAAAGCCCTGTATATCCTGAGATTTCTTTTAAGGCTGGTGGAGCCTGAATCTCCTAAGAAATTGGTTCCAAAAGTCCACCAACCATTATTGCAGTGGATGACCTCTGAAGTCCTGTAGATAGATGTTTACTAGTACTTATGCTGTTTCCCCAAATGTCTTGTCTTTTCTGTTGGCAGAAAGCTGGCACTGGGAGAGCCTGTTGTTACATGTCCTGCTCCGGAGGGCTAGGAGGAGAATTCCAGTTCACTGGTGCTTCTTCCAGTCTGTCCTCTTTAGCCAGCTCCCACAGCTGACTGTATTAATAAACTTCACTCTACAGAACATTTTAAATAAATAATGACTGACAGTTGATAAAAAAAAGTGTTGACTTGCAGCTGGTTTTATGTTTAATGGTAGCAAACATCACTGAAGTTATCTTTGAGGGCACTGACATGACATCAAATGTAACCAAGTACATTGTTCCCAGAGTGACGTCTCTTGTTACAGCCCTAGTTCCTTCTGCTTGTCCTCCGTCTCTAGCTTCAAAATGCCTTCGTCTTTTCTGCTCTGGCTTTGGGAAGTTACTGGTGCTGCTGCTCCCAGTGCGTGCCTTCTACTAACTTTACTAAACTTCTACAGAGAGACAAGACAATTCTTTCAAATTCATCTCTACTGAGTTCTTCATAAGCTCTTTCCTATGGTCATTTCATTTCTGTCACCAGTAAACACACTCTCTGACCCCAATCCAGCTTGTTCCTTTCCTCTGAACCTTCAATTCATGAACAACAGTGATTTCAGAGACTGCTTCACTCCTCACCAAAAACCTTCTCAGTCCTCTGCTTCAGCCCTACGTCTAATCCAGGCAATTGATGCTTTTACTCGGGGTCCCTAGGGATGTACCTCTCTTCCTGCTTTTGCCTCTTCTTCTCTTAGCTCACGTTTTTCTGAGAAAAATTACACGACTGCTGGGTTTGTGCAGTTTGCAAAGCTGGAACTAGGAGTAGAAGGTGGGAGGAGAACAGTTTCCCTTAACCTGGGAAAAAAAGCTTCTAAAAATTGTTGGTAAGATGAAAGCTTTGCAATAGTTTTGCAACAATCAAATTATTATTATAATTTGGGGCTGAGACCGAAATGGAATTTTTTTTCCTTGTATGATTAAAATTGCAGCTTTAAAGAAAAAAAAAAACATTTCAAACAAAAGTAATCTCCAGTTGAAAAACATGAAGTGCTATTTAGATAGTAGTAAATTAAATGCTCTGGGATTTTGAGGTTCTTTTTCTTTCTTTGTGCTCTCTGAGCTTTACACAGCCGCATGCAGTGGCAGTCGCGGAAGTGTGCAGGAGGGATCCCAGGAGGCCACCACCTCTGGAACGGCACAGGGGTACTGGCTGTGCACATGTCGTTCTGGGGAGGTTTTTTCCAACACATTCTGCAGTCTCCTGGGATGAAAACTCTGCAAATTCCCCTGATAATTTATTGCAGTGCTTTACTACCCTGACTGGGGTGAAGTTTTTTTATTGTGTAACCTGGATCTCACTTGCTGCAGTTTAAACACACCACTGTGCCTTTTATCCCTAGGAGAGGTGAAGAACAGTTGTTTCCTTTCTCCTTATGGAAGCCTTTGTTTTGTATGAGGATTGTTACGACATCTCCTCTCGCCTTCCTCTCTCTCAACTAATCTATTACAGTTCTTTTGAGAAACTTCTCAACCCATCCAAATCAACATAGTTTTGCAATGCATGTGGTTGCACACAACAGAAAAAAAAAACATTTTTTATTTCTAGCTCTGACTTTGATTGTCAAAGCCATGTCCCGAGCCTGTGCTTGAAACACCTCTCTTACTGTCTCCCTGTATGGGTCATTACTTCTGAACTCATCCATGATGCCTCTACCCTCTCTTTCCTTTTAAAACTTGCATCGGTCAGAACTGCAGAGGCAGTTTTGTTGCAGTTGACCTTTTTACATCTTTATCTTACCATGTGACAGTGAAATATTGCAGTTGCTGTCTCATCTTACTTTGTTGTGACCCTTATTTTGCCTGAATTAGGATGATAAACCTATCAGGACATCAAACAATTCACAGTTTGTTGAAAGCCATAAGCACGTATATAGTGCTGTAGCTAATAACGAATAAAATACACTTTCAAATCCAAATCCACAAACCTGCCACCTCACTTCTCTGCAGAAACGTTTACATGTTCAAAAATAGATATTATGAGCGTTCTAATCATATAATGTGGTACAGAAATTCAAAAATGCAAATCTCTATCTGATTTTCAATAATATCCATTTTTTCTGTAAATTTCTGTCCAATAATCAAGTATTTCTGTTGTACATATTAAAACTGAAATTAATAGAGCCATCATACACTGTGCTGATTTAGTATTGAGAAGTGCAAAGTGACATGATCTGTCATGTATTTAAATTACGCAGCATTGGTAGGATTTCTTTTAGAATATTGGTTTTTGAGGCCAGCTTTAGGAACACTAAACTTCAGGTTTCAAAGTCTTTAAGACATGAAAGTTCCAAGCTTTTGGTGATTAACAAA
This sequence comes from Phalacrocorax aristotelis, assembly GCF_949628215.1. NCBI lineage: Eukaryota > Metazoa > Chordata > Aves > Suliformes > Phalacrocoracidae > Phalacrocorax > Phalacrocorax aristotelis. Next base: position 20,229,306 of record NC_134279.1, read on the forward strand.
CATTATGAAATGCTGTAATATGAACCACAGCTTGACTGAGGCTTGCAAAGCTTGAACTTGAAAACAAAAGGAGACTTTCTAGTCTGTGGTAAAATGGCTTGATAGAAGTTACGTATTTTTTTATCTGAAACAGATTTTGGAAATCTGGGGTTTTTTTTCAAGAGAATAATAAATATCCCAGATTTTGTAAATGTACTGATTATTTTGGCACAAATGTGCACCAGATGTTTGGTGTTAAACATACTTGTTTATTAATTTGAGTCTGTAATTAAAGAAAAACAATCAAGAATTTCATAGTTATTTCAAATAGCTGAAAAGCAAGGCATTGACTTTCAGTACCCTCCATGAATTAACACACCCAAGGAATTCTGTTGGTTAGACCTCTAAATGTAAAACTACACATGCCTGCGGACTGTACGTTTATGCTTCCACCTATTCAGAATTGTTGCCTGATGATGTGCCAAATATGTCCCCCCGAGTTAAAAGGAAGAGGCTGAAATTTGGTGCATTGTGTTTTCCCCAGTAAAGCAAGTCTTGTTTGGAAGAAGGGTTGTGCACTTCAGTAGCCTTAGTAAAGTAGTGGTTTAAACTTCAAGTATGGTGATACTTCATTTGTGTTAATCATGTTGACATACAGGATCAGATGAGGTTTGACAAAGTTTGGTATTACAGCCAACTGATATAATTAGACTAGGTCGAACTTCCAAGAACAGATTTGCCCTTTCCCATACTTGTGTGAAGTTAGACCGAGTATGGGAATGTGATAATTTGCCAGGTAGCTTTGTTTCACAAAGGACCCGTTTCTTCTAGAAGTAGTGAGAAAAGGCATTGCAGTGAAAAGAATAAGATTCTGAGATTTCACACAGTTTTGGCTTTGAATTTCTAGTGTTATTCAGGACTGAAGCCAGCTAGTAAGCTAGCCGGCTAGTATGTGGGCTGATAGCGTGTTAGTGAGAGCCAGGGTTGCGAATGGATATTGGTGAAGTGCACCTCAATATCTTCCATCAAGTTGAAAGACGATGCGTACCTTGTTGTGTGAGAGAGCCACGACACAATACAGCAGCCAGCCCATTCGACTGAATATGTACCACTTAATGCACCAAAATTACTTTAAATATTTAAGTGATTCTGGCTTTCTCAGAGGTTGCATTTCCTCATGGAGGCTGGTATGTGCCCTGCTCCAGGCAGAGCCTTGGGCAGCTGTGAGCTTTGTGAGCTGTGGGTTTGTATGGCTGTGCTGCACGAGCAATACACGTGGGGCAGTGACAGCACAGGGACACGCAGGCTGGCGACTGCTTAAAGGTAAAAGTTCAAGCAGACTGAAATGGGACTTTCAGGCTCTGCCAAGTAAAATGTGGGACACCTGTTGCAAGCCTTAGAAAGTAAATTCAGAGCTGATCTGTGTGGTGTTTCAAAACAAGCAAATTAGCCTTTATGTGCACCTTTTGGAGCAAGACTGTGTGTGTATACTGAGCCTCATGTTTCAGAGTAAAATACCCTCTTTCAATTTTGCTGAAGTCATTATTATTATTAAGATAATTTATGCAGTTGGACTAAGGTCCCTTTCAGCTGAACTATTCTATTCAATTAATTGATTAAAAAAGATTTTTAGGGAGGCAAGTCAATGTTGTTTCCTACATGCCAGTATAATTTCTGAGGCTATGTGCCTGGTAGGAAACTTTCCTCCTTTTCTTCAGAGGGATTGGGGCTGAACAAACTTCACTGCCTTGGACTGAACCCCGACTCCTACTTGGCCTACTCAACAGCGTTTCTTAAATCCTGAGCCCCACATACCTGCGTTTTGTAATGTGTGTTCTCTGTGGCCACAGGGTAGCAGAATATGCTCACAAGAGAGAATACAATCTCTCAGTCAGGTACATGCACTAAATACCTCTACATTCAATCTCAGTTTGCGTCAGGTGAAGTTAGACCAGAAGCTTTCAGTTCCTCCACTTGGAAAATGTCTAAGAGGAGTAGCCCACAGCAGCCACAGGGCTCAGATAGTTGCTTAGTGGCCACTTCGGACTGAGGACAGGATTAGCAACAACCCCTTTAGGGCTGGAACTCACTCTGATGGGTGACTTCTAAAGAGCAGGAAATTCAGGGAGAATGTTTTAAAAAGCATCATCCCATTTTTTTCTATTTAAATGAAAAATAGCTCTTTCTTTTTTTTTAATTTGCTTTATTTCCTTATGCCTGCATCCTAAAAAATACCAGACCCCCGATGGCTTCACATTTAAATTATATGTTTGGTTTGTCCGTAAAACCATCAGGAAATACTAATGTGATTTTTGTCTTTACCAGCAAGCAGGTTTTGTTTACTGACAGCCTTTAACATTTAAAGAATATGGGTTTTGCTGATGCATTTTGTGTATTTTTCCTAATTCTCTAACTACGTACTTGTCTTTTTTCCAAACTCCATTGAGAAACACTGTGCACATGTGCTTGAGATGTTGCAGAAATCATTTTAGTCTTGAGTGCATAGGATCCAGTTTTGCAGTCCTTGCAGAGGTCACAAACCCTGATCATTTGAAATACTCTTACTTTAGTGAATTGAGAAGCAGGGTGTGGTACTGTGTGGTAAATTGTGCCATGGTGAATTTGAATTAAAGTTTCCTGATTTTCCTTGCAGGCATCTTTTCCACAAGTCCTGTGTAGACCCCTGGCTGCTAGACCATCGTACCTGCCCGATGTGTAAAATGAATATTCTAAAAGCTCTAGGGATCCCGGTAAGCACGTCGCAGAGCAGCCGGTCGGGACAGAAGGGAAACACCAGCTACTTGGGTATATCCCTAGCCCTTTGCCTGACTGTTCCCATCCCACTCTTCTTGACATTTTATTGATTTTTTAATTATTTATTAAGGGGAGTACAAGCTGAAATGTCTGACTCTACCTCTCTCCTGCACCCCACTTTTATTAGCAAGGAAGAGTGTGTGTATGGGGGCTGGTTGGGTGTCGGGGTTTGTGTGTCTGTAGTTGCCTGTTTTGTGGAGCAGAGGATTGTTTACTGGTGTTTTGGTGGATTTCTAGATTCTTTCACATGGCTTTTGTTTGTGTTTTAAATCAGGACCGGATTTATGTTTTTTAATCATGCTCTCAGTTCAAATCACAAAGCAGAAGGTCTGTAAATAGAACTTTCCCTGCTGTACTAGTTGAGGACAACTAATTGCTCATTCTGGGGAGCCAAATCTTTTTTTCTGTCAGATTTCTCTTAAAATCTATCTGTAGCAAGCTCTGTACTCCTAATTCCAATTAGGGAGCATTTTTCCCGGTAACTAAGCATGTGGCAGACCACATGACATACAAGAAATTGTTAAGCTCTTTGTTATTTGGAACATTCAGATGTGGTTAGAAGCTGCCAAAGCAATTGATCTTTTTAGGTTTCATGTTTACATTCAGATAGTGCATGTGCTGCCTGCCATACAGTCTCCTAACTGCAGCTATTGCAGAGATCAGGGGCTTCACCAGGAAGAAGTGAGTTACTCTCTCACACTGTGCAAGGCTTGCCGCATGGTAGTGAAGTTCAATACTGAAACACCACCAGTTGGTGCGTTAACAGGTGCTGTAATACCCTCCCCAATTACAGATGGTGACATGCCAGCTCACATATGAAAAAGATATATAAAGTAAAATAGCTCATATGAACATATATGGGGAGCTGATGCAGCCATTCCCCAAGAGTTCCTTTTCATGGAGACTAGGAAGCCAAGCAGGTTGATGCAGAAGAGGTTCCACAGCCAGTGATGAAGTAACTGTTTGCTGAAGGAGGCAGATATGTTAATCAATCATAGACTCATAGAATGCTCTGGGTTGGAAAGGACCTTTAGAGGTCATCTAGTCCAACCCCCCTGCGGTGAGCAGGGACAACTAGATCAGGTTGCTCAGAGCCACGTCCAACCTGACCCTCAGTGTTTCCAGGGATGGGGTATCTACCACCTCCCTGGGCAACCTGTTCTAGTGTTTCACCACCCTCACTGCAAAAAGATTTCTTCCTTATATTCAGTCGAAATCTACCCTCCTTTAGTTTAAACCATTGCCCCTTGTCGTTCCACAACAAGCCTTGCTTAAAAAGATTGCCCCCTTCTTTCCTATAGTCCCCCTTTAAGAACTAGAAGGACGCAATAAGGTCTCCCCGCAGCCTTCTTTTCTCCAGGCTGAACAACCCCAACTCTTTCAGTCTGTCCTCATAGGAGAGGTGCTCCAGCCCTCGGATCATTTTTGTGTCCCTCTTCTGGACCTGCTCCAACAGGTCCATGTCCTTCCTGTGCTGAGGGCTCCGGAGCTGGAGACAGTACTCAGGTGAGGTCTCACTGTAACGGAGTAGAGGGGCAGAATCAGCTCCCTCGACCTGCTGGCCACACTTCTTTTGACGCAGCCCAGGATACAGTTGGCCTCCTGGGCTGCAAGCACACATTGTTGGCTCATGTCCAGCTTTTCATCCACCAGTACCCCCAAGTCCTTCTCTGCAGGGCTGCTCTCAATCCCTTCATCCCCAAACCTACATTGATATTGGGGGTTGCCCCAACCCAGGTGCAGGACCCTGCACTTGGCCTTGTTGAACCTCATGAGGCTCTCACAGGCCCACATCTCCAGCTTATCCAGGTTAATCAATCTAATATAATCAAAGCTGAAAACATGCAATGGGAAAAATGAAGTAGAGCATTGTAGTTAGGGTAACATGTCATTACAGTTGGGCTACTTTTTCTGCTAAGCGTATATATTATCTTTAGAATATTAAAAGATGATACAACTGTTAAATCAGTATTTGAGATGTCTGGAAAGGCCAGAAGGAAGGCTGGCTCTGCCATTCAGCATCTCTGCGCCTAGGCTTAAATACAGAAATGTTACCCCCGGTTTTATGTCTCAGTTCACAGGCCTGCCAGTGAGCAGTTACCCAGAATTTTGACACCTCTTCTCCATACCCAGTATATTGTTCTATGGCTTTCTTCTGCATCATGCGGGACCACATGATTTCTGCCCTCGCACTGGTCCATTCCCCTTTTTGCCCGAGGATTTCATTAACACGTTCTTCATCCAGCTTCATAATCAGGGGATATAGGCAAATCAGACCTCCACTTTTTGGAGGCCTGCAGTGAGATGTTAAGGTCTTTCCAGAATGTGTAGTAGCATTAGTATTTACATCCAGAATACTGCTCTCACTGACTTCACTGATAGTGGCTGAAGGCTAAGCATGTCCACAGGCTGCCTGAGGCTGGGTGCATCGAGGGGGAAGGAAAACATGCCCAGAGGCCATGTGTAAAGGTTTTGGTTTATATGACTGGCTTTTAGTACATACGAAGAGCTCTGTAGTGGCAGGTATAGAACCTAATTGCCAGGAGTAATTAAAAGCGCTATTCTGTTTCCTCAGCAATCTTTTCTATTCTCACAGCTTCCTGTCTCATTCTCTCTGTACCATGAGGCAGTAGAGGAAATCCATCCTGCTCCCCTCACTGAGAGCTTTTCACATGGAGCTTCTGTGGAAATAATTGTACTGGGCATGTAATTAAAAATACTGCTGTAACTAATATAAACAACTGGGTCAAATTAAGATTTCAGAATCAGTGTTAGTGCTGGTCTGTCTTAACATTAAAAATCAAGTGCTTGGATGTTTACATTCCACTAGCAAAGTTTGTTTAGAGGATTTTATTGTATGAATTTCTGTAAAATTTCCCTAGTTTGTTCTAAGACAACAAACTGAAAACAGCCCACTCTATCCTTTGGAGGAAGCGTACTGGCTCCCACCGGCACTGATCATCGCTTAGGCTCATGAAGGGAGAACTGCATGCTAGAGCCTTACCCTCGAGGTGGCTTACAGTAGGAGCTGTTGTCCATAGGAACTGGGAGCAAATGGTAGCCTTCGTGTCAGGGGTTTCCTCTGGCAGACAGCAAAGGAAGTGGGAGTCTAAGAGCATCTGGTAGCTTGGGGGTTAAAAATTCCTATACTGCTATCAGTTGCTCCTCTTCCTCTGTTTTCTCTGCCTTCTCTTTCTAAAATATGCCTTAGCTCCTGCTTCTCCCTCTCCTATCTCATGCCCTTCCCGGCTTCTCCTCTGTATAACCCCTCCTGCCCAACCTTCATCCTTTAAAGCGCCTGCCCCGGTGTCACTGCTCATGCTCCCTGCTCAGTTCTTCTCAGGACCTGTTCTCCACCCACACAGAAACTGTGCATCCTCACCCTTCTTGCTGTCCAGCACCAGCTGAGGGGTGCCCCGGATGGGTATCATTCCTGTAGGGCCCTTTCTGGTGCCACCATGAGCTTGCAGGCACTGTGCAAAGCCCTCTTCTCTTTAGAGAGTGTAGTTGTTCTTCCCAAATAAGCCACCAGTCTCTATCAGCACATGTGAACTGATATATTCCGAGGTTTGTAGCTTAGCCAGATGTCAGTAGGCTGTTGTGGGAAAGGACATTTCCCTGGGAGGAGCTGTAAAGCTCTACGGTTTCTCAATGAGAGGTGGCAAACATTTCTGTAGAACCACATTGATGAGTCTTGATGAGCCATCTCAGCTGAAATTTCCACACATGGAAAAGCAGCCTTAGGCAGGCAGCAGTCTCTGATGGGACACTTGAGCGCAAATTTGCCAAAGTCCTTTTGCAGGCTTTTACAATGGGAGGAATGAGGAAATCTGATCACAGGCAGTGCTAATGTTTTTTTTTTTTTTCCTGCCAGCTGCATGTTCGTCCTATGGTTGTTATTAAAGAGCTGGCTTGCATGACTGTGGATATATTGTGCTTCATTTAGCAGGAAGACTCGGGATTTTTTCCAGGAAATGAGTGGTTAAAATCCAAATATCTAACTGCTTCAATTCAGTTCACATCTAAACTCTCCATTTACTTTGCAACAGAGACTTCAAATACTATCTGCACTAAAACCAGATTCCCCAGGCTACCGTGAGGCACCAAAATGACTGCACTCATTTTCACGGTAGCCGAGCACCCTAGCATCCTCACTTTTCACCATGGCTCTCTGCAGCTCCAGAGGATTATTAACTAACTATTTATCAGCAAACAGTTGGCATATCCTTTTCCACTGTCCCTTCGCTGGTGAATCCAGCTGAGGCTCTACCTCTTTTGGCGGTAATATTGGAAGTGAATTATCAGTGAAAGTGTCCATCACTTTCAAAGAGCTATAGTGCTATTGGGATGATCATATCACGTAAAATAGTTTCCCTCTGCTTCTCCCCCTTTTCTGCAAATATCTGCTGGATATGCAGACAGCTGCATTTTTGGCAGCAGATTGGATGACTTGAAGCTATTCACTAAGAGCCTTAGCCAAGCCCTCAGAAGTCAATACAAAGCTTTCCCTTGACTTTAGTGGAATTGTGCCCTCAAAGCACTTACATGCAGGGAATGAGTGAAACCAATATAATTAAACTTAGAGGATGTATCTGGGTCACTCTGACAGCAAAACCCATAATGTATTTTTTTCAATCAGTATTTCATATCATTAGTTTTATAGTATGCTGCTTAGTTTGGGATATTTTTCCCAATAAAAATGATTCAGGAGTAAAGGGATTAATTATATCAAGCAATGCTGGTTTTGCATCTTTAATGTTTGGTTTGGCTTTCAATTATAATCCCCCATTTTTAAAGGTTTAAAAGTTAGTGATAAAATTCCATTCTAGGAATAACTGGAATCAGAGCAAAGGACAGACAACTGATGCCCTGGTCAGTTTCCTAGAGTAGAAAATAAAAACCAGGCTTTTTTCTTTAAGATACACTGCCATCAAAGCCAATTTTAAGTTAAAAATGAAATTCTGAAAGCATTTGTCATAATAGCTAAGGGTGAGGGAAAGAGCGATAGATCTAAGGAATAATTTTGGATTCAGGTCCTTACAGATAAATGGTTGAAATTTAACTTAGAAAAGTACAGGTTTAGTGAGTTTCATTAAAGCCTGGTACAGCTGAATGTGCCATTATGCCAGTTCTGAGGAGCTCTTGCTGCTTGTGGATTAGACTGGAGCCAGACAACAACAATTCTAATTTTTATCCACAAACTGAAGTTTGAGATACAAGTCACCTGAGGGTTGTTTAAAATGCCTGCCTTTTTCATTAGGCACATTTGTTAAAAAATATTTATGAGATGGCAACAGTTAGACAGGGGATGTATGGGAAAAGAGAAAACATGCTAAGTTCCTGGTTCTGCAAAAAATGTAAGCATATGGTAACCTTCTATGCCTGAGTTCAAAGGGATTACTCTTGCGCTTAAAGCTACGTCTCTGTTTAAGTCTTTGCAGTATCAGATTTTACTTAGTTTCTGGGTGCCTGCTGTTAGAGATAGGCAGGTAGTGAGATTTTCAAAAATGCCTTGGCAAGTGAGACAACTAAGCATAGCAAAAATCAGATCCACAGAGCAGAGTACCACTCCTCTGACTTTAGCCATCCGGGCACTGGATTTCCAGTCTAGCAGCTTAAGCCCTGTCTCTGCTTAGTGCTGAGCAGTGGGAAGGCAGAGGGGTCAATTCATACCACTTAGGGTAGGATGAATCACACAGCGAAATTGTCTCAAACTGTTGAAGTTAGAGGAAACCTAAGTGACTGATCCAGATCAGCTGCCTGGCTCCTGGGCAATGAAGATAAATGGGAGCAACTTAACTTTACATTTCCTAACTTAACAAGGTATCTGCGTGATTGCAGCTCGACCTTGCTATGTCCCTCTGCAATTTTGGAAGCTTTGCACCCTGACACACAGCATCCTCATTTCTGAATTAGCCTTGGTTTTGTTACAGTATGTTAAAACTTCAAAACCCAGTTCTTGAAATAGTTACACAAACAATTTTTCTCCATGCCTTGGGGAGAACCAGACCTGGTTCTATGGGCAAATGGTGCAAGAATCTGTTTCCTCTTAGAGGAAAAAGAGGTTTATTTACTTGTTTGTCACCAGAGTTCATGGGGAGCTCCATAGAAATCACTGCTGTATGAATGGAAGCAACCGGCTTATAACAGGCCCAGAAAAATCAAGGCTAGAAACTAGTCTGTCTGTTTTAAGTGCCCAGCTTAAACATAGTGTCTCTGGACAGATGATCCTCTTTGCCACCCAGTGCCCACTTGAAGTCTCAGTGCCCTTTGTGAACAGGCACTCAGTGCTAAGGATACTGTGCAAAAGGTGGGCACCACAACCCCCTCTCATTGCTCCCCTGCGAGGCCAATGGAAAGGCAGACACCTGACTTGAAGACCTTGGCTTGTCTTCTGGAGGTGTTGGTGCATTCACTATGTAACTGCAAGAGAGAAGTAGAAGTGTCTAAATTCCCGAGACCTAGGTTTCACCCTTGGTCTCTCTGAATCACAAAGCAAGAAGGACTATAGATCAAATAATACTCTTCAAAGTCCTATTATTGCTCGTTTGTTTCTTCTCCCACAACTGTATTTTGTAGGAAATATAGCAGTAGTAAAGGAAAAGATCTTCTGATGTTAAAAAATTTGTCTTATAAACAGCTTTAGCTTCTATTTTTGCACCCCACACATAGATGCGCCCACAGGCAGTTCCCTTGAATTCCTATTCCTGAAAGCTCTGATATCAGCTCTATAAAATGTATATTTAGGGAAAAGATAATAATTTCCCTTCAGCTACTGTCTCTGTTTACATTTATTATCTGACTCAGCAGTCTGCCTATGTTGAGCAGATTGTATCAATAAATTAGTTACTTTTTCAATGTACGCTCTCCCAAAACCTTTAAAAATGATAAATAAGAATATTTAGCAATTGTAGGTGACGCAGTTTAATACTGAATATTTGCAATGCATACTTTAGGTCTCTCTCCCAACAAATTCTGTTAAGAGGCTTTTAAGTACATGAAAACAAACAAACTGCGTGTTTATTCATCTTATGTTGCTATTTTCAGTGCTGAAAGAAAGTGAAAAATCCTAAAGAAGTGGAAACAGGTAAATAAAATCTTGTTATCAGGTAAAAGCTCAAATTTCTTCTTTTTCTTCCCCTTAGCCAAATGCAGATTGCATGGATGATATACCTCCAGACTTGGAAGCATCCATAGGAGGACCACCAACCAACCAGATAACAGGAGCCAGCGATATAACAGTGAACGAGAGCTCTGTAGCCCTGGATCCTCCGGTGCGGACTGTTGGAGTACTACAAGTCATCCAAGATGTGGACTCCTTTCCCCAGGTTGGGGAGGGTAACTTCACAACAAGCAGTAAGTTCTTCTTTCTGGCAGAATTTGCACTGAAATAAATGTTTAGAAACCTGAATGAGAAACTGAGCTCTGGTGTGGGAAAAATGGCCTTTGCGGGCTTTTTCACTGGAACAATGGCCTTACTTTAAGCCTAACAGAAACCTACAGGGTAAGTAAATTTAAATATCATGTCATTCTGCTGTACTGCAAACACTTCCAGCCTGTGCGCAAATCAATGTGTTGAACGGCGAGCTGTATTTGGAGTCCCCTGTGTGGACAGAAGAAGCTATTTTGGTCAACACAAAACAATATAAACTTATGGTTGTCTTCAGACATTGTTTAGAGTAAGTGATCCCCTTCACTGTGATAACCTGCCGTGTATCACCTGGCTTCTTTGTGAAGCAGACTGGTGCATGTCCTTCGGCCTGCCTTTCCTCTCTGGGCTACATGTTAGCTTGTGGAAGTTATTCTTACCTGCATATCATAAAATAAATAGTGAACACAGCAATCACTTTTACTGTCTTTGGTCAAGAAAGAAAGAATGCTGAGCTCTGGCTTTGCCTTTTCTTTATCTTCTTACATCAGCTGAAGCTCATCTGGTTATTTATTCATACTTTGACTTCTCCTTTCAGAAGGATTGATGGTCAGAGTTCCTATACTTGAAAACCTGAGTGTAGTGAAATAACACTGCCAATTAGTACAAAAAAAAGGAGAATTCAGGATGTTTTCAATGTGTTTAGTTTTCACTTGTTTAAGGGGCACTATTTGAACCAGTAACTCTCAAAATGTCTGCATGTCTCTGTTCCTAAAAATAATGTTCTTTGTTGAAAATCTACTTCTGACAGTTTAAAAAGAATGTTGTCAGCTGTTTTGAGTGAGGATTGTACTAGTCTAAAGTCCTCATTTTTAGGTAAAATAGCAGATCAGTAGAAAATACATATCTGTTTGATACCAGTTGGTGTATTAGTATTGACAAGACTATTGTAGAAAATCATTAGGTATACTTGAAGGGAGGTAGAAGAATGTGATAAAATATAGGTTTGTGTATGTAGTCAGTGTAGGTCCTGGAAAAAATCGCGCATTTTCAACCATTTTTAGGTACTGCTATGGGCCTGGGTGTGAAAAAGAAGACAAGTAATAATATGACATGTAAAAGGTAGAGAAAGATGAGGGGACTAGGCTGAAATGATTTTATATTAGTCTCCTTACTCTGTGGAGAGACTTGATAATCAAATTTTCCCTCATATCGCAGCCAGTGTCATGGCAGTGAAAATAACTTCTGGAAACACTGGACTTGCAACCTTAGCCACAAGTGACCCAGAAGTGGAGTTTTAAGTTCTCCCTTTGTAGATCAGGTAGTGGTTTCAGGTTTGGTCCTTTTATGGTCTAAGTCCTCGATCCAGCAAGGGGTGAGCAGCAAGGTTATAGGCCCAGCTGTCATCCATGGCCAGGCTGTCAGCTGGTGGCATAAAACTTTCGCAAGCCTCCTTGAGTGCTGGCAAGAGCCGTTCAAAACGAGATGTTATTTTGTTCCTTCCAGTAATTGTTTTTAAATGCATTTGAGGATGATTTAAACCATGAAGGAAAGATTTTACTTTGTGGTATCGCAGTGTAACCAAAGTCTGGGCTAGACGCTGGTCTCAGCTGTACCTTCTTAACACTCCTGAAGAGAGTAACTCCTCTGGCAGATAATTATCCTTGTCCCACTGTTCCTTACAAGGTCCACTGTTGAAGCTGGGAAGGAGGGCTGTGGTGTGCCCTTTACACCCACAGCTGCCTGGCACATGCTGAGAAGCGCCAGCAGCCTGGTGCAAAGCCCAGAACTGGGGGTAGTCCATGCTTTTCATCCCAGGATCTTGGCACACCAAAAGTAGTTCTTCTTGTTTGTCATCAGGGGTAACAATGGTGTTGAGACAGCCAGAGACGACAAGAACTCAGTAACTCTCAAGCCACTCTCTTTCCCTCCAGTTTTGTTTCCAGAGTCTGTGGAAGGATCAGTGTCAGTCCGAACATATTTGCTCTTCATTTTCCAAGTTGCCAGCTATGTAACTGGGTGAAAAACTTGCTCTGAGCCAGCTCTGAGCTCTGCAGGGCCTGCAGAGATGCTTTATTTTGTCTTGGTGCCCTCTTACCTTTAATAACACGGGGTAATAGACACCAGCACTGGGCAATCCTGAGGGCTGACAGCAGAGCCTATGGATAAGGAACTCGCACCAAGACCAGTTGTCTGTCCAAGCACATGGATAATGAGGCAGCAAACCTTGGAGCTTCAGGAGTTGTCCATCACCTGAAGAGGCTGGTCAGGGGTTTTTCCCTTGTTATTTTAGAGAAAGAGAGAAGAGAGCCGGGGGTGGGGGGGAAACTAGCAGATGGCCTGAGCTCTGTGAAGGTTGTGAGCCTCACGCCATCACTGGGGACCCACTGCTAAAAACAGACCTTTTCAGTTGTTTTGTGAGGAAAGAGGAGTCCTGAGAAAAGTTCAAGGGACCTTGGGAGCTTCAAAACCCTGGTGTGTGCCTGCCTATGCTGTGGTCACACACAGTCACTCACGGAGCTCTGGTTTAATGCTTTGTTAACTGTTCTTACTCACCCATCGTTGATATGTAGATATGAATCTTCATCTGGTTTTCTCATCTCAAAGTGGAATACAATACTTGAATATTAGTCAGTGTTAGGTGTGCAAGTTTACATGCTGTCATCACCGCATCCAAAGTGGTCAAACTTGCAGTAGTTCTCAGAAACAGAGCCGTTTGTTCCCTTTCTGCAGCAGAGCTGCAGCAAAGAGGAGGGTTTTGGTTAGGAGTTAGGGGGCTGAGTTCCAGCAGCGGTGGCAATTTGTCCCTCCAGCTGCCTTATGTGGATTTGGGTGGTACCGGCACTTTGAAAGGTAGAACTTAGTTAGCATCTTAGGCAGTCTGAACTCTTAAGCCAGTGAAAGGGGGACATCCAGAACCACCATATAGTTGTGGTATGAAACCAAATGCTAACTAAATCAGAGGGCAACTGTAGGCTAAATAACTGGGTCGTAGCTGTCATGTAGATGGGGCTTTGTAGGCATTGTGTCTGTTTATTGTATTCAGGCACTGTACTTCTCATTTCCAGAATCCTCATAGTTACACAACTGCGGAGCTTGCTGAGCGTGCCCTTTCTGTGAACTAGTCTGCCTGGGAATTTGTAAGTGATGACGCTGATTGCTCCTAGGAATCTTTGCTGAAGTTGCTAGGTTGTGGCCTCTTTATATAGCATTAGTGATGGGAGCATACTCTCAGGCTGAATCTGTGCTAGATGTTTTTCTTCCTCTTGGTGCTGAATCTGTGCAGATTGCCTCCAGTGCAGTCATGACATGGCACCCTGTATCCAGCACCATGAGTCCTTGCATCCCCCATTATTCCTGGCAAAGCTCAGTGGTCCAGGAGGCAAAGAACTTGCTGCCTTCTTTCCACCCACTTCTGCAATACTTTTTGCTTAATTGTTGTTGCATCCTTTTTTTGTTGATTAATCATTCTGGTATTGTTGTCCTGTTTTGGGTTTAATTTCCCTTTCTGTGTTTCCAGTGAGTATTCAGAGCCAGAAGAGCTTCTACAGTGTGTCTGGAGGGAGGATATTTCCAGAGTACTGTTCACATTGGGTGAAATTCTGTCTCCATCGAAATCCGGTGGCAAAGCTCCCACCAACTTCAGTGGGGCCAGATTTTAATTTCTGGAACTCAGCCAGTGCTTTTCTTTTTACTTCTGTGTATGTGCTCAACAGACATTTCCTCTTCTCTCCCTCCCTTTTTCTCCCCATGCTCCTGAATAGCTAATGTCTTCCATGGGACCTTGGGTGACATAGTGTACTATGAACATCTGGATGGGACTTCATCTGGGGGGGCCCATCCCTAGGGTTCCTTGCTAAACCAAGCATCTCCTGTGTAGTAGCACTGAGCACTTAAAAATGGACCAGCAGTTTCTTTCAGCTGACTTGTACTAAGATTCAAACTTTCATCAAGTGCCTTGGGCATATCTATAGCCCAATGTCTGTTAAGTATTTAGTCTTAGTGACTGTTTGCTCTCTGTGGTGGGATTTTGTGGTGGGATCCTGGGGTAGTATCTTGTAATGTGATAGTTCTGTAATCAGTTGATGAAAATGGATGGATGGAAAAATTGAAAAACTGGAGTTGGGCAAAAAAAGGGGGGGGGGGGGGTGAAAAAATTGTGTGAAAATACGTAAGAGTTCATCTCAGCTGAGTTTCCTGCTTTTACCTCATTACTTTTCAGCTCTCCATAGGGTATGAAAGAAGATAAGCTAAGGATCTTTTTCCACAATAATATATCATGGCAATCTGCGTTGCCTAGTTTTTTAGTAGTGAGTTATGCAAAACGCTAACAACTTTGGAAATTTCAGCACAGGTGGAATTTCCTGCCCTACAGACGATATGAGTGTGAGCTGGACTTGGCTAAGATATGAACTGGAAGAAGCTCTGAGCTACACAAGCTTTGAAGGAGTGGAAGGTGGATTTGAGGAGGACATTGCAATATTCTTTGAGTCAGGCTCAGCTGGGATTGAGCAATACAGTTAAAAAAGGTAGTTCCCAGGGAAAGTAGCATCTAGATATTTTAAAGTTTGTATGGCGAGACTTGCAAGGGAAAAAGTAGTTATTAATATTTTCACCTTTTATAGCATTCATAGGCATTCATCTCAACCCATGTGGCACGTGCTGCTTTCTGCAGTAGATAATGTGCACTGCCTGAATCTTTGCTCTCTGTTGGTAAATACCTCTAGTTTTTCAGTTTAGGCAGGCTTTTATATTCTCTTCAGCAGGATGTCTCATCACACCGCATAAGGTTCAGAAATCCCACCAGCACTGCCTTTGTAGTTGGAGGAAGATCCATAAATTATTCTACTGCAAACATGGGCAGGAGTTTTAGTATGAAAAACTACAAACTCTCCCCCAAGGTGTCGTATCACCTGCAAAGTCTACTGAGTTTGGTGGGCTATACATTAGTGGGGGAAATCTAGAGAATACCAGCAGTTCCTTTTCTGCCTCGTATTTTGTTCTTTCCATAAAACCCTGCCAATATATAGCTCATCGTGACTGTTAGGACACTTTCAAGTCTCTTTGATAGCTCTTCATTAAATCTATTAATATAACTTCTCAAGTAATTATTTTCATCTGTATATGTTTAAAATGTCTTTGTGAAGAATAATCAGCCTTTCGAAGTGCATGAAAGTGCATGATAAGAATCTGATCCACTGCTGTCTTGCAACTACTTGACTGTTCCTCCTTGCTATTAACAGGGATTTTTTTAAGGCAGAATGTAAAAGAGGAGGAAAAGGTGAAAAAACTCCCTAGACAGTAGTTAATATGGAAAGTTATTAACACTTGCATTAGCACCTAACACTGTCCTGGAGACAGAATACTGATGGGACTTAGTTAAAGATTGAGCAGATTGGGTCCCATGTGCCTGGAGTATGCCACAAGGCCTGGTGGCTCTGTTAAAAGCCTGTGCGGATGTTGCACTAAATAGTTATCATGGACTGAAAATTCCAGTGAGCTGAGGTCCTAGATTCATTCTGAGACTCACACCAGTGCCAACATAGCATTGGTGGTTTGAAAGGCCAGCAGTGGTTTGAAAGAGTCACCAAGTTAAACACAACTGGCACTAAAAATGTGCTCTGGATTATTACATCCACCTACAAGATTCCTGCTAGCCTCTGTGAATGGGCAGTGAAGTTTTCCTGTTATAAAACTGCTCTTCCTTTCCATATGTTAAGATGTGAAATACAGACAAAGCGTTTCTGTACAGCAAATTGCAAAAAAGGATGTACAAAAATGCTGTGAAACAAGGAGCAAATCTAAAGTCTAATTTTTTTTGTTTTCTGTTCCACATCTGCTATGTACATTGACATTGCATACAGAGCAAGGATGAAACCATTGGTTCCTGAAACTCCCTTCTCTCCTGCAGACACTCTGAGCTGTGTCTGTGGTCAGCTGGGGAGCACAGTAGGTATACACAGTAGTCTTGCCCAACCTAGGGTGCCAAAAAGACTGCAGATCTTAAGAAACTTCCTTAATAATTGACTTTAGGAAGAGATTTAGAAGAAAATGTTCTCCTTCAGTAGCGGAAGCTCCATTTATAAGTCTGTCTCAACATATAAATGCTGTGGCGGTTACCAGCTTGCTTCTCTGTCCCAAGCTGCTTGTTCCTGCCCCCGTGTAGCCCTTCCCTTGAGCAGCTACCTTGTAAGCCCAATCCAGAAACTAACCAAGTTCTTCCTGGGTTTTTGGTTTTTGTTTTTTGGTTTTTTTTCATTTGGATCAGTTCCCTGATCCAGAAGTAGTTGTGCCAGTACAACAGGAGGAAAGAAATATGGAGCGCAAGAGAAGAGAGGGACGTATAAGCCAGTTTTCACAACGCTATTGCCAAAATCAAGCACACTGTCTCAAGCACAGCTAGACCCTACACAGCTGTCTGTTTTGCCGAGAAATCAGGATAAACAAATAGGCAAAGTAAGCATGAAGCTTCAAATCTCATTTGAATGCTCATATCTGAGTGTTCAGGCATTTTATTAATGGTCAGTGAATATGAGAGACATGAGGGGTTTATTACCTATGACGATGAACCTCAATAAGGAAAAGTGCCATTGTAAAATCTGTGATGACACACAAGCGTATCCTTAGATATATCGTTCCCAGTTGCTCTGAATGTGTATTGCATGTGCGCAGGCAGGGGAAAAGGGGATCTGAGGACTGAGATCAGTGATAACATAGCTTATATATTTCTTTATACTCCACTGTCTTATGCAGACAGCTAGATAAAACATTGAACAAGAAAGTGTTTAAAGCAAAATGGACAAGCAATGTAGAATAAAATACAAATCTGAACTGCAGAGAGGCCAGATGAATTAATACTAGCTGATCTCTTTGATTTATACTTGAGAACGAAAGCCTTGCCTTGCAGGAGATGTTCAGCAGCTTGCATACAGTCTGCTTGATTGCTTAGGACTCATTCTCACATGTCTGATGTCTGTGGAGTTTTTATTGTCATCAGTTTTTACACAAAAGCCTCCACTGAAATTGGCGGGAAGTGCTGTTTAAGATACAGCGTGCTACTGTGATTCTGAATCTTTTTCTGACCAATTCAGGAACAAAGAGAAATGGGAGACACAAGGAACCAGCTTGGATCAGCACCTGAAAGTAAGAAGTAAGCAACAGCCTTCTAGCCAGGCAGGCAGAGGAAAGGCAGGATTCCAGGGTCAGTCCTGCTGGTTGCTGACATTATTTCAGACAGATAAGCAATGCAAAAATAATGCTTGCCTGTACTGTGCAGTCCCCAGAGACCCCCCCTCCAGGGTCAGGCTCTGCTATACCAGTTATTATATACACAGATAGTAATGGATGGACCCACTTCTGAAAAATTCACAGGTAAGAGCAGATAACAGCAAGCAAACAAGTCTAATAAATTTAGTGGGGAAAAAAAAGACCGTGGAAAGGCAGCTGTGCCTATGGAAGAGTAAAAACACAAGGCTGAGAGAGAGGAGGTATTCATAGAAAGTAGTGCCATTTCTGCAGCGGTCACCCTTGATTCTGCTTGCGTGTATTTTGTTCTGGTTGCATTGCTTCATAATGGAGTTTACGTTTGCCTTAGTGCTCCCATAGTGTCGTGACCACTTTGAAGTTAACTCGAAAGTACACCAGGCAAAAGCTCTACTGATGTACTGCTTCCAGTCATTGCTATATATGGTTTTTTCCTTACTCATCTAGGCTTTGAGTCTGTAAATGTACAAGAGAATCCGTCCGGTTGTACACAAGCATTTAAAGGATCACATGTGTGCTTACACCTCTGCTTCTCGTGTTGTAACCAGCAGTATTGATTTCTCTAAAAGCTTGAGAGAGTTGCATTTAGAAGCAGATCAAGTGAAAGAGGTTTGTGCCTGTGTGACCTTTTTTGTTTGATAGATAAATAGTCTTTCAGGAGATGTTTGGCCTGCAAGAAACACCCAAAACTACTCTGCTTTAAGTTTTCTCTAAACCCTTCTAGGGGCAACAGCTCAGATTTCCATATACAGTGTCTAGTACTTAGAACTTCAGCCTGGACAAAAAAATTTGGTAGTAGTATTTGCTCATAAAATACCAGTCATATCCCAGTGTGTTTTTGAAACACCTATTTCTTTTATTACTTACCTCCAGCTCCAGCAGAAATTCGGGTGCTTCAGGGATCCTTTATGGTAACCACAGTAACTTCAGGTCACTTCATCTAGAAGTGAAAGTTTTCACTAAATCTTCAGGACTTATCTCTTTATTGTGCTGGAGATGGGCAGTGTTAAGTGAAGATAGTGCCTGAAGCTGATGCTTTGAAACTGGTAGGCCAGATGGAGAAACTGGCTTATGAGTGTTTATAGAAAACATGAACAATCAGAAGAAAAGTAGGTAACAGGTCAAGCCCAACATCCAAGAGGAAATATCCATCTAGTGGCATGAATGTTAGGAGAGGATTTTCTTCTGCCTCAGAGCCTGTGGGGGACAGGAGAGGTGGGTAAGCCCTCATGGTTTTGGATGCTGGAAATAGGACACACACAGTTATATTCTAGCCCAACTAGATGTCACCTTTGCCACTCCAGTGACAAGGCTGATATCCTGAGGAATATATTCAGGCTGTACTCAGCACAGTGTCAGAGTTGCATTAATGAATATCTGGGCTTCCAAAGTGCCCAGGAGATACATGACAGAATATCCACCCAACTTGGCCTTTTATTGTGACTATCTTCTGCAAGTGCCAATACCTTTGACTGTTCTTTTCATTTTAACTCATGTTAACCTATCTGAGGCACTCAGAGCGTAGGCAAGAACATATGCTCTGTTGTGGCAATAATTAAACCCTATGTTAATTCACATATTAATGTGCGAAACAACTTACCTGGAGATCTCTGTGGAGAATTTCTGGTCTATTTGCCACTGTCTATGTACCAGAGTTCTGTAAGGCAATGAAAAAAAAAATAGTCCTACAGGAAAAATGCATAGAAAACATATAGAACAAAGATACCGCTGGCGAAGTCAGAGTGTGAAAAGGACTTAGCTAAAATAGCTTTGTTAAATCATAGCATCTTAGTGTGGGGGGTGGGAAATCACACAAAGGAGGTTTAAAATCTGCCAGTTCCTTATGCAGGCAGTTAAATACCGCAATGTTTTCAGCTGCTAATGTTTCCTTGGGAGACAGCCACCAAATGTGGTCTGTCAGGTATGTATGACAAACCTTGCTTCAGATGTTGCCCTATGTGCATGGGATATTGAATTCAACTGAGGTGTTGCTAAACTTTGTTACTTCTTTATAATTGCTTTTTGATATGGCAGTGCCACCAGCAAATTGTCTTTCTGTGCATAAAAAGCTATCAGTCTGTAAGACCAAAATAGTCTCAGAGTAGGAGATCTTAGAAAAATGATCCTCTGCCAATCTGCAGAGATGTAACATGTGCTCCCAGCTGCTGAGTAACCTGCAGCCTGAAGATACACTTCAAAGGAAACAGTTTTGAAGAAAAGCTACGATAGAAAGATTATATTTTCAGTTGTTCACCCTCAAAAGTGCCTTGCTAAACTACCATAATGGCTTAATATTCCACAGGGTGGAAAGAGTTACATTTGTTTGCAGTAATTCATTCTGTGTCTCTTTTGTTTTTTTTAATGAATCCTTCAGTTTTTGCCTGATTATGACTGAAAGAAGCAAGTCCATTTCTGTTGTGAAAAAACTGAAAATTTACTGTAAATATATATTCATCTGAAAGGCCTCTTTCCAGACTAGATAATGTAACAATATTTTAATCATTTTTTTTCTGAAAGCTCCTGAAGTCTAAATGTTCTTCTAGAACAGCCTGGGAACCTTCTGGAAACTATCGCTTTTGAATGAGAAGAGTTGTGAAATTGAAGAACTTGAATGGAAAAGGAAAGGCAGAAGGGGTTAAATCCAAACTTAATGTTACAAAATTTTGACTCTAACTTTACAGTAGAGTTCCCAAGGGAAATAATAACGAACCAGTGCAAATGCGTTTACATATTTTGAAGTTTGTTTTCCACATTTTCAGAGAGGTTTTGTTATTTTTACTTTTCCAGGTACATATTGGTATGTACAGGGTAATATCTCTTTCTTCTGCCTCTCTAAAGAGTGTGAATGCTCAGAACTCAAAAGAAGGTGGAACAAGAGTATATTATATATTCACTGAAAAGATTGAAACAGAGACAAAATGTTTTAATGCAGAGAGACTGTTTTAAAATTACTCTGCTCCAATTTGCGTTTCACTTGTAGAGTGTTAGGGAGGCCTTGATGGTAGTGGTGGTGTCCAAGTGACCTAATGAACATATTTTCTAGTAAAATTCCAGCTGGGATTTGTTGAAACTTAAATTGACCTTTCCCCTCCACTGGTTTGAGAAGAAATTCTGAAAACAAATGTCTTGGTCTTGGCCTTTCTCGTGTTCCCATGAGCATTTCAGCAAGAGGCCGTGATAAAAGCAGTGGCTTGGAGGGGATTTTCTGATGCCAGAAGTTTTTCACTTGAAACTGGATTGTGACTGCAAGCTTATTTGAAAGGAAATGCTAAGAGGCCCTAGATTTACATAGCCTAAGGACAGTTTCTATTGATGTCCCTAGTGGGTTTCCCACCAGCCAGCCCCAGGCCTTCAAGTGCACTTGGCCAGTAAGAAATTATCCTGGGTGCTAGAACTGAGGAGCCCTTTAGGCACCTTTAGTGGCCTCTGGGCGAGATTGAGTTCCCTCTTTAGTGTTAGCCTTGTTTCTTATTGTCCTGGTTGCCGCTTTCAGGGTTTTAATGGTCACATCTACCACTTTGTAAGCAAGAAAACAGAGTTCCTGTGATGCTACTTGTGTGAACCATAAGCAAGGAAAGCAAAAGGAGCTGGTTAATTAAGGAGGGAGCACGCTAGCACTCTTGATTTCGTCTGGTGAGACAAAACCACTGGTTTCACATCTCAGGTCAGGGAGTCAGGTCAAGTAAAACTGTGCTATGTTATTTTTTGTAAGGGCCCATTTGGGGAGGAGAGGGAGACAGACAGGAAGAAGACAGGGGATCAGGGGAAACTCACATCAAATTAATTTAAAATCTTTAACTCAAAAAGCTGCTTACTTTGTTTTCAGTTTTTCTAAAGGCTGAATTTTTTGTCTCTACATGAGGCATTTTTATAAGTGTATTTTCAGATAAGATTCAAATGTAGCAGGCCTGGCCTGGCAGATCAAAGATTTATTTTTTAATGGGAAAAAACAGAAATGTTGAGCCTTTGGAGCATTGTCAAAGAAATGTTCCAATTAAAAGGAGATTGGCATCAACTGATTTAAAATTTCTTAAATGAACATAACAAGTGATAAACTGTTGACCTCTATGAATGCTTTTCTTGATTGTTGTTCTGTTCTCATGTGATTCTCTGTGAATCTGCGTTAATATACACAGCCTAGCTTGTTAGAATTTTATCTGGCACACTAGCCCTGCTGCAAGAAACAATAACATTTTGGACATCTCTGTTCCAAATAGACAGTGGTCCTATATACCTCCTAGTTGTATTTTAATCCTCATTTCATGTGCCTGTGATGAGTTTTAAATGTGCTGCTTTTTCTTTCCTATAGAATGCTTTTGGTTACATGAAAAATATTGCTAAATCCTTTAAGCAAACTGTGAAAACAACCTAAAGGTGATCCAAAAAGCATTGAAGAGGTTTTACTTTTGTAAAAAGAAGAACGGTTTGATACAGTCTCTGTTGGGGGAAGGGTATCTGATTTCTAAACTAATGAAAAGGGCCACATTTCTCATAAAAACAACTAAGCATAGACAGATTAAATGAGGTTTTTTGCCTAAGTTTGCAGGAAGTCCTGGGAAATGTTCCTGCTGGAAAATATGTGTTGTTTCTAGCTACATAGATCTACTTTACTCTTTCTGTTGGTGCTCAGTCAGTTATACAAGATTTGTAGATCATACTAGCACTGACAATGTCATATCCCACCTGCCAATCCATAAATGTCAGCAGCATTTTGAGTCATTTTGCACCCAGGGCAAAATGCTGACCCACCGCCTGGCACAAGGCGCACCCTGCTTACAACTGCCCAGTGGCACACAAAGACCTTCCTGGTAGATAAACCGTCCAAGTAGTGGGATGCTCTCATTTTAGGAAGCCTTAAGTACAAAAGTTCACATTTTGATAGGGAGATTTCTGTTTGTGGCCGTGGTCAGATTTGCTTCTCAGAGAACCGGCCACAACTGTAGGTAGAAAACGTTACTGATAGTGAAACTATTGAGTAGGCTGGAGGGAGGATCAGAGCTGGAATAACTCCTGTTCAAAAACTGCATAATTACACTGGAATGTAAAATGTGTTGCAAGGCTTGATAGGCTTGTGAGGTTTAAGAGAAAGGAACGTTAGCAGCTGAACTCATCTGTCATTGTAGGATGTAAAAAAAATTTGAAATCTCTGTGGGTTGGTGTTGCATGAAGGGTTCTTTTGAAAACCAGGTATTATAGCTTTTAACTGACATCTGGCTGTGGTTCTGCACTGGCAAAGAGATGAACTAAGTAGCTGGGGAGCTTGTACAGTGAATGATGCTAATTGCTAGCAAATCTGAAAGGGATTATATCGTGCAGCCACTACAATAGTGGAGAGTAGACTCAACTACCCAGGACATCACTTCCAGTGTAAGTCTCCTAAGCCTTCCTCTTTAGGTAAAGAGAAATACTACATGTGTTAAAGAAATTGTCTACTGAAGCTATTTTGAAGTGTGCTTTCTGCACTATCTGCCCTTTCTTGCTGTTGTTTTGAAACAGCATCATCACTTAGACTCCAGGGAAGATGAAAAATCTGAAAACAGCGAAGCATTTCAGGTTACTTATTTTAAAGACGACATTTATGGTAGCTCCAGCAGTTGGTAGTGACTCATCTTAAATGTCTGCTGGTGCTCAATGAAGGTCAGGGCTGTCCTTTCTGTGTGTGTATGAGGGAGGATCAGACACAGTACCTACCAAGAGTGCATCTAAACACAGGGCACTAGAAATTAAGTGTACACTGTTTTCAATTAGGGTAAAATTTCCTTATGTAGAGGTTCTGTGAAACTGGATATTAAAGAAAGCTTCCTTGAAGAATTTTTAAATTATCCTAGGGGCCTCAAAAGAGAAGTGTATGAACACTGTAAGAAGCCCGTAGGAAGGAGATTCAAATTAGTAGAATACGTTACTTTGAAAGCATCTAGAATTTATTTTAGAAACTACTGCAATTCTAATGAAATTAAGCAGTGACACTTCAGCTTGTCACGTTATTTTTCTTCACTGCTAATGCACATACAAATGGCTGAAATTGTTTTTTTCTGTATGGAAAACTGGATGTTCTTATTTAATTGACCATTCTGTTAATTCTTAAATGGTTTGTGTAGACATAAAATTGGCTGGCTAACCAATTGAACTGTCCCCCCCACATATTCAGAAAAATATCTATTAACCTATGTGCCCATCTTAGCACAGCAGAAATAGTATAGCTAAAGGTTATGGCTGTAGTCGTCTGTTCAGGTTCTTGCTTTGTTCCAATACATGCATCAAACCTGTCTGCAGAATATCGTACTGTTGCTGATGCCCCACCGTCCAGAATGACTGCATCTTCCAGTGCCTGGTGGAGTTTGTGAGACTGAAGAGCATCTGCTTTGCTTTTAAACAGGGGGTTTCTTACAGAGCCTCTGAGACACTGTACAGTTGAGGCTGCATGATTCTACGCTATTTTTTTAACAAGAGATTTTTCTACAGCTGAATTGCACTTAAACTTTTATCTTTTGAACGACAGTAAGTAGATAAGCCATGGCCTATGACAAAATATGTAATTAAGCTGTCCATATCAAATCAGGCTGGGCTGTCCTGTAAAGTTAAAGAACATATTTTCTCTGGGCTGTTGTGCTGTTTCTGTCATGTATTCTCTTTTTTATGGACTTGCGACAATTGATCTTTAACCTACTTTGGTCAAATGTCTCCCAGTTTTTTGGGGGCATGTACCCAACAGTCCTGTAGGAGCGTGAGCATGTGACAGGAGACTAGAAATGGTCAAATCCTGGAAGTCCACATGTGGCTGGTGGGAGGCAAGACACTGATTTCGCTGCAAGGTGTCAGAGGGGAAAAACAAAAAGTGTGATGTGCAATGTTGTGGTCTCTGCACGTCTGTTGTTTGTGGGCAGCCCTTGGGTAGCGCAGAGGGTGCTGAGGCTGTGTGGACGGATAACCACTGAATGCCATACTAATCCTCCCAGACTTGGCAGACATGGTGGTCCCACAGCTGTGACCCTGCTTCAGGCATTGGAGCTGTTGCTGCAACAGAGCCAGCCCTGTTCTCAGGCATGTTGTTTCCTTATACTGAACAAAAAGGAAGACTGTTTTCCCCTTAAGGTAAAAGTTACACTGTTAAAAGTTGTATTTTGCTAGTGACAGCAGTAAAAATGACATATATGATACAGGGGTTCCTCCACCATCACTGTGGGATTTTTCTCTTGTGCTTTCATTACTGTGTGCAGTTTTTTTCATATCTAATGAGAAGACATCCGTGAGTGAAATTTTTCATGGACATTTCTAATGGAATTAAATTTCAGCCAAGCATCACCATTACTTACATGCATGGTGAGGAAGGGGTTCCTAGCGACATGCACAAAGTTCAAGACCCCTGGAAGTGCTGGGCTAATGACTTGCCCCTGTATCCTGGAAGCATCCTGGAGATCTCAGGTGGAGCCCAGTGTTAGCAGCATTGGAAAGGAGGGTGGGAACGTGAGAGAGAGAGGGAGAGAAGATACACTTGCACTTTATTCAAGTAATTCCACCACTGTTGAGCTTTTCAGCCACCTCCTTGTGCATTTTCTCATTAAATCCTCTAATATATGCACAGGCATTTTTGTGATGTGTTTCCACAAGGATGCTCTTGAAAGTTCAGTATATGATTCCTCAGTACTGTGCTTTGCTAGTGACCTAGGCTTTTTGAGAGCTTATGGAGTAAAAGGTATTTAAGGAGACAGATTTTAAAATCCTGCACATGCTGCCATGGCAGACAAACTCAGCCAGACTAACATGAGCTTTTCCAACCTCCTCATTCAAAAATTAACAGGAGTTGTTTTTAAAGCAAGCTGTTGTTTTCTGTTACAGCTGTGTGCATACTTGTAATTGAGGAAGTGGTTCCTAGTGATTAGGCAGAAATGGGGGGTTTTTTTCTGCTTGTCATAGCAGCCTACATTTCACATCAAGTTCTCAGAATTAAATGCCCCCTTCAGATTTTCACTGGCTAGTAGCCACCTTGTACACGAGCTGAAGCAGGAGTGAGAAGCTTCTAACATCCTTGAAGAAAAGCTGCAGTAATCTGAGATCTCTTACAACTGCCTAGCCAGGCCTTGCTCTGAAGGCCCACTTTCATGTCCTAGTCTTGGTGTGCGCCCTTGGTGGGTTGCTCTTCCAAGCACCAAACGCCCCTTCTTGCATTCCCCTGAGTGCCAGAGGTGGCATTCCCACTTCCCAGGAGGGCCACGGTCCTGGGTGCCTTTGCAAGATCCAACAGTGCTGAAGCTGTTAGGCAGGGATTGTAGCGGTGGGTTGCAATTTCCCCCAGGCCCTGATGTGTGCCAGCAGACCCCGCTGAGCCTCGGCCACCACCCAGCTGCAGGTCCTCTGGGACAGGCTCTTTGGTTGCCGCAGCGGGAAGGGGGGTGCCTGGGGGCTGAGCAGCCCTTTTCTCATTCCTCCCTGCCAGGAGCAGGGGGCAAAGCAGCGGGGCAAAGCAGGGCTGCTGTGCAGGTGGGGTCAGCAGGGATCTGCAGCCCTGAGAAGGAGCAATCTCAGGTGGCTTTGTGCAGCTGCTTCTGCCATGGAGTCCCCCAAGGAGAGTTCACAGCTCTGCAGCATGATCAGACCAGAGAAAAAGGTTTTGGAAATCACTAGCTTACATTAAGTCTTCTGGTTTAATATTGTATCAAGCTTGGGGGTACTGCAATACTCCTCTGGTATGACTACTCTGAGGGATGTTTGTGGTGTTGGCCAGTACATCTCTAAATTACCTCATGAAAGGGTGATTCTTCCTTATGTTCCTTAAGAACAGAACTGAAGTTTCTCTTACCATTATGCTCTCGCTTGTTCGGTCCAGTGCATTATGTGTCTGAGTCAGGCTGTAATTTCCTTCTCCTTTCAGGCTTGCAGGAAGCAGAGCACACTGCTGACATGGGTTTTTAAAATATAAATAAGAAAGTTCAGTCAAAATAGCAGTCACCAGTTTAGCCCATGGAAACTGGGTTTAAATTGTGTGATTGTACTTCCTGGATGTAAAAGTCTCTTTATTATGACAGCCTCCCAGTAGGCCATATAGCGTATAACACACGCTAGTATATACAGCATTTAACTCTGCTTTTGTCACATACCTGCTATCCCTTCAGATTTTTAAATGGCTGGCAGTGCGATGAAAGGTGTTTGCTCACTGCTCAAAGGGAGTATGTCTCTACTGGAAGAATCCTTGCAATATTGCTTACACACTGTTAACGTGACGATGCTTATTATTTTTAACTTCATCACTTCGTGCTATCTGTTCTGCAGTAACACCAAGAGCCATGGTCATTTAGCAGCTGCTAAGACGACCAAGTAAAAAAACAGTCCCCATGCCACACCTGACATTTTAGACATATAACATCACGGTGCCGCAGGGACAGCTCACAGATGT
Source organism: Phalacrocorax aristotelis (assembly GCF_949628215.1). Classification (NCBI taxonomy): domain Eukaryota; kingdom Metazoa; phylum Chordata; class Aves; order Suliformes; family Phalacrocoracidae; genus Phalacrocorax; species Phalacrocorax aristotelis. Next base: position 20,256,122 of record NC_134279.1, read on the forward strand.
TGAATGTGGGGGGGAGGAGAGGAGGGTGTCCCTTCCCTTCCTTTCTCTCTTTCTGCATGCTTCTTTCCTGAAGTTGGCTGCAGTACTCGCCTTGTGACTGAGCCAGCCTGTTCAGCTGCTAGCCTAGCAAAAAATGTTTCCAAGGTAGTTTGCAGGCATTTCTTTAAATTGTTAGCTCCCTGGCCAAACAAAGGAATAGCAGAGCTGACTCAGGATGGGTGGCAGGAGGGTCAGCTAGGGCAGGGGAGTTGGACTTCTTGCTCTGTCACGTTGCTGGTACATGGAACTATACTTCAGCTAAGTCAGAAGCTTGGTCTGCATACAAAGAACTTAAATGGAAGGATAACAGAAATGATCAGACAATAATACCTGCATGTGAAGTGTTTGTAGCAATGCCTGGGACTACATGATAATAGTGGTTTTAGTTTGCATGCTCTAAATAATAATAATTTATAACAGGGTGTACAATGAATGAAATGCATTCAGTTTTATTTCTGAAACTTACTGTGGGCATCAGAAGAACGTGCTGTCCTGACCAGAGCTGCATCTGCTCCAGTATTTGGGCACTGAGGATGGCCAGTGGTGAATGGTAATGAGGGTGTGCAGCAGCTTCCAACTGTTGCTCTCCCCTTCCAGACAGAGGGAAGGCTTGGAGGGAGAAAGCAGCTTTGCAAAGGTTTAAGAGGCTGGATGCCCTGCTGTGAAGGAAGTAGGGTGGTTCTTGTCTGGCAATCAAACAAGGGGAGAGTGCGGGGGTGAAGAATGGGGTCAGTCAAAGATGGAAGAGAAAACTCTGTCGTGAATAAGACCAGATGTGCAGATAAACTGTGAATGAGCTTGAATATGGGGATTAGCTGATATGAGAGCATAGAGGTAGGTGCAAGAGACCTTAGTGAGATGACCCCATTGACCATTCAGGTAATCTTTCTGATCATATTTTGACTGAATTTCCAATAAGAAAGAGGAAAGACTAGTCATGGGAAGAGAAAGTGATGTAGGCAGTATGTAGGCCACAGAAGGAGTTCCCCAGCAGGTCCCAGGGTAGGAATGTGATGACCATGATACATAAGAGTAAGGAGAAAGAGGAAAGTATACAGAAAGCAAGAATACTAGGTTTTCTTGTGTCATACTTGGCAGAGGCATGTTCATTGTATCAGAGAGGGTTGGCAGCTCCCTGCTAAGACAGCTGATAAAGTGTTTCTAGAATGTCAGCCAGCCTCTCATAGAGAGAAGACAGATCTCCAAAGTGTTGACTCCTAAAATAATGTTACTATGTGCTGTGAAATTCAAAGGCCGTGTGTTCTGATTCATGGACAAAATCCCAAGGAGCTCATTATAGATAGATATGCTCATTATAGATAGATATAGATATATATTAAAAAAATAAATAATAAAAAAAAAATCTTTGCTTTTCCAGCCAGTCAGGTCCAACTGTCTCCATGCAATAACATCTGGTATGTGCTCTTTCCCTTTTGCTCAGCTTTCTACAAATGTGTTTGCTATCTGCTCCGTGTGTTTTGTATCATATGTCGTTATTTGGACAGATTTCCCCCCCCCCCCTTTTTTTTTTTTTGAGAGAGAGCATTTGGGTGCTAATACTTTCTACACTGTTTGTGGAAATGAGTATATTGGTCTTGCCAAAACACAAAATATCTTCTCAGGTAACTGGTGTTAAAGTTTATTACTTAAGTACAACATATTCTAAATTTAGGCTTTAGAAAATTGGTTATATTACTAAAAATTTCCCCTTTGTTTTTTGATGCTTGACCTGAGATACTGGGATATGATTTCCAGAAGTGCTGAGTACTTACAGCTGTAGCTGAAGTTAGCAGAAGATATGCTTGGGGCATACAATGTGCGGGTTAATGCTGCAACTGAAAAATCAGGTTTACAGTGTCTTAACTGGGCACCCAGAAGCAGTGAATGCCTTGAAGAGTCATGACTCACCATCTCAGTAGCTCATGTCTAGAATGATGATGATGTTACCCCTTCATACTGCAGGATGTCTGAAGACAGGGAACTATGACTTTGGCTCTTTTCCACTAAGAGATGCTGTATCTTCTCCCAAAACTTATATCCTAGAGAAAGATTAAGGGAAGAAAGTTTGTTGCCTTCTCACTCAATAAGAAAAAAAACAAGTTCGGTTTAGGAGGGACTCTAGTGCTTTATATCATATCCAGGCCAACCTATCAAGTCTGTCAATCGCTTGGGGGTTTGATCCAGTTAAACACATTTTTGAAATGTTGTCTTGAATGAATCTTGCCAGGCCACGCCATTTGTTTCTTCCTGGTGTGCTGGTGTTTGGGTATTCTTTGCAATGTGTTTCAGACGTTGTCTGCTTTATCTTCTGGATAAAGCCCTGTTGCCATTAGTACAGTTACAGAGCTCTGGCTTGTTATTTATGGAAAAGACACCTTTTCTTCCAAAAGCAGTTACCACGCTCAAGTACTTTTTCCCCTTGCTGCTCGGATAAGTCTCTTTCTGATGCTAGGGAACGGCAATAAAATATTTCCCCAGTCCTTTGTTCTCAACTGTAGCCAGCCAGACTTCTTCATCCGTTTTATTAGCCTCTGTGTACAAAGAGGCCGCATCAGTAACAGGTTTTTTATAACCCTTTCTCCTCAAACATATTCCCACTGCTTCTTTTGCATTAGAGATTTTATAGGCATTTTTTTCTGTGTGTTTCATTTCAGTTGTTTTGTTAGTGCAGTTATGGCCTGTTCTAAAGCATTACCATTATCAGGATGATATGGAAGGAATTTGAGACTTACTTATAAAATGATCCAGTAAGAAGTATTGAATGATTAATTTGAGAATGATTTTAAGACTCTGTAGTGTTTTTAAAGAAGAAGATCTTAGCGATAAAATAAATTTGATTGGTACTGTTGTGGAAGGAGTTGCCATTTGAGGTACTAACTTCATATGACCATGCTCCTCCTCTTAGACTCTAAGGAGCAAAGCAATGCTGTGGCAAGGCTGCAGTAGGAGGGAGCAATAAACTCTGTAACGGTAAAGTGCATTCCTAGGCCAACAAAGAAAAATAGAGGGCTCTAGAAATGTCTTTCTCTCCTTGTCATAAATCAAATGTGATGAATAGTGTTCTGGTTGTTCTGATACTGGAAGCAACACCTGAGTAACACTGCTTGCGTTGGCAGTTCACTGTGGCTTCATGCTGAACAGAATCCATTTTGATAAAGGTCCCATATCAATGCCTTTAATGACTCTGGATGTATTTTCTCCTCAGGTCCTCAGAGCTCCAGGAGGTGGTCACACTTCTGGTTTCTTCTGAAGCAAAATGCTTCTAGATACATCTGACTGGGGGCAACGTTTATTTAGTAGAAGTGAGCCCCAGACTGGAATAAGGTTCATGCTAACGCATACATTTTAGATATTTGTCTAGATCTGAGAGCATACCTGTCATCAGGGATTTTGTGTTTTGGCTTAGCTCTATCTTCAGAAAATGAAGAGTTCTGAAAAAAGGGATACTTCACAGTAGTGAGAATGTGAAATGAATAGTGAAATCAAGTCCAAGTTTTGCTGCATATTTATTGTCAAAACGAGGTTTTAGACAGAGTCCCATTGTCTGCTGTACAATTTCTGCCAGCTAAGGATGGGATAATAACTGATAAATTTTTCACAGCATTTCATTAGATGAAGAAATCAATAATTATTAATTTCTCTTCAAAGCTGGGCATCTATCGTGAAGAACAGAAGATTTGCACAAGACAAGACTTGTTTCTTGTGCCAGATGCTCAACTTTATAGCTAGGCAAGTAGGTTACACCTAAGTCAGTAGCATGGTAGCAGCTTTTTCTTACCCTATGATTCCTGTGACTGGTATAAGATGAAAACCATTAGCAGCTGCACAGCTGTGTGCAGTGGTTTAATTGTGTGTGGTGCAGGACTGAGTGTGCTGAATTAGTTCACGGAGAGCTGATAATAGATGAGGGAAGGGAGACTGACTCCCAGCTGAATAGTTTATTGCTGTGGCCCATGTTGTTAATCCACAAGAATAGGAGATTGCTGGCTTTAGTTACTCCTTCAGTAAATGAATTACACACTTGGTGGCAGCTCTCATTTGACATGTAATGATTGATACTCCTCTGCTTACTCACAAATGGATGTAATAGCAGACAGCTACCCGAAGGTCCAGAGAAGGAAAAAAGTCTGTCATCTTAGACAAACCTTATATGCATTCAATGCTGAGAAGCTTTTGCTGTGTAACATTTTACTGTATTCTCTTTTTCCCTGCTGATTACCTGGATGCAAACTGCTTGTGGGCCTTTTAGCCCAGTCACGGGGTTCTGCAGCTTTTCCAGCTCCATGAGCCTGAGGGAAATCTCAGCCTCTGGAGCAGGTAGGAGCAATTTTAGGAGAGCTCTATGGCACTGCCTGTGTCCTAGGGACATCAGAGCACAGTGTTGGATGTGGCCTCCTTGGGAGGAACACAGTGGTGAGCAGGAGGGAGGGCTGCATGAGCACAAAACCCGCCGCACTTATATCAGCTTGTTCCTCATCCTTGAGTGGGTCATTACAAGTATGTCTTTATTTGTGCCCATGCCTGTATGCTTACCTACACATGGCAGATGAATGTTTACGTAAATGCACTTTTTACTCACTGTTGAATGCTCAGGTCCCTCCAAGACTCTTGCAATCAGTATCAAATTCTTAGAAACCCCTCATCTGACCTTTTTATTTTGGAATATTTATTAGTCTACAACAGCTCCAGACTTACTCAAGCTGTTAGGAGTAGCAGCGTCAGTAGATAACTATTACTAGTGTGCAGTCTTACTGTTTTTAAAGCACCAGAGTAATTAGCTAGTTTCATCCTTGTTTGATTGCAATTATACTCAAATACAAACATCACTTAATGAACTTTACAACAAGTAAGGGCTGTAGCACTATTTTGTAGGGCAGTTTCATATCTACATGGTGATGATATTCATCCTGCATTAGCATAATTAAATTTAAAGTAATATTAGCTAGAGAAGGAATTTGGTTTATTGCACCTTTCAGACGTGTGTGTCAGGGAATATAAGTGAGTGGAAAAAGTCTGTCTGGAAGTAGGCAGCGTGCTGTGGTGTATTGCGTTTCGCTGACATGAGAGGAATGTGGCGGAAGGGTATACAGTTGCCTGCTGTAGGCACTAGCACTCAGGCTGAAAAGCAGCTTGGGATGTCCCTTTTGCTTCATTAAGCAAAAGGCTTTATGCCTATGACATGAAGTGCTATAAAACACAGTGGAAGTATTATGGTGTATGTTGTTAGACCGGATTGCCAATCTCAAACATCTAAAATCGCAAGTCAGATATTCCAACATAAAATCTGTCTAGAAATGAGGGATATGGTTTTTTAAACTCTTTATTTTCTTTTTACTCCTTAAGGTTCATTTATTTTTAAATGAAAGCTGAGATCTTCACTGAAAGTTGAGACCTTCACCTGACTTCGGGGCTTTAAGAAAAACACCGAATTTGGAAAAACTTGCAAAAAGGTCATAAAAGTTCTGAACAGTGCGTCAGGCATCTTCTGTGGAAGCTGTGTGATTGTATAAGCTTTGTCATTGTAAATAGGATCTAAAAATCAGGGATGCAAAATGTAGGCTAAGCTCCTGGCACTTGCACTTCAGTTGAGGTTTGCTTACCTTCAAAAAATGTCACTAACTGTGCTGGCTAACATTACTGAGCAGCCAAAATAAAATAATTAAAAAAAACAAACAAACCACCAAACAAACAAAAAAAACACGGCCACAGTCTAGAAAGTCTCCTCTTGTGCGGGAGAGCCACAGTGAAGCAGTCTGTAGACCTTGCAGCCAGAGTTACCTACAGCTGATCTTATCTGGTGTAACTTCTGCCTCCCAGAGTTTCATCCTGTGCGTGTTGGGGTCAGTAGCAGGACTCCTGTTTACAAGAACAGGCATGTAATGCCGAGGGATGCATTCATTTCCTTCTGTTGTCTGCGTCTTCCAAAGAAATGTCAGTATAGATCCAAGAATTTGAATAATTGTATAGGATTTTTAATGTAAAACTCAAGTTTGCTGGTTTGGAAAGCAGGTGCTCCTGTACATAGGTTAGACAGTTGGTAGGTGAGCTGTAAATCTGCTTCTGGTCTATCTGCCTGTCTTGAACTCACTTGAGATCTTTTTCTGCTGTGCAACCCTAGAAGAAACAATTCTTGAAATAACATTTCAGCACCATAAACACTTCTCATTTGACACTCTGACATTTGGTGTTGGCAGCTCAGCCTGCCTCTTCTGCATGCGTGTGGCTGTCACCATTCAGCCAGTCCCTTTTTCCTGCACAGCTAGTTCAGACGAAAATCACCTTTCCCTCAAGAGTGCTTGAGTGGCTGTTTAACATGGCTAAGCCTCAGGAACTCTGTCATGCAAATATAAACTTGCTCTTGGGTCAACATTTAAAGCATCATTTTCATTGTTTTTAAGAATCCTATTAGTTATAGGGGAATGATAAATAATCCAGTGGTCCGGAACCACATTGTTCTGGCTCAGGTAGCTGCTGCCACTACAGATGATGCCTTAGTCTTGGAGATGTATGTGATGCATTTCTGTACTCTTGGACCTAGCAGTTCACCTAATGGTTCAATGTAGCTGAAACCCACTGACATCTACAAGAGATAGTATTCCGTTTGTAAGTACTTCCTCCACCTCCAGTGAAAATATTTATAGCCAGAAGCAATGCCTTGAAATGTTTTACTACTGTCATATTGATAGGAAAAAAATATACAGACATGAAGAGGTTGTGTGCATTAATTATTTACCTTGCAATCAAGAAAGTGTAAAAATAATCCAGGGTGAAAATTGGGAAGGATTGTAAAGGAAAGCGCTGGCTCTTTCAGTTTGAATAATGCATGCCCCACTCAGGCTTTCTCCACAGAACACGAGGTCTAATCCCAGCACAAGTAAATACATGTTTTTTCTCTAAAACAGATTTTAAAATCATACAGCTCTTGAGAGGGGACTAATTGTGCTCACTTAGCTTCCAGTGACTAATTAAATTGTGAGGAGTTATTTTCCTGGCTCCTCTGTAATGTTTCTTACTTATTAATTCTTATGATATTCAACTTGTAGACTTTATAGCATCAATCAAACTCTGCTTCTATTGTCTGAAAAATAAAATATGTAAAGGAAAAACTGCCACAGATTTAAATACCTTTTATTGTTACAGTATAAATATCGTCATTTTAATTAAACCACATGAAAATATAGACCATCAACTTTTTCTCTCAGGGACTCAGCCACCTATGGGATCTTTGTGCCTTTGAAAGTCTCCCCAGAGATCCAGTGTGCTTTTCTTCTTCTGATTGTTCTTGAAATAAAATTAGCTTTTAGTCCGTTAAAATCTGTTGGCTTTATCTGCTACTAAATACACACATACTAATTGCTGTGGGATCAAAACAAAAACAAGTTACTCCTCCTACACTTGTAGTTTTGATGGGATTTGCATTTTAGCAAAAGTCAACAATCTGACTCTCACTGTATTTGGGATCACGGTGGATTAAGGTAGATCCCTTCGGCCTGGATCAAGAACCTGCAAAGTATCTTCAAATCACAGGAAAGGGTGAACAGAAAAGAGACTGGAGAAGAATGAGAGAAGGTGCCTGAGAAGGCAGGTAGCCTGGTCCTGAGTCCTGGGACAGAACTAATGCCCCCCGTGTTGCTCCTTCCAGACGTTAGCTTAGCACCCTCTTAAAAGTCTCTGCTAACAGACATTCTGTCACGGAATGGGGGTTTGGGCAGATTTTTTTCCTCTTAGAAATGTTTTCCTGATGGCCAACTCACTTCACTAGGTGCTTGTGACTTTGTCCTTAACTTGCTGCCTTTGTGGGGAGAGTAGGATGATGCCAGGTTGAGGGAGAGAAGGGTCTGGATAGAAAGCCCTGGGAGGATTGAGAGAAGAAGAAAGTGTTACCCATCCAGGCTCCTTGTCATCGTGTTTCTTGCTACTGGTGGCTTGAACTTTCCGATAGTTTTGAAATGCTTTAGACAGATACTGAATAAGAGCAAAGTTTGGAATCTAAGCACAACCTCAGTGGTGGAGAAACCTCTGGGTCCCATCTGCAGAACTGAAAACCAGTAATAAGTTGACAGAAAGACATGACCATAATGTCCTTTTCCTGTCTTTTCTACCCCCACAGATGAACAGGAGCCAGCAGTCAGCAGTGATTCAGACATTTCATTGATTATGGCAATGGAGGTTGGACTGTCCGATGTGGAGCTTTCCACTGATCAAGACTGCGAAGAGGTGAAGTCTTGAAAAACAGAGATCCAACACTAAACTACAGGGGAGGGTCACAGGGAGGGACCGAGTCAGCTTTCTAGGATTTGGACCAGTCATGCACATGCCTCCAGAGCACTGTCACTCCTGCACACTCCATTCTGAGATGGTCACGAAAAGCAATAGCAACAGTTGTGTCTGCCTGGATGGGGTTTCATCATCTACATACGTTCATTTCGTTCACATGGGAGATGAATGCTTCCAGTTTACCCACGTGCTTGAGAGCAGTCATGTAACTCTTCAGTGGCTCATAAATACACAACTGAAATGACAGCTTGAGTGTTTTCTACACTTGTTTGATAGGGTTTTTGTTTCTTTTTTTTTTTTTTTTTTTGAAAAGACATATGTTTGTTATGGTTTTTGTTTGTTTATAGTTTGTTATGGATGGACACTATGTTTTTGTTGACTGACCCCAGCTTTTTCAAGAGATCAACCCAGAAATCTGAATTCCTGTTCACTGGTCACTTCATGCTCTGACTCCAGGATTTATCATTGCCTTGTTATTTCTGCATGAAGTACGCATGGTTTCAGAAGGATGGTGCACCAGCACCCTGCATTAATGTGAATACTGCTTTCATTAAGTGGGAGCCTTGGAAACGGTATATTCTGAAGGCCTTAGTTTGTAAGAGAGCTCTGAATTAACAGATATTGCTGGGATTTGGCTTAAAACTGCATTATGTTGGCTTTTCTTAGAGCTCCATTCTAGACAAGTATCATACAGTGTGAAGGAAAGAAAGAAAAGCTTGAAGTTTCACTCTGTCCTTGTAGTCCTTTGCTATATTTTATGCTATTAGCAGTTGTCAGTATGTTAATGGCCTTCCTTCAAGGCACAATTCAGTAGCTGGAAAAGAAGATTTAGTATAACATCATGTCTTTTCTTAATTTTACAGACCAAAACCTGACCGGTAGGCTAAAGGAGTGTCTGAGAGGTTTCCAGAAGCTGCTTCTTAACAGCTGTGCATTACGTGGACAACAAGAATATTCTTAGAAAGGGTCTGGAGATGCTGATATCGGTGTCAGAAATTGCTAATGAAGCAGGAGGCAGATGGTTGAAATGTTTACTTCCTGGTTTGTTTGGGGTTTTTTTCTTAGTGCATTTCATTTATGTTTTGAGGGCAGTTTTTGCCTGCTTGTTATCAAACACAGGAGTTCAGGTGCTTTGTTTTCCTCCAGAGTCCCTGTCAATCTTGTTGCAAGCATAATGGAATACTTGCAATTTGTATATAGATATATATACACCAAAATATTTTGGGTAGAGAGGAGGGAATTTTAAAATAAATAGAATTAATGTAAATCAAAACACCTAAATAATAATGACCTGTACTGGTTATTTAGTTCATCCTGAGTTCTGCTTTCCAGGGGAAAGCTTTTCGTTACTTGTTCAGTGTACGATTTCATTTTTCAGTCAAAATACTCAACTGTGAAGAAGCATTTTTAGCTTACTGTTGCACAAGAGTAAATGGTTTCTGTTGACAGTCAGATGATTTGAATCACGTTACTGCCTCCTGAATAAGTCCACAGAATCAACAATTCATCTTACATCAAAATTTCATGGAGAGGTCAAACATTTTGACATGATGGTGTCATGGCAGCATCTCAAAATGTAGCTATTACGGTTCTTGCTGCATTTAATCTCCTTGTGGATTTACTCGTTAGATGTGGAAACCAACTTCCAGCCAAAATTCATTTTGTCAGATCTTATTCAGGAACAAATGTGTTTAGAACTATCCCTAAAATTTTGACTGACTTGCTGCTTTAGTAATGGAAGAAGGAAAAACTATACTCCATGCTTTTCGGTCCAGTTAGAACTCAGTTTATTTTATAGCTTAATTTTTTTGATGTTCTTAGTCCCTAAATTGCAGGGTAACTTTGAGGCAAAGGAGCACAGCCTAATCATCCTTCAAAACCATGATCTAGAAATGTGCTGTTACATTTTTATATGCCATTTGAAAGGACATCTCTTTTTAATTAAAGAGATACGGGCAGCTGGAATTCTGCTTGGTTTAAAAAGAAAGTTAGAGATCGTTCCAGAGGGCGCAGCTAGGTCAGTCTATTTGCCAATATTTGTAGTTCTATAATCGTATTTCCCTTATTCTTTAATGTCTTCTCTATTCCTTGCTGCTGTGGGAAAGGCCCACAGTGTCAGGGGAACCGATGCTGAAATTCACCCCTACACAAGAGAATTCGCACAAGGTACCACATCAGCTCCACTTAAGCTCTGGAAATAATGCTGAAATGGGATTTAAGTGGTGCTTACACCAAACACTGGCCCTTCACACAGGAATGAAATTCATCTCAAATGACTGCAGGGGAAAGAGCGAAGCTGGTTGTACGCAGTCAGGTCTCCATACGGAAAGTACACACACTGGTACAATTTCTTCTCTAGTGCTGTAGCCTGGGTGCTACATGTCACAGGAACATCACGAACACCATGTCCGAGTTGCCAGTGATACTTTAACATCCGCCCACTGCGGCCCAGCACATGGACAAAAAAATTCCCGGCTGAGCATTTGGGTTTCAGAGGAGCTGTCACAAAGTCTTTGTTTTATTTCACAAACTTCATTAAGTTAATCTCAGTGGATAGATTGACCAATTATCTGTTGCCGTAGCGGAGTCACTCACAGCACAGCAGAGCAAGCGAGGTCCGGGGAAAAGCAAGGCAGGAGGTGAAACTCCCAGCTGATACTGAACTGGGGTGCTTTGCCCAGCAAAATCATTAAAGGGAGCTGTGCTCAAAGGGGCATCACATAGGTGGGAGCTGAGACCCTGCTGTATTTCTAGGAGTTAGTGAAGGATTTCAGAGAGGGATGCTCTTTCCCTAAGCATCCCACACTAGATGCAGTCCCTCGGGGTGCACAGGTGGCCGCTGGCAGAGGCAGGGTGCTAGGCTGGGTGAGACATTTTTACATATCACCATACGGTGGTCTTTCAAAAGAGGCATCCTCACAAATCTGGGTCAGGAGTCTTCCTGCTTTTTTTTCCCCAGTTCTCCTTGAAGTTTTGCTCAGGAAAGATGTTTTTCCGTCCCTGTCCTCAGGTGTTCTATAGCTCTGAGCGCTGTTAAGCGGTAATGAGCGCAAAGCCAGGTTACACATCACTGAAGCTGGAACTTAGGAAAGCACTTTTATTCCATCCTTCATTGGAAAAGCACTTATGACTAATTTTGGACTTGTACCAAAATCACATTATTTTCAACAGGTCTTCTATGAGCATAATTAAGCCCCTGTATCAAATGAAAAGGTTTTGTGAAAGCGGGACCTGGCTAACAATATTCTTTGTATATATAACCTGTGAAATGCCTTGGGAATTTGAGGTGCTTCATAAATATTGAGATCCCCCAGATGTGTGTTTGTAACACATATGAAAGCCTTAATTCTGCAGATCTGCATGCCGATGCACATTTTTGCTTGCATGAGTCTCTCTACTGAGATTCCTCACAAGGTTAAATTAAACCACCCTATTTGCAGTTTGGGGTAAGATTAGTACCATCCTGAGCATTGTGTGAGTCTTCAGTACTGCTGCCCACTAGTCTTGGGCTTCTGTATTAAATATGTGGGATTCAGATGCTGTGGACACCGCACTGCCTGTTCAGAAGGGAAAGCAGCCTTTAGCATGCAGCCAGGAAAAAAAAAATCCTCTGGTGCCCTCTGACGAACAAGTGCTCATGCACATAATTCTGCAGGCTCACGCCGAGGCTGCCTACCCACGGCGCGGGTGTCCTTGCTGCGGCTGCCTCTGACCGCTGCCAGCCCAGCACGGCCGGGCAGAGGGGCACCTCCTGCACAGGGCCAGCGGGATGGTGCAGCACCCTCAGAAAGGCACTGTTGTCATTAAGCTGATCCTGGGTCTCTCCGAGCTCTTCCTGTCCTGTCATCTGAGGCTCTTCTTTTCCATGAGCGAGTAGTAGGTGGGAAAAGCATTCGCCTTAGTGTGGCTCATCTTCACTCCGGCTGGCCTTGGACAGAGAGAGACTGCGGTCTCAGTATCCTTTGATTTCCATGGGTTTCACTAACCTGCCTTCCCAAAGGTCTGTTCAATAGTTAAGGCACGTAAGAAGTTGTATGGGCAGAATTTTGCGCTCACAAATGACCTAACGTGTGTGTGCAGATGTGTAAGGCACCAGCCTGGCATCCCTACCCCATGGCTGAACCATTCTATTCTGGTGGGGATACAGATCTGGCACTTGCTGAGGGTTTGGAGGTTTTTTTATTTTCTGACTGCTTTAGAGCTTCAAAACCAGGATCAGGGCACTATCACCACTGCAGTTCATTCTTTAAGCGTTCTATAGAATTAAACTGCCATGTGTGCATATGAAAGTACATTGATATGACTATGGAAACTCTATTGTAGTGAAAACAGAAGCAGCTGCCATTTTTAGACTTTTTATATGAGGGAGACTGTAGCAATAAAGAAAAAGGCTTTACAGAGACAATTTTTTAAAAAGTATTGAAATCACATGTGATAAGAGGTCCCTCGGATCTCATTACTTAAATGATCCCTGGATCAGTTCCAGAGGAAGTCATCACAAGAAGAGCAGTACTTCGTCTCTTGTTGAATGACTTGTGTGGGATACACTCTTACTTTGTTAACAAAATGAACCCAAGCACCAGAGACAGATCCAGCTCTGAATTTAGTCTTTCTCAGAGAATATGCATTTTGTGATCCAAAGCTTTTGTTGTCAAGCCTGTTAATCCACCCTCTTCTTTCCCCCTTGCTAAATAAAAAGAAATGCTTATCCAATTTGAAAAATATCTGGCTCAGAAGACCTTTGCATAAGGACAGGTTGCCCTGGCAGGTATCCGCAGATCACTTAACACTTCTATGTACTTTTAGTCATCGGTACGACACAGTTACAGATTTTCCATAAAGTGTGTTTTATTTGCCATTCTTGTTAAACCTGGAGTGCGGTCATCGTATAGATTTTCCAGAGTTTTGCCTTACAAACTTTTTCCTTTGAATATATTCAACAGTCCTTTGAGCAGATTCTGTGATTAAAAGGCAAAGGTTGGGGCACAAGTCTTTATATATAAATCTCTGGGCTGCAAGTCCTCGTTGTGACAATTGTTCTGTGCTGAAATGACGATAAATCTTATGCGTGACAGCGGGAAACACCTTTCAGCCCAGGCAGCTGGGAATCTCTCAGGCTTTGTTTGTAAGAGGCTCATTCCCTCATGATCTCTGTCAGTAAAAAAGCTCGTGACTAAGCATATAGTTTGAAATAAGCCAGGAAGAGGAATTTATAGGCTGTGCAAACCAAGAAAACCAATAGGCATTTATTGATTTCTATTCCTTAGCAATAATGGACTCTTTTTAACATTTGTTGTTCTCGTAGATCCCTGTTGTAGGGCCAAAGTTACCAGTCTGCTAGGACCAGGGGTCAGGACAAGCTGACTCTCTAAACAGAAGAGGGAGGGCTTGGTTTGCTGTTGGGATGCATCTGTTTTGTAGGACTGAAATGGCAGAGAAATCCAGCCTGTTCCTTCCCAGCCCCTCTCACAAACGTTTGCTCTAGCGTGAGCCTTTGTTGCAGGAGAAGGAGATCGTGGGATCAAATTAACACTGTGCCGCTTCCTCTCTTGCATCTTTTGCTGCCTGTATCTCTGGTAGCAGGTTGGACTGCTCTGGTTCAGCATGGGGGAAAGGAGCCAGCCTAAGTTCAGCTTAAGGCCCAGGGGTTTCAGCAGATTCAGGCCAGCTGAACTTCTTCACGAGCAGTGCTGACGGGGATTGCTGCTTCACTGAGGGACACCAAGCGTTGACTCGTTTGCTTTATGGATGCAAAATGTATGAGTGTTTATGGGGCAACCAGCGTGACAGAAATTAATGAGCTTGGTTAACAGGAGCGGTGAAAAACAATGTCATGAAATATTTTAGGGGCGAGGGAAAATGAGGGTGGAGGTGTTGTTTTAGTAGACTCTTTAAATAAGGACAATTGATCCAACACAAGCGCTTCTTTTATTTTACCAAGCTGTTACCTGAACTAATTGATAGTTTCGCAGTTGAAAGAGGAACACCAGATGGACTTTTTAGTCTGGATTTGTTTGCCTAGCAGATGGCAGCTGCGGGCTGGGACGGCGAGCGAGGGAGAAGGCTGCCCTCTGCCGCACAGCTTCCCCCGCCCGGCTGGAAACCCGCTCCGCTCCCTTTCTCTTCTTTGGCACTTCTTTTTGAAGAAAAAAAAAACCTTCTGAGCAGGAGCTATATTTCAAAGGGAGAAAAAGAGAAGAAAGATGAATGAAAGATGTTGTGGGTTTTGAATGAAAAGCCAACGGATTCATTTTCCATCTGAAATTAATCTTGCCTCTCTCAACTATTGTAATTGCGAATTGGTAGGAGTTATTGTTTTCTGGAGTGAATGCAAAAAAGAAAAAGAGAGAGAGTAAAAAAGAAATAATGTTTTTCCATTTTTCTTTTATTTCCTGATTCTTCAGTCCTGCGTAGCATTAAAAAACAATAGCAAGATCAAGATGTTTGCTCTGAATGTATACAGTTATTTCAGATGTCAAATATCTAAATGTTTGTATGTGTACATAATACCATCCTTACTTCTTGTTTCATGTTAGAAACCTGAAATGACTGTACTGTTTTATAATTAGAAATGTAAAGAGGGGCCACTGGGTGGGAGGGTCTGTTATTTTTATAGCAAGATGTTCCTTGTATTTAGTGGACATTTAAAACAGTTTTGTACTTGTCAAAATATACATTCCATCCATTTCCAAAAGAGAATTATTTTTATTTAGGGCAGTTTGTAAGCGAACAAAAAAAATTGTGGCATCCTATCTGTACACAGTTCACTAACAGAGCAGAAGTAGCCTGGTTTTCAGCTTTTTCCAGCCGTGTCTCTTCTCACACGCTGCAGAGCCATACCAGCAAATGCCAATGCTAAAAAGGGAAGAAAAATCCCAAATTAAATAAATACCATATGGATCAATGCATAGTTTACCAAAATAACTTCCAGTTTGGAGACAATGGTCTGTCCCAGTGAAATTCTCCAAGGTAATCAGCCCTGCTCTGGATAGCCGGAGTGGATTTGCTGCGAGGCCTCAGCCCTGCCCCTGCCCCTGCCCAGCGGGGCTGCCAGCCCTGGCAAGCCGGGGCGACAGGGGTCTCACGCTCACACACACGTCTCTGGTTGCGCTGCCGCTCCCTCGGGATGGGAGCCTATTTTTGACTGCAGTTGGTTTGCTGGTAAGGCGGCCTGTTTCTGCAGGCTGACCACGGTGTCTTTCTTTGGACGGTGGAAAGGACCCTTCATCTCCACATGAAAAAAAACCAAAAAGTTCCGTTCTCCGGACAGCTGCGCTTTGGTTTGTGAAGCACCTAGCGAAAGACCGTGGCAAAATCATACAGTGGCATTTGCGTAGGCGGTTCTTGTTCTTGTAGTTACCTCCCACCCCCCGCCACTACCTGTGACTTGCTGCCTAAACAGTGCAGTAGCAGTTTGTGAAGCGAGCCTTTTTTCCTAGCATTACTTTCTGTGCAGTGTTGCAAATATACTTTAACTCTTTGCTGATATTTTATAACGTATACATCTTCCCCTCCAATGCACTTTATCTCTCTTGAAAAATGTGGGAGTTGGAGAACTACCATCTTAAAGGGATTTGCCTGAAATTATGAGGCACACACTTTTTTTTTTTTTCCTTCTTGCTTTGTTATATACTGTAAATGCTAAAGAGCATGGACAGTGACTCAGCTGGGGGAAGTACCGAAATACTGAGGTTAGAATTTGGAAGCATTATTCAGTAGTAAAACATGGCTATTTTTGTTATATAGAGGATTATAATGTAAATATGTGAGACTGTGTTATTATGTACTAGTAAAATATTGCAACTCTCAAAGTTCAGATGGTGAATTCCAAGGAATTTTATTGCAAGTTTTTTAATAAAACGGATCTGATTACTGTATCGTACGTATTTTCTAACAGACTGTGTAAAACTGGCATTTCCTGATGTGTGAAACTTGCTGATTGTTTCATCCTGAACTCGGCCGCTGCAGACTTCGGCATCCACCAGAGGCAGAAGCTATAGCGGGAAGGGACCCGAGTGGCAGCCTGGCCTCCATGCCTCCACTCCAGCCCCAGTCACAGCTCTGGTCCCCCCTAACCTTCAGCTTCTTTTGATCAGAAAGCAGCGGCTGTGTGGGAGGTAAATGCCTCCACTTCCCCAAGGGAGGGCTGCAGCCTCGCCCTCAATGCTGGGCATGATGTGTTAAAATAGCTTTAAAAGGTAACAGCTCTGCCATGCCTCAGTGGGAACTGCACCGCCGTTGCGAGGGGTTGTCTGGCTGCTCTTCCCTCGCCACTCCCCATCCCAGGGAGCAGGGGGCCGTGGGAGAGCCCCAGGGGTCATCATGCCATCCAGCATAGGTGTGCTGCTTACAAGAGGTTGGAGGCACAGTAAAAATCCTGCCTAAAAGAAATTTAAGAGACTTAAAGTTTTCCAGTAGGTGCAAAAGAAGGCAGACAGAAATGTCTGAAGGAGGGCCAAATCCTGGCTCAAGCCACAGCCCTGCACAGGGGCCCAGCCTGCCCCCATCCTGGCCCACATTTTGTGCTGGCTGGCTGGAGCCGCTGGTGTGGATGCCTCTCTCCCCCCTGCTGCAGCAGTGCCTTCGAGGCAGCAATGTGCCAAATCAGTTGGGGCCCTAACTCGGATTTCACCCAGGAGCGAGGGAGGCAGCAGCTACGGGCTAGATCACACCCAGTTCCCCCAGACCCCCGTGCCTCCTTGCTCCCTTGTGCCCACCCTCCCCATGGGCTTTGCTGTCCACGACAGGGGCAGCAAGCTGGCTCTGAGCAGGAAAACGGTGTGTGATTTAACGCGGCTTTATCAGCAAAGCCAGGAATTACTCTTCCCCTCCCAACCCATGTCAGCCAGTTGGCAGCACAGCCTGGAGCTCCCTGTCCCACCAGCTCTGCTCCAAGGGCAGAAGCCCTCCGCACCAAAAAAACCCCTGGGCTGCCTTCAGAGGCAGATTTTAGGTATTGCTAGCCAAGGAATTTGGTCTCACTCATCCCCATGCGTCTCCCTCCCTGCCCGCTGCTTTGTTCTCTGCCTTCGTTTAATAACTGGCCGGGGAGCAAGCGAGTGGGGCCGGTTTTCCTTGGCAGGCAGCTGTGCACAGTTGCTATGTGATCTGCACACACAACACAGCTGCCGCCGGTGCTGCAGATCTGGCGGGAGGCAGCGTGCTTGAGTAGCACAGCAGAAGTAACGCAGCGTGGAGATGTTGGGAATGGCATCAGGGCTATAAATAACAAGGGGCGTAAGGCAATTAATTCCAGGATGCAAGTACGTACTTAGGGTTTGGGTTACATCACTCTCTTCTCCACTGTATACAGGATTAATTCCTGGTCAAAATACACAAATAAATCTGAGTTGCTCTATGCTCTGGGTTGGTTTGGGGTTGGTTTTTTCTCCAGAAGGAATAAGGTAAATTGTACTCACTCAAGGAGGTGTCCCTCAGAGAAGGCAGTTTGTAACACAGGGAGATCAGATCTGGGGGCATCCCAGGAGGAATGAAAGGACTTCACAGCCTAAAAGAAATGTAATGGGTTGGTGTATTTATCATAGATAAGCCATAGGAAATCAGTGCTCAGTAAGTGAGGGTGTAATTTTGCTACACACTCATTCCTCAGCCTTCCGTCGCCGTACAAACAAGCTGCTGGCAAGCCCTGGCAGCGATGGAAGCGAGCAAAGCATCGCCACCCTCGTGTGCCTGGGCCACCCTCTGCTGCGTGCCATCACGTTGCTCCTCTGGACATCCTCCTGGACATCTGCATCTCAGCAGCTTGGCTTTATAGTCCATCCTCTCACCCGAGAGCAAAGACAGGCTCGCACAGGGAGGCCAGCAGCAACTTGTGGTGGCTGAAGCCCAGGCTGGTGTCCCTCCTCCTGCTCCAACTAGGAAGGATGGTAGCTCCTGCCAGAGGAACAGAGCAGCCGTCTGGGAGCAGTAACGCCATAGATGTGTTGGCAGAGCCCCAGCGCTCTTCTGAGAGCCCATAGCTCAGATGAGGTTGTTCCTCTGTCCCTGCTTGGGGCAGCTGTGCTGGCTCAGACCAGCAGCCTGCGTCTGACTCAACCGAGGCCAGGAGCAGACGCTCACAAAGGAGTAAGACCAAGGCAGTCGCCCCCCTCCACATCGCTCCTGGCTTTGCAGAGGTCTAGTATATCCCTGTGGTGTCGATGTTCCCCGGCCGCAGGGGCCAAGGTTCCTCAGTCATGTTTTGCGGGACACTGCTCCGTGTCTCGGCACACCCTCGCTGCCTTTCTCCAGGCCCTGCTGCCCTGTCCTTAACTGCATGGCGGGGGGGGGGGTGGTGTCCCAGCCAGAGCATGACACCAGGAAGGGAGGATGGAGACAAACCCCATGGTGGGGACACGGCCGAGGTATATCACCCAGCATCGTGCCGGGCAACGCTCCCAGCACCCACAGGTTTTGGGTGTTACATGCATGCACGGACCCAGGGCACAAGCAGTGACCCCAGCCAGGCACCCTGGGACTTCCCCAAAGGCCGGGGTGCTGGGGGGTGCCGGCCCACGTGCTGTCTGTTACGATAGTTGTGATATTTGGTGTTTTCTACCAAGCCTCAGCTTCTGGAGGCAAAGGAGCGGGGGTCGGAGGGGAGGGCGGGCGAGGCAGGGTTGCGGCCTGGATGGCTGAGAAGAAAGTGTTTCAAAAAAATGAGTGGTTAAAGGGCGTTTCTCACCGTGTCTCTCCAGCAGGAGGCTCCCCCGCCTCGCAAATGCATCGCCCATCCGCGGGCGTGCGCGGACACCCGTGGCCGTGGGGCGGCCCCCCCGGGCTGGTCGGGGCCACCGGGCAAGGGCACCCACCCGCGGTGGGGGCTGCCGGCGGGCACGTCCCCGGCCGCTGGGACTGCCTTTATTTATTGAGTTCAGTTAGTGAATATTTGCTGTGTTAAATAAGTGGAAGGCACCGCTGGGGAGGTTTAACCTGCTCTTCCTTGAGCGTTCCCCCTTGCGCGCTGCCCGGGGTCCCCGCCATCGCCCCCAGGCGATGAAGGCGCCTCGTCGGGCTTTTCGCCGTGGCCATCGTATCGGTGGGGAAAAGCTCTCCCTCCTCAGCAGGCGTGAGGAAGCACAGGGGGTGCCCCCAGACGAGCCCCTCCAGGTTTGGCGTGTGAGGCAGCATGTGCTGGAGCAGGGCAGCGCCTTGCATGACCAAGGGCCGGAGGTCACTTAGCTGAAGGGCTGCCGTCAGCCCTGGACAGGCACTGGGAGAGGGCCTCCGGTCCCCCAGGGTTCATTTGCAGGAAAATCCAGGAAAGCTGTATGTGCGGCTGCATTCGTGCTTGCTGGCACGTCCGTCTGGCCCCGTAGCCAACAGATCTGGCAGGGGGGAGCAGGACAGCTACCCTGATTTGTAGACAGGAAAAAAGAAGCAAAACCCAGCAAGGACGCCTGCTGACAGCGGCTTTAGCAGCAGGACAGGGACAGGAGCGGGGCCGGAGACCAGCTCTGCAGCCCCCACCACAGCCCCACCCCCTGGGTGAATGAAATGGCACATACTTTAGCTAAAGGACGCACTTTAGCTAAAGGAGCATTTTTAAAGCAAATAGGTTGAACTTCCGTTTGTGCACGCACTTACACCATTTAAAAGCGGGTTGCTTTGGCATGGCTTTGGCTATGGATTGGTCTGTGGAGGAATAGACCCAGGCAGGAATTGCCAGAGTCACCCTGCATGGGGAATTGCACTCGAACGGGAGTGGGGCTTTGGGGTGTGGAAAAATCCCAAACTGGAGCATGATGACCATCGCAGGGTGCTGGATCTCACGCCCTATTCCAGCCTGACCATGAGAAACTCCGGTTTGTACACTGGCTTCTTTAACTGGATGCAATTCAACTGCAGTCCAGATCTGTTTCAGTACCATTCATCACCTCAGCCAACATCCTCACCTATCCAGGCTGAGTTTCATGCCCACAAGGCACAACACAGGCTGGTGTCACAGCTTCAAGGTGTGAATTACTTCAGCCCCCCCAACCCCAGTGTGCATTCATCTGCAGAGATGCTTGGCAGCAGCTCCTCTCCCAGCAGCGCTGCCCGGGAGCAGGGGAGGTTGTTCACACCCAGGCGGCTCTGGAGGAGCCTGGGGAGGCAGGAGATGTGTTTCGCTTTCAGCCTGGCTTGGGTGTGAGAGTCAGAAAATACCAAAGAGGAGATGAGCAGAATCGCACAAAGGTGTGTTACTTACAGTGCTGTTTTGATGAAGGTGGTGTTTTTAAAATAATTGTCCTAAGGGGCAATAGAGAAGGGGATTTACTTATAGATAATTGACCCTGATTGACTTTCAGCTGTGAGGGTGCTCTGAAAAGGATCGTTAGTGCTGAGAAAGAAAAAAAAACCCACTTCTCTATTGGCTTATGCTCAGTGAAATCCTAAATACAAGCAGCTGCCAAAGCTCCCTGGATGCATGTGATGAGTGGTTAGCAATGACCAGCCTAGGTCGTTCCTGCTGAGTCAGGTGTGTGGGACCGGGGAAGTCCTGCAGGCTGGGGAGGCAACTGAAGTACCTGGGGGGCTGCTGGTATAAAGCAGATCCACTGAGCGTGAAAAAGGAAAATGCTGCCGGTTTGTTTTTACTTTTGTTTACTGTGCCTTAGGGGCTTTCTTTGCTTTGTTTTTGGTGGAAGAAAAGGGCTCAGAACAACACTGGGGAGCTGTTCTTCAGGGTGCGAAGAAAGGACTTGCCTGTGCTTTGACTGGTAGGAAAATTAATTTTTTTTCGCTGAAGCTGGTTTTCCTATGCTGGGCTAGGCTGCCCAGCTCATTGTCTAAAGAGCTTCTTGAGTGCACTTGGTGTGTTTCTACCTGGGACCCTTCACTTTGCTTGGGTTTGTCATGCATCCCTTATTAAAAGGCAAATTTTTTTCCCCACGGTGACTCGGGGTGGGGAGCTCCCTGGTGGGTGGCTCCTTGCCAGGGTGAGGAGGGAGCGTTACTCTGAGCTGGGGCCCGCTCAGCAGCGTGGCTCCCCCGCTGAGCTGAGGCTCCCCAGATCCCCTGCAGAGGAGGGCTCCAGGCGGGGCGAGCGGGCAGTGAGGGGGCAGGTAGGCTTCACTCCTGCTTCTGCTAAGCCTGACAATTTTCCCCAATCCCTCCTGCTCAGTGAGAGGGAGGCATCCACTGCTGGAGGTGGTCGGGCTGATGCAGTCCACAGCAGAAATGTCCGCTGAGGAGCGGTCATGTCTTAAATGCCCTTGGGAGCAATACTCCTGCTACAGGTGGGTGATGTGGGAGGGCTATGTGGGCAGGGGCAAGAGCCACACCGCTGCTTTTCACAGGCAGATTGGTGTTAAAAGGCCCCAAGGACATCAAACCCATCTCCGTTTGGGGTCTGTAGGATCTCTGACAATCTTCGCATAGTACGGGCTGAATTTGGGGAAATCACTGGTGAAGTGTTCAGTGACCCGACTGAGCGCATCCTCAGATAAAGGGCACAGAAACAGCAAAAGGCGTGGGGGTGTGTGCGGGGGATGATATTTACTGCTTGAGCACTGTGCACGTGTTTTGTTGGCAGCCAGACTCTATCAATGGCGAAGTACCTTCACTCTGACTGTGAGAGTTTCTCTCTCCTCTGTGTTGAAGATGATAATCTTATGCAGTGGTGAGATCATCTCCCTTGAGCAGGAGCAAATCCGTGCTGCCGAATCTCGCTCCTCAGTTGTTTGAGATATTAGAGCAATTCAGAAATGCATTTGACCATCTCAAAGACATGAAGTCTGACTCCACACAAATGACACATTAAATACAAACTTTATGTGGAGCATAATTATGATTTTTACTTTATAGCAGAAGAGTGTCATCTTGCTTTGGTTTGCTCTTGATTGTAGTGCCAGAAACAGTCCTAAATCCCTTTACTCTTGCTGGTGTTAGGAAACATTATCTGTCTTGTTTGTTCTCTAATGGATGGAAACGGAGATTACTTCTGCCTTTCGGTTTATGTAATGCTTGCTGATAGCCAGGGAGTCAAATTATTTTCTTTTGCTTTAAGTACTTCACTATAAATGTGGTCATCCTTGTTGCTCCTTTCTCACTAACTTTGTTTCCCTCTTTCAAAGGACTCTTTGATCCTCTGACACCAAACAGGGGGTGCAGAAACTGCAGCTGTTCCAAGGACCTGATTTAGAGCTTGTATTAAAGTGTTTAAAGCTCAGACAGCATCCCTGCTTCCATTCTCTTCCCCTCAGAAGGAGGTGACACTGCTGACCCTTTTTTTTTTCTTTTTAGAGAAAAAAAACTTGTTAAAATACTACTTTTTTTTTTAATAAAAAGATCTCAGGGGTTCAGCTGGCTGGAAGGAGGATTCAGAGTTGTACGTGGGGTGTGTGTTAAGGAAGAGGTGTTTGGGAATTTTTTTTGTGGAAACTGTTGGAGCTGGAAATTGACGTTCTTGGACCACTGGTGTGAGATGTGAAAGCACAAGCTCAGCAGGGCCGTGCGGGAGGTGCTGTTTGGGACTTTATTGCTAGAGGGATGCTAGTGACCTAAGGAGGAGACCAGTAGCTCCGGCTGGGACAGCATCCCGGTGGGAGAGGCCCATGGGACAGGATATTTTGAGTTGTTTGGAGCAGCAGGAGCCAGACCTACGAGCTGCTTGCAGACCTGCTGTGTGCTTTTGTTCCCTACATGTGTGAGACATGACAATAAATGGAGTTCCCTAAATTTCCCTTCCTTTGTGTAAGTTTTCAGCCTGGAGCCTCGTGGTCAGACCCAGTTTGCTGTTACAACCCCACAGGTGTTGATGGCTTTATTCCTGAGTCCCACTCAGTGAGGCTGCAATCAAGCCTCCTGTTCCTCAGGTTATGCATATATTTCCTTTATTGCTCACTTCTGCAGAATGCTCTCAGGAGCATTTCCCCTCTTTCCCTGCCTTTTCTCCATTACTGCAGTAATTCTTTGTTGACCTGACTTTGAGCTTGTCATATGGCAACAAATTATCACACAGAAACAGCTGCAAAGAAGTTGTGCCTTAAAGAAGTCTCTTAAAACAATAGCTACAATGGAGCAGGATATTCAGAAAAATCTGATATAGACACTGCCTAATCTGATGTAGTCCAACTTGCAAAGCAGAAGAAATGAGGAAAGAAGGGACATACTAGATGGCACAGCCTCCTCGTTTCTTTACACCCTAGCAATCTATATGTGTGCACAATGGCTTCAGCAGGGAATATGCCCTGGCTGGTGGTCAGGGCTAAGCCCTGAATAGCTGCTGTAGGTTGCTTGCCCACCCTTGGGGGCGCTCGAAGCCTGGGGCTGCCATGTGCAAGGGTTTATCTTCTTCCCCATGTCCCAGCCCAAGGGAAAATGCCCTGTCAGTCAGGCCTCCTGCTGCTGATGCCTATGTCTAGGAAAACAGATACACGTGAGCATCCTCCAAACCAGCCCAACAGGGCATGCAAACCCTCAAAAGTCTTTTAGGTGGTATGTGGAGGAGGAGGGCAGGAGTCCTCTCTGCAGTGTCCCTCTGAGGTGTCCTGGCCAGGGCTAGCAGCAAATCACAGGTAAAAAGCAGTGTGGTTACTTTGTCTTTTGCAGTGCATTTTTCTTCTGTCGTTTTAGTGCAAGTTTTCAGCTGTTCATATTCTGGTCACACAGGAGGAGCTATTTTCTGCAGCAACACCTTTCTGTGTCCATTGTGCTCATGCAACTCTGGCCTGGTTTTTGCTCATCACAAAAAAGGCAGAGAAGTCCGTTCTTTGTGTTTGGGGTATATATGAATGAGCTTGAAGTATGGTGGATGTTTTTTGGTTTGGGATTATTTTTTTCCATAGAAAAGCTTTGCTCTTTGGCTGTGAGGAGTCTATAATCTCTCTACAGTTTGTACCTACAGAAATTCAGGCCCAGCAGCTACCTGCCTCACAGCGATGGTTATCATCCACCCTCACACATCTGCTTGCCTGCACGCTTAGGGCATCGCAAGCCCAGGTTCTTGGGCAATGTGATGGCAGGGAGGTTTGCCCTACAGGGATGCAATACAAAGCTCACGTTGGCCATACACCTTAGCAAGGGAAGCGACTTGTTATTTATTGAGGGTTGTGCCTCTTGCGGCCCATCTTCGGGGGGTGGTGTGGGTGGGGGAGCCGTGGCTGCCCGACAAGCTGGCTGCTTGAGGGGGCTGGAAATCATACCAGCGTTTGTGTTAGCTGGTGTTCAGTCCTGTGTCTGCAGCGCTGGGGCACTTTTAGTCAGCCCTCAGAAAACTGATACCTACCGTAAGAAGCACCCAGAGAGCTGTAAATTTTGTAGGATACAAAACACTTCCCACCCCTATTAAAGATGGATATCTAAATGTGTGTTACTTGGTCTGTACAGGAAGCTTAAGGGATGTGTAAAATACTATTGTAGAAAACAATCATGTAGTTATTTACTCCTGCCATGCCAAGATAAAGGCATGAGAGATGAAACCTAAAAGCAACAAAAATACCATAATGCAACGTTGTATTGATCTGTGGGATTGGCTGCTGCGGACAATGCAGGCAATGGTGTCGCAAGTAACATCTGTAGTTGCACTAACTAGAATTAAAATAAGTATAGGCTGAAAACAAATCAAAACACAAGCTCCTTAGGCTTAAAGCTTTCTACTGCTTACTTGTTAGCTGGTGGCGCCCAGAAGAAAGGCTTTCTGCCATCCACGCATATTACTGCAGTGCCCTGTTACACATGCTATGAATGTTTTATGTCTCACTCTAGAGTAGCTCATAATGTCTCCTCGGGAAGGCTGAGTGCCAGGCCCTCGGCTGATAGAAATTGATGTAGCACCACTGACTTTGGAGGCAGGCTGCCCCTGCTGCAGGCTCAGCCAGCTCACTGCCAGACCAGCACTGGTAGGGATCTCATGAATGCAGTAAAATCAGATGATGTCCAAGAAACAGGCTAAGAAGTGAAGGGAAGTCCCCTTTCTGCTGTGGGTTAAGCAACAACAGACTGGCATCTCAACACAAGCAAGGGAGCAGACAGTAGAGACTTGGACAGCACAAGGTAGCAGGGGAGGTGTGGTGCCTGGCCACACACGCTGGGAAGGCTGGAGCAGAGGCAGCAGGAGGGACAGTGTTTTTAAGAGCCCCTCTCCTGCTGGCACCTGTACCCTGCAGGATGGCTGCGATGGCTTAGCAGCTGCCTGGATTTGTACAGGTGACACCCATTTGCAGTCAGGGGGCACTCAGTACCACCATGGCACTAAGTAAAAGATTAATCTTAATTATGGTGTGTCACAGGGCTGTAGTTGAAAGCATTTTTCTTAATTTCAAGCCCTAGTTAATACATTGCTGTAATAACTAGCCTGGTAAACCCAGATGACAGATATTAGCAGGCTGACGGAGTGTGAGAGCTGGGGACAGGCAATTGGAAGGAGTCAGCTCAACCTTTTCCTAAGCATCATTTCTCTGTGTGCTATAACAGCTTAGCATTGTGGATGGCACTGAAATAGCTCTTATTTCTTCCTTTTTCAGAGTACAGAAAAGGTCAGGCTTTTCAGGAGCTGCAGGGTGGGCTCCTGGCCTCACTGCCTCCACAGAGCTTCCTGGCTACCCATGTCTAGGCTGAGAACAGATACCGCCCTGCTTGCTTGCGCTCAGGTCAGATATGTACCTGAGGTCATTCATGCTAAGGAATAGATAACTGCTTAGATGATTTCTTTCCAGTGCGCAGCCAGAGTTTCCATTGCACTTTAGACCGAATATACTTTCTGCTAGCAGAAAGGAGGGACAGGAAAAAAAAAAGAAGGAAAAAACCCAAACACAAAACAGGGACTGTAGGAACCAGGGATTTGATTCTGGTAAAGATTTGACTACTTTTGACTAGTATTAAAGCTGACTGATGGGGGCTCAGGTTGTATCATCCTTCATAAGAGAAACTCAGCTCACAGGAATAGCTGCTTCTCCAGTCATGTGCTGTTTCAACAGGAAGGTCTTGGAGTCCTCACAGGGATTTAAATATGTGCAAAATCTAGCCTCCAAGGATATCCCTGTCAGCCCTCTCTGGAGTGATGCATAACAAAGTTATGCAGGAGAACAAGGTCATTCACAAAAGACTGATGCCTTCCCCCTGCACCCAATCCGAACAGCTCCTGGGTCCTTGGACCCTACCAGGGTCACTAGTTGGGTCTGTGGGTCTTGTCTTCATGACAACAGCTGGTAGGGAGACCACGTGAGAGCTGAGACTCGAGCAATGAACTGTCATACAGGCAGGAAAGCAGGGGCTTCAATTACCTGTAGGACTGCCTGGGAGGGGGGGGGAACTCAAAATTTCTCTTCTGGGTTTTCAGCTGCACATCTAGGAGTAGGCACTCGCCAGGCTCCGGTTTTGTTTCCACCAGCACAATGATGTGTGATGGAAATCCTCCTGTGAGAGACAGGTAAGAGGATTTCCCTTCCAGTTCCTAATATCCCACTAAGTTTTTGTAACACCTTGTTTCCCATGTTTACTTGCTTTTCTAAAGAAAGCCCAAAGGCAGGTGAACAAAAGCCTTTGCCCGCTTTGACTCGCCTTCCCTCTCGCGTGATGCTTCAGCACAGCATTGAATGAGGCGCCGGTATCAGCCCGCAGGGATTTTGCAGGCTCCGTAGTGCAGTGTCTGAGTCATACTCTAAAAATAGCCAGGCAAATGTCAGCCCAGCCAAAGTCATCGGCTGATTAACAATGAAGTTTCATGATTCCAGCTACCTCTGGATATACTCCTAATCTTAACTATGTATCTGAGCTGTTTGGTTTAAAACAAAAAATATGAGTAGGGACTATATTTAAAGAAAAAAAATGTTAGAGGTAATGCAGAAACAGCTTTCCCTATCCTCACCAGGAAGATACGTGATTAACACAGTGATTAGATAGCAAAGGGCTTGAGGGACTGTCCAGCTGGAAATGCAGCAAGTCCCTTTTAGCAAGAAGAATGAGAAAGAAATTGAAAACGGGACAGGACTGAAGATTAAGCAAATCTTTGGTCCTTGGAGGCAATGTGGCTGTGGTCTCCTATGGGAGTAGGAGATGGTCTGTGGACAGCCAGAGGCTCTGGGACTCGGTGGAGTAGCAGCCAAGGTGCCTGTGCCTAGCCGTGGGAGCCGGCCCGGCACAGGGGGGTGGGAAGCCCCCTTGCCAGGATGAGCTGGGCTTGCCCAAGGGGGCAGCTTGCTTTACAAAGACCAATCCAGTTAAACTCGCCCTCCAGCACTGGTCTGCAGTGTCATGGTGCTGCCCGCAGGTGAGCAGCCAGTCTCTGAGCTGTGGTTAGACATGGAAGCTTGGCCAGAGGTGCTGAGGGAGGCAGGAGAGAACACCCCAGCACCAGAAATGTCTGTCTGCTGCAAGGGGGGCATACCTGAGAGAGCATTGGGCAACGGCTCCTCCAAACGCCTGGGAAAATAAGTAAGATGAAACTAATCACTCTAAAAGCTAACGTAGTGCCAGTTCAGGGCCTGCAATGCTGCAGCAGCACCTTGTGATGGCCATGCATCCCTTGGGCCAGGCACATGAATGGCTTGCAGTCCCAATGTGGTATGGATGGAGACCCTGGGGAAAGGAGCTGAAATACCTCATCCAGAGAAACAAAGGAACGAATCAACAGCGAGCAGATTGGGCACTGGTGCCTGACAGCTATTGCTGGATAGCATATGCCTTGCTGGCTGAGTTACCTGTTCCTGTATTAATTCTGGAAAAGTCTTTGCTCCTGGTTGCTGACTTCTTAGATGGGGTCTCAACCAAAGGCTGCTGCCTGCATGCTCAGACGTAACCAAGCTGTTGGAAATGGCAAGGGCAGGGGTGGTGACACCAACACTCTGTCCAGTAACCGGTCTCCTTTGTGTGCCAGAAAGGGAGTGTTATTTTACTGCACCTCTGGCAGTCCCATCACATCCCGCCATGAGCTTGTCACCAGTATAGTGCCCAGGCTAGTTATTGTGGGACTGAGGACCATAGCAACAAAAGTACAAATGGGCACGCTGCCCCTGCGTACAGTCCTTAAGTCCTCCTCTCAAATAAATGAGCTTTTCTACAGCTTATTTTCAGGCAGTGAGTATGTGCAGTTACACGAAAAGATGTCTACCTAACATGAATAGCCAACCAAAATTGCCATTAATGGCAAGGAAGGGAGGGGGGAAGCTTTTAACCTGATATTTCTTGGGAGCTTTCCTTCAAAAGAGGAAGCCGATGCCACTCTGCCAGACCTCATCACGCTTGATGCAGCACAGCAGGATGCGCTCTGCAGGCACATGCTGCAAATAGGTTTTCCATCTCAGAAGTCATCACCTTCCCCCTGCACATCACATCTCTGGTGGGCCTGTGAGGGTGAAACCACATAAAAACAGTGCTGGAGTGGGGTCACCCTGTGAGAGGCCCTTGTGCCTCCATGGCGTGGGTGTGCCTCTGTATCCAGCCAAGGAGATGCTGGTGGGAAAGCTGCTGACACCCCCAGCATCGCTTGCAGTGTTTGCTTTTTAAAGATGGATGCATGGCATTGCAAGTCTAAGCTAGTGGGTGGGAGGGTTGGGCAGCACCCATTGAGGAGGGGTCACATTTGCCACCTGATGGTGCCGCAGGGGTGTCCTGGCAAGGCCACAGGGGCCAGGCTGCAAGTACCAGTCCACTCCTTGAGGTGATGGTTCTGCAGAGACATCCTCTGTCCCCACCACAGGAGGTTCTTGTTCCTCCTGAGCTCACTGCCTCACTCCTTTTAAATTTAAGGTTACCAACACATGGAGGAGCTACTTTCTTGTCAGCTTGCTGAGCCCCATGGGTGAACCAGCACTGCCTCCAAGACTGCTGCCTCAGCTGCTTGGTGTGTGAAACAATGTGGATGTGCAGCTTGCTCTTCTGGGTCCCTCCTTTGCCAGGTAAAGGTTTCAATTTCTTGCAGAGGAAGCCTGACCCTTCTCCAAAAGCAGCTCCCTCCCTGTGGACAGCAAAAGCCTTTGTGTGCCCCAGTGAGGGAAGGTGGCAGAGCTTGGCTGACCCTGTTCTGGGATTTCAAATCATACCCTTTGTCCACAGTGCTGTAGAAGGGTATATTTTAACGATAAGTGGAGTGAGTGACCCCCTTCTCTAGCTCCTATCCAGGCCTAACTGCTATTGGAGATTAAAGAGAGGTGAGAGAGCAGCTATATGCTTCATGAAGAGGATGCAGAGATGAGGGTGGGTGGGTTGCGTGATGCACTCTGAAATCTGGATCTGCTGGAACAAGGGCGAGGCTGGGCATCTGGATCCATTGGTACAGGAAAGCCCATGGAAGATGGAAGTGGCCTGGCTGGTATTTGAACTCATGTAATTGTTAGAAAGGTTTAAACATTCAAAGGGATGAAATGTTGAAATCTCTTACTGATACTGCTTACCACTGAAATGTATGCTATGAAAAAGAAAATATTTCTGCCAAGGGGCATGTAAATAAGTATTCTTCCACGACCCCTGAGCTTTAGTAATGCATTTTTATAAGCTGAATAAATGCAAATTAGCAACAATGCTTCCCTGATTTTGCAGATCTTCCTCCGCATTGAGGGCAATAAAGGCGCAGCAGATACTGGGGTACGTTTGTTTATGCTAGGAGGGGCTTCTTCCTTCTCAGAAAACAAAGAATAATGTATCATGCCATCTTGGTGTGGTAATACGCTCTCACCATCTATCAGCCTTCCCCTGCACTGTAACCCCATCTGTCATCCCTCATGAATAAGTTTGAAAGATGTGATTGGATAAGCAGGCAGTGCAGCTTTATCAAATAAATACTTCAGAGGCACAGGTAATAAAGTGGAGTGAGGCAGTGGGAAAGGAAATCTCCACGATGGGCCTTGTTATTCTGGCTGTTACCAGACCACCTTCCAGCTGAACATGAAGGTGAACATCTGGAAACAAACATGTGGGCACTCCTGGTTAGGCAGGCTGTGAGCATAAAGGCATACTGGCCAAGTTGGGACACACGGAAACAAAATACCAAGTTGCTAAATATACATCCTGATAGTCCAAAGACACACCTGAAATACAGCAGCATAAGTCTGTTGATGTGTTGATTTGCGCCAGGTAAAAGCAGCTGTCGTCTTCCCCACGGTGTCACTCCAGTTTCACCCTGGTCTGGGTCTGTCGAACTAAGCGATGATTGGCAATCAACGGGAAGTCCCCAAGCCTCAAAATTATCCCTGCTGCCATGTTCATTAACCAAGATGCAGCCACTAAAGTATAATTTGAAAATATTTACAGTAGCAATTATTTTTAACTTTGTCCCGCAAAGCACAGGTCTACATGGGATAATTGAGGTAGGTTATGAGAGGTTGTGGATTTATACTGCGATATTTGTATCTGGATGATTCCGTGGAGCATAATCTTATTCTGGGTGGGGGAAAAGGAGTCCCGTAATCCAGATCAGTATAATCCACTCCCAGATTTATGCTTGACGAAAGCAAAATCATTCTTAAATGTCTGAATATGCAGTTGTTTTGGAACAATTACACAGGTTATTCATTACATTAGAATTTTGTTCTTTGAACAGATTACCCAGATCCCACTAATTTCCACCACCACCCCCCATTTTCATTCTCCTCCTTCTCCAATTACTTTGACACTGAGCTACTGAAGAGCACGAGGGAAATGCTGAGAGACTGACTGACAGCTGGCAGCCAGCCCATGAAAACCTCACCAGATCAGAAAAATTTTTCTTTAGCATTTTTTTTTCCTGCTTTTTAAAACTAGAACTGGCACTTTATTGCCATGTCTATCTGAGCGGAAACGCCTCTCTACAAATCAGCTGGGTTTGGGGTGGGTTTTTTTAACAGGAAATGTAGAGGAAACAGGTGTGTAACAATTTTGCACGTTCTCCACCTGTGACTGGACCTCCTGTTTCTCCTATATGTTAAATGTTGTGGACTATGTTACCCTCTTGTTATCCTGATGAGGGCCTGCACAGAAGAGCGCTGTTGAGGTCCTTCTGCATTAGGAAGGCATGTTTCTGTGAGAGACAACTCTAAATTTAAACAGAATTTACCTTGATGATCACCTATTACAGGGAATTACCAGTGAGGGAGGTAGTAATTCATGGATCCCTTCAGTGTTGTTCTTGCCCGACTTTGTGTCTGATGTCTGAAGACATGAGAAATTCCTTTTCTATTTTTAGGGACACTTAATGCTCTCACAGATTTGAACCAAAGGTGTCAGATAATTTTGCAGGCACGATCAGAGGGCTGGGATCTAAAGCCAGTGGCAAAGCCGTGTCCAACAGGCAGTGCATTTAGTGTTACAGACAGTTAAACTGTTGGAACTCGCAGGGTTGGCTCCAAAAGGCATTTTCAACTACATCATTGATCTTTTTCTTTTCTTTTACAAAAACAATCAGAATAAGAAGAAAACACTTTAAAAATGCAGATGGTCAGGAAAGCCTGTGACAGCTTCGCTGAAATGTGCATGCAACAACAGGACCGCCAGCTACCCAAAATTTATCTGTGTACGCATTTGTGTGGGCCTGTCTTCATCTTCTATAGCAATTTCCTTCTGTCTCAAGAGTTTGCTTCCCTTCCCCCACCCACCCCCTTGTCTTTTTAGGGAAGAAAAAAAAAAAAGATCAGTCTGATCAAGACACACGTAACTTTCTAGTTTCTGAAAAACTCCGTGTCTGTTTTTACCTTGAGAGCAGCTACACATCATCTTTTCAGAGTAAACCACAAATAAAATAAGTCATGAAGCTGCACAGAGAATGAAAAGTATTCCTGGCTGCTTCTCTCAGATTTCAACAAACTGACTTCTGAGGTTTTCCCATTTTGTTTATATCTATACACATACACATGTATATATGTATGCATATATATACACATACATTTTTAAATAGGACTGTAACTACTTCAATGATTATTTTATATAAAATTGAATCAATCTTGTCTTGTCTGAATTTGTTGTGCTGGATTACCTTCAATACTTTACCACCCGAAGTTGTCTAACTTCCTTGATATCCCACAACTGGTTTTCATGGCTACAGAAATCTCACTTCTGTGCATAGATAAGCTGTCAAAAAAAAAACAAATTCTGAGATATAAAATAGTTATTTTTCCTAAATTACTTGTAAAATTTTGGAGATTGAATGCTCACGCCTCCATCCCACACCACAAAACTGATACGTGCAATGGCACAGACTTTGATCTTTATGTAGAAGCCATCTGTGCTTCCACGGGGGAAAAAAAAGGACAATATTTTATGGTCATTATTTTCAACCTAATTTTCTGCTGCCTGCAGTTGCTGATTTGTAAAAAGCCATGAACTGTGGACTTCTGAGATAGTTGCTGCACATGAATGCTTCTGAGTGGGGAGGAGAGGTGTTGTCCACTTCCCTGCCCACGCAAACACCAGGCTCATTACATAGGCTGAGATATAAGCAGGACCACCAGCATCTCTGAGGATCGGAGTCACAGACAAGGTAAAGGTGCTGAATGAAGGGGTTGTGCATTAGTCATGTTTGTGATTGATTTATTTTATTGTCATCTTTTGGTTTTATTTTAAAACATGCATCAGAGTGATGTTGTCTTTTTTTTTTTTTTTTTTTTTATCCCAGGGGACGAGACTGAGCCAGCCACACAAGTCCCAGCAGCTGGGGGTGCAGAGGCCGACCTTCCATCCCGACAAGCAAGCGCGCGAAGGGCAGCGTGCTTGTGGCCTCCCAGCCCTCCCGCAGGCTCCAGGGATCGTCAGTGTGCAGCACCGGCAGCGTCGCCACCCTCCTGGTGACACCATCTGCCCCTTCGCTCCCAGAGCACAGGAGACAGGGACATGAGCTCCTCCAGGTTAACAACCACTCCTAGCTAAAGGATCCCATAAGCTCTTCAGTTGGGGGAAAAAATAAATCCACAGGTCATCAGGTATTTCATTGGCGTACGGCGGCTTCTGGAAGGGGACAATACCAAAGTCATTAGCACGGGTTTACAAAGCTGTAAATAATGCATGTGCATACAATATATGTAATAAATTAATTCTACAGAGAAACTAATGGAGTTTATCAGTGGAGGATGTTTGGAATAGTATAAAGAGGGTTATTCCAGAGTTTCTAAATAGTAAAAATGTCCACTTGTTAAAGGCTGTGGGTTCTTGTTAATGGAAAATTTTAATATTTGGTATCTAAACTTATTTCAGCCTTGGAATTGGTTTAAGATTATGAGTTACTTAGAAAGGAGTTTTATCTTTTTATATATTGGTATGTTTACAGACTGCTCTGTGTAATTCATAGCTGATATTTTATGGGATAGTGTTTCCAAAAAGCATGTTATATATTCAAAAATGCTCTTATGCCCTTAACTACTCAGCATAGCTGAAGGCTAAGTAACGGCTTTGGTGCTCTACCTGTTGTGAAACAATTTCATACTTAGTCATACCTAGAAAAATTAATGAAAGTGGTGAAAGTGGTTTCCTGTCGTGGTTATGTGCCACTAACAACTCTGCTTCCGGCATGTTGTGTAGAAAAAAAAAAAGCAGCAGACTTTTTGTGTTTTGATGGAGCCCATACTACTGCTTTAAATATGTATTTCTTGACAAATTATTTTGAAAGATTCTTTCAATGCATCCCTCTTTTTTTGTTGGTTTTTTTTTCCTTTACACAACAGGATAGAGGTTTCAAGAACAACTACTTTCGGTAAGACAGCCATGGTGTGCATGTTGATATACTTACTAGCTGTGAGATAATGACTTTTCTGCATGACTCTGTTAAGTAAATTCTTTCACTATCCATCTTAGGTACTGGCATATTTTATTTTCTTCCTTTTTCATCATTGTTGTCATCTTCCATTTAGTCTCTGTCGTCTTCGGTCTGTTGACTGTTCTCCTCTTTCCTGTGATACTTTTGTCCCTCCTGATACGAAACCCTTTCTGTACTGGTTCCTTAAACTCTTTGTTCTTCTGGTGCCTCATCACTACAGTCAGTCATACTTAAACCCTCAGCCAATCTATTTTCCTTCCCCACTTTAATCGAATGACTCCCCCTTCAACTTTTGAATTGTTTATATTCTCCAGATCACACTGTTTTTACCATTCTCGGTGGGTTGGTTGGTTTGGCTTTCCCTCAGCCAGTAGCATGTCTCTTTTCTCTGTGATGGGCAACTGATTATCTGCTCAAATTGGGCTGATGCTAAGCAGCAGGATTGACGGGGATAAGCGATCTCTCATCAGCAGCTGTTTGGGGTTTTGGGGTGGTTTGGTTTTTATTTTCTTTCACCTTGCAGTTGTGTACTGAAAGTCAGCAATTTATTTTTGCTGCGGCGGAATGAGCCTGACCCTGTTTAACAGGCAGCTGAGCAGCCAGCATATATCGGGGGCTGTTCCCCTGATTTCAGTGGCACTCTCGGTACAATACAGCATTTGGATACCTCGCTGGTATAAATCCAGATAATTCAGCCCTCATATTTACCTAGGGATGGCACATGGCTTGTACAGGCACAAAACAAACCTGGGTGATCCACAGCTGTACCGGCATCAACAGTAACCTTGTCTAAGAACAAACACATTTGTTTGTTATTTTTGTATGATAAATTACCATTTTTCTTATTACTTAACATTCCTTTCCACGTTACCTCCAGCCCCTATATGAAAAGGTGATGTACAGGTAAAGTTTGTCACACCTGTGTCTCCACTGGCAACTTTCAGAATCCCCATTCATCACCTAACGTAACCACAAATAAATCCTGTCTTTGGGGACGCAGTTCAACAATTTGGTACTTGTAACTTAGGGCTCTGTACTGGATCAGATCCTTTAGAACACCCAGTTCTTCAAATCTTGTCTAAAACCTGTGGCTGATTAACTTTGTGATGGATTAAATATTTTGTCCTTTGGAGCCAGCACAGGGCTGGCATCATAACTGTGCTCTGACTAATTTGATGGCAATATGATCCTGTGTGGATCAGAGCGGTACTGCTGGGTGGGCTGGTAGTGCCAGACCTAGAGTTATTGATCTGGGGAGTGCAGCTCCTGGGTTAGGCTCCTATTAATTGCCAGCTCCATCCCTCAGGCAGGAGTGATCCACATGGAAGCAGCCGCTTATGGACAGCCTTGGGTTTCCACAGGGTACAGCCCCACAGTCTGCCACATGGAGAAACAGCTCCTGAACTGGGCAGAGGATTTTTGACGCTTCTGTGTGCTGTTTCAACATCTTCTAGTTGTATAGGAAGGTGAAGCAAGGTCAGGCCATGCAGTGCATACTGATGCAGGAGCAAAAGTAAATTGGGCCAGAAAACTGAGGAAATATCTTAATTTGCATGTCTGTAATTTTGCGTGCGGATATCTTGTGTGAGATGCTATGGGTACCTGGTTTGCTCCCCTGCCTTCATCAGAGGATTAAGCGATACATGCATTGCAAACTAAAAAACAAGCTAGTGACTAGAGAGTTTTAATTCCTTTTTATTCCTGTTCCAATCATGATGGAGAAGCTGAAAAATAATGCAGTAATAGAGGAGAGTGGCACTCCTAAGAAGCTGTGGGCCTATGCAATCACTAGCCAAGGTACCAAGACATTGGCCTTCAGCTGAGGCTGAAAGCCACAGCCAGAAAGAAGCCACCCCTGACAAAAGGCAGTTGCCTGGAGGAGCTAGCGAAGGAGGCAGTTTGAGCAGAAAGCCAGGCACTGGCGCACTGCAAAGCATGGGGCACCCTGCTCTGGTGGCACTTGTTGCAATCTGGCAGAGTTCGCTTTGCATACATCTCGGCATGAAATTGTCACAATTTTTGTTGACTGAATTCTCCCATGGTGCAAGAAAGGAGGTACCAAGGCACTGAAAGAATCTGCCAACATTAAAACACTGAGAGTCTGACAGTGCTTACTTTTATTTCTTCCTTTTTTCTTTCTGTTCTTCTCCACCCCTTCTTCACATACTTCTGTTAGTTGCTTTTTTCTTTCTCTGCTTATTTCTATATTTACATATCTTTTTCTCTTCTTTTTCCTTCAACGTTAAACCATTTCCTTCTGCGTTCTTTCTTCCATTTTTCTCGTTCCTTCCTTTCACTTTTGTTTGTCAATAGCCAAGACTGGGTTGAAGAATGATGCATCTTCCTCTCTTAGTCCCTGGCAGAGATTACCGGAATAACTGAAAGGCAAAATTTTTGCCCTGAACGCTGATGTTATCAAGCAATGATATACGACGGTGTCATCAGTGATTGGAAACATTTTGCATACTTGCATCCAGACTGGGTATGAGCCTCCATCAAGCACAATTTTGTTGAGTTTAACAGTACTTTTGCAGTTTCTGCATATGTGCATGGGTGTAAGTGCCCTGGATCTTTATACTAATATGTTTTGATCCAGTGCCACAAATAAGGGAAAGCCTGTATTTGCCTCGGGGGGAACTGTGGGAGGACATTAGGACCTTTATGGATGCCTGAAAAGTAGGCAAGTACTGAGCGGAATTAACCCAGAGCCTAGGTTGCCATGCAGG
The DNA here is from genome assembly GCF_949628215.1 of Phalacrocorax aristotelis. Lineage (NCBI taxonomy): Eukaryota > Metazoa > Chordata > Aves > Suliformes > Phalacrocoracidae > Phalacrocorax > Phalacrocorax aristotelis. The sequence continues at coordinate 20,292,803 of NC_134279.1, forward strand.
TTAGAGCCACTTAGGCTAGGCTAGCTCTTGCACAAAACACCTCATGTACCAGAGGCTGTCTGCGTGATGGTAAGGAGACTAGTGGAGAAGCTGGCCGAGTGCCCAGGCTAGCACAGCAGCCAGTAAAAGTAGGCATTTTGCATGGAGACAGAAACCCCGATCCCAGATTCCCAGCAGCTGCCTGGTGGGCAGCCAGGAGAAGTGGGACAGAGGGAGAGCAGCAGTGAAGAGCCTGCCAAAGAGCTGCTTTTGTCTGTGCTGTTAAAATGGTGTGCAACTTACTGTGGCTTAATTAACAAAGAAACCCAAATGAAGACAAGCTCTCTGTAGCTTTTACCATGCAGCAGCTGGGCTGCATCAGCAGGCCTTCTCCATCATGAGGAACAATAGTGGGAGCTGGTTTTTCCTGGGGTGGTAGGGTGAGGTAGCAAAGACTAAAACTGTGCTGGTTATAAGCAGAACAAAATATCAGGTATTAGCCTTTTAATTGGATATTACCTTAAAATGAGGGCTTTAATTTTACATTGGAGGTACCTCAGTTGCAACAGTAGCATACGTGTCTCAGAAGTCTCCCAAGTCTGTCTTTCTTACATCTGAACTTTAACCTTCCTGTTTGTCTCAGTTTTCTGAGACATCTAAAACTGGAAGTTTCTCCAAAGTGTTGCAATTCAGGACTGTTGGAAATTCTATCATGGGAATGTGACCATAGTATGAATACTGACAAATTGCTTTAAAAAATATATTAGGAAATGGTTCACTAGGTATTGACTGTCACCCTTTGTTACTGGCAAATGCATCTTATCCATTATATATAAATACATGCATATAGGTTAATAAAATTTATATCTATATATTTATGAATGTTCACATTATTTCAGTGTTGTTTTTTTCCTTTGCATAAGTTGTTACAATTTCCATGAGTTCAAAATCCTTGCCACAAACATGGTTGTTTGTGGGTTTTTTCCCCCTCCGAATTGTAATGTGTAAAATTAAAGTTTCAATCAATATGTAAGGTTCTAGAGATATAGCTTAACTTGCAGTGGCAAGCGGGGTGTCAGTTCAGCTGAGAGTACCTATTACCTATACTAGATTTCTGAAAGGGTTGAAACCAGATTTGGGTATGTGTGGTAGGAAGCACAGGCTTCTTCCTAATGTGTCCCTGATACATTGTTATCTAAATTATAGTAAAAATATACTGGGTTTTTAGAACAGAAACAATTTCAAAACTCCTGACATGTTTAACAGAAGTTTCATTTCTGATAGAGATCAACTTTTACATATCCTTTCTGCTACATCAGGGTAAGTGAGCAGAGAAGAGTAAAAAGATGTCAGAATTACTACAGGATAATTGACAAAACTACACAAACCGCTACAAATGCTGTTGCCAAGACCATCTTGGACATAACAGTAAATGTGAATTGCAAATCAAATGAACAGTGAAATAACATATTAATTGTACGGAAAAGTCCTGGCGCAGTCCATGTTGCGGTGCAGGTTGTAATCCAGTTGCCATAGCTCTGCATGTTTGTGGCTTGTCAGATCTGTGTGACTTTCTCAACAGATTTCTTCTAGAGATGATGTTTTCCATGACTGCTCTCAGCAGCTGTTTTCAAGCAAAAGAGGAAAATTTGAAGAAATCCCACTTCTTGGTTTTTGAGGTCTGCACTACTGGGAATGTCTGCCTGAAAAGGATCCAAGCCATACTTTTCTACAGAAAGCTGCTGCTAATACACAGCCAAGAGCAACATTTGATTTATTGTAGGTAGTTTGTCCAGGCAGTGGGATGGAAAGGAAATTGTTATAAATGACTGAAGAATAATTTTTAAGTATTCCTGAGGAGCAGCTTATTCTTACCAGCACCTACTGGTCCCTTATTCCCTCACTCCAAATTCTTCCCGTACAGCTCCACCGGCCCAGGAGTACAGAGCAGCTCCTTCCATAGGAGCCATTAGCACAACACATAATCACAAGCAAACACATGAAGTAATTGTCCAGCCCACAACAGCAATTTCCTCGGAGGCAGGCTGTGAGCTGTATTCTGCAATATAACACTAGTTTTGCACTTTCATTTTCGAACAATCAATTCCTTTATTTTTCCATACCTTGCACAATGAGACGTGCATGCTGGTAATGTGTTACTGGGCCAGCAGGGAGCTGTGCGGGAATTGCATCAACTGCATTAGTTTCTCTGTTCGTTTGGGCAGACACCCTTATTTGAGCTGTTTGCTATGGATGTATTGTAATACCAGAATAAACTGCCGCTCTCTTCTGCCTGTGGGGAGAAGAGGCTGGTTGGAAGAAAGTAGAGGATCCTAATGAGGAAATACCAAATTTTACAGGCTGGGACCAGAGGGGTGAGAATGACCAGGTTAAATGAAAAGTTGTGACTAGATCCCCTCCCTAACATTCACCAAAGCCTGGTAACAGCCCCTGTTGTGACCACTGCAGCTCCAGGTAGCTCAGGAGCCAGCCGCGGGTGCTATGCTGATGAAGCAGCACGCCTGTGGCCAGGCGTGTTTTAACTCATTTCCCCATAGCTGCCGCCTTGGAGGGAGGTAAGTTAAATCCAGTCATTGAATGGCGATGGAGTAGGTCTGAACTTCAAGTCAGGGATGGGGCAGTTGGGTTTTCTTATTCGTTTGTTTTGAGAGGAATCGAGTGGGCCTTCCGTGTTTCTTCACAAAATTGTTTCATACCTTTTCTCTTCCTGTAGTAATCCAAGACTTTTTATCTCCCTCCACCTAAATATCCTCTTCCAAATTTCCTAAGAATTAAGGATTTGTTATGAGTCCCATTGGCACCACATTGTCTTACGCTGAGTACCACCTCATCCCAAAGCATGCCGCGCACATGCCCCTTTGGCCACGCTTTTTGTGAGCACTGAAATGTATGTTTTCTTTTTAGATTTACAAAACCAGTAATAACGATAAAAACTTGTATGCTTTCTTCTCCTTTTAGGTTTCAGAGAGCTAAACACACAACGTAGTCTTGTAAGCCCATGATTACATGTAGGCAGCAGTGCTCTAAGAAACTGAAAAATATCTCAACGTTATCCAGGTCAGTGTTTCTTTACACAGATCATTCAGGAAATTAGCACAAACCAATTCATGTATTTGGTTTTGCGAGGCTATGTGGACCAACTGCTATGGCAAACCTGGCCTCCTGGGTCACACCAAGTATTATGACATCATTTACGGGGGATTTTAATGTGTTCAGCTGGAACTGATGTGATGTTTTCAAAGCAAGTCAGCTCTTCAGATTTCAGTATCTTAACTCATCTTGGTGTTGTCTATGTTATTTTCAATAAGCAGGCAAGTAGCTGGTAAACAATTCATTACATGTCATTTAGATGTCAGATTAAACTTATTTTATCAGCATTTCAGGAACCATCTAGAGGCTTCAAGATGTATGACAGAAATTTTAAAATACCAGTTCAGACACCAGCCACCACATAATAAACTATTCAGCATTTAGTAACATAAAACAAGATTCCTCCTTGATGTGTCTTCACTGATTGCACTAGAGTTGTGTTAGAAATTTATTTGGTGTATGCTGTATATTCTTGTATTTTATAAGTAGAGGACATGTCAGAGGCACTTAAAAAGAAACAGACAAAAGTAAAAAAGGTAAAATGAAACAAAAATACACTGCACAATGATTTGTGAAATACTTAAGGTAGTAATTATTCAACTATACCCTATTTGCCCCAGCTGCTCTTTAAAAAGAGCACTGGTAAGATCATCAGGGAGTTAAATCTAAAAATTACATCCCCCATTTGACCCATATTCAAAAGCGTACCATACATGTGGCACTGCATCAGAAATAAGTATCAAAGATAATTCATTTTCTGAAAGGCCTCTTTAACAAAAGACATATTAGTAGAACCCAGGGCACAAATTTACATTAACCTCTTCTTTATAAAACAAAACAAAAAACCCCAAACTCCTCAAAACCCCTACATTAAACAAAAGCCCATGCCCATTTGTTACACTCTCTCTGAAAAGACACACCCACAAATTATGTTACCATATTTATGGCAGCACTTGCCAAATCAACATTTTTGTTGACTCCCTCCATAATGACATTAAATTCTTTGGTAAAGAGTATGGGTCATCACAATTAAACAGAAGAATTGCAATTTTTATCATACATTCCTGTGATTCTTATTTATTAACGCCAAGTTTGTAAGCCAAACCAGGGGGGAAAATCCTGCATTGTGCTTCATGATGTCTCCCTGCCCAGTTATGCTTTGATCTCTGAGCCAGGTTTCTGGTTTCAGCAACAAGAAATGTTGCTGGAGATCACAGACTAACAGTGAGGAAAGCACTAGAGTAAGCTAACTGCAAATTAAATTAACTGTAAATCATTCAATACACAAACGAGTAAATGGACAGACCAGTACCCTGGTTTTCCCCTGTGCTTCCATAGGTCTAATGTACGTTCAGTCCCCATCTCTGATGGAATGTTGCTTCTCTAAATAACTTCAAATCAGATGTGCGCTCTATTTTAGCATAACACAGATAACAAAAACAATGCATAGAAAAGCAAGGAGTGTCATCAGAGAGTAAACAAAATTTATTCTGAATTTAAGGATAAACAAACCTAACCAGTTTATGAATAGACAAAGGTAATTGTGTCTTATGATACCTAATAATGCATTTAAATTCAGGTACTTAGCGTAAGTAAGTAATAAAGAGTTTCTGGTGTAAGTAATTACTAACACTCTTAAAGCCAAATTAGGTCCAGCATTTCTCTGTTCTCCAAGATAACTTATGTTGTCCCTCAAGAAATCCATCATCTCCAACTGGTACAAGTTATTAGTTACAAAAGCATGCAATGAAACCTTCAATATCTTTAACAGAAACCTTATTCCTTGCCAGTGTTTTTCTTCAAGCACGCTCACTCCTGTCATGCTGAGGAAGCTGCTGCTGAACTGGTTCGGTGACTTCTCATCTGTCTGGCTGCTGGTGGCTCCCAAAGGTGCAAGATGAAGTCGGATCCCTGACTCTGAGAGCAAGGGGCAGATCATGCTGTTACTGGGACGTATATCTCCCTTTTTTTCCCTAGCGTCTCACTGAAGTATGGTAACAGTGCCTTTTTCAAGGTACCGTTACATTCAGAATATCAGCTGCCGTCATATTTGTTGGCTTTCCACTTACAGCAGTGATACTAGCTCAGCTCCATGCAACCTCCTAAGGCATATTCCAAACGGCTGTTGTTTTTCTTCTATTTTATGGTTATGTCAGCTCTGTTTTGTTGTAGGAAATGTTAATAACCTCTTCCGAGTTGTAATTCTTAAGCTTTTTCTATTTTCATTCCACTGGAAGATAGCAGATACTGAAATTTTGATGCACTCATCCTTATACTGATGTAGTTCCCACATTGAAAAAGAACAACCTTCGTTAGTTAGTTAGTCTGACCTAACAAACTCTGGACTAGTTAGTCTATCACTAAACTTTGTTACAATAACAGAATGATTAATCTGGTACAATATTAACAAGTAGTTACAGGATGTGAATATAATTGTATTTTAGCTTGAACAGTCAATATATGGTCTCATGGAAGTAGGTCCTGTCTAACAAAGCTTGTGGGTTTGGGTTTTTTTGGCAGGGTTAAAGCTTCAGTCAATAGAGATAATAGAGTTAATATCATATGTCTGGATTTTGCTAAAGCAATTTTAATTGTAAGGAAGGACCATATATGGAATTAACCTGGTCATAACAGCTGGGTATAAAAAGAACTCACAGAGAGATTTCAGAACAAGGGGATAATAGTGAGCGGGATGGTTTGTAGCGCTCCATATAGAATTTTAATAGTCTACATGATCAATACTGTGCTAAAGGATTTTTAATGACGATGTTTCCAAATGACAGAGGGATTAACAAGATAATAAATACTGATGTAAGGTCACTGCTGTATCAGGACCCAGATCATTCTACTACTGCCTGGTGCTTATGTCCATAAACCAGATATAAGGCAAAAAGCGCCAGTTATATCCAAAATATGGGTGGCTGCTTTAGAAAGCTCTTCCTGCATGAAGGTTTTAGATAAAGTGCTCAAGGTGTTCTCAGTGCAGTGCTGTGTGAAAAAAGGATGATTCAGACAGCGTATCTCCAAAGTAGCAAAGACCTGGCTTCTGTAAAAACAAAACAAAAATGGGAGCAGCTCTGTTAAAATATCACATTCAGTTCTGATACCTGCACTTCAGAAATCATCACAGTTCAGAGGATAGTACAGATGTGACAGGAGAGCTGGAAACTGTGAGTCTTATCTGACACATCTCATGAAGCAAGGTAGGCCAGAAATTGAGCTGTGGGTTGTGGGCAGGCAGCCACCTTACCTGTGAAGAGCCTGGTACACCAACAGTGCTTTGTGAAGAGTAAAGCAGCCAGCATATCTAAGGGTAGTTAAATATAAGGTCTTGCGGGAAAGTAGGGAACTGCTTTTTATCAACCTGCAACAAGCTGTCCCTGTGCCATGGGAGACTGGCAGGTTCTCACAAAAACTGGCCTGAAAAAGCTGTCATTCACAACGAGAGACAAAGGAGTAAGCGGCATATTCAAGAAGAGTTGTCATAGGGAAGTGCAAAAAATGCTTCGCCAAATATGAAACTGTTTTATTTAACCTTCCTTGGAAACATAGGTTCCTCACCCAGACTGAAAGCTTGCAGTTTGTTTGTCCTGATTTGACAGTCTTCCCAGGCAATGAAAATGTTCTGGGAAGAGAAACAGGCAACTGGATATTATCTTTAAAGTTGATGTTTCCTGTCAGGTATGCAAACGTAAGAGAACTCAGCTGTAACAGACCTTCTGGTAGCTGGTAGCTTTAATAAAAGCCTCTTGTTGAATATGGGTGAATTAGAGGGCCGCTGTGGAAAGCTCCATGCCTTGCTGCATGCCGAGACCATTCCAACACTGCTCTTCTGTTCCACCTCTGGTGTGTCAAGCTCCAAAATGAGCCGCTACAGCTCAGCGAAGATCCACCCTGCTGCTCTGTAGGTACCCGGAAGTAATGCCAGACATTTCCCTTCTAAGAATCACCACATCGATAGGCCCAGAATGCCCTGCTGCTAGCCTGTTATTTTGAAATCACCTTTCACTCGAGCTAAATTAAGGCAGAAGCCAATAATTTTTTCCTTTATGGCATACAAGACAGGTGAGAAAGGTTACAGAAAGGAAAATGATTAAAAAAAAAGTAGTGAGATTTGTTCTTCTACAAAGCAGCAAATCCAAAACCTTCTGTCAGCATCCTTTTAATGAGGTGCTGATACATACCTAGCCTATGCAGTTAGGGCCCGCTTTGTCCCCTCAGATTGCTCTCATAGTGGTAGGCATGCCCCCACCTCTCCTTGCAAACTCCGGGGGCTTGTTTGGGATTCCTCCAGATTCCTCCTCGCTCCTTGACCTCGAAATATTTTGTTTCCAGATTCCCTTGGGAGACATTTTCACATTGTCCTCCTGGGATAGTAAATTATATTTCTAGTGGCCTGGTACTGAATAGATGCCTCAGTCCTACAGAAATTAACTCTTTCCTATCAGGCAGGTCATGTTCCAGTTTGGAGTAAAGACTTGACAGGCGCTGAATCTTATACTTTGTACAAAGTGCACGTCTCACAGCAAGCACTTGACACAAATGGGACTCTTCTAACCAGTCCATTACTGGCTTTTGAGACTAGGCCCAAGGAGTATAAATTATTCTGGGATGATAAAGGGCTTGAGAGTGACTAACCCTGGTCCTGCCTTTGAAGGCTTCTGTGCTCACAGCTGGGAAGTGGGGAATGGCGGGTAGCGGATGCTGTGATTTGGTTATTTTTACTTGCAGACTTGCTGGACAACCCAGAGCAAGAATTACTTTGTATGATTCAGTTTGCTCATCTGTAAAAGTGCTCATAATATGAACTTACAGGAGCATGGTAAAAGTGACGTTATTTCTGAATTATGCTTTGAGTTTCTTCAGTACGGTGTGTTATGGGTGTATGAACACTAAGGTTTGTGGCATTTTAGTTGAACACAGACTAAGAAATCTCGGACACATTTTTCCCCCCACTTTCTGTTTCATCCCCCATCACACCTAAAGCACTGTCCTCCAGTCTTTCAAAGCTTTAGTACTGTTTATAAAACAAAACAGTTCTTGCAATATCTAAACCCCCACCTCTCCATGTACAAATAAGGTATTGATTTCCAGCAGCGGAAGGCTCTGAGCTTCCAGATGATGATGGCTAGGTGCTCCTCCGTGCCAAGGCAAGCCCTCGTGTAGGGCCTGAACGGCGATGGGTCCAACCTGAACAACGTGTACATTTCTCAAAGGTGAATTTTGGCATCCTGACATTTTATCTTTGCTCCTAGTCAACTGAATGGCTGTCCTGAACCACTAGCGAATGCTCGTTGGCTGCATCTAGAAAAGACGTCCATTGTAAGAAGGTCTTCTGGGGAGTTAATGGTAAAACATCTGCTTTATTTCATCTTTTTCATGCTTGATTACTGTTATGGTCCATTAGTCTGATGACATTGCACAGGATGGTTGTCCTTCTGGAATCATGTTTATTTTCTTCCCTGAGAGGTTTATAATATAGCATTAGAAGAAGTAACTTCTTAGTTTGTATTGGTATCTGCTCCTGATTAAATTTGTTTTTCAGAATTGAAAGTCATATGTTGAAGTTTTAAGTCTAATGGCATAGAGGTCTTTAAACAGTCCCATGCAGTGTTAAAACCACACTGAGGGTCCAACACAAACAGTTTTTTCAACAAAATATTACAAAACAAGCTGGGGCAATTATTCCTTTATTTGTACCTGAGATTTTTTAAAATTCCTATTATAACACACGGACCTGGCCAGAATTTCTTTATTTTGCTCCCAAACTACATGATGAAAAAATAAGTGTTTTAATGGAGCACTAAGATCCTAAAAAATGCATGTAGACAAGCATTTTATGTGGTGGATAAAAATATGCCATGGGCATACAGGAGATAATATTTGCATTGCCTTCAACAAAAGGGTCAGCCATGATAGCACAGCAACTGTTTTTCATGACTGTGAAAGCAGATGAGGTTCCCATTTAAAAATGCCTTGATACTATCTACAACGCAGCAACAAAAAGACACAATATAACCTAATTTTAAATGCCATTTACGTGAGTGATGGCATTTATTTCTTTCCAGTTTTATTCAAATGTTCTAGAATGCTTAATGGAAATTATATAGGAAGAACATTAGAAATTATGCTTTTGGTGTTTTTTATGCCATTAATATATGTCGCTGTACTCGCACCTAAAACGAATCGGCACTAATAAGGCCTGGCAGCTGTTTTCATGCCTACAGTTTTGCATGCACAACTGTCTGTGCCCACCGTTGAACAGCAAGTTAGGAATGGGAAGCAGGAAGAGGTCCCAGCCCCTGATAATGCTCTTTTGCTTCCTGAGGTCAGCTGCGCTGTTCACAAAGAAAATGAACTTCATCACCGGCTCTGACTGCAGCAGGGTATCATTTGGTTATTCTTTGTGAAATGTCAGTGTGGCTTTAGCATTTCTACTGCAGTCGTGATGACATCACTACTATGCAATACCATCAGTACTCCGTGACAACACAAGGGCGTTGACGAGCCTTGTGCATGTGACATCCTGCCTTTACTAAAGGAAGCTGCTAGAATTTTTGCCACTGCTTTTAGCCAGGCTAGAACTTAACTTCCAATCTACTTGGCATGAAGGTTTTAACTAGACCTGGTTTAGAAAAAAAATCCTGAAATTTCTTCTCAAAGCAATAAGAAATTTGCTTGTTCAGAGATTTTCTTTAAAACTATTATCCCCTCCCAAAATCTTCCAGTTTTTTAACTGTCCTTTTGGACATGGTCATTTCAACAATACTAAAATTGAAAATAATCTGATTCTGTGATGAATTCAGAAAGGGTGAAGAAGCTCTTCTGCATTCCTATTTAGATCACAGTCTCCTGCCTTAGCGACAATGACGAATATTCCCCATGGTGCGCAGTGGGACCGACAGCAGTACTGCCAATTTTTAAGCATTCATCTGAGATGGTTGCTTCCCTCTCATGAACTTTTTACCCACGCAGTAACAACCGCATGACCACCACCTCAGAGGAAGTAATTTCTCCCATGACCATGCATCCGTCTCCACAAGGACAAGCACTGGGTATCAGCTCCACACCAGCACCAGGTCATGAAAGGCTAAACACTACTGTAAAGCTACGGCCTGAAGAGTTGGTCCTTGGAACACCGTTTTAACATTTTCTTTGGGGTTTTACTCTTCTCAACATCTTTAACAAACCAAAGATAAGCATCTGATCAGAGAGTAAGAGTTTTCTGAGTAAAGTGTAGTCAGAGAGTCAAACTTGGAAATCAAGACAGTGTTCAGAGCTGTGAGGGTACAAAGCATATTATCTATACATACCGGCATACCCTCTGAGTGTGCTTGCCACACCTGTCAAATACAGCGGTTTATTTTAAGGATTTTCAGGCCCTTGAAAATTCCCCCCAGCATTCCGAGCCCAGCAGGCACGACGTGGCCTTCAGCAGTGGAGGTGAACCTCAGGAGCAGCGTGGGGCATGGCAGAGGAGGAGTACGGCTGCGGCAAGAGCGCAGTCCCACCGCCTCCTGTGGATGGCTTCCTTCAGGGGCGAGGCCGGAGCCCACTCTTCCTTTCAATACCTGATTTTACAAACGGCTTGAAAAAGCCGAATCTTTCAAGGCAGGCGGTTAAAAAGGGGGCGTAGCTGCCCCCTCCCCAGTGACCCTGCAGGCTTAACGCCAGGGCCAGACCGCCAGCCAGCGGTGGCTGTGGAGGCAGCCGCGGGGTGAGTAGACGCCCGCCGCGGCGCCTGCGCGCCGCCGCCCCGCCCCGCCCCACCGTGCGCGCAGGTGCGGGATCGCAGCGCGAGAGGCAGCGGTGCGCGCGGTGCGGGTGCCCGGCGGCTCCCGCCGGCTTTGTGCGGGAGGCGAGCGCGCGGCGCGGCGGGGCCGGCCGTCCATGCCACTGCTGCCCTCGGCGCTGCGGCGGGAGCTGCCCGGGCCGCCGCCCCTCCTGGGCGTTGCGGCCGCCCCTCCGCGCCCGGCGGTGGGCGGGTAGGCGGCGAGGGTATGCGGCTGCCGCCCCTCCGCCCTCCGCCCGCCGGTGCCGCGCCGTCCGCCGCGGCGGATGGGCACGGTGGCGTCTGATGCGGAGGGTGCGTGCGTGAGTCACCGCGCCCCGCAGCCAGCCGGCCGGTCGGGCCGGCCTTTGTCCGCGCTGGGAGCATGTGGGTGAACCCCGAGGAGGTGCTGCTGGCGAACGCCCTGTGGGTGACGGAGCGGGCCAACCCCTACTTCATCCTCCAGCGGAGGAAGGGGCATGGAGGCGATGGCGGCGGCGGGGGACTGGCGGGTAAGGGGGAGGCGGCCGGGGTCCCGGGGAGGGCGGGGTGGCGCCGCGTTTGGCCGCGGCTCCCCCGGGGCGGCGGTTGATCGCCGCCGGGCTTCGGGCGGGATAACGGCCCTGGGCGAACGCCGCCCCTGTGGGGCGCGGCGCGGGGCTGCAGGGGACCCTCCCCGCTCCCCGCCATCCCCTCCCGGGCGGTGCGGGACCCCCGCCGGGACCCCGCTATCCCTGCGGCGGCCGAAGCCCCGCAGGCCGCTGGAGGGCGGCGGGGCCTGGGCGTCGCGCAGGGGTTGCAGGTGCGTGGCCGTGCGGAATCCGCGAAGGTGTCCCGGGGGGTTTACACGCTGGGGAGCTTCGTGCGGGTGATCACCGGTGTCCCGTGCCGCCCTGCGTCAGGGTGTGACTTGCCATGGTGCTTGCGGGATTTGATTTTTGAACCTCTAACAGGCGCTGTTTAAAATCAGTCCAAGCTGTAATTCACGAACACGTACTATGAGAACAGATTTGCTTCGGCTTCTCCATATTCTTTGGGATGTCCTTGTAAAGTATGTTCCCTGAATGCTTTGTTTTCGACCGCTGGCAAAGTAAGACACTTTTGTAGGTGTTTGGGCCGTACGCATCTTGGTCTCTCTAGTATTCTGCATGTGCGTTTGTCGAAACCTTTCATCATTTTTAGGCAACGTATATGCGTTTCTATAAAAGTAGAGATACAGAACCTGATGGTGTTACCGCCGGTCCTTCTTGAATTGGCAGAAAATGGTCAAACTCGTTCTCTGAAAAGCTGTGGTTTCTTCTTTACCCACTTGCATTGGAACTAGTTCTTCAGGCTAATCAAAATAAACATATGGACTACATCTGTTTGGTTCAAGGTCCTGTGCATATTTACCATGACATTAAGTCTTTCTTCAGTCTTTAAATGCACTATGGACTTGTAAACAATTTATAATCTAAACTAATGCAGCACTGTAAAGTGTGGTTTCGTGTAGGCTCTTGAGATCTTCAGTCTTCTTCAGTGTTACCTGTTGACAAACCACCTCATTCTTGCGTGCAAAGTGACCAGTAGCCACCCCACATCACCTGTAGTTTTGGGTTTTTTTTTAATTTTTTGAATTATGGACAGTATTGAGAAATCTATAAAAATAATTTCATGCTTTAAAAGCTTGCCCCTGCTGTGTTTACTGAGGAATTCTTTGCAGACTCTTCTTTCATAGCTTACCGCCTGGCATCATAAGGATTTCTTCCTTTATCTTACTGAGGGGTTGGTCTGACAAGGCATTCTTGTGCCTTTCTGACTTTGTTATCTTTGAATTAGAGATCATTTGAGGTACCCAGTCAATTTTCCAAACATTTTTTAGCTATTGGGGAAGCATTTTGATAATTTTGGGGTTTCCCTTCAACCTGTTTGCACAGTGCATTTGTATCCAGGCCTGCTTGCAGTTGTATGTGTAACATTCTGATTGATGGTACCACTGTACAGGTGGAGAGATCCCTTCTGAAGATTTAGTCCTTGAGTGGGAGTAGGATTCATAAATGTGTGCTCCTTTTTTTGTGAAGGTCAGATAAGCTGGCAGCATTTGGTAGGACAGAAATAGTTCTGTCTTTGTTTCTGCATTTCATTTTTCCACTTGGAATTTAAGTTTTTGTGCACCATATTCATCATTTTAGTATGTGCATGTGGTCTGTATGGTGAATATTGATTTACAATGCAGAAGTTCTACACGTATTTTGAAAACTGCTTTCCCTGTAGCATTTATTAGTGCTGTGCTTTCCCTGAAATTGCACCTGCTGTGGGATTGAGGTAGTAACAAGTAGCTAAACAATTTCTAGCGGTTTTGTTTGTAAGTGGAAGGGCTGGAAAAAAGACGTAGATATTTTCAGTAAGTTGCCAGAACCATAACTAAACAAAGACCCACGACTAACGTGCAGAAAGTCATTAGTGCTGGCAGTGTTTAAAGGGCTGTGTGAGAACTTGTCATTGTAGCACATGGGGTTTTGACACGGTAGCTGACCAAAGGTGGGAGAGGAAGAAAGAAAGGGATGTAGAGCATCCAGGCCACTCGCAGGTTGGTAGGCACAGTAATAAGTGGAACTTATGATTATTTGTTTTTTATGGAAATACTGGAACTTTACACTGGTTGTTGTAACAGCTATGGTCTACTCATTGAGGGCCAAGGCAGGTGAAGGAAACCAAAGGGTTATTCTTGCTGGTAAGACTGGCTAAAAGCAAGGTATTGAGGGTTCAAAATAAATAAATCTGCTGAAACAGTCAACCAGGGTACATCATTTGTAATAGTGATAGCATTTAGGATGACCCTGCGGAAGTTCTGTAGTTCATAAAGATACAGCTCTAATGACAGAGGTGGAGGTTAACTGGTCAAAAGCATGAGAACAGAAAAAAAGAACCTTTTGTGGGTGTTTTTCGGTGGTTTTGGTTCTTTGTTCTTGTTGTTAATTGCCCTTTCTGTAGTGACCTAATGCTGAAATTTGCTCAGATATAATTTAAAAGTTATCCAACCATGAATGTGGTATAAAATCTGGCTTTGTTGCTCTGCGGGAAACCAGATTATGTGTCCTTGAAGTCGACTAGAAATATTGTATGCAAGATTTTTCACTGTGGTGGGAGCGGTCTGAATTCATACATGCAAGAGAGGATGTAAATACAGCTGTCACTTTTTTTTTTTCGTGATCTAACTTCAGCTGGCTTGTACTCCCTCATTATTGACTTTTGAAGTCATTTGTCTTAAATTGTAGACTGACAATGGACTTTCAAATTGATGAGACTGTGGGCTTGATGACATGACACGAGATGGCTTCACTCTGGAACTTCAGCAGTGGCTCGGCAATGAGAAGCATTGATCCTCTGGCATTGCCCTCAGTTCTGGCTTTGCTGTGAAACTAACCAGTCAGCAAACTGATCAGGGTTAAATGTCCTGCCCTTCTCTCCATCTGCGAATGTGCCAAACTTTGAAGAGCTTAAGTGGGCCACACTGTAATGTGGTTGTGGTGGCACAGCTGAAGGAAGAGATAGGGCGCTTTCCTGTGGCTGAATGGGAGTGAGGAGGGAGGGCTGGGGACAGACCCCTTCAGACAGCTCCATGGCTGGATGCTGGGACTGTGAAAACGTGGCTGAAGGCTGATGAGTACCTTCGAAGCAGCTGCCAGGGTCTCAGTGTTACCTGTCCTCCATCACTTACTACCATCCTGTGGACGGAGTTTACCATCGCCAGAGCAAAATCTGGAGGACTGGATCTTTTAAGTCTTTTGACATGTCTTGGTCTAAAAACAAGTCGTTTATATAGCCTTGAGGATGGGTGAAAGTAATTCTTGGTGGCTTTATATTGACGCAGAAGAGGAGTACTTGCGTTACCTGTTCTCCTGGATCTATGCTGAGTACAGCAACCCTTTGCAGGAAAAAGAGTATCAGTCGCTTTAAAGGAAGGGGTGAAATATCAGCCCTTTCTGCACTGATGCTCTCCTCTTGGCCTTGATTTATGTAACTTAGTTGAACAGAGAAAGCTCTCTTATTTAAATATTTGTTTGGATATTGGAGACATTTTCTGCGGTTATTTTAATACTGGATTTAACAAGTTAGAAGCATGATGATCATCTTGTTATGTGTTAGGGCAGTGCCTAATTAGTGAGTCCCTAGAAGTCATCTGTACTAACAAAATGTATCTGATTAATAGTTTACTTAAGAGATACAGCTTTTCTACTAAGCAGCATGGTTCTATTTTTATACTGAAGTAAGGCCCGGGCTCTTTTAAATGATTGTGTCTATGTCAGT
Source organism: Phalacrocorax aristotelis (assembly GCF_949628215.1). Lineage (NCBI taxonomy): Eukaryota > Metazoa > Chordata > Aves > Suliformes > Phalacrocoracidae > Phalacrocorax > Phalacrocorax aristotelis. Next base: position 20,307,954 of record NC_134279.1, read on the forward strand.
ACAGGTCATGTCAGTGTGACTTTGCTTTCTAAGCATGCCTTAACTGAAGGGCTGTTTGGGTTTTGTTTTCCTTTTTAACAAAAGAAAAACAGGAAAGACTTACACATTGAATTTTAAATAGGATTTTCGTGGCTGTTCTGCAAACTCGCATTATCTTGCATCACTGCATTAATCTTCCTGGACAAGACCAAAAAATGTACTTGTCTGCTTGAAAAGTATTTGATGGTTGATGAGCTTTCTCCGTAATAAAATTGTTTCATGCCTTGCACATAATGCCATGCCTGTATTTTGCTTCTGTGTGGCCCTCACTCAAGCGTTTCATCTTCCTTTTGTCCACCAACAGGGGGCTAAGTCTTTTCTTTCTGCTTACAAGTTTTCTTAAAGGTGCTAGATGTTTTTAACCCTCTCTCCTTCATACCTATTCTGCTCCCTGCTTGTCAGCTACCTTCCCTGGGCAGCCTGGTCGAAGGAAATACTTCCTTCGCTGGAGGGATCGAGTGCGTTACACAGCAACCTGCATCAGCTGAAGCAGAGGTATTTGGAGAGAACATGAACCCAGATCTATCCCATCATTTGGGCACCATGCCCTGTGTGACTGTATTACTTTCATGGGTGTAAGGATCTTGAACATGTTATAAAGTTTATAAATAACTAAAAGGCTCATGGTTTTGTGTTAGTAAGTATATCTTCATTCTGATGCAACAAATAGCTTAAAAAAACAGTCTCTAACAGCTTGCTGCTATACTGTGGTAATGCTTGCCAAACTCTTTTGTTTGGAAACAACATTGGAATTAGTTCGACTAGTAGTTGAGGTCAGAGCAATGTATTTGCTTAGAGGTTGCAGGAGGAGAGATGGAGAGTGTGGTATGATTAGCTTGACTGCCATGCTCCTTGTGCGTGTGGACACTTGGGTGTGAAGTAGAAATGAAATTCTAAATAATTTTGTTTAAAATCTTATTGTAAGATTTCTCTGAACCCCCAGGCAAAAAAAATTGTTCTTGTTTGCAAGAACTGTTTTTGGGGTGAATTATTTTGCAGATAGTGTATTTATGCTTACAGCTGGGACAGCGCATGTGTGAGAGATTCAGTACGAGTTTGTAAGTCCATGAGATGTTGCCAAAGATGATTCAAATGCTTAAGCAGAAGAGAGCAGATGGAAATTTGCTGACTTTTGGTGATAAAAAAAAATGGATGAAGTACTATCTTCCTCCCCAGATATTTTTGCAGAGGGGTAATCCTGTAATTTCCACATTGGAAAGTCAGAAAGGAGAGGTTCTGAGCTTGGCTGGCTGATGCAAGCCTTCAGTGTCAAATCTAATATATTTTTTAATACTGTGACAGTGTTCTAACTCAAAACACTTTTCTGCAGCCTTGCTGGACAAGGCAATTAGTAGCTCAAATCTAGAGATAAGATTCTGTCTTGCTCTCAGCCTCTCAATTCAGAGGGTTGAGAAAGAGGTTGCTTGAAATCCTGTTTATACTTAAGATTTAGAAAAGCTTTTGGCCAGTATGTCATCTGCCTGATGAAAGGATAGTACGTGCTTCAACAAACTCGATACTTTCTGTCCCTGTTGACTCAAGTAGTTAGGATTTCACATGTCAAAGTTGGTACACTTGAGTAGAAAGCATGTGCTTTCTGATACTTGAAATATAGCCTTTATCAAAATGCGTGCAATTAGTATAACTGACATGCGTGGTCAGCCTATCCATTAGCTTTCCGTGTTCATTTTGGCTCGTGGAGTGGAAACTAGTCTCTCCCACTCTGCTCGGTCATTTGGTGTTACACCAAACCTGCTCTGATGCTGCTGAGCTTCTTGTTAGGATCTGCTGCTGCCGCAGTTGTCTGTGCTGCTTCGCACTAGTAGATTTCCACTTCAAGAGGACATGCACATGTCTAGGGTTGAACTGCTGTTTGACTCTCCAGATTGACTCACAAGTCTTTGTGTTGAATTCCCAGATGCTTTCACAGGTGCTTAATTGGAAGGTGTCTCATTTCCTGCCTAATGCTTCTCTTGATCTCCGGTTCTTGCAGGCAATGCACTGTTTGCACAGATACAGTGCCTGAGATGTTGTTTGGTGTAGCTCTGGTTTCTGTGCTGTAATGCTTCTTGGTCAAAGACTTCCTTTGATGTTACTTCATATTTTACCCTTTGAGTAGTGTGACCCATCAAAGCCTCTGAGCTGAGCTGTCATTTGCCATTTTTGCCTTCTGACGTAATGTTGCTGCTTGACACAAGGAATTCAAGGAAGGCCTGCTATTTCTCCTGAGATCTCTGTATGAAACCCCATTGGAAATATCAGAGGATCACAATACAGTAAGCAGTAAATGTAACTTTCTGCATTATACCAGAGTTTGTATTGCTTACAGGGCTTTTTGGTATTACTTCCTGGTCCCACACTGAAAGGTATAGAGAAAACAGTACTTCTTCACATCAGTTTCTGTATTTCCATTGTTCCACTGTCCAGTCATGCACCCTTGTTAAGATTATATCATATGTCACAGAGATTTGGGTCTTTGACAGTTTTGGTTAGAGTTTAGTAGAATTAAAAAAAGTTCTACGAGGTATGCTGGTATATACTCTCAAATGCTTTTGAAAGTTAAAACATAAATATTGTAATATTATTTTTCTTGTAAATATTTGGTACAGGCGGAGTCCATTCAGGTTTCTCTGTTCTTCCAAGGTTTGTGACCTCTACACTTTTTTATCCTTCATAGTATCACACCTGCATATGGCTTTTTCCTGGAATAGACAGGAGTTGTTGCTGCTGCTGACTTTAGTAAAGTGTGGCAATACAAAGTGTATGAAGGGCTGTAAACATTTGACTGAAATCTTGCTCCTTCACTGCTACTTATGCTTCTGATGTCTGATCCATATTGATATTCAGTAATCTATACTTACATTTTGCCTTTAAATCTGATGCTGAGGTGGGCTTAGGTTCTGGAGGACTTCTTCAAAACCTTTCCATTTGTTTTGTTGTTGTTTGTTTGTTTTTTTTTTCAAAGAAAGGCTGGAAGTATTTCCAGGCCTGATTTCTGATTGTTCTTTTTTCTGAAGTTTCCAGATGGGTGTATAAATTCCTACCACAGCAGTAGTCTTAGTTTCAGCTAGGAAGTTCTTAACATGTTTTTGGTTCTTCCCTCACAGTCCTGTCTTGTCCTTCTCTTCTGTGTTTTCCAGTATTTCATTAGCCAGAGTTCTTGGGATTTTCTATTCATCATGATTTCTTTCCCTGGTAAAGTGCATCCTCCGATAGCTTACTGAAATCTGATCTACCTGCAGGTATTCAGTCAGAACAGTTAGAATCTGAATAATTTTCTCCTGAAACTATTGCTTTGCTTCAGATTTAGCTTGTATGTGACCATCCTGTGCCTTAGGACTGTTATCATCTGTAAACTGGGCCTCAGTGGAAATACATACGCACACAGCAAAAGAATTGCGTTTATCTGTATATGTATGGCTACATAGATACAGGTTGTAATGTACATTCTGGTCTCCTCTCTGATGAAGAGAAAACCAGCATAGTTTTACAACCCTAAAATATTTTAACTGTTGCTTAGTAGATAACACTGACAAATGTGGTTACATCTTACCATGATTAGGAGCCTTCAGCTTAGTGGACAAAGTCACAAAAAGTTCTAAAAGCTGAAAGCCTTCACCCAGTCAGGTTTAGGTTCAAGTTAAGGTATAGGTTTTTACAGGGGTGCTCATGAGTTGATGTTCAATTGCTGATCGCTTTATTTTTTAAAAAAGCTTAGTGATTAAATTTTCAATCTTCTCTTTTTTGTATTTATCAGCCTGGAGATAGAAGAAGCAAGTACTGTTTTTTGCTGCTTGTCTTGCTAAATGTCAGTAGAGTGACAGTACTTCCTCAAAGTCAGTTTCACTGACATGTTTGAAAATTTGTGTGCAAAGGAAATGGTGGCTGAGCAAATCAGTGCTCTGTAAAACTGTGTTGGTAGAAAGAGCAACAAAGGCGGGTGTTGGGGAAGACTTAATAAATTTTAGGCCTTGGTTTCAGAGGAAGACTTTGTTTTTCTTGATAGCACATTACATGTCCATATAAGCCAATGCTATATAACCCACATGGGAAGACAGTTATCAAATAATGAAAGCAAAATAATCTCTAAATACTTTATATGAATGAACACCTATAAACCAAAAGTGTATAACCCTTCATAAAGTTCCAAGGGCGGCATTCACAATGAAGATACTTTTGTGGGTACTATTACCAGGATTGGAAGTTTAGTGTTGTAATTATTTGAGTGGTGTGTAATATTTACTGTTATTTAGGCTTTCCCATGATATTAAATCAAATAGAAGTGACACCACCACCACCCTTCACCAAAAAGGATTTGTCCAAAATACTACCTGTGGAGTTCAGATTGTTGTTCTAAGTTGAGTTTTGACAGAGAAGTAATTGTCATCACCTCATCCTGTAATAACAAATGCGAGCGCTAATCACATGAGCATGTGTGCTGCATTGAGAAAGAGAGGAAGAGTAATGAATGATTCATCATAGTTACTAGGGAAAACAATAGGCTGTACTGTACATTTTAGCCATGAGTTGTTAAAAGTTATTGTTTTTATAGTCCAGGAAGTAACACTTAAACTTTAGGAAGAGTTTATTGTCCATTAAATCAATACAAAACTGAATACTCAGGGTGCAAATATGACTTAAGTCAGCCTTACTGATTGAGGTTTTCTCAGAAATCAGCTGGCATCTACAATTCAGATAGGTGCCTTGGATGTTTCGGGTTTGTGACCAGAGCTCGTTAGGCATCCATCTTGCCTTAGTGGAAGGAGAAGGGGTCATCAGCACACATTAAATATTGGGAACCATTTAAGCGGGGTGTGTTCCATATGGTGTTGGAATGTCACAATGCCTGTTTTGAAAAATTGTTACTAATGACACAACCGCGAGCTTTCCTAGTTGCAGTGTTGAGCTCATACCCAAACAGGCTGCTGACATCCATGGGACTATTTGAGTGATAGCTCATGAGCATGACTCCAGGAGTCAGTCTGACCTGTATTAAATTTTACCTCTTTTGGAGGGTATACTTCTGTATTTGCTCTGTGTGCTAAAAGGATGTATGCTGTTTGTTTAGGCATTTTTAAGATTAAAATATCTCTTAAGGTGTCTTGAGAGGCTGTCAGGCTGTAAATGACATTAGTGTAGATTATATTAGAGCTGGGAGAAAGATGTGGCAGGGCAGGGCTTGGCTCTCAGGAACCAGGTGAATAACACCTGCTTATCATCTGGGAGGAGGGGAGGGTGTCCCCGGGCACAGCAATGGCACCAGCTGCGGAGTGACCTCCTTCCAGCTCTTGGCAAGGTTGGATGCAAGTTGCCCATGACACTGAAGAATGCATGTATCACAGGTCACTGGTGTGTGTGGAAAGCACCCTGAGTTTGAGGACTGTGTGGTTAACGCTGAATGGGAAGTGTCACTGACTGATATTGTCCTGAGCTTTTTGATAGTGTTTGTGCAACAAAGCCGTGACTGCTGGTAATTTTGAAGGTCTGAAATGTGATTCCTTATTATCATTCATAAACAGTAAATAAATTGGCTTCAGTGTTTTAATAAGGTGCGCTAGAGGTAATATATAATCCAGGTCTTCACTCTTGAATATGTAATCCAATTTAGTCTGAGTACCCTGTGTATTTTAGCAGGTAAAAACGCCGTAGGCTTACAAACATAATCCTAAGATTGCTGTCAGGGGTACTGTAGAAAGGTGATAAAGACTACTTGATCTTTGTGTGTGTGTTTTATTTAAATCAAAGCATAACTTTTTTGTGAAAGAGGGTTACTGTTTATCAGTAAGAAAATCCTTTTATAATAAAAAAAGATTGTTCATGTGTAAGGTGCATAAACTTGCTTTTCCTTTAAAAACACCAGTAATTGATGTTTTGGAAAGAAATTTGCAAATTCTTAGGGAAGATAAAATAATCCCTAGTTATATTTTAAAAGAAAGGAAGAGGGAGAAATAATCGTGCTGCAGCAAAGATCTGTGCCATGGATATCCCAACAGCTTAAAACATTGTGACTTATTACAGGTGTTTGAGTCCATATACTCTAAAGTGTGTGTGCTTTCAGTGGTGGTAACTTAAAATGTACCAAGTTGATTCTACCACAGGTCATCCCTTGACTTCATTACTGTTTGCGGGCAATTTGTAATCAGTCTGGACGGTAAGCTGTCTGGAATGCTGGTCCCCAAAGAGCAGAGAGTGCTGTGGTGCTTGGAGAGGAGTCTTAGCTGACTGAATCTATTGGCTTAGTTTTCAAATCAAGATGACCTGCCTTTCTGGAAAATATCCTTTGGTCAGATAGAAGTAATTTGGCTTAAAGGGGGGTCTGTGTTATGCAGGAGGTCAGGCTTCCTGTGGTCATAATCCCTTCTAGCAAAAAAAAACCCGTTTGAAAATGGGTTGCTAGTGTAAGGATACAAGTACAGTACATCATAATCTAATGCATGAATACAGACCACTAATATGTCTACTTTGTGCCATGGTTATAGGCTCCCCGCTCCAGCTTACAACTAAATGTGAGGCACAGTGGTCAGATAAGTAAAATGTAGTATTGTTTCTTCCTTTGGCATAAATTGCATCAGGTAATTGAACCCCTTTCCAGTAATACCCTCTAGTGCATTGTATGTCCTTCCAGTAACATGATGCAAGAGCAGTTGCCCAGGCTCCCTAGCCACTTGTGGCTTTGTATTCCCTGGTTTCAGACATTACATTTCACTGCTTTTCCTCTGCTAATACCTACATTTTACAGAAAAGAAAGAAAATATTGAACAATTTTCTGGACTTTTTCTTTAGAATACAAGTTTGCAGAAAAGGAAGATGGCTTTATTTAAAAAGTTGTTTCAGAATGAAGGCATTATCTCTCACTTTTCTTCTCCTGTCCCCATATATAGGTATGGTCACTCTAGATGTTTGGTGTGTGTGTGTGATGGGACTATTCCTTGATATATAAAGTCAGTTGTGCTTGAGCCCCTTCAGGATCAGAGCTGTCATCAGTTAGCCAGATAGTAATCCCACAGACTTTAACACATACTTTAAACCTTTGCTCATGAAAACTGCTCTTGAACAGACTACTGGCTTGAACAAGTATTCTTACACCGGGAATTCCTTCCCTTATTTCACTACGTAGTCAGGAAATGTAGTCAGGAACCTGATGAAATAATGGAAAAAAATTTGCAATTGGTATAGTCACATGACTTGATGCCTGGATAATTCACTGGCTGTTGCTCAAGGTCTGGTCTCATCTAAGGAATATGATTCTTTGCCGGTTCTGTTTCTATAGAAACCTTCGGTTCCTTATTTCTTAATCATGTCTCAAAAGTTACTCGCTATATGAAGCATTAATGAGCAGTATTAAAATAGATTATTATTCTATTATTTTTTATTTTATTATGATCACTTCATGTAGAAATTCCTCAGAGAGATTATCAGTTTGAGCTGCTGTGATTTCATTCTGTTGTATAACATGCCTGCATTTTAAAAACAGCAACAACCAAACAAACAAAAACCCCAAACCCAAAAACCCAACACTGACCTAGGGTGCAAAATGGAACACTTCCTGAAGGACAGCAGTCAGGGGTAGCTGCATGATTGCAAGAGTAAATATTAATTGGCTTTAATGTATATAACAGCATAAATTATTTTTTAAAATATCTTATGCATCATCTATCAAAACAGCTATTTCATTACATAAGTAAAATTTTACTGATAAACTGTTGCCATTAGCTTGGTAAGTTAGCCTTTGAATTTACATGGGGTCTTCTGGAGTTCTGTGAATTTTCTTCCTTTAACCTCACTGCATGGATATTTCTACAGCCTGTTTCCATTGCTGAAAAGGCAGTGGGCAGCTCCTGCTTTACTGCACCAGTGGAAAGTATTCTTTCTTTTCTTTTCCTTACCTACCTCCCATCGGTTGTTTCAGTGCTGGCTAGTTGTCTTTTTTTTTTTAATAGCATTCTCCACATTTCTTAAATACATTGCTCTATCTTAAATTGTTTCTGTTTGGGGCAGGGGACATTCCTCTCCTCCTATCTCCAGTATCTCAGGGAGAAGGAGGTAGGATGGGAAGCTCTCCTTAACTTGATATTGCAGCACAAGTTTGCGTGTTTGTTCTGGTGCTCTGACCTTGGCTGTGTATCCCAGTTTTTACAGCTGCATCACCCTCCTGGAACTAGGGGCAGACTTGGTTGGTAGGACCACCCACACACCAACAGGTTTGGAAATACAGCAGGAGGAAAGAAACAAGCATATTTTTAAAGACTACAGGGATTTAACAGTGTATCTGTACCTCAGACGAGCCTGCATTTGGTTAGCAAACAACTTTATTTAGATATTACATCATGCCTATTGCATATTTAGTACTGTCAGTAGACATGTGAAGCTGCAAAGCATGAATAATCTTTGGCATAAGCTCTGCTACATGTTTGCAGCAAACCCAGATGATTAATGCGGTGTAGTGTCTGGCTTGGTCTTCACTCCAGCTGAGCAATGCTCTAGAGCTCAGTAGTAGCTTTAAGCATTTGAGGACCTTTGCCCGTGTTTGAAGTGAAATGTGCACACGTGTGCTTTCTGGACCAGGGCCATACTGGTTTTGTGAAGCTAGAACGGAGAGTATATGTAACAGAAAAAATGTTTAACAGAATATTATAATCTACTTCAGCCTGCTGGGTTTGAAACTGTCTAGGAGGGCTGGTGATCAGAAGCAGCTTGTCAGTGTACACCAGTAATCAAAATGCATGAGAGGTGAGGTTTAAGATGGCAATAGGAACAACTAAAGCTAGTTAGACTAATAAACGTTGGGATATTTTACATTAATATTTTGTGTTCATATCCTGTAATGAGCAGACAGCTCTCTTAACAGTGCTTCCTAACAAATGACCTGATGTTGTGTCCAGACTTGTTTGTCATGTATTTCAGAATTCTTGGATTAAAAAGTGGTGGATATTAATACCTTGGACAGGAAGAGATTACATTTGATCTGGCCTGTGAAGATCTGTATAAAACAAAAGACAAATAAAAAACATAAAATGGGGGAATACAAAATCGCTGGTGGGTGGGGTATTTCCAAATACCAGTTTCAGTTTGGATTTAGGGGATCTACTAAGATGGAAAATGCTTTTATATCTTATCTTTATGATGCATAAAGCACATCTAAAAGAAGAACAGCAAGGGAAGCAGTCTTCTGTACCGGTTTTGACAGTCTAGAATGAGGAACTAATAAAAACTATGACAGTAAAAAATGAAAACAGACACCTGAAACAAGAAGAGGATTTTAATGGGAGTGTTTTAGAAGGGATTTTATGGTGAGTGCAATTTTTCAGCTGGTTGAAAGAGACTTATTTCTACCCCAATAAATATTTGCAGGAAAAAAAAATCTTTGAAAGTGCATCCATTTGTTTTCAATATGTGAGTTTGCTGAGAAAGTCAACATGAGATTTAAGTCCAACATCTCTGCAGGGGAGATGAAAATTCTTTGTGGAAGTGAAAAACGGGAAAACTTTTACATCTTTTAAAAATAAACAGGGCTTGTGGGAGAGGGTTTGGGGGTTTGTTTTTGTTTCCTGTGTAATTTCTTATTAAAATTGGATCTAGAAGTTGTGGAAATACAGTTAGGAATTATTGGTAACATTTGGTATGCAACTGTTGACGGCACCCTCAGTAGCAAAGAATTTTTAAAACTACTTTGGGAAAACAGTAGGGCTTTGTCTTTTCTCAGTATCCTTTCAGCTGAAAAACAGCTTGACTGTTAGGCATGTTGATCCTTTCTACCCGAAAGAATCGGACCATTAAATAGCATAATTATTTTTGCTGGAAGCCTTAGTTTTTCATGGCTGACATTCGAGTTTTGAACCCTTCTAGGGTGTATCGTCTGGGTTTTTTGTTGGTGTTGTAGTGGGTTTTTTGTTTTTCCCCAAGGCTCCAAAAATATATGAAACACAGAAAAGGACTAAATAACTTTTATACACAATTTTATAAAACTGCTACTTCTGCCTTGCTTCAGTTTGTCTGCCTTTATGCTAGAATCAGTATATGTTTAAAAGTTGAAGTCCTGTTGAAACTGAAGATTTTTCCCTCTTGAGTAACTTTCCTTCTTTACAACATGAGGTAACAAGCGGGGAGATGAATACATAGATCTGCATTTTGCTGTGGAGAGTGAAATTGAAGGTGGGGGTGCTGCAGAGCCCCCTTCTGTGGGATCTTGGATGATCCATCACTCTGTATTCATCAGAATTTCCTGTTCCATAGGTCTCCTTGTGGGTACTCTTGATGTCGTGTTGGACTCCAGTGCCAGAGTGGCACCGTACCGAATCCTCTACCAAGCACCAGACTCCTTGGTCTATTGGACTATCGCCTGTGGTAAGGACAATCAAAATGATGTGGATTTTCATTCTTCCTGGATACTGTGCCACATAATTAATAGAGCATCCTGCCTGCTGAGCACAAGTCACTTCAGGACAAATAAATGGGTCAGGATGGAAACCTGCTCTAGTGGTTAAATTAAGAAGCTCCGGAGCTTCTAATATTGAGCCTTTGAATGCCAGCAGGTGTGTATGTGTTATGCACAATGACGAAGTAAAACCAGAAATGGCCACGGAACAGAGACAGAACCCTCTGATATTTCCCACCCTTCATCTACCAAACATGTTCCCAGACAAGCAGTCTAGTATCCATCCCTCCTCTTTTCATGTTCTTCTCTGTGCCCATGGCTCACTCCTACAGCACTTCTAAAGCTCAGCATTCCTGGGTGATGTGGTATCTCTAAAGGGTATGGTAGGAGGAGTACCTGGGTTATAGCCCCTAAACTACCCAGGCTGGGCACCTGGCTTCCCTTGAATTGGAAACCAGGAAGATAGTGTAACCTCAGCTCTCACCTGAGTGCTGAATATCGGTATGGCATTTCCTGGATAGTGAGCTCCGTCTCCTCCAGGATAAATACCATGTATAACCCAGGGATGCCTACCTCCTGGATGTTTATTTCAGGCAGTGGGTTGTCGTAAATATGATGTACTTAGAAATTCAGTAAGATGGTAGCTAGGTTAGAGTTAAATACAGAAGTCTTACATAGATGCAACAACTCTGAAGAGTTTTGATCTTTAAGGCACAAACTTTGATAGTTCTAACTGTGAGACTGTTTATTCTGTCATTATAGTAGTTGGTGAAATCAGTGAAGTTGGTATTTTGGTATATTAAGTAGGATTTTTGCGTGCATCAGATCCTGTAAATACTAAATGCTTACTTCTGTGGTCACGTACCTTATGCTACTTGCAATAAGCAGCATCTAGTTAGTCTCTGGTTCTGTTTGCCAGCTCTGAAAATAGTGTCTGAAGCTGAATGCAGCACATCAAGGTTATTTAGCTTTGATTGGCCAAGCTTGTAAGGTAAGATCCTCAGTTTGATAGTATTGTTTTTCAGTCTTAGCAAATGGAAATTTTTCTGAATGCAACTCCTCTAGCTCTAAAGTTTCAAATGCTGTTTTAGACAGCAGCCAGAACTCTCTTCTTTTGAAAGAAAATTGAGAAAAGACAAATGAGAAGTGCACACATCCAGCACCCCCAATGCTGCCTGACTTTCAAAATACTGGTTAATGAAGCTGTAGATGACTTCTGCCCTAACAGTGCCCTCTCATCTTTGGCCATTCTCCCAATAAAATTTGACATTTAGATTATTTGGATGACTTTTCCTCCAGACAAATCCTCCCCTTTGGGAAGGGGAGGAGGAATGGATGAAGGTTTTCCATAGATCTAATAATTATAGCAGATCAAAGCAGGCTCTGTTCTTATGAGCATGTGATTCATGTCTGACAAAGGTGATATCAAAGCTGTGTCGTGTTCTGAATCCACTAGGAAGTTTTTTAATATCTCGTCTTAGCACAAGTACTTCTTGCTACTTCCGATGGTATCGGACCTGAAAGAAGGCATCGATTTAAGCAGCTCTTTTTCCATCTGCACCTATTAGTACCAACTCACTGAAGATTTTAAAATTTGTATAACATAATTTGCCTTTAGTTACAGCTAATAATAAAAATAGATATTGATGAAATTGTCAATATTATGAAGGTCATTTCCAAATCTTCATTTAACTGCTCGCTTTGTACTGTCAGCTACTCTGCCGTGACCATAAGTATTGGGAACTTGCATGTCAGTTCTCTGTGGGTCTCGGTCATGAGAAAGATGGGTAAAAAGTACTTGCCAGTATGTTTGTTTACACCATTTATGCACAAGCAGAGGTGCACGTACAATCCTTTCTTCCCTTCATCCGAATGTCAGTGCGCAGCAATTAGTAAGCACCTCTGCCCCATACACTGGATAGTAAGCAACTGAGGGCACAAATTTTTCTTGCTGTTTGCAGGCTTCCTTGCAAAGAAAATAACATATCACAAAGTTCTCAATAAAATAGTGTTTCTTCAAAAAAGCTCATACTGTGCACATAGTCAGAAATGAATTTTTAAGACTTGGGAAATAGACCACGTGGCTGTTCTTTAAGTGCATTTTCAGGTTTTTTTGCATGACACCTGTAAATACTTACTATAATTTTATACCTACAATGTGTGTCCTCAGATAACCAGGGGCACAAAATTAAAGGCAGATGAGTTATGGCCCCAGAATAAACAAATGTAACATACATGTAGAAATCTATGCTACTGCTGAACTGTGAGGGTTTTGCTTCTCTTCTGTGACAGATATTGCAGGGTTTATGTAGCAATATGGTACTCTGTTTACTTTTAAGCTGGTTTTAATAAACATACTCTTCAGTTATGCATCTTAACCCTAATTGAAAGTGCTACAGTAGTTAACGTATATATCTGTGCATCCGTTTTGTGGAGTTTCTTGAATTTTTAGTCTCCTAATACCTAGCTGGTTGTTGGTTTAGTTATCTTTGTTAAATTATAAGACTGCACTAGCTTAGCCTCGTCCCCTGAGGGGAATAGTGTGGTTCTTACAGGAAGGTAAAATTTTACAGAGAACAAATTATTTATCTAAGCAACCTTGAAGCTGTGCAGCCCAGTGTTGCCTAAGACTCTGCGCTGTGGTTATTGCATGAGCTTGCAACTAAAGCAATTCCTTCTGAACTGATCAAGGGCTGTTACCGTTATACGGGTTACTAAGGGATTAGAGCTGCATAGCTAAATGCGGCCAGACTTGTCCTGCATTGTTCAGCTGTCCCTCCCTGTTTCCTAGGGGTAGACTGCTGGTTACTTGGTACTTGTAGTCTCTTATTTTTACAGGAATTTGTCACATTCTCCTCTGCCTTCCATAAAGCAATAATCTCCATCTTCTGTAAGTAGCTATACAGAGTGACTGGAACAAATGTGATTGTTTCCTGGTTCATTCGTGCTGCATGACATTTGGTCTTGTTTTGTACAAGACTATTCAGAGGGTAGAAAATAATCCAAGATGTTTTGTTTGCTCTAAAATGACTATTTAAGTTAGGTTTAGACTCCAGATTTGTTTATAATTAATTTTGGACATGAATTTTCTTGGCTATTAACCCTACTGTTAGAGTGCTGTTGATTTTGCCAGCTGTAACTATTTTCTCCTCCCTCTTCGTGCAAATTGAGGTTTTGTCAGTCCACTCCTGAACCTGCCATTACTGGCAAGAACAATTTTAGGTTCACTGAAGTGTTGCAGGTTCTCTTGCTGTGCATGCTGTTAAGGCAGCAGTTCAGGCTGACTTATCAGCTGTCTCAAGTTAAGCCATTCCTATTCCTCAGTCACCGGATGAAACAATACTGAGATTATACTTCTGAGTGTGTTTGAAAGCTTGTTTATATGACTCATTACTTTTCTTCTCACTCCTGAGCTCATTCACATTCCCTCTGTACCTTCATCTCTTACCTTAGACAAACTAGCTCAGATGCTAGAAACCTAACCCTGACATCCAGAGATGTTCCCATGTTGCTCATGATGTTATTCTACCCCACCTGCCAGGCGATTGCTGCTTCTCATCCTCTCTCCAGCACCATGCATCCTTCCTTTATCCAGCTCATCTGGTCTAGAGCTCCCTTAGCTATCCAGCTTCTGCTTAACACGCTTATTAGTTTCCTCCCTGAAGACTGAGAATAGCTCAGTCTACTGGGGACGCTGGCCAACATGACACCATTTCAGCCATGGAGCACACCATAAGATGAGCATACCATTTGGAGGAGGGGAAGGAGTGATTAGTAGCCTCCTGTATGCATTGTAGCTGTTTTCTCTTTTATTTCCTGCCAGCCTTGAGGGCTCTGTATTCCAAAGTGCAGTGGTTTAACCGTTAAATGGTGCTTTCCCTGAGATTTGGAGATATTGCTTAATATACCTAAAAGGCCAGTGATGGCAAAATGGTGAATGCTTGTAAATATGCTAAGATAGGCAAGGTCTTGCCAGTAGCAGAGTTAAAGTAGACCTGTAGTTTAAAACATCGCAGCAGAAGTGTTTTTTTAATCCTGAGTGAATAAAGCGAAGAGAAAGATCTAGGTTCTGATGATAAATTGATGAGAACTAGGGTGTGGGGTTTGGCCTGATTGCATGATCTGCTGTAGATGAGACTGGGAGAGTAAACAGTAAGATAGTGGAGACAAACAGCAATGGAAGCAATGAGATGGGTTGTTACAGGTTGAGAATAATCAACCAAAGCTGCTTCATAAGAAGTCATGAAAAATAATTGATGAACCACAAACAAGAAATAGACAGCTTTAAGAAATAGTTCATTGTGATACTGTGTCTGCACTGCTTGTCACCGCTTTTCAAGAGATGAGCGATTTTCCTGATGACAGTTTGGTTTTAAGTACATGGCTCGTATTTCATCGTTCCTTTTTACAGCAGTATAAAAGCCAAGAAGAAATAAATTAGTCTTCAGACCACCTCCCAAGTTCCAGAAAGGTCTGGTTGCATCCAGTAGTTTTAAGGAGAAGCAGCAGTGGCAGTCACTTGTGGTTCTGAAATACTGGTTACATATGCAGGCTATTCTACAACATGATTTATGTATCCAAACTACAACTAGAATTGTGAAATTCCCCTGGAAGTTGCATGGAATGTTGCACTCTTGCTTTCACTGGAGTTGTGTAAAGCTCTGATTGTATACTGTAAAAAGAATATTTTTCCCTGTCATTTGTTGCTGAATAACAAGGAAAATGATTGTTTGGTATGCATTCAAGATGGTTATCTTGAGGAGTTCTAGTACAAACCATGGAAACACTTATGCACAGACGTGTGACAATTTGTGCCTATAGTGAAGCTGAAGCAGTTATTAGCAACAGCTTGTTGTAATTTAACCTCTTTCTAATAACCTCTTTCTGCTTCACATGAGCCTCTTCACTTTGGGTTCTGTGGGCATTAGTTAGCAGGTAGGAACGCTTACTTGCTAGTTCTGAGTAAAACCAGCCAAATCTGTGATTTGAACAAGATGATGTAGTATTGATGCTATTTCCTACCTGGATTGAGATACTTTTAATCAAGGTTCAGGTACAGATGTACCTATGTGAACATGTAGTATTTGTTTTCTGAAAATACTTAAAATCCCAGTTTTAACATGATTCACTCAACATCCTTTTTGGGGGAAAAATATTTTTTGTGAGTGCTTGAATTTATTCTTCCTTCAGAGTGGGCACAGAGATCCTGAAGAGCACCAACAACTGTATTCTGCAAGATGTTGAGAGCAGGGTCAAAATGAGTCATCTTTATTACAACCCATTTTAAGTAAAATAAAAGCAAAAATTTGCATATATAAACTCTAGCTCATACAGGAAGCTTTTTCATCCCTGTTCTGTACATGTACAGACTACATGTATGCTGATTCCTCAGTATTGAAGATGTCTCACTTGACACCTTTTGGTCTCCTAAGCAAACTAGGGCCATCAAAGTTTAGTTTATTCTTTCATCATTAAAAGTAAACCACCGTTGGCAACCCTCTTCCTCTAAACAGATATGACTTTCTTAGAGGTCTTTCAGCACTGTTCTTTTGAGGAAGAGGCATTGTAATAGACTTGTCAGGAAATTGATCCTTTTCAGCTTTTACTCTTGAGATTTTATCATTGCTTCAGAATTTATAGTTGTATATAATGGTGAAGAATTAGGAACCAATGGTAGGATGTTCAGCTGTTGGGGTTCCTTGTCAGTTCCGAACAGATATAGGTAATACCTTTGCTAACTCTTTAACGTGACGTTGGGCAGCTCAGTGTCATCATTGTGGTTAGTATTCTAAATGTAGGGTGGTTTTGCTCATGATACTGACATAGAATAATCTTGAAGATTGCTACCTA
This sequence comes from Phalacrocorax aristotelis, assembly GCF_949628215.1. Lineage (NCBI taxonomy): Eukaryota > Metazoa > Chordata > Aves > Suliformes > Phalacrocoracidae > Phalacrocorax > Phalacrocorax aristotelis. Next base: position 20,324,218 of record NC_134279.1, read on the forward strand.
TTTATTGTGAAATTAGAGACTATGGGAGAAAATTTTGGAGTTTCCAGGGACACAGCATCTGGTGAAATATTGTATCTCCAGCTACTGGTGAGTTTTACTAGAGTCTTTTGTTTATGGTTAAGGGGACATTGACATTGGTGAATTAATTATTTTGTGACTTTATGGAGTTTTTTTTTATATACAGGTTGCTCAAGGAAGGAAATCACTGAACACTGGGAATGGCTTGAGCAGAATTTATTGCAAACTCTTTCAATCTTTGAAAATGAGAATGACATAAATACATTTGTCAGAGGAAAAATACAGGTAGTTAAATATATTATTATAAATATTGTTAATGATAAATGTGACTGTGGAAAGAGAACTGATGAGAATTCTAAACAAATTTGACCTGGTAGTCTGCAGGCTGCTCCACCTTTCTGAAGGAAAACCAGATTCTAAGTAGCAACATTTGTGTAAAAATTAGGGAAACTGGGATTAGCACACATAACTACAGCAGTGTCGTTAAAAAAAACCCATATATAAATATACAGGCAGGACTTCAAACATTATATGTTCTAAAACTAATTGCACTATTGCTTCTGCCTTAAACTTTGAGTTTTCTATGTAACTGCTTTTCCAGTGCAAAGCTTTGATTTTTTTTCATGCACTCATCGTATAGTGTTTCCTTACCCTCTCCTGTGTAGTTAAATCATGTAGTTTTGGCATTTACATTTCATATAGGTGTTAGGGGGTGCTGGTTGTTTGCTTTTGGGTTTTTTTTGTTTGTTTGTTTTTTTTGGTTTTTGTGCAGTGGGGTGGGTGTTGGGTTTTTTGTGGGTTTTACCAGAATTTATTTTTCTCCTTGTAGGAGAGATAGTAGCTATACTGGTAAAGAGGACTTTATCAACACTAAGAATTATCTAAAAATAAATATTTTTTTGGTAAAAGATTTATTATTAGCAAAATTACTGTACATACGTGATGTGTATTGTAAACATTGGCTTTGTCTCATTCCTCTCTTTAATGTTTCATGTTGTAAGTCAACTGTCTTAAGAATCTCCTAGCTGTTTGTGTTTTACTAGTGAATCAGGTATGAGGGCTATACATGATCATGGAAACACCTTATTCAGGAAGACATCTCTTGTGAAAATAATCCTTTAAGGAAATTGTCAAATGTGAATGATAGTTTGCCGTCTTATACTCTGCTTTTCTATGTAAATGGAGCAATTTGAAGGCAAGAGGTAACTTCCCTTTTATAACTTTAATATAGAAGGCAATAGAAAAGATTTATAAAAGAGAATGGGAAAACAAGTGATGAGTAGACCAGAACCTCAGTATAGAACAGAAGGAACTGTAGTCTTTGAGGTACCAGAAAGCAGCTTTTCACCAGACTGCTGCCACTTCAAATTTGATGAAGGTATTCTGCATCCAAAAGCATGAATGATTTTTCCATCCTGCCAGTTAATTTTTTTCCTCTTGCTCTTCTGTTTGCTCAAGATCTACTAAAAGGGTCATAAAAGTTGTTTGATATTTTCCCTAATGAATAACAGACCCTTTTTTCCTTTGACTTTTTTCCTTGTTTTGATAAGAAAATTTTCTTGTTAAATCCTATCCCTGTCTCCTCAGGGAGCATACCTACATGGAAGGGGGATAATTTTACAAATTGATTTACAGAGTTGTTAGGAGTATTTGAGATAGGCTGGTTAATTTAAAACAGGGTACTGGCAAGTGGTTGGTGTTTGGTTGCTTTTGACATAGGTATGGTAGGGAGCAAGGTCATCAGAAAGACAGCCTTGAATAAAGTAAATAACTATATAAGTAAAAGAATGAGCAGAAGGATAAGGGATAAGCTAAAGACTTTTTGACATTGCAGTAACTGTTGTGGCCTCTGGCCCAGATGGCAATGGTAATAAAGATATCCAATACCCCATGGCAACTGACATGCTATGTAATTCTTCCACTCTCTACTAGGGCATCATCGCTGAGTACAACAAAATCAATGGCATCAAGGAGGATGATGATACAGAAAAATTTAAGGAAGCCATAGTGAAATTTCACAAGCTATTTGGGATGCCAGAAGAAGAGAAATTAGTGAACTACTATTCCTGCAGTTACTGGAAGGGGAAGGTTCCGCGTCAGGGCTGGGTGTATCTCAGCATTAATCACCTTTGCTTTTATTCTTTTCTCATGGGCAGGGAAGGTATGTTTTTACATTGGAACTGTGATCTGTGCATCTAAGAATTGGTAGGAAATCTTCTGTAGTTTGTTACTGTTCACCAGCTGAACCACTGGGGGTGTGAAGATGCTGCTGAGGAAAAGAGGAACAGGGAGCAATTCCCCTATTGTCACACTGTTTAACTGTGTACTTTTCCCCTTGTTTGCTGTGTATTTCTCAAAGTAGTTCTCTGTAAAACAATACCTAGGCATCATTTAGAGGCATGGTTCACTTCAGGGACTGTACCCAGTAGGGATGAGATCGCACCAGTTTGGGCTCCTTCTGCTCTTATACGGTCCTCCAGTACTACTCTGGCAGACTTTGCAGCCTCAAATGCCACTTTTACTCTTGTACGACACCAGAGCACCACAAAGGGCTCAAAGGAGACCCAGGAAAAGAGGATATCAGAGCCTGATCCAGTGCTGTGGCAATGATAAATTGTTAGCCCATCTAGTTTTGTAATGCTTTTATGTGGTGTTTTGTACAGAAGTAAATAATATTTAAACTCTTTTATCTGCTGTTTGTCAGGCAATCATAGTTTGTTTGTACAAGCTGGGTCTATTTATGTTGTCCTCCCAACTTTTCAAGATGCAAGCAAATTTCAGCTGAATTTATTTTATGGGAAGAAGATAAATGCTTTTGACTATGCTAAATTATGTACTGAATTTTTTTTCCTTCTGTTCAGCAAAGCTAGTTATCCGCTGGGTCGATATCACTCAACTTGAGAAGAATGCTACACTGCTCTTCCCTGATATGATCAAAGTGAGCACAAGGTCAAGTGAACATTTCTTCTCAGTATTCCTTAATATCAGTGAGACATTTAAACTAATGGAACAGCTTGCCAATATAGCTATGCGACAGCTTTTGGACAATGAAGGATTTGAACAAGACAGGTCATTACCCAAACTGAAAAAGAAATCCCCCAAAAAAGTATCTGCACTGAAACGGTAGGTAGCCCTGGCTCTTAGTCATTTGTTTCTCCTCAGTCCTGTTACTTGCAGCATCTTGTCCAAAAGTTTTCTGATGTTGCTTCCATTTACTGTTACTCTAAATGGAATGATTAATTCCAGCAGTGGCAGAATGTGTATAATTATTTAAATAAAATTACTTGGTCTGCTGTTGAAATAGGAGCAGGAAACATTTTTGAAACGTGTTCCTATTCAAATAAACAGATTTGAGCCAAATTCTTGTTTGTTTAGAAGCTCTTCAACATACCTCTTGACACTGGCTGCTTTAGGTGTCAGTTTTAAGGCCCTTTTATGTTAGCAGGGGAAGGTATTAAAGTGATTCAAGTGTTTTTAAGAAATGTGCCTAACATTCATACTTGGTCCTATAACTGGAATTGAAAAATTACTCTAGATTATGAATTCTATCTAGATTCTATTTTAGGTAACAGAGATACAAAAAAAATATTACATAACATTCTAAGGGATGAAAAATAATCTGGAAAATATTTCTGATTCTTTTATATATATATATATATAGATATCACACTGCAATTTGATAGTTTCTTGATATTCTTTTCATGATTTTATGTGATCATGTTAGTGAACCATACAGAATAGTAATGAGTGCTTGTTTATATTTCTCATTACTCAGTAACATCTGACAAGCATTATATCACTTAGGTTTGTCTAACTATTCAGTGTTTTGAACTGAATGCATTATTAAGACTAAGGCTTGAAATGGTTAATAAACTCTAGCACTAAGGATTCCATCATGTTAATAAATAAGCATCAGAGAAGCATTTCTGGTGTACTATTATGTGGGTTCATGTGTTAATAATAAATGGATTCACTGTATATATTCTCAGAAAGCAGGGCTGGATGTGAAAAGATCACCCAACCTGTCCCCTCAGAGAAGTCAGGATCAATGTATCTGTTATTCATGGCAAAATTTTTTTTCTGTGTAATTTTAGAATTTTCCAGCAGTGGAGACTATACATCCCCTATATGCAAACTATTTCCACTGTTTTGCTGTACACTCAGTGCTTAACTGAGTTGTATGTTAGAGGTAACTTGCAATGATTTGTATAAAATATGTCTTAAAAATGTATTGTGTATTTCTTAAAACAAGAAAGGTTTTCTCTCTGTGTGGCTTTTTTTTTAAGGGATCTTGATGCCAGAGCAAAGAGTGAGAGATACCGTGCATTGTTCCGACTTCCCAAGGATGAGAAGTTGGATGGACACACAGACTGTACTCTCTGGACTCCATTCAACAAAATGCATATTTTGGGTCAGATGTTTGTTTCTACAAACTACATTTGCTTTACTAGTAAGGAAGAGAACTTGTGCAGCCTTATTATCCCTCTTCGAGAGGTAAATATTTGTATTTGTAAATTTATAGGGCAAATAATAAAGCAATATCCTATTGGAAATTGCATCCTAGCTCTTATGGTTTATTCATTGTTGGAGAAAAACCTCTCTTCATCCCTTTAATCTCTTGAGTGTACTATTCTAATGTGTTCTAAGTAATATTTAATGACTGTGTATATTAGTTCAAAGTTCCTACAACTAAAATTCACAGGGAGTTTTGTCTGTCTGTTTTTGCAACCCTCATGACTCCTTCCTCTCCCATAATTTTTTTAATATTTTTTTTTTCTGATTTACAGCCTGATGGTATTTTTTTTTTTTTGGTGCCTCGTAGGTAGGGAGGGACAATAAAACTTCCTAGACTGATGAGCTAAGCTTCTGTTAAAGAATCTGTCAGATAAGATTTACATTTATCAGATTTAGAAAGATTGATAATCCTAAAGATTTTGATTTTCTCTTCACACAGACTTGTGATCACTTATTCCTGTATGTGGAAAATATTTGTCAGCATTTTGGAATTGGTGTACATCCCTTTTTAAAGCTGGCTGCTTAAAGCAGATGTTCAGTTAAAAGAATTTGTTTGCGAAAAAAAAAATTGTTAGGGAAATTTTCATGATTGACTTGATTTGTGTGTTATTAGAAAAATGTGTAAAGTGAGTCTTGGAAACAGCGGCAAAGCTGATGTTACCAAAGACGTTTTGGCTTGACTGAAGAACCATGGAATATTTCAAGGCACTTCTTCCCCACAAATCATTAAGAGTAAAAACAAATCGTATTTGTTTGGAAACTTTGAAGTACCGCTTCTCCACAGTGTGTTGCAATGACTTTGATTATTTGAGGAGAGACATCCCGATTATGGTTGCACTGTGTGTCTGGAACGCCAAGAGAGCAACGGTCCTCCAGGCAAAGCGGTGGAGGAGCAGAACAAAGTCTGCATTTAACAGGACCTCTTTTCTTGGATGCAGATTCAGCAACTGCTTTCGATAACCACAGCAGCATGACATTCAAAGCAGCTCTAAGGCTTTAAGAGAAAGAAATAGCTGAAGGATTAAGTGCTTCCCTGTGAACAGGTTAAGTCTCAGCACCAGCAAGGAGAACAGTAACGCACTGGGTAGCTAGTCCTCAGATCAACTGCTCAGTACCTTTGATAGTTAAAGGGAAGCTTTCTATTTAGTTAAGCTTTGGGTCAGGCCCTAACCTCATTCCAGTATTCTGTGATATCCTGGGGATGTTTTGACAGATGAGAATGACGAAGCATTGATTCGGAAATGATGATTTGAAAAGGTGATTTTTCAGTGGCTGACTGCACTGCTCACAGCACCCAGTAGGTGCGGTCTGCAAGATCAGCCCTGAAGATGTGTGTGTCCCTGCTTGAATAGGAAATAAGTGGATATTTGCTCTTGTTATAGCAGAGCACGCTTCCTCTCATGTCTGTGCTGTGCCTCTAGAACTTGTTCTTCTTTTGTGCTGATTATACTCGAGCGGTTTTTAAGCGGAACAAAAAAATTACATAGGAACACTTTTAGCTATTTTCAATATAGTAGTAGCGAAGCTCCTTTAAGTTAATGAAGAACTAATTTGTAGTTGACAGAAAAATGAAAGGAAGTTGGAAGTATAGAGAAGTGATGTAGCACCTGAGCTGTGCGCTGCAGTCTTTAAATACATCTTCAAAAAAATGTTCTGTGAAAAATGGTTATCCTCCTTTTAGCTAGAGAAATATTACTAGTATTACCTGTTTACAGGTGGGAGTTCAGTTAGATTAGTGGACATTTCACTAACAATTGAAAGCCGAACAGAAACCTCCACCTCACAAGGTTAGATGTTTTCCTTTGTAAGGAAAGACATGGGGTTCGTTTCCCTTTGTTGCAGGTTTCTGTGTACTGTGAAAATACAGTTGCAGTAACAGTTGTTGTTACAGTATGCAACTATAATATTGTAGAACAGGAGTGTTATCCAAAAAATGGCTTATTCACATATATTGGCAATAAAAAGTAAGCAAAAGTCTCGGTTAGTTCAGCCTGTACTGGTGTTGGGGAGCAAGAGAGGGATTCAGAGGTCTTACAAAAAAAGCCCATAGGTCTTTATCCCACAGAAGAAATTTTGTTTCATTGATTCTTTTAAAATAAAGCCTGAGCAAAAGAAACTAAGCAGTGCAAAGGAGTTTTGCTGGAGAATGTACTGAAGCCAGTTGTTTGAGGGATGACAGTCTTCATCTTTCAGACTTGTAAGTTCTTGTCTCCAAATCCTCTTTTCCCACAGAGGGATGTCCATAATGGTTTGATATAATGGGGGAAGGGGCATGGGTTTATTGTATTAGGATGGTTTCTTGGACCAAGCAACTTGATTAAGGATCTTAAGCTGTAGCTACTGTTTCTCCCCAGGTGACAATAGTGGAAAAGGCAGACAGCTCCAGTGTGTTGCCCAGCCCGTTATCAATCAGCACAAAAAACAGAATGACATTCCTCTTTGCCAACTTGAAAGACAGAGACTTTCTTGTACAGAGGATCTCAGACTTTCTGCAACAAACAACTTCAAAAATATACTTGGAAAAAAATATTTCTGGAAGCTGTATCAGCTCAGACGATGAGGTATGTGGAGGAACATGAATTGTTTTCTAGAAGGGGATTTTAACTGGTGTGGGGAGAGAGAAGCCAGGAAAAACCTTTAAGTTTTTGTAAAGCTAAGCCTTTGTACACAGAAATGTCACCTCTTATGTTAATGCCTTTAGCTTCCTTAGGCTGAACAGCTAAAGTGTTACAATTAGGATATCTACTTTTTTCACGTGATACCTAAGAGAAATCACCATTGCTGCGGAAGAGCTACTCTAACCCCTGCTGCTGTTCTGAAATTACAGTGTATCTTCTTGGAGAGTGTCATAGCTAGCTAACTGGTCAATTGAATAATACTGTTTAATATCTGTTGACTTGTCCAAGTCAAAATGTAATTGTGGAATTTTAATAATTTGAAGAAATAATCAGTTGATATGAAACTCTTTTTATTCAAGACTTTAGCTGCTAAATCTCAGCCTTTGATTATTTAGAAAATTATGTCTGAGCTGAGCAAGTTTGCATGTGCAATGCTAGCAAACTTTGGGAGTGTTTGAACTAACAAAAAAAACCAACCCTAAAACCAAACCTGTCCTGGACATCAGATGGCCCAATTCTGAACCACCTTCCTATCTACCTATGCATAGTAAATGGTTCTTAGAATATATGATTAGATAAACTTTTCTCAAGCACTTTGAATATCAGGGCTTCTGCTGAATTCCTAGGTTTTATATATGAAATTCAGGTGCTTCATCTCACCTCACCAGATCTGTTAAACCCAGGAGAGTTTAGCAGTTCATATCTCAAAGCAGAAAAGGCTTTTGTGGCCTATCATTTCAGTTTTATGTAGGTAGACCTCATATTCCAAGTCTGTACTAAGCCATACCTTAGTACTGTGCTGAGTACTCCTACCCTGTTTGCCATGTAAATCTTAAACGTCAGGGTTTTTTACTAGCTTTGTTGATGGTGAGGTGTATTTGGTGTGTTATTGTAGTTGTATGCCAGAGCATGTATGCATATGTGTATAATGCTGAAACCTTGTCTTGCCTTTTGACCTAAATGGATTTATTTTACCTACTGAATTATGAATACAAATTAATAATTGTGAGCATTAGTGTTACATTTAGCAATAGGACTACATATCTAGATGTGTGACTACTAATTTCAATTTCAGGCATTTGGTGTGGACTCCTATGAGATCTTACTGTGATAAATTTTCAAGGCTGTTTGAGCAGTCAGAAAATCCTTTTTCTTCCAAATATTTTCCTTCCAAATCACAATCTGACAGTGTTGAACTTTCTGTAGGACATTTTTTTAAGTAAGGGGAACAAAATTTTTTTTGTCTGTATAAACGTACACATAAATATGCATGTGTACATACACACATATTTATATGTTATATATCAGTCTTACATTCTGAACAGTCAAGGAGCCACCTGGGGAGTCAACAGTCCTATGATGTTGACAGCAGACCAAGGGAGCTGGTTTAATTGCCCAGGGCTACTTAAAGTTAACACTGCCATAGCAATTTAGTTATAGGATTTGATTACTTTTCTGGGGATGAGGGAGGGAAGCTGTTGAGAAATGGGAAACGATTTCATTATTTTGTACTGGTTTAATTTCTGCTGGCATATCCTCAGCCTTTGAATGTACCTGGGTGATTTTGCTCAGGTTTTGTTAGCTGGTAGCATGTACAAATTTTGAAATAAAATGAAGTAAAATGGACAGACTCTGGCTCAGCCCCATGTCTGTGTTGCTTGTGACTGCTTTCTACAGGTTTTTACAAGGTCAAGTAGTTTAATTTCTGCCAGCCCTCATAAAAGCCTCAGCTCTGAGTCGGAGGGAGAGCGACAGTTCAATCTCAATGACAATGGCGTTCCAACAGCAACTCAAGCTTTAATGACAATGTATCGGCGGAGGTCACCGGAGGAGTTCAACCCCAAGCTGGTAAAATACACCTTGGAGTGCTGCACCTAACTGAAAAAGTTGTTAAATTATGTTTTCTTTAAAATCCATGTTTCTGACCCAGAGGAGTTTCATTCTGCCACAGACAGTTAAGAGGCAGTATTTTTCACAGAAATAAAGCATTGAACGTGCTGTCCTTTTACCAATATAAATAACTTCACTACATAAAAAAGCAAAGTTGGATGTAAATCAAGCAGGCATGCAACAACTGCTTCAACAATATTCTTTTAACAGTAAGGTCTACTGGGATAGAAATAGAAATGGGAGGAGGCAGGCCATTAAGACGAGAATTGGACTGTAGAAGAGCTATTTCTTGGTCACTTGGAAAGGTAGAACATTGCAGGCTTTTTAGCTCTTAGCATTTCAGTGGGGCAGTGTGTTAGAAAGAGAAGCTGCATCTTTATGCCTGCCTTTCTTTGCTTTTAGGCTAAGGAGTTTTTGAAGGAACAGGCCTGGAAGATTCACTTTGCTGAATACGGCCAAGGAGTCTGTATGTATCGTACAGAGAAAACCAGAGACCTTGTGCTGAAGGGTATTCCAGAAAGCATGAGGGGGGAACTTTGGCTACTGTTTTCAGGTAGGTGTTAATTTGAATGTGACTGTGGGGTATAAGCAAAAGCATGAGGGAAGAAAGGATTTCAAAGATATTTAAAGGTGCAGATAATGAATGTCTAAAAATACTTGGAGCAAGTAAGGCTGTGATTGTTAGCAGGTGTGAAACTGGTTTAGACAAGAGCTCTGTTTAGACCAGTAAATACCCATTCTCAAACAGGCTCAAATAATTAGGGAAGAATATGAAAAAGCAGAATGCACACTCTTAGCAGAAGCCAGCAGTCTAGGGGCTTCCAGATGTTCAACAACCACCAGCACGCCTACTTCCCATTTGTTTAATAATTTCTGAATCCAGTTAAGCTTTTGGCCTTCACAGCAAGTTGTTGCAAGGAGTTCCAAAGTTTAAGCATGTTGCATAGAACCACTATCTTTTTTTAAAAAAATAAATGTTAATTTTAATTAAATATTTGAGTATTTTTTATTTTAAAAGTTTCTTTATCATTTTATTAGGTGCTCCAAATATGTGAACAATTGTGAGAAAATACTTCTCTCCATCTTTGTGCCATCAAGGATTTGCTAGATCTGTGCCCCTCAGGCTTTTTTCAAAGTTGAAGAATTTTATTCATTTTATTACTAGTTATGGAAATCTGTCCATGCCTCAGGCTTTCTTCATAACCTTTCACTTATTTTATGCCTTCACTAGCTCTTCCCCCCTGAGACAGTTACAGTAGCTACCCGCACCATTTAGGGTATGAGCACACCAGGGACTTTATACAATGTCCTAAACATGCTTTCTGGTTTGTTTTCTATTTCTTCCTTAATGATGCTTAATCTTATACATCTCTGCTGCTGGGCAATAAACAAATGTTTTCAGAAAATATACACAGGAATGCACAGACCTGTCCTGTGTCTGATTAATACCTAGTTTGGACCAATTTTCATGACGTATGCCTAATTAGTATTTTCCATGTGCTGTTTTGTACTACTGACACTTGATTTCCATTGCTACTGAGATTTTCGTTCCCAGAGGAGTTTGTCAGCAGTGAAATCTCATACCAACTCTGTGAGCATGCAACAGTATCCCTAAGGCAGGCTAAGTGCCCTGCCCAAGAGACAGAGTCGTTTTCAGAAGCAGGAATAGAACTCAGGGGAGTTCCTGTCTCTTGCTTTTGGCTGAGATATCATACTTTCTGCAACCAAGCATTAATCTACTTGCTCTTCAGGGCAAGTGGCTTTCTCAGAGGCATGTTTTGAGCTATTTAGGATAATCAAACCCACAGCCAGCTGCAGAGAGAACTCATGATACCATGTGACTACACAGTTGGTTTGTTCTTCATGCCCCCTGTTTTGTTCTTGGTTTTTTGTCTCATTATAAAATGCCTCTAGAGGAGAAGACAAGAAGAGGTGATACCTCAAATACCTAAGCGCATCCTTTTTTTATCACCTTTACAAAAACAACATTTCATATTTGCTTTCAAAGGGCTTATTAGTGGCATTCAAGATGAAAATGTAGCAGAAGATCATGTTGGGATACTGTATCTGCTAACACTTGCTTTTTTTCTTCTGGTTTTAATACTGTTCTCCCACTCCCAGGAGCCATTAATGAAATGGCCACTCATCCTGGCTATTATGAGGACCTAGTGGAGAAATCGATGGGGAAGTATAATCTTGCTACAGAAGAGATAGAGAGGGATCTGCACCGCTCCCTTCCGGAACACCCTGCGTTCCAGAATGAGATGGGTATTGCTGCTCTAAGGAGAGTCTTGACAGCTTATGCTTTTAGAAACCCAAACATAGGATATTGTCAGGTAATTGAAATACCTTGGTGCACTCTTTCAATTTCTGGAATTCCAGTTCTTTCCTTATACTCTTATTTCTTCTGTCATGTACTCGTGGAAAGTACACCGACACATGTATAATGCTGTGAGGTAAAGCCTCAGTGCTGCAGAGCTGCAGTAATGCTGAGATCAAAGGAATTTGACACAAGGTCCTACTCTAACAGAAGTATTAGCAGTGTGTGCTGAAAGACGGGCATAGTTTTCTGTAAGCATATTTTCTGTCCATAAATCTAGAGACTGTACAGAGGATAACAATAGAGCTGTCCTAAAGTGCATCTACAGAAAATGACAAATTGTCCCTCAAGAAAGGTCCTTTTAAAGCAGGGGAAAAAAAAAACCCAAACCCTTTAATTGTTCAACCTTAAATTTTTACCTATTTATTCAATGTCATAGTTGTAATAACCCTCCAGAACATCCTTTACTTTTTTGCAATTATGCCATTTAATCATTCAAAACAAAACTAAAGAAAAACAAGTAAAATTAAAAGCACCGTAGAAAATATCTTATCACTCTGCATCCCAACCATGTATCAGTAGAGTCAATGGTGACCAGTGCATAGTTTTGGAGTTCCTATGACTGTGATTCAGGTCACTTCAGTTTCAGGTCCCAAATCATTCTTTGTTGCTATGTAACTTTGGCCTATCACCTGGGCCCTTTTTCATTGGCCTTCTTACCTATTTTTGCAAAAAGGAAATGTGAATTCATGAGTATTAGGAAGCCTGATTAATGTCTGACTACTAAAATACAACACGAGTAAGTGAAAGTGCAAGTAATTCTAACGGATACCATCATAAATTACTTAATAACAACTATAATACTAAGTAATAGCTAGATTAACTTTTTGTAAAGCTTGTTTAACAGAGGAACAATAGAAGGACACTGTGCTTCTGGTTCCTAAAGCTGTCACAGTAATTGTTAATAGCCTTGGGACTTAGTCCATGGCATTGAGAATGCTGATTCACAGTTACAGTGAGAATTCACGTACTGAAATATTTCACACGTGGTAGTCAAGATAAAAAGGAATAACACAGACTTTGACAGAGTTGTAACATTGTTCTGAGTTTCAGTTGAAAGCTTGGTTGCTGTTACAAACAGGTAATGATCAAGATGGAGTTTTAAAATGTTACAGGATTTGAAATGAACAGCTAATTCCTTAGGAAGCAAACTGAGATGAAAGTGGTACTGAAATCCTTCATTTCATCAGACTGACAAAGGTCTAGTCGAAGGCTGTAAGCAAATAATTCAGAGGTCATGGTACAATGCTGTGATACTTGAAATGGAGGTAAAAAGGCCATAAAAACCTGTCATGTACACAGTCAAACATGGAGAGTGAGCAACAGCAAGAGACTTGTTTCACTGTGCTCTGGCTGTTCATGGCTGACACTATTACAGGCATTTACCTCAGCACACAGATGCTGTTTCTTTACTTTTTTGCAGGAGTGGAAAGCATAGGGTGTGCAGACTGCCTCTGCAAGGAATGGTACAGCAGTGGCCATCATTAGTGCTGTGAGAAGCATTTTGTCTGCATCAGACCCAGGTTCCCCAAGAGCACCTGTTGGCAGAATGTCAGTAGCAGTGTAAATGGATGCTTGCAGACCTGAGTAGGCCCTTGATTATGAAAAATCTTTATTTTTTTTTCTTTAAAAAACCCACAAAACAAATACACACAAACTTAACTTGTTGTGGTTTACTTGAGGCTTTCTTAAGCTGTTCTTTGAGCACTGGGAAAACACTGCCTGCTTTTTTTTTTTACAGGAAAATACTTGAACAGTTTGGGGTCTGCAGGGGGAGGTGTAGCTAATTTCCTACCCATAGTAACCACTTACCTGCCCGGTTACTGTGCTAGATATTGAATAAATGGGTCTAGCAATTTATATTTCTCTTTCCTTTAGGCTATGAATATTGTCACTTCAGTACTCCTCCTTTATGCAAAAGAGGAGGAAGCTTTCTGGCTGCTGGTGGCTCTCTGTGAACGTATGCTACCTGACTACTACAACACAAGAGTTGTTGGTATGTTATGAGGGAATTGTCTAAAATGACAGTACAAAAATTAACCAAATTAATTGGTATTGTTTGTATTGAAACAAGCATATTTGTAGATGTATGTGTGGCGTAGATACAACTGTGAATGCTAGTGGTAAGACACCTTGCTCAGGAGCATAGAAGCAATTCCCTAAACAGATACTGTGATAGTTAAAAACTATTAACTTCCTTAGCATTAAACGGCATTCTAAAGTGGGCTTAAAGTAAATAAAGAGATGGGAGGCTAAAATTTGAGCTTTAGATGATCCAGTTGTCTAACTAAGGTAAGGTGGAAACAGGAGCTTTGGCAATTTGCAGTAGAAGCCTTTGTGCGTGTTTGCCTGGTTTGAAAGGGCACAAGTATCTGAACTCTATTGTTGTCAGATGTGGTTTCCTTGTGTACATGGAAGTGAATGGCTCTTCAACGTATCGAGAAAACTGTCTTCACTGTAGCTCACAAATGCTTGAAATACTCATTCAGCCTTAGAAATGATTCTTTGTGGCCTGCTTAAGACACTGACATTATGGAACAGATATGTATAACACAAGGGTCTCTTGAAATAAATCCAAACCCTCACAGTCAGTCACCTCCTCCAATAGGTGATGCTGAGAAGTCTTATTCTAATCAGTAATGGTAAGTACTAAGCCATGATATAACTTCTGTAGGTGCTAGACCAAATTGACCCTTTATTAGCTCTTATGAAGTGTATAATTAAAACAAAAAACCCCTTACTACAGTTCAGTAAGTATGTACAGCTCAGTAGTGGAATAGAATCTGTTATTTATCTGAAAGTGAGAAAATGTGTGTATCATCATGTAGAATATTCTTAGGTTTTGTATTTTTCTATATATAGAGAGAATAGATGTATGTATGTTTTTCTTCCCTAAATGGTGATGTGATCACTTGCTCCTAAATTAATGGAACTCCAACCTTATTTATTTTCCACAGGAGCATTGGTGGATCAGGGTGTCTTTGAGGAGTTGGCTCGTGACTATGTTCCACAGCTTTATGACTGCATGCAGGACTTGGGTGTAATATCCACCATCTCCCTGTCCTGGTTCCTCACTCTTTTCCTCAGTGTAATGCCATTTGAAAGTGCAGTGGTGGTTGTGGATTGTTTCTTCTGTGAAGGAATAAAGGTGATATTTCAATTAGCACTCGCTGTCCTCGATGCTAATGTAGACAAGCTGCTTAACTGTAAGGATGATGGAGAAGCCATGACAGTCTTGGGAAGGTATTTATTACAGAAAATAAAGTATCTTCCTTTTATTTTTCTTTTTGGTTACTTTTCTGATTTGTGTTCTTCTATGTTGAAATACTCAATTTAAACCAGTACAATATATATAAACCTTTTACATGCTTATAGTCCCCTTTCACCCATATAAGGTACTCCTTATATTATCTTAAAATGTTAAGTTACCAATGAGATACAAATTCTTCTTTCAAGACGTTCAAATAAACTTCCCAAACCTGATTATAGAAAATTCTTTTGGTTGATTATTTTAGTTGATTATATGGGGTTTGTTACTTCATCTCTTGCTTGCTACCTTTTAAATGCTGCTAAGAAAAAGCCTTGATTTCGAGGGAAACTGTTATGGGAATAGAATAAACAGAACTCAGAAGAATTAGGAAGGCTCTTGAATGAATAGATTTCAGTGAAACAGGAGGCTGATAAATAGACTGGATTGAGTCACTTAATACAAACTAATACTGCTGAGTGTAACCTCTGATTTCCTCATGTTTGGTGGTAGCGTTCAGTTTTCAAGATGCTGAAACTTTGGGTTTGTTTTTTTTTTCTTAATAAGTTTCATTAGTATAGCCTTACTGAAGTCTGGTTTTAATTTCTTTGGAATTAAAGATGACTCTGGTTGTGTTTTCTCTGAAGTAAACCCCAGTGCTCGCTGAGGATTTAAATGTTCTGCAGCTGCAGGGTAGAAGACAGATGATCTACAGCAGCTGTACCAGTGGGAGGAACAACCCCTTAAAAAGCCCCTTGCAACGAGGTTGGGCAGTAGTAGGACAGGGGGGTATGTAGACTGAAGCACACTGACCCTTGTTCCCATGGTGTCATAATTCCCTCAGCATGTTAAACAGCCAGAAGCAACAAAACTGTTCAGTAAGCCACTTGTCTGCGACTAGCTATTTCTTGATAAGGATAATGAATTTCCAGTGTCATGTTAGGTCTCTTTGAGAAAAAGCAGTGTCAGGATTTGTCAAATTACTGATGTCAGAAATCATGTAGTTTATTAGTAGAGAGTGGCTTGATAATTTCTACATTTAATAATCTAAACGTAACCCTTAGTCTATTAACCCTCAGAAGGGAGGGGGTACAAATGAATCTCGGGTTTCTCATTTCTTTTTTTTTTTTTTTTTTTTTCTCACCCCCAACAGATATTTGGACAGCGTAACTAATAAGGACAGCACTCTTCCACCCATTCCTCATCTGCACTCACTGCTCAGTGATGATGTAGAGCCTTATCCTGAGGTGGATATCTTCAGACTAATCAGGTCTTCCTATGAGGTAGGATAGGATTTCTTAACAGGAACTTGCCAACCCACACTAGTTCTGCTTCACAGAGGAACTTGATACTCTGTAGCTTGGCTTTGCTCGGCACTGAAAGAACATAAAAGAAATACAGACTCATCTCGGAAGTCTGACATGGGACGGGGGAAGGGTTAGTCTTTCGGTTTCTTTAACCAAAACTTTCTAGTTGGAGCTGTTTTGTACAGAAGCCTACAGCATCGAAGGTGGGCAGCCCACAGCCAAAAAGTGATTTACAAACAAAAGGCTAAACTTGTAATTCAAGAAAGGTTAATTCTCATCTAAGCTTTTTCATGCTTTTCCAAACTGAAACATTAGTGAAATCTATATGATTTCCGAAGACCTTTTTATCATCATTGGAACTTTTACTTTTTATTTCAGCAAATGCTGATTATGACTGTGGGCCACTAGCTTCTGTCTTATCACCAAAGCTAAAAAAATTTCAAGTGAAAGGAGCTGGCAATAATTCATATCTATAAAGCCTGGAAAAAACCTAAGATTTGCAAACCAGTTTAATTGTCCTTAAATTTTAAAAATAATCCATGATGATTATACTAACATTAATTTTTTAATATAAATTAAAGAATAACTTTAAAGAGTCATTGTCCTTAATTTCCTTTTTTCCTTCCATTGACACGCAGGGTAAATTAGTATTTTTAGTTTAAGATGTAGGTTCATATTTGGCAATATGACAGCTGTTTTGGAGGCACTTCCTATATCCCTAAAACCTCCTTGCTGCAATAACATGATATCTATTTAACAAGGAAGTAGGTAGTCCTTAGTGTATTCTGCACTGAAGGGCAAACCGAATCAAGTTAGATGCATAGTTCTTCTCCTTCACACAATGGTGAGAAGGAAATTTTTTGTGGAATTCTGTTTGCCTTGTATTTTTCTGATTCCCTCATCATGAAGACATCTTGCAGTGGCCTAAATGCTTTTAGATAAATAACCTGACTCCACACAGAGCCAGTCTGTCTTTTGGGGGCTTACGCAGCACAAAACCTTATAGCTCCTTCCAGATAAATAACCAGCTATGCTCTAGTACAATTAGGCAAAACAAATAGCATGGAGAGTGAAGAACAGTGAGGAAAGCAGGAGCTGGTTGCAAAGAGAGAATTAGTTTCAAGAGAGTTGTTGTTGTTGGTTGACTTGACTATTACAAAAACCCCAACAATTCAGTAGTAAATTATCAAGGTAAAAAAAAAACTTCAAGGCATCTGTTACTCAGTGACTATTATGTTCCTCAGTTAGCTGTGTGCAGTGAGGGCTAGGAGCTCAGTTAGCTTTATTGCAGCTACAAAGAGCAAAATACCAAGTAAGTGAGCATATCTTTGTTATTTTTAGAGTTTAGCCTGTGAAAGGCATGTGTTGGGTAACAATCTATCATTAATCTTCTATACATTTATTGCTTATGGAAAAAATAAAGGCCTACAGCTGAAAAAATACTTTCTTGATCCCTTTGCCCTCCCTCAAACACACGCTCATGACCCCCCAAGGGAGGTAAAACGTCCCTTGCAGACTGTCCTATGATATTTGTCATGTATTTGGATTGTTTTATGAAGAGCTACTTTCCATCATGCTCTGATCCTGACCAGCAATTAGGTAATCATGTCAAATGCATATATGAGAAGTCTCCACTGAAAGCTGAAGTGGTGCAGTGGAATTTTTTGGTCATTAAGCGATTAGCACCCCTCTCTGTGATGATATCGAACTGACTTTCTGCTTTTAAAGGAGAAACATTCTTGAAATAAGGGTATATACACAACAAGTACTCTGCCAGTGTTTTTTTCATTTACTGAAAATACCTTTTAGTAAGAAATCTCTTATCTTTTCATTCAATTTTGCAATTAATTCAGGAACCATAGAGCCTGGCATTTTAATAGTTACAGTAGAAGTGACTGAAATAATGCGTAATCACTGCAGCTTTAAAAGCTTGTGCACTGGCTGTCAATGGAGTGTAGACTCAGATATTTGGAGCTGTTATATGCTTAACTCCTTTGATCTGTGTGTCAGTTAATTTGGAAAAAAAAAGCCTCAAACAATTCAGCTACATCGGTAGTAGTACCTGGATCTTGTCCATTTTAACTAAACAACTGACACTCAAAGGTCTATGCTGTTGAATGGTTTGTTTGATACAGTTTTGATCTAGAACAAGTGACAGGCTTCCAACAATTCCTTGTATGATCTGAAAATTAACATGGGCAAGGGACTGTTCCCAGAAGGTAATTGCACAAAACCTCCTTTTCTGTAGGCTAACTGAGTTTCAGTTGTATGGGTGCGAACAGACCGTCTCATTTGGCATCTGGACCAGAGAATCAGCCCTGATTACTGGAATAGATGTGGCCTCAGAGCCACGAAAGACCTCTCTTTTCAAGCTTTTGTGACCCCTGTGATGCTTGATATTCATGGATGTTTATTTAGATTCCATTTAATCAAAAGACTTCTTTATTTGCAAAATGCTTCAAGTACATGAAATATCTTTTTTACTCCCAAGGTACAGGATAAAGGTGCACAGCTTTACAGATAAATGCAGCTTTAGCATTAATTTGATCACACAAGAATGTGCTAGAAAATAATGACCTGGTTAGGTAGATGCACTTGCACTGGAAGTATGAATCCATCCTGTATGAAAGTGTATCTTGACACCCCGCTTTAGTTTTACATGTGGCATACTTGATGTCTGGCATTATTGTTCCTGCTGGTCATCTCTGCATTTCGAAGTATGTTATGAGTGTGTTCTTGAGGCAAAAAACTTCTACTTAGAGTTCAGAGAAATACATCTTAGGAATTAGGCATTCCTCTACATATGAAAACGTGTAATACTATTCGTAATAGGTTTTCCCCTAGGATGCTCTGTAGTATGTGCAGGAGCTCCCCAAGACTGCTGTGTGTGTTGTGAAAAAAAAATTCTGAAAATAAGACTTGGGCACTTGAGAGGATCTTCTTCCTAATGGAAGTTGCATTCTTGATGCTTGTTTTCAGACCCTCATTAATGTAAAGACTGCTATACTGTCTCAGCCATTAGAGATCCAGTTAGTCTAAATATCCTCTCTCTGTAGCAATTAAGAGATATTCCAGCACGAGCTGAAATAAAACCCTGCAGAAGGAGTTCTGAAATAATCTATTCATAGAGATTTGCCAAGCAACAGATTTTCTAACTACTGAGATTATGGTTTGAGATGCAAGGATTTGTAACTTAATAAAGACCTTTCAAATTAAATGAAAATAAGTTACTGGGGAAAAAAATAAGATCTGGTGATATATTCCTAATGTCTTTGCAACTTTGTCATGTGTTAGAAAAATGTCTTAACAGCAGGGTTTTTTAATACATCATTTGAGGGATATCACATAATTAAATTAATTTTTCAAGTAGATTAAAGGCAAGTTAAGTATTCCAAATATTCATACACAGGCTATCCTGTACTACTTTTTCTCTTTTAAGAAATTTGGAAGTATCCGAGCAGATCTAATTGAACAAATGAGATTCAAACAAAGGCTGAAAGTAATCCAAACCCTTGAAGATACTAC
Source organism: Phalacrocorax aristotelis (assembly GCF_949628215.1). Lineage (NCBI taxonomy): Eukaryota > Metazoa > Chordata > Aves > Suliformes > Phalacrocoracidae > Phalacrocorax > Phalacrocorax aristotelis. The sequence goes on from NC_134279.1 coordinate 20,343,718, forward strand.
AAAGCGCAATGTGGTAAGTACTGAAATAATGTTCTTTGCGAAGATTAAGGTCAGTCGCTTTCTGAAATTTAAATTAGCTTCTCAGTAAGACATGGATTTCAAATCTGTAACTGTTAATGTTATGTTTCAAAAGGTACGAACTATTGTGACAGAGACTTCTTTTACTATTGATGAACTGGAGGAACTGTATGCTCTTTTCAAGGTAAGGCTAAGTGAAGATGAGATCATGTGCCTGTAGGAAATGCAAACATTTATTTTTTGATACAGAACTGTGTTTCTTCTAAAGACCAGGTTGAGTCTGTGAGTTACTTCAGGTATCGGGTATCTTAATACAAACTTGAATTAGCTGATGTATTATTGAATATACAAAAAAAACTCAACCAGGTTTTAAGCGCTGAGGAAATAAGTAATTCACTAAATGATTTGTCCATGAAAAAATGAATATACTGATGAAAACTATTACAATGAAAAAGTGAATAGATAGAGGCTTTTGATCAGTCTCTAGAAACTTTTATATGTATCTCTCTACATGAACCAAGTTTTGGAATTTAGCACAGAAATACCTTTATTCTATTATCTCGGTCAGTTTAATACTCCCATATAACAATTGCTGATTTTTGCCATTGTTAATGCTTTAATGTATAGTGTATTACATGGAAAGTTAACGTCACAGTGATGTGCTTTGTAAGTTGACTGTACAGCAATACCATTAGATTCACAAATCTAAAGGTGAGCAGTAAAAGCAGCTAAACGTTTTAGCTTCACCATCGCACAGAGCCTTAAAACAATATACTTTCTTCCTCTGTTTTGTTATAACAGAGATTTTTTGGTGAAGAATTTATTTCCTTTCAATTTCCCACCTGTAATTTCAGGTCTTGGACGATTGTCCAAATCCTGCAGTGCCTTCGTTCAGTCTTCCATAGAATCAGTGAGACCAAGTCAGACAGTCCCTCCCAGTTGATGACTGTGTGGTGCTAGGAGCTCCTTCTCTAAGCTTCTGAATTGTTTTGAATTAGATTCCACTGAAATCAGCTCCAGAGCTTTCACTGACTTCAGTAAGACTGAGAGAGTAGGACTTTACACAGCATTTTGGAGACTATACAGTTCAACAACAACAACAAAAAGCCCTTTCAAATACACAGCTACTTTCATATGCCCTGAAATTAAATATTTCATGAGAGTCCCCTTTCTGACTTGACTGTGTGGTGAGGTTGAAGATGGTAATTAAGCACAACAAGCCTGTGTATATGTACAAGTCCCAGCTGCTTACTGCTCTGTCCAATACAGGTATTATATGTTTCATCTGCCTGGGAGGCAGAAAAGTTCTGCTTTATAATCTTTTTTTTTTTTTTTTTTTGTAGAGGGATGTCTTTGTGCTGGTTAGAGGAGAAACCTCTTGCAGAAGTGCAAGGGCTAGGTAGATGGGAGTCTTACGTTGTTTTAAGAATGTGTGTGTGTGTGAGTTGTTTGGATTTTTTTGTCATTGATAGTGATGAGTTGTTTACAGAGGTGATGACAACCTCACAGTATTTGCCTTCTGTTCAGGCAGAACATCTGACTAGCTGCTACTGGGGAGGAAACAGCAATGCTATTGACCGGCATGATCCCAGCCTGCCCTATCTGGAGCAGTACCGTATTGACTTCGAGCAGTTCAAGGGGATGTTCGCTCTCCTCTTTCCTTGGGCATGTGGAACTCATTCAGATGTATTAGCTGCGCGCTTATTCAGGCTTCTTGATGAAAACGGAGACTTGCTCATCAACTTCCGTGAATTCGTCTCTGGGCTAAGTAAGAATTCACAGCACGCTCAATAATCTGACCAAAGAAGTTAGTTTCTAAAGGCCAGTCCTCCAGAAACACAGTTGTTATATTAGCTATCAGATAATGAGTTTGAGTTTGATGTATGCCAATATGCATGTCACCTTTGTTTTAAGAGCTGTTTATGCTACTGTTCAGTTCATTTTGTCATGCCTGCAACAGTGGTCCCCAGTGGGGTTTAGGCAGGTCTCAGTAGGTGCATCTACATTAGCCAGTGGTGTATCAGAAAGACCGCACATGGACCACAAATCACTGGGGTCTGAGGATCTCCCTGCCCACTAACTCTCAACACAAAAATGACCTGAAACTTGTGTGCTTAATGGTGTGATTACTTCTAATCGAAGTATTTCCTTTGGGAAAGCCTTTTATATGTTCCTCTCTCAGTGACACTGTATTTTGTCTGCTCCTTAAACTTTCAGGGGAAGTTGGGAATTTATACCTTTTGTCAGTGCTACCAGCTCTGGAAAGGGGAGAGAGGCAGCATTTGCTCCCTCGGTTGTTCAGAAAGAAGACTTTTGAGAAATTTTATGTGCACGTATAAGGAGCAGGGGAAGGATAGAGTGAGGATGCTTGTTTTGTTTGCCCCTGAATAAAAGTTCTTCTCTTTGGAAGGCTGCTGACATCCCACATACATGTGTCCCTGTGTGAGGGGAAGGTATTGCACTTCACAGTATATGCAGTGAGAGGTACTACCCATATTGCTTCTGAAATCAATAACCAGGGCTGCAGGCTAACAGAGCAGGATGGAAGTCACCTGAAAAGGAGAAAGTGGAGGTACAGGTCAGATAGGGAGGCTGAATGTCATTAATGGAGGTTATGGCCCATGCAAGTCTTGAAGAAGCAAGATTTCAAGACATGAAAGTCAATATCGCAACAGAGGGAATGCGCAAGCCCTAGGATTAACATGAAGAAGCAAAAATGAGGCAGGAGCTGGTCACCCCTTTTTTGAATATAGCAGGAATTAGTCCTTATAAGTGACCAACATTTCACCATCTATTGTGTTATTTCATGACAACCTGACATTTCCTCCAGCTTTACAATTTGATCCTTTTCAAGAGAGAAAAGGTTTCCTAATCTGGCTTTCAGCAACTATTTTTAACAGTATTTACGCATCAGGACTCTAAATGCAGCCTTGCATTTAAACCTCTGTACAGCAACGGTAACACCTGTTCTCTCACAGGTGCAAAGTAGCTATGTGACAGTAACACTGATTGCACACCTTCCCTTCACACCATCCAGAAAAACAGTGCTTCCTGTGATGCAGTTCTGAATTGTATTTGAAGAACTGTTTGCTGGGTAACACTTAATGGCCTTTTGAGACATCACCCATGGATTAACTACTCTTGCTGCTTACAGGGTGCTCTTAATACTAAGCAACCAGTTATTGGTTGAAACAGCATTCTTTTTTTTAGGTCCAATAATAAGAACAAGGAACTGTGTTGAGAACTATGAACAGAAATGGATGTAAAATGCACAAATGTGGCTATAAACCAGCATGTCTGAGCTAAAGTCTTCAATGGGCTAAACGATCGAAATGCTCATTCTACAAAACCACATTTTTTCAGAAACTAAGCCCAATGTGGCATTGCTTGAAAACTTTTTTTAAAAAAAAGTCAAGCCTCTCAGTCCCGTTTTTGTTAAAGAAGCACATAAATGGTAACAATGCAGTCAACAAAAACAACATGGGATTTGCTTGAGCATATTTCACCATGCCCCAGGACTTTTAAAAATTCCACAGACATCAGCTGCTTCAGTCTGCCTCATCAACCCAACATGCCTTGGCTAGGAAAACCTCCTAAATGAGGAGTATCTTCTGTTGGAGAAGATGTGTCTTGTCAACAGGGGACTGTGTTGCCTTTTCCTTGTGGCTGTCCCGGAAAGCATGGTCAGAGTATGGGCATTCTGTAGGTGACCTGTGGGCACTGTCCTCTCTCTTCTTTCTGTGTCCAAACAGCAGTGTTGGACTCTGGCCCTGGTTACTCTCTTTCCTAAAGGAAGCATCCTATTGAAGTACTTCCAAGGGCCAGCCCATCTCAGGGAGTGCTTGTTGACAGCTGAAGTAGCTATGGCACCTGAAGCATTTCTGTTTCACAACTCTTTCAATGGCCTTATTCCATGTAGCCATAAGGATTTGTTCCCTTGAAGCCTCTTTTTGATGCCATGGACTGCTTCTAGGAGCTCCACGAAGAGGAAGTAAAAAGAGCTGCTGTGTGTCCCAGCTTCTGCATCAGCATGAAATCCTTGGGATATGAGAGCGTAGTAACTGCAACTGGGAATCTCCATTTCCTTTTCATAGCCCCTGCAGCAAATAACTCAAGAACCTCCTGTTCAGGTCCCTCTGGGCCCTCAGCTGAGCAAAGTTGGAACAGCCTGGCCTATTCTTCTCTACGTTTACTCTGTGTCATGTTACTGCAAGTTCAAATAAAGGAGAGGTCCTGATTAGTTTGCTCTAGGAGTTGTGCTGCTTAGAAGGGGTTGTCAGCCTTGCTTCTGAGCTGTGGTTGTGAGCTGTTTGGGGTATTCACTGGTGAAGAAGCTCACCCGCACCCCTGTGCCACGCTGGATTATAGCATGTCCGTTGTTGACTCGGGATCCCAATAAGCTAGAGCAATTTCCACGGACTCAAAGTGGCCACCTGCCTCCCGTCACGTTTTTGCAATATTCCCTCCACAGAGCATGCAGCTCCTCCTCCTCTCCAGTGACTGCTGGTGACTGCAGGGCTCGCCACAACCTCGTGCAAAAGTCAGCACCATGAAAACTGTCTCTCTCAAGGGGTACACGAGTGTTTGGTTTGTTTTCCCCCTGCCCTGAAAACAGACTTTCTCTAAGCACAGGTTGCAGGAGGATGTTCTGCAAGCAGAGCATTAAGCTCACCACTCCTCAGCTCCTTTCAGGAAGCTGAATGCTGTACAGACACTCCACACTGCTCCACCTGTGTTCAAGAGAAGGGCAACTGAAGCCAACACTTTTATGTTGCTACTAAGTTTTATATTAACAGAATAAAGTTCTAACCTGTTCAATTAATTTGTTAACGGCCTCCTAGAAGACAGGGGCAAAACTGTGCACGCATGACATTTTGCCTAGAAAAGTCTTGACACCTGCATAGTGTGGACAGAAGGAGAACAGTCTGAAAGGGGGCTCAGTGAGGGTTGTTCCTAGCCAGGCCATGAAAAGGGATGAGGTGGTCAAGCCCTGAGAGGTGTAAGAGCAGGTGTGTATGAGGACATTGGCTGTAGTGTGAAGGTGACAGCTTTCACTGTTGTTCTCTTCCAAGCACAGTTTCTTCTCTCACCACAAAGTAAATTTAAAAATTCTGGATAAAAACTGGTCATGCATCATCTGAGACTTGTACTGCAAAAAGTCAAGTCTTGTTGAAAGTTGTCGAAGGTTTTAAGGCGTGTGACTCCAGAGTGCCAGGAAGGAAGTATTTCTGATTGGGACTAAGAATGGTCTTACCACCTCCCCAGTGCTGTTCACAAGGCCCTCAGCAGGGTCATCTGCTTTGCTGTTCAGGGCTGCAGGGGCCACGCAGGAGGCCACTGAATTCTCTGGGCTCTCCTATGAAATTATCCCTGTACTATAGCGTGCAGGTCAAAATGGTGGCCTGAGCTGAGCTATCCACTGTACAAAGGTCTCTCCTAACTCTCCATTATAGGGGCGTATCTACCAGAGGTCTGCTTCCTTCTGTTGGCTTTATGAATGTAGCCTAATTTTTTTTATCATTTAATACAGCATCAATCCTCAGATCTTGGGTAGCCCACTGCAGCTAACTGTCAGGCAGTTCCTGCAAATTGCCAGTAGGCTGTTCTTCCCTTTGTAAAACTGTCTGACCTCCCCTGGGGGAGACCCAGAGAGGTGTCTCTGAGAGAGCCCAGATAACATCTTTGGTAGACTTGTCACACATTGCGCTGTCTTCATTCACATATGTTTTGAGGGGAAAAAGGGCCTGGCATTAGGAAGCACCCACAGATTCATCTCAGGCAAGAAGTGAAAAGCAGTATCAGTTGAACTTTTTCAGTTCTTTTCACATCTAGGGACAGAGAGAGAAACAAGCCTACATGTGTCACCATATATCCTGTGTCCTGAATCCTATTTTGGTGAATGCATCCCTACCTGTTGCTGGAGGATGCAGAACTGCAGCCCGTTCTGTGCTTTGGTTGTTTCATGTGGCCTTTAGCAGTGACACAGTTCACATGGTACCAGGGTGCATAGCCTGGTTTCACCAGAAGAGAAGGCATTATCTGTCCGGTGTGGGACACGGGGTAGGAATATGAGGAGGTTTTGTGCTTGAAAAGGACCAAGTTGAAAGCAAAATGGCTAATGTAGGTGTACTCAATTTTTTGGCCTAACATCTGTATTTATTGTAGTCTTAAGCTTTACAGTAGACTCTGGTTGTTAGCAGTTGCCAAACGACCCTTTGTAGTATGCATAGCAGAGGTAAGTTGACACAGTAGCCTGTAAGGTAAAACAAATCTGTGCATAACCTAATTAACGAAGGTAATTTCACTTATTAATTACACATCATAACAAGTAAGATTTATGAAGAAGTCTGATTATCGGTCATTTCAGTACTTTAAAATGAACTAATATCCATTTAAGTAATTGGAAGGAGGGGCTACAATAGACCACTTGGATTTTATACAGCTGATTGTAGTGTAGACCGGAAAGGAATAAGGATTGAGGTGGATAAATCAATAGAAAGTATTGCCTGGACAGTTTAGTCCATGGCTAAGCTGTGATAAATGCTGTTCATTTGAATTTCTCTCTTTTTTTGGTAAATATATTATTTTTCTAAATCTTGTCATGTTATTTTGGATCCTCAGATCAGAAAGTTTGAAGTCCACACAAAAAGGTCATCTTAACTTTCGGCTGGAGGCCTTTCTGAGTGGTAATGTGATGATCACAGATTATTTTTGAGTGTTATAAAATAGACATTTAATGAAGGACTCAAAGTTGAAGTACAAAATTCAGGGTAAGGTGGTCTGTGTCTCTTGCTATTTCTACTGCAGACCATATGATCTTAAAAGTCAAGTGACTGCCTTATGGTTTCAGGCTGTAAAGGTAGTATGGTGCTTCCCAGAGTGAACGTAGCAGCTTCTAAAATGAAATATTGTAGCAATAATAAACGGAATGGCATTGAATGCTGAGTATTAACATACTATATATAATGCTGTTTAGGTGCAGCATGCCATGGAGATCTTACAGAGAAGCTGAAGCTACTGTATAAAATGCATGTTTTACCTGGTAAGTAAACGACGTTAAAATAGCTGTCATCTTGTTGAGATCAGAAATGCGGAGCAGAGTTGTTTATGACTAGCTTTCCCAACTAAAAATTAATCTGTGGGAATTATTGTAGCTGTTTATGTACCAGTAAAATAAGAGCGCTTCAACCATAATGAGACATGGATTTGGGAAGTCTGAAAGCATGCATGGAGCCCTCTCCTGCTCCGGCCACAAACAGGCCATTTATATGTATCTCTTGCCTGTTTAGCAGGGGTTGGTGGCTTCCCCCATGCATACAAATAGAGCTCACTTCAGCACTTGTTACCACAATGCCCTTTATTTAAGGGTGAAGCTAGCTTAAAATGTTCCTACATGCCCTGGCTACTCGCTCCTGTCCCTGGGCTTTCTTCTTGGTTTCCCCTCTGGGCTGATACAACTGTTTGCAGAGGGAAGCTCCAGATCGTTTCATAGATGTGTCTTCTATGGAGCTTTACAAAATGTTGGACTCAGCTAAGTGAGAAAGGCAGTTTAGGGTGGAGAGGGGATGGAAACATCTCAAAACACTATTGCCTGTGAAGAAAATGATGTCCTGAAACTACATCCTCTCTGGCTTGTCACGCGTGTGGCATAAAGAAATTATTTCTGTCCTCACTGTATCTGTGATTTAAGTATGTTGTAACTGTTTGGGTAGTTTAATTCTCATGCTCATTTACATCCTCTGGTAAAGATATCTAAAAGCTTTGAGGGGACATTAATCTTCACGTGCTTTGAACATGTGCCCCTGATTGCTCCCAGCTGGCTTTGCTGGAGGTAGGCTTGAGTGATTCGCTAATTTAACTGGAAAAAAAAAATGCAATTTTATAGAACTGTAACAGAAGAGATTAATTTTTAAGAATGCAACTTCTGGTATTCGGGGACGGGTAAGCTCATATAAACCATGACAGACTGTTTCCAGCTAGGAAAGTGTTCATACCCTGCTTAGGACACGCTGAGCTGTACATAAGAAAGTAATGGAAGTAGGCATGAGAAGATGGGCAAGCCAGCCTCTGAAGGCAAACAGCGCTTTGGTCTGTTAGTCAGACAGCATTGGATATTGGAGAGAAGAGAGCACAGGTGTCTGGTTGTTCATCTCCTGTGAGCTGAAAACAAATGATTCCCAACCCATCACACCCTCACACTTCTAGAAACTGACGTTCTAAATTATCAATGAAAATATGTTCTAGTTTTTAATTAAAGGGTGGAATTTTTAATGAAAGAACTCTATTACATTGCTTAGATCCATCCCCTGAGCAAGAAGAGCCAGACTCTGCTTTTGAAGCTACTCAGTACTTTTTTGAAGACATCACACCAGAATGTACACACGGTAGGCATCTTTTGTCTCGGGCATGAAAAGATGAGGTAATGCATTTCAGACAACATGTCTTTTTAGGAAGCTACTTTTTTATTGGATTAAACGTTGTAAGTGAAGTATTGTCTGTAAAAAGAAGTATGCCATCTTTGTATATATTTTGATATCCTTACAGGTGCAGGCGTGTGTACACTGAGAACTCCCCTGCCTTGTGCCTTGCCGAAGTACTCTCAGAATAATGTCATCAGTGTGTTGCAATAGAAGTAATTTTGTGATAAGTGTGGCATATATGCCTTGATGGAGAATGAGAATAAATATATTGGCTTTCAAGATAAATTTGGATCAGAACTTAAAATACTCTAAAAAACTGAAGCCAAAAGATGCATCAAAATGTAGTTTAGCAGTTTGAAATCTTTTTGTGCCCTAATGAGAACCTGGGTCTCATCGCTGTTGTCTTAAATGGCATTCTCTTTCTTGAGACACTCGATGCTAAGTTTCTCTCTGATTCAACAAAAATATTTCCCATCCTTCAGATTACAGGGGGAAGGAAGGTGGTTTGAAAATACAGATAAGAATTAATATACTAGAGATGGCAATTTTAAGTCCCGATAGACAAAAGAAGATGCACTGATATAACCACCAAACATACATCATGCTAGAAGCATGTTGTGGTAACACAGGCTAATCATTGCAGAACACCAACAAAACCTAAGATTTCATGGTATTTGTCTCTGTCTTAGGATTTATATTATTAATTATATGGAATTTGTTAGCAGATTTACGAATAAGCAAAAATCATCATTTAGCCCCACCCTTTTTACTCTGCATTTGCCGGAGTGTAAACATTTTCTTTATTTCACACTGTACACATGAAAAGCAAGTATGTATCTGAAACCACACTGATCTCTCTCTCTCTTCCCCTGCCCCTCCTCTTCCTAGTTGTTGGCCTAGACAGCAGGCACAAACAAGGAGCGGATGATGGGTTTGTTACAGTGAGTCTGAAAACGGATAAAGGTATGCATGGTGTCTCCATTTGAGTTACATCTTTCTTTTCTTGTAAAGATGCTCCTTTTGAAAATGGAAAAAAAAAGTGTTAATTTAAGGTTTCTTCATGGACTTTTTCCTGCATCTCTGGGTAATTTGTTGACAATAGGCAAGAAGAATTCACACGAGAATCGAAACTATCTGAGAATGTGGAGCCAAGAGAATAAATCCAAAGCAAAAACCACGAAGGACTTGCCCAAACTGAATCAGGTACTTCTGCTGGCACCTACTTATTTTACATTAACTTCAAACTTTGTTCACATCCCTATAAATATTCAATACATCGAGACGAATAAAGGTTTTATTTTGAGGCAGATACGTTTTTGCAAGAAGTAAGCAACAGTCAGCTGATTACAGAAGTTAGTTGTTTTCAATGTACTGTAACTGGCATTCCGCTCCCAAAATAGCCTAAAAACGAGATACGCACATATAGGAACGTTAACATATTATTTTGATCTCTAGACAAAGGGTGATATGAGACTGAATATCACCAGCTAGCTCATAAAGTCCCATACACATTACCTGAAAGAAGCATTTTATGTTTTGTAGTTTATACTGTCCGTCCAATTTCCCTTTGATCCATAGCTGCTGAGGAGGAGGAGACCCACTAGGAGAGCTGTTTCCTCCAGAGTATATAGGGAAGATTTACTCCCTGTAGAACAATGCTTCTTACTTAAGGTAGCCCTAAGCAAATCTCCTTCCTATTTAATTCGTGAGCTTTGAATTCCAAAAGGCTCGCGCTCAACTAAGTTACCACTGTCAATTAAAAAAGCGCTGCAGGTCTCTCATTTTTCATTACTTCTCATCAGTTTTATCAGACCCCTAGTTATACTTAGCATCATTCCTACAAGAAAATCCACCAAAATGAATGTTAGGTGTCTCACTGCTCACCCTCTGTTGCCCTCCTGTGGCTGCAGAGAAGTAAATTTGTCATATGTTGGAGGAAACATCCAACAGTTTATTCTAAATAGCTTTGAGAGAGGCAACACTTCTGGCTGCCCAGGCATAGAAAATGTTTTCTGGCCTGCACCTAGATTATTTCTAATTTCAGTTTAATCGCATAAACTCTTGTGTCATACGTCCATTCCAGAGTTTTTAAACTGATTTAGTAGATCTCGGCCTGATGTGTTTCCTGCTTTCTCATTAATGTTTCCTCCCTCTTTATTTAGGGACAGTTCATTGAACTGTGCAAGACAATGTACAATATGTTCAGTGAAGACCCCAATGAACAAGACCTGTACCACGCTACTGCTGCTGTGACCAGTTTGCTTTTGGAGATAGGTGAGGTTGGTAAGCTCTTCAGCGTGCAGCCCACAAAAGAGGCAGACAGCAGCAGTAACCATTGCAGCAAAACTATTCAGAGCGAGCTGTTTCAGAAGAAAGAGCACCAGCAGTACCCCCTCGAACAGCACAAGCCGTTCCAAAGCAGCCTCGTCGGCAACGATGAGGAGGCCGTTTGCACCGACAGCACCCTGGGCATGCAGATGGAAGACATTAAGCTCGAAGACTCTTCTCCCAGGGACAACGGAGCCGGCTCTTCCATGCTCATTTCCGATGACGATACAAAAGATGATAGTTCGATGTCCTCCTACTCAGTACTGAGTGCAGGCTCACATGAAGAAGAAAAGCTGCACTGCGAGGACATCGGTGAAGACACTGTTTTGGTACGGAGCAACCACACCGCTTCTCTCCGTAGAAGCACTAGCATTGACAGAGACTGGGCCATTACCTTTGAACAATTTCTAGCCTCCCTTTTGACCGAGCCAGCGCTGGTTAGGTACTTTGACAAGCCTGTGTCCATGATGGCTAGGATCACTAATGCTAAAAACGTAAGGATGATGGGTAAACCAGTAAGCTCGGCCATTGACTATGAAATCTCGACTGTGTCGGGATAAAAGGCAGTCGGGTTTTTTATTTATTTTTTTTATTATTCTGTATTTATTAGTACCTGGCACAGGCCCTGGTATTTTCAAAACATGGTTGTTTTCACTAATGTGAAAATGTTGGGGTGCAAGCTTAACTATCTTGAAGTATAATCGCTCTTTCTGTGGGAAATGTTACACAAATGCGAATTTTATTCAAAATACAGAAAAAAAATAACAGTTGTCAGTGAAGTGTGTGTATTATTAACCTTGCTGTCAATATAAAATGGTAAAGATTAGTTCTTAATTTCTAAATGTAAACTTAATGCCAATATTTTATGTGCATTTTTAAAACAGACGCATACAGAGATCTGATTCTCGGGGGGGGGAAAAGAGTACTTAAGATTTAAAGGGACACTGTCAACCTGAATAGGACCTCAGGTGAAATTAAGTTCCAGACAACATCCCTGAAGGATAACTTTATTTCATATAACTTTTTTTTTGAAGAGGCTAATGGGTTTTAACGTACGCTTCAATTTTATTTTTTTTAATATATGGAAGATCACTTCAGTGACACCTGCCTGGCTCCTAACTTCCTCGGCTTGAGACCGGTACGCTTAAATAAAAGCGAGAAGTCCGTCCCAAGCCTAGCTGGCACATCAGGCAAATGTGATGATTTCAGCTCCGACAGAAGGCAGAGCCTTCCCTGGTTTGCCTTTCCCTGGGCGCAGCAGCCTCTGCCTGCGCCAAACCCAGCAGAGGTGAAGCCGTTTCCCAGCTGTGGCCACCAGGAGAAGGTCTTTGGCATGACCCTGCCTGGAGCTGTATTCCTCACCAGCGGACTTGGAATTTTGCTGGTGCGCTCCAGAGACAGTGTGTGCAGGTCCCAGAACAGATTGGTAGAGTCTCTTTTTAAAAATTGAAAGCTGTTTTTAAAAGTTTAAAAAAAAATACATATATATACACTTCTAAGGCTGGATCTACAGCATATATAGCGTAGCTTTTAAAACTAACCTTTACCACCAACCTATTATATCCTTGTTAGATTAAGAAAATAAAAACCTGTATTGCATAAGTCTTCATTTATAACAGTGTAAAGTAGCAGTAATGAGAAAAATCCGCAAGATAATGTAACTGAATGTTTAAGTCTTATGGAGAACACTGTCACTTTATATAAAATGAATAGTATCCTGTATCAACTTACAGAATAATATGTTAAAATGAAAACTGGAGCACCTGCACTTTGAATCCTTGCTTCTTTTATACAGATATTTGGGATTTTTTTTAGAATTTTGTTAGCTGTTTTTTAATTCACGTTTGTTCAGTTCAGGATCATGCCTACAAGCCTAATCTTTATTTGCCATTTCGAGAATATTTTCTGTAGAATACTGATGATTTTTTTTTATACTCCTGTATATTGCATCCATGTAACTTGCAGATTTTTTAGCAGAAGCTATGTTTAATTCTTTTGTTTTAAAAGAATGCTTTTAAACTGTCAGATGAAGTGGTTTTTAACCACAAATAGGTAATGTGAACAAATAAAGTACACTCTGCACAGATTTGATTTTTAACTATTAAAGTAATGGTAGAGAGAAAAGTAGGTGATTGTGTTTTATTACACTGACAAATTACTTCGGATCTTCAACACCGGGTTTCGGAACGAAAACAGGTTGTTTCCATGCCGGGTTTTGTTTAACACTTGAGTGGTTTTGATGTCATCTGGAACAGGCCGCTTCTCTCATGCTGCCCGATTTTATTAAACAGTTTTCCCTGCTGTGCTCACATTTGGTGACGATAGTTGTTACTACTGTTCAAGACCCCCAGGTATTTTATGACCTGTCCTGCACTTTGCTGTATCTCACTAGGCATGCTTTTAAGGCTTTAAGTGTTAGAATGTTTTTTACAGGGTACGGGTAAGCTGAGGTGTCAGCCTCAAAACCGTGGCAGTGACAGAACAGACACGGATGTGCTCTATTCAGAGAATTATATTTTTGAAACTTAACTTGTATTTGTGTTTATGTAAAGTTAATTTGCAAAACACAGCTGTCAATTCCTGAGCACTGCTCATAGATCCCTCCTCTCAGTTTACTGTTGATTTTTTTTTCTTTTGTTGGGAGTAGAGCTCCCTCGTTTATAATTTAGCCATAGGTAGACTTCGTGTAACAGTATGAAAAAGCAACATAGTCTTTCTGCATATGAGACTATGCGATTGCTTTACGCGTATATCAAATAATGGTATTCATTTGAAGCCATAATCACCATTTTGAAGATTATGACTGTTTTAACTTAAGATGCCATGGCCAGAGCCGGGTGCTTTATTGTAATGCCTCTCAGCAGAGTAAGTTACCACAGAAGTCTTCAGCACTAAGGTTTAACACCCTGAAGCAGACTGCTGACCTTTTCAAGTTTGCAGATCCCTAGAATCTCTCTCCTACAGGTATCTCATGGTAAAGTGAATTTAAGCCAAATCGGCAAGCTTCCACACTCCCCTAGAGATACGCAGACCACAGATGAAGAACATTTCGTTATCCTAAAAGGGCTTGCCAGGTTTGCTCCACGCCCCACCTGCAGGGCTGGGGTGAAACATTTCATGAAAATTATTTTGCTGGTAGAACTCCTGTAACAAGAAGAGGCATTCACAAGCAGGTGTCTGGTGCAGCAGGAACCATTTTACAAGGCAACTTCTTTTTGTTTTGCCCCAGTAGCCTTCCTTACCTCCCCGATCATGTCAAGGAAGCTCTAAAGTATAAGCCAGGTCATCTTTAAGAATGGCTTTGCTATAGGTGGCAGCCAGGTGAGCTGATTTTCTCCAGAGTTTTTGGGGTGAGGCTGCTCGCCTGATCAGGGCCACACCAAATGGCCACCTGGCAGTTGCCTCTTTGATGACAAGATCTGCTGTGACCTGTTCTTTAGTAGCTGGGTGGGAGTTAATGAGAGGAAAGCTACAGAAGAGCTCAACTGACCAGCATACAGTGATGTGAAATCTTCAAGAAAACGTGAGTAAATATTTTTAAAGTCTTACCTCTGTGTGTAGGCATGTTACAGAAGCAAGTCAGTATGGCTTTGGAAGTGCCTCTTGTGCTTTGTTTGCTTTGAGATAGAGTTTCTTTAATCTGTGGCCTGTAGAGTTTAGTTAGGGCTGTTAGTTTCACAGCTGGGTTAAAAAAAAAGATATCTTTTTCCTCTTCAGAGCTGAAATTTGTGACTGGACGCTGCCACGTGCTGCTTTCCTAGCTTGGTAGGAGCCTGATGGCGACGGGGTGCTGCCTGCCTGCTGAGAGACAGACAGCAGCTGATGGAGGAGCGGGAGGTTGTTTTATAGAGATTCCCTATTGAAAGAAAAAGAAGCCCCAAAGAAACACTTTTCTCTGAAGTTTTTTTCCAATCTGTCTTCCAATTTATTCAGTTGCTGATAGCATATGAAAGTTCAATGGTACTTACGTCCTTCATTGTAGCACCCTGCAACTCCTGAAATCTAGGTGTTAGAGCTGAGGCTTGTGTTTGAGAGTTATAAAGGTTTGTGTTACACGAGTCTTGGGCAAGCGGACGGAAAGCTCGTTATGTGTTGTATTAAACCTACTGAAAATCTGATATCAAAACTGTTCTAAAGAGAAAAGCACCTCTCGGATCCTTGCACAGTGATTCTGGAGCTTCTGTTACAGTAGCTGTCATATATCGGGTGTTGTGCCATGTATTGATGGCAGAGGCCAGTGTGGTATGCAGGGGGGCTGTGGGAGAGAAAGGGAATAGCCATAATGCTGTTAAGCGCTAAGGCCAGGCAAAGAGGTGGTGCTTTTGCTTGGAGAGCTGTGCAGCTGGGTCTGGTTCCTCAGCTGGGTGCTCCCAAGCTTCTGGATCCTGCCTCTCACAGGGTCTTCAATATTCATCTTGCAGCAGCATTTTGAAACTGGTGGTAGTTGGGTCCCTTGACAGTAGGTGCAATACAGGAACCAACAAGAAACTGGTGGGAAGCATTTGAATTCCATGAGGATACTTAGAGCAACAAAACTAAGCTGGTACCTAAGCACCGTAAGCTTGCAACCTGCCCGAATGGGAAAGCAATATATCAGAGAAGGCACCTGTGGCTGTACCACGGGATCGCAGGTAGGGAGCCCAGCTCCACCGAATTGGGCTGTACGCGTGTTGATGAGTTCCAGTGCCGCTACTCTCCAAATTTCTGGCATCCCTGTCAGTGGCTTAACGATAACCTCTTGCCTGTTCCAGTTCCTGGTAATTCAGTTAATAATGAGGTACGCTGTAGCTAGAAGATGCCTTTTATCGGAAATGAAATATTAACTGTAAGAAATACTCGATGCTGTTATATCCATTTCTGTAAGAAAAATAGAATAGTCAGGCTTAGACTAAAACACCTGGAAAAAATGAGAAAATACTGAGGAACAGCGTACGGGTTGGTAGGCTGGCTCAGCATATGGTGGAGCGTGCCATGGTATCCTGGCCTGTTGCTTAGCTAGAGCACAAGGTTCCAGCATCCAGGGCCTTCCCTCGGAGCCTGGCATCAACACCTGGTGCTGTGGGAGACGGCTGGTCTGTGACTAGAGCTCGCCAGTGTAGATACAGGCTGAGACATAGCGTTACAGCAAGAGTGAAAGTGAAGCAGTCGCATCTGTTACTGAGCCTTATCCTCCGGTTGGAAGAAAACATTTCTTTTATGCTATTTGTATTTTTTCCCACTAGAAGATTGTCTTGAGTCAAATGTTACATACTTCAAGCAGCAATTGTGACTTTTAATGCTCATTTTAAATGTTGATTTATTTAATAATGAAGCCTGACAGCAAATAATTAGAACAAAACTGCAGCGGTGGGCACTACCTTGGGATATGGCTAGTAACAGGAATGTGTGATACACGCCGGTATCAGCAGTGTCGTTGTGTAAGAGTGTTTCGGTGCTGGGAGCACAAGGGATGAAATACAGGAAGTTGGTCTTAACTGCCGCGCAGGATGCTCTCAAGACGTGGTGGCAGATAATGTCTCAAAACATGTCACATCAGAAAAGAATTTAACTCTGGTTCTTCTCTTTGCTGCGGTACTCAGTATCTGCATTCAAATTTCCTGAAGAGCTGCTTCCTCACCCCATTTTCTGAAATTACTCACATTTGCGTAACTGACCAACCTGACGTTTGGGGTTTGGCGGAGCGGGATGTTTCTGTAGTGCAGGGCCTGCTCTATGCGTCTGAAGAAATAAATTGCTGCAGGTGAGATCTTGTAGTTCTCATGTAGTGGCACTTTGGTACATTAATAGAAGCGTTTGGTCTCCAAAATTCGGGAGTAGAAACAAAGGCTACCTTGAGAAATACAAATGGAACTGAAAAACTGAGCAAGTCATTTACCACAGCTTGTACGGAGATGAAGGCATGGTGGAAGATACAGAGGTAAAAATATTTCCTTGGTAAAAAAAAAAAAAAAAAAGCATGAAAATAAATCAGGATTTATCTTTCTTTCTCCAGAAAAGCTCTCTAGAGTTCTTCTCCAGCTTTCAATTTTATTCCTGGAGTTTTGCTGGCCTGAACAAAAACACTTTTGTACTTTGAGTTCACTCCAAGAGTTAACTTCCAGGTCCTTCAAACAAAATCCTTGTTGTGGATCTTTGGCTTTTAGTCAGGTTTTAAAGCTTAAAACAGAGCTTCTTTTAAAGTGAGGATTTCAAGAGCAACTGAAATAAAGCAGTAATTAATCTCTACCCCTTGCAGCAGAGTCTGGCAGCCTACCTGTGTGGTATCTCTTACATTCCATAATCAAAGTTCTGGTCCATCACTGCAGAGAGCAATGGAGCACTCTAGCTAGAGACTCAGGAAAACCACTCTCTGCCTCCTTCCATGCCAATATGCTTTTTGTACCTACTGTATATCAAGGAAGTGAGGTCTGTGTTGTGGCATGGACCAAAAGAACTTGAGAAAAGGGATGTGGCCACCTTTCAAGTCAGGCGATGGATGGAGAAGCCCCTCAACCAGCAAGGCAGGAAGCCTTTCCTCTCGCCTCATGCAGATGCCGTTGGTCTGCGCAGTACGTCGTAGCTGTGACTTCAGCTAGGAATAACAGGATGACGATAGTCGGGGGGAGTGAGGGAGTGTTAAAGGCTGTAATATGCACAAATTTGTCGTGTAAGTTGAACTCAGCCTTTCCTGCTGCACGATTTCCTGTTACAACAGATGCAAGACTTCAAGAGGACTTGCATGCAGGCATGTTTTTCCATGGTATCAGACTAATCTTCAGAGTTAAAAACACACGCTTTTTGTATAAGGGTCTCAATCAGATTTAAGTCATACTCCTTTCTTTTGGTGTTTAAGGTACATATCTTGGATGATGATGTAGGAAGCAGAAAACATGAGCCAGCTAGCATGTGTTCCAGCTGCTTTTGTGTTTTCCAGCTCAGCTCCCATACGTGCAGACGTCCTGCTGCCTACCGTTTCAACAGTGCGCGTTATAGCACTGCCTCCTAATATTGCCTCTCCTGGGCACAAACGCAAGCCCAGTACAAGAACCAGAGGGACCTCTAAACAAGCTCTCAGAGGAAAAAACAAACAAACAAACAAAACCCCCCAAAATAGGACAGGGTAAAGCTTTCTCTCGTATCTCGGCGCACCCACATGAACCGAGAGCACGGCTGACTGGAAATTGTTTTCCAGCAGGCCATAACACACTAATGTTGACAATATTTTGGAATAACTGGTTCTTTATTTGCTACCGTTGTAAACATCTCTTTCCATTACACAAACATCACAGTTGACATTATTGCTTTTAGATTGCAGTAAACAGAAATTGCTATTAGTATGCGGCTATCTAAGCACAGTGTGATAAGAAGAAACTGCCCACAAGCTGTCTTGGGCTGGTTTTTTTTTTTTCCTTCCCTAGTGAAAGACAATATATAGACTGGCACAAGGAACATCAGCCGTAAGATTGACCACTGTTGTACTACGCAACACAAAGCAGGCATGACAGAAAGAAACAACAGGTTACACCTTTACCACGCGCTCACTAGCAGTATTGCCAGGAATACTGAGTGCTGAACTCCCACCTAACTAAATACAAACTTTTTCATCATGATAATTCTTCAAACAAGGCTGATTTTTTTTCTCTTTTTCATAAAATGTTACTTAAACTAGGACGGAAAATCTGGAAAACAAATGCTCGGGGCTTTGTGTGTTTATGTTTAACTTTTTGTTTGCATTTTTTTGTTTTGTTTTTCAAAGAGAGAAAATCCAAAACTGTTTATCTGAGGTGCTTAAATTGGCCCCTTTTCCTATTGCCCTTTAGGACAAAATGCCCTGCTCTTTACACTGCTGTATCAGATGACAGAAGCACAACCAGTTTAAAAACATTCTCGGTTTCTTTCTTCCCAAGTAGCACTGTCTTCAAACCGCTTTCTGATCAAGTTGGTTACTTACAAAGCAATGTGTTTACTTATTGAAAGAATTTATCTTACTGTTGCTTGTGATAAAAGTCTACCATCTTCAGATTAATTTGTGCATGGAGTGGCACCATGTTTTAAGCGTAAGCTAAACAACAAAAGTGGAGGTAGTTTGTTAAACAGTTGCTACAGGAACAACAACAACAAAAAAATGTAGAGAACCACCTTGTTGTCTTCAGTTTTAGATTTTTTTTTCCCTAAAATTACTATTGCGTATAAGCTTTCACACAGTGAATGCTTTCAAGAGGCAGCAAGTTAGGTAACAGTACTTGCAAATTCTCATAAGATAATACATACTTTAAAACATGACAGTTAATAAATAACAAGAGCATTTACCAAGGTTTTAAGACTCCTAGAATAAACCATGAGCAACAAATTCTGAGGTTAAACAAATCGATTATATTAACTTGCAGAAAGGTGGCCTACCTCCATTTTGAACCTTCCACAAGCTTAGGATTGTCGCCCTACAACCGAATTAGTATAAAACACCGCTGACTAGTAAAACATTGTTCTTCTCTTCCCTAAACACAACTCTACCTTTTTCCATATATTTTCTAGCTACCACCATAATACAATTAGCCTACTACTAGTGCAAAACAGGGACACCCAGTACTAGTCTACATACAGTGAGCGACTCCTAGGCAGAAAGACTGGGCTACTTGATCGTACAAAACTACATGCAAAGTCTGTTTACTAGGAAGGTGTATTGGAGTCTAACATAAACATTCACCTTAATTACTACATGCAAACTAACGCCTTCCCATTTATCTCGCTCATCTGATGATGGTTGGGTTTACCTTTCTCCCTTGTACACTGCCACAGTTTACTCCCAGCTCATGCTTTGATTTTTTAAAAAAAAAAAAAAAAGCTAATGAAGATGCATCTTGCATCGGGCTCAATCTACATTCTACACTAAAATGTCTCGGGTGTGTGATAGGAAATCTGAAACTTGATGGTTGGGCTTTAGAAGTCCTCAGCAGTAGTTAAATGTCAGTCTCTGAGTGAACAAGGAGCCACATGAAAGCTTCAAGACCAGGAAGACAAGGGTGTAGATTATTTTTGCAACTGTTGCCAAAAAAAAAAAAAAAACCCAAACACCAGAGGCTGCAGATTCTAGCACAGGAGTGTTTTAGAGAGATGGCTCAAGCAATTTTGTTACTTGCTAGCGAGCAGTAGATGAAAATAAAGCATGGGATCTCCTTCCTGGCTGCTGCTAAACATATCGGGGTCACTTCTGAAATCCAAAAAGTCAGTCTCAAGTTGCTGGCAAAGGAGATCTACAAGCAATAGCAAAAATTATTAATGAAGGAAGACAAACATGACAGAAGCTGGGGCTAGACAGTAACAATGACCCTCTCAGCCACTGGGAGCCACTTTCCCCTTCCTTCCTCAGATTTTGGGAATGTCTAGTACCTGCAAGGCTCAGAGAAACAGAGCTCCACGGCAGGACCTGAACCCCAGAACACTCTCCGCAGGATCTCAGCTTTTTCAGTGTTGAGAATTACAGGACCCAAGTACCTGGGAGGAGCAAGAGAATGAGGCTTCCTGTGGTCAGTTTTGTACCCAATCTAGCCAGTTTAGCTCTTCAGCTTACAAGCCGTGGCATAACCGTAAATACTCACTATGAGCATCTTCACATTACATTTTTTTTTCTTTTTAGTAGAACAGCATCAGCCCAACACAGACGAGATGAACCCTTCTCTACCCTGTGCATGTTAAACTAAGAATTGTTTAACTCTTCTCCTAGACCTAAGGTACCATAAGAAGAAAACAGAACTGCGTTACCTCCTATGTATATAGTGTCTACCCTGATCAGGAGCTTTCCCACAAATAGATCACCAACATTTATGGGATCAAGAGGAATTGGGTGGACGCAGTGCTTCTTGCCTTGTCACTGGTTACACAGTACAGACTCGCAGAATTACTGCGGTGGGAACGTTCCTCTAGAGATCACCTAGTCCAACCCCCTGCCCAAAGCAGGGTCACCTAAAGCAGGCTGCGTAGGACTGCGCCCAGCTGGGTTTTGATTCTCTCCAAGGAGATGTAGTATTACATATTATTATAAATACATTTAATACTTATGTAGTGTAACATCACTTGTTACAAAAGGAGGTTGTCAGTTTTTTCTTGTCGTATGCAATACTTGTATTCTTCAGGAATGTCTTCATGACTGATCACTGACTGGAAGTTAACTAATTTACCTGAGATGATTTTTAAAAAAAAAAAAAAAAAAAGCTGCTATAAGCATACGAGTTTTGTGCCGCTGTGTGCTATTTAGATATATACTGAAAGAGTCTTTCCCAAATCAGCTTCTAAGGCTATGACCTGGTTAGAGAATCAAAATAAAACACTGACTGAATAAAGCAGAAGGCACTTATTTAATAGTAGGCTTTAGAAAATGAAGTGATGGTCATACCAAATCCGTTTAAAGTTGCTTTAAGCAATAATTAGTCACTATATATATATATGAAGTCCTATTGACTAGATTGTCTGAGGATGCCAAGATTAAGGAACATGTCACAGTTGCATCCTTTCCATGGAAAATATGTCTTTGCTCAAGACACGTACTCAGGTGCGAATTTATTTTCACAAAATAGGACTGCAGCTGCAACAAAGGTTTTTAAATAGTGAACTTTATAAAAGGACTAAACTACCTCTCTCGTACTTCCTAACGCAAATACTCTATTAGCTGACAAGGGCTGACAACAGATACAAAGTCAAGCAGCCTGAGCAGCTGAAGTCAGATTAGAAAGAACTGAAAATTTTTACAGTAGGAGTATTTTTAGAAGGAGTAGCTTTAGTCTGAGGATCTGATCCTCACACTGGTGATTTGTGGTTCTTTTCTTCACAAACTAAGCTTTTTCCAAGCATAGGAATTCGCTGGTGCAAATCCACAGATTAAAAAAACTTCCTTAGCCAGAAGTAATTTCTAGTAAGTTTGTCAGTATGTTGATGGATTAAGCCTCTTCTCCAAAATCATAAGTGACTAATAAACCCCTTCATGGACCTCTTCATTAGCGAGAAATTTAACATTGAGTGAACGGTTGACTCCACATACAGAACAATGCAAAAAGTCTAAAATCAGAATAATTTCAAATAAAAAATATTTTTAAAAAGACAATTAACAGTCAAATCTATTAATGGAAAACATGATGCAGCATAAATACCTGCTTCATGTTCCTGCACCAAGAAGTATAAAAGAAATTGTGAAAGCAAGCGATCCAGAGGCTCTTGAGATTTGTGGGGTGTTTTTGTGTTGGTTTGTTGGTTGGTTTGTTTCGTTTGTTTTTTTTTTTTTTAAAAAAAAGCTGTCCTTTGGAGAATAGCATATAAAGACCTGTAAACAGAGGTTGATTGTCCAAGCTTTCTTAACTGAATTTTGATTTTTCTTTTTTAAATGTCAAAAAAAATGTTCTACTCTTAAACAGTTTTTGGTGAAACACACAAAACTCTCATCCAAATCCTTGGTTCCATTTTTGATGCAGAACCTCATAGACTGCAGAAGAGTTAAGGTTTCTTTGTATTTTGTAAGGTTAGTATCACATCACAATCCAGCAGAAGTCCCTTAATTTTTTCATGGAATTTCTCTCTGTACTGGTTGAAGTGCATAATGCTTTCTGGTTCTTCTTCAAACCAGAACTTGTCAAACTCATAAACCAGATAACCTGTCAAGAAGAAAAAAAATACAGATCTGCAAAAATTACCTCTATAATCCTCTGCCTTGATCTAGCTAGACCTAGAATGATCCTTTAGACTCTATTCAATCCCTTAGAGCAGAGAGTGTCCCATCCTGGTCAAAGTCAAACTTTTGGACACTGTAATAATAGCGAATAAAAAAACAAATCTGCAAATACTGAGTTTTCAGGCTGCAGTCTCTAATATATAGAAAGCCACCCAAATTTATCCCTTAATTGTAAATTTCTGTAGCACAATGTTTAAGCATCAGGTGCATTTCCAATACCGGATCCAGAAGATAACCAGCTTGCTCTAGCTCATGAAAAAAGAGCAGAAACACACTCCAAAAACCATTAAACTCTAGGCTGTAGGCCTCCTCCTGGTAGTCTGTACTAAAGCAGCTGCAGATACTTACAGTAAAATTGATGGAAGTGCTCCATCTGCGGCAAGCCAGAGACCACGTTGTACAGATGAGACTTTAAAGCACCGTTCTTAAGTAAGCTGTATGCCATTTCTGTCAGATTGATTCCAACTATTGCATAAGAGTATCTGCAACACCAATCATAGGTCAGGTTTCACCTTATGGATCAAAGGACTTAAAAGCTTCCCTGAAAGAGTCTGCATTAGAAAAACTCTGAGAGTCAAATTTTCCTATGATACTTGTTAACAAGCTGACTCTGGCCTACAGACCACTCTTTCCATTCCCTGCTGCATCCAACCATGTAAAAGTTCTTCAAAAATGCTAGTTTCCTAAACAATAGTATGGCAAATGCTGCCATTACACAATAATGACATGGTAAGGCTAATCAACATTGACCTCAGTTTGCTGATTTGAAATCATTGAATCTGCTGGAATATTAAAAATTGGACATCAAAAATATTGTTACAGTATAAACGGAATGGCCATCTCAACCTGTTCTTCAAGCTGAAAAAATCTGATTTTCTGTTGCATGGTATAGAAAGCACCACAGCAGAAACTCTTAAAGGACTGTTCAAACAAGTGTGCCTGGGGGAAGGAGGGGTGGGAAGGATTAATTTGTGTCAATGATATGGGTATGTAATTGATCTAAATGTCTCCGATATCCTATTCATTACCTAGCTGCACAAGGTAATATTATTTACAGTTGAGATCATGAAAGCCTCCCATTCTTGGTAGGTGACTGAGTTAACTGGGGCCTAGATGGATCAGATGATATACACAGGTTTACCAGCCTCCCTCTTTATCTAAATGGTTTTAGAGTATATTTGCCTGTAAATGAGCTAAATGTTTTAATATGCAAAGTTTTCAAAAATGAAGTTAAAATTGAACAACAACAAAACAACTATTTGTGTATACTTATTACAGAACAGAAGCATGGCAAAAAAAGTGACCATAAAAGATAATCTA
This sequence comes from Phalacrocorax aristotelis, assembly GCF_949628215.1. NCBI lineage: Eukaryota > Metazoa > Chordata > Aves > Suliformes > Phalacrocoracidae > Phalacrocorax > Phalacrocorax aristotelis. Next base: position 20,367,499 of record NC_134279.1, read on the forward strand.
CACCATCCCAATAGGATCAGTAAGAAGGCAAAAAATAAGTATTCATTTCCAAATCTACTCTAAGCCTATTATAAATAAAGCTACCTGTGATGTTAAAGGAGTTTACTGTGTTAACCAAAGCCAATATTTTGCAGTATTTTTGTCCCAATAAGTCTACTCTGAAAAAAAGCTGCTCATAGTTCCCAGCCTGAAACTGATTTCTGTGTTTGGTTTCTCACACCTTTCTACTTCGGCCCTTTTTTCATCCTTTAATGGAAAAAAACCACAAATATTTCCCTCTTTATTTTCAGGACACATACTTGGCAGTCTTCACATGAGCTCTTACACAGAACAAGCCAGACAAAGTCATATAGTGACTTACCCCAGCTTTGGGTGATTTGAATGAGAAAGGATCTGACGAGCTTCTTCGGTGTAATGTTTACTAAAATACCTGCCAGTGTGAAACAGGATCTTCCATTATTTTTTTCAAGTTCATATGAAAAAATATTAATGTCTTCAACATAAAAATGTGTAGCTTTAACCTAAAGCTGAATATTACTCTGTACCGAGAAATGGCACAAAATGAAAACCAAGGAAAATGTAGCAAATTAAATTATATTGAGCGTGAACAAACACAGTAAAAAAAAATGTGATGTCAACATCAAATATGAAGTTCACCCAAGTCCACAAATTAGCCTATCACAGTTATGCAAACCTGTTTATCTTTCATTACTGTAATTAGGAATTTTAAAAGCTTTTGACAAGTTACTTTCTAAGTTATCACCTATCAAATCTATCATACAACAACAAAAAAATAAAGTGTCTTGGGCAAGTTTCTGTTCCTCTGCTCGCTGCTTGGCCTCTTCCCAACTACAAATTTACAGATATGTGGCTGCTAGAAATGTTGACTTATTTAGAAAATACTGTTCTTCACTGTACAGAAGCCACCATTTTTATTTGCTTCTCTTCGGTCTTTATTAGAAATAGCATTAACTAGTGAAAATACATAGATATTGAAAATCAGTTTCCACAGAAATTAAATACTTCTTTTCACTTACACCAAATTGACTAACCCCAGCAGGCCCATTCCTCGGAAGTCTGTCTTGGGATCATCACCTTGGAAGCCAATGTCACACCACTGCTTGGTGATTCTGGCCTTCAGATTCTCATGAGGCATCAGCAAATTCCAAAGCTGCACAAATATGCTTCCATGTTATGCACAGCTGCTAAAGTATTCCGAGTCACATAATTCAGAACACTCGCTGCTGCACATTAGACACCATTCACCAAGGAACAGGATACAATCTGCATGCTGTTCTCCTCTGCTAGTGGCAGTCTGGAGCAATACTACAATGGCTTATTTCAGCCATTATGAAAATGATTACATTTAACATTAAATGCCTGATTTCCCTTCACTGACAAAGCCACTGTACCAATACTAAAGAAACAAAGACTTGTTTTACTTCAGAAATTCATTTATGCATCATTTTCTGGTAGGACAGCTACGAACTGAAATACAAATTCTCAATGAAGGCTAACACGTCAATGTTGGGGCTTGCATAGCAAGTTGAGATAATGATGAAATGCTACGAAAATTACATGCTGATGTATTGGCACAGTAGAAGCTATTTTAAAAAGCCTCAGGAAGTATTATATTATTTGCTGGCTATTGTTACCTAAAATACATTGCTGATAGTTTTTTATCTTCCGGCATTGAACTATCCTCTTCGGCATTAACTGGGATGCAGTAATAAGAAAACACTAGTGTCTTTTTTTCTTTAGTAATTATTGGTTTAAAATGTTAGATACGTACAGAAGGTTAAACATCTTTTCACTTACGATCCTTCAGTGACAAAATAATTACAAAATTATTTTGCTGCTTATGTGTTGTTGTTATGTCTGATTTCACCCAAAATAACCCCTCTGCAAGTAACTCTAGCTTACTAATTTTTTTTGCTTTAATGTTGTATTTTAATGTGTCACTTCTATAATGGCTTAGCAGTTCACAGGTAGAAAACAGCTTTGAATAGACCAGCTGGTAAGAATACTACCAATAAATGAAGTTCATTCAAGCTGTTGGGCTTGGAGGGGAGAAAAACAACCAACCAGCTTTTGTACTTAAAAGATTATTTTTACCTCAATTAACTGCTCCTCATGTTCTTCGTTATCTGAATCATATGGGACCTTCCTCAGATTTTCCACATTCAAATAAAGTTTTTTGTAACCTGATATCTGCAGTAAGGATATATGCAGATTTGTCTTAAACCTGAAATAATAACAAAACACCACACAGAAGTTATTAAGAGGCATAGTTAGCCATAAGTTCTTGCTTCAACTACCAGATAAGACCTTCCCTATGTTAATGCAATGTAAACGCTAGAGTGTTTTAGGAAGTTAGGAAGTGCTTTTTTCTTTCAAGCTACAGCATACTGCTTAAATATACTGCTATATGGATCTTATTTCTACTTTTAAAAAAGCATCTAGCCAATTCCAGTGCTGCACAGTTGGGCCCTGTTCACTTAAGTGATGGAAAAAAAATTTAGCTAAAATCTGTGGTGACACAAGAAAACTCCATATTTCATCCTCATCCCTGAATCTTCACCTACCCCCAAACTTTCTGTGAGTCTCAGAGTGAAACTTTGTCAGAAATACTTATAGCTTCAAAGCAGCATTTCATTAAACTTTAAAGTTATGACTATTCACCATTTTTCCTCTCAGTTGCTCGTAAGTACTTCTGCAGATGAATGCAAACATTAATCAGGCATCACTATACTCTTTCATATATCAAATACATACATAGTTCATGTATGTATATGCAATAATATACATATGCAATATACCTATGCAATAATCGTATTATTTAGAAGGAGTAACAGAAGGGACTTGAAAGATAGGGATGCAGTCATCCCAAATCCATGTCATTAAAACTTTGCCATTTACTTCCTAAAACTGAAGAGGACATAACCATACCTTATTTTCTAATTTCATTCTAAAGGTTTGTGCTGAACGGACTAAATATCAGATTAAGCAACTGCAAGAACGCACCAAGAAGTCAGAATTATCTGCCACGAGGAACTTATGTTAGTGTTCCAAACGTACCCTGTATCCTTCTGTTCAATTTTCTTTTCTTTCATTACATCTCTGACACACTTCTCCACTTCAGCTTCCTCAACATGTACAGCATTTCTTAAAACCTAGGAAGGTAACATAATAAAAGACTTCATGAGGAATGCAGAAATCTATTATCTACTTTATTCTTATTTCTCAGCTTCTGTACACCTGCCACATGTATTCTTTACTATAAAAGGAGAACAGTCAATTTATTGCAAAGGTTTACAATAAATGGGCTCAAATTGCATATAAAAGATCTGCAATAGTTACATAAAAGCATAATTGTAACTTTGTCAAACTGTAAACAACAACATTTCCACAGGAGTCCCACAAAGAATAAATAAAAAGCTCCAGTTTAGTCTAGGTTCTCCCTTGCTTTCAAATTCTGAATTGAAACATGTTCTTCCTAATTCAATGGAAACAAGCACAGCTATCAAGAAGCAAAAGTGATAGAAGCTCAACACGGAAATAATGCTTCAGAATTAGGAGCCTGTGAATTACCGAAGTTGAGGTTTCAATGCTGGGGTCAAGCAAAAGAAAATGTAAGATACTGCTGTTCTGCAGTTTTCTAAAGTAAAGGGCAAATAGTAACGATAACTATACACCGCCCACCTAAAGTCACTTCACAACAATTTAACCTCATCTTCTAAACATTTTATAGTCACAACGCATTTGTTAATAAAACTCATGCTAACACCAAAGCAGCTTCATTTCAGTAAAGCAAAAGGTTAACTCTTACAACCGAACATCAATATATTTGATATAATCATTTAAGAGATGCTAAAAGACCCACCCATACTGTGCTCTACTGCAACAAAGATGCTTGTGGCGGTTAGTAATTCTCTCTCAACATCACACTGCAGTAATCAGCTAGAAAAAGGGAGAACGCAGTCACCTTACTGTCTAAAGAGGAAAAGTGGTGTTAAAGATATTCAGATTTGAGAGTTTAAAGCCTTAGCTTATGTCTAACTGCTACAGAACAATGGGAACAAGCTGATCAGTTCAATGTCTACCTGCAAACTTGCATTACATTTTTTTCAACAATTCAAGACACTAATATTGTATACACTGCATTTAACCGCTCTAGCCATATCATTTATCTCAATCGCACTTCTGGTTCCTACAAAAACAGCGAAAGAGATTGTTGTGAGAGGGAGAACTGACCATCCAAGTACACAAGCCCTGTATATCAACTTGTCTGACTTGCTGCTGAAGAGCAGGTCATCTTTCAGAGGGATGGAAAGAAATATCTGGGGGGACATGGGGTTGTTTTTGAGAAGCCTTGACTAACGCTAGCATACAGAACCCAAAATGCTGTTCCCTCCTCTCTGCCTTTTATTCCTCTACTTTCCTCCACCCTCAAGAAGTCAATGCACGTGTTTTTTCTGGGATCTGTCTCTGAAAGGTTTTATTACAGTTTAAACTCTATTATCTCTTACCTTATTCTTTGATGATTCCAGTGAATGTTCTGCAACATAAAAAAAAAGTCACAGTTAAATTGAACTGAATCATTTTAAATAACTGACAGCAGGTGGCACGTGGCATTTAAGTATTATAAAACTTTGCATCCTTTTTATAGATGTAATTAATAAAAAACTACTCAATCTCCAAATCAACAGGTATCAGGCAACTGAAAGTCTTACTTTACATAGATTATTTGTTTTTATAATCCTCAAGTGCAATGCTGAAAGCAGACTTGGATTTTCTAAGACATCGATCAGTTACGTGTACAAAAAGAGAGACATTTTGTCTTTTGAAATTTGAGAAGGTGTCAAGACAAAAATATGCCTCTTGATATTTTTCCATTCTTAGAAATGTCTTTGTGTTTATTACTGAATAAGGAAGCAAAGTCACTTCTCAAGCTATTGTTAAAATGGCAAAAACTACAAGCAGTTTCTTAAATTGCTATTTTGGATCAAAATTCTGCATCAAGCAGAACTGAGCATTTAACCACTCTTCCTCCCACCCCAGAAAAAAAATGCACTCGTGTCTCCTCCGTATGGCTTTTTTAACAACAGGCAGGTAAACACATACACAAAGTGACGGGAAGGCTGGGGAAAAACGTAGTATTTCTGATGCGCTTTTTGAAGCTAACTGGAACTACCTTAGCAAGCAGGCAAGGGACCTAGATCTGGCATTCTGGGTTAAAATTCTCGTGGGACGGGCGGGAGGAAGGGCACAGCCCCGCACAGGCTGCGGGGGCTGCTCACCGCACTGGGACAGCTGCTGCTGGCTTTGCAGGGGGCTGCTAAAGCTCTAAGCCGGGCTCCCGGTTTAGCACCGGGCCTTACCTACGCTCAGCGTCCGCTGGGCGCCCGCCGGCGAGCCGCCCAGGAGCCGCTGCAGCTCGCATTTCCCGGTCAGCAGCCTCAGGATCCACTTCAGCCAGAACCGCACGTAGTGGCTGTACAGGAACCCCCAGAAGTACACCAGCATCTTCTGCGGGAGGAAGGCCCCGGCCTTAGCGGGACGGCGGCGGCAGCCCCCGCCTCAGCAGCCTCCCCGCCCCCGTACCGCTGGCCGCCATCGCCGCCCCGCAACGCCCTCCTCCGGGGGGCCGCGCCGCCCCGGCAGCGCCATCGTCCCCCGCCCCGGGCCGGCTCCCCCTCACCAGCCGTTAACGGCCGGCGCCCTCCCGCTCCCTCCGCCCGTCCCTCCGCCCCTCCGCCTCCCAGCCCCCGCAGCGAAGGGAGAGACCACCTGCCCCGGCAGCGCCGAGCGCGGCCGCCCCTCGCCCACCCCCGGCGGCGACCTAACGGCGCCCGGCCGCCCCCCGCATCCTCCCTCCGGAAACCGCCTCCCCCGACCTGGAAGTGATGGCGGGGCGGGCGGGGAAGCGCCGGTGGGGAGGAGCCCTCCCCGTGCCGGTGGCCGTTCCCGGCCATGCGGAGCGCTCCTCGAGGGCCCCTCACGGCGCCCTCCCGCCGCGGCAGTTGAGGCTCCTGCCCGCCGGCGCAGGCCGCTGCCGCCGCCTCGGAGCGGAGGAGCGCTTCCCGCGTCCCGAGGCCGTGGCGGCCGGGGGAGCCCGGGTAGGGCGGGCAGCTGCCGGCGGGTGTTGCTGCCTTCCCTCCCCAAGCGCCTTTCCCTTCCAGGCGCGCTTCGCCCCGCGCAAAGGGAGACCAGGGGGTTCCTTTGGGCTTGGAATGGGCTTGGAAGGGACCTTCCCTTGGGCTGGCTTCCGCCGTGGGCGAGCGGGCGGCCAGGCTCCGGTAAAGCTGCCTCCAGCCCCGGGAGCCCGAAGGCTTTGGCTACTGGCCCGGCCCGGTGTCGGCGGCACTGGCCGAGGTGACAGTGTGGCACCTGAGGTGGTGTCACCGGGGCCCTCGTCCAACACCTCAGTCCGCCAGTTGTGCCCGGTGTGGGCCTGCCAGCCGGGACACACCGCTCTCGCTTCAGGGCTGACCCCAGTGCTAACTGGGGGAATCGGCATGGGCAGCCCGGCTGCCCCAATGATCCGCGTACTGTTGCATTACTAGGTTAGTTGGTTAGTAGGTAGTGACGTGCATCACTACTACTTTATGGACATAAACGTGTGTGAGTACAGTTAGCTAGCGCTGTCAACTCGGCCATGACACCTCGCAAAATGTGGTTGGGGATAGCTTGTGCTTGTTTTAAGTGTTTATGAAACTGTGCTTGAAGGCTTGTTCCTTCCCTGTGCTATAGCTGAAGGTAATGCTAATCAGTAAGACGCTACAAATTTAGTTGGGCTAGATGCTTTTAAGGAGGAGCACTTTGCCAAGGATCCTGCTTTGCCATTGCTAAAGGGAGGTTCAGCCTGTTTCATTTATTTCCGGTCAGTACTTCCATTGTATTATAATTAATGATGATTTCAGTAAACATGGGTTGAGCAGTTTCTTTGAGGACAGCGGCAGGAATTGCTGTTCCTCCGTATGCAAAATTTGGAGCAAGGGAGCTGACAGACTTGCCTGACCACATTCTGATACTTTTTTTTTTTTTTTTAATGTGAGGAAATTGAAGTACCTTTTACACGGAATCAAAAGCCACACAGCAGGTCTGGTGGCCTGTGTACCACAGATCATTTCAGAGGATGGACCAACGCATTTGGCACCCTCCCTTTGGATATTTACACTCATAGGAGTGCAGAGTTTCATGTGGGGGAATCACTGATGTGTGAAAATCAATTGTTTGCAGATTCAATTCCTACTGTTAAGAACTATGAGGAGAGATGGTGCGTGTTAAGAGGCAGCTGGTGGTTGTTTTTTTCAGTGCAACTTTTTAAGTGAGTAAGCTGACTTTTAAAGCATTGGAGTGCTACTGGATGAAAATAAACTAAAAAAATATTTCTTTCTGTTAGAAAGTACTTTTACCTGGTGACAGGATGGCATAATGGTTCTATAACGTTAGCTATGTGTAAGTCAGTCCAAGATAGCCAAAAACCAGAAAATAGCTTGAAAAAATATCAAAGATCCGGTGCCTAAGCACTCATAAAAGAAATTGGAAGGAAGAATTTTGTTGGTGTTGTAGGACCTGCATAAGCTACAGCTCCCACTTAGCTTGTATGGGAAACAACTGAGCAAATCATCCAGGTCAGGAAAAAAAAGATTGCACCTCCCACCTGATGATTTGGCAGAGCACTGCTGCTGCGGTGTTTAAACACAGCTAGGCTGAAAGCTTGTCATCAAGAGAATCCTGGTTTCAGCAGCCATGCAGGGTGTTGGAGTCTGATGTTGGGAATGCGGAGGTGTTGCAACAACATGAAGAAATGGAAGGGTGGTCAGGTCCTTGCTGTCAGTCCTTACGCCCATGCATGGATTGCTCTGAGATGGTTCATTAGGAGCACGAGCTACCGGAATTACTTAGAAAGTCCAGCAGGTGCATCCTTAAAGCGTGGGTCCATGCAAACAACACAGGGACATTTCTAGCCGATGAGACTTTTGTTGATGTACACCAAAATAAAACCTTCCTATCACTTCAAGAGTTTCACTTTCCTTTAATAGATTAAATAGCTTCATATGAATATGATTAATTCTTTTTTTGTTATTTATGCTTAAATAGACAATCCTTTTTGTATGGATTGTTAAGAACCAAAGTAACAACTTCTACTACAGGTTTTGGAATTTGTTCCAAGTCCTATCTTGGTTTATGACAACCTTAAACTTTACTGTTACAATAAATACGTACAGTGCACAATATTGAAGCATGCATTTTTGACAGGTTTTTTCACAGCTTTTTATAACTTTTTATTAAAAAGATATAGAGTTTATTTACTGTAAATAAGGCAGGAGATAAAGGTGATTATACCAAACCTGGTGATTTCAGATGTGTTAATTTCTCTTTAGGTTCCAAACTCGATCATCTTTTTCAGTGTGTAACAAGCATGTGTAAACACTCGACTTAAAGCTTCATTGGGTTTACAGAACCCAGTGATCCAGCAGCGAGCATGTTTGATTTTACACAAATGGTAGTACTTGAATCACGCAAGATGCTTCTGTATCATCATATTCAGTCAATTAATAAATTAATTTAGGACAGTCAAAAAATATAAAGGGGTAGCTTAAGAAGAAAAGGTCTAACTTCCTCTTTTTGTGTTCAGTAGTTGCCTTCCAGCATTACCTTCACAGAGACTTTGGTGGAAGGAAAGATAATGACCTATTGTTCACCTTTTAAAATTACATTTCTTAGGTGACGGCAGGGCAAATAAAAGGGGACTTTAACCAGCAATATCAGTTCAATCTCTATGCACTCAGAAAATTTTCCATGGCAGTGACTTATTACCTGTTGTTACTGGTAGCTATTCTTTGTTCGTGTACCCTTGTGATGAAGGACAACTGCAACCCATGTGCAAAATAACCCATTACCTGTTTTACCCATGAGTCTGTATTTTGTCAAATATTTATTTTAATCTTGCTTATCTCTACTCTTGCTTACACGCAGGTGTATGAAAACAGTATCGAAAACGTGAGACAGTCATCTTAGCAAGAAAAGACATTCAGTTACAAAGCATGAGGTCAAGCCTAGAAACTCTTGCATATAAGCTGCCTCGATGGAGCTCCTTCAGTGAATTGCTTAGTGTAAGTAGTAGAGATCACTCAGCAACATGTTCTATAAGGTATTTTTGAAGATGATCAGGTTGCCAAAAATGCTGGGAGGTGGAACGGTCTGAAACATTTAACCGCAAAAAAAACCCTTGCACATCTTATTCCAGTTGTACATAGTTCTGAGCATGTGAAATAACATATGAAGAGAGCACTGGGAGGGAGATAGTAGGAAAATATGAAGCAAGTAAGAGGGCCTGTTTGCAAGTGGGTCCCAAGGCAGTGGAGGTTCGTGACATTTTCAGTGATTAGGTATTTTGATTTTTTTTTTAGGAACACTTAATGCGCTACCTCATCCTAAGTTAATGCAGTAGGCTAAGAAGTCAGCATTAAGTAAATGATCACCACAACTCAGCATGGCTGAGTAACCACATCTGTGTTACAGTCCGCCTTAATAAAGAACATCTAATGCATGCAGTGGCAATCTCTGCAGACATTCCCTGTATAGTGTGTAGGTTTGTTATTAGTGTCTGGAAATATGTGATTTTTCTTTTTTCCTTACTGGCTGTGAAAATAAGCTAAAATTAAGTGTGTGCTAGGTTTCTGTTGTTCTTGTATTCAGTAGCCTTCCTGCTTGACCACATCATTTACATGTTCACTTTGGCTTTGTACCAGATAAAACACTGGCCAGTCAATTAAAAGGCATTTTAGTAATTATGTATACTATCTTTAATGTTTATTTGTTCCTCTTAGTTCTAAATCTCTGTTTTACTGCAAATGTGCCAAAATCTACACTGATCCTCCATTAAAAGCAGTGCCTTGAGCACCAAGTAGTTTGTTAACCTGGAGGGGGAACTGATGAGGAGGAGGCAACAGCATGAGAAGACTGAATCGTAATCACATCGGTTAACATGAATGCTTACAAAGACATATTCAAAGCGTAGCTTAAAGAAGATTTTTCAGTAAAAATATCAAAGACACAGTCAGGAACAGAAGGAAGAGGGAGGTTTAGGGTGCATGAGTAGAGATCAGGGATAGTTAGGTCTAACTCGAGGTTTCATGGTGATTTGTGGAGCCATACTCAGAATTTTAGTTCTCCATCTGTATACTGATGCAGGCTACTAGCAGTCTCCTGCATTATTAATTAATAATAACATTTATAATTCGAAGTAGTTACTAAACAGAGAAGTAAACCCATCCATGTCATCGTTCAAACACTGGAAGGTTGCATTATCCTCTCAAGAGCAGCGATGTACAGTTTGGGGGGGTCTGATTTTCCAAAAAAAGACATAGTTATACTGTTGGTAGTATAAAAGGTGGCACATAAAGGTGGCATTCGCATTCCGGCATTCTCATGTAGGGTTTTGGTAGAAGATGAGATGCAGTTGTTAAGTAAACAAATAGACAAAAGGAGAGAAGAGGTACTGTAATAATAAGCATATTTTTATAAACCAAGTCATATAAAATACTATATCCTTTGGGTAAATAACGTAATAAATTATATATGCTAGTGATAAGGAAATGGGTAACAGTTTAGATAGCAATCAGCTTACTGCTTGTATAAGCTGATTTCTGAAGTTGTCCTTTAGGTCTTTGCAACACAGAGCAGGAAACTATTTTCTTTATTGCAGGTGTGGAATGGCGGGGGGGGGCAGGTTTGTGAGCAGGTAGCGAACATGTCAAAGTGAAAGCCACTGACTGACTACCTGCTCATTAGGTATGAAAAGGAGGGCCTTTTTCCTCATAAAAAGGTTCTGTTAAAACATACGTCCCTGTAACAGATTCTGGGAAGCCCTGTAAACAAGATTTTCCTTTGCTTTATAAAGCATGTCGTAGAAGATTAATTCTAAACAGTGACTAATTTTTCATTTGCTTATGGATTGCTGAGGACCTGAAAAGGGGGAGAGGTGTGCCTGCCCTCACGGGAAGGCACATGCCTGAAGCAGGGCACAACAGCAGAAGTAAAGTACCTTCACCTGCATACGTTAGACTTTCATCAGGTTAGATTTTGCAGCCGCTTTCCCTACTTTTTCTTTAAAGATGACCTGAAAAGCGTTGCCTCTTTAGCTGACTGTGCTAAATGAATGTATTCATTGTACGCCACAGCTTGGCTTCCTGATACTATCTTACAAGCACTACGCAAACAAATGCACCGTTGGCTTTAAATGAACAAAATACTCATAACCATTAGGATGTTGTGACTTGGGCTAAACAGTACCTGCACGAGTGCTGAGCCTAGGCGGGTTTTTTTTTTTTTGCTATAAAGACAGAGCCTGTACTTGCGGCTCCCAGCACCGGGGGGCTGATGCCAGGGCAGGCCTCTGCCCCGGCTTTCGGCTTCGCGGCGGGAATGTGCGCGGGACCGGTGGGCCGGCCCGGCGGCGGCAGGGCGCACGGCGGCTCTGCCCCCCCCGGGTACCGGGGCGTGCCCCCCTCGCCGGCCGCAGGGGGCGGGCAGGGTAACGCGGAGCGGGCACGCCCGGCTCTGCCGGCCCCGCCCGGGCAACCGCCGGCCGGCCGGGAGGGTGAGAAGGCGGCGGCGGGGCCGTGCGGGTCGGCGCCCCGCCGGGAGATGCGGCTGCGGCACGGCCCTCTCCTGACGGCGCTGTGCTTCGGCGCCGCCTTCCCCCTGCTGTGGTACGCGGTGTGGCAGAGGAGACAAGGTGGGAGCGGGGGGCGAGGCGAGGGGCGGCCCGTCCCGCCGGGCGCGAAGGGCGGGAGGCACCTGCTGCCTCCCTGCCTGTCATGGGCGGTGGCGCCGGAGCGGCGGGGGGTAGCGGGAGGCGTCCGGCCGCCCCGTCCCCCCACGGAGCTCCGGTACCCCGGGCCGGGCCGGGAGGGGCGCCGGGGGTGGGGGCTGCCCCACCGGCCGCCCCCGGCTCGCCCTGGGGAAGGGAGGGACGGGGAGGCTCGTCCCCGCGTGCGGCTGCGGGTCCCGCCCGCTCCCTAGGATCGTGGGTTACCGCACTCGGTCACGGCCTCGTGTTAACAGCTCGCGGGGCTGGACTCCTGGGTCACACCTGCCCGGTTAAACAAACAAAACCAACCCGAATTGAAGAAACGGTTTTAGTAGAAGTTGCTAACAAGCATCTTGCGTTAGGATGGGAAGAGCAAGCCTAAAGGTGATCGCCGTGGCTGCCACTTTTTGAGTTTTTGGTTTTAATATTACTCGGGGAGGACAAAGTAGAGTTATCAGTTTTGCAGTTGTGTTTGTGCCTCGTGTATGCTCACTTCTCCACCTGTATGTTCCCAGCACCAGAATGCAATGTTCAATCCAGAGAAAAAAAAAATCGGAGTTTTAATATTTTTTTTTAAATAAACTTTGAAATTACATAGTATCGTTGTAGTAGGTTATATAGGTGGCACACATCGGATTCATCAACAGAAAGCTACATCTGAGATTCTCTGAGCCTACATAGGAAAGATAAAACTGATACTATTTTCCAAAAATAAATTAGAAGGTCTCTCCAAAGAGTACCTCTGAGGCCTGCAGGTGTGGCTTGTTATGGGACAGCTTGTTTGGGGCAAAGGCGGGACAGTGGGTCTTTAGGGGCTTCCTATACATACCTCTATAAAAGGCATGGTTTTATAGACACAGAAGAGTTAGAAAAAGCTAATTAGTAATTTCTGGGATGAACACAGAACTCGGACTAGCTGTTAATTTATTTACATTGTTTCTGTAACAAATAGAAGCGGCCGTAGAGATCTTGGCCCCGCAACGGAATAATGAATAGAGTTAAGACAGTGTTGATCCTCTTGCCTTCATAATTTCTTGTTAACTACATGGTTGTTTATCTTGCAACACTTGTCAGTTTTCTCAGTGGCAGTCCTGTTAGTAGTGGGGAAGGAGGAACAGAGGTAAAAGCAGGGCATGTCTCAGGAAACTAAGATACCAAGAGATGGTAGCAAGAAAGCGTTTGTCCTATCTGCAGTTACCACCCCTATGACCATGTTATTTTGTGACTCCTTGTTACTGAAATTCCATTTCCATTCTGCTCTCTTTTTGGCCTTTCTCTGTGGGTGTTTTGCTCTGGGGTTTTTTTTTGAGGGGGGAGGGGAAATATGTGTTGTTTTAGCTTTTCTCTTTCCACAGGTGTCATCTCCTCCACAGTAAACAGAGTAACTAATTCTTAGATGGTATAATTTTCCTAATTATTATTATTAGCACCTGTTTACTTAACAAACTTTTAACCATTACAAATGTAAATATACAGTGTTCAGAGACATTCTCTCTTAAGCTTGGTAAATCTCACAAATGTGTAAATAAAAGAGTTGATACTAGTAATTAAAGAAGGAAGTAACAGCACGTGGTGAGTGACTTCATGTTAAGTTTATTTCGCTGGAAACATAGTCTTTCCTCGTGAGTGGTGTTAGAAGACAGAAGCCTTCTACCCACCAAAAAAACCCCAAGAACAGCCGTATGTAACTTTTTTTCACAGAGAGAGAGGCATTGGGAGCAAACAAACTCATGCTCTCTTGTCACGGAGTATCTATTTAAGAAGGTAGTTTGAAATTAATCTTTTTCTCTGAAAACAGATATCTCTGCTTAGGCATTGCTAAACCACTCTTTTTTCCTTCCATGCTGCTGAACTTGCCTCTCTGCTGACATGCCTAGGACACTACAGCAGTTCCTGCTTTTCTCACATCTCAAACTGCAATATTTGCTTTCTTTTCTAATGCACTTTTCACTTATCCCACCTGTCGCTGAGAGATCAAGTACTGTCTTAGTTTGTCAACTCCCATCTCTTTTACTCATTTGTCAAATGTGTTTGTCTGGCTCATTCTCTTCCACCCATTTGTTAAATCTCCGCTTACTTCAGTTTCCTTCTTTGCTTTGCCCATTAAGCCGTTTAGGCTGCTCTTGATCTTTGACTACAGCATGCTGCACTAAGCAGCAGTAGTCTGTAGTATTCCCTCTGGTTTCTGTCCAGGTATTGTTTCTCGGAGTGTAGTGATGCTGGGATAGTAAATAATCGTGGTGGTTTTTTTTGTTTTTGTACAACCAGGACAAGAGCATCCTAGCTCAAGACTAGCAGTCTTAAGTACTTCCATAATATGAAGAGTATATAGCATCCCTGTAAAATATTGTCCAGTCTGCCTGCAGTCTCAGAGCCTTCCAGCCCTTGAGTATTAACCTGAAGTGTAAATTGGGTGTTGGCTCTGTCCCGATTTCTGCGCAAATAAAAATCAATAGCTTAAGCCAGTGACCTTTAAACACCTTACACTAAGGGGCTAGCTAGCTTGAGAGATTTGAGTTGAAATGTGCTTGCTGTCAATGATAGCAGTAAATAATTGGCTGTCTCATTCTGCTTCTAACTACTCTGTGCAGTAGGAGTGTTGACTTGGAGTTGTGAGACTTCACTGAAGTACAGGTAACTTGAACTGGCATGGCAGGGAAGATGCTCCTGCATCACTTATGCACTTTAAAATGAAAGTTCAGAATCTACCAAAGTCACTAGACTTCAGCTATTGTGGATAATATTATATACATTTTAAATATCCTTGCAAAGATGTTTTCATAGTCACTTTTTCCATTGCTCTATAAATATAAGCAGAGGTTTCATTTTAAATAGGCTGAGATGATTGGTAACCACCATCTCTTCAGCAAAGCCTGATACTGTCTAAACTGGCATGGCGATTCCTTCAACATCCTCTAGAGTGCTTGTGAACACAGGCTGCTATTACTGATTAATCAGATGGGCTGCTGTAGCAATACCTGTTCCACATCCTGCATGGTTATGCTGTGAGCTTTTTTGGTCCCTCCCCAGGCCCCACGCAAAACCTGTCTGAAGCCAACAGTTTGCATCTGGGGATAGGACAGGCTGCTGTCAGGATGATGCAGATGTTCCTACTGTTGTGCAACTGAGTTACAATCCACTTGTTAATTCGCCTGACTGAATGTATTTGCCCTTATATAAATACTCTTCATATAGATTTGTAGTTATAGAAAGTAGTATACAGCTTACAATATATGTAGTGATTTTTCCTCACACAGTTTTAGCTGCTGTCTTCCATGTAACTATTAATCAACAAGAAATATTACAGGTATACAGGAATAGAAAAGTAAGCATAAGGAGGTAGCAAATCTTGACAAACACTAACAGAGAAGGCAAGAGTGCATTATAAACTCATTCTGGACTTATATAAAGCGTCTTTAGAGGAAAGACTATTCCTGAATAAAAAGAAACATTGGTGTCTTGGCTAGATAATGATGAATTTTTTAGAAGTCACAGCAATGAGGTAAATCAGATCATCTCACATGGCAGCGCTTCTTCATATTGCTTCTAAGCGTTACAGGATTAGATCTCTTTGAATTGATTTGTAACACGTTGCTGCCCTCTTCACCTAAATTTGTGGGATACTTTTTCCAAGTAAATTAAAACTAAGCTTTGTCTGGAAGCTAGGAGGAAGTGATGCTGAAATATGGTGTCACAAGGACCTAAGTATATTAATATATACACGTTGAGTCAAACATTGTGAAACCCATATTTCTTTAGTTATTCTTGTGAGATGGGGTGAAGAAGAGAGAAACTGTTTGTCCTTAATTGCATTCACAGAAGTATACTTAAGGTTTATCAAATTATTTAACATACTACATTTTTCATTTCACAAACCTTTTCATGAGGAAAAGGGGTACAAAGGGTTAAAAAGGTATTCCTGATGAAAGTCGCTTTTTTGCAGTTGAAGTGTAGTAATGTCCACACTAGCCCAAACAGCTGATTACACATTTATTTTATTTCCAATGATCATCTGCCTATGGTGTGATGCTTTGCTTCGGCGGGCCAAGCCCTGCTCCTGCTGTGCACCCAAGCGCAGCTCCCCGGCAGATAGTGTCAGTTGTGATGGAGTTCTTTGCAGGTTTCCTGTCCAGACCCAACTGGCACACTCTGGCTCAGAGCTTCAACTAAATAGTGGCAAATTGACGGATTTGATAAGGAGTCTTGAATTACACGGTTGTCATTTCAGCCAGTACAGCTTATCCAGATTTATGAATATGCAGAAGCCAGTTTTCCTGCCTCCTCTAGGCCTGCTAGGCTGCATTTAACCACCATTTTCCCCTGTTGTCCCAGTTGACTCGAAGGCTGCATCTTCCCTCCTTGCCTTCACGCATGTGTTTCCTTCCAGTGAAATTGAGAGCATACGGAGGTTATTGCGCATCCAGGTTTTGCCCCAACATGCAGTCAGGATGCAGGTAAAATGCACATTGTGGTAAGAGAAGAGTTTTTCCAGTCCACTGATTGCTTACTCAGTTTGTTTGCATAGTTCTGTATTTAGGTGTTAAAAAACCCTATCCAACAACCTCAAATGGGACTTAAGACTTAGTATTTACTGATCCCAAATTTTATATCAAAATTCATATCCAAGACTTACAAAGGCTGCATCGTTTTACTGGCTTCTAAATGTGTAATTTACTGAAATAAGTCTGCTGCTCCTTGCAGTTACTTCAGGCAGAACAGGGTCTGCCTTGTCCTCAAAAGTAGAGGAACTGAGTCATAAAGCCTATAAAGATTCAGGTACAAAATAAGGCTAGTTACTGTTGGCTTTCATAGAGAAAGGGATAGGGAACGTTTCAGACCTCTCTTTGTTTGCTGTGCAGTGTCTCATCACAACCTGTACTTAAACAAGTGTAAACATACGACCTTCACGCTCTCCTAATGTTGCACACTGAGTCTTGAGGAACACGGTTTTATCCAGAAATAATTTAGTTAGTGGCTAGGCATTTAATTAAATGTGCCTATAAATGAGTGATTGTTGCTACATCAGGCAGAACAGTAAAAATATTTAAAATACTAACCAGAACGGAGCAATAACCATTGCTTGAAGTGAATGAGTACTTTTTATTTATCTGATAAAGGCCATATTCAAATCAGAATTTTCCACTGCCATTAAGAACTTGTATCATGTTACTAACACTACTATGTTAAAACAAGAGTATACCAGTTATGGGCTAACACCATGCAATACCCATTCAATTGATATATTTTTCCATTTATTTTAATACTATTGCTTTCCTGTATGGAGATGTTCTGGCTGAATGTTTTAAGATCACTTTTCACTACATTCTAATATAGACCTAAAATGAGGATTGTCTGCCAACATTTAAGAGGATACTATTAGAGCTTAAGTTGTATTTTCTTTGAAGCAAGTTTGTTTGTTTCAGTTAGATACAGTATGTAAATGGTTCAGGAAAAAGTGTTCTGTGCCAAACCCAATAGCAAGTCCATGTCCGTTATACAATTGAATGTGTTTTTAAAATTTAGTTTTTAACTTTGATCTGTCTTTGTAAGACAGATTTGTAAGGGGGGTGTGTGTGTTTGTTTTAATACTGGAAAGCAATTCTGATTCTCTTCCTAGTATATCCTCTGTATGGGCACAGAGGAGCACTAACTTCCCCCCCAAATTTCTGACACACTGCTTTGCTTTGATGTCACTGGGTTAAGGTGGTGTCCCTCCGCTATCTGGAAGCTCCTGGTGTGGATACTGTCAAAGATGAGTAGACACATGGGCAGAATATGCTGCTGCCTGGTTCCTTTCCTTGCTTAGATGCCTACAGATAGAGCTATAAAAACATGGTGAGAGAGTCCTCGCTACATGTTAAACCCCATACTTTGGCTTACCAAGCCTGTGTGTTTGATACTGCTGTGTCATAGCTGGGCAAAGGTTTCAGCCAGCTGGGTGAGAATTGTGCCTGGCTGAAATGGATCTTTCTTCTCCTGCTTGTAGCCTCTGCCATAGCCCCTGCAGCCCAGTTGCCATCAGACCACAGGCAGGACAGATGAGTGGAAACAATTAGAAGCTTCTTAACCTGCTGATTTAACAGTCCCTTTTCACCTGTGTGAAATAAACCAACCTCAGCACTGACTTCAGAGGCTCCTGAAGATTTAAGATATGCATTAAGACATACTGCGCCCTATGCTTAAAGCTCAGCGATTGAAGCCACCCCAGTTCTGATGAACATTGAACGTAATGGGTGAATGTACACTGTGCAGGTGAAGCTGCTTCTGATTCTGTGGTAGTTTTTGTCGGCTGTCTCTAACCTATTGGGAGACACAAATAATTCTGTGCCATAATGCTATAAACAAAATATTTGAAGATCATGCACAAATTCAGGAAGTTGGTCTTACGTGGAAAGGTGCTCCCTTAGACTTTAGCACATTGTTGAACTTAAGTGTTTGCATAAGAACTGGCTGTTCTGAACCAAGACAGAGACATTGTTTGGGGGATTTTTTTCCTCCTTACTCTGACAGAACAAAACCCAGGCTTGCAAAGCATGTAACAAGACTTAGAAAGGTCTCTCTGTTTTAGATCAGTTACGGGAAGATAACAAACCGCCACAGTTATTAGTGCATGCCTGCCTCAATAGTTTAACATGCTTCATTACCCTGAACAGCAAGCAGTGGTTCCTAGCGTGGAGTATGACAAGATCTCTTGCAGTTAGTGTGCTTATATAGTTTTCGTTAAAGAGGGGGTTAATCAAAATTCAGTTTCTAGAAGAAAGTGTCCATGGGTACGTTAAGCGATGTAGCTTGTAATTAAGAAATAGGAACAAGGGTCATGGCTAGACTATAGGGTATTTTCCTCCGTCCTTTCTGCCATGCCCGATGTTCCTTCTATTTTCTTTTTCTTTGAATTCTAGGAGGCGATAGCGATAAATTGTTCCACAGCTCTTAGATATTGCCAGAAATCAGTTGTTAATAAAACTGGAAGCATTTATGATAATAGGAAGTATGCGTGCATGGAGCTAAGAGAAATAATCAGTTGACTTTCAGAATGAGTATTTGCTTTAGAAACAATACTAATCTCTAAACAGTTTCAGCTTCCGGTGCAGAAAGTTATATATATGTGTATATATATATGTATCTATTAGGAGATAACAAAAGATTGCATTTAAAACCATTTTAAGTATTGCCATCTTAGAATTACAGTAGCCATAAGTGTATATGACAATGTGTAGTAAACAGAGAAAATGCTGTAGCAGAGCTGAAAACTCACTGCAAAAGCTTTGAGTGCCATCACTCAGTCTGGCGGGTTGTTGGATTTTTTTCTCCCCTGGCTTGTAGCCCACATAATGCTACTGAAATTTCCTAGTAGGGTTTTCTTAGCCCAGCAGGGTGATTCATCTTCAGCTCACCACAGGGAAAAGAAGCCTATACCTTCATTTAATCTTTGTAGTTTTGCCATAGGTCCTTGTCTCGCTATTTTCTGGTTTTATCCTGACACTCCCCATTGCTGATGGAACCACTGGTAGACGGGGTGTTGCCAAGCCAGGCTATCGCTGGGGTCAGACAATGTTTCATGATACAGCCGAAGCTCCCTTCTGGCCCTCCTTGCCAGTGTGAGCTGTATTTGTGAAAATGCCCTGTCTGCTTCTTTCCCAGTAAGCCACTGGAAGCAGCTGTTTTAGTTCTGTGTAAATCCTTAGACACTTAAAGTGCAACAGTTTACTCACACACACCCACACACACTCCCCATTTAAACATAATGACTACTTAAATATTTAGAGTATTTACCTTCATAATGCTTCTAATTTTATCTTCTTAGCTTGCTACAAGTATATCAGTAAGAATACTGTTCATGACAGTGTCTTATTATATGGAAAAATACAAAAAGTTTAGTTCTGCTTTCTGAACACACATTTATTGCCAAAGGTTTACTAATAGTTAATAGTACTCATTTATATACGGTCTAATAACACCTAGGCATTGCATGTTCTATTTCGAACCATATGTTTATAATAACAAACTCATTCTTTGCTAAGGGTGAGTGAATACTACGTTCCTTTTGTCAAACCCTTGTTCCCCAGCTGCCAAAATCAAGTGAGATAAGCAATTACTGAGAGTCTTGTTCTACTAATCGAACAGAGGCTTCAGTTCCAAAACACTAAAAAATACGGTTTCCCTCTTCAGACCAGAAGAAAAAGATAAGGCCAATCACAAATGCCAGCTTCTTTGGGTGCACTCAGCAACAGCTGAGTGTGGACTTTTTATTTGCCAGAGGCATCTGTGACATTTTGGTAGGCTCACTTGTAAGCCAACAAATAAAATGACAATTACTTGGTGCTTGCCAAAATGTCAGCCTGGTAGTGGCACCAGTAGTTTTGATTCACACTGACGCTGAATGGCTGAATTGTAAAGAGAGGGACTACAGTGTTGTTATTCACCTGCAATTTCTTTACTGATTCTTCCTATAACATAGTTGTACTGAGGGGAATTTTCATTTGGTTTAGCAAAATCTTATGGTATTACAGCACTGGAAATGTCAGTGGAGCAACACTTTCCAGCATTTAATTATGAAACACCTCCATTACAAAATGATTGATTCCCTTTTTGAAAGCAGTAAGTTCCATCCTGTGATAATATGTATTTATCCTAAGGTTGTGGGCTTGGCTTTTTGTTGTTTGCATCTTCCCAGGAACATGTGGAACTTTACTGCAGGTTAAGCCTGCACTTTTTCTTGGCACTTGATGCTATCTAACCTCTCATAAAGGCAATTGGAATTTAAAGAAAAATGCACATCCATTACAGTATCTTTAGTTTATACCTCTGAATTTGGCTTGGAATTGCAAGGTAAATCTCCACTGTGTTTACATGTATTGACGCTCTATCTGGAATCACTTTCTTGCTATGAAAGAGCAGTGATGGGTCCTAGAAAGTGAGTCCTGCTAAGGATGGGACTCAGCACAGTCCACAAATGGAATGGGAGAAGTGTCTAAATAACAGCGTTCGTCTAAAAAAAACCCAAAAACTAACCAAACCCAAAACCAGAACAAAAAACCCTGCCCAATAAAAAAGCAGCATTACAAAACATTTTAAAATGAAGTAGAAGTCCTCTTCTGCCCTCTACTTTACTGCAAAGTGAGTGACATTACTGAAGTGTTGCCTTACGTTAATTTCAATAAGTCTAACAGTCTTTATTCTTGCGGCAATGAGGCAGTGGAGGCACTGACAGGTATGAGTCTTGTATATCGTCCATGATAACTGAGAAGTTCTGAGAGTACTTGCTTCTTAGGAAAGTGTATCTTCTGTAAACATAACATTGACGTTATCTGAGAATACTATGCAGGACAGCAAAGTTTTCTGATAGCTGTGACTGAGAGTACAGTGCTTCTAATAGCGATATGATTGTAGAGTATTTCATCAAAGGTGGGCTATAAATTTTGAAGGTATCCTTCAATCTAGAGCACTGTTTCAGTTATTTAATTAAATAAATCCAGGCGTTCAAATAACCATCTTTACTAATAGTTCTTCATGTATTCCAGGCGCTTTTTAACTCATAGATGAAGACTGAATACCCTACTGTATGTATTTTAATCTTAATAGTATTTTATACAAAAGACAAGCCATTACATAATTACACTCTTCAATGTGACAAGGGTCATCAAGATTCATCACTTGGTGAAAAATGTTGTTGGCTTTACTGGATAGCACCTTCCCCTGCAACTCATTCACTGACTTTTTTCTTATTACGAATGTCATATTCTTGTTCTCACCTTCCTCTTTGGTGGCCGGTCACAAGTGGTGTTCCCCAGGGTTCAGTGTTGGGGCCAATCTTGTTTAATATCTTTATCAATGATCTGGACAAGGGGACTGAGTGCGCCCTCGGTAAGTTTGCAGATGACACAAAATTGGGCAGGAGTGTTGACCTGCTCAAGGGTAGGAAGGCTCTGCAGAGGGATCTGGACAGGCTGGATCGATGGGACATGTCAGTTGTATGAGATTTAACAAGGCCAAGTGCTGGGTCCTGCACTTGGGTCACAACCACCCCATGCAACGCTGCAGGCTTGGGGAAGAGTGGCTGGAGAGCTGCCTGGTGGAGAAGAACCTGGGGGTGCTGGTTGACAGCCACCTGAACATGAGCCAGCAGTGTGCCCAGGTGGCCAAGAAGGCCAACAGCGTCCTGGCTGGTATCAGGAATAGTGTGGCCAGCAGGAGCAGGGCAGTGATCGTGCCCCTGTACTCGGCACTGGTGAGGCCGCACCTTGAATACTGTGTTCAGTTTTGGGCCCCTCAGTACAAGGAGGACATTGAAGTGCTGGAGCATGTCCAGAGAAGGGCAACGAAGCTGGTGAAGGATCTGGAGAGCAGCTCTTATGAGGAGAGGTTGAGGGAGCTGAGGTTGTTTAGCCTGGAGAAGAGGAGGCTGAGGGGAGACCTTATCACTCTCTACACCTACCTGAGAGGAGGTTGTAGCGAGGCGGGTGTTGGTCTCTTCTCCCAAGTCACTAGTGATAGGACAAGAGGAAATGGCCTCAAGCTGCGCCAGGGGAGGTTTAGGTTGGATATTAGGAAAAATGACTTTACTGAAAGAGTGGTCAGGCATTGGAACAGGCTGCCCAGGGAGGTGCTGGAGTCACCATGCCTGGAGGTGTTCAAAAAACATGTAGATGTTACACTTTGGGACACGGTTCAGGGGGCCTGGGGGTGTTGGGTTGATGGTTGGACTTGATGATCCTAGAGGTCTTTTCCAACCTTAATGATTCTATGTTCAATTGCAAGCCTTTACCCAGCTGTGCTCCCTAAACTGTACTACTTAATACTCCTCCAGACTTCTTCATTCCATGAATAAACTTTGAGTGGTCTCTTTTATTAATGGTTATACACATCTGGTCCTGTCTTCTTCAGGACTGTCTCCTAGTCTTAAACTTTCTCTTTATTCCATCATATAATTCACCTCTTTGAAAAAAAAATTGTGTTCTCATTGCAGGAAATGACTTGGACAGGTACCGAAGCGAGTTGCTGGAACTTCGGCAAAGACTATTGTATGCTGAAAAGGAAAGTAAAAAAAGATCACACGAACTGAGCAGTGCCCTAGATGAAATTAAACGTGTAGTTGCAAGAAGAATGAACTTGACAACAAATCATACAGGTTTGTACATATAAAAATGTACTGTGTTAACGGTTCAAGGTTTTGTGCGCTCATGTTTATCACTGGTGTGGGGAGAAAAATGATTTGGTTACATTAGCGTTAGGTAGAAGTTTCTACTTGAAAAAAAGGGTGGCGAAGTAATCTGTAGCCCCTTTTTAAATAGGATCAGTTAGTAACTAAACAAATTAGGAGAGAAAAAAAAGGGGACACCATAGACTGCAATGGTGTCATAGTGGCAAAGCTGTATGTATTGCTAATCGAGTTTCTTACGTGCTTATCCCTGTCTTGCTGCCAGATACAGAGTACTGAATAAGCTATTTTTACCAGCTTTTACTATGCTGCTACACCATTATAAATACTAGAGCTTTCTTTAACCTGGAAAGCAGGTACACCTCCTCAGATGTTCTATGGTCCTGGCGCCCCTCATGTCCAGGTGGAGTGACTTTTGGGGGGGACTTTTTGGCCATGAGTGCTCTGCCGTCTTGCCAGAAGACCCCAGGCCCCGAGGTGTGTGTGGTGGGTGCACAGTCTCATATCAGCAGGCAGACCACGCACAGCTGGGTGCTTGCCAGAACCTGGGAGTTGAGAAGTCCCATGAGGTCTTGCTGGCTAGATAGAGCCTAAGAATGTTCCCTCTAGAATTCATTTTCATCTTGCAAGTAGTTTGTTAATCCAAAGAAAAGGTGAATGCTTGTAAGTGATGCCAATTAAAAGAAAAACTTTGAGGGGGGTTTCTCTGCCCTTTTTTTTTGTTTTTTTTTTTTTAAAAGGGACACTGACATGCAGTTAAGTTGACTCTATTGATATGGCTTCTTCCCATTGTTTAATTAAACTTATTTGTTTAAAAATACGTTAGATCCTTGCCTTACAGACTGTTGTACATCCCCACCTATCTGCACACTGTAGTTGCATACAATAGAGTAGACAGTTTGATTCTGTTCCCTAAAAGAAGTGATGTAGCAGCGCAGGATCTGCCTTCCTCCCCGTTCAGATTGGAAGAGCTACTTCCCTGCAGAGAGAAGGAAAACTAGAAGGGGCATCTGTGCACTGGAGACATTCCACAACACACCCTGACTTCAAAAAGAGTCTGGATGCTACTGAAAACTTCTTTTTAAAAAATCCTTCTTTGGATTCAGTACAGCAGGCTGGTATCAGATTAAAATAGGGAATAACCAGGACTGTTACAGGGGAAGAAGAAACAAGGTGCATTCCTGCTTTGTGTGGTCAGCTTCATTTCTTATCCTGTTCTTTCCTGCCTCTTTGTTTGTTTTTTTTCAATATTAATTCAGTGGGACTGTTCAGATGCACATAAACAAATGCTTGAGTGTTGGCAGAGTTGTGGCCTTTCAAGCTTTAGAATAGAAACCATGTTGTCAGCTACAAGTAGCCCCACATACTATGGACAAAGAGTTATTGCCTAATGTACATAATAGCAGTAGAAGAGCGTGCAAGTTCCCTTTCCCTCTGCTCTTCATTCTTACTGGATCAGCTGAATATCAGAAAGTATTAAAGCTGTCAGTTCACAGGATTCAAAGCAGAAATTTCTTAAAATCACTGAATAGTTTACCTTTTATTTTTACTTACTGTTCTGCTTTGCATCCCGATCAAGTTTCGTTGCGCAACAGAAATGAAAAGGTTTATTGTATGCAATAAAACTGAAGTCCCTTGCACAACCCTTCATAGGTACTACTTCCAAGTAAGAATGGAAAGTCCTTGAAAAGTTACGAAGGTGGTTTGTTTTTTTTTTTAAAAAAAAGTTTCTATGCAGCAAAATTCTAGTATATTTAATGGCAAAGCAGAGTGGGAGGAGTTGTGGATCTCTTTCATACAAAAATGTCTGGACATATAGATACACGCTTGCTTGATTTTTTTGGTTTTGGCTTTTTAAACTGTTTCCTGTAGGGTGGGGAATCTCTGTCGAGTCCTAATTTTCCATGGGAATATCTTTTGGAAGTTGAAAAACTTCAAACAAACATTGCGCATTCAGAAAGCCTCTGTCTTCATTGATCTAAGCTGAGTGAATAAAGCTGATGGTGGTAATTTGTAAGACTTGTTTTAAGTAACTTTGAAGGGTGGTAAATTTGGGGAGTTATCTTAGATGCATTACTTAGGAAAATAACTTTCCATCTAAGTCAATAAAACTCCTGTGGCTTTGTGGACTGTAAAACTATGAGTTTTCAAGTTTTCTGCAATTTGGAAGGCTGTTAACATGAGTTTGTTGGCTAAAGCTAATGGAGGTGGTGTTCTGGCAGCACGAAGTGCCCCAGCACCAGCCTCTGCGCAACGAAGTGTCTGGAGGAGGCGCCCGCTGAAGTATGAATTGCCTTAGATAAATTCATAGGAGCTTTGTTTTTCTTTCAGGACAAAAAGACATACACGTCTCGTGTAGCTAGTAGGGTATAGAAAAATTCAGCAGTAGAGAATGACAGACAAAATTCTAGTATGAGAGTCATATGCTGCCTGTGTTAGGAAAGCAAGAGTTAAGCCTTTAGACAACTGGTAAATAAAGTCTGGAGTGATCTTCAGTTTTGTTTCCAAGCAGTTTTCTTAAATATTAGACAGACCATTTGCTATTCTTCGTAAATATAGTCTTCATTTTAATTCAGTCAAATACCTTTTTTAAAATTGCATCGTGCATATTATATCTGCCCCCATGGGTATCTTACTTTAAACAATATTTTTTTTTTGCAAGCTTACAACTGATTTTATAATGACTTTAGAATTAAGTTGTTTAAGTTTTTATTAAATTTATTTTAAAGAATTTTTACCACCACTGGAACATTCAGGAATGTTTATATCAAGGAAGATAAATTAGTAAGTTAGTGGCATCTACTTTTTATATGGCCTATTTAAAAAAAAGGATTATGTTTATAATGGCAGACTTGAGTTATTTCAACATGAATAAATATTATAATTATTTTAATCTTTATTTTAAACTAGTAAAGAAAAAAAGAAATATTTCATACTTCTATCTTAATTACTGCAGTCTTTTGTTTCTCAAAATAGTTTCTAAAGGCCTGGATCTGGATGTCATTTTTACCATAGGACTTTTTATAACCTGAGAACTTCTGTTTGAGCCCTGGAAACCACCATGTGTTATATTTTGGGGAAAGCATTTAAGTTTGTTAATTAATTAAGAAAATCATTGATCAGAATCTGTGTTTCTTTTCATTTTAAAAGTTGCATGCCAACTGTGCAAAAAACAAACCAGTTTTTTTCCTGCTGCTTTTAGAATAACTGCTTAATGTGTTTTAAGATGGCTCAATCCTGCAGCTGTTGTGGCACAGGGAAATGCAGGCGGAGTTCCCAGGACATTCAGGCTTGGAGCTCTGCACCATCGCCAGGTGCGGGGCGTTGTACTGGACAATTCTCCATTTATTAAAGGAGCATAATATATATGACATATTATCACTTCTGAGGAATAGTTCTGACTGAATAACCTTGTGTGTGGTAATCTGCTAGTATTCAGTTGAGGAAAACAGTTGAAATAACAGGCTTCACTGCTGGCTTTTTATTTTATGTGTGTATGTGGGTTTGTTATTTCTTTAAGATGATGTGAATTGGAAAGTGTTAAACCTCACCAGAAAACTGCCCGTGCATCTTACAAACATGTACTACTATCTACCTCACCTTCGAGAATATGAAGATGCCATTTTCCCAAATGTTATTTTTGGACAACAGAGAACTGGAGGTAGGGAATAAAGTTTGCCTCATATTTTCTATATGTTTATATTTTATATTAAGTTCTAGTGATGAAGCATCCTCAGAGTTTGGAGGGGTTTTTTTTCTTTAACTTTGTAATGTTGCCAAGCTGAATAAATTTTAATGGGGATGGCAAAAGCACTTTTAACACTCCCATTCCAATTTCAAGTCTTCCCCAAAGTATTTTTATAAACCTTTTCAAATATCAACAAAAAATAGTAATAACTGAAAAGCATTATTATTGTTGTTCTTAGTCATGGATTCATGTGGCAAAGATGAATCAGCTGACATTTTTTCCCCAAAAATTAGTATGAGTAAGGAAGCCGGGGAGAATTTACAATTCACGCAGTTTGCTAAAGTTAAAAGCAAATAGAAAGGTGATGTGATCATTTGAAGGATATTAATAAATCTTCAGTGTAACTTTTTCATCCAGATGAGAAATCAGCTGACACCTGCACAAATCATAATGAATTCCTGTGAACTATAACACAAATGATTGTTTCAGCTTCTCCTAATTTCATGTGATAGGTAAAAAGAACTTTCAAAAGCAATAAGCAAACAAGGAACTAGTCAACTATTTTGCTGAGTTTTGTATTTCGTTAAAATTTTGACTTTTTTTCTAGGGTTAATTTATAAAAAGAAACATTGGCAGCACTTTTGATTTAACTAAAAAAATAACTTGGCCATGCCCATGACATGGGCTAGTGGTTCTACTGGAGTAGTGCTGTGGTTCTCACTGGAGTGAGATCTATGAACCCATAGATCAGTGTGAGTATGCAAAAGACCACAGGTAGTCAGCAAAATGATTTGCAAAAAAAAAAAACCCTTCCGAAAAATAGATACATTCACAAGCAAGCAAGAAAAAAAAAGGGGGGAAGAAAAGTAATAAGAAATAAAAGAAATTGCATTTGCATGTTTAATTTTCATTTATTTGTACGTGAAAATCACAATAGCAAGACCTCACTTTAATAAGTACAGGTTAATCTTCAGTGTGTAAAACCAAACAAAACCCCAGTGGTTTAGCAGGTTATGTGCTGGGAAGGAACGTTGGAACTTTGGCAGTTTTGAGCTGATGGCGCAGATGATGACGTCTGGAGGAAGTCACTAACTACACCTAATCCTTTCCTTCAAATCTGTTGCTTCCTTACCAGCCTCCCGAGGTTTTGGTGAATAGGAATCTTCTGAAAGGACTGAGCCATATTATGTCACCGACTTCAGTAATGCCCTCACCAGTGAAGAGAGATGTAAATAGCACAGGTTTTGCTACTAGTGGAGTCTTTGCCAGAGACAATTTCAGTTCCTTTCTTCTTGATAAGAATGTCTAAGTTCCTTTCTTCTTATTATTGATTATGTCAAAGCCATGGATTCATATCACATAAACTGCTCAGAAAGATTTTTGAGATTTTGATATTTTTCTTATTCCTTTCTGAGATACACAGAGCTCACCTCCTGCCGCAACTCGCTCGGTAAAGCAGTGTTACTTTAACTCTTACTACTCAGATCTGCAACTCTATACCAAGACCTAGCACTTATTTTGCAATGCCCACTTTTGAAACGTAATAGCAGATACCTATATGTTTGCCAGAGGTAGTAATATCTCCAAGTTCTCAAATGTTGACAGCCTACACAGTGTAGACCTAGTGCTTATAACACAGACATAGGTGTCTCTAACCTAAACTTAGCTGGAGGTGTCTCTCTTTCCAGGTAGTAAAGCAAATGCTGTCACAGTGCTATAGGAGTACTGTCACCACGTCTCACGGCCACATCAAACCAAAATTAAAATGTAATTTCAGTTTCCCTTTACCTGACTTAAAATTACATGGACTTCTTTCTTTGCAGTCTCACTGGTGATGGGTGTTCCTACTGTGAAAAGGGAAAAACAACATTATCTGATTAATACACTGCATTCCCTACTGTATGAACTTTCTGAAGAGGAGAAGAATGACTGCGTCATAATCGTCTTTGTAGCAGAGGTGAGTTTGCATGGAAAGGTGCAGTATGCTGATCAAAGGACAATATGGAGGTTTATGTCTTTGTAATAGCGTAGGAGAGGCTGCAAAATACTGTTAGTTGGACCTTTGGGAGGGATTTCTTCAGGGCTGGAGGAGATAGTGAGCAATTACTGCCTCAGTGTTCATATGTGGAAAAAACCCTGTAACGTGGATGATCAAAGGGTAAAAAGTCATATTACATTTACAAACACAGTTGTTGCAGTCAGATTTTCAAACAGCACCATATTAACTCATTATTTACCTCTGAAAGTATTCTAATTCAAGAATGAAATGTAAATCCTCCACAGAAAAGTTCCACAGAACCTGAAAAAAGTAAACTTACTCTAACAACAGTTCAGATTATTTATCTGCTGCTTTGATATCATAGATATTGCAAAGTACCTTGACATGATAGACCCTTGCCTTCTGCATGTGTATTAGCATTTCTTGTGAAAGGGAAAACTGTTCAGAGACTTGAACGGTTCCGTATTTGGGAGAGTAAACAGTGCTCAAGGTAAAATATTGGGTTAAAGTAATTTTTTCTCATTTGAAAATGCTTTAATCATATTGGAAAAAAGCTACAGAAGGGAATTAGTGATAGTTACTTGTGGGTAAAAAGACTGTGCAGTTTTTCAGGATTCATATTTATTCTTCATATTTCTTCATCTTTCCATAAACAACATTACATTTCATACCTGTATTCATTAACAGTTAAAGTTTGCTTTTTTAGTTCAGTCATCACTCAGAGCAGCTTTTGCAACTGTAATTCATAATATTTAAAAATACAAATATTCAAAAATATTTCAAAGAGAATATTCAAAAATTCAACATAATTCCCTTTATTAACTTAGGTCATGAATTCCACTTTTCCAATTTGATCACAATGAGAAGTAGATAGGCCCAGTGTTACTGGCTGTAGTTCCTCTTCAGCATAATTTTCAGGAGATGAACTTATTTTACAGTTGCTGTTTCCCAGTAAAGAGCCCTGGCAACGAAGAGCTTTGCCTAGCTGCCATTAACCTTCTACTACAGGGCTTCAGAGAGTTCCTTGAATTTTTAAGGGTTAATTTCTGAATAGTAAAGTTTCCCACTGTGGACAGTCCTAAAGTGGCACTTCTAACAAACAGTAGCTTTGGTTGTAGTAATAGTCCATTTCAGCCAATTTAGGATTAAACTGCTGTTGTAAGAATCAGTCTCTCCCCTTTCTCCTGTCCGCAAAGTCACTTTCTTGCAGCCCCCATTTTTCAGCCATGCAGTAAATTAGAGCAGGTTGATTGTGCTGATATGAGATGTGATAAGAACATTTAATTATGAGAGGGGGGCAGGTGTGTTCACTGATTCTAAATCCACACCTTTCTTTTTCCCAGAAAGTTTCAGAAGATCAAGTTAAATGTTTACATCATGGGTTAAGTCAGAGTAACTTATTGACTAAAACTGAGTTTCAAAGTTGTTGGTATTTTTTTCTTATCACAGTTCTTTATTTAGCACATTGCATCTTTTTTACTTATTACAAATTTAATACATAGGTTGTAACAATTATTTGTGTATTTAAAAAAAGAATCTGAAGTGCTAAGACAGGTATTGTATTGCTTTCGAAATCCATAAAACTTAGCACTGTTTAATAAAGTTAACAGATGTGTTTCCCACACTAAGCTGTTATTTTTGTGAAACAGCGGCAGTGAATAAGTATGTCCTTAAAATCTCCAGACTAAGAGCCATAAGTTTGTTATATTAGGAAGAAACTCTAAATAAAAATTTTAAGTATTGCTAGCTTTAGAAAATTTTGCTTAGGTGACTTTTCTCAACAGCCTCGGGCCTCTTTTGTGACTTTTCGAAACAGCACTTTTTACTGATAGTTATATGGCTGTGCTTTTCTGGCATAAGTGAAAGCTGTAGGATAGACTTTCATGCAGAAAATGGCTTGGCCTCCTGCAGAAGCAGTGAAAAAACAAAATGCAGAACCATAGCTGGAGATAGTTCAGTTCTACATTCAATTACATTGAAAGTTCAGTTGGCTTGAAAACCCCATAGTGTCCTTTAGTAGAAACACTGCCATAACATATTGCTTTTGTTTGGAATGAAAAGAATTGAAGAGTAAAATTGGAGGTTTTGCCTGTGAATAATTTCCTAAAAAATTTTGCTTAATACTAAAACAGGTGACTTGAACTGAACCCCCTCCCTTTTCTTTTCTTTAGGTGAATGCAGAATACGTTAACAGTGTTGCAGACAGTGTTAAAACCAGGTAAGTCCCATGGAGTGTAACACGGGACAGCTAGTAAACACATTTTGAGCTTTTATGGAAAGAATTAGAGCATTTTGGCAATAAATTACAACTCTACCATACTGAAATGGAACTGTAAAGAAATGAGGCAAAGGTGCGCTCTAAATATGTGTATCGTAACACACTGTGAAATTCAGAACAGAGGATGTATATCAGTTTATTTTCCTTATTTCATAACTATGCTTTAGCTAATCAGGCAAGGTCTCAAGCCTCTGATAAATATTTACTTGAACCTCAGTTTTTTCCCCATTAAATTAATGCTGCAATTCAAGGCACCTGAGCCTATGTGTATTAGGTCCCCACTGACTTCACGGCCCTCCAATGTATTCTTACATCTGTCGTGTTTTTGAGGTGGTTTTGTTTCCTCATTTGCCTCTTTTTCATGAAGGCAATGGATTTTGGACAGCAATCTGATTCTATTTATCATGCTAAATACTCTTGTATAATGGGTAACATGAGATGGATATTCTTTGCTGTGCCAAATTAATACAAGAGTTATCAAATGAAGGCTTGAGTCCCAATGCAGTTTTGCTTGCTCTTATCATTCTTTCCCATAGAGATGGCATCATATGCATGTGAAAAACCTTAGAGCAGCTTGAGAATAACAACTACTAAATTAAAATGATTGGGCAAAGAAATACCTTCATTGGAAGATCTATTTTGTCTTACGAAAGCTGCTAAGATATGGTATAGTGTAGCTAGCGCTCACAAAACAGGTAAGGCTAAAGGCCCTGAAGTGCAGCTGACTGAAAGAAGCAAGAGATGAAATCTGCATTTTGCTGCAGTAGTGGTGTTGCTGTTTTCTGAGGTGCACAAGCTCATTCATGAATTATGTAGTCTGACAGAACCCCACTTTGGCCAGTATCTGAAGCGACACAGCCTTTCCCCTCTCTTCTTCTTTAAAATGACTACAAGAGTGCTCTCAATCTTTGTAGCAACGTTTTTTAGAATATTAACAAAAACAAACAAAAAAAGTTGACCAAGATCCCTGGAGAGGCTGCCCTTTTACTTCACCTTTGAGGCTTTGCTGCATGTCCTGCTCCACTCAAGGTATCCCAGACTGTATTTAGGGTGCAGGTTTCCCCAGAATGCTCCCCAAGCTGAGCCTGCTAGCGAAGTAATAGCAATATCTTCTTGTCTCCAGAGGGTTTTGCTCAGCTGGGAGCAGCTGCAGCTAGGACAAGGTGAAGAGGCAGTCCTCTTTAGTACCACTGAGCACCACAGGGTACAGTACAATACGTACAACAACCTAAGCAGTTAGATAATTTTTATTATTTCATTATGGTTTTTGAAAATACTGCTGCAGAGTAGATGCTCTGTCAGCGTCCCACAGTAAGATTGAGGTTCTTTTTCATATGTATGCTTGTATTGTGATGTGCTTAATTTTGGATATTAGCTTTTTTCATTAATCATAGGAACAGTTGTGTGTAGCTCTAGGTAGTGGATTTGATTGTGAATCACGGCTGTGTTTTGGCAACCATCTCAGGATTATGAGTAAGCACCTATAGATGCAGGAGGGGCAGGATTTCTGAGACACGCTTCTCTTCAGTGTTTGGTGAATTACAGTCCTTGTTCTGATGGTTGTCAAAGATCCCTTCTTGGTTCCTAATTTACGATCTCTGTGACTGAGTTTCTTTGCTAGAATTGCGAATTCCGGTTAAGGGGGAGCAGACTGAATTCTGTGGAGCTGCTGTCCATGGTTACCCTCAAAAGTCTTTTTGACGAATGGGGTCTCACTAAGCATCTCTTAACAGCTTCCCCAGAGAAATCCAGTCTGGAGTCCTAGAGGTTATTTCTCCTCCTGATTCTTATTATCCAGATCTTTCCAACCTGAAGAAAACATTTGGGGATTCAGAGGACAGGGTAAGGTAAGATAGCTGTATAAAACCTAAGAACTTTTGCTAAGAGTATAAAATGGAAAATTCTGTGAAAGTCAAGATTGTTTGAGCTGATAATGTTTTTGTATTTCAGAGCTAATGGACCTCAAGTGTACTTTTAAAAAAATTATTACACTAGGGGATGTTGAGAAAAACTATGCTGCACATCAGCTTCAGGGTGAGAGCCAAGACGTCTCCTCTGGGTCTTGACTCTAGGCATCCCACAGGTTTTAAACGAGATGGATAATGCCAAGAGGCGATAGGCTAGATGATCTGGTCATAAAGGAAAAACACAGGAAAATGTTTGATGTGATAGATAAGGGAGAGGCTCTGTGAAACACACAAAGAAAACCCCATGTGGCCCCTTAGTTAACTAGTAACAACTACTGTGGGTTTAATTAATGACCTAACTTTTGGTGAACATGGGCTTTTTATACTACTGTTAATAATATACCCTAACTGGTGATTTCATTTGCTCGTGTGCCCCAAATTCACTGAGACAGAGATTATAACCTAATAAAATTGATTTATTGGAGGAAGTAATTTTCTTTTGACCAACAATAACCAGTTTATCAGAAGCTACCCCAACAATGCAGCAAGAAAGCTGCAGTACTGACGGTTGAGGTTGAAGGAAATCAGCAAGTGTATATATGCATGTATACTGGGATTGTAGATAAACCTTATATCTTTCAGAGCATAAACAAGTTTACATACTTATGCTTAAGTTTCAGATGTTACTAGATTTGAATCAGATACATGTTTATGTTAATTAAATACCGATAAATTACTCTCCGGTCTTTTAGCATTGATCATCAAACAGCAGCTTCATCCTGTGGTAAAATGAGAGACTGTACTTTGTAGGAAAAAATCTGTGTTCACATTTAAACCTGAAAATGAAGTTTATCAACCTGTTTTCCATGCAGTTCATCAGTAAAAGCACTTAATGTTAAATATTTAAGAAATAGTTGGGTGTTGGTCTCTACTGTTCGTAATATATTGAGTAGAACCTTTAAGTCATTTGACATGAATATGCTTGTTAGACATTTTGTTTCGGGCTGCACTGATACAGATCTAAATTTTTTGCTTAGTTAACATTAACTTTTGTAGGAAAGTCAAATTATTTACAAATGTTTACACTGACTATAGAGCAATTTTTATTCACTTAACAATGAGTTAGAATACTTAGCCTTAAAATTTTAATGTAGAGAAAAAGCTGCAGAGCATTAAAAATGCTTTTATTATAGAAATAACTCTTGCAACCTGCCCAAAAAACTTATCAGATTTTGCTGCTTATGTTTAGGTGGAGAACTAAACAGAATTTGGATTATAGCTTTTTAATGCTATATGCCCAACCTAAGGGAACATTTTATTTACAGGTATGTTCACATTATCATTAAGTAGCTGCAATACATCTGTACCTATTATTAGCTTTGGCACTTTTGTTTCAAAGGCGCCAGCAAAAACAGCAATCTATTGTTACTTTCTTTGTATTTTGCC
The DNA here is from genome assembly GCF_949628215.1 of Phalacrocorax aristotelis. Classification (NCBI taxonomy): domain Eukaryota; kingdom Metazoa; phylum Chordata; class Aves; order Suliformes; family Phalacrocoracidae; genus Phalacrocorax; species Phalacrocorax aristotelis. The sequence continues at coordinate 20,401,799 of NC_134279.1, forward strand.
TGTGCTCTTTACAAGCATCCACATATTTCTGTGCTTATATACATCTTGCAGCCAGGTGCTATTTGATTAAATCCATCTGTACCTTCCTGTCATTTGTGAGGTTGAATAACAAGGTAACTAAAGTGTGAAACCCTTATTTGATTAGGTTAAGAAAGTCAGAGTTTAATGTGTTTTCCCTTGGTGCAGCAAGACAGAATAGTGGTGGTAGGCCCAGGTTATAGTCCAGATCACAACAAACCAAAAAACCCTTACAGATAGGGAAGCATACCAGTATAGTGATACTGGAGACATGGTTAAACTGCAAGTTGGTACTGATCCTAAATTCTCCAGAAGGTTTAGAGTGTTAGACTTTAAGAAGATCCCCATGCATTCAGGCTTAGGTTTAGCCATCATTCTAGATTTGTGCTAATTTTTACTCCATAAGGGCGATAATCACCACCAGAGATTCCAAAATTTATCATGACTGTTCAATAATGGAACAGATGATAAAATTTTATGTAGCTAGTGAATGACAACGGTTTTTAAAAAACCTCAGAACAGCATTTTGCTGAGTGCTTAGTTTTCCTGGGTCTTCTCCTGCTCAAACAGGCCACAGATTCTGCATCACATAAGTACATCACAAGATTCCCAGAAGCAGAAGAGAAGACCGCAAGAGCAGGCATCTTTTATTGTTCTTGTCAGCATCTAACACAAATGCATTTGAGCTGGGCTACTCAAGAGTCTATGCTCTGTTCTCAAATTTGGCATAGGCACTCAGAAGACAGGTGGACAAAGAAAAATGTTGTCTGTTGAACAGTTAAGGTTTACTGGAAAATGGATTATTTTCCCATGACTTTCCTACATTTTTAAGAATGTTGCCCAAGTTTGCTAAGTGCACTAGAGCATTAAGGCATGGGAAAACATGGTGAAGGGAAATGTTAAGCATGCTGCCAGACACTTAATGTTACCTAACTATTACTTATCACTTACTATTATAAAGTTCTCCAAGTACTCATGTTTGCATGGAAATTACTTACTTATGCATTTGTATTTTTAAAGAAATTCGAGAATATGCGTTTTCTTATCTGGGACATTACATAAGGACTGAACTTTGTTATTCGGAGCAAAGCCTGGATTGTGATGGTCTGGTGGCAGTTACGGCTGCATCCAGAATGTTCTTGGAAAGAAACTATGCCTTCTTCATATCGTTACCTAGTATATCCAGTCCTGCATTTGTGTGTCCAGTCTGCAGCTGCTTCTGTAGACCAGACGCTGGTCTGCCCAGAAAGTACTCTGTAGAGTACAGGTGAAAAGAAGGAACACATGGTGCCATGAAGTTATTTATGATCTCTCTCCATCTGGAAGCCTTGTATTAATGGAAAGCAAATAACTTAAAAATCCTGTTCCTCAGCCTGGTACAAAGATTTACTTCAGGAAACTTACAGAAAACTTGAACTAGCTTAGATTTTATTTACTGTTTTGTCAGCAACAGTATCATCTGGGTGATGGATATTAAATTCTGAATTTTGAAAGAAGATAAGCATATGTAATTACTCTTGATGTCTGCATATCATGAGCCAGACAAGATCTTAGCTGAATAAACACATAAACACTCATTCCAAGATCCTGCTGAATCAGGATTTAAGCAAGTAGCTTTGCGAAGACCATTGATACTAATGGGGTTACGATGTGGATGAACCTTACCTACTGATCAAACATAATCTCTGAAAAAAAAGACAATAAATCCCATTGTTCATCTCATGTCATTTCTTCTACTTGAAGCATCTCTTCTACTTTGCCTGTCTTTCCCCTCTCCCTGAACAAGCTACTGGTCCTTTTGGACTTTTTTGGGACGTTTTCTTAATCAATAAGAACCTAAGGGAACTGTGAAATACTTGTTTCCACTTTCACTATACTTCCTGGAGTCCACCAGAGCCCCTTGAGACACTTGTAATAACATCAGAGACAAGATAATGGGATCTTAACGTTGCCATAAAAGCAGGCATTCAAATCCCAACCTAGTAGTGAGGAGATGCCTTTGTTCTTTGTGTCTGTATAGACTTAGTTCATTTTGAAGTGATTAAGCATTTCAAATCTGAAAGTATCTTTGAGGAACTGAGATACAGCAGTTTTGGGGAAGTGTTTTCTATTGGCACTCAGGTGAACCAAAAATAAAACATTAAATAAATCTTTTGTATCTTCAGTTAAAATCTATTATAAACTTCAAACTTAGTTAATTGAACTACTGCTATGCTTTTTTCACCTCATGGGTTTTTCCCTTGTGGAGGTGCGGGGAGCTGTTTGTATTTATACATAACATGTATGTATATACTGGTAATATATATTGCCAGCAGCACTTATCTGTACACCATTATTATTTCTCTAGTGTGTTTCTCTAATGGTTTTAAGGCCTAAGCAATAGCTCCATGAAGTCATTAGGAGTCTTTGTATTGATATTTTTTTTCCTTTTCCCCCAACTGGACTCTAGGTCAAGCCTGTTATTTGGTAGAGTTCCCAAAAGGAATAACTTCCATGAAAGTGCATTTTTAGCTGAAATTTTCTTTATGCTTGTACTAATGCCTTGCTATTGCGCATGTATCTTTTTTTCATTCCGAAGTACTGACGAGTGAAGGGAAGTTAGCTGTGATCATGTGTTCTCCTGGCCTTCTCATGGCAAGGGGGCAAATGGACTAGATGGTTCATATCTTGAACTTCCTGGTCCAGCTCTGTTCAGCCACGGCATAATCTCCTTTAGTAGATAAGAGCATATGAAAAACAGGTGGCTGTAAGCTGAAGCCAGAAAAATTCAAGTTAGAATTTGGGTACCATGTACTAAACATTGAGGGTAATTACACATAGTATAACTTACTGAAAAACAACTGATACTGAAATCTCTAAGCAGTGCCAGATGTTCTTCAGCAAGATGTGCTTTAGCTGAACACAAATTACAGGGCTTAGTACAGGGTTAAATAAACAACTTTCAATGGCCTGTGTTACAAAGGATATCAAACTACATTCTCCAATATTCACTTTTAACTGTCAGCTTCAGAAAAGACTGTTTCAGACTTCTCACTATGCAAAACTACTTTCAGTTCATAACTACATTCACATGCACTTTGCATTACAGCCTCTGTTTGTCATCTTTGCTACTTTTGTACGCTTTCTTCTAGTGTTTCTCGATATGGTGGTCTCACTAGGTTTTTAAGATACTGCCTTTCATCCTTTTTTGGGTGCCTCTCAATCTCTCTTTAAGGATCCTCTGAAACTCTCTTTGATTCCTTGCTCTTCTCCTTTTACATCTAGCTACTGGATAATCCTCTTAGCTAATTTAATTTTATGCAAGATTTCTTCTAAGTTGATGTTTTGGGGTTTTTTTTGTTATTCTCTTCTGCATAACTTTCACTTCAACTCAATCCCCAGATCTTAAAATCTGTTAATAAGAAATCATCTTGATCAGTTCATCTCCATCTATTTTATTTTTTTATTATCTTACCATCAGCAAAAGCTGACAGGGTCAAAACAGATCTCTTAATCTTGTCTTTCAGCCCTCATTCTACTTCCTCCTGGGTTCACTGTTGACAACGCATTTCTTCCCTGCCAGCCCTATACTTGTAGTAGTGGCCAAATTCAGCTAAAGGCTGTGGGCCTGCTCTCTCATGCTCTTACTGCTGACTCTGCACTGAGTCAGTTGAAGATGCAAATCCAGCAGGAAACCATGCTTTTTTTTCTCTCATAACAATAATTTTCTGCCTCTTTAGCTTTTTGAATCAGATTCCAGCACCACCAGACAAGCATCAGGGCCAATGAAGTACAGCAGTTAGATCAAGTTAATTGTGTCATTACAGTGCACCCCAACATTTTCCTGAAGGCTTTGCCTCCTCTTCCTGTGTTTTTCATGCCCATGCTGAATTCAGACCCTGAATTTCTTGCTCCTTAATGATTTCTGGAATACATTTATTTCCTTTGCGTCATTACCTCTCAACTTCTTGTTTGGATTTATTCTCAGCTTTAGTAACTGGAACAGCTTCTGGCTTTTCAGATCCCCCATTCTTCTCTGAAAGTCATGCAAAAATGCAGCCAAGGCCTTTCCCATTTCCTTGACGGATGTCACTCTCCTTTTTCAAGTATCCTTTAGCTGGCTCTACTGCTGTATTCAGTGTCAGCCTTTACAACACCTCAGAAGCTCCATGTATTCCTGTCCTTCAGTGTGCTTCACAGCCTGTTCCGTCTTTCATGACTAGTATTCCCTGAAACAACTCAGGCATCTCAGTAATCATCCACAGTTCTTCTCAGTAACCTTTTAGGTATGACAAAGTCTGCCCAGGCGACTCTACAGAGCTTTTAACCATCTGCTTCAGACATTTCTCTTTTCAAAGAATTTGCTCCTGCTGCTTATCAGTTCTTACGCAACTTCAGTACAAACTCTCCTCTCTTCTTCCTTAACCTCTATATTTTTGTTTAATGTTTTCTTTTAAGTGAGATCTCTGTAAGGCAGGGAGTCCTTCTTTCTCAGAAAAGTAAGACGCACTCATGGTGTTACAGTCACTCCTGTAAATAAGTATTTAATGAATGATACTGAAACAGAGATATATGTAGAAGCTAATTAGCAATCCACTGTAGTTTGGCACAACTTCAGCACACTGTACAGCAGTCAAACACAGTGCAGTTATCACTTAGATGTGGAAACATCACTTCCACTTGTCTTCTGTTTTTTATTGGGTTTTTTTTTTCCCCCCACAGCTGGAAGATGATATTATAGCCAAAACTGATTATATTCAAAGAATAAAAAATTTTGCTGCTGAACAGTCCCAAGAGTGGATGATGCTCGAGTTCTCCCAGCTTGGATTTATTGGTAAGTATTAAGACCTCAGCAGGGCCAATTGGATTTGGAGCTGCGTAGGTTGGGTAGGTCTCACTCAGAATTACATTTCAAAGTATGGAAGGACGCACATATCAAAACTTCCTTGGTTCTTCAGAAAAGCTCCCACTGGAAGTCCTTTACTTTCTGTGCTCTTTAAAATTGTCTTTTTAAGGCAGAGTCTCCTCAGCATAGGATCTAGTAGTTGGGTTCCCATAAGAAGCAAATTGTTCCACCTCAGGGCACTATGTGCCCCTGTAGCGTGTCATCTTCTTTTCAAGAATGGAATTTGAACAATATATAAAAAAATCTGCTTCCTTTCCTCTGTGCAGCAGAACATACATCCCATATCGTAGGGAAGGTTTTTTGTTATTTTTAGTAGTAAGTTTATTTTTATATTTTTACTTTGGTTCTAATATAATTTACTTGTGATAACACCTTAAGCGTTAGGTCAGACAAAGAAATTTAACAAAATCTGCTAATACAAATAGCAAGAGAACTAAATGAACAGTGATAGTATTTTAAAAGTGATATTTTTCATATCTAGGTCTTAATTTAAAGATATTCAGTATAGTATTGCCAGTGAAATTTCATGTCTAGCATTTTGAGGAATTATTCAGACTTTGTTTCATCTGACACACCGATACAGGTGACAGGCAGATTTGTGTTTGGCACTAGGATGTAACTGCGTGCTTTGTTAGTCAGCTGGTTCACTGTGTGAGAATACCTCCAGGCATGGAATGGAAATCTTTTCAAAATCCCAACAAGCTGGAAGATAAGCCAATCTCCAAAGTTGGAGTCTGTGTGAAATTTCCACTAAATATCAGAATTACATCCATGTGTTTAAGGCTGGAGTAAACATAAAGCTGGTGATATTTGCACAGCAATTAAAATATCTGAATGTGCAACTTCTTGTCTTGCTTTCAGGAAAATTGTTTAAATCAGAAGACCTGCCACTCATAGTGGAATTTTTTCTCATGTTCTATAAAGATAAGCCCATAGACTGGCTTATAGACCACCTGCTCTGGGTTAAAGTGTGCAATCCAGAAAAGGATGCAGTAAGTATGTCTATGAATTTATGAACCTAAGTCATACTCAAACAGTCTCAGTGACAAAATAGTTTATTTTCAAAAAGCGGAATAGAAATCTCTCAAACCTGACTGACTTTGGAATTTGTGGGGAAAGATCTGCTGCAGGTCTGCATGGAGTGGCACAGTGTTTGAGCCCATTAGGGCATATGGAGAGGCCTGACTCACAGAAACGCAGATTTTCACACCAGAGCTGTTTTGCCTCCGTCAGCTCATGGACAGCACAAGCTCACATCTGCCTGCAGCTGTAGGCAACCTCACATCACCATAGCAAACTTTGAATATGGAATCCGATGTGGACTATCACTTCTCGTAACCTTCTGCTGTCTTTCTAATATGAAAGTCAGTAAATAAAGCCTACAATCTTACAATCACAGTTGTTCTGAATTTTGCATACTAGTTCCTTTCTTTCAGGAAGCAGAACTGAAGTGTTTTGCTTTAAATCTTTTACTACCTGGGAAAAAAATTGACTTGTTTGCCTGGAAAAAAAATTGCAGGGAAACATGTAGATTGAACAAACTAAATGATACTTTTCAATGAAAATGAAAGAAACAGCTGTGCTGAATTACAAAAAGTTACATTTCTAGCACTACAGGCGACCCCGATGATATGTTAAGTATTTCTTTAGGTCCTTTTGCGTTCTTTCTCTCACTAGTCTTTGGTGCTGGTCACTGCTCATGCTCTTGTCTGTTGACTGTGCCAAGGAGGGCTGAACAGAGTTTCTGCTCCATCTTGGTTTTTAAGGCTCAAGAATTTTATCTGATTAGTGTAGCCAGTCCCCACACCAGGTGTTCGCACACGTTACTTTTGTGTTGATAAAGGAGGATGAAGAGACAGATAGGAGTTGTGCAGAGCTGGAGACTGAGGGGAGCGGAACAAATAAGCTTCAAGTTTTACTGTGTAGCAGAGGTGACTCATGGGATAATGGAAGGTCCCTGGTTTTACACTCAGTAATGCCACTGAGGAGTGTTGATTCCCACTTCATACAGATAGGAGTAAGCTTTGAAATCCTACTCCGTGGGTTAGGCCGGGTCATAGCAGTTAGAGTGAGCCTCGAGCACCTCTATTTTAGGTTCTTGCCTGCCTGTGATAACGATAAAAAAAAAAGATACTATTATGTTAACACCACCCATTCCAGATCTAACATGTGTCAACTTCTTTCCAATAGATGAAACATTTTACTTTTTTAAATTACTGTCCTAGTTTCTAAGATCTGATTCATACCTAAACCAAAGCTGTGTTCCTGAAAGGCAGGCAGGCAGGCAGCTCGTGCAAATCTGCTCTGGCAGAGCCAAAGCAGAGTGGTATCAGCAAGTTATTCTAGTGAGTTTCACTTCTGCAATTGTGATTTCAATTGCTGTGGGTAGCAAAAACCTATGAAGACAAGTCACTCTCATGCTGGCCTTGGGTGGGAATGACCAGTGGAACTGTTCATGAGAATGCAGAAAATGGAGGCCGGAAGAAGGACAGAGATCCCAGCTGCTGCTGCTCCTCTGCGTGACAGGTTAAAGCAGTGGACTTTCCTACAGGTTCCAGAGAAGGCAAGCTGACAGAAATCCTTACACTTTTGCCTTTCCAACCAACTAAGAGTGTCACTAAGTGATCACACACTGTGCCTCGTGGGAGGGTCAATGGGGCACCTGTTTGTGGCTTTTATGTGCCATCCTGTGGTGATGGCTGTTTGGCACACGTTTTCAGCCTGGGCTGAATATTAACATACCAAGATTCAGCTACATCTGCTCACCGAGTTGGAAAAGACAGTTTGTGATGATCGGAGACATCTGATCTCTGTGTGATTTGGAAAATTCATCACGTTTACCTCCTGTGAACCATCATCCAGTTCTGGGATCCCCAGTACAAAAAAGACACGGACCTGTTGGAGCAGGTCCAGAGGAGGGCCACAAAAATTATCAGAGGGATGGAACACCTCTCCTGTGAAGAAAGGCTGAGAGATCTGGGGCTGTTCAGGCTGCAGAAGAGAAAGCTCTGGGAAGACCGTAATTGCAGCCTTTCAGTGCTTAAAGGGGGCTTATAAGAAAGATGGGGCCAGACTTTTTACCAGGGCCTGTCAAGACAGGACAAGGGGCAACAGTCTTAAATTGAAAGAGAGTAGATTTAGATTGGACATAAGGAAGAAATTCTTCGCTCTGAGGGTGGTGAGGCACTGGAACAGGTTGCCCAGAGAAGCTGTGGATGACCCATCCCTGGAAGTGTTGAAAGTCAGGTTGGATGGGGCTTTGAGTAACCTTATCTACTGGTGGGGGGGTGGAACTAGATGATCTTTAAAGGTCCCTTCAAACCCAAACCATTCTATGGTTCCATGTTCATATGCAGTGGCATTGATCTATCAAGAGTAGTGGGGACTAGCAGGCTGCAAAGATGGGAGCTCTGACTCAACAAGGAGCTTTATCTGAGTATCTGCACAAATAACCACACCAGTCCTGTGCTACTGATTACTCTCAGCTGCTACCATAAGTAGCTCTTTTGGTAGTGCTGCCATAGCATAAAAGAAGACATGCTAGAGACTACGTTATTTTAGGGGATTAACTGCAAAGCCTGTCAGTAGAAAAATCACAGATTTATTTTCTTATAATGTTTTTTTTCCTAGTGAAACTATAGTGTGCTTTCCAAAGAAACATCTGCCAATAAATCCATTTGCATGGATTGTGTTTTTATATTGTTTTGCTGAACATCTGCTCTGGACAAGCATAAAAATACTTAGTTCTTTTTATAGCCTTCCAGGTGGTTTTGAACTTTTAATTAGTACTTCTGTTGAAGGCATAAATCCCCCATGAGTTTTGGTGTTTAAGCCAGCTTAGTGAAGACTTTTATGACTTCTAGCTTTAGAAGGCATTGATACAGTTTATGCAACATTTTTCTTTTCTAAAACTGAAAGGACTTGATTGAAGAGGTAAACACGTTATTCTCTCAAATCTAAAGATGAGAGACCTGGGATGCAGAGAAGTTAAATGATCTTCTAAACTCATACAGTAATTTTGTGGCAGAAGTGAAAGTATAACCCAGAGAGTCTTATTTAATCTCTTTGCCCTGTTTTATGTCAATATGCTTCATTATATCTCATTAATTATCATAGTATGTTTGCTTCATTGTATCAAACTATGATGTCTTATGGATCTAGAGCAAAAAAATACATTTAAAGAAGTAATTTGCTGTCATTCAAAAATCAAGAAACTCAGAAATTAATACCAATTACAGTTATTTAATTCCCTGGTATATGTCATGTCACAAAGTGTACTGAACTGGAAAATCAAAATTGAAATATAGTATTTAACCACTTTATATAAGATAAAAGATACATAACTTATACTGTAGTACATTATGAGCCTCTCAAACATAGCAGAAATAGCCAAAATGATAAGGATTGAAATGTAACCAGAATCTATCTCAAGAAGGTCACTTTTGGTCAAAATAGTTTAATTAGAATGATTTGGCAAGGCCAAGAGTTGAAATGAAATCTGCCAGGGACAGGTAAAAAAATCAATCCATCTCAGATTTGAGGTCTGCTTTTTGTCACTCTGAGGTGTCATTGAAATCCCTGAGTTAGTGGTGGTTGAGCCTTCAAACCTCCTTAGCACCACGAGAGGAATTACAAGTTTAGGTCTAGAAACAGTGTATTTAAAATAAGGTGACTGTTAATCTCAGGATTACTCATTTAAATATGGATAAAAAACCTGGACCCATACCCTCAACTAACATAATGAAATTACCTTATGGAACTTTCATCTGTCTCTCATTTATTTAAATAAAACTTCACTCCCTTTTACTTTCTTTCCAGAAACACTGTGAAAATGAAAAGGCAAAGTTACGTATCCGTGCTAAACCATCTCTATTTCAGCATGTGGGAATTTATTCATCATTGGCTGGGAAGATACAGAATTTGAAAGTAAGGATAAGAAATTTAATGCCGTATTTCTAAATTGTATGCTTGTGTTCTGACTTGTTTCTCAGACCAGTTTCAAGCATTGCGTCTTTGGCATTAGATGGCATTTCTGTATCCAGGAACGTTGGTTTACAGATTTGAGGGAGAATATTGATCTGGCATCTAAACTGCAGGTGGGGCACAGTGCTTCTGCACAAACGCCTTTGAATCTCTAATCTGAACACTGGTACCAGTCATAGCAGCATTTCATGGCACATAGAAACCTTCTTCACAGCACAAGGTTTCATGTGCTCCACACCATACAAACACAAACGGCTATGATGGTTTGTTTTGGCTGAGTAATCCACAATCCCAATAGGAGGGACTATTAAGAAGAAGCTATACTGGTAAGACAAGAGTGTGACTATCCTGATGGCCATGGATCTTCAGGGAGAGTTTGGAGAACAAACAGTGGATCTACCACATATCTGAAAAGGACAAGAGCAATGAAGCACCAGACTTCACGGATGTCCTGATGGCACCATTCAGACTTGTCATGACATCATTTGAATTGCTGTATTGGATCAGACTAGGGTTTGCTGTAGCCTTTACAGAGACCAATGTCAGATGTTCTGGCAGAAGGCATAGTAGACAACTATGAAATAGCCTCCAGTGGAGAAGTTTATTTTTAAATCTAGGCAACTGAGAAATAATCAGTACAGCTCTGTCTACAGCCTGTAACATGCAGTCTCAATGATTACGTTGAAATGAATATTCTATTTCTATTAGAAATAGATTGTATATTTTTTGACACTGAGGTAATTATTTTCTGGAATAGCTTCCTGTAGTAATTCAAGATATTGGAGCACTTTTTCATTGTACGAATGAAATGACATTTCTTTATATCCAACAGGATAAAGATTTTGGCAGAAATGTGCTACATAAAGCACATAATAATCCACCTGCAAAAGTGGATACAAGCCTGAGAATATACCAGCAATATACCTTGGAAAAAGTTTACGAAGGAAAAGACTGTTTTTGGGCTTCAGCTCCGGTGGCAGGTGACTACATCAGGTTCACCTTTTTAAATCCACTAAAAGTTGAAAAGTAAGTATTACATGATACGGAATATGGAATCCTACATACATCCAGTTTGGAAGTTATTGAGTCTGTTCAAAATCACCAGTGCTCAACCATAGCCTCATTACTGCCAAAAAAAAATCCATGATTTGCTATTTATCTGCTCCCCTTCTTGAACTCCCCTCCTGAAATACATTTCTTCCTTGGTAATTAGAGAGCTGCTTAATTTTTTTCCTTTTATTGCTTCAGTTAAATATTTACATTCTCTTATGATAATTCCCAAAGGAATTAGTTTTTAATGAATGAATTTCATCAGTGGAGTCAATGAAAGCTTTATTTCTACAGTTGTCAACAAAAAGGCTGTTTGCATGATGTCAAGTCAAAGGCCATGTCCTAGTCCAGGCACTTACCAGTGTAGGTGAAAGCAATGAAGAGTGAATTAATAAAGGTGAGATTCAGTTGAAGACCCAGAGACTTGAATGTAGGTGTGTACAATAGAGATGTCTATGTAAGGTAGGTGTGTAAGCTCCTACTATACATGACAGATAGAGGTTTACTTGATACAGTCAGTGGAAGCTAGACAGCTATTCATCTCATTCACTATCTGGTCACCTGAGTCAGTTGCTAAGTTTCATTGACTGTGTTGAGTATATCTCCATTGCCTGTAATGACAGCTTGAACGCTTGGGTCACAGCCAGACTTCTAGCTTCATGTGTTTGGATCTACAGCCAAGTCCCACCTTGAATGTTTTTCTCATTCTTGAAAGATAAAACTGGCTTCTCTGTTTTCACATCATTCACCTTGGGTGTCTTTGAAAGGAAAAGACACCTGTAGCTTAAGACAGACAACTGTTTTTCAGAAGGACTTACTCTATGAACAATACAAATAGGGGATGGCACCAAAAGAAGCAGTCCTGCCTGGTTCAGCAAAGTTTCTTCCCTCTGTGTCAGAGAACAGATCTGAGTTCAGACTAACCTAGCAATATGGTTCCAGGAGAGTGTCTATGACACAAATGACCATAATTACCATATCTCCGTAATGATATTCAGAGAGGAGACTCCTTCACTGCTGTTACATTTCCTCCCCAAACTGGTCACAAAACTAGGAGCTCATTTCTGCAAAGACTGTAGATTTCTCATTTATTTAAAAAAACAACCTAAGAAGGCAAGTCTATATCTCCACCTAGTGAGCTGCACTAAATCACAGTTGTTATCGTAAACGCTGGTGTTCTGTGATCAACACAGTTAATTAACTGGTTTATGCTTTGAGAAACTTGGGTAGCCTATAGTTTTGCATTTTCTTGTTACTGGGAAGCTGTACTGGATGAAGCTAACTTACCTATGGTGCTGCCTAATGGCTGGTCCCAGCCCCATCACATTGCTAGCCTGAGAAAATGTATAGTTAATCCTATAATATTTGGCGGTCTTCTTAGGTCTTGATTGTTTGACACTAGAGGAGGGGTGTTGATGCTTTAAATTTCCTTAGTTCTTTTTGGATCTAAAAACCTAAGAACTCTAATGCCAGAAATTTAAAACCAAACAGAGATTTTTTTTTTTTTTAAAACATCTCATAGGTGTTTTTGCTTGGATTCTTGCTTCAACAGTGATGTTGCTCATTGGCTCTAAAACAGATTATTTAGAAGCACCTGAACTGATCAGTATTGATAAAAAAAGGGAAATCTCTTGGCATGTAGCATGTGGCCTGGCAGAAACAGGGATTTTTGCTGCCATTGCATTCCAGAAGTCCATCTGACCTTGGCCTTAGGATGATAGGAACAGATCAGAGGGCAGATCTTCCTTAGCCATTTAAACTTGGAAAGTTAATTTATAACTTGAGCATTGAAAAGGGGGAACACTTGCATTCGTTGTTCCAGAGAAAGATGGTTTTAATGCTTGTTCTCTTTAAAATAAAAAGCCTCCAGTATGGTTTGGTCACATATTAGAAAGTTTCAGTGCCTATTTCTGTTCTCTATAGCCTACAACTAATTAAAGAAAAGGTATTTGAAACTTCCCTTCAAAACTGGAAAGAATTACTTCCCTAGAACTTTTCTAAAGTATAAAATACCTGGAAACAATATACCTTTATCATCAGGTACTTCTTTAGAAGTGGAAACATGGAGCACCCTGGTGATAAACTGTTTAACACTACCGTGGAAGTGTTGCCAGCTGATGTAAGTCTCTCATTTCCAACTGTAATATACAGTGCTATTTCATTTTGAGAATGATGTTCAGCATAAAATGTCACGCCCTAGAAAATATTTTTGGATATTTTATTGTTTTGTTTTTTGCAGGAAATGCTCAGAAAAGAACTGGTTGACAATGGAAGTAAATTTAACTACCCAGCAACCAAAAATGGATATTTAAAAATAGGTAAATGGTTTATTGTCACTTCAAACTCAGAAATTTTGTTCTTACATATAAAATATTTCTGCATTGGAGAATTTCATTAGCTCCGTAATAAATACAACATTCCAAGGTGAACTAGTAAGGAAAAGAAACTGCGCTACTGCGTATATTAGTATATGATGTTTGACCAATGATTATCCTATTTTGTTTTAAATAATGAAGAACCTTACCAGCAGTGGCAAAAGCCAAGGCTAGAAGAAAAACTAATTGCAGTGTCTGCGAGGTATTAATAGGATAATTGATTCTGGTTTGGATTTGCAGCCTTAGCTGAAGACAAGGATTTCTTATGATTATGACAGCATTAACTTGCGCTCCAACCTGAAATGAAGATAAAGCATAACATAATGCACCTTCCCCCTTTTTTACCCACTCCTGCCTCACCTTCTTCCTTTCTCCCTCAGGGTGGTGTGTGACTTCTCTTGAATGAACTGCAGATTCTCCACATGCTTGCCAAGGCCTGGTTTCAACTATTACCTAAACTAAAATGCTGCTATGTGAACAAAAGTGGAATATTAAGAGATCTGCTTGCTTGCCACTTTCTTCTGTCTCTTCTACCACATAACTGCTCTTCTCTCCCAGTGAACCACTTTCACCTCACCAAAGCTTCTTGTTTGCTTTGATTTGCACCTCTCTCCCACCTCCTCGTGGCTGTTTTGCTCTAATTACAGATCCAAACCAAAATGCTGTCAACTCAGAGTTGCACATGGAAGTTGATAGGGAACGAATATCATACATGGGATGAGCATTTTTCATTTGTCTGCAGTGATTTTATGCAAATTTAACAAGGTTAGTTAAAAAGCATTGAACTAGTGAAGAAATGTATCAGAATTGGTCTATGATTCATAATCTATATATTTTTAAAAATAATCATACTTCTCAGAAAAACTCTTTTAGATTATTTGACATGAACACGTGTGCCATATGTATTTGGTCACTATTAACAAATTTGTTACCATTTGTAGCTATGGTTCTTTATGTTCTTGTATTCTTTTCCAGCTCCTAGTTGCTGTAGCTGAAGGAATTAATCCTTCTTCTTGTTTATAGCTTTACCTTTTAGTTGTTACTCTCTGGCCTTTTCCAAAAGATTTTTTTCCCTAATGTTGTGTCCCTGGAGTTAATTTATGATTTGTAATTTAGAGCTTTTGCATCAGTTCACTTGGAAGCGTATTTCATTCTAAAACATGTTTGTGCGGGTCTTGTTTTGTTTTTTTATTTAGGGGCTTTTGAAAATGGAATTGCAGAAGGCAGTATCAATCAGTCAATTGGAAAAATACAGGCTATTCGTTTATCAGTCAATTCTGATTCTCCTGTATGGGCAATACTGAGTGAGGTAAGCATGTTAATAAAAGCATTTTAATTAAAGCTTTATTAGTGAGTTTTAGTTCTTCCTACCATGTGGTAATGATAATCGTTAATTTTTAAATTTTGAATGGAATTTTGTACAGAGGAACACACACAAGTGAAGAATTATATTAGCTATGCAGGGGAGAAGTTAAATTTACTTCTTAGAAAAAGTTCTGGAAATGCTCAAATGGGATGGTTCTCCAGTTTTACAGTGCTGAAACTATAGCCGCTAGAATTTGGGTCATGATAAACAAACCAACAAAAGACAGGGAGGCTTTTCTAGCTTTTTTCAGTCACCACCTTGGATATTAATTATAATATGCAAACATTTTCAGATGAACATGTGGGATTTTTATTCCTCAAGTTTCTCCCAAGTGTCTGAATGTGTGTGAACCAATAAGTAGAGAATTCTCTTCAGTGAAGAGAATTACTACAGCCTTAAACTATAGCCATAGTTGGAAGGAAGGAAAAGCTGATGTCTCAGACAATGCTTCTGCAGATTTTAGAAAATAATATATTTTGGTTTTTTCAGGTACTTATCAAGACGTCTGAAAACTGAAAACAAAATGCATTTTTGACATGTCGCTGGTTGCAGATTGTTTGAAAACTAGGCTAACAGCAATGAAAAACTGACTGGGTAAAAAGAGCAAATCCAAATCCATTTAATTCTTAATACTGTGTATTAGGAAAGAGTTGAGATAACTAGTAAATCTTTATATAAAGGATATTAAAATCTATAAAGAACCCAATTATGTTATTAATTTCTATAAAATGTTATTGAGTAAGGTGTCATATATAAAAATCTCACCTTAGCTTGGCAACATTCAATATATATTATTATAAACAATTGATAAGGCATTACAGGCTATCTCAGGGAATAAAGCATAGAAGTATGATAAGTTTCACCAGAACTAAAAATAGACACAATTGAAAAATATTAAGGTCACAGTTTTCAACAGGTCCATTTTGGAGGGAAAGCAGAACTGAAGGAAGAGTTGTCATTATTCATTGCAAGTATTTAGAGCAGTCCACAGAGACAGGAACAACTTAACAATATGAAAATGGATCTCGAACTTAACAGAAGTGTGTTTCAGCCTTAATGTAGCATAAGTTATGTTTAATTTTTTTTTAATGTAAGTGCCTGCAAGTTACCATTTGAATAACTTGAAACTTAAACAGGTATTGTTCAGAGGATTGTAAAACACTTCAATGAATTGTGCATTGAATTAACTACAGGAAATAATAAAGGTATTATGTCTAACTATATTTTTGTAGAAAGAAAATATATTTAAATCAAATTTTGGATCCTGTAATTTCATAATCAGTATGTACTGATAGTTAAATCCTGGTCAAAAGGCAAAACTCAATATAAATTTGAAAATAAAAGGTAAACCACAGTAGTCTCATTTGAAATGTTTTTGGGAAATGGCAATCCACTAAAGACATCTGCCTGCTAATCTGCAGAATTCCTGCTTCACTTCCTTAGCACCTGAAGCACAACTGCGCCCTCATTCTCCTGCACTTGCCTTGCAGCCTAACAGCAGACAGCGAGAAATAAGCTGCACTGTACACTTTTGCATGGATTTGTATTAAATGGGTTAATTTAACATAGAATTGTATTCTTAATGTAAGGGCGTTTTTATTTAGAATAAGATGATATTAATTTTCTTCCATTAAAACACTTCAGAAGGGTGTTTTTTTAGACTACCTCTAATAATATTTTGATTATTTACAGTATTGTTTATATACTGTGGTGCTACGCATATGTGCATGTAGATATATATACATACGTATGTATGCATGGATTTCTTGGACCAAATATTGCAGCCTTCATTAGGTTAAGAGTTTAATGCTTGTTAAGAATTAATGCAGTAATCCACAGTGCTTAGAGATACACAGAGGGATACATTTATCCATCAGAGCTTACAATAAAAAGAAGGGTTGAGTGAAACTGAGACCAGTGAATCGTTAAAAAGCAGTGGCTAGAAATGCAGCTAGGGAGAGAAGAAACTTCTTTCCTGCGAGGGTGCCAGAGCACTGGAACAGGGAGGTTGTAGAGTCTCCTTCCCTGGAGACACTCAAACCCCGCCTGGACGCGCTCCTGTGCCCCCTGCTCTGGGTGTGCCTGCTCAAGCAGGGGGTTGGACAAGATGATCTGCAGAGGCCCCTTCCAACCCCCACCGTTCTGTGATTCTGTGAAGGGAAATAAAGTGGCTCTGCATCGAACTAGCGAGCCGCCTCCCTCTGACCCTGCTCAGAATCACCTTTCAGACCATCTTTTTCTCTGCTGATACAGGAGTCTGAGACATTTAGTCATGAAAACTTGTACGAGGGAATAAAACACAACTTAGATTGCATTAAGGGAAGACAAAATTGAGTTCTCTGAAGTCATTGTCTCTCTCAACCTAAAGTGCCTTAGCATCTCTGGGCTAAAACTAATCTAAGTGAATAGAGCCCTCCACCGAAAAAGACAAAGCGAGAGATAACCTCAGAACTTTCGGGGTTTTTTTCCTGCAGAGCTTTAGAAACTTGTGCGAGTATGAAAATGATTGAAGTGTAGATATTCTCCTGATGCCTTAGTTTGGTTCTTAGCATCTCATAGCTTTTAGTAGTCTCACTGAAATCGCATCGTGTCATGGGGATAACCTTCATCTTCAGGATCTTGTCACAACGCTTCAGAATGGCAAGTTCTTGTAATTGTACTGTCACTCTGTAGTCTGAATTGCCTCTTATAAGGCCTGTTTCACCTGCCATCAAAGATGAAAGAAGTAGAATTCAAAGCAGAAAGGGCATTTCTTGTAGAACATTTTACTAATTCAGTCCATAATCTAGGAAAAACTTAAAATTTTACAATAATAAAATTAATATAATAGTTATATATTTATTATATTATATATTCTATTATTATGGTGTATATATAATATAATAATAAATAATACATAATTTTTAAAAAAATCTTCTTTTGCCATTGCTTTCACTGCAACAAGGTCACAAGCTGGGAGCAGTGTCTGCGTTCAGGCTGCCTTGCGCTCACTTGCTACAGGGAAGTGTCACTGTAAGGAGGAAATTTCAGAGCGATTATTAATCTGTGAAAACACAGAAAATACTAAGGTAATAGACAATATTACCAAAACCTCTTATTTTCGAACTGTTGAAGCGTAATTTCAAAAAGCCCATCAGAATACTTCAAATTATATTACGAAGTGACTGGACTTTTTGTAAATATTTTGTAAATATAATTTTTTCATTGTGCGCTGCCAGCTCTAGGCTTCATTCATTTTTTTTCTATTTTTACATATTTTACATAACCATTGCAATCACAGAATACACTTCCCATACACTTACTTCGATGTAAACGAGGTTTTAAACATTGACATAGTAAATAATGAATGCTTGCATATGCACCTTAAATGGTAAAATTTTGCTCAGTCCTGATTCTTCCCTGTGCTTTGTGGGGTGCAGAGGTTTCTTGCACAGTCTGCGGAACCACACACAGCTCCACTATAAAGCTGAAGGAACCCGGTGAGAGGAACCCTGGATTTTCACTGAAGAACTGGTAGCTGAATAGTGAGCGTTTACGGCCCCAGGAATTTTAAGACAATGGAGTGTAATGGAAGTACGCTTAGATACTTTTGCATGTTGATAGCAACAAGCACCAGTGGCTTAGCTGGTTTGTTCACAGCAGTCTTTGTTAGGCAAGGAGCAGTTACAGAACACATGCAGCTTCCTTTCCATCCAGCAAGCAAGTTCCTACCTGTGGCTTTCCATTTAATAACCCTACACGCTGAACCTGCTCGCGCCTTCGCCCACCATGGCTGAGGCCACTTTAAAGGCTGCAAAGAGGCCTCCTCGTGGGAAGCTTCAGTTTGGGTAAGGGATCCAGGGGATAAGGACCATCCTCTAACTTTACATGTGACTGGTTTTTGCAGTGTAGGCATTGGAATTGTAACTTACAAAAACAAAGGCAGTATGCTGAAGTCAAAAAACAGCTATGAATGGAGTTTGAGATTGCATACCAGATCACCAAGCTCCTTCAGCAGAAAATTTTACTTCAGCACTTTCGTGTGGTTTAAAACATAGTCTCAAAATATTGACTACATCAGGCTCATTGTACATGTACCTCGTCAGGTTAAATGTCTGTGTGGGAAGAAAGCACATTTTTCAAGCTAATTCAATATTAATGACGGTTTATTCAACCCATTTTGATTTTCACTGGGGTGCAGTTATTCGTCTCTCTGAATGGTGTGGTCGCCATTCTTGTCTTAAACCTTTTGAGGGACTTACGAAAGGGGAACGTTCACATTTGTCTTCAGTACAAAAGACAGTTACACACTTGGCTTTATTAAAATGTTTTTATTTCCATTAATTACGTGGGCCCCTAATCTCATCAGTGTCACTATGGCTTTTTACACAGCTTAATACAAGCACAAAGCTACTGTAAATGCTAATGTGTTCTAAATGTACATGGAGAATAGACTAGACTCTTAAGAGAAACATCTATTAAAATTCATTAGGAGATATTTCATCTGAAGTTGAAGATGTATTTGCTTATTGAATTGAAAATCTTCTCTCTCACGTGTTTGAGGAAGTGGATAGTATCCCGTAAACAAGGACCCCAATTTTCCGCAACATTTACTTTTTCTATTACATGTAAGTTACACATTTGTTAGCTGTATCACTGGTTGCACAAACTAATTGTCTTGTCTGAGAGTGTTTTAGGTTCTAGGTTTTTTTCTTAAACTCTTATTTATTTGCATGAATGTAAGATTCCAGATATATCTTTCATAGATGCCTTACAACGAATTGTAGGAATATTAACAAATAATTCTGCAGTAAGCAGAAATCTTTAACTCTGCAATAGCTTCTGAAAGGATGTATGTGTATTTCAAGCTGTGACGATAGTTTTTGATGAATCGCTCAAGAATGTTCCTTAATTGTTTTTTAGCTAGAGATGTCTAAAGATTGAAGTTCCTATAGGGCTATGGGACTATTTCTCAAAAGTACATTAAATAAGGATTTGAAAAAAGGCATAACAGATCTTTCTGATCAGCATTAGAATCATAGAATCATATGACAGAAATTTTTTGATTCATGAAGTTTCCATTGCTCTTTGGAGCTTGTAGTTGTAATAATCTATGGCAATCTTAAGTATTGATGACACTATCAAAAGACAAATATAATCAATTTAAGATTTAAGCTTGTGCATTAGGTTACAATGGCCTTATAATGCTTGAAAGGCAGAATAGCACAAAAACAAATATGAGCATTTTGATTTACAATTCATATTACACAGTCTAATGGTAATTCCAGACAGTTCTGAGTCAACAAACTAATATGTGGTAGACAGAAACCAAATGGAGAAATCTATGAAAATTATCTGAAGTTATGAATTATTTTGGGAGGGGGGAAGCCTAGCTTAATGATGTATAGGCCATAATTCTTATGTCCAAAGGACGGTTTCCTCAACATGGTAGGAATCAAATAACATAAAGCAGATTCTTGTGGCCTGAGCACTGGCTGAAAGGGGCTTAGAGTTACAAGAAAGAAGTACTGCTTTTTCTTATGGCTATCAACATTTCTGGTATTTCCTTCCTTCTTTTCTTTCACAGACTCACAGTTTCATAGGCAATAGAAAGAAAAGCTCTGCATATGTGCCTTCATAAGACTTTCTTGGGCAGTGAAATCTGCCACATTTGAGGGGATGGCTGATACTGCAATGACATGTCCCCTTGGCTGCATAGGAGTATACTTTTCAAAAGCAGTCTTCACTGAAGAGTTGCAGATGCACCCTTCAAAGAGATTCAACACTAAGAATGCAAAGCAGTGGCCACAGTTATGGTTCATCACACAAATATTGGTGTGATGGTTGGTGTCCAGAACAAACGCTGAGTTTGGAATGAGGACAGCAACCGTACAGCCTTTGGCTAGGAGGAAGGCTTTGATGATGGGAGTTGTCAAGTGATGCAGCGTCACATGCAAACATACCAAACCCTGACCCAGTCTGTCAGCTGCTGGGCAGCTAGAATAACAACTACATTCCTTGTGATCCCTCAAGGAATCACTTTTGTCTCAGCCCTCTCATGCATGTTTCAAGTATCGATGCCACAGATTATGTTTTAAATGCTCATAAATTGTGCACTGCCCTGAGCATAAAGATACAACTTGAACCGAACCAGGGCGGTAACCCCATACCTGCAGGCCTGGGTGAGGCTTTCAAAACATAGAATCATAGAATCATGGAGTCATTAAGGTTGGAAAAGATCTCTAGGATCATCAAGTCAACCCAACACCCCCAGGCCTCCTAAACCATGTCCCAAAGTGCCACATCTACACGTTTTTTGAACACCTCCAGGTATGGTGCCTCCACCACCTCTCTGGGCAGCCTGTTCCAGTGTCTGACCACTCTTTCAGTAAAGACATTTTTCCTAATATCCAACCTAAACTTCCCCTGGCGCAGCTTGAGGCCATTTCCTCCCATCTATTGCTTGTTCCTTGGGAGAAGGGACCGACACCCACCTCACTACAACCTCCTCTCAGGTAGGTGTAGAGAGTGTTAAGGTCTCCCCTCAGCCTCCTCTTCTCTAGGCTAAACAATCCCAGCATCATTCAGGAATTAATGTAGTAGCTGCTCCTGCTCCACTTAGCGATCCCTCAAATGTAGATTGGATTGCTAGAGTGAGTCCCCAGTTGTAACAAAGGGCTGTGTTAATTTGTGCTAAATTGCTCCACTGAGCAACGGAGAAGCCACCTCATCTTTATCTGCCCTGATAGCTTACTGCAGCCGTGTGGAGCACGACGATACCACCACACGTAAACGTCACGTTACACTGACATGGCCGTGACAGTGAAGTGTATGTAAGAAAGTCCACACTGGAGCGTGGACTGATGCAGGTCAAACCCAACGCAGTCGCATTTGCTGTCTCTCCTGGCAGCTTTCCCTCAAAGCGTGGCCGCGCGTTGGGCGCTGAGGCCGGGGATGAGGCAGGGCCTGGCGGGGACGTGCCTGGGCGCCCAGTGGCGTCGCGGCGGCCCGGGGACGGAAGGGGCTGCGGAGCCATTGGCTCGGGCCCCACGTGCGGGGAGGCCGGCGTCCGCGGGCGGAGCCGCCATTGGCGCAGGCCGCACGGAGGGCGCCCTCGATTGGCACACAGGCACCCGGCGGCGCCTCGCTGAGGTGCTGATTCGCCCGCGGATTGGGAGGTGCCGCGCCCTCCTCGCCTTGATTGGCTCGGGCGGAGCGGCGGCACCTGCATCCCTGGGAGCGGCGGCGGGGGGAGGTGGAGCGCATGCGCAGTCGGTGATGCTCTGGGGAAAGCGGCCGGCTTCGGTTAACGGGGCGCGGAGGGGGACCCGCCGCTGGTAATCCGCGGGGCCGCGCTGCGGGAGGCTCTCCGCGCTGCGGGGTTCGGTAACGGGGGCGGGGGGGAAGAGGCGGCGGCGGG
The DNA here is from genome assembly GCF_949628215.1 of Phalacrocorax aristotelis. Lineage (NCBI taxonomy): Eukaryota > Metazoa > Chordata > Aves > Suliformes > Phalacrocoracidae > Phalacrocorax > Phalacrocorax aristotelis. Next base: position 20,423,875 of record NC_134279.1, read on the forward strand.
AGGGTGGGTGGGTGGGTCGGTGGGTGTCGGCCCCCGGCAGCGCCCGTCCTCCAGGCTGTGGCGCCCCCGGCTCGCCTGTCCCTCACAGCCGGCGGCGGGGCGGTTCCTGGGGGTGGGCTCCGGGGGGAGCAGCCGCGGGGGTGGGTTTGGGGCCCGGCCCCACGCGTGGGGAGTGCGGCCCGCAGGGCTACGCGCCGTCCTGGGGCGGGCGGGGCAGCTCGCTCTTCCCCCCACCCCGGGCTTCCCAAAAGCGGCCCCCTGTGAAACAGGCAGCGCCCCAGGCCCGAGCACCCAGTGGCCGCTTGGCCCTAACTGCTTTATTTTATTATTTTTTTTAAATTGAAAAATAATCTGTTCCTGGGGGTTTTACTCAAGCTAACAGTAGTAGCTTGAAAGGGCACCTGCACGAGTAGAGCACTGCGGCTTGAGGAATTGCTAGATTACACACTTGGCATCCATTTCAGTGCAATGTCTTAACACTTCAGAGAAAGATATGAAAGTACAATTTTCACACAAAATAAAGCAAAAATAAAAAGTTGTGTAAGAACTCCTGGGTACTTTTCATGGAGCAGTTTCAGCTGGGCGCTGTCTTCGGTGAGGTTGATGCCGAGGCAGCTGTATGGCGGAGGGGTAAGGCAGCACGTGGTTATGGATGGAAGAAGGGGTGGGGAAGAACACTGCTTCCCGTTACCCTGGATGGGATTGGTATTTGGCCGTAGGAAAAGCCCCTGTGTTGGGGCTGGATGCAGGAGCTTTTAGAACTCTGTGTGAGAAGGGCTGTTAATGGCAGCCTTACTCCCTTTCTGCTTGACAGTGCAGAACTCTTGAGAGTTTCATGAAAAAGGCATGACCCTCTTCAAAGTCCAAGGAAAAGTTAGTGATAATCTAAAAGATTCTGGCCTCTAGTTTGTGCTGTGACAAATGCAATAACAATGCCATTAATATAATGGCATATGTGGAGTATGCAAAAGACTACGGTGCAGAGGCCTGCAAGTTGACATCCTCATACTGTGTAACCTTCTGGAGAAATCAGATCATTCAGGTGCGAAGGGACCCTAGGAGGTCTCTACTCCGACCTGCCACTCACGGCAGGGTAGGCTCTGAGGCTGGTCCAGGTTGCTCAGAGCTTTACCTGGGCAGTCTTGGAAAACCCCGAGGACTGACACTAGGCAGCCTGTGCTGCAGCTTGCCTGCCCTTGGGGGGGGGGGAAGTTATAATGTCCAGTCAGAATATTCTTCCAGTTTATGCCTGTGTCTTTCCTAAGCGCTAGTATGTCTCAGAAAGTGGCTCGTTACTTTAGGTGCAATATTATGCTGTTGTTGCAGTGCTGTTGCTAGTCCCAAGAGCTTCCTCCCAATAGTACTGCTGGCTCAGATGTCTCTTCTGATGTGTAGATGTGCTGTAGTTACCTGTGTTCCCATGGTAAAGAGTGATAAAGCTATGTGGAAATCAAGTTCAAAATTATGGATCTGAAGTTCATATATATTGACAGAATTGTTAATCTGTTTATCTAGAGGAAGCTGAATATAAGCTGCCCATCCCAAAAGGAGCGGTTGGGAATCCCGTTCTGGAGGTGTAATTATCATTGGATAAACTTCTGTGACTCGGCTTCTATGATTGCAGCTTTTCACACTGAACCCAGTTCTCTCATGGGTCATACTATAGCAGTATCACATTCCTAATTGAAACTACTGTCAAGATGTATGGTTTTGCAATGACCTATTTGTTGTAGCTCCCTGAAAGATGGTGTTGAAGTCACTGGTCTTTGGCGTTTAGGCCAGGACTGCTAGTAAATATGTTTGGTGTTTGTGTGAGTGCCATAGACTGGGATAACTTGTTTTGTTCTGCTGAGGAGCTTTTAACAGTGGGGATCCTCTGGGCTTGTTTTTGTGGTTGCCTTGAGGAAAGAAGAAGAAAAGTTTTTCATAGGTCTTCATGCATTAATTAGGGAAGTTCAGTAGGTTTTAAGGACAATTAAATGTGTAGTGTGGCGTTCTATTTTGAGACCAGAAACTCTTTGGCTTAGTTGAAAGATTTATTTTATGTTCTCAGACTGTAGTGGTGGCAGAGTTCACAAAAGTAAAGGATGTAATGGTCTTGTTTAGATCCATCTTTACCTGGCAATTAAGAGATAACTAATTGGTCTTGATAACGTATTTCAGTGTTTCTGGGATTATTTTAAATGTTTAGTCTTTGAAAGAGATACAATTGAAGACTGAATGAAATTAGGAATGGCCTAGGCTAGTATCAGGGAGTAGTGATGAGACTCGGCATATAGGAAGTGAAAGCATCAGGAGTTTTGGAAGGGAACTGTGTGGAAAGGTGAGTACGAGGCTGATTTCTTGGATGCCCATGCGAGTCCGTTTATGGAACAAAAGTGAATGGGGCTAGTTACAGTAGAATTACAGCTATGTAAGTGAATGCATTTTGGATTGTACACCAAATACACCTGAAATGTATTGACAAAGAAGGATGTATCTCTTTGTCTGCTTTAGGAGAAGAGGAGGAGACCACCTGCATGACAAACTAGCTAAAATAAGGTAGGCAAGTTTAGCTAAGAACTAAGGAGTCCTGGAAGGTACTGATATGAAATTGTTCAACTCTTTGTCCTAACACGATAATTTAAGAACAAGAAAATGGGGGTGGTAAAGCTAAGTTGAAAAGCACACCGTAAGACTGAATGTTTGTGTGTGATAAACCGAATGACTTTAAATCTTCAGGGCAAGATTATTTTAAGTTCTGGAATTGGCCAAGGAGGCCTATCAATTTAGTTATTTATTTTGTGAAAAATTTTAGTTAAAAACAAAAAACCTAATAAAATTTGCAGATAACTTTTGGTATGTATCACTGTGTTAATAACTGAGAAAAGAGGGAAGCTTAAACTTGCCATTCTCAAGCAAAATACATAGCAGGGTGAAAAATCCCACAACAAGTGGCATGGAGTGTGGATAATGGTGGGGGAGAAGAAAAGAATGGTAACATAATTAACGTCATTTTGTGGAAAGTAGGTGTTTTTCTCAAGAAGGAAAGCTTCTGATAATTTCCTAATATAGACATAGTACTAGTGTGTGAAACACTTCTTTATGATACTTCTGGGTTTTGGCTCTAAATATAGTCAGTGCAGTCAATATTAAATTAATAAATCTTAAAAGGAATAAGGAAAAAATAATTTGTTTTCTTTTTGGACACTTTTAGTACAGTCATACTGGGGTGTGGGGGTTTTTAGACCCAATACCGCTCGATCTGTGTATGTGTTGCTTGGTAGAACTTGCAGATGTTATAAATTGAAAGATAGATGATGTTTGGTGTAATTCTAGTGTTTGAATTGCTTGGCAAATCTGATAAAGCCAGGAAGGAGGAGACTCACACCTCCAGTATAAGGTGGTATCTTGAATTGCTGGGGTATTTGGGGTTGTAGTGGTGAACAATTTAATCTCTAAAGAGCAATGATGTAACTCAGAGGGTGACTGCTTTCTCAGGCACAGGAACCGCCTCAGTAACAGAATATATAGTATGACTAGTAGTGGCTAAAAGTCACGCAAGGTTTGAAAATATCTTACAATAGCAAATGAAATATCAGTGTTTGTCTTTCTTTTTAAACTTACTGTGGATGGAAATGAATAAGAAGTAAAGGATGCATACCTGTGCAGTGGTATCGAGAATCTTCCTTCTATTTCCAACTTCAGAAAGACGCATTTTTGGCAAGAAACTTGCATAGGCATGTGCTTGATACTGCACTGCTCCAAACCACTAGATACTCTAATATAAAACTGGATTTGTGTGCATTACAGATGTGAAGCAAAAAATATTGGGCATAAATCTTTTCTTTTTCACAGCAGATTAGATTAAAAGGCTGGGGTAGTTACCTGCTATTGACATTCATACTTAGATAGATTAAAGATATTAATGTTTCCCTGAAATTAGAAAGATATTTGCATTTAAGCTTTTGCACTTATTGGATAATTTTGAAACAGAAAATGTTTTCTGAAACAATCTCTACTTTCTTTTGACACAGCTAGTATAAACTTTGCACTCATCTGAACATAGGCAGTGGAAGAAGAGCCAAATACAAATGAGTAATTTTGGCAGTGGATAATAATACATCCTAAATCTATCAATTTTATTTTCCCTAATGAAAGGGATGTTACTTTTTGCTACGCCGTAGAGACTGATTCAGTCTGATTACTTGTTCAGAATGTTAAGGAATGAGAAAAATGAAAGCAGCCTGCCTTAGTTCTTAAAAACATATGTATACTGCAGTCAAATTCTTGCTAGATTTGTGGCCTGGCAAGATAAGGGAACAGGCAACAAGCACTTTTGTAGGGACAACAGAAAAGGAAAAAAGAATCTGAGTCAGGGCTGTGTAGTAAGAAATTTTTCAAATTAAGATATAGCACTTTACTAAAATACTACAGTGACCATACTTTATCATCTTTATTTCTTATTATTTTAAAGCGTTTTTTCTCTTGTAGATGAAGTCTGGGATAAAACTGAAATAGTATTGATATTATCCTTGCAATGATATTTAATATTTAAAATTTAAAACTTTCAGTTCTTCAGATAACCAGGATGCACTTCCAGTGGGACTGGCTGTGCTTGGGTGTCCTGATAATTAGCTCAGTGACTGCAGAAATTGAAAACAAAGAAATGGTGGATGCAGATGTTGAAGTGGAGGATTTTGACAAGCAGCCTCAAGAAGCTGATGTCGACAGAGATAAATCTTCCTTAGAGGTAAGATTACAGAAGTCTTTAGGTAAAGCTTGTTTAGGTATGAGATATGTAGTTGTAACTAGTAGAGAAGTTGGTGGACAAATGCATTTAAAAAAGAGCAAGTTAACACGCAGCAGACAACTGATGGGTGTCAAACCCACCAATCTGAGTTTTTCAGTTGCTGTATGTGACATGTAGGACAAGCTTAATGAATGATTCTGCTATGCTGAAGTGTAAAATCAGATGTGCCTGCCTGTGATGGATAGTCATGAGGAACGTTTTGCTAGTCTGTGCTTCAATGTAGATACAGAACCTTTTGTTGTAGGTCCTAACATGCCATTTCTAGAGAAGAAAGCAGAAAGCATCTTGGTCTTACTGAGATTTTGACTTTAGACCAGTTTCTTGATTTCATCAGTCACAGCTGCCTTGTGACATTCTCTTTGTTCCCAGAAAATCTTTCTGCATTTGTTATGCTATACTTCATAACAGATGTGGGCAATATTAATAAAAATAAAAAGGTAAAAAAATAATTTACTGTGTAGCCCAACTGTAATGTGCCAAGTAGGTAGGAAAACCTGTAGAAGGAGACGGGGGAAGCAGAGAATTGGTGCAAGTTCAGTACATTTTCTGGGTGTTTGTTACACATACGATGTGTAACAGTACTTTAGTTCAGAGCTTTGAACACTGAAAGCAATTTCTAAAATTCACAGATGTGAAACTGCTCACTATTAGAGGGATGTGCCCAAACCATAGAAATGAGAGGGGTGGGGCAGGGAAAGGTGTTTTGTGCTGCTAGATGTTTCTAAGGAACAAAATCTCATGGTCTGTCTGGGTGGACTACTTCTGGAGGTGTGATAGTGTATTTCGAATGAAAAATTGTGATTTCTGTTAGAGCATGTATCTGTACATGTCTTTTAGGTTGTGTACCAGACGCCAAAACCCACTGGGGAGGTGTATTTTACAGAAACCTTTGATGGAGTATTGTCTGGGTAAGTTTATGCATTAAAATCATAAACTTTTGCTTTCTGCAGTTTAACTTAATAGTGGTAGGACTTATTTTGTATTCATTTTTCTGCTATTATCTTTATAAAAATTAATTTTTACAGGGGTTAGAAATGGGAAGGCTGGTAATATTTGCTCCAAATACACCATAATGTTAAGCTGGACAGTTAACATTTCAGGTATGTTGCTATTTTTTTGTGTTTTAAGGAGCTTTCAATAAACTCTGGGTGTACAGATATTAAGAAAAAGAATATAGTTTAAAGATTTAGCCAGCTGAGTTTAACTAGCTGCAAGGTGAAGTGCATAGCCATTACACTGCAGTAGCAAACTCTTTCTTCCTCTTCATGTGCACTTAGGTATGTGTAAGAAGGCAGCGCCTTCAGCATTATAAATAAAACCTCTATTGTGGAAGACTTTTTTTTTTAGCAGCTTTTTAATAAATCTGTTGTATTGCTTCCTGTACTCAATAAGATTTAGATATTTATGAGACTACCAAAGTGTTTCTAGGGAGTTTGATCTTACTGCGTTCAAATTCTAGAAAGATCTTCAGGTTAATCTCGACAATTCTTAAGCCAGAAATTTTCGTCTTGTCTGTGTCTTACAAGTTTTCTTCCAACAGTATGGCAATGTAAGGTGTAACTGCTGTGGGGTGGCTCGGGTTGCTCAGTGAAAAGCTGTGTATTGTGAGCTATAGTCAGTTGCCACCAATGCACTGTCAGTAAGAGTGAATATAATATATTACTTTCTACTTCTGGAATAGACTGAGTACTTTTAGTTGGAGAACAACTTGCCTTTCAGTCCTCTTTCTAGGTCAGATGTAAAGGGTGTAGAATATCAAGGAAAAACACATGAGTAACGTGTGTATGTGGTCTGTATGATCACTGACTTTTTTGAATCAAGCCGGGTTAGCATACTGCCCCTGGCTCCAGTTAAATAAGTGTGCATCCAGGTAGAATCTATGAATGTGCTAGAAATCTCTTTAGTAAGAGCTGGTGTGATAAGTTGTTAGAGTACTTTCTTGCTATGAGAAAAGCTTTTAAAATGTGAAAGTCAGTCTCTGGTTTTTAATGACAAATCAGGTCTTTATTGGTATATTTTTTTTTCCTGTATGCTTTGATGCTGTTGAACAAAAGAGCTCTCTCTTGACTTGTGAAGAACTGTGAAAAAAGGTGTTTTCAAATAATGAAAAAAGATATTCTCTCATGTTACTAAAATTGATGGAACAAAAAATAACTCTCCTGTGAAGAGCTGGACAGAGCGGTGAAAGGAGATGCAATATGATAGATTCATTATGGTAGAACTTAAAGCTACCTATTTTTTACTTGCGGTGAGTAGACTGAGATCCAAGTACTGCAGGAGTGAGGTTATACCATCAAATGACATGTATGTGTGTTGAGGATGCACAATTGAAACTGTAAACAAAATAACATGGTAGCAGGGAGCAGTAACTTTTGTAAGATTTAATCTTACTCCCTTTTCCCAACTGTTTCCAAACTGCTTTCTTCTGCAGAGTTACAGGGAACTTCAGGCCACTGAATATTAGTGTGTCATTACTCACATTTTAGACCTAATGTAGAAGGAAAATAAGTTAACAAGCTCTCATCTGCAGTGTATCACTTGTCTTAATGATATGTCACTTCTAAATGTTAAGAAGTGCAACACAAAAGCAGTACCAGTGATGACAGAAAAAATGATTAAATAGAAGAGGTGATAAGGGGTAAAAAAAGAAAACAACCCCACAACAAAACCTGAAAACTTTGATTAACAAATGTGAAAACTTAACTGGGATACTCGAATGATATAATTCATCCCAATTTCTAGCTTTGTAAGATCTATTCAAAGATGAGTTTGTCTTCCTATTAAATCTAATATTCAAAGCTTTAGCTACAATGTTTGGGATTTTTTGGTCTAGCTATACATAATTTACATAAGAGTAACAAATATGGAACTAAGATGTGTGAGAAAGTAAGCAGCATGTTACCTTTCCTCCCTAAAATTGGGGGAAATGGTACACACAAATTGACTAGGTAAATCACGAGAATAAAGTAGCTTTTTTGCGAATGGGCCTTGAAAATCTTGTGTGTGACTTGTAGAGGTGTTTTCTTTCCTCACTGGTTTTTCCTGGTAGACCAAGGATCTAGTTTTGTCATTCATACTGTGAAGCTTTTCCAGCATCACTGTTAACAGTGAACAAATCTGACTGAAATTCAAGCAGAAGAAATAAAGTATTCATCCCTGAAATATTCTACTCAGGGGACAGTTCAGAATGAATGAAAACAGTTCTTTACAGGATTCATCATGAGAATGTAGTATTGTAGTTGATACAATGAAGAGTCCAGCGACGCTGTTGGCTTAAGATGTTCCTGCGCATGGCTCAGGATTGAACCACTGTATGGCCAGATGAGGGTGGGCTGCCCCTTTTTCCTTTTCTCTTTTTTTTCCCACCCTCACTTTGTGTGTAGGGTACATGCATCTCTTTTTGGTAACCTCAATTTCATAAGCCGAGTTTGCCTTGTTCATAGTATCAAGGAGATGAGGAGTTTGTTTGCCCTGTTGGGATGCCCTATGTCCAATATGTTTGGAATCTGTTCAGTCTAAAATTGCATTTGTCATTTGGACGCTTTTACCTCTTCCTTTCGTCCTTCGCTATGCGTGTGTACTGTTATTGCCAGATCGTGTTAAGGTTGCTTTGGGTGATTATTTTCCATTCCTTATCATGTTGAATGTTTTATGCTTGAACATTGCTATTTTCCATGTATTTTTGACATTATGTGCTTACGTAACATTCTTACATTCTGCCAAACTCAACTTGTATATAAAACTGAAGTTTATTCAGAATAACTGAATTACTTTAGGGTTATAATTGTATATTAATTTACATTCTTAGGAAGTCTTTTGAAATGCTGTATTAGACTAATCTCTTTTAATTATTCTTTTCATGTTCTTTGAACTACACAAAATCCCATGATGTCAACTGTCAAAAATCATTACCACAGGTTCACAGCGAATAAGTTTGTTTTCCCATGCTTGGTAAATAATACAGCTTTGCACAGATAGTTCAATGACTAGTACACTTTTTGTTTTAGGTGGGTGTTGTCTAAAACCAAGAAAGAAGACACGGATGATAACATTGCAAAATATGATGGTAAGCAGTTTTAATGTTCACTTCCACTATAGTTTCTGGTGCTCTGTTGCTCCAGACTTGTCTTTGAAAACCTACATGACATCGGTCCAAAATGTTAGCTTGTATGACTGGTACCATGAAACTGAGATGTGGAATGTTGCTTGAGTTACTTAGCATGAAGATGGGTTCTTTTTCTTTTTGGTCATCCTAACAATCTATTGCAATGAATGACACTAGAATAGCCTCTAGCATCTGAATATTCAGTGTTGATAGTTTATGAATAGTGCTTCTAAAGAACTACCTTCTCTGAAATCAGGTCGGAGAGATTTACCACTTAAATTTCAGTTGTTAAAACATGTTTCTAAAGCAGCATGTTCCATGCTGCTGCATCCGTCCTGCTGATTCATGGGTTGGTCTCCCAGTCTAGCCTCTGAAACAAAAAAGTTAAAATGAAGGATGTTTTTCTTTAAAATACTTTTTCAAATTCTCTGTGCTCAAATGTAGGGATCTCCAGCGGTTCTTGTACAGTTTGTTCTTAGAGTAGTCTAAAAAAAATTTGGAAAGCAATAATGAAAAAGTTGTTTCGATTGGGGTTTGCACTTGACATACAAATTCCTAGGCTAGAATTGCCTGCTTGAGTGTAATTTTGAACTGTTTGACAGTTGTGATCTGTGGCAATAATTCTGCCACCTGAATTTATTTCATTCAAGAAAAAGTGGGGAGAACAGAAAAAGTTTCTGTGCAAAAGGGAAGTTTTTGCTACTGCTCTTATGTCAAATGAAATCAATTAATGTTAATAGAAAGTGGTAAGCCAATGTAACTTGTAGGATTTCGGTGTGCAAAACAGTACAGAACAGATTATTTTAGGTTTAGCAGTTACCATAAGTAACTGGTAAGAATGAAGAAGTTGCAGAGGAGATATCCATACAGAGGAAACGCTTGTAAGAACTGACATCTCTGATTCCTTGCCCTCATATTAGAAATTGTCTCTAGTGTCAAAGCAGTCATATTTGTTTAAAGTCACCCAGATAATTCAAAATCAACAAAGTTTGTCGTGAAAAGACTTTATTTTCCAATTAAATTTTTTTGTCATGTTGTTTTGCCTGGCATTGTTGCTTGGGCTTGGTTTCCAGGGAGGAATGCTATTGAAGAGGAGGGCATTTTCCTCCCTCCTGTTTAGCAGACTAGAAGAAGCCAGGGATTTGTTGTTGATCTGCCCTTCCTTAATGACCTTTCACAAATCGCACTTCAGTTGAGTAAAAGTAAATAGCTGTTTTGTTTGCATTTCATAGTTTATGAATCTTCTCTAAAACACATGCTGAAGAGCTCATGACCTTTTCTTCCTTTTGTTCACGTTGACACCGGCTTTTTTCAAGATTACAATGATTGTAAAAGTAGTCTTTCTTTTGTGCTGTGTTCGTTCCTGGAAAAAAAGAATCAGTGAATCTTGTGCTGCTAATCTCCGAGGAAATAAAACTGCCGTTTTAGAGATCTTGCTCTTTGGATATTGCCTACATGTGTAATCAACTGTATTTTTCCCAAACTTGGAGAATTTATAATTATATAATCTTTTCTTTTTAAAGCTGTAGGTCTGTTTGCCTTTAAGATGAAATCTGATAATTCTTGGAAAGACTTTGGGGCAGGGAGGGAAGCTTCATCTCATCTGTGATTAGATTTGACCTGAAAGATTCTAATTCTGTATAAGCAGGAGGGGAAGAACCATGCAGGTATCTAGCTTGCACAGTGCCTTGGGACTAATGCTTTTTATGGGATGATGGTAGAAATTAATCTGAAATCTGGAGAAATATTTTATGTTCCTCAAGGAATTGTGGGATACCACAGTCTAAAGATACAAATCTACAATATTGAAGTTTTCTTCTAGAGTTCTGTAAATTTGAGAAGAGCAAGGAATAATGTCTACTTTATATATATGCCATCTTTAAAATATTGAAAGCTAGCATTACCGTAATTGGCTAGAATTCATACCTTTTTGGAGAAATGGCAGAGTGGGCTTTTCTGTGCAGAGCTATGCATACCCAATGTGTAGGCATCTCTTTGATGATCTGCCAATTTATTAAGGCTGAAATAGATTTTTACAATGAACCCCATTAAATATGAGCCAGAGCTTTGAAACAGTCTCTAATATTAGCAATTCAAGCTAATTCTAGTATTCGCAATTCAAGCATTAGGATTGAATAAAATGACATCTCTAAAATGCATTGATTCTTTCATACAGTATTGCAATTAAACAGAAATCCAGTAGATATTCACATGTGCTACAGGTTTGTGAATAAACTTAGTTTTTTTTATGTAAAAACATTTTATGTTAAATGTGTATGTTTATTCAGCTTTATTGGTTTATGGTAAAACTGAGATTTTTGTAATTTTCTTTCTTTTGGCTATAACAGTGTGAAGCTGGGATTTATACTGCTGTAGAAACAGCTACTTGGGGAAGGAAAAAAGAAAAAGCTTGTAACTTCTTGTTGTTACAGCTACTTGCACTCTTTTTTTCCCTAAGCTTTCTTTCCTCCTTGGTGACTGAGCCAGAACATTGGGTTAGCTGGATCTATGACACGACAGTTATTATTTTATCATCTAACTGTGGAGCTGGAATTCTAGTGATTACTAATTCTTGAATTGCTGTTTAAAACATTCTGTCACTGATTTGACGGAAGGATGTGAGCAGCAAATCTGTTTACCATTAAATTTTTTTTTTTTTTTGTATTTGAGTGCTGTAGAGCAGTTAGTTTGGGGAAGCATAAGCTGAACTTGAGTAGTGTTTTGTATCCACGGTAGAATTACCTGCGGTGAATTGGATGATTATTGTTTAGCTTCTTCCACATCGGATGTCAAGATTTCTTCCCTACTTTGGCAACTAGTATGTATTTGCTGTTAACTCTTTGCTTTCAACAAGGCTATGATTTCTTTACTTCAGCCTACGTTTTTTTCAAAGGGTCTGTATGTGTGTGTTTTAGGAAGATGGGAAGTAGAAGAGCTGAAAGAAAACACAGTGTCTGGAGACAGAGGATTGGTGTTAAAATCGGTGGCAAAGCATCATGCAATATCAGCTATGCTGACAAAGGCATTTGTTTTCAATAATAAACCTTTGATTGTTCAGTAAGTAATCCCTCAGATTTTTTACTTAATGTTTATTATTATTAAAATCTTTAAGCCAAGAAAATAATGTGAATCCCTGTAGAAAAATATTGGCTTCCATATAGTGTTGACCTACCATATCCAGAGCTATCAGAAGTGTAAGTATGAATGATTTAATAATCAAATAAGACTATAATACAAGCATTCAGAAGTTATATTTAAACTCTTTTGAAATATTTTTGGACAGAAATATACTACTTTACAAGATTGCTGAAAAAGCTAATTAATTTTCAGTTTTACTCTAAAAAGCCTAAATCATACGTAGTTTGAGTACAGTGTTTTTCCACTTACAGAATACTTCTGTGTAGCTCTGTAAAAGCAACTTGAGTCTTGAACACATTATAGCAATACTGGTGATGACGAGCACTATGGCTACTCTTTTCTGATACTCAGGCTTGCTTTGTTGTACTTACAGACATACCCAGTTAACTTCTCTGGCTAAATTCAGTGGGTCATACTGGCAGTTTCAAACTTTCTAGAACTCTTGCCCATTTCTACTTCACTTTGGAGTTTGCATGTTGGTTGATGCCACCTTGAAACTTTTCTTACTGGTGCAATCAACTGTAGCAGTTGCCACCATGGTGGTTTTTGACTGACACCACTGCTGTATTAGCTTGGGTGGCAGTTAAAACCTTTTGGTCACGTAGAAGTGTTTTGACAGTAGTGACTAATACACAGTCTTAATGTATTCATAATTACAACTGCAGATCAGAAGTTAATTTGTATTTGTCTGATACTTGGAATGGTTTTTTTTTACTTGCTCTTTGCCCAGATATGAAGTGAATTTTCAAGAAGGCATTGACTGTGGCGGTGCCTATATTAAACTTCTCTCCAGTAGTGAAGACTTGAATCTGGTATGTCCTCTTACTTAGCATTTGCTATCAGTTGTTCATCTGAGGAATGCATAATTGTTCTCGTGAAATGTCAATAAGAAGTTAATTCCTAATGCATCCTAAATTCTTAAAAGCTTCCCAAATGTTTAAGCAGAAGATTGGCCAAGATAATATACATCTAATGTACTATATTTACATAAAACCTTTGGAGTTGTGTTTTTTGTACTGGTGGAATATTTGATAACGTTATTCTTGTTATAATTTCCATTTATTTTAATGAAACTTGTAGGTAGTCTAAAACTTAAAATAAGCTATTAAGATCTATATTCACACAAGAAATCTCAAAATGTGAATTTCAGAAGGTTAGAATGAAGAGTTGCTGTGATTAGCATACTTCTTAGTTCTGCATGAGTGATGTCTTATATCCAGGACTTTTGCTTTAGTCTGACTTCCTCCAATAATAGAAGCCATAGCATCTCAACTTACAACTTGTGAAACAGTTATTTTACTGTATGGCACACAATATGGCATCTTAGAAAGGGCCACGACTTGGATTTAGAAAATGAAGGTGATGGAGAATCTCTCTTCCCAGGGAAAGGTCTGAATAATCAGGTGTGAAAAATTAATAAGTGCCTTAGTATGTTGGACCATTTTGTAGTTTGGTTTTTTTTCTCAGTATATTGATGTGAACTTGCCTGCCTCTCCAAAATTGTCTGCAAAACTCTCTATTACTATGCCAACACGATCAGATATTTCTCACTTAAAATGCTGCCTTTTCTAGCCAAGTCTCAGTTCTGGCACATGCAAACTGGTTGTTTCTACTTTCAGTATTTCTGCTACTACACTGGGGTGGGGATATAAGCTGTCTAGCCTGTGATGGAGGATATTTTAGCAACTTCTTTTTGCATTCAGGACTTGTAGTGACTTGTGGGCTAGGAGCTTGTGCAAAGCAACTGTTGTGTTGACAGGGTAGGGATGGGTGAAATATACAGTAGGTGCTGCAGCTGCTTTGATGGGAGCTGGTGCTTTTGGTAAATAGCAGCAGTTACAGAATAGGATTATGCATTTGGACAGACTTGGAATGACCAGTGTGGATTCAAAATGTTACATCATGAGCTAGGAGGAACTTGCATTGACTCAGCAGTACAAACATGAAGTGATAAGGGTCCTCCCAGTCCTGAAGCAGGTTGCTGTGGCCACCTAAAAGCTGACTACCTTAACTGCTACAGGTTGTGGCTAATTGGTGTTGTTGAGCCAACATTCAGTAGCATAGTGACAGAAGTTTGTAAGACAATCACACTTACAACCTGTATAGGCTACAGAAGTTTGAGATGCCTCAGGCTATACCATTTTCTTACTGAGATTTGGTGAGCTAGAAAGGCAAGCTCATGGAAAAAACAGTACGGAATAGCCTGGAAAAAACTCGTAACAGGAGTGTGGGCAGAATTAATCATTTCCTCTCTGGGTAAGATTTTTCATCTGTGCTTGTATCCCTGAGATGTCTGTGCCTGCTGCTGCTGCCTTGACCTGTGAGGCCATAACCTTGACTTTCAAGTACTCAGGAAAACAGCAGTGAAGCGTGATGCCCTCTGTACGTGCAAAATGCAGAGGAGATGGCTCAGGACAGGCTCAAGACATTGCTTGACCTGACCTGCAAACCAGCAGTCAGGAAGAGCCACTTAACAGTGTGACTCTTCAGGAGGTATAAGGGATAATATGTACCTCTGCAAGAATCTAGGAGACAGCGACACGCATAAGAAGTTGCTTGTAAGCATTTCTATGATGTATTAATAAAAGCCTTAGTGCAACTTCCTTTTCCCTAAAATTTATATGCCCGTGTATGTTTTATGCTCAAATAACTTGAGTACTGATAAATAAGTGTTAAAACTACAGACTGCAGGAAGGCAAGTAGAGACATGACATCTTTCATAACGAAAAGATGTGTAAATGATAGTAAAACTGAAACATTTACATTTTAAATGAAGGTGTGAGATGAAGATATTCAGCTCACATGAAACTGTAATTCTTCAGTATCTGTCATCTTACTAGACGGTAAACCAGAAGACAGCAAACGCAAAATTTGCCTGTTTATGGCCTGGCTCACAATTCGTCCTGTACTGTCTTTGGAGTTTCACTGGCTGTGTGATGAGGTAACTTAAGAGAGTCAGTGTTCTCTCTTTCTTGCTTTTGAAATTTTAAAATGGGACATGTCTCAAGGCTGTATGTATGCTTATTGCTATTAGAATAATCAGTCAATTATTGTTAATGCCTAGCAGTGACATTTTGCTAAGACTGTTGAATGTTGTAAAAGGGACCAAACTCAACATACATGCACTTCTGTAGTGCGTAAAGTGAAAATGTTTTATGTTGCATTCAAAAAAATTTAAAAATACAGACTCATTTCAAACAATACATTTATATCAGAATATATCTTTCAAGAAGAAAACTTCCAGGAATCAAGTGGTATTCTCCCTTCAAGCAATTGCTGAAGAATATATAAGGCAACATATTACTGTGTATTCCAAATACAAAAATCATATAAATAGTTCAAAAATACTGACATGTCTAAACAACTTACTGCAGCATACTCTGAAGGAGAGTAACTGTATCTGATATTTTCAGGACTTTTTGTTGTTGTTTAATGTGCAGCAAGAAGACTTATAAAATACTGGATGATAAGTCCCTGGGGTTTTAGCTTTACTGAAAAATAAAATTTGTATGAAGAACAGTAATAAGTTCCCTTCCATCTTCTAGTGTAATTTTTGTAGAAGGTCATAGATATTTGGGTGCTTTGATTTGTGACGAGCATTTCCATTTAACATAAGGGTAAGGTCTAAATAAGTGTATTCATCTTCCCTTGAAGATTTCTAAAGTTAGTCCATTCCTTGGGAACAGACCACACCCAGCAGCTCAAGAGGACTGTTCAATTCCTTTCATGATTTACCCTACCAGTTTTCAAGTTACCTTTTAGGAAAAGGTAACTATGATGTATGCCACAGCATCAGGAAAAGAAGTACCCAAAATAACTTCATAAAATGTACGGTATAACACATGCTCAGCTTTCTTGCTTCTACAGGAATACTTTTTTGACAGAACACCTTATACTATTATGTTTGGACCAGATAAATGTGGAGAAGATTACAAACTACACTTTATCTTCAGACATAAGAATCCTAAAACTGGAGAATATGATGAAAAACATGCAAAACGCCCTGACGTAGACCTAAAAAAATTCTATCTGGACAAGAAGACGCATCTCTATACTCTTGGTATTGTTTAATTCTTATAATTTTAAATTGGAAAGGAGAGATTAAAAATGTGTTTCTGTCCACTGAAACTTTGCATTTGAGTCTGGGTTTTTTGTTTGTAATCATGTGTTAATTCTGAGGGATGGTTGCTTAATGAATTGGGCTTAAATGATTTAATGACTGGGCTTAACTCTAGGTCATAAAAGTGGCTTTGAAATGCTGGTGTTTAATGCTCAATTACAGGAAAAAACATACCAGCCCTGGCCAGCCTTTAGTGTGAAGAACTGATAAATACTTTCAGTACTTTTTATGATAAGAATACTTTTGTAAGGAAAGTTATTAAAAACCCCACAACTGGCCAGTATTCTAGGAAGGCATCAGAGTTCACAGGAATTCAGTTAAATCTGCAGCATGCCACACACAACTCTCCCCCACATGTTGAAGAGTTCTCGCCAACACCTGCATCAGTGTGCGTGAACAGATACGTTACTGCATTTTCTGAAGAGGAATTAATATGGGCTGGTTTTAATTCATGTGACATCTCTTTCTGTACCAATGAACTGTATAGCAGAGATGAATGTTTAATTTCTTAGTTCTTCCCTCCCCCCCCTTCTAATTTCTGAGGAAGAATAAATAATCAGAGAAGAATGGGCTAATCTGTGGCATACTGCAAATGCAGCAAAATTGAACTTCCACTTTTGAACTGCCCTTGAATAGTAATGGAAGGCATGTTCAACTGCTGTGCCATGGGCAAGCTTACTGTTCTTTAAAATAAATTTCCATAGTGTGCCGTAGCAAAGTTTCACTTTGAGATAATAGGAATAAGTAAAATAAAACAGTTCTTGTGGTAAAGGAATATGTGTGTTCCTGTATTTGGGCCATTCATTAGAAATTATGGTTAAAGATACTTTAACTCAGCCTGCATTTATTCTGTTATAGCTGTTCAAATAGACTCCCTAGAGCTGTGTCATTCTAACGCGTTATGTGACTGATACGTTAAAAAAAAAAATCTATTCTTTATATTGTATCTAAAATGATATGGGTGGTTAATTTTTGCATTTATGGATATTTTAATACTCTTGAAAACTGCAAGAGCTTAATTGGATATTATCAAACTGATATTGAAGACTCAGCCTGGTTATCATCACCTGTTTTTATAAAACTGGCATAGGAGTGGAGTAGCATTTACTTTGAATTAATAATGTTTGTTGTGTTGCACGGACATATGCATATACTTGTTAAGGACTTACAGATGTGCTCGCTGCTTATTAGAAATGGATCTCGATATGTCTGTTACTGAGTCTGACACTGCTCAGTTCTGTGACCCTGACTCCTCAGTTACTCGCACTTGCAAAAAAAAAAAAAAAAAAAAAAAAAAGATTTAAAAAGAATTTCTGTATCCGCAGTCTGGCATTTGAGGGAAGTGGCTGTCAGATTTGAACTGGAGAAAATACTGATGGTCCTTCAGCTGTATTACTGACGCAGTTCTTGTGTTCCCATGCTTTCAGGTGTGAAATTGTAATTTGGTAGCAGAGATGCCTTTTGGGGCAGAGGTTTGTCTTTCGTTGTCATTATTTTAAAATAAATAAATATAGCAGAATTTTGGCCGAGTGGTAGGTTTTTGAAAAATCTCTTAAAATGTGCTTGGATGTGTTTCAGCAATTGAATTTGCTGGAGGTTTCATTCTGGGGGGGCTGATAGTGGCCATACATCCCCACAGTAGCAACTCCAATGTTTGTGTCCAGATCCAGTACCTGAGTGGGGAGTGTGTCTCCTGCTCTGCCAGTGGGGCTCCTGTTTGCTGTTACTTGTCTATGTCTGTGCTTATTATGTAGGTTTTGGTTAAAGATGTTTGTAAAATGAATGCTTCCCCTAGATCTCTAATACAAATTTCTTCAATTTAGTGCTAAAACCAGATGATACATTTGAAATGTTAATCGACCAATCAGTTGTCAGTAAAGGAAGTCTTCTTGAGGATATGGTTCCTCCAGTGAACCCTCCCAAAGAAATAGAAGATCCTAGTGATAAGAAGCCTGATGATTGGGATGAGAGACCAAAAATACCTGATCCAAATGCTGTCAAACCAGATGACTGGTAAGGACAACATTTTAATCTGTACAATACCTTTTACGGCAGGTTATTAATTTGAAAGATTTGACTGGTTTTATTTTGGCTTTTGCTAATAGCAATTGGGGTATATTTCACTACTAAAAGCAGTAAAGTTTGAAAACATAATGGAGGTGGGTAAGAAATAATTGTGCTTTCTGCTGATTTGTACCCTCCACGGTTGCAATTAATAACTAAGAGTACTATACATGAAAGATTAGGAGGAGGGTATTTTTTTCCTCACCGTATAGTCTTAATCTACATTCAGTGATTTCTGCTTCCTTCTGTGTGACTACTGTTCATACGGCAACTCGGGAAGAGGAGGGAAAAGCTTAGTGGGAAGACCTGACTGACACCTGCTGGTTGATGGCAGCAATTTCTGGGCTAAGTAGTACTTTGAAACAATGTAAATATAATTCAGATATTTATAAACAGGTAATTGGATGTCTAATTCTCATGATCAGTATGTTTAATTCTATCGTGCCTTTGAAAATCATCCCTTTCGTGCCAGTAACAGTCCTCTGAACAGAATATTGGATCAATGTTAGGCTGCTGTATTTTCTAACACAAGTCTGTAATTGAAGGGATGAAGATGAGCCTTCCAAAATAGAAGATCCTGATGCTGTTAAGCCTGAGGGATGGCTTGATGATGAACCACAGTATGTTCCGGACCCTAATGCAAAAAAACCGAAAGACTGGTAAGACTTTGATCAATAAGTGCAGGCTTTTAATGTGTCTTGTCGATAAGCCTGACTGTTCTTTGTGGCAAATAATGAATTGTGGATCAGAAGTCAATACAAATCTCGCTGTCTTTTGAAGTAGTAAGTTGGAATGTGTAAGGTCTGGCCAAGTATTTGTTGTTTTGGAGGGCTGCTTTTAGAAGAACATGAACCTGTCAATTGCCTTTTGTTTTCTGAAGACATACAAACAAAAACAGAATATGAAGGACACCTTTTAAAGAATTTACTACAATGTTAAACCATGAAACAGCTTAAGCTGATAACTTGAAATCATCACATAATAGTCTCAAAGGGATCTCTAAGCATCTTATGGAAAAATGTTTCAAGCTGTCTGCAGATGCAGGAATCTAATTGCATTCAGTCATGCTGTGATAGTTATGAACATGTGACCTTTAAAAAACAAAAGGGCATGTAGCACTCCTTAAAAAAAAAAAAAAAAAAAAAAAAGAAGTGTTTATACTGTTGGGTAAAGTTCTGTGAGCTGGTCAAAATTCTGAGGTGGTTGTAGCAAAATGTGTATGGACCCTAACTTCAGACCGACTGCTAGTGTTCAGACCAGTCCGATCTCACATCAGCTGTTTGTAAATTTTTTTTCCCCTATAGGGATGAAGAAATGGATGGGGAGTGGGAAGCCCCTCAGATCCCTAATCCAAAGTGTGAGACTGCACCTGGTTGTGGGCACTGGGTGCGTCCCATGAAGAATAACCCAAAATATAAAGGAAAATGGAAAGCACCTATGATAGATAATCCTAACTATCAGGTAATAGCAATACTGTAGGTCCCCGTTAAAAGGTACAGAGTTCAACAGAGCAGGCAAGTCAAAGTAGTATATTTATCTAGGCTTGTTTACAGTACATTTGCATTTTAGAATGAGTCCGAATACCCTCAATGAACATTTTGAGCTTTTTTTGTATTTAATTTGCTTTTTTTTTTCCTCTAAGTATACTGGAAAATAGAAATGCTTCCCATATTAAAACAGTTTCTCTGTTAAAAGTTGCTTTTGCAATGATTCACACTGGTACTACTTATTTAATATGCTCTGTAGAATTGTATTCTGAACTACATTATCATTTAATTAAATATTTCTCTTTTTTGGTGGGGTTTTAAGTGTGGGTCTGTTAAATGAACAATTTTTTTATTAAAAAATGAAACCTTTCAGTAAGCAGATTGACTTACTAGTTCAATTTTAGTGGAAGCATCAATTTTGGATAATTAAATTCCCCTCCTTCCCTCCAGATATGAGAAGTAATCAGTTGGGTATTAAAGAGAGTTACTTTGTGTTAAGCATGGCTGGGGAGTACTTGAATCTGATTTCTTTGAGCTTAAGATCCTAAGCACATTTCTAAACAAAATTTGCTTCTAATTCATACAGGTATCGTAAGGCTGCATTTTCCTTCTCTAAACTTTTCCCTAACACTTCTGGTTACAGTAGCTGTCAGTTTATACACACAACTACTGGAAGGGACCGTGTGGATCACGGGATGTAGTTCCCCTGCAGTCTTAGGCCACCAGCCAAGAGGTGCTTACCTCGGAAGATTCCATCACTGGCCTCAAAATATTGACCAGTGCCCTTACAAAAATGCCGATGCTCTGTTGATGAACAAAAGCCAAATCTATGTATTACATAAGGAGAGGCTAGCGGAAGAAGTAATACCAATGTGTTGTTTTCCTGCAGTATTAGGAAATTTGTTTCCTAGACTTACTCTAGGAAATTTACAAAGACTGTGCTCAGAATCAACAGCAGCAGGAAGAACAGAGATACTTTGTACAGTCAGTTATTACTGCAACCCTATATGGACAAAAAAATTTACTTGTGAGAGGTCTGCCCTAAGCCAAAAAACTGAGACCCTTCTGCCAAAATCCTATGGGCTATTTCCAATTCTGGTTTTATGTAACTTAACTCTACTCCTTGTCTTTTTTAATAATGCATTTAAAATAGTCGGGAAGTTCTAATTATTTAAAATTTTTTTTCACTGTTTTTTAGTGAGCTATAGATAATGTGATTACATTTTTTTTCCTTCAAAGGGAATCTGGAGCCCTCGGAAAATACCGAATCCAGACTATTTTGAAGATCTTCACCCATTCGAGATGACGACTGTCAGTGCTATTGGTTTAGAACTCTGGTCTATGACGTCTGATATCTACTTTGATAACTTCATTATATGTTCAGAAAAAGAAGTAGCAGATCGTTGGGCAGCAGATGGCTGGGGCTTGAAGAAGTTAGTAGCAAGTGCTAATGAGGTATAAACTTTACTATGTTCTTGACAGCCAAAATTGGTGAGGAAGGTGTGCTGTTGGAAGAGTTTTCTTTCAAATAATGCTGACAGAATATTAATTTGTCTGCAGTTAATAATCTTGCTGAGTAACTGTGATAGCTTTTTTTTTTCCCCCTCATAGTTTGGCTTTTTACCTTTCCCAGATCAATATCCTCTTGAAATTAAAAGGGTACAACATTTTACTTAAACACCTAGTGAGAAATTGACTTCATTAAAGTTAATGAGTCTTCTGCTGTTCACGGTGATACTAGAAATTCAGTACGTGTCAGCAATGGAAGCTGAGTTACTCTCAAAGATTCCTCACTCCTCTCGCTCCTCTTTCCTCGTTTGTTTGTGGCAGCTCCATTATATATTCTTTTTAGATGTTTCTGTTCTTCCGTTTCTATGCGTGCATCCACATTTTGTTTGTATACTGCCCTTGGTCAGCCGCCACAGTTTTTTGTAGATCTTTCCTATGCTGTAGGATGAACTTGTCCTGAGATACGGGATCGTGAGCCCCTCTAGTGGCCGCCTTTGCTGATTACAGTTTCTATCTTCTAGTCCTACATTCTCTGGTTGAGTGGCAAGAGCAGGCCTGCAGTTGTGGTAAAGAAACGATAAGTTCGTGGCAAATGTGGCCAGTTCCTGACAGCTGCTGTTT
This sequence comes from Phalacrocorax aristotelis, assembly GCF_949628215.1. Lineage (NCBI taxonomy): Eukaryota > Metazoa > Chordata > Aves > Suliformes > Phalacrocoracidae > Phalacrocorax > Phalacrocorax aristotelis. The sequence continues at coordinate 20,445,711 of NC_134279.1, forward strand.
GTCACAGGATGAGCAAGTAGCAACAGCATGTCTGCCCATGCAGTCAGGAAAGCCACCTTCTCCCACAACCTTGCCCTTTTCCGAGAGGTTTGGGTTTATGTCTGCACCTGCATCTATTCCTGCACGCAAAATAGCAAAAAAAAAAATATTCCCTTGAGTTCCCTCACTCCCTTGTGCCTCTCAAACTTCCTGCTTTAGTTGCTGATGTGCCCTTTCCAGAGGTCTTACTGGACCACACACTTGCCTCTACCTACCTCTACTGCAAAAGTCAGAGCTGGGCTGGGAGGACAATTTAGGCTGTCAAAGAAGAGCACATGGTAGTATGGAAGGAGCAAGACATTGCTCTTCAGGAGGCTGGCTGCTGCTCTGAGGTTCTTGATGCTTTGGGAGCTTTCAGCTGAGTTAGCACAGCATGGGGAAAAAATAGAGTAGCTGGGAAGGGTATAAAGCACAAAGTTGCCAAGACTCCAAATGTGGCTTTACAAAATTGCGTAGTGGCCAGTCTAGTATGTTTGGAGTACCAGGTTTGTTCTGAAACCAGGACATTCCTTCTTACTTAGCACCTGCAATCTGTCAAGTTGTTACTTTACTAGTATTGAAATCCAGTATTGTTTTAGTCATTAAAAAGCAAAGGTAAAGACAGGTTTTCTTTGGGCATCATAAAGTTTAAAATATATACAGTACACTTTATAAACTTACTGAAGTGTTGAGAGGGATGTAAACGTGAAATCTTTTTTTTTTTTTTCTTTTTTCTTTTTAATATAGCCTGCTATGTTTAGTCAACTGGTGACTGCTGCAGAAGACCACCCATGGCTCTGGGTTCTTTACGTCTTGACTTTAGCACTCCCTGTTGGTTTAGGTGTGTTGTTCTGCTGGCCAGCAAAGGTTAGAGAGATTTACTTTATTTTTATTGGGCTTTAGTCTTAATACTTTATTTGAAAACTTTTAGCATCTGTGCAACAGTATGCACTTTTGATGTTCCATTTCTATTACTTAGCTTATGGTGGCTGTTGTGTTTAATTCTTAATTTGAGTTTAAAAGTAAATTGACTTTTAATTGGTTGTAGAAAACAGATGAAGATATTGACTTCAAAAAACCTGATATAGCTAAGCAAATTACAAAGGGAGAACTAAAGCGAGAGAGAGAGGAGTTAGAAGATGATGAAATAGAATTAGAAGAAGAAAAGGAAAACGAAGATGCTGCTGAAGATGGTAAGATGAGCAAGCCAGCTTGCAGTTTGATTGAATATGAATATGCGAATAGGACTAGTTCATGGGTTGCCTTGCCAATAATCACAACCAGTTATCTTAGAATATGCAAAATCTGCCTTCCTCCAAGTCTTCCTTTTCTCTTTGACAACTTCCAGCGAGTGGCATTCCATGGCTAATAGCTCTTTCATAAATACAAGGAGAAAGTAAGGCTCTCCTCAGTATTGTTTCACTTTCAAGAAATTAATGTGCGTCTTCTGACAGTCTTTTTATGTTTGTGGACAGTGATGCATGTTTTCTCCCTTCTAAATATTTCATATATTGAACACATTTGAATGGTTCAGATATGTGTACCTGAAGTGGTTAAAGTCACATTGTTGTCTTCAAAACGCATCTGGGAATAGTTTTAAATCTTTAACCTAAGTCTTTCTGCTTACTCCTCTGTGGGAGGGTTGTGCCTTGAACTGCTCTGTTGGTCTCTGATTTTAGTAACTCTTGTTAAAGCCTGAAAATACAGTAGACTCGAAATACTGAAGTGTACTGCTTCCTTTGTGCTGCTTTCTAGCAAGGCATTGCATGCCTGCAGAGGCCTGTCCGGCTGCCTGAGAGAGAAGTCAATGGTTCAGTAGGTTGAGCTATACTTCGGCATCCAAGGATGAAATCATCTTGTGTTACTGTATCAAAGATTACCGGTGCTATTCAGCTATGGCTTTGGTGCTCTGTTAGCATTTCCCTGAGTCTGTAGTAATGAATAAAAAGCAAATCACCTAACTCATGCATTATCCTGACTTCCATGAGAAAATCCTTAGCCTCAGACCGCTGCAGGGTTCTGCCTCTTACTTCACTCTTCCTTGGTAGGAACAAAGAAAGTGACAAGTGACTGGCACAGAACGTTAGAAGCCTAGCAGACATTCACAGTTTGTTTGGGGTTTTTGTTTGGTTTGTTTTTTTTTTTTTTTCTTACTACTGGCATCACTTTGTGTTACTGACTGAAACTTTGTGGGTTTCGTTTGTCTCGGCTCCACGAGTGGTGATGCCTTCTGCCTGTATGACTTAAAAGTTTACTCAGCATCCGATGTTCCCATGTCAGTACTTACAGAACTGAGTATGTTGTTGGCACAATGCTTGCCACACCAAATGCCGTACCATTCAAGAGCTTTACCTAGGCATTTAGTTATTTCAGTTATGCTACATATATTTACATTATCATAACTTGTAGGTACAGCATTTCAGCATTGTAGTTCCTACATTTTCCTTTTGATCTTACTCTATTCTACCTACTCTTTGCTCCTGAATCACAGAATCTGTTTTCTTGTACCCAGTCTTGATGCAGATAGTGGATATGTTTTGTACCTAATACGCTACTGTTGCAAGGCTGTCTGAGATACCTGAACTCCAATATTCTTCTATCAAGTCAGTCAGTGAATTTAGTTAATTACAACACACCATTTAATAAATAATATGATAAAGCATGTGTTTGAATGTTAGAAATAAGGTCCAGGCAATTGCAGAGGAGCACTGTTTAGCTCTCACAATTTCTTAGAATAATTCCACTTGGAACAGCTGTTCATGATGTTTCAAAAGTAAGTGCCATACTTTTAGTTACTAAACTGAACACAGAGTAAAACGATCATAGCTAGGTTTTGTATGATTATTCCAAGGTTTCCAAGTAAATTCTAGGCTTCGGGGGGAAGGGTTACACTTTGCTGTTTCTTTAAGAATTGCTTCGCTTCCTGTAGCTTCCTGCCACCTTTTACATCTGCAGGTTGAAATCTTCCCTTTTTTTCTATCACTTCTTTTGCGTCTTTGTATCTGAGAGCATTAGAGAATGTGTCTCCTGCCTCCTTCTGCTGATTCTTTTTGCTACAGAGAGAAGAGAAATGGAGGAGACAAAAAGAGAGCTTATAAAGGATACAGAGAAGATGGGCGGGGAGGCTCCTCCTTCAGGTACTGGGAAAGGGAAGTAATGGGTCAGGACTTGAAAATGGTCTCTTCTTTCAGGTTTGGGTTTGTTTGGGGTTGGTTGGTTTGTTTTTTTTTTTTTTTCTTCCCCTCTGCTTCCTTGTTGGTAGTAGAACTTCAAGCTGGTGGCTGCCAGCTTTCATCAGACACAGATGTGAGTTTTCTCTGAGATCTCAGTACGGTATCTGTAGTTTTAAATATTTTCTACTAGTCTCTTTGGATCCTAATAATCTTTAAAATTCCTTTATAGTCATTATCTGCTTCTTTGTTTTCTGGAGTTGAAGGTAGTGGGATTTGAGCTGGGGAATACTGGATGGTTTGAGGTCCACATCTTATCATGGGGACATATTAAAACAAAAAAAAAAGAAAAAGCCCGGCACAATTGCAAGTTTCAGGAAACGCTTGTAGATTTCTTTGGCTCCAGTGCAAATGAGTTGCTGGCAGAGTGCTTTTTGAAGGGCATTGTCCATGGGATTTACTGTTTTATTTTGTTCTATGTTAATTTTTGTAGTACTGCCAAAGGATGATGTGTTCCTGACTTGTCCACTCATCTGCTTTGTCTTCTTGCTTTCCTTGCCCTCTAGAAAAATATTCCAGGAAATAAAAGAATGTTGCCAAGAAATGGAATTTCAGAGGCACAGTCTGAACCTTATTTGTGAAGTTACGCATTTGTTTATATAAAATACTCTTTAAATTAATATTAGACTAGGTTAAAATAGATACTTTTAAATAGTACAGTTGTCCGGTTCTGGATTTTACTACTTCTGATGTCTGAAGTTTTTTGGCTTGTTCTGGTTTTTCCCTTCTGTTAAAATTAGTACTTATGGGAGGTGCTGGATTTGCATCATTTAAAATTTCTAATCTCTTCATTAGAACATGAGCAAAGGCGTTGTGAATTTTTGCCAAGCTTTTCTGTTAAGGGCTTATTTTCAGAACAGAAATATTTGTCTACGTCTATCTTAAACGATGACTTCAATTTTTTTTTTTGTCACATTTCTCCTTTTGGTGACAATAGTAGAGACATATTAGCATGGACATGTATCAGGTATATTTACAGATGGGAAATCTAATTTCTTAACACTTAACTAATTGTTATGAACTGATTGGCTCAATTTATAACTGTACTGTAGCCAAAGTTTTTTTGCTACTCCTACAGAAGTCTCACATATTTTAAAAAATTAGGGGTTTCTAGATGTCAGTGGGCAAGAATCAGTAGAGTTGCACCTGATATGCGACTACCATCTAAATTTATATGGTTACTTTTGTTTCAGTTTTACTGAGCTGAAACAGTAAGAACTGGGGGTTGCGTTCTGGGCTTTTGGGTTGGTTTGTTTGGGTTTTATTAACACTGAAGTAGTACTTACGAGAGGTAAGCATGACCTGACAAGGATAGACTTGAGCACTGCCTCATTACTGTTTTTAACTGAGCCACTGGCAGACTGTTAAGTTGTAAAATGCTGTCTTCATCCTTTCTGTCAGATTTAGGTTTGATTTCTTGTTTACTCTTGATAGAAAGTATTGCAAAGGGTACTCAATTGCTAGAAATTCTCACTTCCAGACCTCAGTTTGAAGTCAAGGAAAAGACTTGCAAAACCCCAGTAACTTTTCTTCGAATCATGCTGAGGTTGAGTTCTTACAACGAGCATAGATACCTAAAATTCAGGCATGGGAGTGCCAGCCAGTGTAAGTACTGAAGTCCAAAGTGGAAATCAAAACAGTTGGGTGCCTGGCCTCCTTCACAAAATAAGCAGCCTGTAGAGAGTTGGTTACCGTAGAAGGGCAGCCTATGTGCTGATCAGAATGCAGCCCAGAATTTGCAATATTTGGTGCTCTTTAGTGCAGCGACATGGACTGAGTAAGAAAGTAGAAACCACCTATGTTGCTTAGCCTGTAGTTTGTCCAGGGGATTCTGGAGCATAAAACCAGTACCTTTTTTTTTTTTCCTTCTTGTCTTTTCCAGTCCCTGTCCGTTCAAAAGTCTAACTGACACCAGGTCTCATAGAAAGCTTACTGCTTTTTGTGAACAGTTTTATCCTAGCAGTGCAAGCTGGACATACTTTGAGCGAGCTGAGGGGAGTACGGTGCTTTTCTGACTAGTTTCTGCATCTTAAGAAGGGTGTAAGCACAGAGCTGCTCATCCCTCAGCCAAAACAGTATGCCAAAAGAATTCACTGCTGAAAAGGGGAGTTCCCTTAGGATGTCAGCATCTCCCGTGGTGGATGACTGGTAACTGCAATATTGTACTTTGCCAACTAAGTGAGAATTTAGTCAGATTTGGGATGCCTGAGTTGTCCTATGTTGGCCTCTGGTCTCAAAACTGTCTAATACAACACTTGGATTTAAGCACTTCCCTAAAGGAAAATAATTTAATGTTGTCATTTTAGTGGGTCATTTACATGTCTGAAGAGAGCATGTGTTACTGTGAAAAGAGGCTAGGCTGAAGCTGTTAAAATTGGTTATTAAGTCTGACAGTGATCAATTTCTACTAAGTCAAGAGAATTCTACTCTCTGTATCACAGAGATGTTTTTATGGGTTACTGTAAACAAGAAGTTCATTCTGAGTTTGAAATTGGCTTCTTTTCCTTAGTAGTGTCTGGATATAGTGCATTTTTAATATAGTTCTGTTTACAAAGTAAAACTAATTTCTTCTGCAGAAGATGAGGGTGAAGGTGGTGAAGATATCTATGATGAAGAAGAAGAAAATGAAGTTGCAGATGGAAGTCAGGAAGAAGGTGATAAGTCAAATAAATCTGGCTCAGAAGATGAGGTAAGTTTGGATTTTTCCCCCTATTTTCTCCTCGCCCTTGGCCAACATCACACTTCTAAGCGCAATTAACTACAATAGTTTTCCTTCTGTCGAGCCATAAAACAAATCATGAGGTGGGGATGTGTTTTTATGTGAGTGTGACACCTCAAGTGCCCTGTAGAGGTTTGTGAAACATGCTTCTTCCTGTGTAGTTTTGGCTAGGAGGTGATATTTATTGTAAAATACAGGTATAATATAGAAGTGATCATGCAGGTCTCCAAACATGAAACATATTTACGGGAGTATAGTTTTTAACAGGTCGATAAGTGAACTGCAAGTCTTGAAAATTTGGATGCTGCAGCAGATGTCAGTCTCTTTTTATCATGCTACTTAATTGACATGTGACACACGAACAGGTGCTTCTAACCCAAGAGTCTTTCAGTGAGACCTAGAAAAACCTTAAGCTTTCAGTTATCTTGGTGGGTTTTTTTTAATTCCAAAATCAGGTTTTAAGCCAGATGATCATACTGTTTTTGAATTCAGAACCTGCAGTTTCATTTTTCTTGTGCAGATTAATCCAGTCACCAGCTAATCTATAAAATATTTTTCAGAAAATAACATTGTAGAATGGAATTTGTATGTGCTTTTCTTGCTCATCAACTACTCACTGTCCTTTCATTTAGAAACTCTGGTGTGTCTGAAACGCTTTAGATCCACCCACAGTATTTCTGTTGGTCATCTTGTGCTTGTCACTCCCTAAATGAGGCCCTTCCCAGATTAGGGGAGTTGTTTAATATAATGTTAACTCCTTTTCATGTAAAACTTCTCTAGCAAACTGTACCTTGCATGAAGTTGCATTGCTTCAGCACTGAAATTCTTCATTAATTACCTCTTATTCAGGACCAGCTCTTGTTCCTGTAGGAAGTTTTGTGGGATTTTTTTCCCTTGTACATTTACCTCGGAATACAGTATCTGATGAACCCTGTTAAGATGCGTGTGACTCTCTGTGAAAGTAATAACAAGATCTGCTTGCGTGTATGTCATTACACAGTATCGCAGTGAGGTTATGGCTCGCTCTTCTCTGGGTGTTTTCAGGGTGTACGAGTTTCTGTCGTGAGTTAGCTAGTGACCTCCTTGGGAGAAGTCATGCTCACCGTGTCCTCGCTCAGGTTGCGCCACATTCTGTGAGCTGTTCCTTCTGAATGAGGCACTTGCCATTAGGTGATGCAGGGAAGCGAGGAAGCAATGCATCGTCTGAGAATGGAGTTCATGTTGGAAAGGCTTTTCGTGCACCTCTGTAAGCTAATTGCTTTTAAACCAAGAAGAACGCTTCTGATTTAAGAACAGTTTGTTCTATTTGTAGCTCTCCAAAGGCGGCAGCGAGAATGTGTTACATGCTTCTTGCTTAAGAAGTGGAAATCAGAATTAGCATAAGATGTACTTTCAGGAAGGTGCTAAATTCATTAAGTTACTGCTTTTAAACCAGTGAGTAAGTGGGCAAAACCAAATTTCTGACATCAGTTTAGATGTACTATTCTCTTCCTTCTGAATATAGAAAGGAAAAGTCTTCTGCCCACTTCATTTATCATTAGATAAGTATTGTGGAAAAAAAGTCCTATCACTGAAGCGTTTCATTTAGTGATAATATGACGGGGGAGGTCAGGAGGAGGAGTGAAGTAACATGCCAGTTTCAATAACCAAATTAATTTAATTTTTTTCCCCCTCCAGATGAAAGAAGCCGATGAAAGCACAGGTTCTGGAGACGGTCCACTGAAATCAGTGCGCAAAAGAAGAGTACGAAAGGACTGAGTTACTTCCAGCTAGTAGTTGTAGGTCTAGAGAACAGTAACTTCTGGTATGCCACTTCAGTGGGCCTGACAGCATGCAAGTTCCTGAGATTTGAAGGGAAAAGGGGGCCTCATTGTTACTGAACCTCCTATTTTAATTCTCTAATCTTTTTTTAACCTTCCCAAACTTCCTTGATTCCTTTTTAAGAGGAGAAATACTGTCTGTGAGGAGTAGGCTGATGTTCCAAATTCAGAACAGAAGTGAAATTACAAGTTGGCCGACTGATTCTAAGGTGAAGATTCTTAATATTTGAAGATTCCTAGAAATTAGTATTAGTTGGAGATAAACTTACTCTAAATATTTTTTAAAAACATGAGTAAATGATATTTTTGCAGCTCTAGCACAAAATTAGCTGTTTATACTTTTCAGTTAAAAGAGAATGATAGTATAGATGTAGCATCTATAGCAGTTCATGTTGCTACGAGAAAAGGTGGGTTTTTTTCTGTGCTGAGCTAAATGCAATAATTGTTTTTGTATGATGGTTAGTGCTAGCAACAATTTTTATTGTAAATTATTTTAGTTGATCTTGTTACATGGGTAGTCACCTGTTCACTGTAGACATTGGTTACAGTAATTTATTTTTAAAAGATATTTTAAAATAGAATACTCATAGAACAAGTGGTAATTGATGTGACTTGTTTTACCTTTGAATGCAGATATCAAAGCTGCAGAAGTGGTATACAGACGATTTTTTTCAAACTTTTATAGTTCTCATGTTCCAAGCCAGAGTGGTATAACCTCTGTTTATAGAATACTTGCTAAGTGTACATTGCCTCCTAAAAATATTTAATAATTCTTGTTTAACATGAAATTTATTAATATAGATAAGGATTTTTGATGGATTAAGTTTTTTACAGATGTGAGTAACTGGGCATTCTCATAATATAGTATAAATAAACTGCATATTGTAAAAGAAACTTTGTTAACATTCGGCTGTATATTAAACAATAAAACTTCAGTCAGCAGAAACGTTTTGCTGCTTGGCAGCTGCCTGTAATACTAGTAGGATGTAAAATGCAAGCAAAAGCAGTCATACATTAAAAACAAGCAGAAATACATTAATGCATAAGGAACCTAACAGATTTCCTAGTGCCTGGCAAGAAGTTAGTTCACTTAAGTATTTTCATAGCAAATCAAGCCAGCAAAGATTCCATGGAAATCTCTAACAAGCGAGTGCTTAAATAACTGTGATGAAGAAGTCAGTTTCTTCAAGCGCTTGTGTTGAAGTGTTCAAAATTATCTTGGACTCTATTTCACGTGATCTACTTGGAAAGGCCTCTTTTTTTTTTTTTTTTTTTTGTTTGGTTTTCGGGGCTTTTGGTTTGGGGTCTTTTTTTTTTTTGTTTCATTGGTGGTTGTTTTGTTTTGTTGTGGGGTTTTTGTTGCTGTTCATTTGTTTTGCTTTGGTTTTTAAGTTAAATGCAAGTTCCCTCCTTGTTATATAGGGTCTACGTGCAAAAGGTAAGAAGTGAAAACTCCGGATTCCTCCTCCTGCTTTTTTTTCAGACTTCTCAGCAATAGACAAAAGTCCTTACCAATGGGGTATCCTGCTAGTAACAGCCACTGTGAGCTGTCAGGGAGTGTTTCAGCACTCCTTTTGCGTGAATCTTGTCAGAGCATGGTGTAAGTCCTTTGGAATTGTTCGAGCGTTTGGGTGTGGTTTTGGGGTCGGTGTGTATGTTTGTTCGGCTTTGGGGTTTTTGGCTGGTTGGTGTGTGGTACAGTTACTCCGGGGATTGGTCACCCCACAGGGGATGCTAGTCTTTCCTCAGGGTTTTGAACTTAAGGTGCCCATAAAGTCTTGATTAATGCCCCATCAATATCTCTGCTTGTACCTCACTTCAGTAAATAAGGAGCCATTTGTTATGGGTAAAATGCTCTTGTGAGGCCATGACTCCAGGGTGCGATTTGCGATAATCCCGACTCTGTGAGGCCCATCTCACTTTAATGCTGGCTTAATGACTTCAATTGCCTGGAATCTGGAGATAGAAGACATTCTTCTGCACATCAGCTTACTTGGGTCTAGTCTTATGCCAGTAATTAGGGGAGATATATCAGGGCTTTAGGGCTCCAAGGCTCTAGATCTAGAAAGCCAGGCAAAAGGGGAACCTCCTTCCATTGACGCTTGTAACACCGAGACTTCACTTGCAGTTCCTGTGTGCAGTCCATATGTATTTCCGGAAGACATTTGATCTTACTATCATGGCTGCTTGAAAGTGCTTTGATAAACTAATAAACTAATGATAATCCAGTTCCAGGATGCCTTGCTATTAAAACTGTCAGTCGTCTTTGGAACGCCATGAGACCTCCGCAGCCTGTGCTCCTGACGGCTACATCGTAGCTTCGTAAAAGTGGTCTTACTGAGGATGCCAAATCCCAGACTGAGCATTTCCTATGTTCAGGGAAGGCTAAGTAGGACTGAGGCCTTTTTATTTCATTACAGCTGAAGCCACTCCTCAGTTAGCTTCCACCTTCATGAAGGTATGATGAAGTAATAATTCAGGTTTCTATCTACTGTAGAGCTCTTTACCCTGTGTAGGAAAAGGTAAAATCTCTGGCTGCGGTCTACTGATCCTTTTCCTTTAGCCAGAACAGAAAAGCGTACAGAAATGTAAGATTCATGGGTGAAAATACCAAGTGAGTCAGGAACTGGAAGCTTGCTGAAAACAGATTCATTAACCCACGTTTAATCATACTATTTGCTAATTACATCTAGTCTTTCAGACATTTCAGCTATGTAGAAACAACTAAGGTGATGGCAAACCCAACTACTTTTCCACCATTTAGCTACAAATAGTTAAGAGAAGTTTTAGGGTTTACAGATGTTAAACTAAATTGATCGAGACAAAAAGTTTTTATTTAGTGTGAAGTCAGAAGTACAACATCTTTAAAATGTTCATAAGTTAAATGAAGGCCACAGTAGTGGGATGTAAAATGGTTTATAGATGAAATGACTACTATATACACACTGATGGATAAAATATCACTATCCAATCTTACAATACAAGACCATCATTTTAAGATTACGTGATCTCAGGGAAACTGCAGAAGTCTAACAAGCGCATGCTCTGTTACCACTTGGTCTCCTACAGCACAGACGCAGATGTGCAGTGACGTGGCTGTAAAGCCAGGATGGCTGTAATGCAACGCAGTCTTTAGAAGTGCTTGGTGTGATTGGTCTTTTTTTTTTTAATGCTTCAAACCCTGGACTAACCATGTGATCTACTCTACGTGCTAGCAATTCTTGGATGAATTTAGAGTTCCACATAGGCAGTAAAGTGAGAGAGTAGTCCATAGAAGATTAAAAATAATTTTGGCTATTTACAGGACCCCATGACACAAATGGTATCAGCCATTTGTGCCTTGGTGGGTACAACTTTTTTCATCATTATGTTTCTTGACCCAGACTTGTAAACAGTCCTCAAGACCAAACTATTAGTGCTTTGTTTGCAGTCATTTGACTTTGCTGACACTCCAGTGAGCCCTGTACAGTCGTCTTACAGGGGGAGAAGTAGGAGACCTCCCCTTTGGGACGGGGGAACCTCACACTGTCAGCTTACACTGGAGACGTAGCAGTGCTTAGCTGCCAAGAAAGCTGGGGTTTCAGAGGGATTTTTCTACTATATTACATCCACTCATTCAGTTCCTGCAGCTTTATTTTTATAAAATTCATCGCAGCCACGTTCAAAGAGATCCCTGAACCAGCAGTTTCCTTTTGTTAAACAGTAAAGTACAGTGGCTTCATTTCTGAAGACACAGACCTCAGTTCTAGGTAACATCCATAAATAAGTCTGCGGCACTGCCGTATGGCAAGATGAAACTGATCTAGCAGTAGTTGGTTACAACTTCCATCATTGTTTGTATTTCAGCTTCTGCTCTCCTTTAATACTGATCATGCTATGCGTGCCACCTCTATGGGAAATGCTCAGCCCCATAATCTGGGCTGAGCTCCTTCACAAAACTTGCTAACAAACAGCCAAGCCAATAAAAAACAGGGCCCCTTGACACTAGGCATTGCTCAGAGCAGCAGATTTGAGAGGCAAGAACCCCCTTTGTTCCACTGCAATCTTCTGCCTTAGATGTTTTTTGTGCAGTGCCTCGGGAGGTACTTCACAGGTTCCAGCAGCAAAACAGTTGCTCTAAGGCCTGAAGCAAAGACAAGTTTGGCACGTCAGGAGGAAAGTAAAAGGTGGCCAGGAAAGACTTGTTCTCAGTTCCTCTCTGCAGACTGTTCACAGCCAGCACGAGGAACACTTCTGACCTTCCTTATTACTTGGGTTTTTATTTAACTCTTCATCACACAACTGAAAAAGTTCAGGAAGATCATAAATCATGATGCTGTGCCTGATCATTGTTTGAGGAAACACGACAGTGAAAATGGTTTGAAGTGGACATCCTACGCACACTCTGATAGTGCATCAATTTGATATCTCCCTGATGCAAGTTTCTTATCCTTGTTCCTTTCCCCTTACCCTCCCCCTTCCCAAAAACTCTTAAGCGTTTCTCTATACACAAGCCCTGCAAATACTGCCATACTGTTATTACTTCATAGAAATTCTTAACTAGTTTACAGGTTTTTGTTTAAAGTTGCTTTGCAGAGCTATGGACAGTACTATACAGTAATCTAAATATAAGGTGAAAAAGGTGATGCAATTAAACTTTGAATATTTTTATCAAATGAGGTTTCAACACAATATTAAAACTGCATTATTTTGCTAGTCAAGAACACTACCCTAAGACCTCAAAGAGCGCCAACAGATGTTTAACCTGACAAACTATCCAATTTTTAACAAGATATGCTCATTTTTAAAACAAACATGAAAGTTTAGTATGTCTGTACACTACATTTGTTCTTAACAATACACAAACTTATGTCTCCTGTTCATGATAATATTCTTATTTCTGTTTATCACCAAAGTTTATAATCTTCAGGTATCCAGTAAAGCCACAAACTAAGGTATTTTAGCTCATGTAACCTATGCCAATTAAAACAAAAAAAAGACAGCAGCAATACAATGACATCATCTGTGAGTCAGCCCTTACTTCCTTTTGCTTTTTGTGTCAGTTGTTTGGAAAACACTAGACGCTGACATCAGATTTTCTATATACTGTCCAAGAACTTGGTTTTCTGATTTCAGTTTCAAGTTTTCTTCCTTAACAGCATCTACTCGTGCTGAGAGATCTGTGAAGGCGATATTATAAGAAAAACATTAGACACTATTGCATACAATAATGAATATACTCTACATGCCTACGTCAAACTATCCACACTTCTAATGCAGGAAACACTGCCATTAGGTATTATCTCTGTAGCACTGTGCTACTCGCAACTTTTATCTAAAGCCTATTTTTCCTCTGTTATTTTTTAGTACAGTATTTTGAGAAACTTGTTATGCAACCTTACTGTTAGTCTGTTTATTCTTTTCTTGGATTTTTGAGTTAAGCTATTGCAAACTAAACTGTGGAAACAGAAGTTCAGTGAATGGCAGGCTCAAAGATGTATGTCAACTAGTGGGCCTGGGAGCACTAACCGTATTGCCCCTTCTGCTTGATGTGCATCGCGAGAGTCGAGTAGACATTAAGTTGCATAGAGGTAAAAAACCACATGGTTCCAAGACGTTGCTTATGTACCTTGAACTGTGTAAGGGACAAAATTCTGGGCACTTTGACTAAGGTAGGGCAGAACAGCTAAGGTTCTCTTCTTTTGCTTTTATTACTGCGTGCTTGTAAAAAATCTGATGTGTCAAACTGCTAACCTTCAAGTGTGTGCTGCAGTTCCAAAACTTGATTAATAAGCCGTGTTTTCTCTTCTAATTCCACCTGATTCTCAGCCTCAACAGCTGCAACAGATCATACGAGTTTTAATGCAACCTCTGTAATAGCTGGAAATTAAGTAGAAAAAATAACAATGAAGAACAAGAATGTTAAGAGCTTATACCATCCATGTCGGCATTCATCATTGTAGAACGGGCTCTTTCCACTTTCAAAGAGCGTGTTCTTGAGAGATGCTCTGCTTAAAGAAAAAAAAAAAAAAAAAAAACACACCACTGAGGCAACCGTTAATGTAACTGCCTTTATATGTGGGGTTTAGATAGCTTTTATAATGGGTGTTGAAAAGCCAGCACTTAAGCCTAAGGCAGAACAACATTTTTTAATGTTAATTATTCTTCCTAGAGCCTTCTGTGGTATGTAAATACGGTCCATCAACTAACTACGCTTCACTTTGCAGAAACAACGGATCGCGGGGGCTTGCTCTCTAACGCATGGAATAACCCCGCGTGCCAGTGATGCGACTGCCGCCTTCTCACCGCCGATCTTTCTGGAACTGGCTAATAACGACGTGCCGAGGCAGGCAGGCAGGCGGGCCCCCCCCGCCGCCCACCCCGCTCCGCCGCTCCCGGGGGCGGCCCCGTGAGTGGCGCCCGGCCCGCAGGACACCGGGACGCGCCCGTTCCCTTCGGGTCCCCCGCAAGTCCCCCGCCGCCCCACCTCCGCCCCTCGCTGCCGGGCGCAGCGGGAACGGCTAAAGGCAGCGCCGGGGCCGGACCCGCCGTCGGAAAGAGCCGGTCGCGGCGGGCGGCCGTGCCGCGGGGGGCTTCCGCGCAGGACCCTCCGGGAGTCGCCGGCAACTCCGCGGGCCTGCCCGCAGAGCGCCGCGCAGCCAGCCCCGCTCCGCAGCCTGCAGCGTCCTCCCGGCACCCGCCGGGGCCCGGCCCGGCCCAGCCGCACCTCCGCCTCACCTGCCGCCGCCGCCGCCGGCTCCCTGCGGGCTGCGCCCCGCGCCCCGGCCCGCCGCTCTGCGCCTCCACGCTGCGCCTGCGCCGCCTCCCCGCTGCCGGGCCCTGCGCGCGCGCAGCCCTGCGCCCGCCCCAGCCAATGGGCGCGGTGGGGCGGAGCCCCAACGCCTGGCTGACAGGTGGGGGCCCCGCCCCGCCCGCCCGGCGCGTCTCCGTCCCCTCCCCGCGTCAGGGAGCGGTTGTCACGCCTCCGTCTTCCTCACAGAGGGGTTGTTTTTAATCTTACGCGGTCATTTCCCGTTAAATCCTCTTGAACTGCAGATAAAATAATGGAAGTAACTACTAACTACGCGAGTAAAATAATATCAATGTTTTTCTGATGAATTCGTTCCACAGAATTGCTTAGACTGGAAAAGACCTTTAAGATCATCGAACCCAACCGTAAACCTAACGCTGCCAGTTCACCACTAAACCATGTCCCTAAGCACCATCTAAGTTACTCATCTTTTATCATATAGGCGTGTTTTTAAGGCGCTGGGAGGGTTTTTGGCTCCTTTGCGTGCTCGCACAGATGCGCAGAGCGGTGGTCCTCGACCAGCGCTTGGTCACTCTGTCGGTTTCAGAAGAAATTAAGAAAAGGCGGGTGTTCTCCAGCACATAACTCCTTCAGAGTTAAGTCAGTCGGCAAAGTCAGAGGAACGTTAGAGAGATCCCAGGCTGCGTGAGCGCGCGTGTGATTGCAGTTACCTCTCAGGTGCTCCTAAGTGGAGCTTTTCCGGGGGAGGCTCCCAGCCAGAGTCCAGCAGGGTTTACCTGCTCCAGTTCAGCACCATGTAAACCCAGCCAAACTGCTTCCAGTATGGCAGAGTGATAAGCCTTCTGCACAGCACTGTTCAGACCAAGAAACCTGTGATTTACCTCCTTGCCTTTGGATCTTACAGCGTTAGGAATTGTATCACACAGAAACCTCAGCAACCTTGCGTAGTTGCTCTCATCTAGCAGCTCCAAACCAACGCTCCTGTTTCTGTGTTTGTTCCCTGGAGGGAGTAACCCTCGCAGAACATGGTGCACAGGGTGCTCCCTTGGGACTTTGTAGGACAGTCTGTGAGCCACAATAAAGACAACGTGCAGGACCTGAGCTAGTTTTAGTGGCTTCACTGAAGTAACTGCACTGCATAACCTGTAGTACCTTTATAGGTGCTATGTAGCTTGAACCAGATGTTGCAGTGAAATATACCTACATCGGCTTTGTATGTTGCAGGAATACATCCAGTTATAAATATATAATTTGACGCTGTGGAGATACTGAGGAAGATAAAGGCATTTAGGAAATGTGCCCTCTAGTGTATTTTTTCATACACTTCAGAAAGCATGTATTTCTAATATCTACATGTTCTGAGTGCCTCCACAATATTATTAACATTGCATTAATAACTTTTTTAACCTTGCAATCAGATAAATTCAGATTAGACTGAATGTTGTTCAAGTTATGAAAACATATTTTAATTGGAGTGCTGCAGTCTGTCTGTACTGGAAAACAAGCCTATTGTCTTCAGTTACATTAGCTGTTTTACTTAAAATTATATCACCTTCTCTACAAATGGCATTTTTTTAACCCAGTAATCCTCCTTAATCCCTGCAAACAACCCTCTCAGGTGCTGGCTGGGCTTTAGGAGCATGTTAGTACCTCTCCCCTGATTGCTGGTCTTAAAACAACAGGTGCTTCTCCTCACCCTGTTACAATCTTGCTTGCTGAACTTGCTATGTGGCAAGCCTGGCAATCAAGAGGTTCCCATAATTCTTTCTAGCAAGACAGTCTCCAGCACTTTGGTTAAGGAGGAAAAAATATGGTAAGAGTCTATAGGTGGATGCAGATGGATGGAGAGCTTGCTGACCTGGTGAAGAACTTGCCAAGTTTTATACTATAAGAGGGGGGGGGAAAAACTGTTGGAGGGCTAATTTTGGGGGAATAAATCTTTTTGCTGTAGAAATGCCACTTTGCTTGTTGCATTACACTTGTAATTTATTGTCTAAACTGTCCCCAAATGAGCAAAGTGGGAAAATCCTTGTCATTAAATTATAGGACCGAATGGAAACTAGGTGTATGGACTCATCAGCTGTTGCGGCCAAAGCAGAGTAGTAATTCCAAGAGCTGGTGGTTTACCTACTGTTTCCATTTTGGTATGTGTACTGTTGAGGGTTTGTCCTGCTTTGCATGGTTGTGGTATTTTCTTTCAATCCTTAACTCTGATGTTTGAGCTTGAGCACCAGGCTGAAACTCCTTTTCAGAAGTTGACCTATGTGAGAGGTTTTTTGGTTTACCTTCAAGGAAAATTGGCTTTACCTGAACCTCCAGTGTTAGCATTGCAGAGGGGCTGTCGGCAGAGAACAGATAGTGTTTTCAGTCTACGTAGTGCTGTGTGTAAACTCGGTTAAGGTTAAAGAGTTGCACAGATTCCTTTGGTTTGTGCTGCGGTGTACCAAGACATATTAGATCTCACATAATGCGTCTTCCTACTGTAAGTGCTTAATATTAACTCCTTTACCCTAGTATCTGAGATTGTGCAGCTGGCCCATGCCTCTGGGCTCCAATGTTTAGAAATTGTTTCTGTGTGACCTGGCTATGTCCCAACTCCTTATGGCAAGATCCACGCATGCTACTTTTTTTCTTTCGCTGTCCTTCATCACCTATATCCAAGGGAAATATACCTAAGCACTGAGCCAGCGGGGAGCAACCCCGCTGTGCACAGGCCTCATCTGCACGGTCCAGGGACTAAGACTGTTGGATTGATGCTGCTGGGTACAAATTCCCCACAGAGAACGCCTAGCTCATCTTGCTTTCCCTCAAAAAGTTATGCCTTCCTAACCCTCCCTTTGTTTTCCAGTGCGAAGTAGTCAACCTGTCTTCTTCAGGATTCTGAACACCTGATGCATTACCAGATTTAAACAAACAAACAAAAACTCCAAACCCAACGCACCACGGAAGAAAAAGCCCACAGCCCAAAGCATTTTTTATGAGAACTCAATCAAACCAACGAAAGCTTAGCATATCACATGACTTACCTATTTGCTTTTCAAATTCCTTATGTCACCTGTCTTGCATTGGGTAATATAGCAATAACTCATTGTTAACTTTAAATTTGAAGCCTTAGGTATTTAGAGTATATTCCAAATAATAAGATTCCTTTTATAATGCAGAACGTGGCCCAGGGAAGGCATACCTATGTACGTGTGTAGAGCAACCAAATAGTACCTTGCATTTTAGGGGTGTGCTTGGTGTCCCCTTTGCAGGAGGCCAGTTCCAGCCCTTGTATAACAATTCTTGCTTTTATCAGCTTGTAGTATGTTGTTAACTCTTGTGTTAGAAAGTGTAATTTCTTTGTTCTTTAAGTTGTTACTATGGCAAGCCTTGTCTGGGGTCTTTTCCTAGGAGAAACAGAAACAATCCTTCTGAAGACTGGCTTCTGTTTGACAGGTATCTGGCAGCATTTGCATATCTGTGGTTTCCTCACTTGTTGGGAGGGGCAAAATTAATGTGGTAAATACTAATTACCTGTAAGTGTGAGCAAATTGGTCAACTTTGCTATGTGGCTGCTTACTTTGAGTCTTTGGAATATGCAGCGCAAGGCTGAGAAACTGGGTACAACCTGCATCCACAGAGCTTTCTTTTTTTAGTTTTGTTTACAAACTTACTGCTTTCTACTTTAGAGAACATATACCTTATCAAGTAAATTAATATTCACAAATGCTGGAAATTAATTGTTTTCTCCTGTGGAGCAGCATAACAACATGCTAATATCCACTCTGCAGTTTAAAAGAAGGAATAAGAGGATCCTCTTTATTACTGGAAATACTTGAACACTGCCCTAAGTAATGCTCTACTGTTTGGTTTATTAAACTGTTTTTTACAGTATGCACCAAATCGCTTCAGGTAAGTGGATTTTCTGACTGAAGAATTATAACGAGAGCTTGTAATTTTTAGCAATGTATCAGATCTCCTGAAGTCAAAACTGACTTGGATGTAACTAAGAACAGGTGCTAATCCCTTTCTTACTTACTAGTTCATTTTATATTTTCTAAGGCATTTGGTTAAAGCAGAGGAGGCATTCATAATATTGCCACCTATATTTAATTTATAGGGACAACAAGTTTCACTTTACAAGTGCAATTACTATACTTGCTTGTATATTAATTTCCAATTAAGCTTTCCAAAACCTAGCTGGTATTGCTGGCAAAAGTAATTAATTTATTCAGTTTCACTGAAAGAGCATTTTTGCTTAAAATAGCAACAATTTCTCTAGGATATAAGGCATCATTAATAGTTAACCTGAATGCATATATGTGTGCAGTTACAAAACTACAGGAGAGAATTTTATTGCTCTGGGCTCATATTCTAAGCCATTGCTGCTAATGACAAACACTTTCAGATGTCTTATTTCTAAAACTCTGGTGTACATCCTGTTTTTGCCATGGTACACAGCACAAACCAACGAGCCTTTCACTTCCTCCTTGGCAACGTTACAGGCGCTAGAGGCGCCTGCGTAAGCTGACTGATGACAGAGGCTTCGCTGTTCACCACTAGAATAGAAATGTGTTCTCCTCTTTATTAACAGAAGAAGGTATTGTACATATTTCTGAGACAAGTTTGCTATTTGAACTGTACTGTTTTCTCCTTTAACTGATTATTGCCACAAAGAAAAAGACAAAAAGGAATACAAATTGCTTAATTAGTTTTCCTTGCAATACTAACTTGCCAGACTCTCTATATCAAGTCTTCATCATTTTGTTTCTCTGCAGAAATGACAGACTGAGAAGTTTTTTTTTTAAGTAATGTTGCTTTACACCAAAATTCCCTGCAACTCTTGTTACTCTTTCTGAGTAACTTCAAAAGGTCTCTGTAGCTTGTGCCTATCCTTGTGCAAATTTATGATTACAGACTTCTGTCAGCTGCAGAATTTGAGTAGTTCTTAGTTCACACTTTTTCCAACCAAATCAAATTATACAAAATGAGCAGCTATTTTGGCTTACATGGGTCTAACTGTTGTCTGTGTCCTTCTTGTCTGTGTTTTGGTGGTGCCTTAGGTCACAAATGAGAATGGGACGTCATTAGACTACACACCCTGTGAGCATACAGTTGGGGGGGGGAAAAAAGATCTAGTCTCTTTAGAAAGTCTACAAAAAGAAAGTCTTAGAAAGTTGTATTTTTTTCTTTAACTCTGGAGAGGCCTGCCTTATAACGTAACCACATCCTATCTCTTGCAAGATTGTGCATGACTGCAAACGTGACTCCACAAAAATGCATTTTTAAATAGACTGAGCAGCTGAACTCTTTGCAGCTTTAGGCTGTGAATACCAACATATATGACATAATGTTGGCTTGTTTTCAGTTTGACCCTCCTTGTAATGATCAGTTGTAGGTTTGCCACCAAATTACGTGGGAGAACATGGAGCAAAGTTACATAAAGCTTTACTGGTAACTTAATGAGATGAAAAACTGTGTTGCTTTTCTGTAAGTTAGGCCTAAACATTTAAGGGTTTGTATCTGCTTTTTAAAAGAAGGGGCTTAAATGAGAAATGTAGTCCTTAATGTTGGCTTTCTGTAAAGTGCATTTGAAAAAAGAGTAGGAGAATTTCTAGGTTACTTACGATGAAGAAAAAGAGCCTTCATTTACTTATACAACATTGATCAGAACAGCAATAAATAAAGCAAGTTTTGCAGCTGTTGGGCATTGTCTCACTGTTTTGTTTTGGTTTAATATCCTCTGTGCTTTTGTTTGAGTAGGTCATTTTTGAGGTAACTTTATCCAGTGCTATGAGTTTCTAAATGAAAAGATATTTCTTTCATTAGAGGTGAAAGTATTTTCACAAATGCTGATAATGAATGCTTTCCTTGATTTCATGCACTTTTGATATTACTATTAAAATACTTAAAGAAGTTTCTATCTTGCTACTATTTTGTAATCATCTTGACTTATGTGGAAGCAGCTTATTTTTAATACCTGTGTACTTAACAAATAAAGAAATGCTGCTGTTTTTAAAGAGCAATAGCTATTAAATATTCATGCATCGCACTCAGTTAATCAGGCTCAGTAACCCCTGTTGCTTTGCCACAATGGCTTTTCACTGTACTAAAGAAACTTTGATATGAAGACTGTATTCTGATTATGCTTCAGGTACATACATAGCATGTTGTTCTACTTGTCTGTTTAGTATCTTTTCCAGTACATTTGAAGAAATGGGGGGAAAGCCTTATGCAATTATAAATGTACTAGAGTTCATTAAAACCAGTCCATCTTTCTGATCCTACTTAAAATTTAATTATGGAACACTTGCTTCTAAAACGTCAGGTCATCCTCAGGCAAAGTCCACTTCTGATCTATGTATTGCAAGTCTAGTGTCCTTATTCCTTGCTTGAACTTGCTGTTATCCATCCTAAGGAATCTTTTTCTCTCCTACTGTATAAAACGTTTATTTTATCCTACTCACTCTCCTGGACTTGGTGTTCTTCTCCAGTCTTAAAGTTACAGCTGTAACAGGCCCATTCCGTTTGTTAGCTTCTGTACTCCAGAGTTACTGCAATTAGGCTTAACTTCAACTGGAAGAGGTAAGGAAGACTGTTCCCTACAAAGTATAGGATAGTCTTTTCCTGTTATAGGTTAGAAGTTTTCTTATACCTTTGTCCCTAGCCTCTAGGTGTTGCCCCCTGGCAGAAGAAATGGACCAGGGTTATTACATTCACCATGAATCTTAATGTATTCTCCCTCTATGACTTCAAGATAAAAGCTTGCCTAAAAACGTCACTTATTGTCAGTTACTCTGAATTTATCTCTCTACTTTTAAGTGACTGTCCCGACCTCTTCACTACTAGGGGAGAAGCTCTGATACTGGTAGGAGATCTCGCGTAAAGAAGCCTTGTTTATGGTCCTTTTTGTGTTGTGAACATGAGCTTTCTGTGGCCTTGGGTGTGTTACTGCAGTCAAGAATCTAGTAAATTTTAAGTGCTTGGTTTCTGAGGTGCAGCTGAGTCTTATTTGCACTGTTGCTGAGCAGCTACTTTTATATCAGTGACATCTGTCAGGGCTTGGCATTGGTGAGTATACTTTGGTATCTAGTGTCAGCTGGTGCTCGAATGAAAGTTTTTAACTTGGTGCCTCTGTTTTCCCATGTGCATTAACATTTTTCCAAGCTACAAGGGTGCTGACGTCAGAGTAGTAGAGGGGGCTACTGGGTGTTTGCCTTCTAAAGAAAGCAACTTGACATCTTCTAAATGACTAAGCAAGTAATATGGCAAAACCACCCATCCACTATTGTGGAGTCATCCCTAACTCAGCTACTTCTGGATGCCTTCCAAAGACTAGGCAATCTTGCCACTGTATGCTGCCCCTCATCTGTTCTTGCTATGTTATCAGCTGTGCAGCAAGCCAGAAACAGTGTCATAGGATACCTTTCCTGTACTGTGCTACACCTTGCTATAGGGAAAGAGTGAGATTCATTGTCAGGAGAACCCTTTATTGCTGCACAGCTTGGACCAAGGGCTGCCAATTTATCTTACTGTAAATAGTTCAGGTCAACCACATCTTGATGTCATTAGGCTATCTGCTGTATAAACAAAGTACATTCAAACATCCAGTTCAGTACTATCACACTAATATGAAATCGCTAGAAAACTGTGTTCGAAAAATAAGATCAGCTCCATGTTTTGGGGGTTTTTTTATATATAGGAGGTAAAGATAGCATGTACAATAACATCCTTTATGCTAAAAAAACCCCACAACATGGGTGGGGGAGGGATAGGACTTGCATTACTCATTAATAAGCAATCCAGATTCCTAGGTAATGTAAATTAGCACAGCTCTATGGCAGCCATGCTGACGTGATCAAGTTGATACTCTGGCCATACCGTTCTACATAATTTATTATCAATCACCTAATTTTTCCAGTAAAACCATCCTACTTCTCATTCCAAATAAGTGTTATTCCATAAGCTAGAAGGGTAGGGGAGGGAGGGGAGTCAGCCTTTGCTTTTGTGTTTCCTTTAAAACAATTAAATGCTTAATAGTAGGGATTTAAATGGATCAGCTTATTTTCATTACCAGTTAATTTGCATTACTTCTTGTGAGCTCTCACTAGAGTATGCCAAAGAGATCATTCCATATTCAGGAGAAAAGGCCGGCATTACCTGTGTTTTCTTCAATGGTAGTAACTACTGAGTTAACATTTCTGCAACTTTTTCTTTCTAAACAGTGAAAGGCTATACATGCTCAGATGATGAACACATATTACTATATGCTATTTTGTGAAAACTGTGGTAGCCTCCATACCCCCAAAATCTCAATTCTTAACAAATCACAAGGCTTATTCAACTACACAACCAGAAAAGTTTACTTGAGGGCATTTGCTAAAACTACAGTGTACATGGTAATTAGGATCTATAGATTTGTGTGCACACCCAGTACTATTTTTCAGCCCGCAGAATTTGTATTGTGTCAGTAGATTACTATAGTTTCTTACCTGAATCGTCTGCCAAAGAAATGTTGGTGAAAGTGTCATCCTCCTCATCCAAAGGTAACTCCATTTTGCTTCCTTTTTCCAAAGTTTTTGAGACGTGCATTAAGCATGGCAGTTGTCAGCCATTTTGCAGTCTGCATGTGACTTCTCTGGTTAAATCTTTAATGAGTCCAACACACAGGTGTTATTGCATACTGTTGGCAACTACGCTCATCTTACTCTGTGTGGTATTTCACCTGAACCTTGAGCTCTGTTCCGGAAGTTGTTAAGCTGGAAGGTTTCTGAGTTCTAACTGCTTTGTCAGGTACATGCTGAGCGCACACTGTTATTGCAGGCTCTTTCTGTGAGAGAACTGTGGATTTGCCCTAGTTGTTAGTTGTTTTTTTGTTTCATTGGTTTGGTTTTCGGTTGGTTTGGGGTTTTTTTCTGTTGTTGTTCCTGATTTTTTTTCTTAGGGCTGTGTATTTTTTTTTTTTTTTTGTTGGAGGGTTTTCCTGATAGAGGAAAGAGGGGAAGTAAATTCAGGAGTTAAACTATTACAGTCCAAGCAAATGCAATGGACACATTTGGGAGCAGCAAATTTAAAATATAATCTTCAAAACTTAGGAATGTGAGTAATTTTACTTACGGGAACAGTTGCATCAAAACCAATCAGGTAATGTGAACAAGTAAAGTTATATAAGTGAGCGTGTGACATTCTGTGATAGTGGACAGGAGGAAGGAAGAGAAATCAAGTTCAAAGAAAACCCCACTTCATTGTTCTTGTTGTCCTTCTTAAATAAAATTGGACATAGTTTCAACATATAAACTAATAATTTATCTCAAACTACTTGCATCTTTAGAAATATCTTTCTTTTGTACTCCTGGAATAGATTGTTTTCTTGCCATTAATTTAGAAGTATAAATGGCCCTGGTCTTGATTAAAGACAGTATAGTGAATAGTGGAACCAGTTCATTTCCAGGGGGTTGCATGTTCAGAATCTACCCGTCTATTGATTTTTTTTTTTTTTTTTTAAATTTGTATTCAGAAAAAGGCTGTAAGTTTAGGATGTTGACAAATATTTTTTCTTAATTATAATTAGGAACCTCTCTGAAGTCTCAGTAAAAACTGAATCTTAGTTTTATGAATGAGAGAGTTTTGAGGATGTACATTTTGCCTTTCACACTTTTAGACATAGTCTTGAATTGGACTCCTGAGATACCTTCTATATACAAAGGTAAAAGCACATAACTTTGCAGGACAAAGGGCCTAAGATACAAAGCATTGGAATTGGTGCAGCTTACAGAAATGATAAATGTAATGCTGCTATTTAGTTTTTGCTTCTGATCCTTTAACTGCTTAGTTGTATTTAAGCTTTTCTGTTTGTGTCAGTGAAGCTACTGATAGCTGCTTTCAGAGATTACTGAAAACCAAGCACATCTTGCATTTGCAGGATTGTGTTGAGAGTTACTTATTTTCGCTTCACATTGATCAGAACCAGGCCAAAATTTAGCTTATTGGTCTTGAGTTGTCTGTGTAAAGAGACCTACTGGTTTCATTCCAAAACCTTGAGTATCACAAGGAAAATCTGGATCAGTTGGGGGTTTTTTTCTTCTTTCAGTGATGCAACAGCTTCCAAGCTCTCATGATGGTGATAATAAAGCTAGAAAACATTTTTATCTTCTGTCTTTATTATATCCTTTATTGTTCTCAGACTTGTTATGTACAGTAGAAGCATTTCAACAATTCAGTTTGAAAGGGCAGATCCTAAAAACATATGCAATTATTTAATTTATTACCTCTGGATTTTGTAAAATCATACACCTGTGGAACTAAGGGTTGATTCTTGTCTGAACTGTGTAGCCCTCATCTGAAAGATTTAATTAACTTTTCTTGCCATGTCAATATTGTTCTGTTCTATTGGCCATATGGGCTCCCTCTGGTAGATACAATTTCCATGTAAATCATTAGCTGGTTTTAGACAGACTCTCACAGTAGCCTAGTGAATATGGACATTGTGTGGTTGTTATTCATGTCTAGATCAAAGCCATTAGTAAAAGTGGTGCAGAGTAAAAGCTGTATTTTAATAAGAGCCAGTAAGAAAGACTCCTCAGGGTGAAGGAGAATATCATTCAGGGAGGAGTTTGGCTGCCTTCTGCGAGATGTACTGATCCTTCCAACTTATGGAGTCAGGCTCTTGCCTTGTTGCCAAGTGCTTTCCACTCCATGTAGCACCAAAGAGCAGGTTACCCAAGGAGTTATTCTTCCTGCCCAACAGAGCCAAGGCTCCAAGGCTCAAAAATAAGGCTGCCCTGCAAGTGTTGCAGAGATCATTGAAGCTCCCTTTGAAAGAAAGGCCTCTGGACAGATTGCATGCTTTGTTTCCTCAATCAGTGCCTCTGCCTCTGAGGAAGGAGAGCGCAGAAAGTACAGATATATGTGTTTGGGTGCATGTCTCTAGTTGTATGCATCTGTATATGAAAAAAACCAACATGGGACCCCGGCGCTGCACTGTTTTACAGAAGACCTCTGCTTTTCATGAGGACCTGGGAATCAGTTAGGTTTGTGGGAGACCTACACAGCTTGTTCATGGAAAGGGAGACTCATTTGGCAACAGAGGGAGGGATGGGGTTTAATTAAGAGGACTCTACAGATGTCATCTTGTTTCTTTCTTGCTTAAAAGATTCTTCATGTTTAAACATACACCTGTGTTCTATAATTTTAAAGGCATTGTAGAGTTATATCTGTAGCTTGCTTGGTTTTGTGAGGGCTGTGGTGAGAAACATTCTTTGGTGGTGGCCTGGTCTTTTATTAGTGAAACAAGGCCTTTGGATAGGAGACGCCATGTAAATATGAAGTAGAAGTACCCATTTCTTGCTGTCACCATGTTTGTTTTATAAAAAAGAACATAAAGGAGCAGCAGCAGACAGGCACTCCAACCAGCTTAAAAGAAATCTGTGTAATGGAATTAACTGTCAGAGCAAAATGAGTTTAGCTATTTCCATGTGTGAATTATTTCCACTGGAGTAATGGACATTAATGTAAAAGTTAATTTGGTTATAAAATATCAGTTCATCTTTCTGAGGGTTTCATTACTAAGTTGGAACAGAGGTTGTGGAGTACCTAGCAGCTGTCTGGCTGCCTTTTAAAATAGGTGGCATAAACTGTCAGAGGACGTTGAGGGTAGGGGAAGGAAGGCAACAGCCTCTCCTACGGCCGTTCCTGTGAGCCTTTTGTTTGACTTTATAGTGATAGCACCAGCTGATGTAGCCTTGTGCTAGCCCAGTTTTGATGAATATTGATAATAAGCACGTTGGCAGATCACTGGATATGATGGTCATGAAAGCAGTAGATAAATGCCCAAGAATGTCTTCAGGTTTGGTACTGAAATGATTCCCGAAGCTCAGGATTTTGTAGTTGGTCAGGCAACTTTGTGTCTAGTACACAGTTACAGGAGGGTTTAGATCCTTAGATTTTAAACACTGTAGCTAAACTGCCTGGTAGTAGGTTCATGTTTTTATTACTGTAAGTACCATGTGACTGTTTCCTAATTAAAATTATTTAATAGTGACCTGAAAAGGAAGTTGGCTGAGAGTTAAGTACAGATGTATGGAATGTTTTGGCTACACCACAGCACGTGCTGGGACTCCTATTTTTTATGAATATTGTAACTGTGCTTATAGCATGGTTGAGGCTTCAATACCACTCATTTTTTGTAGGGTTCAGCCTTCCAGTTGTGAACTGAGCTACACCATCAAAACATTGAACAGCCCTTTTCACCTGCTTCCCTTGTTTCCTGCTACAAGTGCTAATTTGTTATCTCTGGGATTCCACAGCTGTGGTGCCTTTTGAAAACACTGTTCAGTGGCTCTATTTCAAATGGTTTTCTAACTTGGAAAGCCAAGAGGGGAGAGTGGGGTCAGAGACAGGAGGTTACTCAGTTGAGAGACATTTTTGCCATCTGCACCACTCTGCAGAACCTCACTGACTTCTTGTTCCAAAGGTGTAATTGTATAGAGATGCCTCCTGTTGCTCTGATACTTTCTGAGTATCAGTAAAGGTAAGATAATTTTTGCTTAAAGTCAGGAAAACACTCAAGTAAAAGCAGGTTTCTGTTGATTTCAGAGAATACTGGGACAGAGTCAGAGTACCCTAGGTAGGTTAGATCCTTATTGCAGCGCAGGTGTAATGGCTGATCTTCCATCAGGTTGCACTGTACAATCTTAATGCTTTTGTTACACAGTGTGAATCTGCTTTCATTATACAGTGGCTTGATCAAGAGTCCAATCTGAAGACAGGTTTTGCAAATGTGGATGCATATGATGTAAGCACCGCAGTATATTAAGTAAGCCACTAAAAGATTCTGAAATTGGAAAGCTATGTTTTGCATTCTTAGGAGATATTGTATCCTTCTGCTTTTAGCACATTTAAAAACAAAACCAAAAATGTTCCTTTTGGTTTGTATTTTTTTAAGTAAGACAATAAGCTCTGAGTAAAGAGTAGAATCCAGCTCTGACAGTACAATTGGGTAGTATGCATTTTTATAAATTTGCCAGTACTTTCTAGCATATAACAGTGTTTGAAATTATTTTTTCTTACACAAAACATTACAAAAATGCATCCAATGTATCCATTTCACACGCTATCTAAAACACAGCATTTTAAAAATATGTGCCTTGTTAGGAAACGACAGTCGCTAGTGCATTTCTGCTTTAAGGAACTTTGACAGAAAGGAACTGTGGCACGTGTTTAATGCATGCTAATAAAGCAGTAATCATACTTGTAAATTCAGAGGATGTTCAAAGCTAGTCTGACTGACACTGTATGACAGTAACCTACTTGCAGAACAACAGTTTACTAAGGTGGTGACAGAAGTGCATTAAATGTGTCATTTGCAGATTTACCTGTAAACTGAGGTGTATTTATACTTGTCAGTAAGTCTCCTAGGTGCATATTCCCTACCCACTGCCTCCCTCCTCACTCACCACTTGCCAGTTTAAAATACTTACAAGCCATGTTGTGGCTGAGATAGTCTTGCAATTTTTGAGATAGGGTTTGAGGGCATGTTGTACAGATGAGCATCATTATTTGCAAATGCAGCTTCAGAAGCTGCATCCAAAACTGGCCACCTGGAAACCATCCACAACAACTGCCCACTTGCAGTCATACCCATTCACTTATTACATTTAATTTTGATAAATGCATATAAGTTGTTCTTTTCTGCATGAGTAATTTTTTAAAAAATTTGGATCTGCTGTCTGCAAATGAGTGACTTGTTCATAACATCTGGTATGTATGTCTTAAAATAGACCCACTTTCCTTCACACTTGTCCATTCTACTCTCAGATTTCCTGTCATGCGTCTGTCTAGACTTGGAGAACATTTGCCCGCTAAATTAAAAAAAAAAAAAAATCTACTGCTTCAGACTACTTCAAATACTCCTTAAAGGTTAATTCTGTTATGATTCCTGAAAAACCAGACAGTGACTGGGCAATGGGTGAGCCTATCTATATTTTACTAGTGTTTGCTCTTCCATTTCCCACTCCTTTCTCTTTCATCTGATACATCTTCTTATAATTCTTAACTAGATGACTTGGCACGTGCAGCAGAACAGGAATCTTTGGGCTTTTTTCCCTTTGCGTGAAAGCCCCTTCTGCTTCACTCCATTGCTCTATAATTCTAGAGATGGCAGTAATTCAGGAACAGCATTGGCTCAAGTAACATCTACATCTCTAATTTTTTAATTGTGTTCGTTGAAGATTCTAGGAAAGTATTGGTTAGCTCCTTGGAGAGCAGCAGTGTAGAAACTGACAAGACACTGTTTTTAATTTCATCCCTCTATAGTCATACTAAATGTTTCCTCCAGCTCTTCGTAATACAGAGTGTAGAGAGTTCGGCAGTGCATATCCTGTCCCAGGGTATGAGTTCCTTATGCTTTTGATAGTGTTCTCTGACCAGTGGCATCCTTCTAAAGTAAGCGTGACCAGGAACTTTTCCTTCTTCTTGGTCCTCCCTAGAGCCCTCCAGGTCTATAATCAGCTAACCTGTGTGTTTCTTCTGTTCCATGGTGCATTTAAATGCAAAAGACTTCAGATTTTTAAGTGTGTAGTCATTAAAATTGTCATTGTTAAATGGATGGGGGAGCTTTAATCCAATCAAAGTTTGTTGATTAACTGACAATTAAATTCATATGATACTAATAGATTTTACTCTGCAAGAGGATTGCAAAAACAGGTGATTCTCAATGCAGCTACAGAAACTTCCTGCACGACAGTTCAGGTGCTGAGATAGCTAGTTTGAGTACTTAAGCAGTCTAGCTCTAGCAATGCAGATTTTGGTGCTGGCGTCAGAATTACTGCTAGCTTCAGGAGCAGAGTCATTTGGGTTTCATAAGCCCTGTGCTGCAGCAGTAAGGTGGACACTGGTACACGGTCCAGACAGGGTGTCAGCCCACTGGCTCTTCTGTATCTTCTCTCTGAATCTTACCACTTAACAAGGAAAAAACAGAAGAGATATTTTTAAGTATTTTGCTGTTTCAAACCTTAAAAATCAAATGTGATCTCTTCATGGCCTGAATTCTCTCTTACTGTGGACTTGATCAGCTTCATTGCAAGTACTCTGACCGGGATGTCTTCTGTTGCTGCAGGCTTTGAAAGAGGGTCATGCAAAATTCCACGTGCTGGCCTTACATACTTTGTGCACCAAGGGAGTGCTTCTTTCACAGGGTATTTTGGCTTGTTAATAGCTCTGTAGTGTGCAACTAGTGAAGAGGACTGGGTCCAGAGTACCAGGCGGAATTCCAAAACCCCAGCAATTTATTAGCTAAAACCAAATTTGGCGTTTGTCAGTTTCTCTGCTGCTGCCTGCCTCGCAGTCTGTCACGTATCTGAACCACTCGCCAAAGGACATAAACAGGCTGCTGCACTTTGCCCGCTGAGCTTCCAGTGGAGCACTCCGCAGAATGAGGTGTCAGTCAGTCAGCAGTTGGATACTCAAAGGCTGACAATGAGAAGGACAAAGTCTGTACATGTATATACATTTTTTTCAAAGTCCCGTACTTTAACAAATATTATTGACGTTTGCATATGGATGCCCCATTTGAAGACCTCACGTTTCCTGTTGTCACTACCTGGTTTCCAGAACTCTGAGATTATTATGTGCTACTCACAGAAATCCCCAGTGGAATGTAATCATGTGACATACTTGCTCAATCATTTTTGTCTTGCTTATTCTTGGACACTGTCTATTTAAGCTGCAGCTATGCTGGCTTTTCTTTAGAACAAGTCTCCTGGAAGGTTATTGCTGATGGCATCTGTGGCCGAAGCTAGTATGGAGAGATGAATTATTTAAGGTGACTAATGCTTTTAATGGACTTTATGATCAATAATACTTATAATAATACAATAGCAGAGAAATCTCAGTTGAGAGAGACCTCATGTATGGAAAAACAGTTTCTGGAGGAGGAAGGGATCTTTGGATATATTTTTGCCCCTATCAGATTGGCTATTTCCCAGTGACTTTAACAGAATTGTTCCCAGATCTTAGTTTTATCATGAATCTTACAATAGCTGGCATTTCTTTAAAAAAAAAAATCTGGAATCATCTAAGAATCTTATTCTTTTTTGTTATTATTTTTAAAATGCAAGATTTGTGATAAGGAGTGTAAGTTTAAAAGAATGGTACCTGTGAACCCTGCAGAAGCTGAACACAAATGGGAAGTATATGATTGTATTAAGGAAAAATTCTATTACTTTGACTCTAATTCTTTGAGTCACAACACATAAATGGTGGAGGACTTACTTTGTCCTTGTATCTCACTTTATAAAAATGGTTCTTTTTTTAGGAGTTTAAAAAAAAAAATGAGGCTGTGGAAATGGTTGTTACAAGGTATTATCTCTTACATTTGTGTTTGATGGGCTTCCCTTACCAACTTTCCTGGGTGGGAACCACATCATACTGCAGTGAAGATTCCCAGTTTTCATTTGGGAAAGCTGCAAGTAGAAGGGGAAGAGAAAACAGTAAGCATGTAGTGAGCAAGCTCAATTTCCAAGCCAAGTAAACTATTTAAGAAGGAAAGAATGAAGCTGTAACATTAATGCCAAACCCAAAAATTCAAAAATGCTACTCTGTAAATGGGTCAGCCTCAAAAAATAATAAATATTGGGATTGTTTTATTAGCTTTGCATTCTTTAGCCATGAGCATTAATGCTTCTATCATCTCTTCAGGCCCAAGCAAATCTTTTTTTTTTTTTTTTTTTCATAGAGCATCAAAGCTAAGATGTTATGAAGTATATCAGTTCAAGAGCTGAGACTGGAAGAAATACACCATTATGTCAACAGAGTCCAGGATGCAGCAGCAAAGATGCAAGGGTTATGGATGTATTAGAAAACCATGGAAGTGCCTGAGGACAGTCACGTAGGAATTAGGGCTTCGCCCCCAGAAAAATGTGGTGGGATCAATAGCCCAACCAAAGTACATCTACACCAATGCACATGGCACAGGCAACAAACAGGAGGAGCTGGAAGCCACTGTGCAGCTGGAAACATGGTGGGGTCACTCACACAACTGGACTGCTGCAATGGATGGCTATAAACTCTCCAGAAAGGATAGGCAAGGAAGGGGAGGAGGTGGGGTAGCCCTGTATGTTAGGGAGTGTTTTGATTGTCTAGAGCTTAACAATGGTGATGAGAGGGTTGAGTGGTTATGGGTAAGAATCGGGGAAGGCCAACAAGGCAGATATCATGGTGGGAGTCTGTTACAGACCACCCAACCAGGATGAAGAGGCAGACGAAATATTCTATAAGCAGCTGGGAGAAGTCTCATGGTTGCTAGCCCTTGTTCTCATGAGGGACTTCCACTTTCCAGATGTCTGCTGGAAATACAATACAGTGGAGAGGAAACAGTCTAGGAGGCTCCTGGAGTGTGTGTAAGAACTTCCTGACGCACCTGGTGAGTGAGCCAACTAGGGGAGGTGTCCTGCTGGACCTGTTGTTCACAAACGGAGAAGGACTTGTGGGTGATGTGGTGGTTGGAGGCCACCTTGGGCATGGTGACCACGAAATGATAGTTTTTGATTCTTGGAGAAGGAGTGGGGTCAGCAGAACTGCCACCTTGGACTTCCAGAGGGCAGACTTTGGCCTGAGTAGGAGCCTGGTTGACAGAGTCCCTTGGGAGGAAGCCCTGAAGGGCAAAGGAGTCCAGGAAGGCTGGACATTTTTCAAGAAGGGAATCTTAAAGGTGCAGGAGCAGGCCGTCCCCATGTGCTGAAAGTCAAGCCAACAGGGAAGAAGACCGGCCTGGCAGAACAGAGAGCTTTGGCTGGAACTCAGAAAAAAAAGGAGAGTTTATGACCATTGGAAGAAGGGGCAGGCAACTCAGGAGGACTACAAGGATGTTGTGAAGTTATGCAGGGAGAAAAGTAGAAGAATGTAATCTGGCTACTGCGGTAAAAGACAATTTTAAAATGTTTCTCTAAATACATTAGCAACAAAAGGAAGGCTATGGAGAATCTCCGTCCTTTATTGGAAGAGGGGGAAAACAGTGACAAAGGATGGGGAAAAGGCTGAGGTACTTAATGCCTCCTTTGCCTCAGTCTTTAATAGTAACACCAGATGTTCTCTGGGTACCCTGAGCCCCCTGAGCTGGAAG
Organism: Phalacrocorax aristotelis; assembly: GCF_949628215.1. NCBI lineage: Eukaryota > Metazoa > Chordata > Aves > Suliformes > Phalacrocoracidae > Phalacrocorax > Phalacrocorax aristotelis. The sequence continues at coordinate 20,478,349 of NC_134279.1, forward strand.
AGAGGGACAGGGAGTGGAACAAAGCCCTCATAATCCAAGGGGAAATGGTTAGTGACCTGCTACATCACTTAGACATACACAAGTCTATGGGGCCGGATGGGATCCACCCAAGGGTGCTGAGGGGGCTGGTGGAGGTGCTAACCAAGCCATTTTCAATCATTTATCAGCAGTCCTGGCTAACCTGGGAGGTCCCAGTTGACTGGAGATTAGCAAATGTGACACCTGTCTGCAAGAAGGGCTGTAAGGAGGATCTGGGGAACTACAGGCCTGTCAGTCTGACCTTGGTGCTGAGGAAGGCTATGGAGCAGATCATCCTAAGTGCCATCATGTGGCACTTACAGGACAACCAGGTGATCAGGCCCAGTCAGCAGGGGTTTATGGAAGTCAGGTCCTGCTTGAATAACCTGATCTTTCACTCTCACAGTGAAAAGCCAGGGACAATGGCAGTAACACATCTGTTAGCTTCCAGTGGTGTTGGGTCTCCTCTGGTTTGCTTGAAGAGATGCAGTTTTAGCCACTGAGGGAAATGTGACCTTTAATGCAGTTTCACAGAATTAACCACAGAAGAGCTTTGTACCTACCCAAATACAAGGGAGCCCTGAACACTCCTGGCTTTATGTTTCTTAGAGAAGAGTCTTAAGGAAGAATACTTCTGTAGACTAAAGCAAAGCTGTGACATCTTTTTCTCCCTACCTTGCCTCATTCTACTGCACACTTTTCTCCTCAGAATCCCAGCTTCATGCTTCTCCCCAACCCTGCTCCTTCTCCATCTTTCTCTGTACATTTACCTTTTCTTGTCTCTCAGCCCTCTTTACGTGACCCTGTTTCTGTCATAAGTCACTTAGTGCAAGTCCTGCTGAGTTCTGGCAGACCCAGTATAGTAGGCTGCCTCCCACAGGGGCAAATTATTATTATTTGATGGGCAGTAGCTCACCTCTGTGCTGTGGCTCACAGCTCCCTACTCTTTGGTCATAAACATAAGGCAAGACTCTAGTACCTACCCCGGGGGGGAGGTATGGGTGGGAAATCTGGCCTTACTTTTTTGAAAATTGTACAGAACGACTTAATATGAAAAGATGCCCTCATAGTGGAAAATGAGGAATTGCTTTATAATTATATTATCATGAGTATTGTCCTTTGGGAATGAAGTGCAGTAACTTCAGAGGTGGCATCCAGTGGAAAAGTTTCAGACAGAAAGTAAAGATTGAGTCTGCATGTACAAGAAACTAATGGGTAAACAGCTTTCCTATGCTCCACAGATTCTTTGTAAAAAAGGATTGTTAGTTCTCTACATTTAGCTAGTCTATGAAGAGCCAGATCCTAAGATGCCTGCTCAATTTTTCTTTTGACAAACTCTGAGGAAGAATTGTCATTAAAAGAAAAAGCAACAACAAAATACCCCAACAACAATAAAAAACCACCTAAGCAACCTCTCAGAATGACTCTTAACAGTACTTTTCTCATTAGGCCCATCAAACTGTCAGGGGATGTATTTGCCTTACAAAGGGAAAAAGAAACATGTTTTTTTCATAATACTCTTTCCACAGAAGGTCTCCTTCATCTTTGACTTTCCCAACAGACTTCAGTCCCTTTCCTTGTATTACTTCCTAGTGGAGTGGTAGTTCCCGACTCCAGCAGTGTTCTGAATCAACAGCCAGCTTTCAGTGATGAGTCTGACATTCATTAACGCTAATTATTCATGCTCAGTGTGTTGTACACTTTGCATGTGTATGGAAACCAGATTTCTATGGCTATTTTGTTTGACTAGCTGAGAGTGCTACCTACAGTTTCCTAAAATCTGTTGCTTTGTATGCAAATTATCCTCTCTGTTGAAAGCAGGGAAGACATTGCCAAGCCATTTTGTAATGTCCCTAAATAAGTGCCTAGAAGTGTGCCTATTGTTGTTCAGATTGGGGCTGGTTCCAGGGACTCTACAGCATAAAGTGTTAAATTTAATAAATATTGCCATCTCCAGGTCCATGGCAAACACGGCATGCCATGTGCGCTTTTTAAGGGTGATATCTTTTAGATAAGATTTTAAATCATGATTTTTTTTTTTGCCAGATTTTGATTATTGATAATTGCTGTGATTTTTAATTTGGTTAATTGTGGTTTATCTAGGTTCCGTCTTTCACCTAATTTTTAATGACCTTACATAAGCTGTATTTATTTACATCTAGAAATAGCAGGCAAAAATTCTGTTTTGCTATGCCACTTACTTTTCTCTTCAGGTGTGTCTACAACTTTTGTTAAAATTATTAAAACAGTTCTCAGTCTCACCCAAAAGCAAACCAGCAAGCTCTCTCACCTTTTGCTTTTAACAATTGTACTCTGGTATTTTAGAACAAAACATGGCCTGTGATTTGCAAGGTCTCTTCTAAGATGGACATAATCAGCTAAAGGATGCGATACCAGACCTCGCTCCTCTAGAATAGATTTTCCTGCTATATTCTAAACTGAAGAGTGTTGATGTCTGATCCAAAGGAGGGCAGTGTTTTCTTTTTTTTAAAGGGAAGCGTTTCTTTTGGTTTATTTGCAAAAGAAGTCTGACTGAGAGACTTTTCAACTTTTTTTTTAATTTAAGTTGCTGTGACAGTTGTTGCTTGGGTCAGCAGAGAGCACGGTCAGCTTCCAATTACCAGCAGCTAATGGAGAAATACATTTTACTAAAGGATTGCCCTGATACAGTGTCATTGATTTTTAAATTATGGATGAGGCAGTGAGTATTTTCATATGCTCACAGAGCAGTTCACAAAGGTAAGTTAAGCTAACACATTCTGCAATGTAGCTGTGGCATACTAGGAATGCATCTAGCATCAGATCCTACAGACTAGTTTGGAAAATCCAAGGGTAGTTCAGTTGCGTTTCATTCTGCTAAATACACCTAATACTTATGTAATGTTTTTGTTACCATTTTTTTTAACAGAATGTATTTCCGACTAGGATAGAAAGTGGAACTAAACAAATCTATCAACACTCCTGGTTTTGGAGGGAGTGTTTTCTTGATTCTAGGAGTGCCAGAGTAATAAAACTCAGCAATGAATTCTTACACATGCAGATCAAGGAAGTCAAACCTCAGCATTTCTAGTTCTGCTTTTTGTTGTTGTTCACCCCTAATTTTAGCAATTTTATGCTGTGAATCTAATATCCACAGCACACATCCCTAATTTAAATCGGTTTTGTGTGATGAGGCTCAATTAAGCAATGCAATTGCATTCTGTGTGCACAGATTTGAAAAGTTAGGCCTTGGCATGGATGAATAAATAATAGGAATTCAAGCTTTTCTGGTGACTAAGCAATAAGCATAGCAACTAAGAAGGTGTTACTGCAATGATGGTAGGACACAAAAAGCCAAGTTTCTGTGTAAAGCCGTGATCATTTACTTGCTGTAGTGCACTAGTGTCACTGAGTCACGTCAAGAGCATGGATTACTCGCAAGAGATAATTTAGTGGAGATGCACATGCTTGCTTTCTCTCTCTCTCTCACTGCGTATATTGAGGCAAAACATTCAACATCCAACAACTCATTATCTTTACATTCGTACTCATTGTAAGGCTGTTTCAACTGCACATAGGTCATCACTGTTTGGTCGTACCAGATCACTACATACAGGACTGCACTGTGATGCAGGCTTGAGCCAGTCCTGCAGTTATTTTCCAGTAGCTCAAGCATGTGGCTGTTTGTTAAATATGGGGATAAATAACGTACAAATCTCTTAAATGCCATGATTTTAACATAGTTTTCCTGTGACCTCTTTTAGGAGGGCATACGGTTTCTTCTCTATATGCTGACATTTATACTGTATGGAGATTCACTAGCTAGCTATTATATGTAACGTGGCAATAGAACTTACCCTTTAGCAATAACTTTAGTGATATTTGGAATCTCAAGTCATTTCAGACAGTATAATTAAAAGGGTACTTTAACAATTTTTCTTCTTTTTCTGGAAAAGCAGTAGTATGATAAAGTTAACATTATAAGAGTTGTTTAGAACAGCTCAGTAATCTGACTGATTATGTTAGAAAGCCACCCTTTCTAACTCAGCACAGTAGCTCAGTAAGAGAAAGGGATGCTGAAGAATTTTGGATACTTCTGCTTCTTCTCTGTTGCATGAGAATAGGCAATGGCAAGGGAAGACTAGTGAGAGGTTGGGAGAACAGTCACAATATGTCTTGGAAAGCCACACAGCATTTCACATAAGAAAAGAAAGAAGAATGCTGAAGTTAGCAAGGGATTTGAAAAGAACTTGTGGATTTACAGAACTTTGGAACAATTTCTGTGATGGAAGACATTTGATTTGGAGGTCTTCTAAAGCTTATTGAGAAAAGTTTCAGTTGACTTTGAGTTGATTCCTGAACTAATACACCTTAGTAGATAAGATGTGAAGTCATGGACAAAGGGATATGCTTAGTAGCTGGCTGGTTTCTCCCTGTAGCAAAAGATAAAACTGATGAATAAAGAACACTGGTGATATTAAAAAGTTGCATAAACTTTAAAGAACATTAGAAACATGCAAGGTGTAGTCACTTGGCATGTTTTCTTTTGAGCATAAAGAGTCAAGAGACAGTCATTAATCCTCTTTGTACAACAAAGCTCTTTCCAGAGTGGGCTTTTGAATGGAATTGTGGAAATAATAACGAGAAGCAGATTCAGTATGAATGTTTAAAAACAAATTTGGACATTTTATCTATATCTTATATTTTGATATTTTTCTAAATGTGCCCAAATGGGATAGTTAAAAATCACAAAAAAGAGAAGCTCTATTGATTATTACTGATGATGTCCCATACCTCAAACTCTACCGGTTTTATTCAGATTTCATCATTTTGTGCAAGGTGCTTACAAAACAAGCTGATATTGTGATCCCTGTTTAACAGGAAGGGATACAGAAAATGTCTCCCGAAGTTGAGGTCTGGTAGCAGACCTGGGAACTTACGGAGTTTCCCATGTCCCAGTTGCTCTAGATCCAATATGAAACACATACTCAGAAGAAATATTATTTTTGAGGAGAGATTAGAGGAATTTTGTGGCTTTATCTCAGCAAACCCACATGCGTCAGGATATTTGGACTAGGTAAGTACCAAGGATGGAGGAGAGCTATATGGAGTAGTACGCTAGAAGTAAAAGGATGAAATTTAAAGGGGTAAAATTTAATCCAGGTCAGGCTCTTTTGACTACAGAACAACTAGTCAGGCTATAACATGTGTGCAAGCCTGCTCAATCACCAGAAGCTCTGAGAACCAGGCTGGATAAAATGATAGCAAATGTGTTTTTGGGAGGAGCTGGACTGGTTTGTGTAACTGGGTGTATTAAATTCATTCATGTGGAACAAAGAAAAAAGAAAAGCTCTGCAGACAGACACGTGAGATCCTTACCTCAAATACTTAAACTCATGAGATACGGGGGAGAAAAAAAGGGTTTGTAATGCTGAGTTTACCCTGGACCATAGTTGCCTTCATAGCAAAACTTACCTCTGGATTTAATCTAGAGTGCAGTAATTTCACAGAATCCCAGGTTGGAAGGGACCTCAGGAATCATCTAGTCCAACCTTTCTAGGAAGAGCGCAGTCTAGACAAGATGGCCCAGCACCCTGTACAGACAACTCTTGAAGGTGTCCAACGTGGCCGAGTCAACCACTTCCCTGGGGAGATTATTCCAATGGGTGACTGTCCTCAATGTGAAAAATTTCCCTCTTGTGTCCAGTCGGAATCTCCCCAAGAGCAACTTGTGTCCATTCCCCCTTGTCCTCTCCATGTGACTCTGTGTAAAAAGGGAGTCTCCATCTTCTTTGTAGCTGCCCCTTAAGTACTGGTACATGGTGATGAGATCCCCTCTGAGCCTCCTTTTCTCAAGGCTGAACAAACCCAGCTCTCCCAGCCTATCCTCATATGGCAGCCTTCCCAGTCCTTTGATCATCTTGGTGGCCCTTCTCTGGACCCCTTCCAGCCTGTCCACATCCTTTTTGTATAGAGGGGACCAGAACTATACACAGTACTCCAGGTGTGGCCTGACAAGTGCTGAGTAGAGTGGGATAATGACCTCTATCTCTGCTTGTGTTGCCCTTTTTGATGCAACCCAGCATCCTGTTGGCCTTCTTGGCCGCAGCAGCACACTGTTCCCTCATGTTGAGCTTCCTGTCCACCAGGACCCCCAGGTCCCTTTCCACAGAGCTGCTCTCCAGCCAGGTGGATCCCAGGCTGTGCTGCACTCCTGGATTATGTTTTTCCAGGTGCATAACCTTACACTTGTCCTTGTTGAACTTCATAAACTTCTTGCTGGCCCACTCTTCCAGCCTATCCAGATCTCCCTGCAGAGCAGCTCTCCCTTTTGGAGTGTCTATTTTCCCACTCAACGTGGTGTCATCTGCAAATTTCATCAGGCTACACTTGATGCATTTATCCAGATCACTTATAGAGATGTTGAATAACATTGGGCCCAATATCGATCCCTGGGGGACTCCACTAGTGACAGGTTGCCACTTGGAGAAGGAGCTATTTACCACCCCCCCCTTTGGGTGCGGCCTGTCAGCCAGTTCCCCACCCACTGCACAGACCCCTTGTCTAGGCCATAACGCATTAATTTTTTCAGGAGGAGGCTGTGGGGGACCGTATCAAAGGCCTTGGAGAAGTCCAGGTAGACAATGTCCACTGCCTGCCCCATGTCAACCAGGCAAGTCACTTTGTCATAGAAGGCCACCAGGTTTGTCAAGCACGATCTGCCCTTAGTGAAGCTATGTCGGCTTTTCCCCATTTGTGAGGTTCTTGCTTACAACTGTGCCAACAGCCCTGACAAAAAGCTTTTTCCTAATTATTTTAACTCTAAAATATTTTTGATTTCTGGCAAAATATATTTTAATAACATTTTGTCAGAAATGCTACCTAGAAATATTATGATGTCCTTCAGAAATGAGAAAGTGTGCCAGCATAATTTACATAAACGTAGCCCTCCTTACAAATATGACTCGGGCTTACCGGCAGCTTCTCAGGCTCTGCCCTGCAGTAGTTTCTCAAAGAAGCTGTGAACCTCTTCAGTTTCATTATGGTTTATATTTACATTGTGTACCTGATCCTCAGCCGTAGATGGGGATTTCACTGTGTTTGATGCTGTACAAATACAGAACAAAAAGATCACTGCTCCAAAGATGCTGCAATTAAGACAAACTAAAAAGAGGAGGAAACATGAGGAAACAGTGGGATAATGTTGGCAATATGCCAGGAGGCATTTTCAGCACACTGACAGTCTGACTGTTGTCAAAGCTTTTCTTTAGGGCATCAAGGGAAAGAGGGCTTTGAAGGGAATTGTGGGCAAAGATAATAGGGCAATATTGCCGACATTGCAACTATATTTAGGGATCTCCTGATCACCAGGGGAAGCATGGCAGAAACCTCGGGAATGTAATGATGAGGCATACAAGCTTGCATCACAGTGTGATCAGAATGGAACATCTCAGTAAGGCACAAGAAGATGAGGGAGAAAGAGAACTGGGAAGCCTTAGGAATCAAAATGAGTGAGTTGAGTTTGTAGTAGAGAAGCAGCTGATATTTGAAAACTACAAGGAGAGAGATGGCCTAGTCAAAAGAATGTGCTAACAGAAATCATCTTTGCAGTAGTATTTTGAATGAAATAAGACAGACAGGATTGCATCTGTCAAGGCCAAGGAAAAGGATGTTGTGGTAATCAAGATGAGAACTGGAGTTTCAGCTGTGTGGATGGATAAGTCATGGCTTAGATATGTTGTACAGAAAGAATGTACAAGATACACAGGTAGTCTGGTAGTAGGTAGTACAAGGTAGTCTGCTTGTGCTGAACAAATTAATTTCTAGCAGAAAGTACAGCTCATCTGTCTCAAGCAGGTGTTTATTGCAACAGTTATCAAAGTGTTCATTTGAGAGGAAGTGGGAGGAAGGGTGAAAAGGCAGATGAAAGGGGTAAACAGTAAACTGTAACCAGGTTTTTCACAGCACTGCTTTCATATGGCAGCATACTGCAGCCAGAGTCTGTCTGCATAAAACTGATTATAAGGCCAAAGTTGGTCTTTCTTCATTGTTTCAGTGCTTCTCAAATCAGCAGCCTTGGTACTGTGACCTTGCATTATTTTGTAATTTTAATGTAATTTTGTAAACTTGCAAGTATTTTGCGTCCACCCTTAGAGGTAATGATTCTTATAAGCTAAACTGAAACATAAGGGCCTGCAGGATTCAATAAATACACCACTGTCTCAAACACCAGCAGAGCAGCTGACTAGGCTTAAATTATTAACCAAGCCCTGCTTACTGATTTATGGGTTTTCAGGAGCCCTGTGTTGCACTAACAGTAACCACTTACTAGTCAAGTTTTACTTGATTCTCCTTCATTACTTGATAACAATGCTTGGGTCTCTAAGTGTTATTTACTGGAAAATGCTGTTGGCTGGAGTAAACAGTTCATAGTTTTCTCTCAGTTCATGTGCAAGTAAACCAGTTTTTTGTTAGAGTTAAGACTACAGACAAAATCTGAAATGCGTGGCCATAGAATTTGCTACTCTCTGGAAATTCTAAGGGTGATAACTGGACCTTTTCTTCTGATGTTCAGTCCCTGGAATAAAGCTGTATTGTAACTTAATTTATACTGTTAAAAAGATACATAATTCTGTCTCAGTATTATACTTCACAGATAAAAAAAAATTAAATCCTAGCTGAGCTGTGTTCTGTTACTAGGGATATTTCTCCTATGTTCCCTAAACAATCCTTTCTCTAGAATAAAATGTTAGTTGATATGAAGGCTAGCTCATAGGTCAGAGAACTTTCTTGGAATACCTCCCCATGAAATCTTGTTGAGAGTCAATGTGAGGGAAGGATGCTGGCTGCTCCAAACAAGATGTTTTGATAGATACTCCTTTTACTTGGTCGGATGCTGAAAATAAGTTATTAATTCACAAAAGTTGCGGTTGCATGTAGTGAGGTTTTAGAGATATAAGGGAACAATGCCAAGACCTGGGAACCTTTTGGGTAGAGTGACTGAGCTACTTAAGGAAAAAAAAAGGCAGCAGACTTGTTACACAGGGAAGCAAGACTTACGGTTCTGAATAAATATGTGGCGGCTCCTGTTCCTGAAGAGCACTAGGTGATGCAAGGAGGGGAAGGAATGCACAGAGGGGTGCACAGTGAGACACGAAGGAGTTAGTGGTGTCAGTTGTGTTCTGCTGTGAGTTATTTCTGTCTGGGTCAGTCACTTCAAGACAGTCTTTCAGCTACATTTTCCTTACAGTGAGATAGCTGACATTGCTTCTAACTTCTGTGGCATGCTGGCATCACACCCGGCATCTTACAATCCTTTTTCCAGGAAACAATTTCACAACTGGACCTATCACTGAGACTAGTAGTCCTGTGTCCTTTTATAGGAAATTTCCAATTTTCCCAGGACACGTTCAATTTTTCTGACTGTTATAATTTCTAGCACCTGTTGCTAAAACAAATTAGCTTAGGGAACTAAAGAGTATAGGTCTTGAAAACTAACTCTAATAAATGCCCATGACAGCTTCATGAAACTTAGAGACATTTTCTCACTGTTGTGCTGCCTTTATGAGTCCTGTACATACACACTGCTCCCCAAATGTAGATGGATAATTTTCCAAGGAGATAAATGGGTGTCATTCAGGATGAATAAATGGAGTAAAATAATGGCATTTCATTATCTTGTTCCCACAGCCGTACGGACAAACAGCCTTTTGCATCATGTTAATTTTTCTGTTTGTTGTGGCAGTCAGGGAAGCCCATAACCCATATGATTTCATGTGAGGAAAGACTCTGTCCCAGGAAGCCTGCTCAGTCACAGTCTGCAGAACATTTCTTGGCTTTCAAAACTCATATGTGCTGCAATAACACGGTATCCTGCTTAAAGGTTTATAACTTTTGTTCTCTTTAGGATACTCAAAAATCATCTAATCTGCCATGCAAGGATATAGATGTCATGATGCCCCTTTTCTGTTAATACTATCTGGTTAAGATTTCACAATTCAAGGAGGCAGACAAGGTCTTCTGCAATAATTAGATAAATTAAAATTCCTTTCCTGCCAATTGTGTTACAGCAGAAGAATGTTCTGCTCTGAAGTCTCGTCAAGAATCTCAGGATCCTATACTTTGTCTAGGTAGCTTATGGAAGAAAAATGATTAAACATGAAATAATGTTTGTTTGGTTAATATAATCCATTGCTTCTTGAGTGGCACGTTAATTTCACCCGTAGTTCCAACACTACTTGGGAGACTTGAATAACATTTAACTCTTCTTTTATCTCGGGGTCATTTTATACCTGGGTCTCATATGTCAATAAAAGTTTCAATAGGAATCGCAATTACAAATGTACTTGAATTACAGCTTCCCTTTGGAAGTTACTGCAACAGGCATCTACCTCAGGAACAAGGATTTGCCATTTGTTATTCATTATGCTTTTACCTAAAGAACCTTCCCACACATACATTGTAAATATGTGTTGGTTTATTGCCAGTTAAAATACTTAGTGTATATCATTACAGCACAATCATTTCCCTACAGAAATATAGTGTGATTGTTGCTACTGACTAGTAAGGTCCATGTGTCAAAACATACGTTGGACCAATGTTGAGCACTTTTGAAAAAACCACAGTTTGAACTTTCTCATGTCTATAGTATTTGTTTCTTTTGCCAAGAAGTGTCAGAACAGGTTCGGGAGTTCCACTGCCCGGTCTATGCTTTAAAAATACAGTTTGATTACAGAAGAACCGGCAGGTCGAGAGAGGTTATCCTCCCCCTCTACTCTGCTCTAGTGAGACCACATTTGGAGTACTGTGTCCAGTTTTGGGATCCCACTTTAAGAAGGACAGGGAACTGCTTGAGCAAGTCCTGTGGAGAGCTACCAAGATGATCAGGGGACTGGAGCATCTCCCCTATGAGGAAAGGCTGAGACAACTGGGTTTGTTCAGCCTGGAGAAGAGAAGGCTGAGGGGGGACCTCATGAATAGTTATAAATATCTGAAGGGTGGGTGTCAGGATGATGGGGCCAGACTCCTTTCAGTGGTGCCCAATGCCAGGCCAAGGGTCAATGGGCACAAGTTGGAACACAGGAAGTTCCACCTAAACATGAGAAAAACCTCTTTCCTGTGAGGGTGCCAGAGCAGGGGCACAGGCTGCCCAGGGAGGCTGTGGAGTCCCTTCCCTGGAGACATTCAAACCCCGCCTGGACGCGTTCCTGTGCCCCCTGCTCTGGGTGTGCCTGCTCAAGCAGGGGGGTTGGACAAGATGATTTCCAGAGGCCCCTTCCAACCCCCACCATTCTGTGATTCTGTGAAAGTAACTCCTTTCCCCTCTCTCAGATGACAGGCCAGCTCAAAGTCTGTTTCCAAAGATGAACAATCTTTTGCACTGAATGATGTTTAACCCGTAGAAAAATGACATTTTTACGGTCAATATTGATTTGTGATTTAAATTTTAAAAAAAATTTAAAGAGGTACATCAGTTGTTGCTCTGTTTTGGTTTTTTCCAGTACTGATCATAGGGTAAAGTAGCACTGATATTCACAAAACAATGCTTTGGGTGCAGTGTTTCAGTAGATATGCACAATATGGATCTCTGGATTTATTATATGCATCATCTTTTGGTGTCGTGGCTGGAGAGATGGAACATTTTACACGCACTGGAAAGTGCATGTTCTAGTTCTTAAAGCTAGTACAAATATGAAGCAGAACCATCAGTGTGCTTGTTTGCTGAAATGTTCTCTAAGTTTTAAGTGTTCCTGCATTCAGGGGGACATTGTCACAGTCGATAACCTGCAAACATGAGTATGCCAGATGAATCACTTTTATTTATGTCTTGCTTTGTTTGGCATAACAGTAATAAGACTAATTATAATAATATAATGATTTGTTTTGGGCAGGGGGGAACACGTAGGACATCCTGTGCTTACCTTCAGTCTGTGTGTTTAAGCCTGTCTTTAAGTCAATTCTAATTAGTTCCGTTAATTTCAGAAGGACCTGGTGAGGTGACCCACTCTCTCCCATCTTCTATGGCAAAGAAGTCTGGGGACAGGAACAGCACCCCTTCCCCTCTCAGGTGGTGAATGTTCACTTGTTAACAGTCGTTCTGGTTCGCATGTGGAGTTATTTCTTCCTCTTCAGTTTTCATGCTTTAATTTATGTAGGCAAAAGAATAAAAGGAGCTTGAAGACCATGATGTTGAGTGGGGATGAATGAACAGAGAGGAAAGGTCTGGATCCTGGGCAAGTAGCAAAATTCCTGAAGGATCAGTTCTTCTCCCCTTTCCTTTCAACAGTATCCCACTTGAAATAGGGACGGTACTTGTGCCAGAAAGTACAGAGTGCACCCTGAAGCCTCAGCATTACTTCCTTTGCTGTCAAGCTGTTCAAAGCAAGAGCAGTTATTCTCTTGTCTGACTGTGATTCAGCATCAAATGAGAAAAGTAGTTTCAGCTTCTCTCTTCCCACCTCCACCCTGGCAGATAAGGAATAGCCCAAGACTTTTTCCCCTCAGTCTGTGGGCTGCAGCCCCTTGGGTGTTCTTTTAAACCCACCCCAAAGTCATGATCTAGTTAGATCAAAGCTGGTGAGATCAGAATATGGGCAGGTAGAACGAGAAGTTCTACTCCCTGAAAAGATGTTTGGTATCTATTTTAGCAGCAATACCTCTGGTGGTGTAAACTGTAGTGTTAGCCTACCGCTGCCTGCGTTACAGGTCTCTGTCATTTTGCTATATTAGAGTCGGGGTGGCAAATGTTTTTGTTTCTTTTCTGTTAATCCGTGCTATGGTGGAAGCAGGAAAAGAGGAGTGCTTCCTACAGATTGAGAGTTTAGAGAATCAGAAGACACAAATTCAAACTGTCTCCCTGGTAAAAATGTCTAGTATAAGTTTGGGCAAGGTCATTAATGGGCCTTGTGCTCTTTTCCCTTTCTCTAACTTGAGAATATCTTTTCTCTTATCAAGTATCTGGCTCAGCTGTTTAGACTGTTAGTCCTTCTCTGAAGAACTGTTTGTTATTGCGTATTTGTACAATGCCAGTTCTAGTTGGGGTTAATCTGTCCTGTTACTCATCTCTGTTCTCGTTTAATGTTCAGTTGCTTTTGCTGTTTTGATACTTATCGAACACTCACTTGCATTTGTTGAAAATTTAAAGGTTTTTTTTTTAAAAAGAATATCTTAAGTTTTGATTATCGTATATTAACAAAATTTGCGTACAGTTCTCTTCAGTATCTCATTTCCTTGACAACAGATAACAGACTTTGTTTTAAGAGACAAGTGTCTGTTATAATTTTGAGGGCTATAGCACAATACTGTAAATCAGATTTTACCTGGAAAGGATCTATCCATTATTGTGTGACTTTCAGATCTTCAGATTTTCTGGAAATGTAGAAAAGCCACCTACTTACCCATATTTTCCACTTGCTTCTGTTTAGAGTATAGCTTTTTTTTTGGTGTTTTAAAATTAAATCGAACAGTGTGATTATTCTTTTTGAGAATAGATTGTAAATTTTCAGGCGCCTGATCTTTTGATTTAGCATTTACAAGGTACAAAATAAAAGCCTGTCTAGCTGCTTTTCCAAAGATGGGGGCCAGCTGCCTGCATCCTGAACCTCATGTTGCAAATTACTTTCCTAATTATCTTCTGCAGTTCCCTCCTGAGTGAGACACAATGCTCATCAGCGTGTTTTCACCACCTGAGAATTTGTGTTCTTCCTCATTCTGTTGCATAGTCTTTTTTTCTTTCTCAGTATGATCTCTTTTAGAATGGATGTTTTACAGGATACTAATCTCCTTGCAATCATGCAACCCAACTAGCTGCATTGTTCACGATAGGGTGATTTCTTGATTTCAACCTACCTCTGGAGACTAGTTTGGGAGATAAGTGATGGTATCTTGATTTCTTTTCACTGTTTATATTCTAAGCAGAATAATTTAGGATTTTTCCCTCAGAAACCAGAAAGGTTACAGACTAACATAAGTGGATGATTGTGTGTACCAATCTAACAGAATATTTAAAGTCGTTATATTGAAGCTGATCTTATTATGGCTTGGTATTACAAAGAACAGGAGGAAGATGTGTCTCTTATCAGCTGTTGGCTTTAGTAGGTTACAGTGACTTCTGTTTTTTGTTGAACTTCATAAAGTAGGTCTTCATCACTGGGGAGCATCCAGAAAGTTCATAGGTATAATTGTTTACCTTAAAAAAATAAATAAATTAAAATCTCCATGCTGTAGAGGCAGACAAGCAAGGAGAGCAGTGCAGAAGTTTCTGTCGAAGTGTTTATTTGAGAGCCTGCTGAGGAGAGAAGCTATTTAAACTACAGGATTTTGTTGACGCAGAAGAAATGGGTGAAGATTTGGAATGAAGAAGTTATCGTTAGTTTGAGCAGAGAATTTTGGTTTGACAGCATTTTTTGTGCTCACTTGCCTGCTGTAGAGGGTACAAGGCAAAAGAAAAGCGTCTGAGTGAAGAACATTTGCTTTTTAGAAATTTGTCGCAGGTCCTATGGCTCTTTTCCTGCCTCTTCTTCTTCCAGAAACAAATACATATGACTTTTGCTCTAGATTTGTTTGTTCACCAATTATTAATGCTTCAGTAGTCCAAGACTTGGTACTAACTGCTGATTAGTGCACCTTTGTCCACCGGAGAGCATGACAGCCCAAATCAAAGAAGTGAGTTCATTCTGATTACTGTATGCTAGGACACTGAAATCCTTTGGCTAATTTTCTGTGAACAATATTTCTCCTCTTTCCTTGGAAATAGCAACAGGTGGGGTACATAATCTGCTACCCTCTTTGATTAAACAAACAATTTTCTTTTTCAAATAAATTATGCCTATGAGAATGGTTTAAACCTGTATGGCACATGCATTACTTTTACTTCATTTATGTTTATTCTTAATGTTGACTCAAATATATTCTGATCACACCAAAGTTATTTATGCTTATGTAAGTAACAAAAGGAAGCTTGCACATTCACAAATGAAGTGTGATAACTTGGTAACTTTACAATTTGCTTTACAATTGTGAAGTTTACAGTTTGTTTTATTTGCTGCCTCTGACTTCCACATGAGCACCGTGCTTCTGAAATGCTTATTTGCAGATGTCACTTTAAATATTATTTTCCAAGAGTTTATTTTTCTTAGAAAACAGATGTCTGTAATTATCTTCTTTGACCTTCGAGACTTATCAAAGTCAAATAGGTAATCATCCAATCAGACAGGCTATCATTATCAGAAGAAAAGTAATTATAATCTGAATATGTTTAAACATGATTATTACAAGCCTTAAACAGTTACACTTCTGATTGGGGCAGAACTAAAGACATTATCACTTCATAATTCACATGATGTAACTTCACTTATCCTTGTAATTTTGGAATACGAAGAGCTAAATTTACTGAACAGTGTAGTTCTTTAAACTTGAAAAAAATATGTAATACCCTCTCTAAAGCCAGAAGAAGGACTCTCAAAATCTTTATACTGAAATTAAGGAAAACTGCATTTAAAAACATGAGAACTAAAACACAATATTAGAGAAATCTCTAAAAGGGCTGAGGAGTACAGCATGTATTTGTGTATGAAAATGCACTTGGAATGAAATGTTTTTACTACCCTGGATCCAATTTAACAAAGCACTGAGAGTGTCCTTGGCTCTAAGCATTTATGTGATCAGCTCTGTGTCTCCTGGGATCAGGCCCAAAGCTCGTGTATCTCCTTCAGTGCATATCTTTGCATACTTAGGTGAGTGGGAGTTAAAGTATCCTTTGCTGAGCACAGCTTGAAAAGCACAGTATTGAGCTGTCCTTGGCTGCGGTCAGTGAGGGGACGGCCATGCCCCTCCTGGCCGGCTGGCACGTTCACTGTGGACTGGAACGTGGAAGCAGCTGAGGCAGGAGCTGCTGCCGTGGGAGAGGGAATTGCACTGCTGTAACCCCTCTAAGAATAGTTGCAGGGAAAGATGGAAGCGGGTTTTAATCTCATTCATGGCAGTTTTGAAAATTGTGCAGATAGGGAAATTTGTTCTTTAAAATGGGAAATCGCAGTAACGTGAAAAAATGAAGTGAAGCCGAAAAAAAATGTTGATAATTAGAGGATGGAGGAAAGAAGGGGAGAAGGAGAATTCTTAAATATACAGGGTTGCCCATGGTAGATGTTTTGATTGCTAGGGCGGGATGCTTTTACCTGATCTGACACTTAAAAGCTCAAAGCTCAGAAGTTACGCTAACATCATAGTAAGAAAAAGATTTATTTTAAAAGAAAAATCCTGAAGAGATTGTCCCCACTGAAGTTTGTGTGGGTCTGAACAACGCGATCGTTTCAGTTGCTGAATATTCGTGCCCTGTAAGAAATAACTGCGATGGCTGACTTCACAAAGTGTGAGCTAGCAGAGCTGGTACCTGCTGATAGAAAAATGCTCATCAGGGGATAGTCAAGATGTATTTCAGCACTGTGCTGTATTTTCAAATGAGGTGGAACAGAATGGTCTGAGACCTTCTGCTTAGGAATTGGAATGTTTTTCCGCAACATAACAAAGACACAAGTTCTATTATACTGGTCCTGCACAAAATGGGCTTGTGGAGTAGGAGCTGGATAATTAAGCGGTTTCAAAGAGGGCAGAAGCTTTTCAGATCACTGGGGAAATCTGTCAGAATAATCTAACTGCACTGTCGGCCATTTCTTGGGTCTTGCACGTACCTGGGAAAAATTATCAGCATTAGATTCTCTGTGGACCATTTGAAAATCAAATCACTTTAAAAGATGAGGAAATAGATGCTTTCACAGCAGGATATGGCCTGTGGCAATATGAATGGGTTTTGGTTTTTTGCCTGGGACGTGCTTCATGGTTTCACAGAGACTCAGAAGGAGTCTTTTTACACCTAGAAGATGTCTTGGTGCTTACCACACCTCTGAAGAGGAATCAATACTCTCAGAGATGATATAGAATAACCTGAAGGCTACCAATTTGTAATTAAAGCAAAAGAAATGGCAGTTATTCTGTAAAGTGAGAAACTACCATAGGCATAACCAGTGAGACAAGAATTTGCTTGCAGGAATGGGGTGGTCAGGAGGGTGGAAATTCTGCAGAACTGCCTACCTCCCCCAAAACTCACAGATCTGCAGATTTTTAAAGGACTCCGTTCCCATTACAGAAGGTTTATCTGTAGGCTTACCCATATTTCAAAACCACTGCATAGGCTGGATGAAAAAGGGAAACCATTCCAGGAGTCAACAGCATGATTTAACATTTTTCAGAACTGAAAAGGGAGTTTGTGGCCATTTCAGCTCACGCATGTTTCAGAGTCCTTTTGATGTTTGACTCCACTTTTAGAACTTACCGGCTGACACAGGACACAAATGATGTTGCTAGCTTGCTTCAGGAGAGATCTAAACTCTCCATGGAGAAATTACTTGCACTCTCTGAAATTTACAGCAGTGATTAAACCTACAGAACTTTTCCACCAGATGCTGTATGAAAGAAAGTTTGTAGGCAAGAGACGAAGTGCATCACTGTGATGGGGGTTCAGTTCTCAGGACATGCTGTCCCGTGACTGGCAAATTAGTATTGTGACATTGCTGCTGCGCTTAAGTCTAGGCATAAGCAAGATAACGCTGCTGGTGTCTGTAGACAGTGTTGCGAGTGGTTTGTTATCTTTCCATGCAGGCGAGCAGTGAATTGGCTGTTCAGTGAAAAATGTGGCTGCTGACAAAAGCGTGGTTGTCATTTTTTCCTCCTTGCTTGTCAGAAGCAGAAATATCCTAGTCCCCTGGAAGGAGGATCACGGAAACCAGAATTAGTTTCTAGTGCAGTTAAAAACTTCCATGGTACTAGAATTATGTGTGATTTGCAATTTTAGTTTATAGTAATGAATTAGAACAAAATGTTCATATTCTAGTCCAGCCACTCCACATCAGAGATGAACTAGAAACACCCTTTCCTGATTTGCTAAAAGAAAATTGGGAGAGAAGAAAAAAGAAAGCTCTAGAGTGACTTGGACAAGATAAAAATCAATTTGGGGTTTTGTCATGAAAATGTTCTGACAAAAATTAGGTGAATCATTCTCTGAGTAAATTTTTTAATTCCTTAATTTTTTTCTTGCTGGGCTAAGTCGCTCTCAGAACTGACATTTGGGAGCCAGCCAGGGAGTGCGCCTGATAGCCCAGCCAGTCACAGATGAAATTATTGGGCATGCAAAACTGTTTTGCCTGGGCCTTATGGAATTCGTTCCTTTTGGCAGTAAGAGAAGGTAAATACTAAAAGTTGCTACCTGTGGTAGCATGGTTTTCATGGCAAAGAACTGTGGTAAAGCCAACACCAGAGATGAGAGATTTCCCTGTTGCTGATTGCTAATGGAAAGTCTAAAGCGTTGAACTGGAGATGTGAATGACTCTATTTCAGAAGCAGAAAGTGAGAAAACCAATGAAGTGTAGGTTATTTGAGAGGCAAGAGAGATGGCTCGTTAGAGCACAGGCTTGATTAAAAGGCAGGCTAGGACTTATGAACAACTGCTTTTTGTTTCTAGTACATTCAGAGAATCATGATTTTTTCTATATATATTTGTACCAGAGAAATCTGTCTTGTCAAAGAAATATTCAACTTGTGCCATCATGTTGCCCTTGCAGTGGCCTTATTGCGGTTTGGCCCAGGGTAAAGGGGCAAATTGTGTTTACTCAACCAGCTTCCTCAGGTGGATTTTTCAGAATTTGCAGTAATTTTGAATTTGTTTTACTAATGCCATCACTTAACAAGTGCAACCTGGTATACGCTTGGAGAGTGAGATATTTTCAGGATCTATCCCAGGATTGCTAAATGATTCAATCAATGAAGTTTGGCTGTTCCTTCTAACTTCTTTCCTGTCTATACATCAGTTTACTGTAATGACAGTCTGTGAAAGTCTTGGGTGAAAAGGAGGTCTCCCCAGGCATTTCACGCTTTGCAAATAATTGAACATATTAACAATTTATTATCTAATGAAGAATTCGCATATTCTGCACTGTCCATTTTCCAGCCACTTAACTCCTTGATCAAGATAGAAAGTCAAAGCCAGATAGGATATCTCTCTTCAAAAACATACTCATAGATTCTTCTTACACCATCTTTAGAGTTTCTTGACCTAAAAAAAAAAAAAAATTTACCTTTTTATTACCCTTCAACAATTAAAGCAATGCTGTGTCTATGAAGAGAACTTTCTAATTGTTGATTATTTCACTTTTGTGAATAGACCATGAATATTTAGATTATGGAAGAAAACATTGAGGTTATGATTGAGTGGATGGAAATTATTTTACTGACAGTTCTTTAAATCTTTTTTCTTTCTTGTTAACAAGCTCAATACCTGTTCCTACCTTTCAGGCATTTTAAATTGCCTTCATGTGCAATTTCTTCCCTTCCCTCTCACTTTTTATTTATCGAATTAAATCACAGAAGTCTTTTCAAAAAGACTTACCTTGACAACTCACTGCAGCCTGTGGCTTTTGTTACTATTCTGCCTCACTACATGCCCATAAATTAATTTACCTGAACTGAACTTTATCTCATTGGAGGAATCAGTCTTGTTTTTTTCCTTTCCTTCGATTTCATTGTCTTACATGATGGGTTACAGCTGCTTACCAAGGGGTTTTTTTCACAAAAAGATACTTTAATCTGATCTGAAAGATTCTGTGGCCACACACTTCCTTTCTGAAGAGGGAGTCCTTGTGGGCATATAAGGAAAGTAACTTTAGAGATTTACTAGAAACAGTACTATAATTAGAAGTGACTCCTGTTTTAAATATCTTCTACTGCAAGTGGCTGTTGAACTTCTCTATATGCTCCACTCTCTAAACTACATACATTACAGGTTATGCAAATTAAATAACTGATATCCCCTCTGTTTTTATAATGTTAACAGTTTGGAGTCCTGAGCTGTGACAGCACGTTGCTGTTTGTGGACAGCCAAGTGTATTCATGGAGCTCAGTTAATTGAATAATAAAACTAGTGTGCGTCTCCCTGTTCAAAAGCATTCATTCTTTGGAGCCAGTGGCATCTGCCTCAGAGCGCCAAACCTTACATGCAGTAGTAGGGCTTGAAATATCTGGCCAGTGCACATGTTGTCCTTTAACTTAGAATAATATAATGACTTAAAAATAATCTAAAATCTAAACTGAAATTTTGATTCTGCAGCAATGGGATTCCTACAGAATTATTTAATCACTAAGAGAATAGCATTCCAAGTTCAAAATTTTCAGCAGCTAAAAGCAGCACAAATTTTCTGAGCTAACTTCTCTGGAGAAAATTACTTGGAGAACATTGAGGAGACAGGTTTCTGGGGAAGTTGCACTTATATGTTGGTGTTAGTTAAAACAGAATTTGTCCTACAGTTTTTGTAATATAACTCCTATACAGAACAACTGGTGTTCTCTGAGAAAGCTACTTTCTAGTTCTTATTTATCATACATTTACTTCCTTTCAGAGTTTTCTTATCAACTACCTAACCCAACCTTGAAACGCATCCTTCAAAAAATTAAACCCCTCTTCCCTTTCATTCCTTTATTTTCTATCCTGTTTTCTGTTTCTTTCTCAGAACTTATTCCATGGTACTTGTGCATAAAAGTCTACTTCCATGATAATCTTAAGTTAGGGGTGCATTTACATTTGTGTTGGTCAGATTATGAATACAACGATCATCCCCACTTGCTGGGATTTTTGTTCGAATCATGGATTGTTCTGAGTGTACAAACTGACTTCCTCTTGGATGAAATTAAATCAGTTGGGCACCAGGACCACACCTCAATATACTCCGAACACTAATGGGCATTCAGTCTATGGAATTGGCCAGAGCTAGTGTTCTGCACAGGCTGGGGAGAGACAGAAACAGTGCAGGATTCTTTCCAGATCTCAGTAAGAAAGGCCTGACAACAAATGCTTAATAAAATAGCTGTTTTAATAAGGTAGAATAAAAAGAAGACTATAGAGAGTGAGTAAATCTTACACCCTTCCGATGCTGGGAACCCCGCATTTATCATCTGGAGGGACCCTGGATGGATTTTTTCCCCCATGGCACACTGCACAGATTCTTTCTGCGGAGAGGTTCTTCTTCCCACCCATGCCATGGTGCCTTTTTATGTTGTGGACCAAGCAGAATCACATATCTTCTCCTGACAGGCTGGAATGTTATCTCTGTTGCAACATCCACCAGCACACAGCACAGGCTGGCATGGGGCACTCCATTACTGAGCTACTCATGCTAACGTACAGGCTTCTCAAGCCTGAGGTACAAGGCCCAAAAGAGCAGGCATGGCTTGCTCAAGATCACTGACTCCTTGAATATAACATCTTCCACAAGGCTCCCAACACAGCTACTCCAAAGTAAAAATGCTCTGAAATGCATAAAAGGTAGCTGTCAGATTCTTAGTGCCAAATCTTTCATTTTACAAGTATGTTCCTACCAGTCCATGCTACTACATAATGCAGGCAACAGCCTTGATGTATTAAAAAGGAACTATAGCTCTCATTTCTGGTTTTGTACAGACATTATAGAATCATGCATCCTCAAAAACTTCCTTGTCTCATCTACAACCAGTAATTTGTCTTGGGGGGAGCAGCAGAGATTACAGCATTGGATGCCTTTAGCTTTCTCAGAAGTAAGAGAGCTGATTTTGCAATTTCTTTTTTGTCTGCTTTCTACCCAAAGTTATTGACCTTTCTGCCATTTGCTGAAATTAATCATAATTTACTAATTCTGGATGGATTTGTCTGTTATCATAGGAAAGAGATTCTTTTTCACCTTTCCTTCTAATTCTAGCATTGACTTGACACTGTGCATGTCTACTTCTACTACTGCAGAATTCTTTACTCTGTTTTAAACAACTCCAGTAGCTTTCCTTAGGAATCTGAACTCACTTAATTAAGCAGCTTATCTAATCCTGCTTCAAAAGTTCATCTGCTCTGCATCACTGCTAATCTTGAAATTTGGCATGAAACTATGCACAATTTCTTTTGCATTATGATGATGTATTCTTCAGAAAGTATGACAGGAAGGTTAGTGTTCACATAGAAGTGGCTGGATGCATTTTCAAAGCACAAAAAACTGAGAACTATTAAGCCTCTAACTTTGGCTCAAGGAAGTCCCTGAGCCACAAACAGCTTATGAACGTGGCAAGTACACAGTGATGCTCTTCCTATGCATACTTTACTGGTTGCTGTTGGAGATACAGCACACTGGGCTGGATGGACATTCTGTTAGCTTCTCTGTAGCTGTTCTAACGTATTTTATCAAAAAACCTGTATCCAGATTTGAAAAGAAGCTATTCATAGCATGCTATAAATAGTATCACTTATACTACTATTAAAGTTACAGTAAGTAGATGAGAAGACAGTGTTAATTTTCTTAAATGATGATAGCTTGGTCTGTTGGAAAAAAGGCTGCTGTTAGTTCATTAGATAGCCTGTAGCTTCCATCAGTTCTCTTTAACTTCATTGGATCTGTATGTTCGTAGCATCATAAGCACCAACAGCATTTCTAAAAGTGGAATTCAGCTGAATTGGGATTGATAGATGTACATCTTGGCTCAAATCCCACAGTCTCACTTAAAATGTGGGCCCTGTTCTTAAGTGTAACTTTAGATCTCTGGCAAAAACCTGAATTTGTTACGGTGCACGTTCTTCACATATACTGCAAGAGGGCTTTGGCAGTGGGTTCCACAGGCAGCTGGGATTCAGGCATGGCAGGGGCTGCTCCAGGCTTTGCAATGAGAGCTTCTGTCAAAAGGACAACTGTGACCCTTTATACCGTCTTCTCCAGCTTGCCCTTCTCCTAGTCCTCCTGTTCTTCTCTGCCCTCATTCCATGCTGTTTCTCTTCACCTACTCAGTTTTAATTCCTTATTTAATCCCTCCCGGCTCCCTGTTCCAGTCCTTGACCAATCAATACAGGTTCCCATCTTCCTGACTCCTCACTTCTCTGGCCTTTTTCACAGTGACTGATACTATGCTCACACTTTGCCCACTTCCTAATACCTACTGCTCTGGGATGCCATCTCCTTTCTTTAGACATGTTGTACAGTTTTGGTTCCTCCCTCCCCTTCCATCAGTTCTTGGTCCTAGTACATCAGACTAGCTCTTTTTCTAGCACCTCATCACGCCTAAACTCAACTCTGCCCTCTGGTTTGTGGGTCCACTGTTTCTTCATCTACTGCAGTTACCTTAATGAATTGGTTCCTTGCTCATCTTTAGCTTCTCTCCTTGATTCATACTCCTGAACTACTTGTCCAGGATAATTCTTGCCCATTTCCTTCCCTACTCCAGTTTCTAGATTGACTCTACCCCCAAACAAGGTCCTTTTCCAAAACTGCAATCATTCCTGCCTTGCCCCTGACCTCTCTGTAGCTGATTCAAGAAACTGTATTACCTAACTCCAGTTTGTCGATCTGTAATTTGAGGACTTTGATTTGGTACAACTTACAACTTTTGGTAGAACTTATAAATTTCCTTTGTCATTAAATTGTACTGTTATGTGGTGACAGCTAGGCAGAAAGTATCACAATCTCCGAGTGTGGCCAGTGAAGAACTCTCGATGCAAATAGCTTTGCACACCAAAAGAATATTACTGAACAGTAAGTTGACAGAAGTCAAGGACAACTGACTATGACGGATTTTCCCGCTGAAAGGTTCTGAAGAAAGTTGAAGCGGTTCCCCGGGTACAGAAGAGAGATGGCAGCAATAGTGCTACCACCTGAAATCTTAGACAGTTGCAAAAAATAAAGGTTGAAAACAATGTATAGCACTAAATACCAGGCAGCCCCGTTAAAAATATATTTGATCATCTCTTTCTTCTCAACTTCTGCTCATCATTGTGATTTTATTTATTTTTTTACTAATAAAGGCCGTATATGATACATCTTGCAGAGGAGGCTTTTGATAAGCATAAGTGAGGGTTAAGTGTCTGACTTGCCTTGACTCCCGATGTGGTATAAGCATTTGATTGCTCATCACATCTTTGCAAAACTTTTCCCCACACCTTCAAATATACCGGTATAGAGCAAAGTAATCCAACTCCTCTGTAGAACTCTAGTTGTCAAAATAATACAAATATGCTTCTAAATGTAGTTTGTAATACTTGTTTGGAGTTTTAATAAATGAGAAGTAATCAGTTCAAAAGCAGTGCTGTAAGAAAAGAGCAATGGAACGTAGCAGCAGTTCTGATGTGATGTCTTTGTAATAATAATTTTTTTAAGAGAATGAGTTGATTGCAATGGTTTTTGACTTAAGCTAGATAGGAATTAGGGATTTTGCACTTCTGCAAATAGTACCAAATACAAGAGGTCTCTAGAGAGCTGGAGAACTTACAAAGTATTAGTGACTTAATCATCTCAGCAGCTGGTATGCTAAAAGGAAATTATTTTTCAAATTACTTTTCCAGGATTGTGTTCTTAAACATTTAAATGTAGATGCACACACGAGGTATGTGTAAATAATCCCAGTCACTTTAGTAAGTGATACATGTATATGTGTGCTCAGGGAAAATGTATGTCAGAACTGGACTTGAAAATGCTGTCTTACAGTGCAAACTGCCAGAGTGAGGATGAAGTTCCTGCTGAGGGCCAAGGAGGGCTTTCCACCGTTCTTTGATAGGCCTTGCACTGATGTGTGCCATAGCCGTATTTCCATTTCCAGCACTGTCCCTCTTGCCTTCCCCACGCACGGTTTCTGTCCTAGACACTGCAACTGCACTATCATAGCCGTCATCCTGGTAGCACAGAGAAACTGGGCTCTGGCGGTCTGTATTGGTTTCGGAGAGGAGTGGCTCCCAGGCTGGCAGGAGAGCGTGACACTGGCAAGGCAAGAAGGGGCAGGGTTTATTTGGGATACTGTTGCAGAAACCTGCAGAAAGGAAGTGTTTCTAATAAGATGATTAGAAAGAAGTGTCTGAATAAGGCTTTTAGAAATTATTCTAATTTGGGATCAACATTTTCAGTGGATCTGAACTGCAGTTATCCCTCTGGATTATACAGTCTGCCATGTTTACCTGAATTGGTTTTCTTTAAATATAAACCTTATTAATGACAAAGAGTGTTTTAGAGTTCTAGTGAATATAAGTCATTGCATTTCCAAAGGGAAGTAATAATGAGGTGCTTCAGTTGGAGGGGTCTTCTGAACATTCACCGCTTGTGTTGGCTGGCCGTGTTCACTGTTTTGGGGAGTAGACTTTTTTCCAGGAGACCTTTCAACATGCGTAAGTGAGCAGAAGGGTTCACTGTTTCAGAATTAGAAAATTCTTCTGGTGAAATTTACGTGATAAACTTGTAAAAGTATGAAAAGTAGCAGTTAGGGGTTGTGTTTTTAGTTTTTTAACCTAGAGGTATTTCTCAATGTCAGTGTTCTGTTTTGTTCCTTTTTGGGAAGAGCTGTGCTTCTGTTACTAGTAGACATCATAGTGTACTTAGCCTATAAACTCTTTGAGAAGAAAGGAAAACAAATCACAGTATTTAAAACAGTGCAAGTATGAAAAAGAAACTGAAGGTCTGGAAATATTTTACATTTGTATGCAACCTCCTTTCCCAGCATCCACAAGGTTACAATAATGCATTACAGCCTCACAATATCCTCATAAATTGTGTATTACTACCTCCGTTGTACTGATGGGGAGCTGACATACAGAAATACTTGTGGTTTCTCAATTCATGCAGTCAGCCAGTAAAAAAAAATGGAAATAGTATCCCCCTTTTTTCAATCCTAATTGTGTTTGAAGCAAAAAAAGCTTTTTTTTCTCATAAAATAATAGCAAAAAATGGAATGGATCTCTGGCAGTCATAAGCTTCATCCCCAGTAAGAGTTCCACTCTGTTTATGTCAGTCTTGAAATATGTTTGTTTAACTGGTTCTCTAGCGACAAATATACCACAACCTCTCCAGGCAATATGTTTCAACGTCTCACTGCGCTTATCACTAAAAAAGTTCACTGCAATTTAAATCTATTACTTCTTGTTCATGATGGGCATGGAGGACAAATTATTCCTTTCCTTTGAAAACTCTAACCATACTCCTCCTCAGTCTTCCCGTCTGGAGATTAAACAATTGCAGTTCTTTTGATCTTTCATTGTAGGTCATGTTTTCTAACCCTCTGATCGTTCTCATTGCTCTGCTGCTCTCTCCCGTTATCAACCTCGTTCTTAAAATGTGGTGCCAAAAACAAGGCGCTGCTCTCACAGCTGATGCCTTAATAGTACTGAATAAAGCAAAAGGATTACTTCACTTGCCTCACAGACCAATTTCCTGTTCCACACCAAATATGATGTTGCCTTTTCTCCCACAGAATGACACTGCTGATTCATATTGCTTGTCCTGTGCTGGCCGTCTCTTTTTCTGGCTACCCTACCACTCGGGCCCCGGCCTGGTCTCTGTGTGCCCACCTTGCATTTGGCATACGTGTGAGTAGGGGCTCTACCCGTGTTATTTTTGCACTGTGCCTCTTCATCAGCAGAGAACACTCCAAAGACATGTGGTTTCCTGTTTTAGAATTGGGCTGTCTCGTCCTTTCTAGACTGGATATATAGAGGTAACCGGAACATAAAACTGAGAGGCCATCCAAGCCAATACTACTGCAGGCAACACCATGAAGTAACTACTTTTATAAATTCTTCAAATATAAGTTATCCTTCTTGCCTACACTGGGGTGGTTGGAAGATCATTCCAGGACCTCAGTCCTGGGGTCCTGGACGAGGACCTCCACCTGAGGGTGGTTCAAGTATTTGTCCCAATGACCAGTTTAACTGTATTCACTTATTCTTAAAGCAGAACCTTCGCTGTGGTGTTGATGCCTGTGCAACGAGCAGCCCCATCCTCTCTTTCTTTTGCTAGGCTCTGTAAGCCAGGCCGTTTCCCTCTCCTTTCATGTGAGGAGGGCTGTGACTACCAGGGCCATCTTTGGCAGCATTGCATGTTTGACTTCAGGCTTCCTGGACTGGGGTGGCTGCAAGGAAAAGGACGATCTACAGCATCTGCTGGGTGATAAACCGGTGTTGCTTTTTACCTGATTTTCTATTTATGTTCACCGTTTTCATTTGTCCTCTTCAAAACATTTTAGTGAAATTTTACTGAAATGAGAGCTAATCCTCTCCTAACATATGGTGTTATTACGTTCCGCCTTGCCCCACCAGTGTCGGTGGGAGCGGGTTGTTAACAACTGTTGCCGCCGGACCTGCCCTCCTCTGCCCATTCCTCCTAGTCGCTCCCCCTCCGCCTGCCGCGGCTCCCCTGGGGAGGGAGGCGGGGAGGCAGGGGACCGGGCCGGGGCGCACCTCCCCGGCGGGGGTCTCGGCGCCCCGCCGCCGCCCGGCCCCTCGGCGGTGGGCCCGCAGCAGGCCGCGGGGGCCGTGCCCGGTGCCTCCCCACCGGCGCCCTCCCCCGGGCAGCCGGGCGGCTGAGGGCGCCTGGGCAGGAGGGCGCCGGGCCAGCCCTCCGCAGGCACCTCTGCGCGCAGGCCTGGCCGGGCAAGGGCAGCCGACCCCGGAGAGCCGGCCCCGCTCCCCTTCCTGCTGCCGCGGGCGGCGGTGGTGCCTCGGGCTGCCAGCGCTGGGGCGAGCCCAGCTGGAACCCGGGCAGCGGGGCTGGGGGCTGAGGGGTGGAGGGGGAAAAGCCCCTGCGTGCTGCGGCGCAGACGGGGGGCAGGCGGCGAGGGGCGGGGGCTGGCAGCGAAAGGCGTTTTGCAGCCCCTGTGCAGGCCGTTGTTCCAAGTACTGTGAGCCTCTCGCAGGCTGAAGCGATGGGGAGATTTAGGTGGTGGCGGTCCAGACCTGGTACTTGAGCTCCCAGGCCTGGTCCTGCCCTGCAAAGAATATACAGTTTGTGACAGAATTTTCCTGACATGACCGGTGCACAGCTTCCTGTCCTGGGATGGCATCTGTAATTCCCTAGTAGCATACCTCAAAAGCTTGCCATAGAAAGATGAGGGAGTTTCTACCCCGAGATGGACATCTTCCAGCTCAAGGGCAGCAGCTCCTAGCTCCCTGTGGGAGTGGGCAGCCTGTGCCCAGCGAGTGGTCTGTCCTGCCGTGCGCTCCCTCCTGTTTCCTGTGCACAGTCCCACGGGGCCCTCTGTCACGGGCAGCGGGGGCCTGGTGGCCAGCGGCAGCTGCCGCAGCACTGGTGGGGACCGGTGCAAGTCACCACCGCGATGGAGATGGTGTGTTTGGCTGGAATGGGCCTGCTGGTGGTGATCCAAGGGTGGAAAGGCTGGAAGCATCTGTATTCCTTTCCCCGATGCATTGAGTGGGTGTGCTGGTTGTAAACCCATCTGACAGGATTTCAACCTGAGTTAATATAAGAGCTAAAATAATCAGAAGAACCTGAGTTAGGAAGGAGATAGAAAAGAAGTCGTCACTGATGAGCCAGACTTCTAGTGTGCACGGTATTGCTCTAGGTTCTCCATTAATTTCCTAACAGTCTTGTTAGTCAGACCATCAATTTTGGGAAGGGGGCTGTTAGAGGGGTTATGGCTACATCTGCATTAGCAAGTGGCGTGATACAGTGGGAGTGGATCTGTGCTGTGAGCCGAGCCGGTGCTATACACCTGTCAGGATGCTTTGCTTTGTACTAGCTCTGGTCTGGAGCAGTGGACTGAATGTCCAGTACTGACTGGAACACATCTTCCAGTTTAGCTTCATTTGAAAGTAATCCAGCTTCAAACCCACTCCATGGCATGAACCAGGCAGGATGAAACAATCAGGAGAAATCTCTTCAAAAGCACGCTCCTCATACAAACTGAAACTGGTAATGCAGATGCACTCTGCATGTTTTTTTGTTAATACATCTTCATCCAGTCCTACAAGTTTTACTTGCTTTTAGTACCATTTATGTAATTCACCTATTCCACGAGGTTTAGAGGGACTGCTGGCCCTGTGATCAACTGTGATAGAAGAAGAGCTTTCGAAGAGCAGCATGTGTCTGTGGATTTCAGGAGGGCAGATAACTGCAGCTCTTTCCAAACCTGAGATCAAGACCAAGTAGTGGTTATTTTAAGTGAAAAGAGTAAGATTTTCAGAGGACTCTATGTAAAATATACCACCTCTATCTTTTTTTTTTCTTTATCCCTTCAGCACCAGCTCAAAAAAAGAAAAAAAGCAGAAAGTTAGAAAGGTGCAAACCTGCCTTTGAAAGTTCACAGAATCTCATTCTATCACTCTTCCTCATGCTGAGCAACATTATAACTACCTACAGAATCTACCTCAATTAAACAGTATCTGTACAATTTCCATTCAAAATTTTGAGATTTTAATGTGAGTACCCAGGTCGAGCACATCTGATCCCTGCTGTCAGGGACAGTCACAATGACTATTCACATTTTTAATGTGTTTTCTTCTCATCATAATGTAGACATATTAAAATGAAAGTAACTTAGAACATGGGATCTGTTTTCATTTCTGAAGAGCATTTGCATTCTGTGCTGGGGTGAAGAGGTAAGTTATTCTACAGCATTTGCATTCAACAGGGGATGGATTTTTGTATTTGAAACTAAAACTGGCCAGTGGAATTACCACTGAATCACAGGAAGCAGAGATGGAAAAGCCCAGTTAGATCATCTAGCCTTTCTCCTTCCTGGTGTAGCATTATCGTGTACCAGATACTTCGGTGCTTTTTCCAGTGTAGTTTTAAAAGTCTCCAGGGATATGCCTTGTGTCTCTTCCTTCAGGCAAATATTCCATAACCTTCTGTACTTTGCCGTTAGAAATCTTTTCCTGAGATTTGACCTAAATTTCTCCTTCTTAAGTATATTCCATTTGCTGAAGATTTATTACCTTGAACAATTCTAAGTAATTCCAGTCACTCTTTGATATTGACATCTCTAACAAGCTGTGTTTTTTCTTAATGCTTTGTCCCTTAATCAGAACAGCTCTCCATGCCTAGCCTGCATCTTTACAGTCTCTACTTCAGCCTGTAGGCTAATAAGGATTTTTGCTATATTCGTTGCACTTGCATATTCTGTTCATTTTCTTGAGAGTGACTTCTCTGAGAGTGACTTTTTCATGA
This sequence comes from Phalacrocorax aristotelis, assembly GCF_949628215.1. Classification (NCBI taxonomy): domain Eukaryota; kingdom Metazoa; phylum Chordata; class Aves; order Suliformes; family Phalacrocoracidae; genus Phalacrocorax; species Phalacrocorax aristotelis. The sequence goes on from NC_134279.1 coordinate 20,508,342, forward strand.
TTAACATGCCTGAAATTGCAGTTTTCCTCTGAAGGAAAATTGTAAAAATGCTGTCATTGGGCACTATGGTTATTATCTTTCAAAGATGTACAGATAGAAATAAAAGATTATCTCTAATTACCAGGCTTGCAAATTTAGCCAGAAACTGTCTTCCATACCACACTAATACATTCTGATTTCAGGGCAAGTTAATTGCTTATGATGCAAAAGGAGTGTTAAAAAAAAAAAAATCCTACTCTGCTGTGCCAAGACTGCTATAGTTGTTTTACTTTGCTAAGAGCAAAACCTAGCAGAGGAGAACAGTTAGCCAAGACCAAATTTTCAGTGAATGTATGGTGAACAGTTCTGTAGAATTTGAACGTAATAAAGAAAATCATGCTTTCAATTAGAAATCCTTGTCACGATCACTGCTGGGGCATTTTCTGCAAGAAAGGACTTGGGGGAAGGGAATGTGGGGATGTTGGAGACAAGGGGTGTTTTGAAATTTGTAAACTTTTGATTTTAAAACTCCCATCAGCTTTTACAAGCTTTTAACTGTCAGCTTTTGGGGGGAAAGAGTAAAAGGCCCCAAACCTGCAACTGCATTTCTGTTTCATGAAGGTTGGATTTAGTGATCAAATCACATTTGTTGAAATGAGATACTCATTGTTCTTCTGAAGTCTGGCAACTCTGTTGACAATTTTTCCTAGACTGTCTGCAAAGACTTGCTGGTACACGTATAAATCTTGATAGAAATTTACCTTTTGTTCCTTTGCTAAAAATGAGAAACACCCTGGTTTGTATCACACTTTAAAAAACATGAGATTAAAGGATTTTGTTGCTTTCACCAAGTGCTGAAAAGATAGTTTGCTGACTGATAGGTTGCTAACTGGTCAGAGTTTTGCAGCTTGTCTTTAGTCAGGGTTGGACTCTTGTTTCACACACACAAACAAAACAAGTGAAGTTTTTAACTGGAACTGAGTTGGTATATTTGTAAACATAAAATAACTTGGTTGCTATGAAATAATCCCAGTGATTACTGAGCAGGCAGAGGAACATAGAGAATATACAAGTAAAGCAGATAAACAGAATCCTCACTGGAACAGCTAGATGATGAATTTGCAACTTTAATTATATTGATAGCAAAGTAGGAGTGGGGCATATTTTTATGTATCAAGACTTTTTTGTATTTTAGGCTTGTGTTTGTAGACCTTCTCCTGCACCATGGTTTCTCCTACATAAAGTATCTAAACATTTGATGGAAGGATATAAAGGAGATGGAGCCAGACTCTTGTCAGTGGCATCCATTGACAGGATGAGAGGCAATGGGCTCAAATTGAAATACAAGAAATTCCATTTAAACATAAAAAAAGGCTTTTTCGCTGCAAGGGTGACCCAGCACTGGCGCAGGTTGCCCAGAAAGGTTGTGGAGTCTCCGTCCTTGGAGATTCTCAAAACCCAACTGAACATACCTCCAAGCCACCAGCTTGGAGTGGATAATCTCCAGAGGTGTCTCCTGAGCTCAACTATTCTGTGATTTGATTGGAAAAGTACTGATCTGGCACCAACAGAGTGGTAATTACATGACAACATCCTCTGAGTTTGCACGCTCAATTGTTAGGACTTTATAACATCAGGTGTACGAGAGCCTAAACATTTTTGTTCATATATTAAGCTTGTTCATAGTCAGGAGCCTAAAAATTTTCGTTTAGCAAATCTGATAGCTAAGACACCAGGAGCTGCAAATTGCTGAAAATGAGAAGGTCAGCTGAGCTTGCTCTTGCTCGAGAAAACATTCAGAATGAAAAGTCAAGATTAGAATTTTATTTGAGGTATGTGAGCCCATCCTTGAAGGGGGAAACATGGAAATTTGGATTAACCTTAAAGAAGACTAAGAAGAAATTAAGTTTCAGAAGGGTATCAGAAATTGCAAAGGCAGAACAAAGCAGTAGGCACTCCAGCTGTGTATGTTTATGCCTCTATGGCCTCTCCTGCTGCATCACCACTTTGCTCAATCCTCATTGACACCAGGTCACAATGAGTGCAAAATGCTACCAAAGAGGCGTTCATGAGTGTACGTTTCCTTGTGCCAGCTGCGTGACTTCCATAAATTGCAGCCACCTTTACAGCAGTCAGAATTGGGCTCTTGTGTTGGGCAGAGCACATCTTCCTTCAGTTCTCTTCCAAGTATGCGTCTTTGTGTAACACCTTTGTGTACACCTTTGTGTACCTCAAGCACTTGGGTATGTATTCTTTTTTTTTTCCCATTGCTATAAGATGTATATGCACCCTTCCTATCCTTGTGCTCTACTGTGGTGTGCATTTCTCATGCCTCCATTCTTTCACTCTTCCAGTTGCCTTAGCTTGGAGTGAAACTCGGGCCATCTGCTTAAGGCTCTGAGATCCCACTCCAAGTGTTCTGGTTGCCACTTTGAAGTCATGCGAAGTGGAATAGTGTAGGAGAGAGAAGCATTCAAAGGGGTAAAGTTGATTTACCAATAACCAAGATCTCTGAGAACATTTTTTCCTTGTACATCCTCCAACAGCAAGATGGCTTAATGTTTACCCCTTCCCTCTCCATCCATCTGCTCATTGCTCATTCATCCCTCTTTTTACCACAGTTTACCACCCCTTGCTTCCCTTTTTTGCCAGTGTTAATGAGAGCGGCTGGACTGGGATCAGTTAAATGAATCAGGATAAACACTGGGCAAGGCAAACGGCAGAGGGCAATTTCTTAAGCCTATTTTAGTGCCAAAGCCAATATAATGCAAAACCATAGCCTGAGAAGTGGGGAGGGTGCAATGCACCCCAGGTGGTGCAGTGGGAGGCAGAGAAAGGCCAATGTGTGTGCTGTGCAGGCAAAAGAAAGGTATAGAGTGAAAGCTGGAGTGTTTGAGGCATGTTTACACCCACAGAGAAAGTGCAAACAGTGAACCTGACAGGATTGCCATACAGCTACGTATTGTGGCACAAAAAAACATCATGACTTTGGAATGATGATTTCATTTGCTGTTCTGACTGTGCTCCTCCACCCAGGAAGGAAGGAAGGAAGGACGAAAAAAGATATAAACACCAAACCCTATTATTGAATTTTTATATTCCCAGAGTGTAAAATCCATTCCGATAATATGTGCAGTGCCCTAAATCACATGGGCACTTCTGATACTTTCATTTACTGTTATTAGCCATTGCACATGGATGCAGCCGATACTGATGCTCTACCCAAGAGCCCTGATCGTATATGCCATGGATTTATGGGGCACTTTGTATTCTCCTTTTGCAGAAATTTCTGTTTGTGAAGCATCCTGAGAGCTCCCTCCTGTACCCCTGTGAAGCTCAGCATCCTATAAGAGAATGTGTACACAGGGTGATTTCATTTGGCACGGGATTCTCTCACGTGAGCTGTATCTATCTGTCTATGCAGGTTGAGTCTACAGTTCCATATGTAATACAGCTTTACTATCTGAATGCCATAGTTCTGTAATCCTAACATGGTGTAAGGGTAAGAATGCAAGTTTTGTGGCCCTCAACTCTGTCACAGGCTTTTCTGTTGTTTTGAGCAAAACATTCAGTGCATCGGGTATTGCTTTCTTTAGGTATAAATTTGATTTGAAGAGATAGAGTTCATCAGCACATAGGTGTTCTGTGATCTTACTGCTGTGTAACTGCAAAACATGGTCTGGCAATTTGCACCATCTGTATATACCTGATGTCCCTGAGTTGCAGACACCTCAGGGTACCGTTTAGGTTTACCATGAGCTTTGATGACTGACAGCAAAGATTCTGCGTTTTAAAAAATAAAATCCTGCACTGCAGGAGAAGCTCACAGGAGCTAGCAGATGCAATTCAGAAAGAGTCTTAAATCTCTGTTTGCTGTCACTGTCAGTTCCACAGCTTCATAATGCAGCTTACTGCAGCGTGTGCAGTGCCTCCTGGCAGCCAGGGGGAAGGAGCAGCCTGCGCATCAGGCAGCCTCAGAGCGGCACAGCAGTGGGTCACACCGAGCAGCAGCAGGGGCCACTGAAGGCAGCTTTCTTCCCTTTAAACAAATGGATTTAGGGAAAGAGAGAAGAGGGAGGGAGGCTGAAATTCCCTGTCCTTTTAGTATCTCTGATGGTACAGGGGAGGGAAGGGGTGATTGTTGCTCTCTCTTAACTTTTACTACGAGGGCACGGGAGCCTCCTTGGGGGTGTCCCCATAGCAAAGCCCAGGGGTTACTGTCTGGGCAGGAAGGTGCTGCTTGTCCTGCTCTCAGCAGCCCTTGGCAGCTGGTTGTAATTATGCACTGCAGCTTCAGAGGAAGTTGCTGGCTGTGTGGAGTGTGCAATGCTTGGCTGCAGATCCGCTGCTTTTAAGGATACAATGGAAATGGAGAGAGTAAAAACAGTGGCACGGAGTGAAGGCGAGGGTGAAAGCCTAATTATCCTCCACTTGAACTAGCTGCCTTGTTGAATCATTACAGATTTCTGAAAGTCCCTTGATAGATGTATATTGTAAATGAAGTCAGATGAGGGAATGGCCATGTTCAGATGCCAGGAACTCCTGCCACAAAGGACTAAAACTTCAGTAACGAAAAACCTCTGAAACTATCTGGAAAACTATTTGTTATTTATTTTACTACTCTCTACCAAAAAAAAAAAGTTAGACTGATTTATGTCTCTTGGAAAGAAAAATTACATTGAGCCGACATATTGCAATGACTATTTTTGGCCTTACCATTTAAAATTATAGAGTTATAAATAGAGCAGTGCAAAATGCAGCTATTTTGATTCTCACTGGGGTTCACACAAACATTTTCTTTGGTTTCAATCTTTGGATTCAGCCCTCCGCTCAATGCTGATCCTGCTTTGAATGCAGAGGTTTCCTTATTTTTTATTTTTAAGCAGCTAAATCAGTTTGGAGTTGAAGAGTTTTTGCTGACTCTTGACCTTAAGCTGTGTATTGTTCTAACATCACCTAGTAATTGTCTCAAGCTTGCCAAAAGAATTGCAAAAATTTCTGTGAAGGTGGCTATAGTCCTGGCTTTGCAATGAAACCCAAAATGTGGCAAGTTTTTTCTGGCACTGGATGTTGTAACAAAAGCTCTGGTTATAAATCTCAGGAAAAGAACATTTGTAATGGAAGTGGCCAGTCAATCCTAAATAGCAACAGAATGTGTTGCTATGAAATGTGTATACCTAGAGGGGAAAAAAATGATCCCACTCTTGATAGAAAAGAAGCAGCTTACTCGGAGCTATTCTCAGATGTCAGTCAGTCATCAACTCCCTGGTCTGTGGTTGCATCCTTCTAAATTTTGGTCCCTGGAGGCAACCGTGATGTATGTCTTTAGCAGATGAAGCAGCCAAGGTGCATAGTAGAGAAAAGATGTATAGGTGGGCAAGATTATGTGCTGTGCCGGGTTATATTTGGGGGCTACAGCAGAACTGCGACTTGGATGTGGGTATTGGTTTTTCTTTTACTCTGTTTCTCAGATGTAGATACTTCTTGGGGCCATCCAGATGAGTTATCTTATGTCATGAAGTGTCTGATTAATTCATGTGTCACCTAATCACATCAGCAGTTCTTTCAAACAATTTCTTTGCTTCATACCTCATGCTTCAGTGCTGTGTGTGGATACTACATGTAGCTAGGCAGCTACAGCTGACTTGAGTCTCAGGGACAACGCAAGGTTATTATGGCTGCTTTACTGCCAGAGGATAATAGAGGATATTAAAACTAGGATGGTTTGGACAAGCTTCTCAGATGTACTTTTCTGTTTAAAGCTGATGTTTCTTCATTCAACAGTATCTAACACCATGAAAGAGTACCAGAATTCATAGTACAAATTAGAGTATGCCTCAATGGCAATCAAAGCTTTTGGGTAGCTTTTATTTTTTATTGCCTAATTTACTTACAAATTCTCACTGATATTTTCTCCAAGCAGAATTAGGAGGATAAAGAAAACAGCTCTCATTTTCTTTAAAATTTCTTGCTAGTTTTTAATGAGCTTGAAGTTTTAACATAAATAACGGTTACTCTTGAATGAAGACTATTTTTCTGAAGCCTGCAAATCTAGTTACTTGACAAAAACCAATGGCTGTGGTGTAGTTATGACCCTGAGCTGGTGACCCTTCAGCCACAAAGTTAAGGTGCTGCTTGTGTGGAAGTACCCGTATCTATACAGGCTTCCTAGAGAGGTGGTCAACGCCCCCCGGCTGTCAGTGTTTAAGAGGCATTTGGACAATGCCCTTAATAATATGCTTTAACTTTTGGTCAGGTCTGAGTTGGTCAGGCAGTTGGACTAGATGACCATTGTAGGTCCCTTCCAACTGAAATATTCTGTTCCACAAAACAAACTCAGTTGCTCTGGTTTCATCCCAAAACCCTTAATGAATGCCCTAAACTGTTCTTTTCAATGGCTATGAAAAAGCCCGCTGCTGGAAGAAGTTATGACACTAGAAGTATTGTGAACATCTCTGTCAAGCTTTGCACAGCAAACAGTGACCAACCTTTTAAAGCACCTGTATTACATGATCAATCCATGCAGCACTTGAGATCAGTTCCAACCCAAACTGTTCTGTGATTCTGTGATATTCTTCAAAGTTAGTGAAAGTGTCTTCAGCCTTTTAAGGCAAAGTACTAAGAATTTCTGGATGTGCTTTCAGGCATCTTTTTGTATTCCAACATCAAGGAAATACACAAAACTATGCATCAATGGTATTTCTAGTTCAAAGCCATTGCATGCCTCAGTGTTTAATGCATTTAGCCTTACAGGTCTCTTGTTGAGACAAGTGTAGAGTTATGAGTTGAGCATTTAGAGATCTGTGATGGGGAGGTGGATTTAACAAAAGTAGCACCTAACTATTATCCATTGTTTCTCTCTTTCCCTAGCTCATACAATAATATGTAAGAGAGAGTATTATGTACTGCTGAGGGACCAAAGCCTGCTTTAATTTACTCAGTTTAAAAATAACTTCACTGCTTTCAGTAGAATTACTCCAGAGAATCCGAACTCCAAAGCCCATTGTGTCTCCACATGTTTCTTAAGGCTGTCCTAGATCCTGTCTCCTACCTATCCAGACCAAGAACTTGACGCTCTTCCCACCCAATCGTGCATTAGGTTTCTGTGGAAATCAGGCTGTAGAGGGAGAAGGCTGATATCAATACGAGGATAAGATTTGGTCAAGACCTAGGAACTCAGGTGTACCCAGACATCTCCTGAGTGTGTGTGTGTATATATATATATAGTCAGGTTACCCATGGAGATCGCAGGGAAAGAGAGGAGATCTGTTGCTCATAAATCTGTGTTTACTTAGGTGAATGAATAACCTAATTGTTGGAGATAAAGAACTGTATGTTCCCATCAGAGCAACAAGGCTTGTTTTATGGCAGGAACGTAAGTGTGGCTTCATCTACTTATCTCAGGCATGTAAGTATTATTGACAGTCTGACCCAGAGACATCACCTGTGGTGGGTTTTTTGCCATGAAAAAAATTATTCTATATAATAACATTTTCCAAACAGTAAAAATGCAAATGTACATATTTATTAGCTGATACGTTGCAAGAAATTAACTCAAAACTGGCATTATTTTTGAGTTACGAAAGCTCAGAAAAATACCTGACACTACAAACCTCTTTGGCACCCAAGAGCTTAAAAAGAAGATGGATGTTTTTCCCAACTTAAAAAAAAAATTTGCTTATGGGCTGAAACTTTTCTACTAGAACACATTCTAAGGCCAAGGCCAGCTTTTAAACCTGTAAAAATAGGGGGTTACTGTAAATGGAAGCAGTGATAGTGTTTTAAATACAGGAATAGTATGGATGCTGACAGAGGTTTATAGTGTCTGGAGATGATGAGGTTTTGTTTGTTTGCATTAGGCATAAATGTAATAATTTGAAGATACAGGAGGAATTCTGCTGTTAATGGTGGGACTAAGTAGTACTGAAGAAATGGTCTGAATTTATTTTATGTAATACTTTTTTTTAATAACAATGTCTATTAAAGACATCTGCTGAAAGTCTGTAATGCTGATTTAATAGGGAGAAAAAATAACAAAGTCCTTTAGCAATCCTGTCTTCAGTTTAATATTATGGACTGTTAAAAGAGGGTTTATGTGTGCAATGTTATTAACTGAAATTCTGCTCAAATTGAAATCAGGCCCACAAAATTTGCTTTTCTTCAGTACATGCTAGGTTTTTAAAACAAACATTTAAAACTGTACAAGAGAATGAATACATTTTTACCTCCTTTAGGATTTTTAAAGGCAATCAGGCCAGGCAGAGAAATATTTCTAAACACCTATACTCTCACTTACAGTATGTGACCTCTCTAGCAATGTTAAAGTAAAACAAAATATTATCAACTCCCTATACTAAGTCATTACTATAACTAGAGGAAGAAAATCAACCTCCAAAGGACTGAATTACAATTTGTAATAAAACACCCAATATTTTATACTGGCTTTGTCAGGGCTGAAAGATATGTGTTTAGTTATGAGAGAGACTGGGGGCAGAGGGAGGTGGGAGCAGAATCCCAGAGATGGTGGTCTGGAAGAAAGCTTCCCTACAGGAATTAAATACTGAGTTTAAATTAATCGCTTTGTTGCCTAACTATGGTTGACGTTGTTGTAATTTTTTCAGAACTTACATTATAAAAATTAAAGTAAAGTAATAAGATACATTGTATTTTTCTCACTCAAATTTGGAGAGGCCTCACGTTTTCCATGCCTGTAGCCTTGATGACTCTTTTGGCAGCTCTGCCAGTGATAAAAGGAATAACTCACCACTGTCAGGGAATTTGGCTGTTTCATCACTGACATGAGAGGCCAGCATAACTCCATGGTGATTGCTGTCTAAATGACTTATGTAGTTTCTTCATATACTTTTTGATTGAAGAGTGATAACTCAGGCAGTGAGTTATTTGGCATCAGCCTCTGAGACAATCTGTTTTCTTTTTATAAATCCCACGGCACCTTTCAGCCACCTATTTTTAAATAAGACTATGGTGGATTAGGTTCTAATGTGGATTTAGCCAAAGGATGGTTAAATTAGATTTTGATGTCATTCTTTTGTTTTATCTTTTGTTGTTAAATGATAGCTCTTGAAGTAGCATTGAGAAAATGAGAGGTGGGCTAAAAGACTGTCTTTATGTTACAACACAGGAGTATGACAGGGCATTTCACTCCTGGTGCTAGTGGCACTGTCTCTTCCCAAAAGCAGACTGCACTGTCAGAGAGGAAAAAATACACTAACGCCTAACTCTATAGTCTTGGATGCAGAAGACACTTGCAAAGGGAGGGAAAAGAATAATTAAAAGATTTCTGCCACTGAAAGATTTTCTACAACAAATCACAGCTCAGAATATCTTTATTAGAGATTTAAATATAGACTACCCTGGGACAAGGTAGAAAGTTGTACATTAAAGTTAGTTAGCATACAACGGGTTGAATTATGCTGCAAAGCTAATAGGATTTCATGCAAGGTTTTGGATGCAAATAGAAGCAGTTTCCTTGCTGAGTAACACTGATGGTTAGATTTGCTAGAGTTTTCTTTGCAGGGTTCCCCACACAACACGATGACTGTGGCGTGCTAAATATAATCCGAAGAGCTGCAGAGGTGACGGGTGCTTTAGACATTGCCTTTGGTAAAGTCTGCTCTACACGTGGTGTCACTGCTTTAATAAAAGTAAACCAGTTAAATCTTACAGAAAGAGTTGCAGCTAGTATTTATGTTAAACTATTCAACCTCTTGTGTTTCTCTATCTTTTCTTCACCTTGGCTCTTTTTTTTAGATAGAGCAGTGAGTGAAAGGTATAGGTGAGTTTTCCGGTATTTATACTACAATAATGCACAGGGGTCCAGTCAGAATCCATGTCCTTTTGCGGCAGATGTTGTGTAAACAAATATAAGGATGTCATTCCTTCTTGAAAGTGTGTATAATGTAAGAACCACCTGCATCGGGCATGTGTTTTGATTTGGGTCACAAGAGAAAGGAGACCATCTTTTTTCAGTTGCGTTTAAACTTTGAAATGACAGTGCATCATTGTATGGTTACTTTCAAAGAATTCTAACTACACAAAGTTTAGTATTTGTCAAAGAAAAAAAATACATATGAGGAGAAAGTGTTAATCACAGAGCAGTTGTATCTACAGCCTGAGTCAAAATCCACTGTCCTTAGTGAGGTAGGTCAGTGATTGTCGCTGGGTTCATTTCATATGGGACGCTCAGGTCTGGATCTAAGAGTTAGTCACCCAAAGCAAGCGAGAAGAGGATTATGACACATGAGGAGCTGCCATTCTTCACTTCTTTCTCAGTCTTATTTTCATCCTTTTCTAATTTTTTCTCTTTCATGTGTATTTATAGGTTTTAATTGGTATTTTTTTATTGTTCAGGAAGTGCTCCTTCATGGAAAAGAGGGACTGGCAGTTTTCCTCACTGTCTAGAAACAGACTGTTAACTTTTTGATTCCAAGCAACACCCCAGAATTCATGGCAACAGGTGAAGCAGGGCTGCCTACCTTCACAAAATGCAGGTCATATCTGAGAGACAAAGCTGCCTGCTGTGGGCAGTACTGAGAGCACCTCCTGTGGATAAGAAAACACCGTACATTTTGTGGAGTAGAGTTCAGGAGCAGTCCATCAGTGTGCAACCATCCTACTCACAGCACTGTTGCAGTGACTGCTCCATTGATGCCATGGTGACTGCTCTGTTCTGCTGACAGTAGATCCTGTCTTCTATTCCATTTTTTATTCTGTCCATGTGAGGGTTGCACGAAGGTCCAAGCTTTCAGTTTTGAATTTGCTCTCTGTGATTCTGACATTCAGATTTATTGATGTTTGATTTTTCAACCTGACAAAACCTCTCTTTTATTTTCTAATTCATATTTGCTCTTTTTCCACAGCAAAATTTGCCAGTCAAGGCAAATTACATGAATGATTCTGTGGAGGCTAAACCAAGATTGCTGAACTCATTTTCATGCATGGCTAAACACAGAATTGAACCTCATGGTCCAGAAGCGAAAGGTTAGTGATTTTAGATAATTTTAAAACGATTGTATAGGAGTTGATACAGCTACTGTCAGTCTACTCTAATCCTGTTCTGAGTTGACTCTGCCCTTGCAGAGGCACTGCTTTCTGTCAGTGATTAAGGGGAGACATTGCTTTTGGTGATGCTGATTCAGCAGAGCTAAGAATCAGTAAATTAGCAATGACTGTAAGGGCATTTTAAATATTGGTAGAATACCAAACTTCTATTGTAACTGTCTCAGGGATGGCAGACCAATCAAGTTACTGTACCAGGCAATGTGGGAGAGACGATAGTCCTTTTTCTGAGTCACAAGACAGAAAAATGGGGAAACTTTGTATCCAGTTTTTGGCTTCTCAGTGTCACTGCTATAAAATTATATTGAAGAACCATGTACAAATAAATAAGTCTATAGAGCTAGTATACATTCTAACGGACTCTTCATTTAGTAACAAAACAACGTGGACAGCTGAAGAATAATTAACTCTGCCAGTTCAGTATCTTTGCTGTTTCTGGAATGATACTCTATACTCTTCAGGTCTCTTCTGGGATTTTTCCTATCTGCACAAAGTTAGATGCTTTCATAAATACGATATTCAACTTGATTAATTTCCATGGTTCATGAGATGCCCTTATGCACATTAAGATACTGTCCTGGTTTCAGCTGGGATAGAGTTAAATTTCTTTGTAGTAGCGAGCATGGGGCTGTGTTTTGGATTTTTGCTGGGAACAGCGGTGATAATGTGGAGATGTTTTAGTTGTTGCTAAGTAGCACTTACACTGGTCAAGGACTTTTTCGGCTCCCCGTGCTCTGCCGGGTGCACGAGAAGCTGGGAGGGGACACAGCCAGGACAGCTGAGCCCAACTGACCCAAGGGATATTCCATACCGTATGGCGTCATACTCAGTATATAAAGCTGGGGGAAGAAGAAGGAAAGGGGGGCACATTTGGAATGATGGCGTTTGTCTTCCCAAGTAACCGCTACGCGTGATGGAGCCCTGCTTTCCTGGAGATGGCTGAGCACCTGCCTGCCCATGGGAAGGAGTGAATGAATTCCTTGTTTTGCTTTGCTTGCACTCGCAGCTTTTACTTTACTTATTAAACTGTCTTTATATCAACCAATGAGTTTCCTCACTTTTACTCTTCCGATTCTCTCCACCATCCCACCGGGGGGAGTGAGCGAGTGGCTGCGTGGTGCTTGGTTGCTGACTGGGGCTAAACCACGACAGGTACCTAGTCCGTACAGCAACTGAATGGTGTGACACTGACATAGAAATGAAACAGAATCATGGTATTAAACACCAGTGAAACCCCACCAAAGAAAGCCTTTGGTTTGTTTTTTTTTTAGCTGGCAACATGCATAGCTACACTTGGGACAAAACAGGTAAGATGGGGTTAAAGGAAGTAACTTCTGGGTATTCCAGCTTGAGATGAAATGCAACACAGAGCTTGACTTAGCATCAAAGCATTGCTAAATACAACTACATCTAGTGTGTAAGAGTACTGGAAGGGCTGATAAATATTACCCACTGGGTAGTGTACAATTCAGCATTTTCTTCTCTATGGAAGTGAAGTCTGTGGCCCTGCTTTTTTAACTGATAATTAACAATGGCTGATAGTGGTCAGGTCACAGGAAAAAACATCAAGCTTCTGGTGCCATACTAGCTGAGGCAGCCTGTGTTTCCTTTTCCAGAAAGGAAATGCAGATTCAAATAAACCCCACCAAACCTGTAATGAAAAGGTACTACCTTCCTATATTCTATCACCTGCAGGTCTTGACAAGACAAATTGGTTGGCTAGTGAAGCAAGGAACTTTTCCCCAAAAACTAAACTGTGGTCAGCGTGCTGACCTAGAACTTAAAATACCAATATGCAAGTTCCTGTGAAAAAATGGTGGGGACCCTAGATCAGTATAGACCAATAAGCAAAATTATTCTGCTGACAGGTTATCTCCCTGTGAGTGAGACGTGCAAAACTAAGACACTTTTTTACTGAGCTGTGGATGGATGAGTAACATAGATCAATAGAAGGAATGGGAGTCAGAAAGGTGAAGTGGAAAAGGAATGACTGTACACCTCATAGGACAAGTATTAGGCAAAAAATTCTATACACGTAGGTTTCGATGCTACCCCATGGAAAAGTTAAATATGCTGTTATTTATTTCCTATTTTATGGGGTATTGTTTATAGACTGTGTACCTACACAAAGACAGTGCTTTGGTGTTCTTGGTCTGTAGTGCTAGGTTTCGCTAGGATATGTACTACATGAATCACGGGAACATCCAGGAGCTCAAAGCCCCAACAGCATGGGCTTTGTGTCTGTACTGCCTTATTCAGTCAGAATACCTTGTTGAGCTATGAAACGCAAAACAAGCTTAAGAAACTAACAAGTTACCTTAAAGTATCTATTGCATGAAAATCATGATATGTTATATTTTTACAGCACAAATATTTGTTATACGCAGACAAAAGAGGAACTGGAAATAAGGATGTAAACACCTCATCTGGGCATGTTTACCACATAAAATCAACTATAATTATAACAGCATGATTTGAGAGCAATGCCCCCAGTAGTTTACAAAGTTAGTGGTCCCTGGTAAATAAAGGAGATGCCAATATAGGTAGCAGAGTGAAGTGAAGAATCATAGGGACTGTCTTTTGTTGCTTCACTGTTCTGTGGCTCATAATTGCTCTGAAAAGAGGAATAATGATTCTTAGAAGGGTTTGAGAGCTACACGCAATAAATGCAAATTATTATCAGCGTATATTTCAGGCAAGCTCAGAAATGAGATCAGATCCAAACGAACCCTCGCTCATGCCTGGCTGTATCTGGGAAGAGCCATAAGTCCTTTCACAGTTGCTTCCCAGTTTACCAGCCGCGTCTGCCCAATATTGCAATTTGCACAATTATGTATAATGAATACATACATATATACACACACACACATATGCATATATATCCATATATGCATAAATATCTTGCTGAACATTAAGACTGCTCTTGTTCTTTAATGACATAACACTCTTGGATTCAGTACCTTTGGGGAGCAACAGAGGCCAAAATGCCCACCACTGCTGTGCTCATTTCAACATGGGGAACTATGTAAAAATAAGAAGGTTTACCCAGAACAAACAGAGAGTGGCACCCAAGACAATTAAGTCTGTAAAGGGGGGGATGAAGGCTGCAGAAGGACATGAAAGAGGAAGCACAATGCCAATGCACAGGATTTACTGGACATGCCTAAGAAAGTAAAAAGAAGCGGTCATGGCCAAACAGCAAAGGGAGGCTAATAGAAAGAAGCAGGTGTCCTTCCAAAAGCTAAAGACACATCCAAATAAAAAAACCCGAAAGTATCATAAACATTGACAGATATACTATTAAAATTATTATTAGGCAGACCAAAGATGAATCAGAGACCTAACTAGCCGAGAGAATCAAAAGTAGTTCAACATCCTTTTTCCAGTGCATCAGGAGAGAAAAAAAACGTTGTCAGTGAGCCTGCATATGACAAGGGTGTAAAATGAACTCGCAGGGAGGACAAAGTCACTGGAGAGAAGCTGAACCATTTGTATCCTTGCTCACTGTGGAAGAAATCAGGGAAATTGTCCTTCCAGAGCCCTTTTGGGGCATTTGGGGAACTCAGCAGAGAATGTCTCTGAAATTAAAGTATCTGGAAGAGGTAATGGCACAAAAGGCAGATGAACACAGATGAATCTCCAGGATCTGAAGGATTCACCCAAGAATTCTAAGAGAACTCAGGGATGAAATACCTACTAATAGCAGCACGTAACCTGTCTCTTCAATATTCCTCAGTACGTGAAAATCAGAAGGTGTCAAATGTGATGTCTGTCATTAAGAAAGGTTTCAAGGGTATCCAGCAAGCCAAAATTTGACATCTGTTCCAGGTGAGTGAGCAGATATTGTACTAAGAGAGAGAATTAGTATATACCTGAATAAATATCATCTAATCAGTGAGAGTTAACAAAGCTCTCAGAATTCTTTGAAGGGGTCACTGATACATAGGTGAGGATCACCTGACTGATACAGTCAACTTGGGATTTCCAAAAGACTTTTGACAGAACTTTTTATCGAAGTGTTTTAGGAAAGCCAAGCAACACAAGAATGCCGCTAGCATAAGAAGGTGCTGGAAGGATAAGAATATGATTTAAAAGATCTGAACAGAGGGTAGACCATCATTGGATGGAAGTAAATGGTCAGTTCTTGCACAGGAGGGAGATCACTAGTGAAATTCCATATGGTGTCTATCTTGGGACCTGTACCATTTAATATATTCTCAGATGACCTGGAGAAGGGAAGTGATCAGTGAGGTGACAAAGCTTTGCTGATGGCAAGAGGCTATGCAAGGGAGTAAGGACAAGGGAGATTGCATAGCTTGCAGAAAGACTGTATGATAAAATGACAAGTGCGATTCAGTGTAGCTAATTGTAAAGTGATACACTCGGGGAAGAATAATCCTATCTTCACATCTTGGATCATTTCTAAGCTGGCCCAAAGGTCTTCAGGAACAAGACCTCTGGGTTATGTTAGACAGTTCCATGAAAATATCACTTAGTAGTAGTTGAAGAAAAAAACCCTAATAGGTTAGGAATGATTAAGAAGCAAGTAGAGAACAAAACAGAAAGGATTGTTATGCTCACTGTTCAAGTCCATATGCTACTGTAAAAGTCCAAGGTTTACACACTTGAACACTGCATACAGTTCTGGTCCATTTATCTCAGACAGGACATACTAGAACTGAAAAGTATTCACAGAGATGGCAAGGATGATCAGAGGTATACTGTGAGATCTGTTACAACATGCAAGGAACTCCATCCATTGAATAGCCCAGAATCTCCATTTGGAAAAAAACATGACATAGGGGGCATGTAAGAAGAGGTCTGCAGAACTGAGAGGTCTGGAGAGAAGTGGAGTGGGACTGGCTTTTCACTGTCTCTTCTAATACAAGCATGAGGGACATTGGAAGAAGCTCATAAGAGCTCCATTCAGAACAAACCAGAGGAACCGGTTCTTCAGACAACCTATGTGGGCCTATGGTGGTACTCCTCAAATCACTGTCTGGTTCAAGGAGTTTACAGAGATGCAAGGAGGGACCGGAAAAAAACCTTGGAAGAGGTGCTGTGGAGTCTACTAACTAGATAAATCACATAACCCAACTTGAACATGTTTGAAGGCTGGGAGGTAGCACATGCTTACCCTGTTCTTATTCTTCCTGAGTGTCTACTCCCATGGTTACTGTGGGAGACAGAGCTCTGTGCTAGATGGACCTGTGGTCTGAACCAACACCTAAGTTCATATGTAACCTTCTCATTGTACACCAAAGTCAGAATTAAGTAAACTAATGGCTTAAATATATTTATAACTTTCAACCTCCCTAAATAATGGTAATGTTATGACATGTTAGGACAGGAAGGAACCTTAAGAAGTCACCTAATCCCTCATCCTGTTCCATGGCAAAATCAATTACATTTGTGTCCTTACTGACCAATTTGTCTAACCTGTTCTAAACCAAAGCTTTAAATGATGGAGACTCAACAGCCTCCATAAGAAATCTATTTAAAGTCTCACTATTCATACTATGAGAAGGATTTTTTTCTCCTGCCTAACTGGAATCTAATCAGCTGTTGTTTGCTGTAACCCATTAGTTAACTGCAAGCCTGAGCTAAATGGGAGGCGTCCTAGACTTCTGATGAATGTTGTCTAGTAACTTTAGTGACTCTGGAAATAGCCTGAATGCAGGCTTGGTTTTTAATGTAGCTAGTAGTTACTGAGTTTTGTCTTTTGGTTAATATGACCAAGCATGAACAGGGATCTTTTCTGTATCCTTTTAGGGATTATCATGTTGTTTTAATGTCTTATCTCTTCAGCTTCGGGTAAACTTTCACTGAGCAGTACTTTCTAAACCCAGCATGTTTTGACTTTCCTTCAGCAAAGGCTATTTGAAAGGTGTGTCTACAGAAAAAGTGGGACGAAAAGATTCCTTTGGAAGTATTATTGAAAAACAGCATGTGATATTTTCTTTCTTTCCTACAAGGTCTAATTTGTGGGTTTGCCCGCAATTTAATGAACTATATGTGTTTGAGGTGACACGTTTGAGCTGTCTTAAGTGATGCTCCTCAATTCACATAAACTCTGCTTCTTGCAGATGATCGCTAATTGCGTTCCTTGTTTTCCAGGTACCTGACTTGAGAAAGGGGTTCTGCCTAGCAGAAATGCTAAGCACCTACAGATTCAACTGAAGTTGACGTGGGCTGCTCTTACAAAAGACAGTGTACTTTAAGTTAAGTCTTTTTTTAAAAAATCAGCTGAAATGAGGTATTTTAGCAAAACCTTTTAAGCTTAATTTCTTTGTTTCAGTTTCCAGTCTCTAACACAATTAAGAGCACTGTCCTCTCACTTGTAATGAATTGCGAGGATCAGTTTATTGGTACATGTGAAACGCTCAGGAGCAGTGGTGGTGGCCATTCTGAGGAAAGGAATGCCTGTGAACAGGGTTTGAATTAGTAAATAGGCATGAGGTGATATGTGGAACAAAAAGGCAAAAATGTGTTAAATAGCTGCTCGCTGGTGCTCACTGACAATTCTGTGTACAGAGTGAAGCAAACTTCCTGTGGAAAAATAGCGTGTAAGGGTGTATTTGAAGACTTCATCATACTGTGGATTGCGCAAGGAAGCCATACGAAGATTGCACAAGTGCTTTGATTTTGGTGGTTTTAAATTCATTGACTGCAAGACTGCAACCTCAGTGATGTAGTGTTAATAGAGGTTTGTAAATGTATGCGATATGCATGTGTATTGTAGATTGTAAACTACAGCAGCTTCAGTGAAACAATGGTGGTGTCAGTCAGCCCATTGGCACGGGGAGGAAAATACCGTATTTCTGTATCTTGAAGACTGAACTTATCTTACAAAAAATTACCACTGTGGAAAATAACCCTTTATTTCTGTTTCCCTGTAATTTAAGAACTTATAAAACCGTTCTTGTTTGAATATTAAACTTGATTGGTTATGCCAAGGATGGCAGAACAGCCACCAGTCTCCCATATGAAGGAGGATGAATGGTAGTTTTCAATAGGTTCAGTCTCTCTTCTGGCTCAGAAAATTCAAAGTGATCGTGTTCACTCTGACATCTAAACAGCAATTGCCTTGGAGAGAAAAAAAAAAAATTCCCCCAGCTGCTTCCTCATCACCAAAGTTGGCATTTGATTTAATTGATGGGGGATTTTTTGTTTGTTGCCCCGTGAATTCAGGCTAAATGGAAATGGGACAGTCTTTACTGAGAAGCAGTGGGCTACTCAGTAGAAGAATGGCTAAAGAAAATTAAGTTCCTTCAAATACATTTCTAGTGTAAGCTGCAAGGAACCCCCAGAAGCATCTCTCTAGGATTTTTGCTAGTGTACTTTCTTCTCTCCCTCTCCCCCTGCCCCCCTAACCCCCTGGCTCCTCCATTCCAACACCGTTATTCTCTTGAGATCAGTGTGACAGATGAAAGGCTTAGATGGGGCCTTCGCCTGAGCTACGATTTGCCTTTTGCCCCTTCAAGCTCTCTGCTAGCTCTCTCCCTGGATATCTCCTACAGCTGTTAGCTCACAGATTTTCAAAATAACAGAAGGACATACTGTGGTATATTGGGACTAATTATCTTAATTCTGCTTCCTAAATTAGGATGTATTTCAGTAACATTAATCTGACAGGATAGTGCGTGGGTAACTGCCAATTCATGGAATTCACTTTGGTTTTTTTCATATTCGTGTTGTGACCATATTTTTCCAGCCCTGATTCAGCAGAGTACTTAGGGGTGCGTGTGACTTGATCCATGTGCCTGTCCTGCTATAATGCGTTGCTGAATTGGAGCTTTCAGTGTTGTTCACAACTGGGAAGACTTTGTAAAAATTCTGACTTGGATTCCCCATGTTCTACAACTTGAAACGTATAGGCTGGAAAGTATCTAGTTTTGAGGGTGTTCTGGTTTTGTTTGTATTTATGCATAGTGATCACTCCAGTTCCTGCAGTGCCTTAAAGCTCTGACTTTTGCATTTTTAACTCACTTTCTGATTTTCTTTGTTGCTTCCCCTTCCTCCCTTTATTATTTCGTTCTTCTGTTCCTTTGCAGCCTTGATGACTTTTTCCTTAATAGAGAGCAACTCCTTTTTGCTCCAGACTTGGTTCATCCCTTGAAGAATTCCTACAGCTCTGGATCTTCTGACAGCCGTAGCTCGTGGCCACCCAGCTGTCATGAGAATTTTTGCCATGCTGTAGTTGGATTTCACAGATACATTCATGGAGGTTGTGGTGTTTTTTGTTTTCTGTCAACTTTCTACTACATCACTTTGGTTTAACTACTCCACAAATGACATTCTTCTTTTTTTGACCACAGACATATTAGGCAACATGCGCTTAAATAGCTCGTGGTAGTAACTGAAGTACATCTGATTTGTTCGGTTAGGTAGCTCTGAATCCTAGAGGATCTTCAGCAGAAATCTTCTGAAATCCTTTTCACTCTGTAAGAAAGCTGCTTCTTACAGATCCAGAAAGTGTCTGGTAGCTGGTTTTCAAAGATCTATTCAGTGAACACACCGCATGGTTGCCTTGAGGTTCACCTTCCAGCAGATGCCTGCGTCACCATGTCATCCGTCGATTTAGACATTGACCATTTAATTATACTGGGAGCTTTCAGAAAGGTTTCTACCCAGGCGGCCACTCTGAAGGTTAATCTGTTGCCCAAGATGGTTTGAAACTTGCTGCCACAACGATGGCAGTTGCCGACCTGACTGGCAGCGCCAGGAACTAAAGAGCGGTTTCTAATAGGGTGGGATTCATGTTTATCCTCATGATGATATTTTTAATGTTGCCTATCTACTGGATAAACCCCAGCTCAGCTGACAAAAGGAAAGAGGTTACAGTGTGTTGCTCTGCAAAGGCATATTTTCTCTATTATTTACAGAGGTCCTCCCACTAATATGACTAGCAAGATTATCTGTAAGGCTGTACTTGTTCTGAAACCACTATTGATTAAATGCTGAGATGAAATTTTTTTTTTAGAAGCTGTCATTGGAACATGCTTAGGCTGCACTTGCTGTCAGCTTAACAGTCATGTTTCTGTGTCTTCCTCTAAATTCCTCTCCCAGCTGGGCTCTTTCATATCTTAGCGTTAAAATAGATTCTTCCTAATTAGACAGATCTCTGTCATGATAATCATCTTGAGAACGTATGCTGTATTTTCATACCGCGTATCTTTTCACAGAACAGGCCTGTGCTTTGTAATTTTTCAAAATCGTAACTCGCCGAATAGATCCTTCACCAAGCAATCATCTCCTCTAACTAGTAATTAGTGTCCTGTCAGCGGATACCGGTAGGCATTAGTGTTCAACTGCTGGCATCAGCAATCATCTGACATCACTTGGAATTCTGATATATTTGATTCTTTTGAAATTCCAGTTGCGAAGATAGTTTTCTAAAGCTGATGTGCGGCGGGGGGGGGGGAAGGTATAGAGCAAATACACACATTTGTGCATGCAAAGCAAATTACTGGGTAAGAGGTGAGTGTACGTAGGTGCATGGTCATAAACCCGAGTGCACACGTCTCTCAGGAGTGAGCCTGCGCTTCGTCTGGTTACAGAACAGAGTTGTTTGGTCAAGGTTGTGAAGAACATCTGTTTTAATGACAATAATCAGTAGCAGAACAATGCTGAGATCTCTCCATTTCTTGCATTGCCCAGGCTATAATCTGAGGGGTTTTTTTCCCCGATTTTTTATTTATTCAGACTCAGTGGCTTAGCAGAAGTGCTCTCCTTCACAAAAACTGAATTTAAATAGTTCCCTAAATAGCTCATTTTGGCCTTAGTTCTTCAGAAGCTCGTGCTTGTTTGTTTAAGTATCCTTAACATAAAAGTGATGCAAAAATTAACTGTGGAATCTTATCTCTATTACGCTATTTTAGAATCACCATTCCGTACTACTTGGCTTTAAAAGAAAACTCTCCTGTCGGATGAAAATTTTTAGTTAGCTCCCAGGTGCTGGATGGCAGCTGTAAAATAACATTTTCTATGAAATGCTGAATCTATGGATTGTTGTTAGATATAGGGGATACCTAGTGCTTTATCTTATAAAAGGTTGTACCATAGAATAATGCAAGTATCACCAGTGTTGCTGTGAAAAACAATTGGGGAAATAGACGGGTTTGTGGAAAAAAAAAAAAAAAAAATATTTTTTTTTTTCCACAAAACTGGTGATCGATCTGTTTGCAAAACTTCTTACACGAAGCACCGGTTACTACAAAATGTTATTACTCAGATCATTGCTCCTGGGTGGTGCCCCCTGGCAGAAACAAGGTACAGAACTGAGAGATAAAACATTCCTAAATTCTTAATAGGCTGGAATTTAATTCTATAACACTCCAGCACGCACTTAAAGCCATGTCTGCTGCTAAAGTGATTACACTGACAGTTAAGGTATGGTTGTGTGACTTCATACAGATTGACAAATTCTAGTCGTAGGAAAAGAACACTTCTGTAAGATGCACCAAAAAGCAGTCTGCAAGAAAAACAAAACCCCACTGCTTATCCGTGTATTTCTGACTCTGGGTATAAGAAACGTTTCTATCCCCTTTAGGGCTTGGGCGCTCTTCGGGTCCGCACACCGCTGTGCGGGCGGCTGGCCGTATGCGGCTGGCGGGCTGCAGGGGGCACTGCGGAGGAAGCCAAAAAGTACTTTTTCGAAGTTAAACGTGATTCGCAGCTGTCTCCCTGTCTGGCCTGCTGGCACTTTCCATTTTAATTTAAAAACAAACATACATTTTAAAAAAACCAAAACCCGCACACAAGAAAGCCCCCTCCTCCTTCCCCCCACCCCTCAGTTCTTATACTCATTCTTTTCATATATATTCCTATACAACCAAATAATACTGTCGTCTTGTGGAGTCCGACAGAGAGGAATAGTTACTGACGAGCTTAGAACACATCCCCCCGGCTCCAAATTAACAGAGAGACCGGTCTTTGTAAATGATGCAGGGTTCGCCGTTTCCCCTCGCTCCTGGGCGGCTGCATCCGAGCAGAGCTATCATTTTTCCCTGTTTTGTGATAAAGTAGCAATTGGTGATCCTGAAAAACGGTAAGTAGCTTCACTTCAGTTCTCAGACTGGTACTAAACAAAAGTTGGGGGGGGGGGGGGGGAGAGATGCTCTTTAGTCTCAGCACGAGGAAGGTACTAATTACTAACTTTATTTGTCCGCTGCTATTTGCCATCTCAACATACTCAGGAATTGTTGCGATAGGAATGAAATTAAAACCCAAATTTCATATTGCTGAGTACTTAAAGAAAACAAAGACAGCTCTTTAGCACTGTCAGTAGCTTAGAAATAGTATCCTATGCTAATCTGTGATGGCAGAAATGAAGATGGTTTAAATCGGATCTCATGACTACTGTGTGAGTTCCCAGTTTTCTTTATTTCCAGCTGCATGTCAGAGAGCAAGGGTGTCTCTCTGAGATAATTTTGCTTCCTATAGGTATATTAAAAAAAAATTCAAGTGCATAGCTCATAGTGCTAGTTAGAAAATAAGAATCCCTTAAAACTGTGCGCGCCATGGCTTGGTCTGCAAAACGCTTTAGAACTGGGTTCCCGGCTTGTTCTTCTCGATCCACGAATCCCCCTCGCTCCGCATGGAAGCAGCCACCGTCCGCGTGGAAAAACGTCCCTGCCCGGCGTGTCGTGTTTCTCCTGTCGTTTAAAACAGACGGTGAAGCCCGGCGTCCGGGGGCGCGGGGCTCCGCGCTCTCCTTGCGCTCGTTATGCGAGAGTTTACCCAGAAGGGGAAGCCCGGCACACGCCGCCCGGCCGCCGGCTCCGGCCCCGCCGCGGGATGCGCGGCCCCCGCCGCGATGCGCCCAGCGCTGCCCCCCGCCGCTCGCCCCCGGGGCCGCCGCATACCGAGAACCGGGGCTCAGGACGGGCCGGGCCGCCCGCCGCGGCGCCAGGCACCGGCACAGCCCGCCGCAGCCCCCGGCTGCCGGCCGGGTAAGGCGGCCGCTTATCCACCACCCCCCCCCGCCCCGGAGGGCGGCGCGGCGCGGCGCGGGGAGCCCCGGGGGCGGCAGGTGGCGGCCCCCGCCGTGCCGTGCCCGCCGCCCCCGCCCCGCTGCCGGGCCTCGGCGCAACGGCGGGAGCGGCGGGGGGGGGGGGGTGTGTGTGTGGAAGGAGCGGGGGGGGGGGGGAAGCGCCATGTCCGCTCCCGCTGGGCGACGTCCGTGCCGGGTTTTGCACCTTGTCCCCGGGTCTGCCTGACGGCCTGGAGGAGCTGCTGCTGCTGCTGCTGCTGCTGCTGCGGTGTTTACTGAGCGCTCCTGTCCTGATATCACTCCGCTGGCATGGAGGAGGAGGAGGTGGAGGAGGAGAGCATTTGATCATTGTGATGGTGGCAGGAGGAGCAGCAGCAAGCAAAGCCGAGCGCAGCGTTAGGCTGTATCAGCTCGGCGTTTTGCAAAGACTTCAGAGCTCTACTTTTTTTTTTTTTTTTTTTTTTCTCTCCTTTCCAGCTCGGCCCGGATTGTTCATGTGTTTACTTCCCCCAGCCCGAGGATTTGCTATTTAGGTTCCTGTTGAAATGCAACCGAGCGGCCAAAGTACTTTGCGAACACGGTGCGGCATAAACACCAAAACTTTTTTCTAGAAGGAAAATACAATAAGAAAGCGGCTTTGCCTGTCTTTCGATGCCGGGGAGCGCGAGTGAGTGTGCCGTGTGTGCCCGGCGTGGGCTTGGGCTTGGATGTGTGTGTGCGAACGTGCGTGTGAACGGGCGTGTGTGTGGATGCGTGTGCATGCGGAGGGGCGCGCGTGTTTCTCTTTATACATGGGGAGAGAAGGCTTTTGGCAAAACCTCCGGAAATCTCACGGAATCTATTTTGAAATAATGGATTATAAAAAAGAAAAAGGAGGAAAGGAACTGGTCTGATTATCTCCTGGAGTTTGCTACCCGAATCGCTGCCGCTTAGTTTGTTGTGCTTCTTTTTGTGTGTGTGTTGGTTGTGTTGCTGGTGATAACCTTTTAGCACCTTCTCTCTTTATTTCCCTCCCTCCCCCCCCCCCCCCCCCGCTTTAATGTTTTGGAGCTTCTCGAGAGGGATTGGCTGGGGGGAAAGAGAAACATTTGCTTGGGATCGCTGTTTCCCTGATACATGGTGGTGCCCCCTCCCCCCCTCCCCGGTTCTCTAAAAAGTATCCCATCAGGACCCCGGAGGAGCCTGTGTGTGTGTGAAGGGTAGGGTAAAAAGTTCTTCCAAAATAGTGTGCACGGGGAAGAGGATGGGGGATTTTGCAGCCCCCGCTGCCGCCGCCAATGGCAGCAGTATCTGCATCAACAATAACCTGAACAGCAGCCTCGGCGGGGCCGGCGGGGCCGGTATCGGGGTTAACAGCACTCCCCACGGTCCTCCCGCCGCCGCTCCCGGTAACAATAACGCGAACAGCGGCGGCGGCGGCGTTCCCAAGCACAGCACGGTGGTGGAGCGGCTGAGGCAGCGCATCGAGGGCTGCCGGCGGCACCATGTCAACTGCGAGAGCAGGTACCAGCAAGCCCAGGCGGAGCAGCTGGAGCTGGAGCGCAGGGACACGGTGAGCCTCTACCAGCGGACCCTGGAGCAGAGGGCCAAGAAAACGGGCACCGGCACCGGCGGCGGCAGCAAGCAGCAGCATCCGAGCAAACAGCAGCAAGATGCCGAGCCCGCCGCGGCGGAGCAGAGGAACCACACTCTGATCATGGTAAGGGGATGCGGGCCGGGGAAAGGGGGCTGGGGGGGGGGGGGGCCGCTGCGCGCTCCGAGTCTCTCGCCGGGATGGGCTGGAGGTCGCCCCCGTTGTTTTCCAGAAGGGGACGGGGGCTCGGCTCAACTTTGGCGGCGGCGGGGCCGCGGGCAGGCTGGCCGAGCGGGGGGGCTGCCGGCTGGCTTCTCAACTTCTCACGGGCGGGGGCGGGGGAGAGCGGACAAACTTTTCTCCCCCCCCCCCCCCCGCCCCCCTTCAGAAGGGAAGAGCCGCCCCGGGGTGGGGGGGAGAAGAGGGAAGGAGCGGTGCCGGGCGTGCGCCGTGGGCTGCCGAGAGCCAGAGGAGGGTTTTGTGTGCGTGCGTGCGTGTTTTTGCGACGGCTTTTCCACGCGGGGGCCGTGCGCCTTCGCCGGCTGCCCTTTTAAACCCCGCCGGGGAGGAAAGGTGGAAGTTGGCCCCGCGGGGGGGAAAAAGTTGGGCAGGTTTCTCGGCTGGGCTGCCCCGGCGGCGTGCGGGCACCGGCTCCCGCGCCAGCAGCACCTCGAGCTCGGTCGCTTCCTAAAGTTTCCTTGGGTTTTAAGGAGCTTAGCGAGGAGCGGGGGGGAGGGGGGGGAAGGGGGCGGGGGCTGAGGCGGTAGGAGCGTAGCGGCAAGTAGGAAGCGGAGTTTCCCACTCCCAGGCTGCACCGATGATGAATAATAAAAGGAGGTGCGGGGGGAGCCGGGCCCCGCGCTCCGTCGGAGCCGTATTTATAGCAGGTCGCGGCCGCCCGTCGTTCTAGGGGGGGGGTAGAGGGGGGGAGGCTGCTCGGCGTGTTTGTCTGGGCCGGCGGGGGCAAAAGGCGTGTGTGTCCTGACGCGTCCCGCCGCGCCGCCCCGTGGGTGCCCGGCGCTGGGGGGCGGGCACGGGGGGGGTGGGGGGGGGCAGCTGGGTCTCCGCCGTCTGCCGGGCGCACAATGGGCGGCGGGAAGGAGGGGAGGAGGGAAGGAAGGAGGGGAGGTGCGATGGCAGCGTGTGGTTTACAAGCCTCGCACGTCCCTCCCTCTCGCCCTCCCCTGCTGCGTGGGGAGGCGCGGCGGTGCGGGAGGGTCCGGCAGGGCGGCAGCTGCCGCCGGCCCCCGCCTCGGGTGGGGGGTGGGGGGTGTCTCCGTGACAAAGCGGCGGGGAGGCGGCCGTCCCGGCGGCGGCTCTTCCTTCCCCCCTTCCCGCCCGCCCCGCCTGTGGAAGCAGGGAGCATATGTTCGTGTCGGGCCGCGCCGAGCCTCCCCGGGCCGTGATGCCGGATGGGTGCCGGCACCCTTCCCCGCTGCCCCTCGCTGTCCTGCCGGGCGCTTTGTCTGTCCCGCAGCCCCGCTTTGTCACGGGGGGTGACACGCACACACGCACACAGGAGGAGGTGGGGGATCGCTTCGCCCAGCGGCGAACAAAAGCTGGGCGCCGAGCGCGGCCCCCCCTCCCGCCCCGCCGCCGAGGAGCGGAGCCCCGCTGCCGCCCCCGCCTCCTCCCGGCCGCAGAGCAGCCCCCGCAGCCCGGCACCGCTCCCGGCCCGGCGGGAGGGCGGCAGAGAGAGGCGGGAGCGGGGCCGGGGGGCGCCGGCAGGAGCCCCACAAAGCCCCGGTGGGGGGGGGGGGGGGAGTGAAAGGGGGGCGGCGGGCGTGCGGGGGGGGCTGCTCTGCAAACAGGAAGCAGAAAAACCTCACTGACATCTTGTTGCTTTCCTGATGTTACCGGCGAGGCACAACCATATTTCTCTTCCTTCTCGCACCTCCCCGCAAGCCCGAGGCTTTTAAATAGGGGCTTTACGCCGTGCTCCGCTCCCCGCTCCGCAGCACGCCTCCCGTCTGCTCCGCGGGCAGCGGCCGAGGCTCTGCTCAAACTCCATGAGCAGGGACCAGCTGTCGTCAGCCGAAGTGTCCTCAAATCCCTTTTCACATCCCGTGTCATTTCCACAAGATACAGGAAAGGGGCTGGATGGAGGCCGGGGAGAGCTCAGAATGACTTCGCTCCAGGGAAGCGTCGCGGTGCGCCGTGTGCGCATCCAGCCCCGGAACAGCTCCTCCGCCTCTAGGCCCCTGCTAGTGGTGGGCTGCCCTTTCCCCTCCTTCCCAAACCCCGTGCTGAAGCATCAAAGGCCAGGATTTTTAGTTAACTAGCTCATTGGTTGGCCTTCCCTTCAATTCTGGGACAGGTACACAAAGCCCTGCTATAATGTGAAAGTTGTGGAAACAAAGTAACAAAAGGAGGAAACGCAGTTACAGCTCTCACCATTATTAACTTGTTTCAGGCTGGGACTCTGGAAGAGCCAAGAGTAGCCTCATTAAATAGGAGTTTGCCGTGAAATTCATCACTGCTGAATCTTTGTGCTACGATCTCCATGTGCTTTAAATGTACTTGATACACGCTATGATTTTCATCTTAAAAAGAGATATTCTAATACTTTATAAAAAATAACCCATCAACCGGGTTTGTTTTTGGTGGTTTGCTTTTGGTTTGTTTTGTTGTTTTTTTTTTTGTTTTTTTTTAAGAACGTGTATGCAAATGTTGCTGAAAAATTTGTAGACATCTGCTTTGTTTCACTTGTAGAATGTTAATTATGATTTTTGTCTAATGCCTAAGAATGTTAGGGAACATTCATGGGTATGTGAAAGTAATACTTAAAACCTGAGATTTGCTCCTTTTAAAGCAATTGAAAAGTTTTTTCTTTGAGACATTTATGCTTTTTATAGTACCAAAAAAAAAAAACCAAAACCCAAAACAACCAAACAAAACCCACCAAAACTTCTTCATTTCTAGCAATCAGAACAGTTTGGTAAGTTTCACTGTTTCTGTGTATCATGATTTTTATTTACCAAAACAGTTCAACTTTATTTAACTTTTTCTTTTGGTACGAGAAAACAGTAAAGTACGTTTTGGGGTTTTCTCCCTTTCTTTATTCTCTGGCAAACTCCAGCTGAGAGCTTTACAGTGCAACAATAAGGTGGATCTGCTACTGCTTGACCCTTCACACAAAATCGTTCTTAAATTCTTCCCTCAGATTATTAAACCACAGAGTTTGGAAATGAAGCAGCTGGGATTAAATGACAACAAATACAATGAGGCTAGCAAGAAATACTGTTTCTAATTCGTTTTTATCAGGGCAAATCAAGGGAAAGTATCGGTGCATCATGTGCATCTGTGTGTCCCTCTGCAAACTGGGAGATGGTGAGAAGGGAGGGGAGATGGGTGCCGGGGCACCCAACAAACCCTCCTGGAAGCTGGTGCTGACACATGTGCTGAGGTGCCCTTCAGCAAGCTGGGTAAAAAAAAAAAACTCTTTAGAAGGTGATTATTAAAGACACGCACTCTGATTTTCTTCATTTGACGGAGTACAAACTATCCAGTCTGTACAGCGTTCCTTGTCGCCGCCCCCGCAGGTTACACCCTCACTCCCAGAGTTCGTGAAAAGGATTATGCAGTTTCCACTGTTCAGGACTCTGTCAACTGCCGAGCGGTTATCAATGGCAGCCTGTTTTCAAAAAGGGGTGTAGGAGCATAGGCTTGCCTGTATTTCATGAATTGCTGGTTTACTCTGAATTTGCGTCTTGTTATAGACCAAGTTTTCACTTGTTGAATTTTGAAATATCTGGATTTATAACTATTTCAACCTCCTCTCCTTGAGGAGAAAAGTGGCTTTCACAACTAGTTTGCTCCCATACAGGCATTGACAGGGACGTGCACAAAAATTAAAATTGTTTATAAATGTCTGGGAGGACATGTTTTTTCCGCCCACCCAGTTCAGCCTGGCAAGAGCCAAAGTTGTTTTCCATGCCTTTGAGTTGGATTGTTAGAATGCTGTACCGGCCTGGTTTCCAAAGGAAGTATTGGGAAAATTTGCAGCCCATCCAAAACTCTGCTGCTCATCTTCGGGCTGATTCCAGGAAATATCAACACATTATTTCAGTTCTTTGGTTTTTTTCTGAGCTATTCTGCCTTCTTGTTTCCTCCTTTAAGTGCAAGAGTCTTCTGGCTCTGTATCCGTGTTATCATGTGTGGCTCAGGGATATTGTGTGTGTGTGTATACACATGCACGCATTATATATACAATAAATAATGGATATTTAGTATATAATAAACAGCCAAATACATAATAAATATTGCAAGTTATATCACCTCTCTTCCTCTGCCGTTCTTATGTATTTTTTGTCTTTTTTTTGTCTAATGAAACACTACCTCTGTAATTACCATATTGGCTGTTTATTTGCATCTGGGCTCTACTGTGAAGTATAAAGGGGCTGGAGCTACTTTTTCCTGTTTTAAAAGCTCTTCAAGACTTTTCTTATTTAGCATCATTATAGGTTTGATAGCTACTGTCATACTGACCATTTCTAACCCTAAAACCAGTCTTTAGGAAATCGAGTTTTAAACACCATAAACATAAAAATGTTGTTTAGATCACAGAAATTAGCAATGGAAGTCAAATGACCTATTAGATCATCTTTTCTGTTCCCCTGCCAAAGCATACTATGCCAGTTCAGAATTACTTTACAGTTAGAGAAAACATGGCTGGCAAATACAGTATTTTCCAATACTGCTTTTTACCCATTCTGGGCTAATGCACTGCCTCATGGAAGTTAATGATCACATTGCCCTTCTACCCGAGGGAAGGGAGACAGGCACGCCAATCCTTTCAGCTTGCTTTGTGTAGGGACAGAATGACATGTTCAGAATGAGAAATCCGGTATATCTCTTCCTTGTTGGCAGATAGGCCACCACTGAGAAGTAGTTGGGAAGAGGGGGCCTCCCCAGTCTCTCCTTTTTCTTGAAAAAGGTATCCTGAGTGAAAAATGCAATTTCTTCATTTGTCTTAGTGATTCACGGATAATTTCGTTAACGAAATTGGATGCCGAAGAATGCTGTCAGTCTTGTGAGTCGTTCTTAAAAGCATACACCTGCTGTATTTAATGTGTACCTGCGTGTATGTTCATAAACCTGTGCAAGACTTCTTGCATTCTTTCTCACCTAATATTTCTGTTTAACTTACTTTACAGGTGCTCAGAGAAGCTCATCAGTCACAGTCTAGGAAATGCCTATTTCTCTAGTGTTGCAAAGATGAAATAGAAAGATGATTTTTCAGCTGTTTCTTTTTATTTTCCACAAGAGGTCAAATGCTGCAGCCCTTACTCATGCCTCATGACTAAGTAGGATTAAGCATCTCTTCAGTTAATAAGCTATGTCTGATCTTGCTCACACTGGGGTAAAGTCAGTAGTAAATGCAAAACTGGGATGATATCAGAATTAAATCCCAGGCCAACAATGCTGCTTCTCTTTCACATATGCATCACAGAAGGAGTCATCCCGTAACCCTTTTTATTTTGCTCTTTCTATAAGGGCGGATCTCTGTGTCTGTCTTATTCCACAGCCTCTCCCATTTTTCTTCTCCTCTTTTCATACCAACTCCCTCTCGATGCACCTGTGTGATTGCTGTCCTTTAGGACAAGGAGTTTTTGTGTTGACCTCCTTTTGCAGCTAGTCAGCACAGGAGGTTTCAGCTTAGCAAACTGAAAGGAACAGAGAAACTCTTCACTTCAAGCACTACTCACTTCTAATAACCTTTATATGCTCTGATAGAAAGTGTATCCCTTTAAGAGATAGTGGGTTGGGTTATAATGAGCCATAGCTGGAGCAGGGCAAGTTGTATTTCGACATACGGTAGCTGGTCATAGTGAAATCTAAGCTTCGGCTTGACCAAATAGCACACGTTGGAAGTCCTGCAGTGAAGTTCGAGGCATCGTCAAAGTTTGGGAAGAACAACTTCGGCTGGAACACGTCCAAAATTCACTCTGCTAATGCAAAGCCAGAAATATTAACATGTGATTTTGTTAGGAGAATTGGTTGCATTTAGGTTAACCTAAATTTACAGTAACTTGACCTAAAGCTTAAGGCTTCACAAGTGGCTTAAGCTGCTGTAAACCTGAGCTGCCGCCACTGAGGAAGTCTCGTCTTTCATGCTCTTGTCAGTGGCCATATGTTCTTGCTGGCTTCCTTTGCTAATGCTAGCCCTTGCTCGTGTCCCTCCGCTACCAGCTGCTTCACCAAGCAGGCAGGGAGGACAGACACGCTTCTTCCTTTTCTTCTGGGTTAGTTTTCAGCTGGATCAGATCCATGATGTGTTTGACTGTCCCTCCCATGGGCAGTACAGCCTTACAACACCTTAATCCTCTTGTGAAACTTCACCCTCATCCCAGGATAAACATCTGGGACCTATTAGTTAAAACGTGCTCACCTGGTAACATACATTTTACCTGAGCTAAGTAACACCTGGTGTCAGTGCACATGATTCTGTTCCTAAATGCAGACACTAAACCAGGAAAGCCTGTAAGTACCAAAGGAGTCAGAATTCATTTTTGCTTAAGCACTTGCATGTATATGCCATTTGGTTGCATATTACTCCAATATGTATAATTCATGTGAGAGATGTGCTTGGATTAGCAGAGGTTTAAAGACAGGTCTGACAGCCAGGAACTGCTGACTGGAATCCTTCAAGTGATTGTTTTGTGAATTGAAATCTAAACCTGTAATCAGTTTTCCAGTCTGGGATCTCACAGGCTGTTCAGATAAGCAACGTACTTGTACGTTCAGTGGGAATTTGGGAGCCTTAGCAACTTGAAGTATTTATTTTCCTAGTTTGTCTAAGATGGTGAATCAGAAAGTCATATAACTTTGATTACTCTTTTGCCTCCCTCTCACACACTTCAGTTTCACAATATTTGTAGCTCAAAAGTCATAGGCTGCTCCTGCTTGCTTTTGAATGCTTGAAACCCAGTTTCATAGGGATTAAGAGAAAATGTCTTTTTAAATTTGCAGTAATTAGTAAGATAGCAGCTGCTGAAATTTTGTACTTACAGGAAGGGGTTGAGCTGCCTTCTTCCAAGACTTCCCTTTTTTGTATTGATTTTGTTTGCCACCACATACAGTTAAAATTGGCAAGGAGATAAGAATACTTTAATGTTTAGTTGACCCCAGAGAAATGTGTCCGCCCGTAGGAACTTTGTATTTTCTGTATGTTTGTGTAACTGCTAAGGCTAACGCTGCAGCGCTGTTGGTAGCGTGGATGAGCTGTTGCTGCTTGCTTGCTGTCAGTTCTGCACAACCACGGTGTATGTGGAGTAGAAAAGAGGTTTGAATTTGTGACTTTCGGAGTAACTACGCTAATAATAAAAAAGACCAACAGTTCAAGGATTTTCTTCGCCATATTTGGCTCTTATTGAGGCCGCTTTCCGTAAGGCTTTTGTATAGGACTCTGTAGCATCCTATAAGCTCTCAACAGCTGAAGCTTGGTGGAGTTGCATTTTAAATGATTGAAGGTGGGGCTGTTGGGCTGTGCCTCTTCCCCTCCTCCCTTCTTCACACTTCAGCCTCCTCCCTCATTGCTTTAACTACGTGCCATACAGGAGCATTTTAGGCTTAATAAAACAATTCAACTCTGTTTTCCTCTGGTCTTTAGATCCAGAGGAACAGCTGTTATGTGCTGCAATGAAGGTGTGTATTTTCTGCATTGTCTTTCTGCTGCTTGTGAAAATCTCAGGCTCCTTCAGAAAGGCCTTGGATATTGTGTACCTAGATAAAGAGCAGAGGTCCTTAACCTTGCTCTGACCCTGGGCGTTATCGCAACAAGAAGCCAGTATGCTGAGGCATGTGTGTTTGTATAAACCAGTATGTGTACATACATGCGGCTTTTAAACTGCACTGCAAGACAAAGTGAAAGGATTTATGATCAGTTTTGATGGTGAAAGGGATGTACTAGTCCGATAAGTTAAGAACCACTGATATGCACCCATTTTCTATATTTTCAGCCTCTATCTCTTTCCTTTAGCTTATATCTAATCCACTGTGATGTTTTGACACTTCTTCATTGTGTTATATCTAAAGGAGGAAGGGAGGGGGTTGTGGCAGATGAGATGCTGGAAGAGTTCTGAAAGTATTGGAGTTTTTTAATCATTTAAGATATTTCCTTGCATTAAGGAGGATAGACCCGCACTTAGCCAAAAGAGAAATTGTAGCATTTCCTACCACTTTTTTTTTAATGCAGAATATTGTGGTTACAGACTTTCTGGTATTTGAGAAAATGACTGTAAGATACGACGGCCTTAGCTGGCAGTAGTTGTCTTTAGACTGCTAGAAAGATCGTTACATTTCAGCTGTGATTTTTGCTGCTGTTCCTTTTTTTTTTGTCTCTCAGGCTGGTGGCTGTTGTTCCAATTTCTCTGGATTGCATACCAGTGCATAACTGAGGCAGCATAGGGAACTGCTACTGACATTAAATAACCGATTTTTAATGATGTTTTTGGCAAGCAGGATCTCTATTCATTATACATATTTTTAGTTGTCATTGAAGCAGGTAAGGTAGCTTTGAAGGCTTTAGTGGACTCATACAGAAGACTGTAGACTTCTGTAACTGAATGGTGGCCGCATTGTTTGAGCTCCAGATTGTCTGAAGCGTTCTGGCATGTAATCCATGGCTGGATATGAAGTAATGATTCAAAATAATCTGTAGGTCCTTCTATTATAGCACATTTCTAAGCTTAGCTTGCAGTCTTTGCCTTGCAGTAAAAGTGGAGATACCGTGCTGAGGTTGCAGTGCTATCTATTTTCCTAATTGGATGACAAATAATTTGTGCTAACTAGTTTGTAGGCTGAAAGATTATTTAAAGGTTGGATTGCTGCAGATTTGAAAATTCACCTGGGAGAATGTGGCTTTGCATTTTTTCACCCCAGGGGAGTTGAATGGGGCTTATTTTTTCTAATGCATTTTAATATGTATCCTACATCATGCAAAACAACAAAAAATCCATTTATTTTCTCTCTTCCATTTCCTTTACAGCAAAACAAAACAAAAAACTTTATGCTCACACTAGAGTCTACTGCCCTTCTCGCTAACAATTTTGTTGTGGGACATGCCAGCACTGGGTAGGGATAATGGAGATTTGTGAATGTAGAATAGCAAAACCAAAACTGATTTTGACCAGTGGCATTAAAAGCTTCACCTCTCCCTCAGCTGTTACTGTGATGAATTGTTTGGCAGTCTATTACAGCCAGAGAAGGGTTCTAGGAAGTTGGCGTAGACTGTCTTTCTTGATAGTTGAATACAAGAAATGCGGTATTTTGTGGTTTTCACTTGGTATTTTGACACAAAATATCTCGAAAAAGTGGTTCCTCAGAAACAACAAACTTGTCTTTTACTCTCTTTTTACTGTAAAATTTCATGCTACTTAAAGCCAGTGGTAAGAACACCTTATGTTTATGTGTCTTTTAAGTAGTTAATCCAAACAAAATATCTGCATTCTCATGGCACACTGCATACAATACAATAACCTTATTATGCAGGTACTGAAAGCATCACAGTCTCTGGGAAACCCAGCTAGTTAACCTCTTTATAGTCTCTTCACACATTATGGCCTTAGGGTTGGTTAGATGAGGCAGCTGAAGCAAGTTAACAGTTTGCTGCCATTAAATGGGGTGGTCTCCTCCTCTTCCCTTAGTGCTGCAGTTCTGTGCCGGTGCTTGTGCTGGCCTGGTGAGCCCATTGGTGGCACTAGGCTAGTGGGAAAATGACCTGTCTAAAAGAAAAACAGTGTTTGTTTTTCGGTGGAAGGTGAAACTGCACAGCATGGCACTGAGGAAGAGGGAACAGAGGCAAGGGGAGGCAGAAGATACCATGCCAGCAAAGCTGTGAAATAAGTTCTGCCTGTCCCCTGTGCCTCTGCCCTTGCCCTTGGCCAGTTCTCTGCTCAGCTCCCGGCTGAAAGCCGGGTAGTTGTGGTGCATTGCTGTAGTTAATTTGGGAGTGAAATACTTAAGCGGTTTATGAAACACCAGACAGAGCATAATGAGAAGCACCTTTGGGAATACTGATATGGTTACTTGTAAGGATGAGGTGATCATCCAAAGTGTAAAGAAGGCTGAGGAGAATATATTTTTTACCCCAGTCTAGTCCAAAGAAGACATCGTGCTGGTCACAGTGGGGACTTGTATCAGGTAGGTGACCATTGTCCTTCCTGTGAGGGGAAAATAAGTGCTTGTGTTGATATTTCTTTTGTTTCCCAATTTCCTTCTGAAAACTGATAAACTTTGTTTATGTCTCTCTGATAAAACAAGGCAAAATATTATTTTGCTTGATCTTACAGGATGGTAATAGCATTTTCTTCAGGCTGCTCAGAGGTATTTATGCTCATTTTAATTTCATGTAGAATAATAAACTAGGTAAAATAATTGTGAAAGGCCCATGTTAAAGGTATCACCGTTCATGGAGTGTGATACCTTGACTTATATATGGGACTCGAGGTAATACTCAAGTGAGCTGCTGTGTCCAAGGTAAAGGCACTTGCACGTAGCTTTATTCTCCTTCTATCTGAATCCAACTCTGGGCAATACAATAATAATTTTTGTTCAAGTAGTCCAGGAAAAAAAAATCACAGATGGAGCAACTTCTGTCAACTTTGCTTTGTAATATGAGAATTAGAAAAGGTGATGTAAATTATAATTCCCTGAATGGATTTTTCATTATATTGTACTTTGAATACTGATTAGTGTAGGTGATCTAATTAATTTTTAAATAAGTTAGTGTTAGGATGTTCAGTGGGAGGTTTTTTGTTTGTTTGGGTTTTTTGTTGTTTGTTTTTTTCCTCCTTTCTCAGATGTTTTATTTCAGAATTAGCTCACCTGTTAGAATCCAACCTGCTAGCACAGCAGGTAAAAAACAGTCTTAGCAATATTGGTGTTTCTAATGCAGTGTGTTCCGTATGTCAACTTTCACTAGTGTTTACTTGAGAAGGCATTGTTTCTGGTTTCGGAATTATTTACTTCCCAAATCTGTGGCTTATCTGTTGTGGATAGTGAACACATGGCGAACATATGTCATAAAGTCATACAGAGAGTTTATCAGAACAGATTTGGTCAGGCTAGCTTGCTCATAAAGGTAGTGGCAGGAGCAAATTGTGCTGGTCATCTGAAATAACAGTAGAATATGTAACAAATTTTAACTGAAGTACTTCACCTCATATTTTTTCCCCGTTTTTAAAAATTGCCTCTTCTGGTTGTGTGTGTGGTTTTTTTGTTTTGTTTTAAGGTAAGAGAAGCTTTTCTGAGGTCTTCATCTGCAAACTTAGACATTTGTAAATGTAGGAAGAAAACTGAGGCCAGTAAGTGAAAAACAATGGTTAAGTCATATACATAGGGTACTGTAGAGGAACGTAGCATAAACAAACTAACATAAAATATTTCATATTATTTAGAGATGTATTTTTTTACAGATACATGGTTCTTACATGTTTTAAGATTCAATATATAAGCTGAGAATCAATTGTCTTTCCTGTTGTGAAAGGAGGGAACTAAATGCCTACAACTGTATGAAACTTCCATCAGTGTGAAATCAAATATATGTATATTACTGGGCAAGATCCATATATTATTAATTTTATAATGCATATTGATAGAATTTTTGCAATAATTCACTTCAGGTAGGATTTTTTTCTTGCTTTTGCCCTTTATTTAATTGGTTGGGGGTTTTGTTGGGTGGGGATTTTTTTTTGTTGTTCTCGTTGGGGCTTTTGTTGGTTGCTTGGGTTTGCCTGTTTCTGCCTAAAAATGTGGAATGCCAAGTATAGCTGTCTCTACAGTTGTCCTAGTGGAGATGGATTAGTAGTCTGAGTGCAGATGAGAAAGTCAAAATGTATATGTTACTGTAGTTTATCACAGAGTTTTGTCACTACCTATCTGGATACCACTCTCAGAAGTTGTGTGCTGCAGCAATTGCACTTGCATGTAGATCACGGTAAGGCTGCCTTCCTAAGGTGAAATTTGCTTATAGTAGTTCACTTGTTTAATCTGAGAATCGGATTAGGGGAAAATACACTGTTTTCCCTGCTTTTTAGGAAGTTCTTGAAACCATTACAACGAGAAGTGTAGTACATCTGAATTACACCTTGTGATCTGCCATTTTTGGTACCTCTAGCAGCAGTGGGAATAGAGAGGAGAGGGAGATTAGGTACTTTATTACCTGGAGAGGGTGGAAATATACTTGCAATGTGCTTAGTGTGTGTTTGCTAACGTGTGCTGAAGATTTAGTCTGTCTCCCTGTAGCCCTGATAAACTGACTGGAAGGTGCCCATGCAGACCCAGAGCATGTGAGAGCATGTTCCTGCCTACATTAGCAGGAACGTGGTAGGTCTTTCCCCCAGTGCCTCCTCTCGGCTTTCAACGACTGC
The DNA here is from genome assembly GCF_949628215.1 of Phalacrocorax aristotelis. NCBI lineage: Eukaryota > Metazoa > Chordata > Aves > Suliformes > Phalacrocoracidae > Phalacrocorax > Phalacrocorax aristotelis. Next base: position 20,545,339 of record NC_134279.1, read on the forward strand.
TATCTCGTTCATCCTAGGAGTGGTAGATAAGAACGTTTGCCTTCTCTGCACTGTCAACTCCTTCCAGTTTGGAAGGAGAAACAAGAAGGCACTGCATCACAACTGCAGAGACCTGTGGAAGTGGACGGGAATTCAGGAGAAAAGCGTGGGTTGGGAGATGGACAGAACCCAGGCTGGGTGGGCAGAGTGGAGCGACGCAGGTGTTGGCTGTAATAGAGGGACAGAAATATGTAAGAGGACGTTGGGCTTGTTGAACCAGGCTGGAGAGTAGAACTTTGCTTCTGCCTGTGTACTTGGGCTTCACCAAACGCTGGCCACAGCTACTCAGTGAGAATATGGGTGCTTGTAATGAACTTGGCTTTTGCTAGCTTGAGTAGCCAGAGCTTGGTGCTGGGGCTTTTAACAGGGCCATACTCATGGTTGGCCACAAATATCAGGCAAATCAGTTGTTTTGGAGTTGGGCTTTCTTGCTTTTCCAGATCTTGGGTCCATCAGAGCATTAGTGTGTTATGCTGTCTGATTTTCTGCACTGTTAAATTAGATGGTGGGCTTTTTTGGTTTCATTCAGATTTGAGGAATTCTAAACACTTTCCGGGGTCACATATAATGAATTTATGACAGTCATTCAGCAAATGTAAGCCTGCAGACAGCAGGCTTGCTTTTCTTAGTCACCTCTTGCATAGTCCTTGGAAGTCACCAACAGACTACAGCAGTTCACATGAAAAGTGACCAAGTGACCTCTTGCACATTAGTAACAGACAGATGTGTGTATTTTAAGTCCTTTATGTCCAAACCCGATTCACACTTCTAAAGTTGGTTAAGTGAGTGATGTGGGTTTTCCTCCTGATGATTAGCTTTGTTTTGCTAAAAAAAGTATCAAAGAGTAGCTTGTTTTCTCCCTCTGTGTATATATTCACTGTTAATATAAAACAGTTTACAAACTTGATTGCTATGGCAGGTAGAAGGCAATGTGTATTTCTCAAACCAGTGGAACAAGTGGAAAGTATTTTAAGTATTCTAGGTAGAGTGGTTTAGTGGCTGGCTGTGTTCCTGTTTTCTGATGGATATAGAGAGAAATGCTGAGGAGTGCATCGCAAGCCTCGTTACTAAACAGCTACGAGATAGTTCTTCTCCCTTGCGTGGTAGCATCTCATATTTTTGGAAGGGAGGGAATGAGCTTCTGTCCCTGAGGTCAAACTACACCACCAAACAGTCAGGATTTTCAGAAAGATTTACCAACTTGATAATGCAGTAAGCCATAGTTATAACGGTGTCCCGTTGTTGGCCGAGCAGTCCTGTCTGTGCCATAGTGTGTGAGGCGGGTGGTTAGCACTTCAGATCGGTGGAGTGGTTGACTGAGTTGCATACTGCTAAGCAGGTGAGCTTGAGAATTAATGCCAAGTTTCATCGGACCTACTTGGACCTGCACAACTTGGGCTATTACTGCCTCAGGCAAAAGAACTGAGTTTTTCTGTAAGAATGTCTTAAAAACTCTTCAAAGTGCTTTGTAATAGCATTCCTGTGATCCAAAAGCATGCCTTTTGCAGACTTAAATTGTTTGGGTCACTGACAGAACTAAGTTTTATCTGCAGTGTTTAATGTTTCAGTCCAAATACTGAGATGGCAGCATCCCTCAACTAGTAAACCTTCCTAATACTGAAATTTCAGTAAGGGACCTTACATCACAGAGCTGCTCTCTTTCATCTGAGGGGGGCGGCGGAAGGACATATGTAGCTGACTGTGCATTTTCAGCACAATGTTTTACCTGTCCAAGAAGTATCTGTACTCAGTTTAGGTCATTTGACTTGCCTTCATCCCAAGAAGTTTGAGTCTGGCCTTGAGGTAAAGACAATGATATAGACTCTTAGTGTTGCAAGAGCAGGGGAAAATCCATTGAGTTTCACACCCAGGATGTAGGATGCACCAGACCAGGAGAGAGACCCTTTTCTTTCTCCTGGGACTGTAGAATTGAACGGAAGGTCTCATGTATTTTGGTAATATTAAGTAATAGCGTGCTTATCTTCCTCTCTTATTGTTGACAGCTGTCTTTTTATGTATTGTGTCTGTTCCTTTTGTTGTTCTGTAAATACAAATAGAAATCAATCGCTTATTCTCTGTTATGTTGCAAAGAGATTGTTTGTATAATGAGGTATTAAAGGGGTCATTTAACTTTATTTAGTTCATATTTGAGACACAGAGCACATAAGAAACAAAGTAAAAGAAATCCATGGAGACAGAAGTGGAAGCTTTGTGGTAGTGTTTAGAACAAATTTGGGGGGGATACCTTGGAAAGTTACTACTGACAGGCAGAACCCAATGCTTGCATATGGAACTATGCGAATTACCATAATAAACCGAGTTTTGGCAAACTGCATTTAAAAAAAAAAGAAAAACCCAACAGGTTCATTGCTTGTATTTAAGCCATTTATAAAGATTTTATTAATAACTTTTTTCTGGCAGATGTCAGCACTTCCTGGCTCTGTTTTCCAGTACTCACTATGTATAGTTTTTATTTCTAAACTCTAGAATTTAGAAATCCAGAGCTGTCATTTCTCACATATGATCTGCACGCTTCTGGAATCGTGCAATACTCTGTGACTGGCAGTTAAGAAAAGCAATTTGTGTATGGGAAATTTCTGAAAGTTATCTGCATCCCTGCTGGGAAATGCCTGCTCCCTCCCTGAAAGCTAAGGATCCACAAATTGTACGCTATTAAAAACTAATACAGACATTAAAAGCCCCATGTCAAATGCAAGATGTTATTGCAAGCGTAGCAGAGATTAGATTCAAATGATTGTTGAGGTGTGTGGGCTGGGCTCTGTCTGAAAGAAAGAGGATAAAGGGTTTACGAGTGCAAACCAGACCACTTAGTTCACTTCCAGTGGCAGGGCCCTGTGTCTGCCCTTCAAGGGGAAAAGACCCAAATCTTCAGAATTCTCAGTGTTTGTGTGTCGGTGTTATTTGTCTGGGTGGCATAACTGATGTAAAAGCACATAAATACTGTATTTCTAATTCCTCACAGTAAACATGTACATACATTCCGTATATGCGTTTATATTTATGCGCAGTTGCTATATGATTGGTTTCATTCAGCATAGATGATGTCCACTGATGGTTCAGTTTTTATTAAAGCACTTGTGAAAGTATGTTTTCTCATAACAATAAATATGTCATGGTGCTCTAAGGCTATCATTCTTTGTAGCAGAGGATGTTGCATTAGTTTTTTAAGTATTGGGGAAGAGACGTACAGCTAGTCTTTACAGTTCAGAAGCCTCATGCCAAAATTGCTCATAAGACGGTATAATTCATACAGAGAGAACCTTGCAGGGGCTAATGGATTTATTTATGGTAAATGTGTGTTTTGACAACTGGGACCATACTTTTAATTTCCGTTTGTAAGGTGGAAGTTTGAAGAATTGGAGGGCCCTGACACTTCAAGAAAATTATGTGATTGGAAAAAGTCTTCATTTCCTCCAAAATCATTTTTCTGCAAAGGCCTTTCATCCTGGCACTGTTAAGTTAGTTTAATTCCTCTGAAGGCAGCGGGGGCGGGGAACCCACAACACAACTCTCCCTGTTTCTGCAATAGGGTTTTACTGGCTGCTTCAATTCAGTACCCGCTATTACTGGCATATGGATTTATCTCAATAATGGCTCAGTCACATATGGGAGATGAAATTTCAGAACTAGGCTATATTTAAAAATTTGTTTAGTGTTGGCTTTATTCTTTCTGGCTGAAACTTCTGTGAGGTAGACCATTGCTTTTGTGAAAACTGGATTGTAATCCAGTCATCTCATTGAGCAGAATGTGTGGGAATGGAGACGTGGCAATCTCTTTCCCTGTGGTGGTATGTGAAGCTATTTTCATTTGGTGTGATGTTAGGAGAAATATATTCTGACCCACATGGTAATGAAGGCTGCAGGTTTTCTTTAGGACAACCAAAAAATACACGTCTTGAACTTTTGTAGCAAATAGCTGCTGACTTGGAAGGGCTAATTCCTCTCAGCCTGTCATGGCATGGAGACCCTGATGGGCAAAAATAGTAGGCTTTTTTGTTTGACTGCCTTTTCTCAAGGTGCTGCCAGCTCTGTATTTTTTGAGCAGTAACACCTGTCAGTGTTAGTCTAGCAAACGAGCAAGCACTGGGAAAAGGGCATTAATCTGCCCCTTCGTGCTACCAGCAGTGTGAGGTAAAGAATGAGAAGGCTGTACTCTTGGCTCGTCGTTCCCTGCTGTCCTGTCAGATCCATCCGAGCACTCCTGTTTGCTGGTCAAGCTGGAGAAGGATAATGTGGAGAGGCAGAATCCTGCTGGTCCCCGATCAGCATGTGCTGAGCTCTAGGTTGACCCACTCCTTTGTGTGATTTCAGGGGTTTGGTTTTTTCTGGAGGACAAAAAAAAAAGCATAAAAACGCTGTTTTCCTCCATATTTAATATTAAAAGCACTTACTAGTTCAATACATTTATATGAGCAAGTACATTAGGTACTTTAAAGAATTAACCAAAATGATTAAAAATGCTGAAATTAAGTCTGTTCTTAAAATAAAAGTTAAGGGAAGAAAATAGTTACTTAAATCTCTCACAAAGTGTAAGATGTTATAGATGTATAATATCTGAAGCCTGTTCCTACAATTAAAAAAGTAACAAAATCAAAAAATCCTTGGCATTACTACTGTGTGCCGGGGAAAACCTCGGTAATAAGCCCTGAGCTCACACACCATCCTGGACATAAAAACAGCCAGCTGTCCAGGCTATGGCAGGGCTGTGGGGAAGGAGGCTTGGGAGGCAGGAGATGTGCACTCTCTTTGTTGTTTGTTGCTTGATGTGCTGGTCAGCAGCCCGCAAGCAAGAGATGGGCTTTATGTAAAAGGAAGTAATTTTAATTTGAAGGAGGCTTTTATATTATTACCTTTTGTTCTTTAGCTTGGATATTTATTTAATCTTTGCCCACTGCTGGAAATTGAGTCGGACAAGAGAAAGAGTACAAATTTTTCTGAAAGCTGAAGGAAACAGCCGAGAGGTCGTCTGGCTCCCTTCCAACTTGTGGGGAGTCCCGTGAAGCTGCCAGAGTGCGCACAGTCATGAAAGCACCCGTTCTGATGGGCACCGGGCAGATCTGTTTGGCTTTAGCCCGGACTTCTTCCCTTCGTGCCCGGTCGCCGCCGCTGATGCGGTTGTGTAAGGGGAGCCACGTCGAGGGGAGTCCGGCTGCAGCCCAGCGCGGTGTGTGGGAGAGCGGCTGCTCCGTCCCACGTGAGGTGTGCTGGCGGGGTGCCCCGGACGGCCCTGCTGGCACTCGGCCCTGAAGCGGCCTCTGACTTCACCTTCGTGCTAAAAGCGTGATGATTTTAATTCGAATTGCCTTGCTGTTGTGTGTTTCTACAGAGCCTTTCTAAGATGGTTGGTAATGCATGACTTCTTCAACTGGGGGTTAAAGTTTGAATTGCCTTTTTTTTTAATTATTGTTTTGTAAAATAATATATGCTGTGGGTGACCATCCAACCAAAATCTGCTCCAGGTGTCAATGTAATTTATTAAATCAAAGTAATGGCCAAAGTAGTAGTATTTCCTTCTGGGGCTAAAATTCAACTGTTCAGCGAACTGTTTTGTGGTAGGGGAGCAAATGCTTTAAGAAAGATACTATACAAATTGTGTCCCTTTCATATTCCACCTGGCATATTCTGGTTTTATGTTATTCTTTCATTTAATAATTTTCCATAGTGGTTTCTTTCAATGCACTTCTTGCGCAGTCTCTCTTGCTGACTTTGTGCAGTGGGAGAAAGATTTGACAACAGCTTTAAAGCAAACATAATGCAGTATTTCAGCATTTGTTTTTCCTATCTTGGCACGGACTGATACGTGAGAAAGGCTTGCAGATTCACTGTATGCTTTAGGCTTTGATCACTTTTATATGCATGGGTTACTGACCACCCGGTACTGTGCCCTGTTCCCTCAGCTTCTGCCCCAGAAAGTAGACAGACAGAGACAGCGGGTGAAGAATTTGCCAAGGCAGAAGAAACAAACACAAGGTGGATTATGCTGGTAGTAATAGCAATTACTCTGTGTCTTTTCCTGGAGAACTGCTACAGTACTTAGTAAAATAGATCAGACTAGGTCAAGGAAAAATCTGCTGCCTTTTTTTCTGCAGGCATGAGTGATCCTGTTCCTTGCAAGCTGAAGAAGGATACAGGGACACTAAAACTAAGCCATATCTGTTGATCACTCCTTACAGAGCTGTCTTTCACATTTCCAGTGGCCTAGTCCCTGGCATAGTGAAGAAACACTAATAGCAGCATCGCTACCGCTGGCACGCACTTTCCGTCTCGATTTTCATATAACTCGCCTACTTAGAAGGAATTAGAATAGTAAGACAAATTTTGAAACAAGATCTTGAGATTTAGGATATCTTATCCTAATGCTCCTTTTCCTCAGGTCCATAAAGTGCTCTTCCTCCCCCAGTTTTTGAGGTTATGCTGTTGTCTGGTTACTCGCAGTCTGCGTTCCAAAAAGATAATTCAAAGCTGACCAGAATAAACTGATGGTTGAGGGGGTTTTGCTTCATATGTCAGCTGCACTTACTCTTTCATGAGTTGTTTGTCATAGGGGTTCATTTCCATTTCTCTGCTCAGGCCCTTGTTTGGTGTGTGATTTTGTTTGTTTGCTTTTTCTTTTTTTTTTAAAACACCCCCCCTCCAATGAGGGTGGATAAAAATCACTAACCTGAAACACTTCTTTTTATGCAGTTCTTAACAATTCAGGTCTGTGATCTCAACTACTAAACTTAAAATTATTTTTTTAAACACAATTTAGATGTGAAAATAGGATCGCTTATACCTAAACTTACTGTCACCTGTTGAAGTAATCCAACCATAAAAAAAGCGACCGAGCGCCGTATTTATACTAAAGTTTTAAAGGAAATTGGACCAGCCGAGGTTGACATTTAGGAAATAAATTGGAACAGGGAGGTCCTAAAATTCTAACCAAGACAATAGGAGCCTTCTGTGCTGATACTGGCATGGTGTCTTCATCAGTTTACTCAGCTCAATTAGTTCATTTGAGGCTGAAAGCTGACTGAGAGCAGGAAGAGATTTCTGCTTCCCATAGGGCAAAAGACAAGGTATCTAGTAATTTTAAAATCTTTTTAAATACAGAGAAATCCCAGTTTGTTAGACTTTTATTCTTACATAACAGGTACACTGAAGGTATTTTTAAATATTAATTTTTAAAAAATAATGTTTTATTGTGCTTCATTAGAATTTTACTTTGCATCTGACTGTGGCTTTGTAGCAATCACAAACAAAGTTTAAAAGAGAAAGAAATTGTCTTGCAAGGAATACAGCCTTCGTACAACGGTATAATTCTTCCACATATGGAGAAAAAGTATAGGATTTAATGCAAAGGACATACGGAGTTGCCAAGTAACACGCTTTAATAGTTACCGACCAGTAAGAATTGACCCTTCTGTAGAAAAAACAATTACAAACCAAAAAATGCCCCGAAACTGATTTATTCAGATCAGAGTTTCCTGCCTGATAATTTAAATCTTGATTAAAACCAGCAATTTAAATCACTTTGATTTATATCAGCCATTCTGCTTTCAAACTAAGCGGGAACAGGCTCCTCTACCATTTAGCACTACTTCTATTTTAAGTCGTTTACACAGTTTAACTGCCTGATACCTCTCTGCACTTCCTTTGCTGTGCTCATCAGTTTAAACATTGTCCTTTGTGTTTTTTTTATCTTGTATCAGAATAAGCAAGGGGTGGTTGAGTAGCTTAACAGTATAATTTAGGTGATAATGCAGCACAAATGTGTAATTTCCACAGATGTTTGTGACCAGTAAATATTTTGTATCATCATGAAGCTTGTTTATATACAGCAAATTTCTTTTAAGTTCTTACCATTTTCAGTTCTGTTCATTTTTACTGGCCTAAAACTTGGTGAGTGGATGAGATATTTTTTCTTAACTGAGGACGTCAAGCTCTGGTCCTCCTGGTCCCTTTTCCTTCTGCTTGAAATTATAGTAGAAAGTGGTGCTTTTCTCCACTCCAGCCTCCAGATCAGATGGGCTCTGTCCATGCTCAGCTGCCGGGTGGTGAAGGTGTGCGTTGTGGTCCTCAGAGCAAACAGTCCTAATGAATGCGCTGTTCTGCTAACTAGCGCACATTGATTACTCCTGTTTACCTAAGTTAACTGTGTTTTATGAGATACCATGACGGGAAGTTTTCTTACTTGCCAACTGCATTTTCAGAAGTGTCAAAAACAGTGAAGAAAGACAAAATGTTTAAGTAAAACACAGAAGTTGTTCTGGTAGAAATAGAATTGTAAAGCGGCGGTCTACTGTTTTAGTAGGTGTTAGAATTGTGAAGTTGCTTTGGTGGAGGGTTCTGAAAAGCACTCCCTCCCCCACCTCTAGCTGAATAACTAGTGTGCAGACATTGTGACAAAAGAAATATTTGTGTTTAAATTCAAGAGTAATACCCCAGATTTCATTCGACCATGTTTAGAGTTAATTAGCAGATGGGCTTGAGGGTTGGGAAATGCTATTATCATCTCCAGAGTCTTAGTTTCAGCGCCTAGACTGTTCAATGTCTAGTTTTCACCTTCTTAAAGGAGGGGAAAAATAAAATGTAACTGAAAACGTTTGAAGTACCAGTAGAGGTGAGTTCAAGTTATATTATTCAGCTGCTGTTCAGTATCTGTTAGCCTGTCTTGTTGGAATGCGTCTTTTTATCTAGTCTCATCATCATTATTTAGTTGTGTAAATTACAATAAAATTGGTACAGATTGAGATATGTTTCCGTCACCAGTGACTTTTAAGTCTGTGCTGGATTTGCTGAAGACCAGATTTGGATAGCTCTTTATTGTTAGAAGGACATGGGTGGGGAAATATGAGGGTGCCTGACAGTAAAATTCCTTGAGGAAATGGGTATATGTGGGGATTAAAAGAAAGAGATTGTTTGGTGTATGTTTTACTTTTCTGATTGTGCAGATCTTGCTGCAGTAAAAACCAAAGGGGAAGTTATGAGGTTTTAACCTTTCCCAGTAATTCCTGGAACAAGGAGTCTGTGGCTGTGTTTGGGAAGTACCTTGTGCGCCTGGGATGCAACATTGATCAAGGTGAATAAGAAGCATGGCTCTCTGTGGCTTTGATTCATAAGTTTGCTTCACCGCAGTGCATGGACATGCACAGAGACAAAGAAGAAAATTTGAGGTGTTTATTAGAAGCGACTGAAATGAACAGTTAGTTTAAAGATTATGTAAGAATACATAGCGTGGCATGTAGTTGTGCCAAAAGTGCTGATCTAAGTCTATGTTTACCTAATGAAAATATAATTGATGCCGTTGCCAATCCAGCAGTCCATAGCGATATTCTTTAATGCAGTAAATGCTACTTTCTGTAGAAAAAGACAGCCTTTCTCTCTTGGGAATACTTTAAGTGTAGTTTGCTAACTGTAACCTGGTGGACCATATTGGAAAGCGCTTAGCGGGAGGTTGCTGGAATATCATGGTTTTTTTTTTTTAATTTGTAGATATGCATGTAAGAGAGAACTCTTTTTCTCTTCTGCTCTTTGGGGTTAGGTATTGAGTGCAGAGTAATGAAACATATTTGTATACATTTTTTTCCCCCAGATTCTCTGATTAGGAAAACATTAGCAAATCTCAGTTGTGACCAACCTTTCCTTTCTGACCATGGAAAAAGATCAAATTCTGATAGACTAAAAATAGAACTTCTAAAATTGGACCGTGGGAAAAATGGGAAAACGATGATATGCAACAGACAAATGCAGAAATGTTTATGTGACTTAATCGCCTTTTCCCAGTTACGTTTGTGTTAGAATGTAGAGAAATCCATCTAGGCCACTTCTCTGCAGACCTACACGGCACAAAACTTCTGTATATGATGAAGTCTCGAAAAATGAGTCATCACTGGTTTTGTAGGAATAAAAATGGATACCTAGTGGAGTAGCACAAGAGTAGAAATGGTCTGCCACACATCACAACTGTTAATAAATAAATATCTGTAGAGTTTACTTCTGTATTTAATGATATCTGGAATACTCGGCCCAAATCCAACTGGCGTTCACAGTTGGTTCACAGAGCTTGCCTTTCTGTGAAATTCAAACCACACCACATGCACCCCTCGCCCCTCAGTTATGCTGGAGTAAATATTCTATAATGTAATCTTAATTATTTTGAATTGCTGTAACTGAGAAACAGTACTGGAAAAATGCTTCCATTTCCCCCCCTCCGTGAGAAATTATTGCAATATTTGCTAGAAAACACTTTTTCCTGCAGTCTGAAACTTCAGTTACACATAATGTTTTCTCTAGATACTGGTAGGCACAGTTACTCCCAGATAATCTGCTCTGAGGACCTGATCCAGCAAGGGCCTTGAACAAACTGTACGGATAGCTACAATGTGCTCCAGACTGAGATTAGATTCAGTACTCTCTCATCTGTAGGCAGGTTTAGGGTTTAATGTAATAAACGTTACTGAGAAATATGAAAACTCACTAAGAGAGCCATCTATTATGAGAAGGGAAGGAGAAGGTGCTGGTAATGGCTCTGAATATCAGTAGTTTCTAACTGTTCCTTAAGACAGGGTGGAAAGAGAAATTAAACAGATTTATTTATGAAAATCTATGGTTATAGCTTTACAAATTGTGTCTCACTAAGTAAGAATAAAAATACAGTGCATATTTCTAGATCAGTTTGGAGTATCACTGAGTGCTAGAGAGGGTTCTTTTGGTTTCTCCGTAGTTGTTAGTTTGTTGCATAAGTCTTCACCTTCCCTAAAAGCTGGGCTTTTTCAGGGGAGGTGTCAGTGGCAGCCTGTAATTTAACACCTCCCATTACTCATTAGGAAAGGCATCCAGGTTCACGTTGTAGGTGATTGCCTTTAGTCAGGCTTCACTTTAGAAGATGCAGTTGATTGTGATTTGTGGCTTTCTTTACAACTAATATTAGTTTACTTGTTGGCATACAGGAATGGTCACTGCTGAGAATTTTTGATTGTGACATAGCTTCTGTTTTCATCCGGCAAATCTGTTAATTGTTGTATCTTAGAAAAGTAAATGTTTTTATTAATCCTTCTCTGCTGCATATGGTCTTTAGGATTGGCCGGGTGTCTGCTGTAGGGAAGGAATGCTGTGGCTTGCCTTTCAGGAAGGTGAAGATCTCTGTTAGGGGATTTCTTGTGTTTATTCCTGAGGAAAGACTGACTGAACAGATTCAAAGTTACGTGGGTTGGATGCTCACCAGGCTGTGTACAAGCAATACTACTACAAAACAGTAGTTTAAGGAATACTTTTTTTTTCTTTTACTATTAGCAAAACCATCCTTTTCACACATCTGAGAAAGAAGTAGTGAAAGGGGTTTCACTCCTGTAAGTCTGTACCTACTAGTGAACTACAAATGAAGCCGTATTACAACGGTTCTCATTGAAGTAGCTATGTTTCTTGGTTTCAGCAGGAGGTCAGCACTGTGAAAAGCACATGCTTGTTGTGAAATAAACTAGGGAAGTATTGGTGGGATTAGTCCCAGCTGCCATAAATCTTCCATTCTACATACTGCATCCAACTGGCAAGCCCACACCACCCTTGGACTTCAGGTGAGGCTTTGAAACACACGGGAACCTGCAGGATAAGAGTTTAAACTTAGTGAGGATTTAAAAAAAAAAAAAAAGGACAAAACAAAAAAAACCCACCACAACAAAAAGAAAACCCCGATAGCTCTTAGGCAACACAAGTTAGGCATGTCTTTGGGTTGATGTAAAGCCTAGCAGGCAAGTGTTGTTATGAGTGCAAGATTCTGCATCTGTATGAAAATAAATCTGAATAAATTAACCCTGAGAGGATGGATAAATACCAGAACAAAAATGCAGTTAGATACTGATTAACATGTGCAGTGACAACGAAGCTGGAGATGTCTGCCTGACATGTCCAGTTGAACATGAATGTCTAGCTGAACATCTGACTTGCTGTTTGTGAACATGGAGGCTCATTAGCATAGAAGCAGTCACTGTATGCAAGTACTAAATGTGCAGATACACCTGTATCTGGTATGTCTGTCTGAAAACACCTCATTTGGCGAAGCCGGTATCGAGTATTATACCTTTCCTCTTCAGCATGCTGCCAGCTACAGCAGTGGCCTGCAGCTTCAGCTGCTTCGAACTGCCTGCTGAAGACACTTGTACTTATAGAGGAGACGCACGATAGATGCGGAAGCATGTGATGCATAGGTATGCAGGTCTCTCTGGCTGCTGTTTTTGGTGTTTCTCTGACGCTTCCCCTCACTTTTCAGTGTGATTCACATTTCTGTTTTTTTCTCCTGCCTGCTGTGCTCATCACATTTTGGCTTCCAGTAGCCTTTATTTAAATATAAATAGCTATAAATATTATATATAAATATATATAAATCCAGATAGATCAGACCTTAACTAAGATTTTTCTGACCCATGTCACTTTCAGTAGCAGGATTTTGTTCTTCTGAAGCCTGAAGACTCGTTGAGTCTTAGTGGTTTCCGCGTAGGTTTAAAGTCTTAGCCGCAGGAGTAAGAGTATTAACAGGCCGAATGCCTCAAAACAGTGTGAGAGGAACAGAAGAGCAGAGTTCTGATACTGGGCATTTGGTTTTCTGCCCTCACATGTCCGCTGTCAGGCCACCAGACCTTCTTCTCTATCTGGCCCTTTCCAGCTGGCTCATTGCCAATAAGCCGCAACGTGAAGTCTTCAGTGATCCTGCACGAGATACCAGCAAAAGCAGTGTGTCCTGCTGTCCTGCTCCCACCCACCCCGTGCCACGCTCCGTAAGGAGTTAGGTCCTTGCAGCAACTGTAGATGTGAGGGAAGCTTGGGAAGCAAGGACGCATCACCATGTAGAAGCCCAGTGTTTGGACAGCGGGTATGTGGGAGACAGCAAAGCTGACGAAGGAGCTTCCCAGCTCCTGTTCCGCCCAGTAACTGAACTGCACCCGACACACACAGCACCAAAATGGCTGGATTGGTGCAAAGGGAGACTTGCGACCTTTCCCTGGACTGTTCCTAGTGTGATTTTTGGTTTTGGGTCTTTTTTATTTTTGTTGTTCCCCACTCCAGACTAGTTGTACGCAGTGCTGGCAAAGACCCTCCGTGGCAGTGGCCTGTGGCTATCCCCCCGCGGCTGCTTTCTTGCCGGTCCCTGAGCACAGGCGTCTAGGCATGGAGATGCCTGGTGTATCAGCAGCAGATTTTGTCTCATGGTATCCAGAATTTGCTAGACAAGATGCTTTCTGACCACATCAGGCATCAGTGAAGCTTCCTGTTGTGGCTCTTGGCTCACTGGTGTCATTCCTAAAGTCACCCCAAGCAAGGGAGAACACTCAGGCAGTTATGAATTAAACAGTCTATCCTTTAGAGCTATTAACCAGTTATTAATTCTGATTTTTCCTGTTTTCTGACTTTGTAGAGTCTCAGCACTGTGACCAGAGCTTGCTTTTCATTGCAAATTTGTAATAATTAGAAAAATTCTTGCATAATAAAAAGCAGAGCGTGAAGAAAAGAGAACCTAATCCTCATATTTAGCTAAACTGTTATTCTGGTTTACTGGATTATGCATTTAGTTTCTGCAGCAGCTGTGGATACCTATTCATTTACCAACCATTTCATCAACAGTGGCAGGTGGGTTCTGTCAGACTAATTCAACTTCTTTGTCTTCCTTCTGGACAGTGTGTGTGTCATGTATTCTGCACAGGGATATTTATCTCAGATTAGCATTGACGGATAGAGCCGGTATGCTTCCGTAAGAGCGAGAATTGGTTTTCAGACTCTACCTATTGGTTATGCATCTCCTATATGAATTAATAGTGGTTTAGTGAGATTAAAAAAAGGAAGCGGCACCTCACCTCTAATACCTTTTCAGAGGTCAGATGTTGCACACACAGGAACTGCAAAAGATGTGGCTTATACAAGAGTGAAAATAGGTTATTTGAGTTGATCTTTCCCATGGAAAGCAGAGAAAAAGGAATTAAGGGTGTAAGTGGGAGGGGCAGGGACCAAATCTTCTTTGAAGAAGTTCTAAAGTAAAGCTTGTTTGACACTCTAAGATAAGTCTACTTTTTTTTTTAAGATAGAGCAGTGGTTTTGATAGTACTGACATGCAAGTATAGTAGAAGAGGAAACACGCTGCAACAGTAAGACACCAAGGAAATAAAGGCAAGGAATTTGAGAGGCTGTACCTCTGCATTCATAAAGTGGAAAAAAAAAACACCCCAGCTTGAGGACGTTGTCTGCCCCTGTCATGGAAGAATTGCCAAGCTTCCACTTCAGGCAGCTGGACCTGATTAATTCTTCACTGGGAGACGTCCAAGAAAAGCCATGGTGCTAGAGGAAGAGTTGTTCGCAGTGCTGTAGGTGGCACCCTTCCCTTTGAGATGGTGCTGAACCAGTGCCAGAAGGAAGGGGTAGGGGGCACTCTGCAGATAGGAGCCCCGGACCAGGTGCTCGCCTGGTGTAAATCCGCACAGGTCTGCTGAGGTGCCTGATTTACACCAGCTGAAAAATCTGTCCTTCTGTCTAAAAAATGCCAGGTGAAAGCAGAGCTTTGCCTACTTGTCATCAGTAGAGATTCCACGACTCATTGTCTACGGGATCTTGCGTGTAGGCTGAGCCCCATGCCAGGCCATGTGTGCTGCCCCTCTGAAAGTACCCCTACGGCTTGCGTAGGCAGCATTGGCTGCCTCTGGTGCTCAGCCACAGGGATGGCTGCGTTTCTGTGGTGGGCAGCGTCACGTGCCGGGCACTAAGTTTGCGCCGTGCTTTGGCAGGGAGGCGCAGCTCTACAGAAGCTTAAAGATACTATTGCCTTCATTGGTTATAACATTTTATTTGGCTAATACATTAAAAAGATACTCACTAAATCACAGCATCGCTTCTCTTTAAAGTAATTTTGCCATGAATGCTAGAGGTAACACAAGTATTCAGATGCATACTTGAGCTACACTAGGGCTGAGGGTCCTCGGACCTATTTGTGTTCCTGTAAGGACAGACCAAGAAAGACTGACTTTTATTTACCTTGTGGTTTGGGAGTTGAGAGTTAGGACTCTGGGGCCCAAGCGTACAGTCGAGTTACTGTGTGTCAGCTGATCCATGGTAACAGTGTATGGCAAATGCAAGTAATGTGCTGTGAATGAAGCATTCAGTTCCTGGTGCTGACACTGTGGCCTAAAGCATCCGACTAAAAATATGTCTCTAAAATGGGCAGTCATCTGACATTTTTATTTACTAGTGTGGTTTGGGCATGGGTGGATGAAACATTCTAATAAATTACTGTATCTTTTTGTCTCTCTGTTTCTGATTTATCGTATCGTACTAATTCAAGAGGTATTACGTGCTTAATGAATTGGAGCTTTGACATTCTGACTGATTTGCATTAAGGTGCTTGGAGGAGAAGGAAGGGGTGGGACAGGGGATATCAAGCAGAAAGCGAACCTTCTCTCAATGATTATGGCTGTGACCTGATCCTCCAGCACTAAATTCTGTGCCAGAAGTTATTGGATTCGTATCTACCACAGGATGAGGGTCCGGGGCACTTGCTGTCCATCACTTGCCATAGTTCAAAATAGGTGCCGCTGGTCTTTGTCAGTGTTGTATTCCACTCTGTAGCGTGGCTATCCTCTCAGTTGCCTGTAAGGCAGGGAAGTCATGTCCCTGTTTTACAGGTGCAAACTGAGTCTAATTTTCCCCTGACCTCCTGTGCTGGGGTAAAGTGCTCAATCAGTCCATCCTAATTATGGCTGTGGCCATAGACAAAAGAATATGTTTTGGCATTTTCTGCCGGAAACGGAGAGAACACAGTGCCCCTTTAGGGACAGTGATCAGAAAGGATACGATTCTGAAGCTGTTCCCTGCATCGCTGCTTTAAAAATGAAAGATGAAGGGATAGCCTGGAATTCTGCTAAAGAGGGTGAAATGCAGAGGAGGAGCTGCCACTCAGCTGTCTCAGGCACAGGGTTCCCTCTCAGTTTGTAGCGACATGATCATCTGAAGAGCCATGCTGCTCGGTGAAGCTGTTGCTGCCGCACGGTGCAGTATGGTGCTTGTTCATTTTGATAGGAAGAAGTTTTCCAGGAAGGGGAGGGGAAAAGAGGGCACCTGATATCCTCTCTTTGCCTTCAGTACAAAGCCGAAAGGATCTTAAGTGATGCTCTACAAATAGAAAAGAAATTTTCATTTATCCCTCTTAGGGGTTGGTACATTCCCCTGCTTCTGATTAGTCCTTTAACACTTGCAAGGAGACAGTTGCTCACACTGCTACATTTTTGTATCGGTCACAGCCTTGCTTCGCTCTCTTTCTCTCCCTCCCAAACCCACTTAAGGTTTCTTTCAGGGTTGTGTGGGGTTGGTTTTTTTTTTTTGTTTTGCCTTTTTTGGGGTGTTTTTTTTTCTGTTTTGGTTTGTTTTCTTTTTTTCCCCTCACAGCAGCCATGTGAGAGGAATAAAATAATTTTGAAGAGCATTATATGGTGAGAATTTTGACAATGAGTGGAAGATTGTAATTACTCTCTTCCATTAGACTCAGTGGCTTTGGACAGATAAGCTGTATTGAAACGTGTGACCAGGGCATGGGATCATGGATTGTCTTTCACTGTTGTCATGGCGACAGTGATGCAGGTGGCCTATAACTGCCTGGCTGTCAGATCTTATACATCAGACTGGTGCTAAGTGAAAATATGTTAGAGGCATGGGGGAAAAATTGCCAGCAGTGTTTATAGGATCAGGTGGAAGAGAGCTAGACAGCTTTAAAAGCAGCTTTTTGTGAAAGCTGTAGATGGCTCCAGGATGGTTCTTTAGAGTGCTTATGCCTTCACATGAGCAAAAACAGTTTTAAAGGGGAAAAATATATACAAATATATGTCTTTATTATGCCTTTGCCACTTTCTCAAAGTCAAGATGATGATGGTCTTAGGCTAAGATGGAAAAGAAATGGGAAGAAAGGCAAATACTTCTACCTGACAGCTGGAACAGACCCTAGAACCTCAGTACTAACTGAGGAAAATATGATGTATTCACTGCTGTATCTTGGGATGTAATTGTTCATAGAAAGTTGACCAGATGTAGAGATGTTAAAGGGATATCAAAACTTAAACTGTGAAATACCATCTTAAAGTCAAGACGTCTTATCGAAAATGTCCGTTAGACTTGCTGCAAAGTAATTTCTTTTTCAGAGCAGTTACCTTTCTAATGGGTTTGTAGTCTGTATTCCATGAAGTTCCATATAGATTCTGACTCTCATCTCCTTCCCTCTCCAGCTGACAGCACCTTTCAAAGTGCTGAGATTTACAGTAATTCCTGACACTAAAATCAGTTAACTTGTGTAATTTGGCTAAGTATCACTGCCTTGTACTAGCTATTGACCTACCTCCGCGCTCTAATGGAGATAAACTCTTTGCAAAGAGAAAAATGAAAATGATGGTAGAAGAAAACTTTTTTTCCTAGTCAAATGTTAAGTATTTGTTTCCTTTGCCTATGGGAATTTAGTTGGGTGGCTTTGGGGTGATTTTGTTCTTGTCAGTTTACTCTGATCTAAAGTGGAAATACTACTTTTGTCTAGTTATGGGAGATCCTGTGGAAGAGTTGCCTGCCTCTTTCCATTGTTGTTTGAAATATGCTATCTATTAGTTCAGATATGCCTTTGGTGGTCTGTCCAAAGCATAAATTCATGTCCTCCATGCTCTTGGCTAAACTGTACATAGAAAAATCAACATTGCTTCAGAGTGCACACAGAATAGTTTGGTTTTCAACTCTATCCTACATTTCATTTGCTCTGTTAGACAGCTAGTCAGCAACTGATAACGCAGTGAGAGGGAAAGTGACTTCATCTCCCGGGGGCAGCCAACATTTGGCAAGCCCCGCTCTCATCTACTCATCCTGCTTCGGCAAGGTAGGTCTCACTATTTCAAGTGCAGAGGCAGGTATGGGAAGCATTTATGAGGGAAGAACCCAAACCTGTCTGATACTGTGAGTATCGAAGACTAAAACTGCGGGGGGAAAAAGTAGACTCGAAAGTAAGGCAGGCATTTGAAAGAATGCATCTAATCTTGTGCTTGGCTAGGCATTGCGGGGTTTTGTGTCATCACCTTTGGAATCGTGGCGCCTTTTGCAAGATCATAAACGGAACATAAAACCAAATCATAATCAAGAAAAAGCGGTCAACAGTGAGGCTGGAGTTGCTTGGGATTGCTAACTGCATGGAATTGTGAATTGTAAAACATCAGCCAAGCAATGTAAATGTAAATGTTTTGTCAGTTGAAAAGTATGATCAATCTGATGATGGCTACAATTTTCAAATGGAAAAAAAAAGAAATAAAATTATTTTTTAACTTCCTGGCTTAGAGCTTTCCGACCTTCTGGCTTCTTCATGGTCTAGAACCCAGCATTACATGTTTTGGTTTGATGTATCTCTGGGTTTTTGGATGATACAAATGTTTTTATTGATAGTAGGAGGAGCTTTTATTTTTCACCAAAGGTCCGTATGGAGGGTTTAACTAAAAAGCAAATACTGACTTACAAATCTATCAAGGATACTATTGATGTAGGGAGTTATTTAATATTTATAATGAATTAACAAAAAGAAAACCAAGATCTAGCAAAGACATTGGGTAAAGGAAAGTTCTGATGTGGCTGAGAGTGGAGGAGTGGGTGCTTTCCTTTTTTGGTAATGGATTTTTTGCCACACTCTTAACCAAGGGTAGGTCTCTGCCCCCCCTGTTCTAAATGTTTCAGTGTTTTAGAGAGAAGTGAAGGATGAGGTGAGAAAGGGGGGTCCTGCAGTTCAACAGTTGGCTCTGGGCAAACAATCTGTTCTTCCTTCTCTGTAATGGTCAGTATGTTTGCAAGAGTTTTGGGGGTTTTGTCTACTTTTCTACTCTATTGGTGGAAGATGTTAGGTAGGTTAAACATCATGCACAAATACAAGACCAAAATTAAAAAAGAAATATATAGTATTGAGTGAGTAGTGCCTGACGGTTTGAGCACATGAAAAGGACTTGAGCACTAAGGTTTCTATTTCAAGCTTTGCCGTTGGTGAGCAGTGCATCATGGAGAACGAAACCAGCCCTTTGAGCTTTGGTTTCCTATTCTTTACAGTTCTTGTTTTATCTGTTTTAAAGATAAACTAGTGTTACTAAAGCTTTGAGATCCTCTCCTCAGAAGTGTTGTGAAAGTGTATCCTTGCCACTGCTTAAGTACTTCACTGACTGAAAGCATATGTAAAGTAGTGATGTTCTTTACCAAGTGCTGAATGTTAGGTAATGGTACGTGAGGAACTCAGTAGGCATCCCAGTAATCCATGAGCTTGCCTTCAGTGTGTGTTTACTGATAGAAAAAAAAAATCTTAACTGAGATTTTGGCTTCATCTGTGGCTCTCTTCAAAAGTACTGTGGTGTCTTTAGCTTTCATTCAGACCCCAAATGCATTAGATTCTTACAGAAAGACTTGCATCGTTAATAAAACTTTGAAAGCAAAAAAAGACCCAGATGTGTATATGTAAGGGTTTTCTAGCTTAAGATGAAAAGAGCTTGTTTTAAGATGATGCCTTAATTCATGTGCTTGAGGTGCTTCATTGTTTTTTTAATCATAGGTTGTTGGTACCAAATTAGCATTTGTAATAGTTTTAGCATTAGTATTCAGGAAAAGTCTGGGCAGGAGGGGCTTGTTTTTGTTTTTTCAGTGGTGTTTGTTGCTCTTCTGTTTCTCTTGAAGCTGGAACATAGAAATGGTTTGATGTGTATGTTTACAGTAGCTGTACACAACTTTAAAGAGCAAAAATAGGTACCGAAATGTAGCTGCTATAACCATTTCCTGACTAACAAGATGGTCTGGCTGGTGAACTAGACTCTTGTTTCTGGTGTTGTGGATCTGATAACGCAGTTGGGATGTTAATTTGGAAGTAACCACAGAAGCTGTAGGCTGGACAGAGTTATTACCTCATTAGCCACTGCTCAGGTTTAGCTGTAAGGTTTTGGCCATCTGTGCGCACGCAGAGAGCAGGAGGGAAATGGACAATACAGATTACATATTTCAAACCGATATGGATCCTGATTAAGTTTGCAGTTCATTGCAGCAGGACAGATCTCTCTGGTTCTGTCTCATCTTCTCTGCTCAGAACAGTGACTGCAGCTATTGCTTGATATAAAGCCTTGCCTTTTAAAAGGTATTTTATTAGGTTGCTGACAGAGTGTCTTTTTCTGTTTTGAAAGTAAGCAGTGTTTTCACATCCCAGTCTTTCTGGAAAATTGGGACTCCTGGCTCTGAAACAGTTTAATCATGCTCTAGGTCAAAAAAACCCTAAATAAAAACACTATTCTTCCATCCTCAGGTTTTTTGATAAAATGCTAGACCTAAAAAATTAATAAGAAATCACTTTACCATTAATCCCAGCACATACAACCTGTACCAGTGTTGTGGTTGTTGCCTTTACAACAATACCTGTTATTTTAAGTTATTAGTAAAAATGCAGAAGCCATATGGTGGCGTATCATGAGTTTTGTACTGTACTCTTTGCTGCGTTAACCCACAGGAAATATTTTTTTGGTAGTATCTTGTTAACTGTCACTCCTTTGAATTAAAGAAGATATTTGTCGAGTGAGTGGAAAGATGCAGCATCTCTGAAATGTTTCTCATTTCAGCTGCTTTGCAGCATGTTCCAGCAAACTCCTAGCTCCTGCGAGGGAAGCAGAAAAGCAAACCCCCGGTGGCTGCCTCAGACAATCCAGCGCTGCAGAGCCGGGTGGGGGAGTTTCCTGTTGTAACAACAAAGCCAACAAGCATCAGGATGCTTGTCTGCCATGGAGGAGTGTCTCTGTTTGGGTGTGAGCTGTATTTCCTGCCTCCCTGTGAATCAAGAATCATTTATTTTGGATCTCTGAGGTTTCTTTTCCCCTCTCTGTTTCAAGCCTCCCTCCCTCTCCTTCCTGTCCCCCCCACCCCCTCATATTTCTCAGTGGGCAGGCTTTATGTAATGAAATCCCATGTCTAAGAACAATGGCATTGGTAAGTCGCTTGCACAGTGTCAGTGCAGCTGATGAAGATGTCTCTTACTGTACTAACACCAAAATAAATACAGCACTGTACTGCTTCTGGATGGATAGAGTAAGTTTTGGCTCTGCTGTGCAAAGGGAGAGGCTGGAGTGGCAATTCAGTCTCCTCTGTATATCCTTAGTTTGAAGCTGCTTGGGATAGAGAATACAGCCTTTTGCCTCTCTGGAAATGGTCCTTGCGTGTTAGATAGTACTGGAAATAAGTGCAGCTCAGGGTATGTTTGAAGATAAGGCTATACAAAGGCCATTCTGGGCACCCTTGAGTTGGGGATGGAGGGGGAGAAGATCAGAGATTTAATTCCCCAATATGCATTTTTAGCCTCTGAGATAATTTAGTACATTGCTGTATTGGAGCATATGCAATTTCCTGCATTAAACCCGGTGCTGAGGGTAGTGTGCCTGCCACATCCATTTGCAACTACTTAACGTGAGCCTTAATACTAAGACACGTGCCACTTAAACCAAGTGACTGTGTCTAGTGCCAGAAGCCTTAAACCCACTCGTGGTTAGTGTACTTTCCTGTGCACTTACCCCAGCCTAGTTTAGCTTGTTTACAAAGAGATAAGGCAATACGTGCATTGCTAGGGCTGTAGTGCCATGGGAAAAGAGCCACTGGATCTGTCTCTGTTCACCAAATCCATGATCTCTTGCACAAAACTGTAAGAAAATACTGGGTTTTATGAATGGTGACCCTTCAATTTCACAGATGCCAGATGGGCAGAGCCTCCTCCTTTAAAATTACTCCTGGTCCAGGTGCATTCTTTCCTGAAGGTTTTTTTTTGGTTTGTTTAATTTTTTTAACATTGCTGCTTCAGGGGCCTAGCAAAGTCCCCCTCTCCTGTGTCAGCCTTTGTCTCCTTCGTTCTGACAGTGATGCCAACATTGATGCACTGTCAATTTATGTGCAGCTGTGCCACAAACCAAAAGGGATCGGAGCATGTGCTTTTACACGTGCATGATCCTACTGGTCAACGTGTGGGCTTGACCAGCCAGGGAAAAGCCAAAACTGTTCACACGTTAACAAGAGGCTGTAGTTGTGGTATAGGCTAGCATGGTTTACCCTGTCTTTAATATAGCTAGCACAGGTAAAGATTGCAATGAAGATGGAGTAGTTACAAAGTCCATTCCTGGGACTGACAGGCATTCTCTGTCTCGGAGAGTTTCAGTACCCTTCAAAAGCACACACGAAAGCTTGGGCTTTAGTTAGGCCATCACTGTCATGCTAGCTTGATGGGTGCTCTGTATGCTTTTGGATTATCATCTGCTAGGGAGAGCAACTCTTCCTTTCTTTCTGTTTGAAAATACCCTCGCACAGTTGAGGAAATAATAAATATGCTGAAGAAGAAGAAAACACACCTGCCCTCAGGGACCAGGAAAAAGAATTCCGGCAGCAGAGTTTTTTCCATTCCTTCTAGCAGTAATGGAAGAAAGGTAAAAAGGCCACTGCCCAAGTGGTAGAGGAGGTGATGATGATAGTGATGATTTCTGAAGCCTTTGTGCAACTATTTTTGATGAAGGCCAGCACAGGTAATGGGACTAGTATGTGCTCCCACAGGTTAGTGTTGTAAGTGGTCAAATCTATTAAACCTTTCTGCAGTTTCCCTGTTACTGCTGCTTTTAACTCTCCTGAGTTACCAGAGTATGAAGAGCTTAGCCAAAGCCCAAGGTGCTCTTATGTTAGGTGCAGTACAAAACGATAGTTTTGTTCCGGGTATAAAAAGCGACAACAGATGGAGAGCAGGCAGAATGCAAAGTGGCAGTGACAGGATATTGAACAACATGATAGCAACAGTCTGAGTACATTCTCTATCCCAACACTGGAGGAATTTGAGGAATTGCAAGAGTTTATGGAGAGATTCTGACAGGCATGAAGGAGAGCACATGAAAGGGTGTGAAGAGATTTGTTTGACAGTGTAATGAGTAGAGAGGGGTCAATGTCTGCCATGGACTGATCAGAGGTGAAAGTCTAAAAGTGATTTGGGAGGAAGAGATGGGCTATGAAAAGCCTTGAATACGATGAGAAGTAGCTTCCTAGAGAAGGGAGTACTTGAGAAAAGTGAACATGATCTGCAATGTAGAAAAAAAACCCAAAACAACAAAAAACCAAACACAACATAAAAAACCAACCTAATACAACCCCTTTCCAATGCGTTTGGGATGGGTGTAGTGAGGCTGAACTGTTTGTCAAGGCAGGAGAAAAAGAATGCTGTACTTCGTTGCCTCTCCCCGCTCCAACAGTGCGGGATACTTTTTCCAGGCAAATACTTTCAAGTGCCTAAGTACACTTCTGGGAACTTCTGGAAGCTGAACTTCAGGCACCCAGGTTGAAAATTACTGAATGAAGTATTTTGTAGTAGAATATCAGTGCTGGAATTGTTCTTCTGTAATAAAAGCAAGTTGGTATACCATTATATGGTTGATTTGGAAGTTCTTATAGACTTATGTATGTTAGGAAGAAATACTTTTCCTGAGTTCCCATCAGACAGGAGAAAGCAGGAGCATTCTCTGCTGAACTGTACATTTGGGGGAACAAAAAAGGAAAGAGAAGCTTTAAAAAGGTGTACTTGGTGCACTTGCTACTTCACAGATTCAGTAGCCAAGTATTGTATGTGCAGGTGAAAAACTGTATTACCAGGGTTTGACTTTATATCCTTAATTTTCTTTTAATGGAGTTTACAGTGTACAATGTAGTGCTTCTTTGCTTATGGGATTTGGAGTTATTAAGGCATCTCTTCTTCATTTATGAGTATGCATTAACTATTGGGATTGAAGGAGTGTTTCATCTACGATGTGTGATAACTATTGCTTGAACTGAACACACTGGCAGTGAGGGAGTCGAAGCATGTAGCAGAGACTTGTATTTAGTGCCTCTCTTGCCTCCACACCCTCCGTAGGCTCTATAAGCATCAACATCTTCCACCACCATCTAATTCTATTTCTGTAGAACTGGAATAACGTGTGAAAGAGGGTTTAATTAAGGAGATCAATATTCAAACTGTGTCTTCACTGCAGTGGAGGTTATAATACCTATATTCTGAGTTGCAAACTCCTCCAAGGGTGGCCTAGTTTTTGTCAGAGGTACACTGTAAAATATTATGCCTCAGTTGAGTGTTTAGAGTTGTAGCACTAAATAGCTAGATCTTCCTACCACATTCAGTCGGTGTTTGTAACAGACAAACTTTAGCCTGCAACTGTGGTCCAGATAGTTTGGCTAAAGGCAACACTTAGCTCAAGCTAGAGTCCTGCATCAATTGTGTTAGTACATCAAGCGATGTTAGTTACAGCTTGAGCTATACCACATTGAAGATAAGCGGTAAGGATTTCAACAGTAGGTGTAGGAAGGGGGAAATGAACTGTAGATGTAGAAAAGCAGAAAATGGCGTGGGGGAAGGTCAAGCAAAAGAAGCAGCTGATGACGCACAAAAGAGACTGATGGGGAGGGGGAATCCTGGAAAACAGGCCAAGTCTGAAATTGAAATATAACCTAGTAGGTGCCAAGCACCCAAACTTCAATTAAGTTAGAGACTGGTGAGTGCTGTCTGCCTCTGGAAATCTGGCTGATTGCTTACTGTCAAGAATGTAAATTATAGTCAGGTTCCTTCTGCCTGCTGTAGCAATTAATGATTGCTGTTAATTAAATTGACTGACCAGTGGGAGGAAAGCTGAAATGTACGCATTCTCAGCTGTTTCAGATGATATGTACACACGCGTGCATGAGAAGGAGCTCTGCCTCTGATGCAACACTAAATCGTGGTCCCAAAAGAGTGGTGTTTTGTCCTGTGTGGGTTAAAAAAATATGTAGTTACTTGTTGCAGTTCTGCCTGTGCTTTTCTCACTATGGACTTCTAGAAAAGAAACTGGCTGTATGGTGCATTCTGCTGCAAAGTGGTCCAGGATTTCAGTGGAATGTTTCTTGCTTTTTGTAGTTTAACGTTCAAATAATTACTGCCACTTAGCCAAGGCCATAGTCTATCTCAGTTGGGAGGACCCAGTATACAGCTCTCAACCTGATCAGTCAAGCTGTTATTTTTTTTTTCCTGTTGTTCATGCTGCCTGGTGTTTAGATAGCATAATTCTCTGGTAATTCAGCGTGAAGAGGTATTGTGGATGTGAGGATGGTGGTGATGAATACTTAAACAATGAATCTAGAGAAAATCTAACATCCTTCTAGGAAAGCACATGTGGAGAGCATTTCATACCTGCTGGTACATGGAGGGTAGATACTGTGTGTTCTTAAGGGAGCATTCATCCTTGGGTAGGATGGGAGCACATACATCCCTCAGTTCGTAAGGGAAGGACACCAAAACGGGGGGCAGCAGTAGGTTTTAGTCAAAATTCCCTAAGAGGTGACAGATGCTACCACAAATGTGCACTAATGTGCACTGCTTTGCTGATGGGAAGCTGAGCCCTCCATGGCCAAGATCTTTTAGCTATCTGAGAGCTGGCTGGACTGGTGGCTAAAAGTAGGGTTAACTGGGTAAGCCTGGAATGGAGTGTTTGAGCAGAGTCAGGTGGAGCCAGCCTTGGACTTTAGCTACTGTCCAGACTGTCTTGCTGTGTCACTTTGAGAAGCAATGTCAGTCAGCGAAGTCATCCCAGATGATTCCAGCAGACTCTTCTTCCCCAGCTGTCATTCAACTTGTCTTAAGAAATTCCCTCTGTGGAGTTTCTCCACCTAACAGATTTGATGCCTGGATCAGACCACTGTTGCTCTTTTAAAAGTACAGAGGAAAATGCATGCTTCGCAAATGCAGATTTTAAGTTTGGCAGAACCACATTGGTAAATCAAGAAACAAAAGGCTCCATTACATTTTTGTAGCAGAATAAACCCTACTTTAATAAGATAGAATTGCGGGAGCACACAAGGTCAGCCAAGCCAACATGAAGAGAAACCGAAGGATAGCACTGTCTGTGCAGCAGTGGTGTTCAGAGGCAGAATGCATGAGTCAGGAGTTGTGTGGACTGTGGTGGTGGGAGTTTTTGTTCCAGAGACCCTCTTTCAAACCCTTATTTGCCGTCTGGCTTAGTGTTTTTGTTCCTGGTGATAAATGGAAGGTTTCCAAATCACCATTGTGTTGTGAGTCAGTGCAGGGGGAGGGGGAGAACTTATTCCCCATAAAAGTTTCTTTTGGCTTGGAGACAAAAGAGAAAAGAGCAGTTTCTTGGCTCAGTTTAGCAGATAGGGAGCCAGTAACTGATCAACTTATTAATACAGAGGGTTTCAAATATACAGTCAGCCAAAAAAAAATGCGTTTAAAAACACTTATAAAGAAACAAAAGAAAGGGCAAATTACTTTTGTGTTGGTCTTTAATTAACCATAGCTCATGCTCTGGCTACTTTTTAGAAGCTGCTTTTATTTATTTAAATATATTTTCCTTTTTCTCCAAGGACAGAGGTCTTGATGGCAGGGGAGAATAAGCTGTGCGTATGCGAGCTTTACACGCACGTGCTCTTCTTAATTGGGAGCAGCAATCTAGGTGTCACAGCAAATCTTACTCTTCCATTGCTTTTCTGGTGGCTAGTTAAGAAAAGACATGCAGTGTATTTTTGTTTTGATTTTTATCTCTGATTGTCTTCGGTTAGCATGGAGCAAAATGCTTCTCAGATATGCTGTGGATAGTTTATAGCCCTATGATTGCAGCTCATCAGTGACAAACAACCTTTCTTAACGCACTCTCAAGTAGGAGGTAGCATTTGTTCTGCACTTGCTGGCTATTTGTATCCCACTCCATTTGTGCAGTGGGTGGACAGTCTGAGTTGCCCACAGAATTTTTTTTTAATTCTCTCACTCATGGGAAAACCCATGGAAATGCATCTTGTCAGCAAATAAAACCCATGGTTCTGTACACCTGATTAATTTTGGCTGCAGAAATCAGAAGAAATTCTATTTCAGTTACATAGGCCATGTTGAATTAGATCTAGCCGGAGTGGTTCTTCCCTCTCCTTGGGGGTATCTGCTGCACCTCGTGTGGTGATGAGATGTCACAGGAGGGGCTGACAAATGGAGGCAGCGCTGACTTTTCTGTCAGCTAGGAAGACTGATCCCTGAGCTCCAAATACTATTAAGCACATGGATTGTTTAAAGAGCTGAAACCCTCTAAAACCAGGTGGTAAATTTCAGTTGTGATACTTTGCAAATAGGTAGGCCTTCAACCTTTAGGGAAGGGAGTCCATGAAGTATTGATGAACTTACGTGAAACTGTCTTAAGCTGCACTGTCTAGGAAGCAAATCAACAGGTACGAACAGCTGCAAGTGCCATGTTTTCATCCCTCCTCCACTGCGCATGCAGTCAGTAGTTGCCTTCTGGATTTCCAGCCTCACCAGTCTCATCCTAGACCCTCTCGCATCGCTTCTAGCTCTGTGCAGTCAAGTAATAGCACAACACCAATGCGCATCGTGACCGTTCCCTACCCGAGAACCCTTGTTCCATCCTTGTTGCAACTTGCCCAGTCCAGCACTTCAACTGCTCAAGTACGCCTTCTGTTCTCTGGTACGGGTTCCTTGGTCTCCCGTGACTCTGTCCACTCCTTGTTCTTCCTCTCTCTGTGGCTGCTTCTTTGAATTTGTGTTTTAGGGAAGCTTCTTTGTTCCACTCGAGCTTTCTGTGCAGGTACCCTTTATCTCTTTCTGTACCTCGTATCAGGGCAATCACATGTGTGGGGAAAAAAACCTGAGCCACTGTCCATAGCACGACCTTCACGTCTGCCCCTTTGTGATATACCGCTTCCTTTTCTTCCAAGCTAAAGTGTTGGTCTTTAATTCTGGCATCTTTCATGGAAACGGCTTAGCCACAGCCTGTAGTTTCCCCTCTAAGACAACTGAGCTGATACACTTTCATCTTGCTGAATATACCAGTTTTGTTTCTGGACATCTCAACAAGCTCTTGTTGAGGCTCTCATAATGTCACTTTTAAATTATTGTGACACACTTTTCCCTGCCTTTGCCTCTTCTCATGCAGAATGCAGCAGCAGATAGATATACAGAGATATATACAGAGAGAGATTCATCCTGTTTATTTGAACATGACCCATGTTTGAATAACCTCACTGGCTGCTCCCTTTGCTATTTGCATTGGGCACAAAATAATTGCTTGTCATTTTCCTTAAAGACTCTGCTACATCTACTGGACCCATACTACAGGCTCCAATTCTCACTTGTCACATTTTCAAGAAAGGACCTTTCATTGCCACCCTCGGAGGTGGATCTCCTTCAGAGCAGCAAAGCCGACCTGTCCCTCTCCTGTTCAGAGAGCACTTTCTGACTCCCACCTGCACGCCTCCTGGGTCATTCTTCCACGGAGGGTGCGCGACACAGGCTGCTTCTGTTCTGCTTCTACGCAGCACCTGGCATCGCGGGCATTAACGTGCAGCCAGTGCTTGTAGGTGCTATAAGAGTACAAGGACTAAGGAATAATGGTAGTGAAGTACGCAAACCCTGTCTGCCGCGCAGCTTTGCAGCGCGAATGGATTTTGAGTAGAAAGCGCAAAAACCATCATCGGAAGATACATCAGAAACACGACTTGGGTGGTTTGTACCCAGCGTGTGTCTTCCAGGTGCGACCTCCTCCTGAAAGCTTCCTCTGCGGCCTCTCGCAGGCTCTGCGCTTTCCTTGGGGTGGCTCCCCGGCCCCCGGCCGTGCCCTCGGCCTGGGCCGGGCGCGGGCACGACAGCCGGCGCGCCGCCCCTTCCCTCTGCCAGGAGGCCTCTACCCGAACGGCGTGGCGTGGCGTGGCGTCAGCCTGCCTCAAGAAACGG
The DNA here is from genome assembly GCF_949628215.1 of Phalacrocorax aristotelis. NCBI lineage: Eukaryota > Metazoa > Chordata > Aves > Suliformes > Phalacrocoracidae > Phalacrocorax > Phalacrocorax aristotelis. Next base: position 20,574,176 of record NC_134279.1, read on the forward strand.
TCGGCCTTGCTGCCTTTCCTGTGGCCGGTGCCCCTGCCCTGGCTTCTGATGGCACACATTGAAATGCAAATGACAGCAGTAATTGGCGAGAGAGAAACCGGGCTGCGAGGGAGCCGGGCGGCGGGGAGTTAAGTGCCTAAGCGACAATTACTGCTCTGCGTCCTCCAGCCCCCTGAGCAGCAGCCCCCTCTGGTCTCTGCTTTAAAGGAGCTGTAACACGTTAATTGGAGTGCTTCTCTGTTAACGTGTCTCACTTAGTTTCTTGTCTGATTCTGCTTTAGTGGGGAGGTGGGGGAAGGCTTCTCTTTGTTGAGGTGGCTGTTTATTGTTAAACCCTATTGAAATGTGTGTCATTTGTCATGTCGTCTCCCAGGATTGACTAGCTGCCTTTTTTTTTTTTTTTTTTTAAAAGATAGGAGCTGTTAGGAGAGAAATAATTCAAGGTAGATGTAGTATTAGCTGCAAGTTAGAAATAGGTTTTAATATTCCCGGTAAGCTGTAGATCTTTATGCTTACAAATTAAAAATGCACATTTCACACTGACCAGTTTAGAGGATGACATATTTCCTTCATGTCTGAAGAAAAACTCTGGCAGCAATAACTTAAATGGATAGAAGATATACATGATTATGTTACTCTGTGGTTTATTTTTCAGTGTATATATAATTTATTCTTAATTTGAAGATTATTTTTTACAGCCTGAGATTCAACACCAGTCGTAGTGTGGAAGGCTCTGGGCTTCCTCAGTGTGTTTCCATCCTGCCTTGCAGTAGAAAATGGTGAAAATGGTTCATTCGCTGATGTTCATAAGCAACAACCAAAACTTACTATTTTACTAGATTGCAAAGGCTGAGTAGAAGAGAGTCCGGGAGCAAGAGGCTGATGCTGTCGCAGAACAGACTGGACTTGCACGTCTGAGACACGGGGTGGGCAATGAATATTGTAATGCTGGCACATAACCAACTCTATGGAAAACACAGGTTTATTTTACCCGTGGAGAGGTAATGCATTGCATAAAAGGTTCCAGGAGCTCCCTTGCAGGACTGTTTCAGTGTGAAGGACTGTAAAGTAGAGAAACGGCAGGGGTGAAAATTCCAGGACAGACAGTAAAGCTGCAGCAGTAAGTAGGGTGCTGTCAGTCTCTGGATCAAAGCAGTGACAGCAAGTGCTGCGTCTCAAGAAGAGTTTAAAGGGCTGGCAAAATCAGCCAGAAGGGCAATAATGGCTCCGTCTGCCTACTAATGTAAACAGGTTGTAAATGATACAGGACGTATCTTGGTGGAGTGGGTAAGGAATCTGTCAGGACCCCAAACAATAACATTTTGGAATGGGGTTGGTTCTAGTTTTCCGAAGTATTCAAGAGAAAAGCAGTCTTGAGTTATAGTGCATGGTTTCATTCTAGAAGTAAGTATGGCTGGCCTGTTTCAATGGCTCATCTTATGTCTTCCAGTAGCTATCTTCAGAAAGGGATGTAGTCCTGTGAAATGCTGTCTCATCTCTAAATTGTTAGGCTGGGCAGGTCATTTTGGTGGGAGATGCTAATATGACTAATTGTAGGGGGGAAGAGGGAAAAGTGATAATTCTACTGAAAAACTTGACATTCTTACAAAGCATAACATGCAGGTACCTACAGCTTAAATGCCTTGAGTCTGCGTCCAGGTGTTGTACTGTTAACTGCATGATGAAGAATAAAGGAAAAGGATAGCTTACATGGAATGTCTGCTTTTTAAGAAAGGTACAGGCTGGAGCAGAATAAAACTGCTCTTGCATGCTCCTGATCTTGGGCTGATCTGCAGCTTGAAGCAACTTCAACATTACTTACACAGCCTAGTGGTCTGATGCATAAGTAGAAATGACTTGCATTAGGATAACTGGCCAAGATATCACCCTGAGCTATTTGCTGCACTTCTGCTCTATGGGTGGCAGAGCTCCTCACAGTAGCTTTTGAATCTGTGGTTTACAGCCTGATGTTTTAGGTATACTGAACCTGGTGCATACCTACCTAAAAATGGAATTATCATTACAAGACACACAGCCATCCATATAGCAAGTAACTTGATCAACTGTCCCAAGCAAGCCACCATAATGCTCACGAGTGCGTGCGTGCCCTGGGATGCTTTGCATTGACCACAGCAGTACCAGAAGGTCTGCAATCCCGTATGGTAGGGGCCTGCTGAAATGCATTTCTTGGGGCGCTTGTTTTGTATCATAACTTGAAAACTCCTCAAAGGAGGACCATGAAGTGAGCTGTAGAGCTGGCTTTTACTGTTGCCGCATCATGGGAGCTTTCATGCAGGAGAGCTTCCCTTTTCCCCTGGTACGCAAGCACTGGAGCAAGAGCTGAAATTTCACCTTGTATATTTTAAATTAAATACTTAAGAATTTGAAAAATGTTATAGCTATCCCATGACACTTCTCCTAGAAAAAGGGTGTTAACAGTAATGTCCAACACAATTTCAGGTGCAATAATTATATCTTTTTCACCTAACTTCTCACTCCATTATCAATTTGCATCTCCCATCCTATTGTGTACTGTGTTTCTATGTGCTGATAAACAGCAGCTGTGTATCCTCCTCCTGCTCATGGATGAGTCACTCCAGTGAACGACACTGTGTAGAGGTTCCAAAGCTCTTTGGGATCCTTCTAGATAGAAGGTGCTATGTACGCTGGAGTTATTAATGTTAACGTGATGCCTAGTGTCAAGGAGGGTTTTTTCAGGAAGGAGAAATGAAAGAATATCAGGTTGCCATTACCAGAATAGAAGACTGAGGAAACTAACTGAAGAGCCTGCAATAAGGTGGAGTAAACGATTGACTTAATACAAGGAAGACCAGCTTGTCTCTTAGCCTTTGGCTGCACCGAACAGCTCTGTTTTAGCCCATTTTGAGGATCTGCCCCAGAAAAAAAAAAATAAATTAAGAACCTAATTGCTTACTCCGTGGAACTGATGGCTGCAGGGTATCTGCATCCATCAGTTTGGTGCTACTGAATGTGATTAGATGTTTATATGAATAAAAGTGTCACACAGAATGATGACACTTACCTTTATAGTGAAATGGGAGAGAAAGGAACAGGCGGAGAGAAAATTTTAAAATATGTTTAAATGAGGATGGAAAAAAAAATTTACGCAGGCTAGAGAAAGAGCTTGGCGAGGGGGAAATGAACTCAACACAAGTCATGCAAGTAGAGATAAGTATGTGCTTTTGTGGAAAACCAGAGACCAAGATGGATGAAAGGAATTTAAAAGGACAAATATATATATACACACACATATATATAAGAACCTGTAATTTCTCCCAGAATTATATTAGAAGTCCCCTGGAGAGCAGATGAGCCTGAATAGCTCAGGAGGCTCGAGGGATAATTAAGAAGAGAAAACCAGAATGTAAAATAATTTTGACGCTGGTCTTCCATACAGCAGGATTCCGCTTGAGCTTAGCGTTACTTTTGTTAAAGGTAAAGAGCTGGCAGGAGTAGAGATAATTTTATTGTTAATAAGACCTCGTTGAATCACATGATTTAGCAGACAATGATACAAGTGTGAGGCTTGGACTCTGCTTGTTGCGTTGCCCCGTAACGCCCTGGTCTATGCTTCATTTTCCCTGTCTTCAAAATGGAAATAAAGATATTGGCTTTGTTTTTAAAGCAGTTTGAGATTGACTGATAGGTGTATGTAAACGTAGAGAGTGTTAATATTTAATATTTGGACTACATTAATCTGTGAATTCAGTAGTTAATTTCTTTAGATTTAGCTGAATTACCCCCTTAGGAAAAAACCACCCCAAAATAAATGTGATTTAATTTATCATTACAGCTATAACAAGAAGAATCTGGAAGATTGCCAATGTTGTTCTTGTTGAGGTGGGAAAGATAAGGGTGATACGGGGAATTACAAACCCTGACCCTCATTTAAGTACCTAAGGAAATTATTGAGAAAGTCATTACAGATGTCATTATAAACTACCTGAGGTGCAAACCAGCATAGCTTTCTGTAAGTGTAAAGTTTGTTTTATGTATTAGAATTCTTTGAAAAACTTAAGAAGTGAATAGCGGGAGAAATGTTAGATATACCGTAACTTATTTACACTCTTAAAAGGTTTTTGTTGAAGTCTCTCAGAAGAGGCTATTAGGGAAAGCTGGTAATTGTGGGGGGTGAGTCTTATAGTTATACTACAGGTTTTAAAACTATTTTAGACAGGAATCAAAGAAACTGCAAATTCTTACCAGGGGAAAAGGCTGGTTTGTCATCCTGGGAAAATGTTAACAGCAGAGCACCTTGGGGGTCGTACTACTGTACTGAACAATAACTGTACTAATGGTCTGGAAGAGAGGCTAAGTAGCCTGATTACCAACGCTTAAAAGAGAGACAACATTGGTTTTGTCAATCAGGCCTGTACAGAAGAACTGGGAAACCTTCCAGGAGGAGTTTCCAAAGCACTTATTTGGGCTGAACCTTCAGTGTGGGGAAACATCCACTCAAGTGTAACGACTTTGACGGTGGTGCCCAAAGATAAAGCAAAACCGGGCTTATAATACATATTTGACAATATGTTCAAGTATTTGTGGTGTAGCTGTGTGAAAGCCTTTTCAAGAGGCTCAATGGTGAAACAGTCACCTTTGCCTGAAAAAGGCGGCAGCGGTTATGTCTAGCTCTGATCCATGCTAGGAAAATAGCCTTGTTCTGGAAGCAGCTTCAGTTAGCTAATGCAGCTCTGCTGACCTTTCTGGGTGGGACGTGACTAGTTAAAATCAGTGTTTTCCAGGGTGCTTTTTTGCTAAGTTGTATTTGGCCTTCTGATTTTTTGGTAGTGGCCATTAGCAGATCCCCAGGGGGCAGAGAGTGATCCTCCTTATATCCCGCCTTACTTCCTTCTAGTTTCTGATAATCAGTGGGCAAGGCATTTCCTCACCCGAAGACCTGCTTTAGAAACAGCTGATGGATCTGCAGTCTGCTAACTTGTTTTAATCCCTGGTTGAGCCCATTCCTAGTTTTGGTCTGCACCCACAATTGCCCGGTCTTCCACAGTTGCACAGCAAGCAGCTTGCTTCTGTTGGTTTCAAACCTTTTAAAAGGCTCAGAGACAGCTTGCTGAAAAACCTGGCAAGAAAGAAATACTTTTTCCTGTGTGCGAGTTTCTCTCTCCACCATTCCCAGCTTCTCCTGGTCTCTACTTCCTCATCTTTTTGCCAATTGTTAGGCTGTCTCAGGAGTTTGGTGGGGTTGTTTTTGTTTTGTTTGAACTCCCTAAACCACTGGAAATCTGTATAGATTTCCTGCCTCCCCCCCGCCCCACCTTTTAACCAAGTTAAAATGGCTCAATGGCAGATATGACAAGATTCAGTTCAACATGGAGTAAGCTTTATGAGCTATGGCTGGGAGGAGAGAGAGACAGGAGATGGCACAAGAACATGGGAGCTCCTCTCTTCAGTAGCTGTGAGCTGGTAAGGGGTTTCATGCCTGAAGTGTGACTTTATATCTCCAGAATATTCATCCATACTTTATGGGTGTACATTCTCACATTCAAAAGGGTTGTTCCAAAACCTAGATTTTTACAGTTTGCATGCAGTCCACAAGAAAACATGAGAGATGCTGAAAACATGTAGCAAGATTCTACCTGTTTGGAAGTCAAGGTGCATTATTTTCCCTGACTCTTATTGTGGGGTTCCTCTGGATACCTGCTCGTCTGTGGATACGCTTTTTTTCTTCAGGGGAGAAATGGAGATGTTTAGGCTAATGCACGACTGAACCTGTGTTTCCAGATGTGAAAGGCTAATGCATTCAGAAACTGTTTTAGTGAACACTCTTGAATATAAAGATGACACATTGGGGGAAACACAGCAGGAATTCTTTATATTCTGCAGCTTCCCAGCCTGTTCCTTATGCTCACGCAGCAAACCTCATTGGACAGCTACTCTCAGGCTATTTTTTTTTCCTGTGGGAGCAGTCACTTCAGTTTATCCCTTTGTTGCCATGGCTTCTGCTTTAACTTTACTGCCCCTCTAGATTTCTCAGAGTGGGCCTTCAAAGCAAAACTTCCTCTTTGCAGAAAGGCACCTGGCAATAAACTAGGTGAAGGTTAGTGTGGGAAATGTAAATCTGCTAGAAGGAGCGATAGTTTAAACAACTTCAGCCCCATTCCAGGAGGGCCTTTGATGATGATATGCCCTGTTCGTTGAAGTGGGAAGGGCACACGCTGCGGGTCTCTGGGACTGTGGAATATAGTTTCTGTCTTTTAGGCTTCTGTCTAGGTGAAATGGCAAATACAGGCCCTGTTTACTACAGCAGCGATGAAATCTGATCTGCCAGAATTTGGTGTGTACTCCTACCGAGCAGACGCATTATGGACTCAGCGCCCTTCCCGCTCTCTTGCCCCCCTGTGGCTATGAGTTTGCGTACACGTGTCCGTCCACTTCAGCCCAGATAACCTTAGAGCGAGGAGCCACCGCTTTGGCCTGTAGCAGAGGGCAATCATTAGCCCAGTGCATTTTCTGTTGTGCTCCCTGTGTTACTGCCTTACCTCCTGCGGCCTCAGTTTTCATCTTGATTCCTACAGAGACTTTTTTTTCATGTGTAAGTTTGTACGTGTGTATATTTTTTCATAGTGAAAGGGAATAATATTACACAGCACTGAAAAGAAACTTCAGTGACTTGGAAAAGTTTTCAGAAGTGATTTTTGTTTCACCATCATTTCTGGAAAACTTAATACGTCTCTCAGGTCTTTCAAGTTTGTTCATTATCTGGCTGTACATCAGCCAGGACTTTAAAAAAAAAAAAAAAGTTAAAAGTCATGGTGGGGCACCTTTCGATTCTCAGCCGAACCGTTCTTTTGAAGCCTGTAAATATTTTTAATGAGTGGTTTTGGGGTTGTTTTTGTTTTGTTTTTGCTTTTGTTTGGTTGTTTTGGATTTGTTTGGGGTTTCTTTTTGTTTGTTTTTAAACACATGCCTGTCAGTAGGATATCCTCACACAACTGGGAAGAAAATTCAGTTCTAATGCTTAAAGTCTTTTTAAATTTTTGCAGTTCTGGTAGCGTAGTAAACTCCAGCTACATAAGTGGTCATTGTAGAAAATGTGAAGCGAGAGCATGTAAAATAAATAAGGCAAAAGGAGAAAAGAAGCTGACAACCATGGTCTTTAAGAGGACATAGTTGACACGAAATCTTGTGAACTATATTTTGAAAAAGAAAGGCTAATAATAAGTAGTAAAAGATGTTTTGGAGGCAGCACTTGCCCCGACTTGCCTGCCAGTTAGTGTTTTGTAACCACGGGGTCACTGTGCTGTAGCTGGCTGTTTCTGCGCAATGCGTCTGCGGGTAGAGTAGAAGTTGACTGTAGTACCACAGAGAAGCTGGCAATTCCCAAACAGCTGAAAAGGCACTCTGAAAATTATTTCTTCATCTTTAATGTATTTCTATTATAGTCCTTATAAATGTTAATTTTAAGAATAGCAAGTGTGAAACAGAGAGAAGAAACAGGTAATGGGGGCCTTAACAAGGGAAGAAAACCCCTACCTCTAATTAGGTACAACTCGTGTTGGAGTTTTGCCTGGTTAAAGCCCAAAAGATGAAATACATTGTTTTTCAAGTTATTTAGCTCTGCTCTATCTCATTCTTCAGTTTCACAATTTATATTCAGATTTACCTGAGAACGAAATGAAGCATGATTTTTGAAGCATTAGGCTAAATTCATCCTGATACGATCAATCCAAGTGGAAATACACTGAGGAAGAATTTGGCCCAGGCTTTTTAAACTTATTGAGAGAGAAATCACAATCTAACCTGGAAGGGAAGCATGAAAAAAAATCTTTATCTGAAATAGCGCAGCATTACCAACAGCCTTTCTAAAGCATTTTTGTTTGTCTTCCCTTCCCTTCATTTTGTGCTGATTACATTTGTGCTAATTACACGTGTTCCCTTCTTCTTTCCTGCAGATTAACCATTGTAGGAGAAATGTAGTTGCACACAAATACGTTTACAATAGAAAAACTTTTATTATAGTCCTGTTTAATGAAAAAGCTAAGCATTGTTTACAACTACAGATATATACTATTTAACCAGGTCTTTACAATTTGTAAATTGAAAGAAAAAAAAATTACTTTAACTAGGTTTGCTTTCCAGATTGGGAAGAACTAAAATAATATAAATAATTTGGTGGGTTTGTTTGGCTTTTTTATATGGCATACACGTAGAACTGACAGTGCAAAGTTCAGATAACTTGTCTTCCGTAAGGGTCTAGGTATTCCTTACCTTCTCTCTACTGGCTTTTATAGGTTTGGGCATGTCATTTGGATTCTTGGTGCATCAGGTTGTATCGTCAATGGGATCTGTTGCACGAATATAAATTTATCTTCCTGGAGGGTGTTTTAAACATCTGGACCAAGTTGAAAGTCATTAGTGTAAGTCCATATCTGCAGGGGCCAGTTGTACAGGGATGCTCCAGGGTTTCTCTAGTGCGACTGAGAGGATAAACCATTCCACTGGGCTCCATCTCAGGACTGCTAGATTTGATTCGCCTTGCAATTTCTCTATCTCATAACCATGTTACCTCTGAGGAATTGACTCAGGCAATGGCTGTATAAAACTAGGAGTTCCATGCCATAAAACACTGCTTATTGGCAGTATGTACATTCACTTTAGCCCGGCCAACAAGCGGTGAGGTTAGATGTCCCAGAACAGAGCCGCAGATGTTAGCTGCTGTCCTTGCATAGTGGTCCTAGCCCTGACCAAACTCAGTAACAACTGCATCTTCTTAGCAGGTCAAACTGCACTTGCAAATGTGGGCAGTTCTTCGGCCAAAAGTAACCCCGCCACACACAAAAAAACTCCAACGAAGTAAATCCAGGCTCTACAATAAGATGTTAGACTAGTAAAACCTCCTTTTCCTTCACCACCTCAAAAGAAAAAAAGAAAAACCCTACTTCATTAACTGTACATAATAGAAGTTGCATCTGTTAGTAAGAACTTAGCCATGCGAGGAACCGATGGTTTCGGGGACCTCTCAGAAGCGTGACTTGCGCTGCCATCCAGTTTAGCTAAGCTAAACCAAACTGGATCAAGATATTCTTGTTCCGCAGGGGGATACCCACAGTTGCAGTTCTTCAGGATCAAGGCTTGTGCTTTAGTTTCACATCCTACCTTAATCTGAATTAATGTTCAAGTTCAGGCAAGTACTTTTGTTGGAGGAAACAGACTCTGTTAAAGTAGACAGAAAACCAACTATTTGCTGTATGTGATTAAACTTAAGTTAATTTCAACATAAATACACCCACACACTGATCTTCCTGTTATACAAAGTTCATAGACTTATCATTAGAAAGTGGAAACATTGCTATCCCAGCCCTGCTGCTTGAGGGACACAGCTTCATGTCTCAGCCTGATCCCAGCCCTACCCAAGCTTCTTCATGACCACAGCCAAGCCTTGGCAACAAACGCAGCTCCAACGCACGGATTCGAGAGGCAGCAGCTACAGAAACAAAAGCCTGCCGTTCTGCTTTCTGTAGCTGTCCCCCCGCCTGCTGCGGACTCCACCGGAGTTTGCGCTGTGCCTTGCTGTTGCCGAGGGTGCAAGCGGCAGCGCCGCGGCAGCTGCTTGCCTCTGTAGCTGAAATTCTCCCTCCCGCTCCCCCTCCGACATGGCGTCAGAGCAAGCTGCAACAGTGCTCTGAACTTGTTCTATCCAGTTCGCGCAGCCAGCCCGTTCCTAGAGATACATTCCTGTGGCTGCCTGAAGCTTCACAGGAGGAAAAACCTTCTTGAGCTCCCCCCATCCCTCCCAAGCTGTTTATAGGCAAAGGTCAGATCATCTTTTCTTCTATTGCCTGTTCCCCGGTCTCACGCTCTCTCTTGTGGCATGGCTCAGGGGGGAAAAAAAAACCAAACCCACCTTTTATTTAAGTGTGTATTTACAGGGGAAGCTGTGGAATGAGAAAGGGCAGAATTCGTCTTCCTAGTTTTTAAAAATGTTTTCCCTCCTTCCTCCCCCAATTAAACATTTTTATATAACAAAACCAAATGGTCACAGGAATGAAAGGAGAGGTGAGCTGAAGATTTTACAACTCTGTCTATTACTTTAAGAATGCAGAATTTCCTTGGAGTTCCATGCTCTGGGCGCTTCGTTAACTGAGGTTGCTGATGAAAGAAAAAGGGTATTTATAGCACCCCATCCAGGATAAGCAGATAACAGCTCCATTAACTAGGAGCACAAATGGCCCGGGATACCACTAACCAACAAGGGATCATCTTCCCTATTAGCCCTCCTGGAGGAGCACTGATGGGAGCAGTAAGGCTGACCAGATCAGTCGGCGTGCAGGGGGGCAGGGTTGGGGAAAGATGGTCTTGTCCTCAGCTCCTCACTGGTTTTGGGTATTCAGGTCACGATGATAAAGCACTCCTCCTTCCTTCATGTTTAGGTTATTCTTTTGGTCTGTGCTGCTGTGGAACTGCTTACACTGTGCTCATGGTGGGCTGTGAAAATTTATGCCTACAGAAAAGTTAAGATAGTGACTCAGCAGGCCTTACTCAGTGCAGATTATTAGGAAGATTATGAATCGTGTTCACAGCTCCATATGAATAAACTGTTAGAGAGGTATCTGTATCCCAGAATTAGGCTGCTGCTGGGTGTTTCAAGTCGACCACAGACAGGTAGCTGGAAATACTTGCTCAGGGAGATTGCGAATGAAGGTCAGTCAGGGTTGATGAACGAGTATTGTTAAAGTGGCGACAGCCATGTTCTCTAGTAAGAAAGCTGCTGTGAATTGTAATTGTGGAAATGATATACAGATGCACAACACTGGGGCATAATTCTGCTCTGAAGCCTGCAGGATTCACGTTCTGCTCCCGGGCATCCTCCTGCTGGTGGCTAATTTTCTCTGTAACAAGTACCTCATCAAGGGACCAAATCCTGTTCCTTCTTGCTAGCTGACCTGGCAGAATCACTGCGGTGAGGAAAGGTGGAGGGAAGGCTCTGGGAGTCACTGCGCTATAGGAAGGAGAGTTGGAAGTATGGGGGTCAGATGTGATGCAGCTCAGCTGGCAGTTCACCCTCCCAGGCGTGGAAGAATTGGTGCTCCAGGCCAGCGTTATCAGGGCTGGAATAGGCTCCACTCTGCAACACGGGGAGAGGAACTCTGTGAGCACCCCTGCACCTCCTTGCCTAGCTGTCCTGGGGCATGCTTTGGTCTCTGGTGCTAGGCACTAGAGGGAGACGTCAAGACGTGATCTTGCTTGAGGCTGCTCCAGTAGTGTGCACATTCACAGGTACCCGGTCCATTTCCAAGTCGTCTGTGGGAGTTCCAGTACCACAAGAGGGGTTATTTGGTAATTAACTGTAAACGTTTGCCCATCCAGACATAAGCTTGGCAGCATCTGGCTCAGTAAACTTTCATCGTAAAGTGTCTTTAATGTTTTGTTTGAAAGAACGTAAATCTGGGCATGTAAGAGGCTGCCTCTTTCTGGGTGATCACGGTGTTGCTGTCTGGGTGTGGATGCCCCCTCTACAATAGAGCGGGCATGCTGTTTGGTCAAAAAGACACCAATAAGGTGTGTTGGCCACTGCCTCCTCTCTCAGTGAGCTACCGGTCCACGTTTTGCATAACAGCTCTTCCAAAATGACTGCACCCCTGAGTAGCAGCAAGCAAGGTACTGAAAAGCAAACCCGTACCCTGCTATTCCGAAACAAAGACTGCCTAGCAACCAAGCTCCTCGCGGCACGGGAAGATGAGTTGTGCGAGCCTGTGGCCCCTGCTCTTTCAAGGAATGAAACCAAGATGTCAAAGGGAGTTACCCTTTCAGTATCAATCACATACCTAGGATCTCACCTTTACGGAGGCCTTGTAGTCAGCAGAGCAGCGTAACGCACTGCTCGGTTGTACCTTTGCCCTTTTGCAGCGTGCGTGCCATCCTTCTCAGTGCAGTCACAGTGTAAAACCGGGTCGAGTAGTTCTGTCCTGAGGCTGAGGCATACCAGTCTTGGAAACAACTCAGCCACAATGACTAAAAGTTTCCCCAGGAAATAGATTGGATCCTTAACAAGCAGGTGTTTTATGAGCTGATAAAAATGATCTCAAAGGCCAAGAATCAACCTCACAAGTGGAGAGAACAGAAATGATCAGTGGCTGTTTCTCCCGCTGTTGCGAGTCAGAAATCAAGCTGAGGGTTTAGTGCAAAGAGGGTTAAAACACTAGTAATTCAGTGCCTACCAGCTGGGAAGAATAATAAAGCCTGCATTTCTGTGTTGGTACGGGGTGAACACTGCAGAAACAGGAATTTTATTACATAATTATGCCTCCTACATAAAACTTTAGAGGGAGGGGGAGGCTACCAGGGTTGTGCGTCATTAAAATGACACAAAACATGCCACCACGATCAGAGTCCTGTGTGTGCTTAAGACTACAATATGCACATATTCTTTGTGGCCTTGCTGCATTCATGAATTTCAGTTCACTCGGTTCACAGCTGGGAGGGAGGCTGCCTAATCAAGAGGTGCGCTGTACTTTCTGCCATGGAAATAGAAGATGGGAGGGTGGGGGTGTTTTGTTGTTTGTTTTTGTTTTACCAAAGATTTAATTAAGTGAGTGAAAGGAAAGGGAGGGAAAATGCAATTCCTAATTCAAAAAATGCTGACTTGAGCACGCTCCCTTTTAAGGGCAGCAAGACTCAGGAGTGCTCCAGGGTCCATGAAGCCCTTCTGGATCATCTGTGGTTGCTTTGTGGTGGCCCCTTTGCCTTCTGTCAGAGTGCTGCTCACAGGCGTTGGTGGAAGTTGCACTCAGCTGCTGCCAGGAGCAGGTAGTCCACCCGCAGCAGGAGGCCATGAACAACCAGTGGAGACTTGGGGCGGGGGAGGGGGTGGGTAAAAAAGAGGTCCTGGTAATCTTAGAATTTGCATAAGGAGGACTCTCTATCTCAAAGCACTGGGCAAGCAACAAATCATATTAATGTCTTTTGGGATGGATTGAGCAGCACTTTTCCTGTTGTACAGGTGAAGCCTCTGACGTTGAGTGATTGTAATTCTGTTCTAGAAATGGCAGCTCCATGGATTTTCTCTAAGCATATGCTTAGTAGTCTGTCTGATGAGATTTGTAAGTTTTTTTATCTGTTGTCTGCTCCTTCTTCAACATCCAAAGCACTGAGCTGAGAGGAAGTGAGAAGATATTTCCTTTTTTGTGTGTGCTGTCAGCAAGCCACCGATGCAGCCATGAAGAGCATTCTATCTGATTTTTCATTTCTGTGTAAGCCAAAACTAAAGCATTCTTTCTGTCCTGAGGAGCTTACAGTTAAAGGGTTTCATTCAGAAAAGTATTTAAACCATCTGTATTAATGACAGCATTTAAGTAGGCATTTAAGTACTTGTTTGGATTGTATCCTAATAAGGGTGCTTTGGTGAATGGGGCTGAAATAGAAAAACTGAAGGCGAGGTATGGAGTGTATTAGTGAAACACCTGGTGATGCCTGGCAAGCATTTTGCTGCTCTATTTCACTTCATCTTCTGCTTTGTTTTCAATGATTCCGTTTTTATTGTTTAGTGAGTTGAACAGGCTTGGTGGGAGGCATGCAGACATAGCACCGGTGGCATAGGGAGCAAAAAGGTGACATCGGTTACATACCCAGGGCTGTTCTGCAGGGGAATGGCAGAGGTGTGAATGAAAATCAGTGCTTCCTGGCTTCTTTTTTTTACATGCAAAGTAAAGGTCACAACTATGTTGGTTCCAGTATAGATGGAGGCATGAAAAGCTGGGCCCCTTTGGGCGTTCGCTTGGCTGTTGGTACCCTGTGGGATAATCACATCTGACTTTTGGTGGGACTGGAAAAAGAAAGCTAACTCGGAAATACTGGGTTAAATTCTGACCTGTATCAGTCCAAGCAAAGTTAATGGGCTTACATTACTCTAATGAGGAATGCAGAGGTTTAGAGTTGCTTAGTTACTGGGCCTGCAGAGATTTCAGACAGTAGGACATAACTCATATATCCCCCAGATATTTTTATCACCACAGTCATGATAACATGATATGTCATGCTGCCAGTCTGCCACTGTAGATGAAATGTTTTAGCTGGTGGCCAACGTGTTGCACTAGACCCACAGCGTGCTTCTGTGTGGCTTCCCACTTCTTCCAGAGGATGCGGGAACACCTCCTCCCATATCTGCTGTGTTGAAAGTGAGCCTTTGTTGTTCCATCTGTACGTTTAACGATCTTTTTTTTCTCTTGTATGTGTGCAAGGCCCCACAGATAAGTACATGAGAGCATCAGTACAACATGCAAGGTTTCCAGATTGGAATACAACTGTTCCCAAGCTGAAACCACCTAGTTGATTCCCTCTGTTTCAGCATATCTTTTACTAGCATGTCCAGCAAGTTGTAACTATGCGTTTCAACAACATGACCAAGATTTTACTTGGCTTGGCATTGCGGTGGAGCAGCAATGTCGGGTCTCCTTTGCCTGAGCAAAATTGTCAGATGGTTCTAGCACTGCAGAGTCCTTGGTAATGGCTGTAATGTAAAAGGCAGAGAAAAGCAAACTTCACAGTGGATCTGTGCTGAGCTGACAATAGCAGAGGTTGGAATCGATTGAAAATCATTGAGAGAGAACAGAAAGGCTGACTTAGTTTTAACCCCATTCTTCAAGTGCTCTCTCTGTCTGACTCAACATGCAAAATCCCAACAGTCCAACTAAGGTCGGGGAATGGGAGTGAATACAACTGTTTTATCTGCCTTATCCACAGAAAACATTTCATGCCTGACTGATTTGGGTGAGCCATGAACAAGTTATTCGATTATAAACTGAACATATTAGAAGCAGCGGTGTTTCACAAATCTCCCTGTAAGTCTGCAGTTAACTTAGGCAAGAGGTCAGCAAAATTTCTTAACAGCTGAACAGTTTGCGCAGCCTGTCCAAGTATAAGCTGCCTTTACAAAGTCTCTGCCTACACAAGGGAGGCGCAGGAGGCCTCTTCAATGTTCCTAACATTCACTGTGCCTTTCTAATGTGGTGTTAAATATTGAAATTAGCTTGCAGTATTTTAAAGCTGTAGTTAAAACTAGCACAGCTGGTATGGTGTAAGTGCCTGGGTAAAGCCAAGACAACATGCGCATAGGTGAAATTCTGGTGCTACTGAAGAAAGTGGCAGGCCTTGCGGTGACTGCAGTGAAATGCAATTTCACCTGCAATGTTTAGCAAGTTGAGAGTCAGGCCTGGACCTTTCATTGTTTCCTGCTTCCCATCACCTTCATTGTGGGGAGGCAGAGGCAGCTTTATTTTTCTTGCAGTTACTGTGAGCTGAGAGGAGCAACGGAGGGCTGAGGATACATGAAGAGCCTCTAAATAGTCTGTGCAGTTACATGTAGAAATATAACATGCAAAATGCCCATGGCAGACACATGATTTACACATTAAACCACAACCTATGATGGCTCAGTGGCTATTAGAAACTATATAACTGTGTATAACAAACATCTTGAATTACTCTTTGCTGAAGCTTATAATGCAGAACACACGAATTTTCCCTGAAGACCCTTACAGATGAAAGACTAGAGGGGGGGGCAAAAAATCGGAGATGAAAATGGAGCTGAATAAGCCACAAACTGCAGTGTGTTTGCTGTCAAGCTTTACACAGTTCCAGTCAAGTGTACCTTTATTGCAGACAGACCATGTCCTGTGCTCTATCCGATACTGCTGCGCTGGTGCTCACGACACAGTGCTCCTGGGTGCAGCCCAGCAGCATATGACCTGTTCTCAAGCATTTACTTCCCTTTCAGTGAGTAATAAACTTTGAGTCACTAGCCTTTCAAGTGACTGACTTTCCCAATAGTAAACTTGTTCCCTTCCCCTGAATTATGAAACGAGAGCAAAATTTATGCCACGGATATTAAACAATGAGGGAGGCTGGGCAATTCTGTCTTTTGTAAGGCACCCTCAGCTCTGAGTGTCCCAGTATTTCCAGCAGTCATAGTAGAGTTCAGAGATGCTCCATGCCCAGAACTGCCTGCTTTCTGTTGCTCTTTTGCTTGTATGAGAATACAAAGTGTGAAAGAGTCTATTTCCATTCTTCCTCCTACAATTTTCTGATGGCCATAATGCAGCCAAACTCCTGAAGTGCAATTGAGGGGATAGGTCACATAAGAAATCCCAAAGACAGGGTTATGTTAGATGATTCAAAGAATTCCACTGGGCAGGAAAAGGGGATCCAAGTTCACAGTTTTCATAGACCAGAGTTGCCAGTAAAGTTGAAAAGCGGATTCTGTTTTGCATTATCACCGCCCACTTTTTCCAAAGATGTTCTACTTTTCTCAGCGGCCTCCCTACTGCTGTAGCTATAAATAAGTATATCTCTTTATGCGTGTGAGAGATTCAGGTTTAAACTTATATTTAAGCTGCAAGGTTATATATAACAGGACTGTATCAAAGATTACAAAATCCTCATTGTTCTGTTCGTGTTTTATCTCAGTGTGATGTGAATGGTCATGGTGAGTGTGTGCATACAGACATATATTAACATACATAGATAGGCATAGGGCAAAAAAAAAAATCCAGATTCTATACTGCGTATCTTTAGTGTTGGTGTAATTAACTTTCATGATGTAGAGGGAATAGTTCTGTTAAAAGGCAGGAGCAACAGCATGGCAAAGCCCTAACTATCTGTTCACACACAGACTAAGATGTAGATACATACATTCTGGGGTAAAACATATAATTACCAAGTTTGCTTGTTCCTGATTCACTTTAAGAATTGCACTTTCTAGACCTTGCCTAGGCATTTCTGAAGCTGGGTTCCTCTTGGTGTTTGGAAAGTAACCATATTTTATCCTCCCAGCAAGCTTCACGGTGCTTTTTTATTAATTAGAAAGCTTTGCTGTGATCATTGTACAGAGTGTCTATGCTTTTCTGGACATGGAAAAGTTGGTCAAGTTTATATAGAACAAGGAACGTAGCTAACCTTGAGGAGCAAGAGGGGGCTATTGGCATGGTAGCCGGCAAATATTTGTTTAGTCCATAGTATGGATCACTTGCCAAAAAGAGCATGAATCTGGGATGCCCATCCTTTGCTCAGAGGAGGCTCTTTGGCAACTCACCAGGGATGTTCCCAATTTGCTAACTGTGGAGCAGGTTAATAATGTAAGTCTGCAGAAGACTAGTACCTGTAGTTCGTTTTGCTGGTTATAAAGAGCTCAACACACAGGTTTTGGAGTGTGGTTTCTTTATTGCGCTTGTTTTCTGCAGACTGTTGAGGGAGCAAACTAAACCAGCTAGGAACTGGGCGTTCACCTCTGTGAAACTGTTGGAGGACATCCACCCCGGTGTTACCTCAGTCTCTGTTTAAGGCTGCTCCAACCAACTTGGCTGTCAAAGGTTCAGAGTGCTTCTGCTAGGTGGAACGTGGGGATTCAAATGACTGTAACGAAGTTGGCTGGCGCGGAGCTGTGCGGGCAGCCTTCACTCTTACGCCACGCTGCATGGCGGTGGCTACCAATAAGGGATTTTTCACATGGAGGATGCTTTTGCCTGAGAACATGGGGTTAGTTATTAGTGCTCAGCTCAGGGGTCCTGTGCCTGAGGGAAGTTCATGGCTTCATAAGCTACCCGGCCTCAGCTGAAGAATTAAATTACTATGTGTGAGCTTATAGAAAATACCAGGTACAATGTATTAGTTTATATCTCAGTGGGAAAGTTAAGTTAAGTAAGTTAATGAGCCTTTACCTCATATTCGCTATGATGTAGGAATGCACAAACAATTACTTGCTGTGGCTCATCTGAGTCCTGGTAATTTGTTATGCTTGTAAGCTTGGCTACTTCTGTGAACTCACAAACAGTAGTGAAATCCACAGCCTGCCTTATTCTGTGGTGGTGGTAGGTTTTTTTCTATTTGTTTGTTTCCGATGTTTAATTTTAACCGATTTGACATCTGTCAGTTAAATGTGTATATTTTTAGGTTAGTAAGAAGACTTCATGGTTGGGTCAGCCCTTTTCAAAGGAAATGATTATTTTTCTTAGATACTCACTGAAGCCAGGGAAGGAGTCTATTATTTCTCTTTTCTCTTAAAGTTCTAGGTAGCAAATGCTTTTTCTACTGGGCATAAATAATAGCTGGTTTCACTACTGCTTACACTGTGGAGTCCCATTTTGTGGGGAGTATTGGTGTTTTTGGAGTCTGAATGGCAGAGAGAGAGGTCTTAGTCCCTGAGTATTTGCACAACACTAGATTTCCAACGGTGTTTCTTTTTGTTAGTGCTGTTTGCTTGTTCTTTTCAGATGAACAAGAATGGAAGTATTAGCGAATGAAATCCAGCACAGAATTCACCAACAGCCACTTGATAGCGTGAGGCAGAGGAGCAGTAAGGAAGTTTCCTCACAAGCATGCCAGGGGGATCAGCTGAAGGATGACAGGCTTTCAATATTCTGCCTGAGTGTCAAGTCTGCAAATGGGATTGCAAACCAGTGACAACTGTGATGGCTGGTATTATGTGGACACCTGTTCACCCAATGCTGGACGCAAGCTAGCGTCCACATAGGATGTTGAACAGTCACCAGATGGTAATGGCTTTCAGTTACTATGCATTTTTTCTGGATTTGATCCAGCAATTTAGACAAGATGCTCTTTGCTAGCAAAACAGCACTAGAATGGACATGTAGCTCTCAAAAGGGTTCAAATAAAAAGGTTTGTTAATGAACCATGAAACTCCCTGTGTGGATGAGTTTAGATGATTGTCAGTGAAGTTTAACCAAGTGCCACGGTCTAAAGTACCCACTTAACAACAAATGGTTCTACCATCCAGTCATTAATGAGAGCTGCTGCATAACACAGAAATTTATGTCAGTAAAGGTAGGACCAAATTGTTGCTAATGCCTGAACAGCTTAGGATGGGTCTATTCTAGTTAAATTGGGTAAGAGCGTATGATATTGTGTTACTGCTACTTTTGTTGGTGAGTTTTACAAGTTTTTTCTTTCAAGTTTAATGGGAATTATTTTTCTTACCGGAAGCCTGTGTTTATTTCACTGGACAAAATTTAGACCCTGATGGGGAACCACCTGGGCAGGGAGGTGGAGGTCGGCTTCAGTATGAAAAAAGAGAGTCTCTTCTCTTGACTTTCTTCAAGTAAGTAGTCTCTCTGTATGGTCTCCGAAGCTGCTTGGTGCTCAGGAAGTCCCAGGGTCCAAACCTGCAAACTAAGCGGGGAGGGAGCCCCTCAAGCAGCCTAGACTTAACAGAGATCTTCCACAGTCACTGGAGCATGCCCTTTGCTGGCATAAACCGCTTCCTCAGCATCACTTCATCAGCATCATATGCCATTATCCTCAGAGATGTAAATCGGCATAGCTCCCTCTGGCCCTAAAAGTGTTTCAGATCACTGTGAAATCCAGAATGCTTTTTAAATGGTGAAAAGGTAGTGATTTGTAATAGCCAAAACATACTCCCAGCAATGTCTGTGCTTCCCATAAATCTCTGCTTCTTAGGTACAATGGTAACACTTCTAGTGTGTCTCTCTTTAAATGGTTTCATTTGGCATTCAGTTCACCATGATTGTCTCTCGAACACGTTACTGTTTCTTGATGCCATAAATCCTATTTTAATTTTGGCCATTTATTGCCCTATTAGTCCCATTTCAGGTTTTCTTTCAGATTTCTCATGGTTTGATCATAGATTTGCTACTGTGATATCTCTGCTTCTTGGTGTCGTGTGTTTAGCACATTCAGTTGGATGTCTGTTGTGATTCACTTCCAAACTGTCCTAAGGATTTGTTATACAGGGAAACTTTTTATATTCCTTCTTTCAGACATTTTACAATCTTTCTGCTATTTACTCCATGGGCTTTTTTTCCTTAACTACCACATTATTTTCTCCCTTTGGACTTCCTTGCACGTAGATGACATCTTAAACTCCTACATCACATCATGTGCTTGATGCAGAAGGTTCTGAGACCAGTCAAGCTTGATAAGAAAATGTTGGGCTGTTGGAATGTCACACACAAGATCCACACTGCAGTTGTGCTTGTCCTTTATATATCAGTGTTTTATCCCTGTTCTAGAGAAAGGGTTAATGGCTGTGCTTGTGTGGCTGAAGAGAGTTACTGGCCTGGCTGCTAATTATCTTCTCTGGAAGGTCAGTCTTTACAAGAATCAGGTTATTAAAATGAGAACTGACACTCTCTCATCTCTTGGGATTTTTTTCCCCCCTAGAAAAAAATTGCACAGGGCATGAAAAATCTGGTATGTTGTTTGAAGTAGAAGAATAGTTTTTGAATTATAGGTAAAAAAATGTTCTGTGAATTTCTCTTTGCGGTTTATTAACAGAAGTTTTTACTCATATAGCTGAAATGGATATATAAAAGTGTTATCTGGATGGTGGTTCCTCTTGCTTCATTGTATTCCTGCTGCAGGATGAAGCCCTTCCCTCTTCATACCTGGGACAGTTTTCAGCTAATGATATATACATGAGGTCTTTGAGCCCATCGCTAGGTCCTGCGTCCCTAGTCCATGTGGATTTCTTGTTTGTGCCTCTGCGTTATCTCCATTTGATCATAAAAGGTGTAGAGGAAGTTTTCTTCTTCAGTGACTATGATATTGTTAGGTAGTAGGGGTCAGGGTGATTAAATTTCAGTTCTTTTTCTGCAGTATAGAATATGACTGTTCCTGCATATTTTGCCATCTATCAGTTGTTTTAGATTTTCCAGTTTCAATTACTGCTCAGTAATGTTAGGCTTAGACTAGTGAAATGTATAATTGTAAATGCTGTTTGGGTGCCCTTGTCAATTCTTGCCTTTCCAAACTTAAAAGTTTGACTACTGAATTGTTGCAGTTGTCGCTAGAATCACATTTGGGGCTTGCAGGAAGACACCATGTTTGTCTCCTTGTAAGTCTTAAATTTTTCAGCAGTTGTTTTCAGGTGTTGTTTTGCAACATTTGAAGTTGATTTCAGGGGCACATCCTTCTGCCTGCATGCTGCCACTGTGGGTATCAGAATCCCAGGCAGGGCTGCCTGGAGTACCTGTATCTGTGGCCAGATCTTCCCCCTTGGTTTCTCACCCAGGGGTAGGACCCTGGCAGTGAGGTCCAGCCTCAGGTGGGCAAAACTGTCTTTGAGGTATTAGAGGACGTCACACTTGTCTAGTGCCCTGATTTATTGTTTTGGTTCCCCTGCAGTACTTAGGCTGTTTCACATCCTGACTTTTATTATCTGAGGAAAATTATCAGCAACAGATAATTTCCCTCAGCCATGGAGACAGATTTTAATTCATGCTTTCTTGAGTTTGAGACTGCGTTATTTGATTCTATGTGCTTCCACTCTTTAACTCTTGTAAGCAAAATCTAAAAGCTGCAGGAAGGCTGATGCCAAAAATCAGCTTTTCAGAACAGGAGGAGTCTTCAGTGTTCTCTGTTCAATGGTGTGTCAGTTGTAAACTCTTTATACTGATTTATAAAGCTTTGCATGGCCTTCGACCGTCTGATGAAACTGTCTTGATAACCACCTACTGTTGCTGCCTTCCTGACTGTGGGACTGGATTTCACTCTGTCAGTCACAGAGCATTTCGCCATTATTCTTCCGCCTTGTGAAATTCTCTTTCCATGATAAGAGCCATCATTCCACTGAGGCTTTGAAAAAGAAGTCTGGTTTTTGGTGGAACCACTTGACACCAGCAGCGAGATTCTCAGCTGGCGTTCTGTTACCAGTGATGCGAGTGACATAAAGCAGCAGTTTTGCCAAATAGTTCACCATTGTTTGTAAATGTATTTTTATGTTAATTTTGTAAGACACTTTTTTTTTTGAGGGGTAATTAATGATGTAATCAGAATAAGTTTAAGGCCAGGAGTGGACTAGTTGAGCTTTTCATTGCCATGCTGCGACTTACATATTGTGTCTGATTTAGCAGAGTGATGTCAGCTGCCTCAGTACCCATCTGTAGGAGAAAAGGCAGTATCTCTCTAAATCCTCTGCCCTAGATGTATGGTAAATGTGCTGTGAGAGTTGGTCAAACAGTAAAATGCTTTTGACTCTCTCTATAGGGTCTGGTGATCCACCCTGTGAAAGAAGGGTGTGACCCCACAGAAACATCTAGAGTTGTTCTGATAAAATGAGGCACAGGAAACACACACACCCCCCCACACCCCCCCCCATGAAGAAGTAAGAAAGTCCATTACAAAAGCAAAAAGCCAGAGTGCAGTGGTTTAGTGCCTGGTCATGTTTACTGAGAAGCCCTCAGCAACAGCATATAGGGTGTGCCAGTTAGCAAGATCCACATGGTGAATGTTTTGCTTACCAGCTGTCTGACTGTCAGCAAAATGCCATCATTCTCTGTATTGGCTTAATTTCTGTTATCAAAACCAGTATGGACATCTTAAAAGCAGTCTGTTGCTTAAAGAAAATCTATATAAAATATAGGTAAACCTCAGTTTTAGAAGCAATGGGGAATTCCTTTGGCTGCTAGGAATTCTAAATTATTTACACTAAGCAAACCTTTACGTAAACCTTTCTGTTTAGTTTACAAACACAGTGATGCTAAAATGAGTGGCGTGAAAAGGTGGGAGCTTAGAGCTAGCTGTCGCGTTCATCACAGACAGAAAGATTGTATTGGCAATATGGTATGGGCATGAACCGGACTAGGGATTGGGTGAAGAGTGATACTCCCACCCCAAAAAAACCCCTCACTTAAAACACAACCATGACAGAATCACATGTAAAGAGAGTGAGGATTTGTGCTTTGGTTGTTGCTTTATTGTGGTGTCCTGTTGGCCTGAGCTGTTCCTCCATGGCTGCTCAGGAAGGACAGAAGATAGCTGGGTTTTGAGAGAGAAATCCAAGCCATTTCTAAAATGTTTTTGTCCTGTAGGCTTTTTCTTGTTCTCAGAGTACATTTCAGCTTTTCCTTCGATGTCAAAAGGAGCAAGTTTGTTTATGAAAATCTTGTCTGTAAAGAAAAACCCTTCCCTCTAGTGTGTTTAGTTTTTATCAACAGAACAGAAACTAGACAAAAGGAAGGTTTTTTTTCTTCTAAAGGAGTATATATTGTTTTCGTTAAGGCAAATCCCCTATTCTCCCTTACCAAATGAGAATCTTTAACTCCAAAGAGAGAAGTATTGATTTGTCTCCTACAGTGAAATTGCTGAAGCATATAGGAAATGTGATGTTTGTGTTGTTTTTTGTTTGGTTTTGTTTTTTTTTTTTAAAATAGCTTAATGACTCCCTCCCCCTGCTTATTCCGGTAACTTAAAGTACAAATTAAAAGATGGGCTGTTAGCAGACACAGTTCTTCCTCAGGTCATGCCAATTCAGAGCTGGGCATGCAACTCAATCCTTAAAGTGCCAGCTTTTAAACTGTGTACGTGTAATGTGGAAATCATGGGACAGCCGTGAGCTGCGCAGACACTGTGGGATACAGTCAGTATCTCTGCAGCTTCCTTTGCTGGTGGGCGAGGGAAGCGCCCGCTGCACCCCTGCTTGGAGCCGTGCCGGCCACATAGGCACTGTCCCAAGGTCCAGCAAACGGGCTCTGCCTCTCCTTGGGGCTCGGTGCCTCTCTGAGCGCAGCTGCATGACTTCAGACAGTTCAGAGAGGGGGTAAAATCTGCAGGTTGTCCAGCCGGACCAGCTCGGTGCGTTCAGGGGTGTTGGAATACAGGAAGGATTGGGGTCATGCTGCTTGCGATAGGTACCAAACACATGAAACCACTCCTCACAGTGTGAGCAAGACGGATGAACTCTGTAGTCCGGTCCCTCCTTCCTGTGGGCACAAGGCTCTCTGCTGGGAAAAGCAACTTGAGGGGTAGAACAGACGATACCCCAGTATGCGGCGATTCACCGTGATACGTGCCCTAGGCCACACACTTTTTATTTTGAAAATCGGAGTGCTGCTACTGTCAGGGGTTGAGGGAGGGGGCTAGAGGCCCGTGAGAAAGAATGACCCACTACATTTGAAGTACATTTGGTACTGTAATTCCTGCAAGCACTGTGCAGCAGGCTGCCTTGAGGGATGCTACGTCTTGCAAGGCGCAGGATACTACTCTTGGCTCTCAGCTCTTCCTGAGTTCAGAGCTCAGCAACAAATAGGAGCTGATGCCTTCAGCAGAACTGAGTCCTTGTCTTCCACAGGGCCGTTGCTGTTGGCTCCCAGCTCCCGGGACCTCAGCGCTCCATGTGAGGTAGGCACTGGATCTTGGAGAGAAGCGGTTATTTCCAACTCCTTGCTGCCACAAAGAAATGGGAGGTGAGGAAAAGGCCTTAGATGTACTGAGAGTGCTGCTGAGCTTGGAGCCCCAGTATCACAGCTCTTTTTGTTTTCTTTTCCACTTAAAGCAGCATGTGCAGACAGATGAAAATGGGATGATGGAAGCCTAAATGTATTATTGGCTCTGGGCTTTCATCTTGGCTAACTGCATTGATATCGCAAACAGATTTCACATTCAAGAGACGATAACAATGACTATGACTTCATTTAAAGTTATGAATGTATCTCATTAGGAATCTAATACCTATGTTTACATTTTCAGTCAGTTCTTTAGGTACTAGGAGATGATGACTGTGAATTCAAATGCATCAAGTAACCTCCCTGCCAAAAGTGTCAAAAGGCACCTTCTAGGAAGTCCATCTAACTCCCAGACTTTTTGCAGTCCTAAAATCCCTGCTCCTTTCCCTAGAGCTCAGCAGCTTTGCCCTTGGTGCCGCACCCTTGTGCATTCCCAGAGCAGTTCTACAGAGGGCAAGCCAGGCAAACCCCTGGAGGAATCACTGGTACTGTGGCGGTTGGTGAGACCATGATGGGCTGCAGCCCGAGTCGTAGGTGACTGTTGCAGAACTGAGGCCTAGGGGAGTTTGAGGAAATAGGATACACCTCTTGGTGTCCCCGGAATGTAGGTGATCACTCCCATGTGATGGCAAACCAACAGAATGCAAATTTTAGATGCACAGAGCCCCTTCTGGATAATATTCAAACTACTTGCAACGCGTTGTGTATTTTCATATATTTCATCTGTGTCTGGGGATAGCGTTAATGCGACTCACTTCTACATTATGCCTTTCATGTTACTGGTGATGATGATCAGTATTTATTTTCTTCAAATTGCAAATTCTGAACAATTAAGCAGTTTTCAGTAAGGGAACATTCATGTTCCCACTCGCTTTGGTAAGAGTTTGACCGAGGCACTAGAAAGGTAACCATGCCAGGGATCCCCTTCTGTTAGGCTCTTTCAGTTGTAAAGAGCTGTGAAAAGGATTGATCTAATGTAAGCAAATGCATAAATTGTAGGAACAACAGGAAGCGAGGTGAGAGGATCACTGATGTTTGCATCTTCAGGACAAATGTTCGTACCTCTTCCTACAGTGCCTTTAATTTATTTGTGTATATGAGCAATGATTCAAAAACTAATAATGGTTAAAAACCATCATTAGTGCAAGAATAAGATGCAGTGATAAAAACAAAAGAATGGCAGGAATGAAGAAAACCCTAATATAAAGCAGGGGTAGTGAGCAAAAATATATCTGCATTGAAAGAAGAGGTGAATAGATTTTTAAAAGGGAAAAAAAACCCTGCCAACAAAAAACCACGCAGCTGGTGAATCCAACTGGAAATGCTTTAAATCTGAAGGAGGTAACTGTGAAGCAGCCGTGGGTGAGAGCCCAGGTGACCCAGCAGTTTGACCAGGTCCCTGCTGGCCCCGGCGCAGGAGCAGGGTGAGGCTGGCAGAGCCCCGCTGGCTGGCGTCGGCCCTTGACTCTGCTTTTCTGCCAGATTGACAGAAACGAAACTGTGAATTGTGGTTGCAGAGGTTGTTCTGTGCAGGAACGGGTTATGCAGCAAGGTAGGCAGCTTCCTCCCACGCAGCTTTGTTTTGTAACTCAGACCATTGCAGAGGAGAGGAGCGGGGTGGGAATGCCCCCGCGCCTGCTGGGCACTGAGCCGCCCCTGCCTTGGCTGCCAAAGGAGGCCCCACCTCGGGGATGTCTTCTCCCTTTTTTCAGCCAGGGCATCCTGAAAATCGACCATTTTGCTGCTTACTCCGGTTTACAGGAGGTGCAGATGGGAAAGCAGGCATTTCCCAGGCCCCGCTCTGCAGTGTGGGGAGCGGCAGCCGTGCCCTGCGATGAGGGGTCTCCCAAGGAGGCCATGCTCCCTGGTGCCGCTACTTGCCCCTGGAGGTACCGCATGTGCCCCACGCTTGCTCATCATCTAGGTGGAGGTTTGGGGTGATATCTTTCAGGTCACATTCATAGATGCTCATTTCCATTGGATAGCAGCGTTAATACTTTCTCTTTTTTCCCATCTCTTGAAACTATACGACAGCAAACTTCGGTTTTGGCAATGCATTGTGTAGCTGTGATTCCAACCTGTTGTTTAGATTCTTTTTTCATCTTTGAGTTGTTGGCTCTTTGGTCCTGCTCAGGCAGGTCAAACTCTTGGTCTCCCCCCCCTTTTTTTTCTTTTTTTTTTTTTTTTTTTTTTCCTTTCTTTACACCAGGCTGCTTCCCGTATTACCAATGGGCTATTCTCAATAGCCATCTTGTCCCACCTCTGCCCAGTTCCCGTAAGCTGTAGGTTTTGTTGGCAAGATGATGATGTCCTTCTGTGGAGGAAATAAGAGGAGAACTAGGCCTGCAACGCATGTTGTTCTGTTCCTTGAAAAATATAGGTTCCTTTTTAACAATTACATATACATTTTGAATATATTGAATCTAAGGAAGTACTGTTTCCTTTCCTTTATTACACATCTATTGTATTATTGAATATAAGGAAAACATAATAGAATTGTCACACAAAAGAGGTGAAAAGGATAAAACAACACACTCGGTTGCTTTTAAGCCCCCCATTCTAAATACGAAGAGGATCCTGGTTGGTTTTTTTTTTTTTGACCCCATCTGTTTAGAGCTGTGAAGAACTGAAGTAGTTGTTCAGCTACTGTATTTCAGTAGGCTTTGGCAGTTTGCAAAGTGGGTTTGATTTGAGAGGTTCAAAGCTGGAAAGACAAGCAGTTATACACTCCCCACGTAAAGGAAGTTACATTCAGTTTTAAAATTAAAGTTGAACAGAAATGTAGAGCAGTTGAGAAAAAGAATCGGGTCAGTTACATTGGCTCAACAATTAATTTATTTGGGGATGGGGTGGGGAGGAGGGAGACATGCCTTACGTATAAGAAAACGATACTTTCCCTGGTGTGTGCTCAGAGCTCTTCCATAGCAGTGGCGGGAAGGAAGATATCTGATGCCAGTCACATGGGAGGGTTGCCGGCCGTATGTTCCCTGTGGAATGATCTGCATGAAATCTCTTATGTCACTCTGAATGGCAGCATGAAATAAACTCTCAACACAAGTCTCTTGTGTTTCATAAAGGAACTAAGGTCTGTGAAATATGTATTTCTCCTGTCTACACTTTCCTCTGCTATTTCATTCCCTTCTCAGTAAGAAACTGTTGTTTAGAAGTAGCTGGGATACAAGCTCATCCTTCTGGAGGTTGAATAACACTACAGACAGCATCTTACTAAAGTTCATTAAGTTTTGATATTTTTGCCTTAACAGACAGTGGGAGAAAAGGTGGATGAAAGTGAACTACTCCTTTGTCCTTTCAGCATAACCTTAGCTCTGGCTTCATTCCTTTCTCATCTCTTTTCTACTAACACATCACGTTTTATATCCTTACTGTTTCGGGCACTGAAGACACTCTTTACGACTTGCATTAAATACAGGCTTTATTGAGATTGTCTGTTGTTAGTAGGCTCTAATTAAGCTCCTATATTAAAAAATGTAATATGCTAAGCACTCAAGCTGCTTTCGGTAGGTGGGAGCCAGTGGGATGCAGAGCACCGGCACCTGTTGCTGCCATCCCTGGAGGTGCACAGCACTTCTCTAGAGGGGACCCTCTCCACGCAGCAGTGGAGTATGTTGTCTAAACCGTTCCCTCTCTCTCTCTCTCTCCCCCCTCCTCTCTCCCATAGGCACACACACACGTAGCGAGATAGTTTTGCTGTCTGCCGCTTCTGCTTTCTGTTGCTAAGTGAACAGCTCTAGCTCACACGCAGAGCGGAGCCAATAGCATCCTGACCTCGAAGGCTGGTAAAAGCTGAAGAAAGGGAATCCAACGGTGCTGTCTTTTCTTTGCTCTCCTCCCACCCCCCTTTCACGGGGAAGTGGGGAGGGGAGAGGGAGAACACAGGATGGTGGAGATAATTCATAATAGCCATTCATGTTCAGGAGATAAACGCAGTAATACCTGGGGAAAGAAAGAGAATATGATGCTCCTTTGTATTTATACACACTCAGAGGCAAAAATGTTTTTCCTTGTGCTGTGAGCTCCAAGCTGTGATTAGGAAATGAGTTAACATGGTGAAGTTATTTTGCTGTAGTCTTCGTAGCTGTTAATCTTCTACTTATCACTGATACTGGAATATATTGTGAGGCTCATCTTTCCCTCAACCAGAGAAACGGAGTGGGGCTTCAGCCTTCTCCTCGCTAATTATAATGCGTTTATCACCTTACAGCTATTGTTTCTCTGCTCTCCTTCATGGGTATTTGGGGAGGGGGGAAGTTGCTCAGCACACTGCAGGGACTTGTGTGGTGGTTGCAGTCCCGACAAGCAAACAGCCACACAGTCAGTAGCTATAGGAATTGGCCATCTTGTAGTCGTATTTTGTAGAAGGAAATAGATTATGGCTCACTTCTCACAAACAGAGCACAGGATTTTTGCGATTCTAGCAATAAGGTAAAGCATGTGCTTGGTAGCTTAATGTTGTGTTAACCTACTGTGAAGTATTCTTGTAGGTTATTTTTCTTACATTGGAAGTCCTCCCTGTTTAAATAAGCTTGCATCTTGATCAAAGTTTTCTAGGCACAGCAAAGTAATGAGTAAATTTTATCTGTAAACCATCAGTGACAAAGTGCCAGTGTAGAGAACTTGTGTTTGCCCTATGGCTGCCTTGAGTCTGCTGTTGTATGTGGGGAGTATAGCACTTGCCTTGCCTCTGAGCAGGAATGTGAATGATTGCAGTTAGTTCTGGATCTGGAAGGAAAATACATAACCTTCTTGTTAAGCGTAAATGAGAGGAGAATGTTCAGCAATTATTGTTTGGGTGCCACAGCCACCAAGTTTCCCCGGCTGCAAATCTCAAGACAAATGATGGGTGGATAGACAGTATCTGCAGGGGGACAGCGGTTGGGTGGGGTGAATTGCCACTAAGAACTGGTGGTTGGACCCGATGAGCAGAGTAAGCTTGTGAAACTCAAATATACCGTTAAAGGAATGAGATTTTTTACAAAGACTGTACCCATAAATGACGATTGATCCACTTAAGCCACATCATGATCGTTAACAGACAGTTTATTGATGTCTCTGAGCAGTAGCAGTGAAGGGTTTCCTGATAATCTAAAAGGATCAGCATAGACCTCGCTTTTCTTCAGCTATCACCAGAAGACAATGAGCAAACAGTGAAGTCCACAATATATCACAGTGCATAATGTAACCCACAGCATGTAGGTAATGTAATAACACATAGAGGTTGGACTGAAAGAGGGTTGAGCTTCCCTATGGTGCTGGAGTGGCTCTGCTTCAGCATCTCTGCCTGCAGTGGGAAACTGAAGGCAGGGCAGTGTCTGGTGAGGATGTCAACGTCAAGGAAAGGATTTGGGGGCAAAGACTGTTCTCCTGTCTACTAAGGAAGTGTGAGATTTGAATGAATCCATGAGATGCAATAGTTTAACATAGGGTCAGCAGTGCTTCGCTGGGTGTTCCTTTAAACCAAAGGTTGCTCTGCTTACGGTTCGGTACCGTTGTGAATCACTCATGCCTTTTGCCTTGACATGTCACAGCTGCTGCTGTGCCACTGAGCAGGGACATGACGCTGGCCCTTTCAAGCCAACACAAACCGTCTGGCAAATTTGTTTAGTGCTTTGCAGAACTAATATCGTGCTTGCCTCTTTAACCCTGCTGACTACTGTGAAAAAGTGATAAAACTTTGAAGAGCTTGCCACAGTCAATGATTTTGCATTGTACAACGAAATATAATGTTACAGCTGTCACTTACCTTTAATTAACAGATGACACATTGTCAATCCACAATTGTCAATCCAATTTTAATTTCCAGTTTTCAACAACTCCGTTTGCAATATTACCAGATTA
Organism: Phalacrocorax aristotelis; assembly: GCF_949628215.1. NCBI lineage: Eukaryota > Metazoa > Chordata > Aves > Suliformes > Phalacrocoracidae > Phalacrocorax > Phalacrocorax aristotelis. Next base: position 20,604,262 of record NC_134279.1, read on the forward strand.
ACTGCCCTTACATTTAAAAAAAAAAAAATTTACATAAAAGCACGGAAGTGTACTCGATAAAAAGTAGTTCTGATCCCCAGGTTTCAAGAAAACAAGTAAAACAACTCGGTAAATTCTCATTTGTGTCTCTGTTCAGAGGCTCTGCTCTCAGAAGTGTCTTTTTTCCCCTCATGCAAAGCCTCAGCAAATAGTGAAGGGGCGTAAAAGGTACCTGAGCCTGTAGCCGAGGCTGGGGGGGAGCCTTGTTTGATGGAGGGGGTCCCTTTCCCTCATGTGGCTTGGCAGCAATGCCACCGGCGCTGAGCTATGTGGGGCCAGGGCTGCGTGCAGCTGCGTCCCTCCTCTGGCTGCTCCTGCCCCTTGCTCGCTGGCCCCGCAGGGCCGCTGCTGGGTGAGCTGGTGCAGAGCAGGCACCTGGCAACTGTTGCCCTTCTGGGTGAAACTCGGTTGCTGTCCTGCCACCAGCGCCTTCACTACTCCCCTGCCCCGGAGTGACCATCGCTATAACTGCAGGGCTCGCACAGGGAAGCCCGTGCACTTCTGAGAGGTTATTTTTGCTTGCTCTAAGTCCTTGAGATCTCTGTGTAATGCTGCATGAGAGCATTTCTTGCTACTTTGGTTTGTTCACTCACCAAAGGTGTGAGTTTGCATGACAGGCCTGTTACGTTTTACTGCCTTTGTAAAATTCCCATGAAGACAGTTTCCCCCCACCCCACCCCTTTTGCAGATTTATTTTAATTCTCTTATACAAAACTCACTGTGTGCAAACCCATTTGTCTTATCTCAGCTGTTGTGTTGTGTGGTGTTCCCAGTGTGCCTATCACCATGGTATCTAAGCACTTTTTAATACATTCCATCCGAAATTTGCCGCGTGTTTCAGGCTTAACAAAGCCTCAATAAGAGGAAGGACTAAGGAAGAAAAAACAGTTTGGAAGAGTAGTTAGAGAAGAAAAATAGGTTCAGATTGTCCTAGTGGTTACATTACTCCTTCCTTCTCTGCAGAGGATTTATACAAGTGGAATTTTGGTATGCTAAGGCTGATTTTTGTCAGTTCAATTTACCGTCCGAACCTAGAGCTTATCGATTGCCCTGTCGCTTCCTGTAACAGCACCGTTTGCAAATCTCTTCTGCCTTTCCCCTCTTTTCCTGCCCCAACACAGCTTGCTAAGGCTTTGTTTGTGTTAGGCAAGTCCGCAGTGTAAATAAATTGATGTATCAATAGCTGCCCCATTGTAGACTTCTCTTAGAAGCACGCTTCTGGCACAACAGGAAACTCAAATTGTTTAAGTTGGTTTGGCAATTAACTCCAGTTAGGCTAATCTGGAATGTAGCCTTGCAGTGTGCCAGTTTGAAGATTTTCACTGGTGTAACCAAACCATTTCAGGTGCCGGTATTGCTTTTTCTTCTGTAGCGCAGATAAGCCTCTGCACAATCCAGCAATAGAGAGATGCGGGCTTTGAAATTTAGCATCAGATTGTTTGGTCCGTCACCTCAGGGTGCTGGCATTCAGCTGTGCCCTTGCGGTGTTTTAAAGACAGCTCACAGGTCAGTGGTGCCTGTGGCTGGTGGTATGGTTCTGGGTACAGTGGTCCTCGAATCCCCTCCTCACTGGTGCCACGGTCCAGCTGAGGCTACGCTGTTCCCCTCACTTTATGGTTGATGTGGAGGACTTTGGGGTGTGATCCCATCGAGATCAGAGCACATTTGAATATACCTTGGCATGTGTGCACGTGTGTTCACTTGGAAAGTACTCTCTGTCCCAAAAAATCTTTCTGGGAAAAACAAATATTGACTTCCCTTTGCCTTGCACGTTACACATGGTTGTTTCTTGACCTGCCAGACTGGAAGTTAAGCCACTTTCTATAGAGTCAGAAGAATATACTTAAGGTGAAAGTGGAGAAACAGGCTGACTTAGTTTTGCCCTCCTAGCGTTCAAACCTGTACTGTATAAAGGGGACTCTATAATACTGTAACTGGTGCTCCCGGTTACTTGAATTTATACAATTCCTCTTGTCTGGAGAACCCCAAATGCTTTAAAACATATTCTTGGTGCAGGAGAGATAATTTCAAGACACAAAATAAGTGTATGTATTAGAATGTAATATAAAATCATCTGTGGCTTTTAAAATATTTAACAGTATAAAGTGGATCATTCCTCCCCGATTTTACACAACTGTGTAGAATTCCTATAGTGTCATACACTCGCTATTAATCATACAGATAGAACTGTCATCTTTGTGGGCTCTGCTGGAATTGCTAAGGTGCCCTCTGCAGAAGATACTGTGGCTAATGTTCTCATTACCAACTAATTGGCTAAAGAGACTTCTCTCACATTGCATTTAGTCTGATTGATAGTTTTCTATCACCTGATGGGTGGAATGGACGGCCAAACCAATTATCACCGCAAAGAGTGCTATATACCCGAAGAGTTCAGGCAGAGACAAAAGACCCTTATAAGATTATGTCTAGTCAGTGCCAGCTGAGATTTTGTTAAACTATTAAATGGTTTTGGGTTTGGTGGTGGGTTTTTTTGGTTTGTGTGGTGGGTTGTTTTTTTTTTTTGGGGGGGAGGGGATGTTGTTTGTTTTGTTGGTGGTGGTTTGTTTTGGTGTTGCGGGGTGGTGGTGTGTTTTGGGTTTTTTTGTTATTTTTTGTAGAAGCACCATATAGAATGCCTTGAAACTTCTGTAAGTCAGGCAACCCCTGTACTGATTTTGGGTTGCAGTGTTAGTGCTTTGACATTAAGTGACCTTAAGCGAGTGTGGAGGGTTAAAAACAAATGGAGGCACTGTGAGGTGTTAACAGACAGTATTCTGGGGAGATTTATACCTGAATGAGCCCTGTGATTCGTAAGTGCTGGGGTATGTGCTATTTAGATAGTAACCCTTAGACAGGGGCATTATTTAAATTCTTTTTTTTGTGCCTATTTACCTTTCATGTAGCTCTAACAGTTTTGAAGGAATGTTTGTGCAGTAATTGAGATAGAAAGGGTTTTTTTTTTTCTTTGTAGTTAGCACTTCAACTTTTGAAATCTTTGCTTGAAATGAAAAGGCAGTTTTCTGGAGAAAGGGAGAGCGTGTTGTATAATTCTCTCACAGGTCTAGTTTTCAGCACTTTGGCAACATTCACTCTTTTTCCAGCAGCAGTGGCAAAGCTAAAATCCCTTCTCTCTATGCCTGGGAAGCCAGGGTGAGCTCTGCCCCATGGCCAGCCCATGCTCCTCAGCACGCAGAGCCTGTGGCGCAGCACCGCGGCCCTGCGTCCGGCCCGCTGTGGACAGAGCCACGCCGCGAGCAGCACCGCTCTTTGTCTAGGAATCCTTGTGTTAATGGCAATGTCCTGAACTGATAGGAGAAACAAGGGGTGCATGACGCACTTGAACTTCGGCTACCTTTGTAGGAATTTCCATGAAGAAGGCTGAAGAGAACCTGGAGACTGGTAAGACTCAATGGCCAGGATGGAAGGTGCCAGGAAGACCAGTGCCCCTGTGTGGGGTTGCTCCTGCAGTTTTGGGAGAAGCAGCCATGTGGGGCTACTCTCCTCTCCTCATGCTGTCCTCTCCTACCCCAGCACTATTCTCCCAGCCCTGCAGCCCTCAGGGTGGCACTGTGCAGAGCTGCCCTCTTCTTCCTCCAGCGCAGCAGAAGCAAGGCAGCCCTGTGAGGCCCTCTGTGCTGTTCAGGTGTCTCCTGGAAGCAGAGATCTTCTTCCCTGGTACTGTGTTCCTCATGGATTCTGTAAAAACACGCTCTTAGAGAGCTAGCTAGGAACCTCACGTCTAGTAATGCATTACTTTTTTATTTTTAAGTTAGCTCATTTGTAGCAGAATGATTTTAAATAAGCTTTGCTTGCTTCATTAAAACTATAATGAGAACCAGAAGAAAAGAAATTTCTCAAATAAGGGCAGGTGACATGGGAAGATATGGGTTCCTTTTCATATACAAAATGGAAAGCATGGCATGCTGTATTCCCTTCTTCCTCTTTACTGTATATTCTTGCCCCTTCATAGGGGGGACCAGAGAGGATGTCAGGTAGAGAGTTTGGGCTCTGTCCCATGGAGTCTGTAGTCTGAATGAACGGGGAGAAAAGGGAAATGGGAGAAAGGGCAGAGGAGAAGAGAAGAGGGTGTTACCATGAGAAGATCACATGGCTGCGTGCATGCAAGTGCATGGATTGCGGTTTAAGTGTTTAGCTACTGAGAGCGTATAACCCAATGCTCTTAAAGAGCACTACAAGAAGGCTGAGTGGAGCGAAGGGAAAATGTGTTGGAGCATTGAATCTCCTTTAAATTTCATCATATACTTTGGCTCTGCATGTCTGGCCTGCAAATTATATCTTTGGGCCGTTGCAGTAGTGAAGTAAAAGAAGCGCTGGGTGCTGCTAATCTACAGCTATTTTGAGGAAGACGAGTTTTAAGCTAAGCATTTCTTTCATCCTTGGTTGTTACTGACTGACAAGGACGGTGGAAGCTGGAAGCATTCTCACCCCGTTTTTTGGGTAGCAGTAGCTTTGTAGAGCGTCTGCACCCTCCCACACACTGGGAAAAGCCAGGGAATATGTAACACAATGTGACACAGGGCTTGTTTGTATTGCAGAATGTGTCCTCTTGCATTAGTATGTAGATTAATCGAGAGCCAGTCTAGGAAACATCACGAATGTGCATGCTAAATGTTGATGCTTTGTTATTTAATGAATACACCAAATAAAGTGGACCAAAGGGGTAAGTGCAGTTAGTAGCCCCAAGAACAACAAAATACTGCTACATTACAGTGACAAACCACTTAGAAATGCAGTAAGCCTCATTTCTTAATTCCTTATGCAGTTTGCTCCCTTGCATAGACAGGCTTTGTTCTTGCTTCAAAGTTCATTTCAGTTCATTCTTGAATATAATGCAGCTCCTCATAGGCTCCTCAGTAATAAATACATCAGAATAAAACTTCAATGAAAAAATAGACAGTGTTCTGATCGGAATTAGACCAAAGCATTTGCTTTTAAACTCAAATGGGGGAAATTCGGTGTTAAACTTTATTGTTCTATTAGCATTTTAATGAAAAGATTTCCCAGACATTCCCTAAAGGTAAAGAAATGAGCTGTCTCTTAAAGGCTGTATTTTATTAAGAGATGCAACTCAAGATGCAATAATTGCACTCCTGGGTAAGGAAAAGGACCGTTTGGGCCAAGGCTGAAACCGTAGTCAGCAAAGAAGTATATATTTGTTTCTGCTAATAACGTGCGATTTTCCACACGCTAGCCATAGCCAGACGAAAAGGGGCTTTATTCAGTGTGAACAGCTGCTTCTCATTGTTCTCCATGAGCCATCCCAACTTTTTTCTTTATTTTTAATTTTATTTTCCAAGTTTCATTGTAAGTTTCTGTCCAGCCTGCCTTGTATCTAGCATATGTAGCCCTTCGTCATAGATACGCTGCGTCTGAAGGAATTATTCAAGATTTCCTGAAATAAATTTCCCAGGAGACCTTAAAAGTGCCGACCACCCAAAGGTCAGTGTGATGCTCCCTTCAGACAAAATGGCATCCCTCTCCAGCCCCAGTGCAGTGCTGGAGCTCTGGCTTGTGCAGTGGCCCCGCACTGCTGCTGCAGCTTCCCAGCAAATGGCTCACCTGCCAGGCATGGAGAGAGCTGCCACCTGGCAGTTACCTAGGCTGAATTTGGAGAGGTAATGCTGAGGCCAGGGTGCCTTTCTCTACATAGTCTCTGCTTGCCCTAATGCAAATATAATAGTTTTCACTTTGTGTGTGTCTTATAATTGTTAGTTATGTGTATTTTCTGTCACAATAAATTAAAAATTGTAATTAGTGGAGCAGATAATGATGTCCTCTTCGAGACATTTGAACTCTGATTCGGACCCAGGAACTCTGCCATTTATTTTGCTGCGTCCAGTTTGTACTGGATAAAGTTTTGATTTTAAAATAAGTTTGTCAATGGCTTGATTTTTGATATAGCTACATAAACTGAATGTCTGCAGGACCTGCCTGTGCCATAGGATGGGGTTCTGTCCGCTCGGCGCCTGTGCCATGTACTGAACGTTCCTGGCGTAATGTGAAAATGCCTGACCTTGGGAAGCGCAGCTCATGTCTTCAGTAATCTCAGAATGAGCAAATAGCGTCCTTGATTATTTAGTCAAATCAGGTGAAAAAAGACCCAGCAAAAGTAGGCATGCAGAGAGCTAGAACATACTAGCACTGAAAATGATTTTAAAATAATTCTTTCAAAATATTTGTGTAAGAATTAGATTATCCTCCCTTTGCAGTCAGACTTTGCTGTCCTCTTCTTCAGTACAAATTTACAAGAGTGTCCTTAACTACAAGGCGAGTTCCTTGGGCTTTTGGCTGCAGTCACCGTTTCACTTTGATCTAGTATGAATCTGCGCTGCTGCCAATAGTGGAGGTCCCACTTTTGGACACTTGTTCCTGCTGCTTTCTCATGCCAACACCAAATCTCTAACAGCCGCGTAGTAAGCTGACTGGTAGGGCTGATCTAGGAGAAAATAAACTGATAAAATGAAAATCCAGACTCCTGCCATAGGTGTAACGATGCGATCTTGTGATGGGTTAAAGTGGTTGTATAATGGCACTGTAGACTGTGAAAATGTAAATCCGTATCTGGGTCCTATTCTCTGCTTTTGAAAACTTAATAGTAATTAAAGGATTGGCATTGCATTCTCAAAGTAAACCCCAGATGGCAAGTTCCCTTCCCCAGAATGCTGGTGATCTAAATTAGAAAGTCAGTCAAAAAGTGTGGGTGATTGGATACAGTCAAAGACCGTGCAAATATGTAGATAACATTTCTGTAAACACAGAACATTCTTATTTTGCTTTCTCTTTGATTTTAATAATACATTGTTTTGAGTTGTAGTATGTATTTCCATGTAGGCAAGAGGTGAGAAGAGAATGGATAGCTGTGGAAGACTAATCAAGAAAGCAGAGTAATTAGCATGGCTTCAAAGGCAGGGAAAGGGCGACCAGGTATTTTAACCTGCAAAGACTTTTCCAGTCATGAGACACCAAGTGAAATGTTGTGCTGTCATGAGTTGAAGAAGGATGTTTTATTGAACAGGCAGAAATGGCAGTAAGTAAATCCGAAATGAGGACGAAGTTGTGGGACAGGCACCCCTCTAGCAAAAAAAAGCTGCAGGTAGGTCTTCAGAACTGTTTTTGAAGTAGAAGGCAAGGGGCGGAGGTGGAAGGGAAGGCAGGATTTATGCTGTAAGCAAATAGACGACTTAGTGAGGTGGGAAGATAGAGCATTAATCAGTTGATGGATTAAATTATATTTTTTTGGTAGAAGACAACTCCTGTTCTTGGCAGATGTGGAAGGTTTCTCACTTTTGTGTTCAGATGTTTAGTTTTCAATACCTAGCTACTCCACCTCAAATGTCACCCACGTTTGGTTTCCGGGGTGCATCCTTTGTAGAGGAACCCCAGGATCGGGGACTGGTTAATTCTCTGTTTAAAAGCGGTGTTGAGAATGAAATATTGTTTGGTGATTGCTAGACATGAGCTCAAATCCCCTATGCTCCCTGAGAGGGGGATTTGAGCAGGAGGCTCCTGTCAGAAGTCTGGCTAGCTGAGCAGGAGGATGCTGCGAGTGTGGGACTCCTCTCTCCTTGCCCCTGTGCTTTGCCATTCTTAGTCACTGTAGCAGAACAAAAAGCTCAGGTGGCGGCTGGGATGCCACCCGTGCTGGTGCTTTGTAAGGTTGATCATGTTGTAAAGGGGTACAGGGTAGCTGAGGCTCCCAGCTGATTTGAGGGAAGGCAAGAGAAGCAGCGGCAAGGGGGGAGCACATCTCCTACGAGCTTATTAAAAAGTATCTGGGGCTCACTGCTTTGAGCAGCTTTGTTCTTGTGACTCTCTCAAGAGGGTTGCGTGAGCTGTGAGAGAGGAGCCAACTTGAAGGGTGATCTTTGTTTTCCTGTCTCCAGACAGTGCACCTCCAGTACACTGGGGTAAGTTGGCAGGGCTGGGTAAGCTGACAGGTTGGCAACCGGCCGTAGGCTGCTAAGTTACTAATAGACTGTGGGCAGTGGTCAAAGCTTGCAGTAGCCGTACCATGGGATAATTACACATTTTTCTGCACTTCTCTGTGACTTAAGCCAGTGCTGTCTATTAAACAAGTGAATTACAGTGCTGTTGCAGCTCAGAAACAGATATCAGTCTTTATTTTGCCTCATTAAAACTTCATCAACTTTTCTAATGAGTTTTAATACAATTTTTGGTAAAAAGTCATCATCTGATATAGGGATTTGTTGCTGCTCTTTGTGTGGAGAGTGATGGAAAAGAAGTGTTTGATAACTGCAAGTGCCTGTGGGGGCTTCTGCACAACCATTTCAAACAACTTCTGTTGCTGTAACAGTTTCATTTGGGGAAAAAAAAGTTTGTCCTAGAATAGATTATACTTTGCATGTGGCTTAAACCTTTCAAAGCGCAGGCAGGCAAATTGTATGTGGTGAGAGAGAATATTTAGACCACAGTCACATCTCTAGCAAACTAAAATATACAGTAACAAATCAGCACCTCTAAGGATCTGCGTTCAGGCCTGCTCAGTGTGGTCTGCTTGACTTTGGAAAAGGTATGTCACCTCTTTGTGCCTCCGTTTCCTTCTCTGTGAAGTCTGAAGACAAAGTCTGTGGTTTGTAAAGCTACCTGGTGCTTTTATGGGAATGGAAAAGTGCTTCTAGCAGTGATGAGATAGACAAGGAGGCCCAGAAAGAAAGGTGGTCATACCAGCAAGGGAGGGAAAGAATGAGCAGGATAGCAAACACCTGGGCATATGGGATGCGCCGATGGGAGAATAGGTGGGGCTCAGAAGACAATATGGGTGGTCCCCACGCTACAGTACACATGGACTTGGGGTGAGCCCGCAAGTGTGCAGCATGGCTAGGCTCAGCTCCAGGGCTGGCGAGGTGCAGGGGCTGGCCAGCCTCTGTTCCCACTCTTTCCAAATGAAGGAAGCACATGCCTGGGCTGCAGACATCACCTCCAGTGTTTCTCACAGCTAAGGAAGCAAGAGGCAAAGAGCGATGTGACAGAAAAGAGGAGAGTGGAGCAGACAGCATTTAAGGGCCTGTAAGAAAGAGCTTCACAAAAGGACAAATGGAAGAAAAGGGGGGAAGAGGAGTAAAGAATAACACAGTCTGATCAAGCAAGTTAAACGAGCTTTTTTAATGTCACTTCTCCCTCTGAGCACCCTTAGACTAAACAGAACGGGGAAGGAAAAAGCTCCCTAAAAAGAGGAGATAGAAGGGAAACGGATGCTTTCTGCAGCTTGTGCTGTGCAAAAGAAACAGGAATTCTGGGTTAAAAATCAAATCTATTGCAAAAGAGGTATTTAGATTGATTTATCTGTAATTTACAGAAAATAATAAATTGGTGGTTTGCTTATTGCATTTTGTGAAGAATGCGCACAACTGTTGGACTAATGTAAAAATGGCATTTCAGTAATAATTATGGATATCTTGCTTCAGCCTCATTTAGAAACATGTAATTGAAGTGATAGATAGATGTAGTGCTTATAAATAGTTTAGGTTTGCTAATGAGCAGTTCTCTCATTCTCACTTTCTCCAGTTTTTCCCTTTCCTACATGTTTTTGCTTCTGAAGCGTTTTGGTTTTTTTTTTTTCTCATTTATCCTTCCCTGGTGCTGACCAAGAGCATTCCCAGGGCATCCTCTACCACACTTTCATGGTTTTATGCCCTGGGAGCACAGTCCCTTGCTGCTGGGTGGGTGTCACGAGTACGTAGAGGCTAAATGGAGCAGATGTACCAAAACAATAGAGTTGTAACAGGCTGGGGAAGACGTGCACAGACGTGCGCCGCTTGCCTGGCGAGTGGATGGGTGGGTGGAAGTGCAGCTGGGTGAGGGGCTCCTCACAGGTGGTGAACTGGTGGGAGGGGATGAAGGCCGTTGAGAAAGAGGGGGTGGGGGAGGCAACGCAGTGTGTGATGATTAGTAAAGCAGTGTAGAAAATCTCAATAGTGAAGAGAGTAGTGACAAATGGTGTAAGAGATGAGGAATAAAAGGATAATGTGCATCGTGTACACTTAAGTACTAATGAAGTCCAGGGAAGGAGGAGGAACTAGGAATGAGAAACTATGGGTACAGCAATGCTGCACTCCCTGCAAACAACCCTCTTCAGACAGATGACTGTCCATCAATAAGTTATGCCACTCAGATCTTCCTAGATACCAGAAAACTCCAAGCTCACTAGTTTTTTACTTGCAAAGTAAGGGTGGATGCATGCAGGCCTGCCAGGTCTATGTACCAAAAGAGTGTGTTGACACCAGCTGAAGGAGGAAGGTATGGTAAGGGCTGGGGAGCTGCTGGAAAAGACTGTTTTGTAGGCTGTCCGCAGCATTGCCTAAAGGACTGACTAGGCCTGCAACATCTGAAGATTTTGTCAGTGTTTTCCTGGTGGAATAGGGGTAGCTGATGGTTTTGTGTGTGTGTTGTTTTTTTTTTTTTTTCTTTTTTTTTTTTAAAGTTTCTTTAAGATCTACAAAGAAATCTCTTAACTTCTAACTTCCTGCTCCTTTTAACACCTGTCAGGCAATGACCAGTAGTCTGGTAGCCACAACCTGTAGTATTGATACTGCATAAACATTCCTGAAAAATTTCTAGGGACTTTTGTACAAAAAAAAAATATTTCTTTGCTCTCATCCAATTCTGATGGAGGAGCATGTTGCCTCTCAGTGGTCTTTTATCTTACAAGACCATCTCCCCCTAGCATCTTTCATTTTGTTTTCTTGTGCATAGGCAGGTTAGCGTCTGAGTGGTTGTTATGTGATTTTGTTTTAACTGAACAAATCTAAGCAGCATCCAAATATTAAACTGAAGGACAGAATGGGGCTGAACAAGCTTATAACGGCTGGAAACTAATATTTATCTTCGTCTGTCAGCAGTGAAATGGTTGCAGGTGGAATCTGCGTGTGACAGTGCGCTCTTCGTAGCAATGGCTTCCTCCATTAAGTATGTAAGGAGGATGGAAAATCTTCTTCAGCAGAAGGGACAAAGTGTAGGCAACGCAACAGCAACACATTTTCATTTTTTTTAACGTTGAAAGTACGTGACATTTGCTCTTCCCTGTCATTGGTGGGGAATGTTTTCAAACATTGGCAGTGTCTTAGATGCTTTGTTTTGAACTGCAAAGCTAGTGACCTGCCAGTGTCCAGCACTAGCTTAGAGGGCTGTTGGTAAAATACTGAACATGGACTAACTCAGGGAATGAGGCAGGCTCAGGGCAGTCAGTAAAAGTCATGTTTCATGTGTAGTAGATCTTATGAGGGGGGAAAAAAGAACTTCTAAAATATTTATTCTTCTTAATTACAAAATTGCTAAGAAAAACTTAGACTCAATAGTATTTGTGTTGTCTTCTGTCATGCCTTTTTTTTTTGGATTAGTTTCACCTACAGGCTTATTGCTTGGTAACTCTGTATGTAGACCAGCCAGGATGAGGCCTCTGATGCAACCTCTTTCTGCTCTTGCTGAAGTAAATGGCAAAGAAAATTTCCACTGGCATCACTGAAAGCGTGATTGAACCTGAATTGCCTTTTGAAAGCATTGGCAAAAAAGAGGTGGTGGAAAGAGAGGTCACTGTAGATTTTCTTAATGGGTAGATAGCTCATTTATGTGGGGTGGAACAAATAAAATGGGGAGACAGGTCAGCATTTGAGATCCAAGTAATCGGGTAGGGTAAGTGTGGAAAGTATGAGTTACGTTCCTCAAGCTGTGAAGAATATCCCCTTCTCTCTCTGCTTCAGAGCAAGCTGAATAGTTTTCCTAACACATCAATTCCCTAGACCAAAATTATCAATGAGAGGTTATAGGTTGGAAAGGAGGGTAAAATAGAGCATTTAAAATGGGAGGAAACCACAAGTGTAAATTCCAGGGGCAGGTGTCTGCCGATAAGGATATTGCAGTGTTGCGGAGGGAAGCTACCTCAGTGCTGCTGTGTGACTTGCCAGCTTGTAACCATGGCACCTTTGTATACCCCTGATGAAGTATGTATGCATAAAAATGTTGGGTCCATGATGTGTGTGTTTTGGGGGTTTTGGTTTGTTTGGTTTTGGTTGTTTTTGTGTGGTTTTGTGTTGTTTTGGTTTTGTGGGATTTTGTTTGTTTTTTGTTAGCACCCAAGAAGAAGAGTAAGCCTCCTGCCTGGGTTATGTGCAAGGCCCTCTGTAAAATAATGACAAACCTTTTATGTATAGTGTTATAGTTTCCTTCATTCTGTGAGCAGAGCTGGTTATTCAATTTCAGTGTCCACTAAAGCAATCTCCAAAAGCAGTTAAAATAAAACTCATTACAGTGTGTATGTGATACGGTATGTTTAGAATCCTGAGAATGTGCTGCAATAAACTTTCACTGGCTTTCCCTCTCCACAGCAGCAGATAACAAAATTTAATTTACATTTCCACTGTGTATAAGAAACTAAAAAGATGAATCCCTACAGACTAGAGTCTGAGGACCATTGTTTCTTTGTCTACAGAGAAGTAGTTATTATTTATTTGTGAGAGAAATCCAAAAGTCACCTCCAAAGGTGAAATCTTCTGTATTTCTTGAAGGTGGAAATAAGCATTCTGTGACTGACAAACAGCTGAGTTTTTTTCTACAAACACTGTTCCCCTCTCCCCCTTATTTTACTGCTCAGTTCTTCTAAGCAGCGTGAAAATACCTTCGGCCTTTTTTCCCTGTTCCTGGGATGCGCCATCCTTCCCAGAGGCTGGCCTGGTGTTTGTATAAAGCCACTTATGCAGGCAGATCTTGCCTAGTGAAATGTGGCTGTGGCTGAGATAGCACAGGCCTTGTTAATACTTAACATTGAGTAAACAAGGCAGGTCATATCCATTGTTGCTACTTACGTCCAAATGTAGTGCAGCATCCTTAGCTGACAAAGGTCAGGTGAAAAACAGGTCTGCTCTCTGAGAGGGGGATATTATTTTTTTTCTTTTCTAGAAAAGATGCAGAAATACTAGATTCCCAAACCCTTGAGGGCTGGCTTTGTCTAAGCAGAGTGCGCTGCCTAACAGAGAGGCTATATGTACTCATTACTGGTTAAACTGAGAATGCCTGGTGCCATGGTTGATTCTGGAGGCTAGCAAGCAGAGGTATTTGGAAGGGACAGAAGAGGTAAGGGGAGGGCCTGTTTTAATTCTGTTGGAATCTTGTTTGGTTTATTTTAACGGTGCAGCGATTTGGTTGGAATCTTGTTTGGTTTATTTTTACAGTGCAGTTGCTTCTTTACGGGCCATCTATTTTCCCAGTACACGATAATCTTCTCCTTTTGTTTTGTTACCTCGTGGATAAGGTTGCTGCACTTTGACATCACTTGCCTCCTAGAAATGTCAGCTTTTATTGTCACACTTGCAGAGTTTGAGGTGGCTGTTTGGAAGAGAACTTTGCAGAATAAGTTAACAGCCACAGGAACTTAAAAGTATCTGTAGCGAAGCACCTTGGATTGCTTTTTTGTTTTTTTACTGCTTGTTTCAGGACATTGGAAAACATACCTCTCTGGTGCTGTACGGATCTTGGCTTTCCATTAGAAACCCAGTCTCACTCAGTAGAATCCATTAAAAATATAAAGCTGTTGCTCCCCCTTCCATGCCTGACTATCCCAAAAGAAGCTAAGCACCGGCCCCAGAACCAGAGAGTTTGTCCTGGCTGTCAAGCAGACCAGCAAGAGAAAAAACAGCCGAGTCCCCTCCTCAAGGCCCCTTACAGAAATTATTCCGCTGTTGTAAACCTCTACCTTCACAGAGCAGAAGTCTGATGCACACAAAAGTATGATGCTTGTGTTGGGGTGGCTCTCAGACCAATTGGAGTTTATAATTAAAAAAAGAAGTGTAGTAACCTGAGGTCTGCTCTCAGGACTGTAGATCAGAAACACCAGAGACTCCACTTGCGTATCCTTTCTGAGCTGCAACACCTCACAGCATTTGCAATCTTGACAGTAGCATAGGACACGTCTTGCCGAGTGTGTTTCATTACTCTCAAAATGGCCTGGAGATGGATTGTGTAGATGATGGTGTATCCAAATGAAAGCTGTAGAGCCACCAGACATGAGTAGGAAAGTGCCCTTGTTGCTTATACGTTGAAATAAGCCTCCAGAACAACTCAGATCCTCACTAGATTTTCAAGTTATAGACTTTACTAACAAATGAAGTGACGAGCAGGCTCCAGTTGGTCTGCTAACACAGGCTACACATAACTAGTCTTCCCAGTTGCCTCTATCTAGTGCAGAGTGGGTATCAGCCACCTCACTTTTCGCCAGGACTGAAGTTTTGCCCAATGCTGAAATGTTGCTGTATGTTGTCAGCTGCTGAGTATGTATCTTAGGTGGAAAAAAAATCTTCATGTAAGGGTTTAGGACCTACTTTTGCAGGTATCTGGCTTCTTCTAACGTGTAGGCCTATCAAGGGAGAGGGTGCCTGGTAATAAGGCAAGATCCAGCCTCAGTCTAGCAGCACTTCAGGATCCTTTGAGATAGCAATCATGCATAGCACCCTTTATAAATGATTTGTTTGAGTTCTGCATAAATACAGCTAAATCAACAGTGTAATCAGGAGGTGATCTGGGCTGGCTTGCAGGTTTTCAGAGAGGTGTTTTGTGCTTTCCAGCATCGTTTAAAAAGTGTTCTCTAGCTGGTGGTTATAAGCATAATCTTCCAAATGTGAACGGAATCTAAATTGGCGCAGAGCAACTTGTCAGAATCGGCACCCAGTCTGCAGCAGGAGCTCAGGGAGGGATGTGAACCGCCTTTGTTCTTTGCAGTGGGGGTGTTAACACTGAAGTTTATGATAATGTACTTGCCAGCATTGTTAATTATTCCACTGGAAGGAAGGAGCTGAGGAGTCTGCACAATTTGCTATCAGTAAGGGTCTTGTTTTGGCGTTCCAGTTTGGCATCTCAAATAGGTGGTGTCTGGAGAGTTCCTGCTTTCTAGGGGAGTATATGGGGGTCTGGGAGGGGCTCTTTTCAGTCCCTGATTTGTGTCCTTCTCATTCCTCTTTGATACAAATAGGATTCTTCTGGAAACCTGGATGAGCAAGCTCTCAGTGCTTATGATGTTAAAGAAATGATTTTTTTTTTTTTCCAGTGGATCCTCACAATTGTGGAGCTCATTAACCTGAATGGCTCAATTAGCCAAATGCTAACCTGCTGCCAATGCTGCTGCTGCTGTCACTGTTGCCACTTCAAAAATGTTGGTTTTCATGCATATGCTTTCAATGTGCCACTTCTTCTGTTTATCTCTGGGGAAAACGACCAAGCATATACATAAAAAAATATATATCCTTGCAGTAGCAACTGAGGTAATACTGCATAGTACCTGCCATAATGTGAACTGCCAATAGCTTGAACAACGATGTGTTCCTGAGGTATTTGGAGTAAGAAACTTTTGACTGTAGGGTGAGAAGGTTACAGCAATGGGCAGAATGAAATTCACGTGCTTCTCTTTGTCATGGTGTTAATGACCACTTTAATTTTATTTGAATACTTTCAAGCACATTTTGAAATATTGCTGCATAGACGCCTGGATTAAAACTTGTCGGTTTCACTTATTTCATCTGTGCTGTGTGTTCCCATTCAGATCCTCAGCTGGGATGATGTTACATCTTGTTTGCATTATGGTGCCTGTGCTCAGGACAGTGTAGCTGCATCTTGGTTCAGAGGAACGGGCAGCGATAAGGAAAAGCCCAGAACTTGGGCGTAGTGCATGACTCTGCAGGCTGATTGTGAGCACTGCATTTATGTGGGGTCTGATCAAAGTAGGGCTTTCTTTTATCCAGTTTCACAACATGATTTTAATTATGGGGGTCTTGGCAATTATCGTTGTTGGGTAACTGCCTGAAGCATTAATTTCTTTAGTTTATCCAGTGAAGCTGTAAAATGAGTATATTCAGACAAACTGGCTTGTGTTTCAGATTTCAGAAGACATGCTGTATAATTTGGGTGTTTGACACATGATTTCTCCATACCTGACCAACAAGGCAGAATGCAAATGGTTTGTTTGGATTAGCTTTTCCTCTTTTTCTTAGAAGAATAAATAAAGCTAGCCCCTCCTTGTGCCTCGGGACTGTTCTGTGTCACCAGCCTCTCTCCCAAGGCTTCCAGGATCTCTCTCAATGTAAGCTTTTGTTTTAGAAAGTAAAACAAAAATGGGAAAGAAAGTTTATATTCCTTTGGTTATGAAAATAAGAATCCAAATGTCAGTTGGTATGCTGACTGATTTTCCCAAATATTCAGCGTGTGCCTTCACAAGTAGTAGAAGTCATACTGTATACAACACCATACTGTATAAAATGAAGCTTCTGAGGACAGAGAAAGATGGCTTACTGTAAAAGTTGTTGTCTGTTTACATTCATCTGCCTCTAGACACGGCGTGGTGGATGAGTTTCTGCTTTTGCTTACCTCTGCGTTGTTGAAGCTTCACCAACTCTTCCGAAGCCTGACTCTGCTCATTGTTTCCTGTGGGGAAAGACAAAGCACACAGGCATCTGATGCAGCCAACAAGCTTACTCTCGTTTTTTCATTTGGGTAAAGCTGAGTGTCTGAGAGACTGACCCGAGGAGTGTGTTGTCAGTTAGTTTGAGAAGTAATCAGAATTGAGACAGTTTTGCTCTGGGAAGTTGTAGTGACATAGAAGAAGTAAATAAAAAAAAAATCAAGGAAGGAAGTGAAGCTCTGTGCATGTGACAGACCAGGCTTTTAGCCAGGTGGAAGCCCAGAGGAGGAAGCCTTTGCTTCCAATTGCCCTTTACTCCACAGAGGATCGAAGGTGAGATTGGTAATATCTTAGTAGGCCTAGTTCTGTCTCCTGTTCTTTGCATAAGCCAGCAAGTTGTGTCAAGTAATCCAGGGACTTGGAAAGGGGAAGAGAAACGTCTCTCCTTGCCTGCAGACCCTGGTCCCTGCTTGCGGCGGCAGAGCCAGCAGCTGTGTGTGCCATGTAGCCAGGGATATCAGCTCAGAGCGAGAATCCAAAGGATGCAGTATTTGTCTTGATGCCAGCCAAGTATGTAGGCAAACCCCGTGGGCTGGAGAGGTTTGTGTGTGTTAAACCTTCTGCGGTATGTGCCATAGCAATGATCAGGTGCAGTGAGTCAGACGAAAGTGTTATGTGGTACCAGCTAAGTGGAAGGGCCTAAGTCGAAGCTAAGTAGTGAGGGCAAAGCTCCTTTTCCTTTGGTTTTCCAAGTCTGCAGTATCTGCACTGGTCTCAGGTATAAGAAGTATTTTGAGTTGTCCCCCTCTCTCTTGACCTTCCTCCCTTGATGTGCACACTCACATTTACTTGTGCGCTAACCATTTAGCTGGCAAGCACGCTGGGGAAATGGCAGCACGCTAGGGGTTAAGGCGTTCTGTTCATTTCTCACTCCAGCCATGTCACTGTGCAGAACAGTACATGTGGAACAGCCTGTCGGCTGCTAATCTCCATTTGTTCTTTTTTACGAGGCATGTCATTTAAATTTACCTCCATCCCACACAAAACAGGTCCTAGTATATTCGTACCGCATTATTACTGAAAATTATTTGCATTAGCAACACTTTATCTTAAAGGGTGAAAAAGACTTCTATGATGTGTCAAAGCATGGCACTTCATGTCAGCCTTCCTTGTCTACTTCTTTTACAGGGATCTCTTACTTGGGCTCTTTATCACACATATAAAGGGCAGCAGCAGTGGGATGGACTCCCGTGTGCTCAGCAGTGACTCAGAGCTTCGTGCAAGCTGGTGCAGTGACAGTGGCAAATAAGGATATAGTGTAACCTTGTTTCTGACTTGACTTGGTCCTGTGTTTTGTTTTCCAGTCTCAAGTAATCTGTTTTGTGGGGCAGGATGAAATGTAACAGTTTAATTACAGTGAAACTGTTAATGTCACTCTGTCTTACCTTCCCTTCAATTCTGCTTGTAGCTGATATAGGATACAGGTCTCATTTATTTTTTCCCCGTTTCTAAGTTGAAAGAAATGCGATGGGGATATCTTGCTGTGTACTTATCTTGAGTTTGCTGGTTTGAAGTCCAGAGGACATGCTGACCTCCGAAACGCATGTCCCCAGAGAGTGGACGGACAAAGCTGGCAGTGCTTGGATGCACCACTGCTCTCTGCACGGGGTGTAGCTCCTGTTATCTGCTGGAACAGTTACTAGCTTGGATGCAAGGAGCTGCTTGGGGCAGGTGCCCCTTTCTCCCCCCGGGGCTGCTCAGGGTTCCAGGAAGACAGGAGTTAGCCAAAATCTTGAAGAAGGTTGTCCATGATGTTTTGCACAGATTCCTGCCCCACACCAATCCCTTTTGTGATGTGCTGCTTCTGAAATGATCCCGTTCAGCGCCAGAGCTCTGCCCCGTTCCTCGGCGGGTGCCCTCAGCACTGGGCGCAGCTCGGGTCTTGCGGTGGGTGTCGGTGAAGAGAGCCGTGGTGCTGGTCCCAGCAGGATCCCAGACTGAGTCGTCAGAGTTCATTTTCTGCATGTTTTCCAGTTCATCTCCACTCGTTCACACCCCACCTGTCCTTGCGCTTTATCTCGCCTCGTCCTGGTAGAGTTATTTATCTAACCAGTTTAAAAATGGAGAGAGAAGATACAGTTGTTTGTATTTTCTGAACAAAGATGGAGGGAGATGTCTATAGCAGAGCTCTGACCATTGCATACAGCAATGTAAAATAAAGGCGGGTAAATGTCCACCTCTCCCCTCAAACTTTAGATTATAAATTGAGGTAAAGAAAGTGAGTTCATTCCTCCCCTGGTGGACAGCCCTGCTTTGTTGTAAGGCTGCGCACAGAAACGTTGTAGCTAGGAGCGTGCCAGGCTGTATTTGCTGGTTGGTTGGATATTTATGTCAAGGTTGCCAGGCAAATTCATATACTGCTACGCTGCAGGCAAGGTCTTGGGGGGTGGGGGAGATGGGTTAACATCTTCTAAAGATCTAAAGGTGTTGGAAGAGGTTTGGAGGAAAAGAATGAGGAGCTGGGTTTGCAAGTGGTAACAGTTGCCTCTTTTTTTTTTTGTCCCCCGTCGCTGAAGCAGAGGTATTCAGGGCTGAGCTGTTCTGCAGCGCTGCCCGGTTAGCATCTGTGCAGTTCTGTACCCTTGTGCCACGAGCAGGCGACGTCTAATGGAAAACTGCACAAACTAGTCAGTCCCTGCGATGCAACTGGAGTTTGTGTCACTGCTTGGACATTTGCGTGTTTATGGAGTCCTGCATTCTCAAAACCTATAATAATTTCAGTTAAAGTCTCTTCTGCCAGTGCAAACTAGAAAAAGTAACTAAACAGACAATAAATCTATCTGCACTCTATGCAACAGTTCTCTTTCTTGCCCTCAGCTGCCTTCTTTCTGCAGCCTGTGTGTCACTCATCAGGTTCAGACCTGCAGTTTATGATACAGGACAATTTTCTAATCACCATTTGAGCGCCTGGGAAAAGCTGGAGACTCCCTCCGTGTTTGTAAGTGCATGCTGTGTTTTACGGGCAGACAAAGTGTGTAAGCCAAAGCAGTAATGTTCCGAAACAGAAGTTAAATCAGGAAACCAAAATAAAGGCCAATATCAATCTTTTACACATTTAGTTACCAAACAGTGTTCCCTTTGTCAGCAGCACGTCTAACAACCATAAAATAGAGCTGTCCCTCACTTTTAGTTACTGTACATTCCAGGGCATTCTGTTCTTGTATACGCTCTCAGAAATAGCTGAAATGATCATAAATGTATTTCAGCAAACAGCAGCTTTTTTTTTTTTTGTAGCAAATGTAATTGCTAGATAAACTTGGGCGTTGCAAAATGCTGAGGTTTAGCACTTCACTGGACAAGCTGTGCGCATTTTTGAGACAACCAGCATATGGGAGACTGTCAGCAAACCACTGTCAAAGACATTTGTGACTCACAGGAATGGAGAGTTTTGAAAAGGAAATCATCTTCAGTAATCACAGCCTTACCACATCAGGGAAAGCAAGTTTTTCAGTTGCTGCTTTTTCGTCCTTTCTAAGACACGGTGGAAATCAGTTTGGTTTCATTCTGTTTTGATTAGGGAATTAGAAATTTGCATTTTCAATCTATCATTACTTTTATTTCTCTTTTGGAGAAAGGCAATAGGAGTTTATTTGAAAGGCGGGTTATGAAAGATTCACGTTTCTCCAAGTATGTGTGAAACAATCTTTTACATTTTGTTTAAAGTTGTGAAACGCAAGAAAGTTGGATCTCTATAGCTACCAGACAGATCCTCACAGGCAGACAGGGCAGGTATATAAAATCAGTTTGCTTTCAGCAGAAATGAAGTTTTTTCATATGGGAAGATGAGAAGGGCAGGAATTTTTAGCGAAACAAGCTCTTGAAAGAGCCAGCCCAGGAGAGAGGTAGCTCCCAGTTTATTTATGGAAGCTCATAATGAAATGGTAGATAACAAGCTAGAATGATGTACAATCTGGAGGGATGAACCTGTACTTGAGATTTGGCAACACTACTCTTAAAAATATTTACTGCTGCAATTTAAGGAGAGAGTACCAAGAGAAGCAATGTTTTATTTCTGTCAGTTGGCCTTCACTATAACATAAAACCAAGTAATTTAAATAGCAAAGGTTCCAGTAACTATCATGCACATTAATGTTCAACTTAGCGCACACCCAGACAGTGCCTAAATGTTCTTCCTTTGCTTTGAGTGGAAGGCTGGGTACGTGTAGCCCCTGCACTGGCATTGGATTTTCCTTTCCTGCAACTCCAAGCAGTAACTGCAGCGCACCCCTTGGATATCTGGAGAGGATGTCGCTGCTTATGTTCATTAACAAACCAGGCAGGCTAGAAGCAGGATTGTTCTGTACCTGGACAAGATGATATCTTCATTCTGAAATATATGCAAATACCCAGATGTATGTCTGAGAAGGAGCAGTTCTGTCCTGGGGCAGTAATTGGATTGCAGTTACTCAAATAACTGTTACATGCTTTTCTTTATACGAAAGGCAAGGTTTATATGCATGAAAGACAGTACGAACGACATCTCTTACTCAGACTCTGGTACTTGGAGCATCCCATCCATTGGGAGCTGAAGGTCCTGATGCAATCTGTGCCCAAGTGTTGTTCAGCTCCACGTTCCATCAATGCAGTAACTGGTCTGTGTGTTAAAGGGCAAAACTTGTCTTTGAAGGCCTTTTTTGCTTTTTTGTTTTCCTTTCCTGTTGAAGATAGTGGTAAGATTCATTGTTGGAAACAGTGTCTCCTTCATTTTAAGCTGCTGATAAAATAAAATGGTGATTTTCTTGAGAGCTGGAAGTGGGCATTGGCCAAATTGTAGATATTAGTTGTTTTTAATGATTCTTAATACTTTTTCTTTCCTTCTCCTCATGCTTCCTCATTACTAAGGGCTAAACAAAATATTCTGCTTTACTGACAGCTTCCAATCTTAACGGTTTTTCTCTTGCAAGGAGACTTGCTTTGTTGCTGCTTGGCATAGGGTTGCATTACTTAATCACAAATAAGTTTGCTTCACCTAGGTCCATTTGAGCCCAGAAACAGGACAAAAAGCAAGCAGTCAGTGTGGGCCAAGATCACCTTATCCAGGTGAAAGCATGGTCAGAGATCAAGCAAAAGCACAAGGTATTTGATGGTACGTCCAAGTGCCAGGAAGCCAGGGAGTCCCCCTGGGAGAGGAGATAGTCAGGGGTAGGCAATAGGGGGCCCACCTGGAGTGCCACTGCAGCAAGAACAAGGCGGTCCCTTCCCTTAGACGCCCAGCTGAGCCGGGCACTCAGGCACAGTGTCTGCCAAGATGGTTTGTGAGCAGGTAGCTGCCAGCGACGCCGTGGTCTGAGTGCAGCCTGGCAGAGGCTAAAAGGCTGAAAGTAAGCTGCTTGTGTATGACCTCGATTTTGAAGCAACTGTGTGCGTGGCAAAACTTGGAGTATTCTATAGTCGTAGATCCTATAGATCTAAATGCAGGGCTTGGGGTTGCTTCCTGAAATTATCTGAGATTTTAATTTATTTTTACTATTAGTTTTTTGAAATACTTTTCAGGAAAAGGCATTAGAAACCAGGAGCTGACTACTTAAATTTTAGAATATGAAGCAATGTCTTTCCATGTGGTTTCCCAGCAGTAGTCCAGTAACATACCAGGTCTAATTTCCAAGCTACTGCCTCAGTTTTACATGCTGAGATCAGTGCTCTCTCACCCTCCCACTTCCCAGATCGGCAAAGGATTTATTAAAACTGTAGCTAGCTCCTTGGTTTCTTCGAGTCTGTTGTTCTTGTCACAGTTCTGCTTAATATGTTGGCATTATTAAAAATCTAATCAAGCTTGCTACTCAGTGTGACTGCGGTTACCTCAGTCTGGTTTACAGCTCTCTGTCCTCTTTCCCAAGTGTGAGCTTAGCAATCATAAAGAACAAAACTCTCACAGGAGAGCATACTGGAAAAAAGCCATCAGCTGAAAATGCTTTGGAGTTTCAGCAAGGGGGTGACGCCGCAACTTGGAAAAGGACAAGGTGAACAGATCTTAATTCATTCTGGGGGGAAGGCAAGTCTTTCCTGGTTATTCTTTTTTTCAGATCAGTAAGACATTTTGTCAGGCTGCACATACACAAGCAAAGACATTCACAGGAGTCTCCCTGAATTAAACACTGCATCATCTTCTGAAAGCACTGGTATTAGAGAGGGGTGCCTGCTATTTATGTAATTAAAATTGGGGTTGGAGCAAATGCCATCATAGTTTAGGTGAAGGACAACTCCATCGTGTGTGGAGGAGGGAAACCTAGCAAAACATTCCAACAGAAATAACCCTGCAGTCACACTTAGTTATGGCCCTCATTTTGGATTCCCTCTCCTTGTGCCTTCTAGCACAGCTTTACAAGGGACAGAGATGGAAGGATCTTCCCACCACAGTGCCAAAGGGGTTGCCAGGCAGCTGTATGAAGTTAGTTAAAATCCATTGCAGAAACAACTTGTTATTTAAGAAAACGCAATAAAGGCATGTGGCTCGTGTAATTTTACAGCTCAAGTGTCGGGAGGTGCAGGTTTATGTTCAGAATTCAGCGCAGGACAAGGAGAGACTACCTGGAGGGCAAAGTCACCTTTTAGGCAGATGCACCTCGGGAGTTATGTAAAAGGCCCCAGTTAAGCCTGAAGTTCAAATTATTCTTTGTAGATATCTTAAGCAATGGCTGAAGGTTAGGTGTGAATTCAGCCCCTCCTAGCATTAGGGCAGGCAGATTTACTGCATTTTGAATTTGTCTCTATCCTAGGACTCCTGTGATGCCTATTCCCTCATCCTTGTCCTTTCTGGTGTCGGAGAGGTTGAGGAAATACTTGTTACTTTATCATTTATCCTGCCATAGAGTAAAGCTCAAAGGGAACTTCTTGTCTGGAGTCACTTGCTGTCAACAAATGCCGTACTGCTCCTTGGGGTATCTGGCTCAAGATGGGGAAAGTTCTTGCAGGATGGAAAAGTGATTTTTAAGATGAACTGTTAGGAGTTAATTCCTCCAGTAAAGCTCTGTTACAGAAAATGGATGGAAAAATCGGCCACTCCTGGGTTGCTGGTTTTGTCACCTCTGTAGCTCTCAGAAAGGGATCTGGTCATTGTTCTTTTTGGTTTGACCAGTTTGGACTTTTCAGGCAACAGGTGAGCTGGGCAACGTTTGGAGGTGGGTGCTGAGGAGAGAAGGTGGCAGGGAATGATCCTTTGGGCTTTACATAGAATCGGCGGTAGCGGCTCTGCATGCCACAGGAATGCCGCCTGCGCTTGGCGCTTCCATTTGAAGTTTAATGTGTGTTTGGTGGTAACCTTTTGCCACCCAGAGAAAGCGATGCGATAGATCTGTCTGATTTGCCTTGGTTATTGTTGATAATTGAATTTAGTTAGAGCAACGCTGCATCTCTGCTGCAAAGTCAAGCAATAGCTTCTGTTTTAATCCTGTGGTACCAGCTTTCGTGTCTCAGCCTTCATTGTTCCCTTGGGAGTACTGGGTGTTCTTTGTCTGCAGTTGCTTTCTTGTCTCGCAGGCCTACTATTTTCATTCACTTTCTAATTTCTTTCTCTCCCTTTCTTCTGTCTGTCTCCCTCCGAATCTGTGTTAGGTGATGCATATGTGCAGAAGGGGCTGTTTCTAATGAGCTCCTAGGCAGGGAGAAGGCAAGATAGATCACTTTTAAAATTGAAAGAGAAGGGTGGGGGTGGGAGTTTACGCTGAGGGGCACTGCATTTTTTTTAATAGATTCTTATTTAATTAAGAACACTTCTGGAGGGATGAGGGATGATGGTGTCTTTAGTAACACGTTAGAGAACAGCAGAACAGTTGTTTAGAGATTTTTTTTTTTCCCAAAGCATTCTGGGATTCCTCTCTTTGAGAACTGCCTTTGTGCTTTTACTTTACATGCTATGGTTAATAAAGAAAAGAACACAGCCGTAAACCCATTGTGAAGTACCTGTGTTGTCTGAAATGCATTGAAATGAGCTCTCTTTGACGCACATGTGAAGTCTGATGCCTGTCTGAATAGGCACTGAGAATGGGGAGGAGGTTCCAGGCTTATACTGACCTTCATTGGATCAGATTGGCTCTCTTTAATAAACAAAAAGTAATTTTAGTTACTTCTTTTGTGAATTATTGTCACCTGAAATTAAGAAGAATTGCCACTATAATAGATGCAACTGAAATACTAGTTTGACATAAGTCTTTTAGTACAGGTCACGATTGAAGAAAGCAACTGATCAAACTCAAGGGAAAACCCTGATCCCACCTAAGTTAGTTGTGGGACTGGTTTGATGTCGTTAGTGCCAGGAGTTCATCCTCGTTGTCTAGCATGATTTTGCAGGGTGGGTAGTCGGCAAAGGTCCTTTTTATCTGTGTGCCACTCAGAAATGAACAAGATGGAGTGAGACTTCACTGTACCCATCTAGAAAATGGTTAAAATAGTGTTTGCAACTTAGGTACGTTGTATAGCCTTAGTGGTGGAGGCAAGGTTGTTCTAAGAGTAAAGTATCAGCAAAGGCGTGACAAGGAACTGCTTAAATTTCCAGAAGAAACAGCCAAATACTCAGAACGCTCCTGTCTTATGCCATGGGTGTGCAGTATACTAAGATGGACCAAGTAGGCTGTTTTTGTACTATCTTATGTTTCATACACACAATTCTGGATGTCTCTAGCATAAATTTGGGAATGGCAAAGAGGAAGAGGGTTGGCTTATGGTTCATGTCATCTTTATCTAAAATATCCCATTCCCAAACGTTTTCCAATCCATGTGATAGCAGAATGACTTCTCCCTCCGGCCTTTGCAAATGCAAGAAATTCTGAGCCATGTTCAGAGCCAGCATACGCAAGCTCAAGGTAGGGGTAGGATCTTCAGGGAGTTGTAATGAGTTATAAAGAGTTTAACCTGCAGCTCTCGCTAACCCTCGCAGGAGATGAGTGCCCCTGCCAATCCATGTTGGCACTGCTCATGCAAGTGCTCCTGTATCTGCTTCAGTCAAAAACCAGCTGGCTTCAGTCAACTGAGTTAAGCGTTTGGTATTTACTAAGCACAAGTGGTTTAAACTGAAGAAGGTTAGGGAGCTCTCAAACAAGGAAGGGGTAGTTTGCAGATCTGGTGGTGCCCCAGGGGTTGTCAGCCAGCTGGTACCTTGCTGAGCCCAGCTGTTCTTGGATGCAGTGTTTTCCAGGGCTGACCGATAAAGTTGGAGGTTGAGAGTTTCTGCGGTATCGCTTCAGTTTGGAAGCTAGGCACAGTGGTTAAACCTACTTCTTTTTATCTGCCCTGAGTCCTTACTATCACTTGTGATTTTGCTAGCTACACTATCTTGTTTTCTCTTGTTAAAAATAAGAAGAAAATCATCCCACTCTCCATTGCTGCTGTGTTAAATGTCAGTGTAAACCAAGAGAGAGCATTTGAGAGCAGCAGCGAGAATGCCTATTGCAAACTACTGTCTGATCCCTTCCCACCATAGTGGGCCACTCACTTGTGATGTTGCCTTGGAACAGGATGGTTAAGCAGATGCACTTCATGTAAAATATATGGGAGTTCCTCATAATCGCTTTAGAAAAACAGGAGTTTGTTTATTTTTGAAGCAATGTTATTAGCTACAGGTCCCATTGTATCCTAGCAATTTAGCTGTGTCAAAGATATGATTAAGCTGCAGCTATGGGACTCAAGTAAAACTGCCAGATCACATTAGTAATGTAATTTGTGTTTGTATAGCAGCCATTTCCAGTTTTTTCTACATAAGGGTCTGCTGCCGTTTTGGTTTTCATTCCTCACTCCTTTTCCTTGGAGGGACACAAGGGATTATAAATTGGTAGTTAAAGTTTGTATTAGTTGGAATTTAGAAGTCATTTTGACTCTTGGCATTAATGTTTGGAGTATGGTTGATGGCAAACCTGAGCTGGGGCCAGATGGGTTCTGATTTCCTGTGAGCCTCAGTTTTCAGGGCTTTGGCTGCGTATGCAGCTGAATTGGCATATATGTTATCTGCAGTCCCTATAAACCCCATGCATGAAAAGCTATCTTTTAAAGATGCGGTCCCCACTGAATGTGTTTATATGTAGTTCAAGGGAAGATTTTTCTGAAGCACATATGGCAGGAGGGGCCTTCTTCCCTCTTTGTTGGTGTGTTTTTTTTTTTTTTTTCCCAGTGGAAGCGAGGTCCTAACCAGTGTATACTCCCAGATATCTCAACAGGATCCTAGTCCTGTCTGGGACCAAAATGTTTTCTCTGTCTACTATTTAAGCAGCTTTTAAATTTTTACTGGTTTTCTTAAAATCTTTTCTGTGGATTCTAGCTTGCTAAATACACCAGTCCAGATCCATTAAGCACACTAGAAACTGGATCCAAGGTTGAGAGCAGTCCATTCAGATCATTTTTCTGGAACAAGTAATATTTTCTTTTTAGCCATATTCCTTTAAGCCTCCCAGCCTTATGTTTGCTGCCTTATCAAGAAGCTGGTTTTATGATTTGCATTCTTGATCGTGAAGAATTGTGTGATTTTTTTATTTAGCAGATTGAGAGATGTCATAAAGAAAAAAATGTGAGCAGGCATTACTTAGCCACATGTTTCATTTCCTTCAGTCCTGCAAGTACTAAATTCTGGTTTTAATTTTGTTATTGAAATTACAGGACCTTGTAAAGACCTGGCTGCATCCCAAAACATCCCCTCGAAAAATACCTCTTAAGATGCAGCCATGCCAAGTAATCTGCTGCAGACAAAGGTCTCAAGGTATCACTGGTAGCTGTCGTGGTTTAGCGGCAGCTCAGCCCCACACAGTCGCTCGCTCACTCCCCCACCGGTAGATGGGGGAGAGAATCAGAAGGGTAACGCTCGTGGGTTGGGATAAGAACAGTTTAATAATGAAAATTAAAAGAAACAACAGTAGAAATGCAATGTGAAGGAGAACAACGAGAGGCGCAAAGCCCCGGGGGAGGGGGGAAGGGAGGGGAGGGGAGAGGGGGAACGAACCGCCGGAACAAACCGCACGCGCCGCAGCCGCTCGCCGCCCGCCGACCCGACGCCGCGCCGCCCGCGCGCTGCCACTGCCCCCCCTCAATATACTGGTCATGGTGTCACATGGTATGGAATGAACCTGCCATTGGCCAGTCGGGGTCAGCCGCCCCCACCATGGCCCTGCCCCTCCCAGCCCCCCCTGCCACGCCACGCGGCAGAGCGCGGGAAGCTGGAAAGGTAGCTGACCCCCACAGTGAGGAGAATTAACCCCTTCTCAGCCAAAACCAGCACATTCTCCACCCCTTATTCCATACCACTTACACCATGCCCAGGTCCCATATGATGCAATACAACCGTACCAACCACCACCCCTCCCCTTCCCATCCTTTAACATAATACACAGACATCATTCCCTTAGTTCATGGATCTTCCCTGTAAAATGTCCATTAAAATGTCCATTGAGTTCACGCAGTCCATGACTCTGGGCTCCATCTGTTGTATCAGTCTTTCCGGGTGGGAGAGATGGTGTGTGGCGTTGGGTTGCTGCATACCGAGTCAGTCATCGTTCCATCACTGCTGCACGGCTTGTTTCATAGTTGATCTTCCATGGGTTGGGAGGCTCGTACTCTGATATCATTGATACAACACAGAGGTGACACACAATATTATATAGCAGTTCACATTGTGCCATTCAGTTCATTGACTGTTTTCACCCAAAATCAAATCCCCTTGAGGCACACATCGGATTTCTCCATCCTCCCGCATCACCCACCAAGTGCACCCAGGTCCTCGAGCAAAAACAATCCCACGAATGGGTTTGCCTTTGCCAGAGGCAGGAAGAACCCAGACTGTTTTGCCCAGCATACTTTTTGTGTGCACTACAGGGACTCTATCCCCTTCCACAGTATGTAGGATTTCTGACTGGGCAGGGCCAGCTCGGTTGGCAGATCCCCTCGTGTTGACTAACCACGTGGCTTTTGCTAAATGTGTATCCCAGTGCTTGAATGTCCCACCCCCCATTGCTCTCAGTGTGGTTTTTAACAGTCCATTGTACCTTTCAATTTTCCCAGAGGCTGGTGCGTGATAGGGGATGTGATACACCCACTCAATGCCGTGCTCTTTGGCCCAGGTGTCTATGAGGCTATTTCGGAAATGAGTCCCATTGTCTGACTCAATCCTCTCTGGGGTGCCATGTCGCCACAGGACTTGTTTCTCAAGACCCAGGATAGTGTTCCGGGCAGTGGCGTGGGGGACAGGATATGTTTCCAGCCAGCCAGTCGTTGTTTCTACCATTGTAAGCACATGGCGCTTGCCTTGGCGGGTCTGTGGGAGTGTGATATAGTCAATTTGCCAGGCCTCCCCATATTTATATTTCAGCCATCGTCCCCCATACCACAGAGGCTTTACCCGCTTCGCTTGCTTGATTGCAGCGCATGTGTCACATTCGTGGATAACCTGTGCAATAATACCCATGGTCAAGTCCACCCCTCGATCACGAGCCCACCTGTATGTTGCATCTCTCCCTTGATGGCCTGAGGTGTCATGGGCCCACCGAGCTAGAAATAGTTCACCCTTATGCTGCCAGTCCAGATCCACCTCAGCCACTTCAATCTTGGCAGCCCGATCTACCTGCTGGTTGTTTCGATGTTCTTCAGTGGCCCGACTCTTGGGGACGTGAGCATCCACATGCCGTACCTTTACAACCAGTTTCTCTACCCGGGCAGCAATATCTTGCCACAATGTGGCAGCCCAGATGGGTTTGCCTCTGCGCTGCCAGTTGCTTTGCTTCCATTGCTGCAGCCAGCCCCACAGGGCATTTGCCACCATCCAGGAGTCAGTATAGAGATAGAGCACTGGCCACTTTTCCCGTTCAGCGATGTCTAAGGCCAGCTGGATGGCCTTTACCTCTGCAAACTGGCTCGATTCACCTTCTCCTTCAGCAGTTTCTGCTACTTGTCGTGTAGGACTCCATACAGCAGCCTTCCATCTCCGGTGCTTTCCCACAAGGCGACAGGACCCATCAGTGAACAGGGCATATTGCTTCTCATCTTCTGGCAGTTTGTTATACAGTGGGGCTTCTTCAGCACGTGTCACCTCCTCCTCTGGTGATAATCCAAAATCTTTGCCTTCTGGCCAGTCCATAATCACTTCCAAGATTCCTGGGCGACTGGGGTTTCCTACTCGAGCCCGCTGGGTGATCAGTGCAACCCATTTACTCCACGTAGCATCAGTTGCATGGTGTGTAGAGGGGATGTTTCCTTTGAACATCCAGCCCAGCACTGGCAGTCGGGGTGCCAGGAGCAACTGTGCTTCAGTACCAACCACTTCTGAAGCAGCTCGAACCCCTTCATATGCTGCCAATATCTCTTTTTCAGTTGGAGTATAGCGGGCTTCAGACCCTCTGTATCCCCGACTCCAAAACCCTAGGGGTCGACCCCGGGTCTCCCCAGGTGCTTTCTGCCAGAGACTCCAGGTAGGGCCATTCTCCCCGGCTGCAGTGTAGAGCACATTTTTTACATCTTGTCCTGCCCGGACTGGCCCAAGAGCTACTGCATGGACTATTTCTCGTTTAATCTGTTCAAAGGCTTGTCGTTGCTCAGGGCCCCATTTGAAATCATTCTTTTTCCGGGTCACTTGATAGAGAGGGCTCACGATCAGACTGTAATTTGGAATATGCATTCTCCAAAAACCCACAACGCCCAAGAAAGCTTGTGTTTCCTTTTTGCTAGTTGGTGGAGACATGGCTGCTATTTTGTTGATCACATCCATTGGAATCTGACGACGACCGTCTTGCCATTTAATTCCTAAGAACTGGATTTCTCGTGCAGGTCCCTTCACCTTACTTTGTTTTATGGCAAAACCAGCTTTCAGAAGGATTTGGACTATTTTCTCACCTTTCTCAAAAACTTCTTCTGCTGTGCTGCCCCACACAATGATGTCATCAATGTATTGAAGGTGTTCTGGAGCTTCTCCCTGTTCCAGTACAGTCTGAATCAGTCCATGGCAAATGGTAGGACTGTGTTTCCACCCCTGGGGCAGTCGATTCCAGGTGTACTGGACGCCCCTCCATGTGAAAGCAAACTGTGGCCTGCACTCTGCTGCCAGAGGGATTGAGAAGAATGCATTAGCAATATCAATTGTGGCATACCACTTGGCCGCCTTTGACTCCAGTTCGTATTGAAGTTCTAGCATGTCTGGCACAGCAGCACTCAACGGTGGAGTGACTTCATTCAGGCCACGATAGTCTACTGTTAGTCTCCACTCTCCATTAGACTTCCGGACTGGCCATATGGGACTGTTAAAGGGTGAGTGGGTCTTACTGATGACTCCTTGGCTCCTCAGTTGGTGAATGAGTTTATGGATGGGGATCAGAGAGTCTCTGTTGGTGCGATATTGCCGCCGGTGCACTGTTGTGGTGGCGATTGGCACCTGTTGTTCTTTGACCTTCAGCAACCCCACCACAGAAGGGTCCTTTGAGAGACCGGGCAAGGTAGACAGCTGTTCAGTTTCCTCCGTCTCCAAGGCAGCTACACCAAAAGCCCACTTGTAACCTTTTGGGTCCTTGAAATACCCTCTCCTGAGGTAGTCTATACCAAGGATGCACGGAGCCTCTGGGCCAGTCACAATGGGGTGCTTCTGCCACTCATTGCCAGTTAGGCTCACTTCGGCCTCCAATACAGTTAGCTCTTGGGATCCCCCTGTCACTCCAGCAATGCTGATGGGTTCTGCCCCTATATAGTTTGATGGCATTAAGGTGCACTGTGCGCCGGTGTCCACTAAAGCTTTATACTCCTGTGGGTCGGACGTGCCAGGCCATCGGATCCACACAGTCCAGTAAGCCCGGTTATCCCTTTCCTCCACCCGGCTGGAGGCAGGGCCCCTCTAGTCCTGATCATGGCAGTCACAACTCACTTCCTGTAAATGTGAATCAGGAGTCCCTCTATTACACTTAGAAATAAAATCTGCGCTTCTACTCCTCTGTCTGGGGACTTGCTCGCTGGAAACTGGAGCAGCAGCTTTCCTGGAAGAGCCTCCCTGAGTGACTGTTCTTCCTTGCAGTTCATGTACTCGTGCCTGTAGGGTCGAAGTAGGCTTGCCATCCCACCTCATCATGTCCTCTCCGTGGTCACGCAGGTAGAACCATAGGGTGGCCCGTGGTGTGTATCCCCTTCTTTGAGCCAAAGGACGCTTATTCCTAACAGCTGAGACACTGCTCTGTCGAGGTGGGGAGTAGGACAGATCTTCTTTGAGTTGCTGGACCTCTTGGGATAGTTTCTCCACAGCAGAGACAAGCGAGGAAGAGATATTTGTGTCATAATCCCGGAGCCTATCTATCACCTCTGCCACCGTTGGTGTCTCGTCATCTTTCCAGGACATCACTGCCAATGAGTTTGCATGCGAAGATGGTGCGCTCCGTACAAACTTCCGCCACATGGGTCGTGTGCACTCGGCTTCATCTGGATCTTTGGATGACCGTTGATCATCCAGGTCACCATAAATCACCTCAAACACAGCTAATTCCCTGAGATACTGGATGCCTTTCTCCATAGTTGTCCATTTTCCTGGGCGATATGTAACATCTTCTTTAAAGGGATACCTTTCCTTCACTCCAGACAGGAGTCGCCTCCAGAGGCTGAGGGCTTGTGGTTTTTTTCCAATTGCTTTGTCAACGCCCCCTTCCCCAGAAAGGGATCCCAATTGTTTGGCTTCTTTTCCCTCTAGTTCCAGGCTACTGGCCCCATTATCCCAGCATCGGAGCAGCCAGGTGGCAATGTGCTCACCTGAACGACGGCTATAATCTTTTCGCATATCTCGCAACTCGCTTAAGGACAGAGATCGGGTGGTCTCTATTTCATTTATTACTTCTCCCTCCTCTCCCCGCGATGGCCCTGGTTCTTCATCATCCCGTTCTAAACGGGTTGATGTCCGCTTCC
Organism: Phalacrocorax aristotelis; assembly: GCF_949628215.1. Lineage (NCBI taxonomy): Eukaryota > Metazoa > Chordata > Aves > Suliformes > Phalacrocoracidae > Phalacrocorax > Phalacrocorax aristotelis. The sequence continues at coordinate 20,636,621 of NC_134279.1, forward strand.
AATATTTCGTCTTATGTATGGGGGCAACTGATACTGGTACGGGTTTATTTTCTGAGCTAGCTCCGGTACTTGTTGTGGGGGTTTGAGTGGCTGCAGTGCCTGTTGTCAGGGCTGGATTGTCTACAGTGCCAGTCACTTTGCATTTCAATCCAGAGACATTCTCTTCCCCCTGGGGGCACTGAATACTGTCGAGCAGGGCTCGGTATGCATGGGCCAGACCCCAGCATGTTGCAGTTATCTGTGTCTCTCTGGAGTTCCCAGCGTAACAACATACTTTCTCCAAATATTCTACTAGTTTTTTAGGATTCTGCACTTGCTCGGGGGTGAAACTCCAAAACACTGGGGGTGCCCACTGCCCTAGGTATTTGCCCATGCTATCCCACATGCCCTGCCACTCGTAACTATCAAGCCTCGGGGCAGATTTCTGGGTGATATTCTTAAGTTGCTTAGTCAAAACCAAAACAACATGCCCAAAAACTAACAATGACTGCACCTTAACCACCCAAGGATGTTCAAGATACAAAAACGTTGTTGTAACAAAGGCACAGACATCATAGAACAAAGTTGCAAAGGTATTATTCTGTATTTCCTCCATATAAAATCTCTCAGAGGAGGAGGTATAATTGCTAATTGCCTCAACAAGGTGGTATCCGAAGTACAGTAACGGTTTCAGCAAAAACCCCAAATACCAGGTAAAGCTGAAAACGAGTGTTTGTATAACAAATCTCGTAGGCAAAACATTACTAATCACAGCAGAACACAGCAGACTCAAACAACCAACACCGATTTTTAACACCCACTGCAAAAAGGACAACATGGTGCTGTGACCAGCAGCTGTTGTTATCTCCAACCCTCGTGCCCCACGTTGGGCGCCAAAAAGACTGTCGTGGTTTAGCGGCAGCTCAGCCCCACACAGTCGCTCGCTCACTCCCCCACCGGTAGATGGGGGAGAGAATCAGAAGGGTAACGCTCGTGGGTTGGGATAAGAACAGTTTAATAATGAAAATTAAAAGAAACAACAGTAGAAATGCAATGTGAAGGAGAACAACGAGAGGCGCAAAGCCCCGGGGGAGGGGGGAAGGGAGGGGAGGGGAGAGGGGGAACGAACCGCCGGAACAAACCGCACGCGCCGCAGCCGCTCGCCGCCCGCCGACCCGACGCCGCGCCGCCCGCGCGCTGCCACTGCCCCCCCTCAATATACTGGTCATGGTGTCACATGGTATGGAATGAACCTGCCATTGGCCAGTCGGGGTCAGCCGCCCCCACCATGGCCCTGCCCCTCCCAGCCCCCCCTGCCACGCCACGCGGCAGAGCGCGGGAAGCTGGAAAGGTAGCTGACCCCCACAGTGAGGAGAATTAACCCCTTCTCAGCCAAAATCGCTCATTTGCAAGGACAGCTTAGTATCTCTCTAACAGATTCCCTGGGAACTGCAGACAGGCATATATGCATGCTGCATATATATACCTACTGCAGTGAGGTGGACGAAGCATCCAGACTGACCTGTGACTTGGGCAACAATTCAGAGGAACCAAGCCTGGAACTGGCTTGGGTCTTGACCGATCCCATCTTAATAATGACACATGACGACATTGCTTGATGAACTGGCCATTTTGGCCGTCTGCACAGATTGAGATGTCACAGAACTGCCCTAGTGTGTACCTTAGCTGCTGTGGGGCTCCTGAGTCCTGGAGCAGCTAGAGACCAGCCTGAGCAAGGCGATGTGTGGTTCAGGAATGCTGGCTTTTTCTAAAACACGCTTCAAAGTGCTCCTGGCCATCTAAGAAGAGAAATAGCTCCTTAATTTAGGTTTTTGATTGCTTTGGTGTTTCTGCTTGTTGGGTGAGGGAAGGCTGTGTATTCTGACAGGGTGTACATCACTGCAGGTAGCATGCTACTCCATTTGAGATGAACCTCAGCAAAGGCTCTAAATTTTAAATGTAGGAAGTTTTCATCTTCAGTTCAGAAGTGCCCATCCAGTTACGCCAGAACTGCAGGCACATTGCAAGCAACAGCTTACAAGTATTCACATGAACACTTTTATTCTTTCTACAAATATATAGTAAAATCACAGTTAAAATTTAACATGGGGGGCTTGGAGACCCAAATACTGCTGCCTGAAGATTTCCATTGATGGCATATTGTGAGTAGCTGAGCCCTGTTTAGCCTGGGTAAGAGTAAGCTGAAGAGGTACGAGAGCTGTGCTAAAATCGCAAATGGGTGCAAAAGGCAAATGTAGAAACTGCAGGAATCCCGGGCAGCTGGTGCAAATGAGAGAAGCAGGACAGGTAATGAAGCTGTGAAACTTCACCATAGGCTGCAGTAACGGCTGGAAGTCTATATGGGATCAAAAGAGAAGTTGGGCAAATTCTTGGAAGGGAGGACTGTGTCAAGCTATGATGGTCTGGATGCCTTTTTCAGGCCCAAGGGTGCCTGAGCCACTGGCTGATTGTGAGAAGCTGGGGAGGGTATACAAGGGGAAGGCATCCATCTGTATTTGCCTTGCTTCTTGCAGTCTTTAAGCACCCATTGTTCAGCACTGTCAAAGAAAGCATACCAGGCTAAGTGGATCTGTGATCTAGTATAATGGGGCAGTTCTTGTAAAAAGCCTAAGAAAAGATATTTTGAATCGTTTTGTTTAATTCCTTTAAAAAAAAGGTTGGTGAGATAGTGTCTTGGGAGAACACACAAGCTAAATGTACTGCTGTCAGTATGCAGTTCACAATGGCTCAGGTTTGATATGAGCATTGTATTTATCTTCGCTGGAAAGGAGGCACTGGATAATTCTCAAGTGCTGGTAGCCACTTGATCTTCTCACTTGTGAAGATAAGATGGTGTAGCAAGGCTTAGCTGCTTTGCATTGTGTGTGTGTGCATGAGCGTACACGCAGGGTTTGGTGGCTGGTAAGAGCTAAACAGCTTGTACTGATCTGTATAAACTCTCACCCAAAGTACCATCCTCCTTTTATGAATGTAAACATTTTAAATAAATTGGCTTATGTTTCTACTGGACGGTGCTCACGTGGACAGCACACCCAAGTACAGTACACTGCCTGCCATGGCATTCCTTGACCACCATCAGCTCATGCTACCCAGCTGAAAGCCTTGACACTAAACCATGAAGGTCAATATGCTTCAGGTCTGGAGCATCAGTGAAGGAACTGCTTTCTAGGGAGCTGACTATCAAGCTGTGCTCTTTCTCTCAGATACTTGTAGTAGTCAGGGTTGCTTCAAGAACCATCTTCCTTTCTGTAAGAGCCCTTTGAAGTTAAAACATGATGTCATCATCATTGTCGGGAAGCAGTTAGCTCCCCTGCTCCCTTATGTCCTGTTGGGAGCCCAGAGAAGGCGAGTCTGAAGCCAAGGTGCTGCTCTGAAAGCTTCCTGACACCACTTCTCTGGCAGCGGGAATGTGTGAATCAACTGGCACAGCCACTGATGGGGAGGAGAGGGTTGGTCTGGGCATGGGGCCCCCTGAAGGCAATCACTGTCTCTCCTCCGGGAAAGTGGAGGGAAGGGGAGAAGAGCCAGCCTTCTGCTGCATGTGCCCTCGCTGGCTCAAGGGATGCGTGCTGTACCTGCAGGTACTTGTGGGGTCAGTCTAGTTGCCTCCCTCCGCTAATCCCTCTCAGCTAGCACATCCTGTGTTTAGCTTTGAAAAATGAACTTTGGCTTCCAGAGTGAGATTTGGATGCCAGCAAAAGCAGTCACTATAGAAGCCCCAAGCCATTACAGGATTCTGGTTTAAGTTTAAATTAACTTTCTTTAGTTTGTTTCCTTTATGCTTCAAAAAGCTTCTAGACATGAGTACCTGCAGAACCTTAAGAGAAAAAAAGCAATCTCATTTTCAGATGTACTGAAGTCATATCACTGCTTCTTTCTCATTTGTTTTTTCAAATGAATAATTCCCATGGCGACCAGGAAAAATGAAAAGGCAAGAAGAGATTGGGTGCTAGTGGTAAAGTGGACCTACCCAGAGCTCCTGTGTATCAGTTGTATTTTCAAAACTATCAATTGTAATTTTCAGATCCCTCAGACCATGTGAGTCATTTTTGACAGATTCTGCCGACCGCATCCTTTGACATCTGAGAATGAGGGCAGTCTGGCAGTAGCTCTTGAAAGAGCATTTATCCTCATCAGTAAGATAAAGCTGTCAAAGGAACCCAGAGACATCCATGGAAATAAATAATGATTCACTATGCAAAACTAGTTTTCTAGTCCCAGAGAAAGGTAAAAGAGGCACATGTCTGAGAGCAGCATTTGAGCATTCAGATGAATGAGGGAAGGGAGAATTGGAGTGACACAGCGAATTAAATATTCTGGAGGAATTAAATGATAGGAATTATTTTATTTCTGAAATGTTTGCTCAAAATACCAATTTATCAAGGATAATCTCTGTGGCATTTCAAACACTGATGTATGCATCTTAGGTAGCCGATGCCTAATACTGTGGAGAAAGTGCTGATGTTTCTGATACTGTATTTGGAGTATGTGGAGTAGCTAGGACAATGAGTAGACTGTGTGTGTTACAAGAAAATTAGTTTATTGCATTTTTTTGAGAGTGGAATTATATAATGGAATGCAATAACAAGTTACTAGTAATTGCCTCAAAGCAGCCCTTAGATGGAACAGATGGTAAGAACAAGAATAATTTAATGCACGGCATTAGCAAGTTGCCTTAAAGTAGCGACCTCTCTGGTGTGTTCTCAGAAGTTTGTGGCCAGCAGGCTTGCTGGGAAATCATTCCAGCTTGTAGAACACAAACCTTGTTGGTTTAATGTCTAATCACAAGGAGGATAGGATTCACTTCCCTTTTTCTGCCTTTTAATGTACTTTAATTGAGCAGAGGGTGGTGGGATTGGCTGGGTTTGTTTTTTTTTTTCTTGAATGTGTGTGTTTGCAGCATATGTTGGAGTGCATTCCACACTAGTAAAAAGCACCTGACTAACATCCTTCAAACTGGCAACAAGCTTGTGCTTGTCGTGGAAGTGCTTGTAAGCCCTAGCCACATACCAGGATCCACTGTAATGTCAGAAGGTATCCACACCTGGGCAGCACAGATATAGCAGAAGAAAAAAGATACCCTTGTGCCTTCAGTATTCACAACTGAAATAATTAATGAATTTCAATAATGAGAGTGCGTCTTTCCTCTATTCTCACCTTCCAGTGCTCTTCTGTTCTGCTGTATTACAGGGCTAAACAGCAGAAGGGGAGAAGAATCCCCAGAACAATGTAGGTCCTTCTAAAACTGGCACTGCAGAATAAGGATACTGTAGTGGAAGCTCTGGAGGTTGTCCAGCCCAGCCCCTGCTCAAAGCAGGGTCAGCCGCATCAGGTTGCTGAGGACTATGTTCAGTTGGGCTTTGAACATCTCCAAGGATGGAGAACCCACGGTTTCTCTGGGCAGCCTGCTCCAGTGTTTGACTCCACTCACACTGGAAATCTTTTTTTCTGGTGTGTAATTGCAGTTTCCTGTCTTGAAGTTTGTGTGTTGCCCCTCTATCTACCTCTATGCGATCTACTAGGACACTGGTGAGATCTTCCCATTCCTTGAAGGCAGCAAGAAAATCTCCGCTTTGCCTGCCATTTTTAGGGCTTAATGAACCCAGTTCGCTGTCATTCTTGTAGGCAGGAATGGGGAGGGGGAGTTGTAGGCACCTGTGTTGGACCTGATGCTGCACAAGGTCACTTTGTGCAGACCAAGTTGTATTGAACCCCAGTGGCCTTGCTTTATGCGATGAAGTTGTCAGCCTCACTCAGCGCTTACTTTGAGGCTGGTACATCAGGACATATGAGAAGCTGTTGTCCTTCTGGGGTATCCTGAGCCCTAGAACTGAGATTTTGAAACCCAGCAGGTGTGAAGGATTCCTGTGGCACTTTCTGTGGGAACAAATGGGGGAAAGAAGGGATTAACCATTGCTGCTGGCATACTTAGAGATAGCTCTTTCAAGAATGAATAATTATTAACTAAGCAGGGCTCTTAGTACAAGCTTCTTTCTTAACAGTTTAATGAATCCTCACAGTGTATTGTGGTGAGGATTCTTCTATTCATTCTACACAATGAGCAAATTTTAGCTAAAAATCCAAATAGTTATAGCATTCTGCCTATTGAAACTCCCCCCTGCTGTTCAAGCGGGTATGGTATACATTGCCTCATGTCCTAGGCTGATGCTTGCTGATGAGGTAACCCCAGAACAGATGAGCAGTAATCTCGGCACATGGTTTGCAAAAACAACTTGGTGGTACAGATCTGCAGTATGTTCGTTTGCTGGTTTATTATTATTTGAAAAGTAAGATGTTTTCTGCGGTTAATTTCCTGCCTTCAAAGAAAGGGCTGCCAGGGAACATACAGTTATCTGCAGGACTAACTGGTACAAATTCTCCTCAGACAGTTCTGTTTGGCAATTTCTCCAAAATTTATTTTTATTGTAGTGATTAAATGCAGTGTACTTGTACAGACATTTTTGAGTATGTTCCATCTTGCCGACTGATCCCCATGGTCAAAGTGCTGCTCCCGGACTGCCTGCCGTACAGCAGAAGGAAGGGTGATTCCCAAGGGATAAGTTGGTTTCAGATGCCCAGAGTCCCAGTTCTGGGAGCTGAGAGTAAAGAACCAGTCAGGACATTAGCTGTGGTCTAATTTACTGCTTTTCTTACCAATTAGAGAAGTGATTTCCTCTGTCAGATAGATAAATATTTTTTAACCCCTTACAGGAAGGGTATATTCCCCTAAAATGAAGGGTATAATCTCAGTTATCTATAACACCGCCTTACATCACTGTGCAGTGAATCCTTTTTCTGTATAGGAATAGGAAATCAGTTAAAGTAGTAGAAATGTTTTTGTGCATGAACAAGGCCTTAGTTATTTTAAAAAAAAGTACAAAAACCAAACTCCCACCCCTGTTCCAACCCTTAAAAGAGGGAGTTGTGGTTTGGGATGCCTGAGATAAAGTAATACATGTTTGCCCTGACCTTGCACACTCTGAAACCAGTGGCAAATTTTTTTACTTTCCCTGGTTGTAAAAGCTGGAAAGATCAGCATCTTGAGCTGATGATAATGATGAGGAAGCCAAATCATAGGTCAAGCCTGGGAAGTAATGTCAGGAGCCAGGCAGCCCGTTACACAGACCTCTGGAAGCCAATGTGTATGGTGGTAATAACACTTTTCATTTCCTGTAACAAGTCATTCTTCAAGCAGTGGTGGGGTCCCTCCATGTGAACTGCTGGCCCCTACCTTTCACAGATGGTCACAGCTTCTCTAAATTGTATTGTTTTATGGGAAAGATTGTGCTTACTCCTAAGGAAATATTTTCTTATAATTTCGGGCGGGGGGGCAAAGAAGGAACAAGCTTGTTGACTTTGAGGATTTTGCTGGTACCACCTTCTTATTTCGTCTTGCTCGTGGGTAGCTTGTGTACATTCCCAGTGTCAGGATGGTAGCCCTCAAGCTGCTGAGTGCTAAGTGCGTTTGATCAGTATCATTAGCAGCCCCAAGTAATTGATTATTGTCCATAGCTGAGTATTCAGAGCGCAAGCACACAGCCAATGGCAGTCACTTAATCTGTCATGCCTGCATGTTCTTGTGTTCCCCCCACCCCCCCCCGAGATCTATCAGCTGTGTAGCGTCTGACCCCATCAAGAAAATCATTGATGGCGGCTTCGTATTTACCGTGTACCCATTATCTCGCCTGTATTAACCACCTGAACTGGCTGCAGTGTACATGGGAGAAGGATGTATGGTGGGGATGGCAGAGTTTGTAGATCTTTCTGTAGTCTTCCTTTTCATGCAAATCTAAGCCTGGATTTTTGTGGGAAGAGGGGATGGTCTTTAAATGTACAGTGTTCAATTATTTCTTCTGGTGTTAGTATTAATTGCAAGACTCAAAATAGGTTGATTAGAATAAGACCTCACAGAGGTGTTTATAATTCAGATTTTAGAGATGTGACTAATGAATAACAACCCCAGCTAATCAGTTCTCAGAACTGATGGTAATGAGCAGAAAAGGGGGAGGAAGCCAACCTATGTCTCTGCCAATGCATTTTTTTCAGCACTGCAGTGGAGGGTGGCAGGATCTCTTAACAAGTGTTTGACTCGGGTGGAGTTCTTGATTTTTTCACAGGAAAAGCCATTTTTCTTAAAGTACCGCTTAAAGATTAATTTTAAGTAACCAGTTGCCAATTACAGCCTTTAAAGGTAGGGTAGTATTTAATTGTTGGAACTGTTTGGAGACTCGAAGCTTGTTATGGCATCTTTGGGCTTTTTATTTATAAGTTGGGTTTTTCTGCATTTATAACAGCTACAGAAATGACAGCAGTGAACACTGGAATCCTTTATTCACAGAGCTGGCACCACAGGAGCATTGGCAGTGCATTTTTTTCTCTCAGTTTCCAATATTTTTGACCTTGATCAAGGTCATTTCTTAAAGATGAGAGGCTGTAGTAACTCTTCTGCTATATCCGGTCAGTCCTCTGCCTCTGTGCATGTGTGTGTTTAACCGTGTGGTGATTTTGCCCTCCTGAATAGGAAAGAACCTGAAACACATACCAGGTGCTCCTGAACTGGAACCTCTGTCAGGAATGATCGTGATCCACATGGGAACTGGCGTAGTGTTAGCCCTGGAAAATGCCTCTCAAATCAGGGGAGGATATCTTCATGTCAGGTCTCTGTTTCTCCTGTGTGCTAGAGCCTTGTAAGGAGAGTGTTTCCTACCAGCCCTTCAGGTCATGCATTTTAGTTTGGGGTTTTTTTTCACACTGAAAGACATGCTTGTTATCAAAGTGTGTTCTCTGCAGTCGGACAAATAATTCCACTGACACCAGTGAGACTGCTTGTGGAAGGAAGGCGAGAAAAGAAACTGGCCGGGACTGGTGAGGCACTTGTACACATTTCAGTGCACTGAGGGAGGCTCTGCGGATGCCTACTGCCTATTTAAAAACGATAAAAAAACCCAAGATTTCAGGAACCCAGTTTTGTCATTTGACATACAGCTGAGCTGCTGGTTTGTACATTTTGTCTTGAAATAATACCACAGAACACAACTCAGTGTGGGCATGATGATGAGGTTCCTCTTTCAGCAGTGGGCAGTGTGGTTTCTAAATAAAGCTAATGGTAGAAATTAGTTGTGTTTAATACTTCAAGTACTGTAGGCATAGAGTACCCTAAGGCCAAGGTTATTCCAGTCACTTATGTCCAGCATGAGGCTTGGCTAAAGCGAGACAGACAGCTCTACGTGGCTCTCGCCCTTCGCTCTGTGTTCCTGCTGCTCACCGTGTGCCGCAGTGGCATTCATGAGAGGGGGCTACGGAGCGGTTCCGCTGAAAACTTACCTGTTTTGGGGGAGAGCAAGTTCAAATCGGGGAGCACTCTGGTGCAGTCCATTGTGCAACTACATGAACATTACTGCTGACATGGGGAAAGGAGTGAACATGTAAAGCAGCCAGAGAACCCTCACCTGAGGAAGCAGGTCTAGTATGTTGATGTATGGACATATGGGTGTTTATGCTCGAGAGTGATAGACCAGTCATCTTAGAAAATTTTCTATCAGCAATTACGTTTTCCACTTCAGAAGTGTTTTAATGAATAATTTCTGCTTTCTGCAGAAAGTTGAGCCTTTTTGTTGAACAAACAATACTAGGCAACTTTCTGTAAAGTCTCTCTGAAACATTTCACACTCACAAACATACATATATGGTCAGTCAATATATAACAGAGATTCAGAATATTCTTACGTCATGAGCAGTTTTGCAGAAGGCTACCATTTTTCTATGATTTCCTGAACTTAATAATAATTACAGCTACTTTGAATGACAGTAGCCTATGCAACATCTCTAGCTTATCCCCAGCATCAATGACTTGATGTGGCCATTGAGTCCTGCAGGGCGGTTCACGAAACCTGATAGAAATCAGCCTTACAGGACTTCTGAGTAACTTTTCCAGAGTTCTTTCCATCTTCTGCTTTATTACACTTTACTAGGGTTCAGAGTACCTACTTACTGCATTGGCGCCAATTGCAGTTTAACTTCCTTTGGGTGGGACCGCATGTTCGTAATCCTTCTGTGGCCTCAGCTTTAGAGTTTGCAGCGGCAGCAGCGTGACTACATGAGCACAGATCCAGCAGCACTGGCTTCCTCACTGGCTGAAATTTGTCACGAGAAACAGGGTCATCGCTCAAAAGGCTATTGTGGGTGCACGTCACTTAGGGTCCATGTCAGTTCTTGGGCCAGCAGTTGCTATGAAGATGTGTGTGTGACCTTTGCTACTGGAATGTAAACATCGTGTCTTATGAATTGTACAGAAACGAAGGTAGATGTTGGGAGAGAGGAGGAGGAAGGGAGCCTTAAGCAGTTTTTCTTCTTTTGCTTCAGCTGCAGGACTCTGAGGAAGAGAAGGCCTTTCTTCATTCTTTCAACCTCTCTTTTAATTTATTTGCTGCCAGCCCTGGCAGAATAATCCTGCTGAACAGTTAAAAATCGTGTATTTTATATTGCAGCTGTGATCCTCATGAGAACAGAGATCAGAGGCACCGAGCAAACTAGTGTGGGGAGCACCTTTATAAACGCACAGGGTTTTCATTTCTTACAGTGGTGTGGATGTGTGAACGCTGTCTCAAAAAGGAGCAGTGCCGCCAGCAGGAGGGGGAGGGAGGAGGGACGGAGATGCAGATCATTAGTCATTTATCTGCTTAGCGAGCTCCTTCCTCTGCCAGGGCAGGCAGCTAGTACTGGCCAGGGAAAAGTCCCAGAGCCCTGTCGTTAGCAGCAGCAAGCCCAGCAGGCCCACGGGCAGCCCTCCCGCAGCCTTGCACGTACTTGGCCACAGGGCTCCCAGGTCTGCAGCCCTCTTCAGCACCTCCAGCATGTCCTGGCTCCTCCTGCCCCCTGCGCCTCCTCTTCCTCCAGCATCCTTGGGTTGTGCACCTGCCTTCACTGGGCTGGCTGCACCACTGAGGCTTGCCTCCAGCCTGCATGCTTCGGCCATGTCCAAGCACCTCTGTTGCTTGGAAAACATTTTTACATTTGTATTTTCCTTGGGTTTTCCTTCCCAGAAGTAATGCCTGTTTGGTTTGGGTTTATGACTGCTGATTGTTTTTCTAAAGTTGTCTGTTGTCAGGTGTCGTATAAACTAGGGGTCTTCCAAGAAGAAAACAGTTTAATAAAGGTAGAGAAGATATTGTTTGACTTTGTCCACAGTACTTACAGTTTAAATTGTAGGAAATTAAAGAAATGTAGGGTTTTGCATCGAGCGTCTTGGCACGTAACTCAAATTAATATGGTCTGTCAGCATATATTTGAATCCTCACAATCACCACCTTCTTTTAAACCAAGAGAAGATGGCACAGGAAAGAGAAGGACATTTTTTAACATGTTTTTAACACGCTTGCAGTTAAGCATTGAAATTTGTATCTTAGCACCCACGTAAGAGGCTGGATGTTTGTACGATACATGTAAATGAGCAATAAATGGTGACATTAAAGGCAGTTTATGTGCCTACAAATAGCTTTCAGCTTGAGTCTAGTAACAAAACAGAGTTCCTTTTATCTCAGGCTCATTCAAGGCCCTCATAGTAAAGCCACGTTGGCAATGGCGTGTCAGTCTGTAACATTTACTTAGCCTGCTAGTATTGTGTGAGAGGGGCTAAAGTGCGTCTATATTGGCACAAAAGTGGGATAATCAATCGAGTTAAGGCAGTTCACTGGAAACAGCACTTTCTCCTGGGTCTGAACAGTCCCGCGGGAGTTTTTCTGAAGTTCAGTGTCTGACACTATGCTCTCGAAATGGAGGCAGCACAATCCTATCTTATTTTTGCTCCTTTTCTGAGCATGCAATGAAACTAGGATAAATTTGGCAGTGCAGGCTGGCCAAGTGATCTGGCTGCAAATAAAGCTGGGGTGTGGAGGGCTTCCCGGCAGCTGGGGCCGTCTTTGCTGAGCGGCGCTGGGGTGGAAGATGGCAGCAGGGTGCCCGGTGGGGGCACCCGCAGGTTCACGGCCAGCTGAAACGACAGCCTCGGAGAGAGATACAGGCCACGCTCCTGCCGGTGTGTTGCTTCGGTCTGGGGCGTTGCTCTGGGCGATGCTGTGAAAGCCGGAGCGTACTTGTAGTCGTGCCAGCCAGGAAGCCCTTTTCCAGGGTTTGCATCTTGGTTTGAGGAAATGCTCCATAAGCTGCACTTTTAAAATAGTCCTTGGCTGGTGCCTGTGCTAGCTTTGCTGGCAGATGCTTTTGTGTGAGTGTGCAGATCTGGTCATAGGGAACCTATTATGCACCGTGTTTAGGCCATAGCTTTGCTGTCTGCATTCTCTTTTCCATGCGACTAGCAACACAGAGACTCTGCTTGTCTTGTGCTTAAATCCTCTTTATATTCTTTATATTTGGAAGAAGCCAGATAAAACAATCTTTTGATGGTAGTTAACCGCTGAAGCAGATTTTTATTTTGTCTAATTCTGTTTAGGTAGCAGGATAGGTACTCAGATGACAGGAGTATAGAAATCCGTAAACTGAGCAGATGGATTTTCTTTTTTAAATGAAAAACTGCAGTTCAGATTCTAAAAGCATGTAGGCCTTTGGAATTTGACTTCCACCTGGTTTATAGTTGATATTAATGTGCATAACTGGGTGCAGAGGAAAGTTATGGGTCTCTGGCAGTAATTTACTGTGCTTCAGCTCTGAAAGAGTTTTATCTGTCTCTAACCAGGAAGGCACAGAAAGCTGAGGAACCTTTCAGAAATGTTTTTGTTCTACAGCATGACCAGGAAAGAAATTCCATCATTAGGACAGATTTTGCTGGAAATGACAAATTTGTTGATGTAAATTGTGAGCTCACCTTTTAAAGTTCCTGTTGAACTACAGTGATCCCCATGAATTCCAAATGCACCCAGAAAATAAAGAAGTTGGAACGGAGCCTTTTGTTTTTCTTTGATAGTAGTTCCCTTTTTTCTTCCTTTTTTTTTTTTTTTTTCCTTTTATTTCCAGCAGAAGAGCAGATAAAATCAGGGAGTACTAAGAAATGTTAGTGGGCCGACTGATACTACCCCATTACATATCCTTGGAATAAGCTTGCTCTTCCTAAATAGGAAACATGGGTAGATTTTAATTAGGATTTACACCAATATGGCTGAGTCAAAAACTTGGACTTTCACTGTTAGGCACAAAAGCAATTCTATATGAATATGAACAAATGCATTTGAATACCTGTTATATATTCCTGGCATTCAGAGCACCAAAACTACTATGGAAGGTAATACCACTGTGAGAAGATTTATTTGTCAGCCTTTTAGTAGGACATTTATAATGAAAAATCTATTTATTTTGCTTGTCTGTCAAAATATGACTTGCTTTGAGTGGATGAGTAAAATTTTGCAACTCGGCATTAAAGTAATGCAGTTCCCGATGCAGCCCCAGCATCAGTCAGTTCCTGTCTTAACGTAGCTTGTGCTGGGGGCGGTATCTTGTTTATCGTTTGGTTTATTGCTTTCAGCTGGTGTGAGTAGCAAAAAGATGCCTGCAATATCGTGATTTACACAGTACTGCTTGTGTTAATGCCATTACTTTGCCAGATACTTTTCACATATCTCTTCACCTCCCACCCCTTGAACTGCAACTTTCTTTGCTATGAGTCACACTGGAGTCTTCCGTAACGAGCAGGTGTGGCTGGCGGTGCAGATGTGCTCCCGGAGCTCGGTGCAACCGCCCAGGATAAATGCAAAGGAGGAGAGGATGGCTGCTCTGTGTGTGCACATGCAAGTGGGAGGGAGCAAGGGAGGGAAAGAGAAGGGCGCACATGATTTTCTGGCACGTAAATCCAAGAACAATGAGCACTATGGTCTGCTTTCACTCCCAGAACAAAGGCGAGAAAAATACAGTGACTGGAGTCAAACAGGGCAGAATATTGTCAGGCTAGAGGAGTGGAGCTTCTGCTTGGTGCCACCGCCTGTGTGCAGAGTAACAGAAGCTTCCGTCCTCGCATTGCGGTCTTGGGTTTCAAAGAGAACTTGGGATGCACTGGTAGGCAGCATCACCCCTTCTTCTCGGAGAACCTGCACAAATCCTCTCAGGCTTCCCTTGGGACTCTAGTTATAACATTGCTCCTGTGGGCTTCTGAAATGCCCTCAGCGTGCATGGGGAGGGCTGCTCTCTGGGCAGCTTGGGTGCTCGTGATGAGGCAAACGTCACGTACAGGGACAGGAGATGAGTTTTCCTTCCTTGTACATGCTCGGGCACTGAAAGCAGACAGCCCAAGTCTGTTGTCCTTTTTACGGGCCTTTCTGCCCACAGGGAGGGTAAGTTGGCTTCTTTCCACAGAGATTTGCATTTTGACTGCCATCTTTCTGGAATCCTTTATGAAATGAGGAGGGTGTTGCTTGGCTGTAAAACACAAACTAGGAGGGCAGGCCTGCAATGTGCCCAGCTTGGCTGTAGCAGCTGTGACTGCTGGAGAATGGCCACTGTGAACCCCAGATTCTGGCTGTGCTGGGCACTTTGCAGGATGAGACCCTCCTGCATTACTGTGATCAGCTCGGGCCTGAAAGTGCTGAAGTCAGGCAGAGGGGAACTGGTAAACTATGGCAATGAGTAATTGGGCAAAGGATAGAAAGGATTTGTGGTGGGAAGTGATCAGTAACATTAAAAGCAAACAAACAAGCAAGTATCATAGTGTTTTGGATCGCTTTGTGTTATGAGAAATTCCTCAGGCCAAGCAGCTCCATTTATACATTCTTGTTGTAATTGCACAAACCACGAGACTGTAATTTAAAAAACAAAACCAAAACAAAAAGCCGGCGGGAGGTTCCTTTACTCCTCTGGAAAGAGGAGTCAATTCTAAACTTTTATTCCTTTGCAACAATACGTAAGGGCTTTGCAGTGCTGAGCCGCCTCGCCTGAATGTTAAATTATGGCACTTGTTTTACTCTTTATTTCTGTGTCTTGCGTGATGCAGTTTGTACCAGCAACATCTGAATGCTTTGGCTTACTTTGAAAGACTAGGGGAGTTAAGGGTCTTTCATGAAATAAAAGAAAATCCCCAAAATAGCCTTCTGTAATTTCTGAATTGTATTCTTAGCTGCATTAGCATATAGCTGCAGTTAATTCATTTGCATTAGCGAAAAAGTCAAAGTGAGAGCAGAATTAGGCCTGTTTGAAAATCAAGCCAGATCATATCTGATGCAACTGAATCTCAGCGTTGAATTGGAAGCCTGTCATGTTGCTTGTGAACCCAGAGACGTGGATGTTTCAGACATCCCAAACAGTAGCTGTGTGACATACTGAAGGAAGGGGTTGTCTTCAGTGTTGGACTGGGGCCTCTGCTTTTCCAGCCACTCCAGCAGTGGCCAGAACCAGGGCACAGGATTTGCTGAGGTGACCTGTCCCCCCTGCCCTGCCACCGTGCTGCACAGAGGCACCGGCCCCGCAGGCCATGCCGGATAGCATCACCATCTGCAGAGCCCACACAGAGCTGTGCTCTTCTACTTCCAGAGCTAGTCTGGTCCCCCCAGGCTCAGGTGTTGCTTGCCTGTTGCCCCATGTAGGCATAGTTTTAGATGTTTGAAGATGTAGGTGTGTGTCTTTGGGGGGGATGAAGGGGTGGTCTACAGCACCGTGGGATCTGGGCACCTAACTCCGATGGATTTCAGAAGGAGCTGGGTGCTCAGCTTGCTTAGGTGCTTTGGAAGTCCTGAGAGATGATAGAGAGGTCTCCAAGGAGGAATTTTTTTCCCCTGCCTGATTATCAGAGTTATCTTTTGGCTGAAGCAGGACGACTGATAACCCATACAAATTCATAGCAAAACTATAAATATTTTTAGCTATAAATATCTGTAACTTTTTGAAACCTTTGAGACCTTTGTCTCAAAAAGGTATTGAGCATTATTTTTAAACATACTACCCCTAAAATATATTTTCCATTAATTGACTGGGAAGACAGACACATTTCTGGGACCTTCCTTAAAGCATGTTATTTGACATTTTATCATGTCACTCCCAGCTTGAGTTCTCTCTAAACTTAATAGTTATCTTCTAAATCCTTCCTCAGATGGGAACTTCTCCATGGCTATGATAAATTTTATTCTCCTACATCCTTTTTGAAATGAGGTAGCAAGTACCTGAGCTTGAGTGTGCATGAAGGCTTTTACATATGGCTTTACCTTTTTTTTTTCCCCCTTTCCCTCTATTAACACATTCTCCAATGCTGTTGTCTTGTTTCTTTGCCACGTCTTTGTCCCTCTGTACAGAGCAGGTGTTTTCACTCAACTGCCTACAGTGATGCTGAAGAATTTTCCAGAGCAGTTGGAGTTAAGATAACATCCATCAGCGTGTGTGAGGAAACGGCTGCTTTTTATGTACATTACTTTGCATTTGTCTACACTAAATTTCAGCCGATCAGGGAATATTTCCTCATCATCTTTGGAAATTATATAGTCATTGACTGAGGGGGAGAGAGAGGATAGAAATTAAACGGTCACAACATTTGCTGAATATTTACTAGCGGAGAGGGAGGGCTCCTCTGAAATGAGACCAGTTTCTCACAATCTCATTTCTCTGTGCTGTTCTCTCTCTCCCCCCCCACCATCAAGTGACAGGATTAGGGAAGGCATGAAAGAAATTTCCTTTAGTTCTCTTCATTTTGGGAAGATGGGGCAGCATGAGGTTGGTGTTGCAGGAGTTGTGTGCAGGGACCGTTTCAGGGCTTCCATTTGCTCAGAGAAAGGAAGGTGGGTCCAGGTGCCTGGTCCGGGATGAGATGGGGAAGGCGGAGGGAGCTGGTGGCACACGCTTGCCCCAGAAGCCGAGACCTGTAAGGACAGAGCTCACAGCAGGCTTTTCAGCGTGCAAGAAAGCTTCCAGGGTTAGGAGGCTGCCTCGTGTTCCTCATGCTTATGGATTGGTGTGTCACCAAGACAAGATTTTGGGAAAACCTCTTCTTCCTTGAAAGAAAAGCAGATAAAAATAACACACAAGCTCTTAGTTCTAATGCGGAAAAAAGATATTGTTCCTTCTGCAGACGTGTGCTTGCCTTATGTTAGGAGAGGCACTGCTCTTATCGCTCAGTATAAAAATGGTCAGTGCAGGGGCACCCACCTGGGACAAAGGCTGCATTTGCTACCACTGTGGACTATTAAAATCACATAAGATAGAGAAGGGGAACTGTAGTCCCCATTGGGTTTGGTTGCCTCTAGTTGTGAACACCCAATTTTGAAAGCCTTAACCTGATTTTTACAAACAGAGAAGCGCTACCCAGAAAGTTCAGTTCCATTTGTAATTGTTCTAGCCAAAATCCAGATCTGTTTTCCTTCCCAAACATCAGGAGCTTCACAGTTGTCACTACTGTTTCCCCTCTATACCATGGTACATTTTCTTTGCAATATTGACCAGGAAATCCTAGGGCATATGTAAGTTCATTTTCTAAATGGATGTATACATAGCCTGGTTGAAACTTCATTGATGTTGTGGATTGATATAAGTACATATGTATTTAGGATATGTGTTTGTAAACTTTCTAGGCAGTCTGTGGCAAATGAAAACAGAATGTTTCAAATGTGTTTCTATCTTTAAAGACCAAACATACCAGCTGAGCCATCTACAGCTCCTGTTGCCATCCAAGCCCCAAACTCTGCATGCTAAAGTAGCTGGGGTGAACCAGTTTTGAGCACCACCTTTAGCCGAAGACTTGGCATATGAAGTATAATTTATGTTGTGTGGGCTACTTTTAAGCAAAACTCTAAGCATTCTTCAAAGAAAGTTTCTCTCATTTCAATACCGTCTGTTCTTGTGTTTGATACGACACCAGAAGGTAGTAAAGCACACTTTTAAAAGAATATCTCGCTTAAATGTGTGGTTTTGTTCATGCTCGTGCTTCTCCCTGCACACCCATCTGCTTTGGGGCTTGTAAATGGCACTCATCACTTCGCAGGCAAGTAGCAACCATGGAAAAGTGCCTGTGGCTGCTGGCGAGATCAGGACTATGCGTGCAGAGAGGAAGGTTGAGCTTGGCCACTCTCCATGGAGAAGACCAGCTTGTCAGAGACCCATGTATTTCAGCTGTGGCCTTGACTCAGACACTGAGCTTCCTGGGCTTTGGGGGAAACTTAAACACCTTTAATATCTTTGTGTGTGTTTGCCAGAGCACCTGCTACCTCACCATTTCACTGTGGCATATACTGGGCTGAGTGAGCTTTGGAAAGTAGAGTAGCGATGGAAATGGTGCAGTATAACGTTTTCCTGAAGTACCTGGTCTGCCTTTCCTTTTTCCTTCCTGATTGAATATTTTTCCCCTTTCTCCCCTTTACTTCTCCGAGAGCACTCCCCCTCCAATGTAGCACTGTGTTGTCTTGTTATATTTCTAAAATGCTCTCTGAGCATATATGTCCAGGGACCTTTCTGCATGGTATTAAAATAGTTGGCTGCATATAAAGTTATACCATAAGAGTTTCTGCCTATGGCCTGTTGCAAAATGGGTGTTCAGAACGTAGTATCTTTTCATCAAGGAAAGATGAAACATGTTCATGGCTAGATTACTATTTAAAGAGAAATCACTCAGGTGCTATAATTGGAATACCCAAATCGTGGGCTGAGTTCCTCCTCCTGGGGTCCTGTTGCAGCTTTGATATACAGACTTTGTCAAATGGTTTTGAAGGCAGAAAGCCTGCCAGGAAGAATAGTAGCAGAGGGGAGAAAGATCAAGGTATCAAAGGGGACGGTACTGACGGAGGAGAAGTCTGCAGTGATGAGGCTCCCACAGATCTTTTCCTTTCTCCTTCCCAGCATTCAAGAGCTCTCTCCCCCCAGTAGAATTCCAAAAGGGAAGCAGTGGGCATTAATACTTCCTGCTTGTTAAGATGCAAGCAGCCCACCAGAGCCCAGGGAGGAGGGAAGAGAGGGGGAGGTGTAATTTACTTCTTTCCTTGCTGGCTTCAGTGAACTTGGCTCACCATGGGTCCCTCTCTTGCTCCTGTAAAATACATCTGAATTCGGTAGCAGTATAAATGTGATGAATTTCTTGTCTGTGTTGAAGGGCACAGAGTGGTGCTGTCTTGCTCTTGGGCTTGCTCAGATATACATTTCATGTATCACTTACCTACCACGCAGGGTGGTTATGAGGATTAATTAGTTAATGTTTGTGTAGCATTTTGAAGATGTAATGCACTATTAGGCTCTAGTCTCTGCTTGATGCATGAGTAGAACACCCATTAATGCTAATGGAGGTTGCATGCATTTCTCAAGCAGGGAATACATAAATGCTAAATATAATTGTAATTATTATTGTATTTCACAATATTACTTGATCAGGCTTTTGTAATTTAGCTTAATTTTTTTAATATATAACTTGCAGAAATAAAAAATGTTCTTAATTTTGAATCTTGCTTTCAAGAACAAAATCCTTCAGCCTGAAATGAGCAATCGTCCTTCGTTCTTCATGTTTCATTGTTTTCTTCCCCTCTTTGTATCTTGTGTATCATCTGACCAGAGGTAGATTTCTGTGTTCTGCAATTGGCAGAGGTATCTTGCTAGCTAAGGAAGCAAACTCACAACACCTAGCACAAATAGTATTTGATTACTGCTAATTACAGGGCTGTCACATAGACAGGGGGAAAGAACGACGGCTGGCTTTGTCAAATAGCAATGAAATAACCTGCTGTCTGTCTACTGACTTAATGGCTTTAATTGCCAGCGCATAATCAAGATCTGGTGAATTTGTTTGAACATATCAGCAGGCACCAAATATTTCAATTAAGATCAAGTTGTATAACTAGTGTTGCTCTAGCTAGAGCAGAATTCTAGTAAATTCAGATTTTTGAGGCTTACAAAGGGGTACCCATTGGCAAGAGACAGCAAGCAAATTGACAGCTGTTTGGGGTTGGGGTGGTTTTGGGGTGTTTTTTTGTTGTTGTTGTTTGGTGTTTTTCCCCCCCCAGACTTTAGGTAACCTTCTCCTCCTCTGATGCTACTGGACCCTTGTGTGTGGTTCACTTTTATTTTGTTTCAATCTGGTTTCTTTCTCAGGAAGATGCCCTCCAGCAAAGTCCGTGCACTGTAGGCTTTCTACTGTGAACCCTTCCCCTCAGTCCACCCCAGGCGCAAAGTGTGAGTGCCCAGAGGTATGCTCAGAGGTGTGAGGTAGGTGTGAGAGCCTAGACAAGGCTGTAGTGTGCCCAGAGGGGAACATCTGTCCCAAGCTCCAGGCGAGGCTCACTACAGCAGCATGAATCATAGAATCATTAAGGTTGGAAAAGACCTCTACACTCAAGTCCAGCCATCAACCCAACGCTACCATGTCTCCCAAACCATGCTCTAAAGTGTCACGTCTACGTGTCTTTTAAATACCTCCAGGGATGGTGACTCTACCACCTCTCTGGGCAGCCTGGTCCAATGCCTGACTGAAAGGCAGTGCAAGGCAGTCTAATTGTCCTTGCAGAAAAGCTGTGGTCTAGCACCCCAAAGGTGGTCTTTTTCTTCCATGGAAATGATGGAGATTTTTTTTCCTTTTGTCCCTCATCCTCTTGCCAGCACATTCTTTTTCAAGAAATCAGTCCCTTTCTGCAGCCAGTGGATGTTACAAGAGTTTGGGATGAATGCTTGAATTACGTTCAGCCCTGAGAGCTGATTTTGTCCCAAACTATCTGAAGCCACTTTATTTACATCAAAGCCTTAATCAAAGATTTTTACTCTATCTTTGAAGGATCCCTACTTCAGGGATTCACGCCCATTCAACCAGATCATTAGCAGCTTCTTAGGCACAGAAGAACAGGTCCTTGTGATAAAATCTGCAAGGCCATGACCGGGACTTGCCATTGCTCTTTCATTAGCCGCTGAAATAGGAATCTTGCACGTCTCCCTACCTTAAGCACTGGATCCTATAGACTACCATTCCCTGTCCTGTTCATATTTAATCATGATATTTGAAAGGACCCACCTGTACCACGTTCTGCATCTTTACCTCGTTAGTTTTCATTTAGCTACTATCTGAATTTTCTCTTTTGGTTCTGTGGTTCCTATGGCTTGTTACATGGCAGGCATTGGTCTGGATTGGTGGATGGATCTTCTTGGCGCTAAGGAGTCTACCTTACTTTAAAGTGATCTTCTCAGCTTTGGTGGTTATAATTCTTGCTTTGACATCAGGAGGTGTGACCTATGCTTGTCTCTATATTGTTATCTTTTAGCTCTGTCCACATACTGTTCAGTGCAGCTTAGCTTGACCACAAGACAGAGCTATGACCTATCTCCTCCCTGTCCTCATGAGCCCTGGAGGTTTAGGGATCATGCTCAGCAGGCATGAGCTCGAAAGCTGGCATGCAGAAAATCCCAAGTTCTTTCTGTTTGTTCTGAAGAACCTTTAGAAAGTTGTACCTGCCCCCGCTTACTTCTGGCAAAGCTGGAATCATTCGTGCGTGTGTTTAGTGGGAGCTCTCAGTGATCTACAACTTTCTAGATCAGACCTGGAGTCTGAGAGCTAAAAACAACCCCAGAATGCAGAACTGAAGTATGCTAGACAGATTACATTTGCAGAAAGGCAGAAAATTAAGCCAGAGTTTTCTTCATCCTATTTTTTTTTTTTAGTTGAAGAGGGAAAACCTAGACTACTAAACACTCCGGTACCAGTTTTGCTTCTTTCGGATGTGTGTGTACATGTTTCAAGGAGTTTTCAGTCTTTTAATGGGTTCTGTACATGGGTATTTTAAAGATATGGAGAAGCTGATATTGTAATAATAGGGTAAGGCAGAGATGCTGGGCAAGGTCAGTGGGCTTGCATACTAATGAAGCCAAAGAGTGGGAGGAATGAGGAGGGCTTGTGAGAGTGCATTCTTTGTACTTGCTACCCGAGTCTAAATTTAGCCCAATTCAGGAAACTTGAGTCACAAAGGAACTTGCACCTTTGTTTTTTAATCAAATTTTCCTTAAATTCCTCACCCCCCCAGCTACTCAATGTTATTGTCCAGCTGAAATAACTTAGGTGTCAGTCAAACAGCTGTATTACTCTCAGTGATATTACAAAGAACTTGCATACTGTGGTTATGGACTTTCTATCTCTACCAATACAGAAGATGCTGGGACAGCAACTGCCAAACCATTACACGTAAATGCCACCACTTTTATGGACAGGGAACAGTAAGAGTTCCCTATTTCTTAAGGGGAAAAATAACAGAAGAAAAGAGAGGTTTTACACTTTGTTCTTTGGCTAATGTGCTTTTCACTTTCTGTGCCTTGCTAGTTCTGTCACATACAGGTAGCCTGATAAGGATTTCCATGTTACGAAGTTCATCTCCATTCTTTACTAGATAAATATCTACCCTTTGAAGGATGTTTTTTCTGTTGGTTATCCATTTCACTGGTTGACTGTAGGCATGGGTGTTCTTAAAAGTACAGGCCAGATGCTTGGAAAGGGTAAATCAGCACAGCAAAGCAGCTGCCTCCACTTACACCACCTGAGGACCCCCTTTTATCTTTTTTTAATCTACCCTTTGTGCATTTTGTAGCTCCAAGCAAACTTCGCTAATATCGTTATTGGCAATTATATCTTAATTAGTTTCTGGTTTTCCAGCATTCCCATCTTGTTTACTTCTGCTCAAGAGCTGCGAGCTTTGGTAATTTTCCAAGTTGTCATCTCCCACTTCCAAAATCACCACATTTCTTTCATTTGCGAAAGTACAGTTTTTGAAGTGTCTTGCACTTCCTGGCAAGGGCGTTGGATCCAGCTTTTTTTAAACAACGTAGAACTCCTGTTTCCTTCTAACTATTTTCTCCAGTAAGAATTAGTGCAAGGTATGTGTCTTCGGGAGCTCTGCTAGGTAGAGGTGTAGTTAAAAGTTCTGCTCTCGTTCTGTCTTCTTTAATATTAATGAATTGTAGGGATGGCTGGGATAACAGATGGAGAAATTCTGAAGGTTTTTACATTGCCTTTTAAATTCAGCCAAAGAGAGTGCTCCTGAAGTGCTCCTGCCATAAAGACTTGTTGGGGATGTGTGTGCATCGGTGGTGAGAGAGGTAGCAGAGAGCTTGCAACAAGTGATGTGGAACAGAGCAGTGATAGGCGCTGCTGAGGTCAGATTCTTCACTCTTCACTCTAGTATTTTGATTATTTTTGTAATTCTCATTTTATTTTGCTGATAAAATTTCTTGTTGGATGCCCTTTCAGAGTAAAACTTAGTAATTTTCCTATGTAGTTAATATTCAGATATAAAAAAAACTATTACAGTTTAAACGATGAATAGATGCTAATTTATACATATATACTTATACTCAGAATGCCTAATTAATGATCTTCTGTGTCAGTCACGGATATGCAAATCATTATATTTTGCGACTCATATCATAATTTTGTTGCCCCGTCTGGCTTCAGTTTGGGGGAATGTTTTTTACTGCAGTTTAGGAAGGGAAATGAGAGACAAAGGAACAAAACAACCCACAGTTAGTTAATGTCTCACCACTGCAGCTGATGTGGCATTTTGATCGTGCTTTTAGTTTTAGAAGTTGAAATGGGAATGGCAGCAGTAAAGAACATTATTTTCTAGCTATGCTGATCAATCAAACCCAGGTAGATCCTGGTGGTTTTTATCTGTGCCACTGGCAGGCATGCAAAGGAAAACGCCTTATCTTCCCCAGATCTCTAGTGAAGGGACCTCAGGTTTAGCATTATAGGCTGCTTTTGACAGACTAGACCAAAATTGTCCACCTGATTGCAGGTACGTGACGTGCTTTGCACGTGCCGTATTGGCCTCCACTGACACATGCTGGGGGCTCTGTCAAGCAAGTACCCCCTTGTCCCGGTTCCTGTGCTAGAGCTTTGCACTCTTTCACGGTGGGTGAACTCAGTTCCCATGAAGACGACCAGCATAAGCCTCTTCTGTTGGGCTGTAAAGAAAGGTGGATATTTGCACAGTGTCCGAGGTGTCCAAGGGAAGAGTAGCAGGAATCAAATCAGAGGATCTGAGCGGCTCTCTGGAGACCTCACCTATCCCTGTCCACTATACGGGGAGCTATATTCACTCTACCTTGTGGGAGCTATATTCACTATACCGTGCCACACCAATGCCTACTGTTAAGTGGTGGTGGTAGCTCATTGCGAAGCAGTAATTTCTCATCTATCTCTTTAAAAAAATGTCTGCATTCATGGCAAAGTAAAAGATTCACGATGTATTTTATTAGGGCTTGTGGGTACATTTTGCTACATAAATAATTCTACCGTCCATAATTACAGAGAACATTAATAAAAATTATGATTTTCAGCTGTGATATGTACTTGCATTGAAGCTGGTCCAAATTTGCAATTCTTGGGATTTGGACAAAGGGAAAGGGACAGGGTCAGTTATTTTTATGGCTGCCTTTCTGGTATCTTGGACTGAAAACAGCTGTGAGGGGAAAATAAAATCTAAACCTGACAAATTTCATGCAGTTACTGGCCTTGAAACACATATTTTAATAAATTAATTAGTGGAAGCTTGTCTCTAACCCTCCAGCACTTATGTTAGGGTGCTGCATGGGCCAAGGGTTTCCTGGGGCTGGGGGCAGGAGGGGCTCCCCTTGGGGTCTGTCGAGGCAAGGCTGGGCAGCTGGACACATCCCGGTGGACACGTCCCAGCTGGACGCTGGGCAGCCCCAGGCATCGGTGCCTGCCTGGGGACGACCAAGGCTGGGTTGGGACATGGGCCCATGGATGGCTGGGCAGGGCTGTGGGGAGCTGGAAACCAGCCCTGCTGTGGGGTCGTTGGGGCCCTGGGGGGGCTGACATGGGGCTCTGGACTGTGGGGCTCCGATAGGGCTGGTTGGGGCCATTGAAGCCCATTAATGTCTATCAGGCCCTGAGATGGCTTCTGCATTGGACTAAAAAAAAGACTCTTAATACTTTCAACTGGACATTTAAGGAAATTAATAAGAAATCAGAAATTCTTGTTGGGGGGGATGGTGGGGACCTTATTTGGGTTACAAAAAGAAGAGTGCCTGTAGAACAAGCTTGCTTTTTTCTCCCTCCAAACATTTTTCATGCTGGCTACTTTATCAGGTCCCAGGTAAGTTTAAAGGTGACAAGGGGAGGCCTTTAATTCTGTGCTGGAATTAGTTTGTGTTGTTTCACCCGAAGCTGTGTGTATGAATGAGGACTCGGTGCCTGCAAGGAGGCCACAAGCTGATCCAGAGGAGAGCTGGAAGGAGCGGTATAGCCATTGCAGAGGGGTGGGCTGCCGGGGCACATGGCCCCTGCTGAGAAGCAGCCCAAAACTGGGCTGGATGAGGGGAGTGCTTACACAGCCCGGCTACTCGAGTCCAGTCTATGTGGGGTGGCGGTGCCTGCCTTGTTTCAGTCTGAGTGGCATTTGTAAGCAGATGGTGGTGGTTGTGCACAGCCCAGGAAAAGACTTGGGCTGAATGTCACTCCGGGAAACTCAGATCTTGCCTCTAGTCAGGAGAGTTCACAGCTCTGCTCTTAGCACAGCTCTTAAATCACCGCTGGGATTTGCAAGGAGTTCACAGCAGCATAACTATCAAATCATGCCTCCGAATTGATCCTGTAGGCTGGGACATCAGACCCTGGCTGGGGAAGCTATTGATTCTCGACAAACAGCCTCGCAGGACAGGGAGGCGGTGTGATCTATACTGTTGTGCTCTTTCCTCACTCGTGCGAGTTACGACCATCACGACACAGGCATCCAGCAGCTCCGTGACATCAAATGCTTCATCATAGCTGGATGTGCTGTTCAGCTCTCTGCACAGGGAGGCACACACAGCGGTGAACTTTGGATGAGGAGAACCCAGTCAGCAAACACAGGAGAGACTGAGTGCTCTCTTGAAAGCACCAGTGTACAGAGGAATGTGCTTCCCTTGTCGTCCTCTTCCTTACTCTTTTCTTCTGCAAAGGGCTGGATCTCTCTTGCAAAAATGCGAAGTGTTCGTTGCCATTATTTATAGATTAAATCTGTAATTGGTTGTAGCTCTTTAGAGACACGTTCCGGTGCCAGTGCTTTTTCAGTGCTCATTATTTGGATGCTATGTGATATGTACATTAATCTTGGATATAGTGACCCCAGGACTTTTTGTTCTTATGTATATGTGCCTATTAGCATTGGAAATACTACCCAAATAAGGAAAATCAGCAAAGTTTATTTAATTCTGAGCAAGGTTTCAAAGTATAATCAACAGCTTGTTTCGTAGGTTTTCTTTGAATTTGTGGTACTTAGCATCCGTCACCTGTATTATCACTGAAATGTAAAAATGGAGAAATACTAAACTGAAGGAGAAATGGAAACTTCTGCTGCATGGGCAGCTTTTCGTGTGTGGTGTTACAAGTCACTATAGTAAAGCTTTTCCACAGAGATGGGCTCTTTCCAGTGGAGTGGTAAGAAAATCTTCATTTGGTTCTTACCATTTTCTAAAAAATGGCTCTGCATCAGTTTGGGAGTTACAGGCAGCAACAGCCCATGTGGCTTTGTTCTGCTTGTTCCAGCTGCTTATTCTAGACAGAAGGGCAACCCAGAGACGAGGGCTTGACCGGTTTTGCTTGTAAAAGTAAGAGCAAGTCATTATTATGTAATCTCAGGTTAAGAGGTGCTTTTTATGCCTGTCCTTGTTCATTAGTATTTTTGCCTTTGCACAGGCTGTTATAAAATTCAGGTGTAGATATTTAAAATCCGCATGTACTAGTTTACATTCCTGTACCGTAAAGGTGTGGCAAGCTGGGGACCTAAACTTTGTGGTGATGTTCCTAAAGTCTCTATTAATTGTTCCCAGGATGTTTTCAGCACTGCGTTGTTCATCTAGCTTTCAACTGCCGCACAGAAACAAGCAAATACAAACCAAAAATTGCTCTTGGAGTTAAACTGTGGAGGAGAAGACCATGAAGCTGCTGGAAAAACAACCCAGCTACCCTGAATGAGCCAATAGCAGGGAAAGAAATATAACACTTGTAGTGTGAAAGGTGCTCTCCTTCACTCTTTGCACGCGTCAGCCACAAAAATAGCAACATCATGAACAAAGCTCTATTGGTTAATGAAAGAGGAAGAAAAAGGTGAGGCTGCTCCAAGTTGCGCTAATCACGTTCTTTCCCTTGATAGCCAGGTTACCTTGGTAGCTATTGCTGCAGAAGTGCAAAGTTTGACTCTGCACCTCCTGCCATTTCTGCTTCTGTTTCTTCTCTTTGCCTGCTTGCATTGGCTTTGTGGTCACTTTTAGCCATGTCAGCATGTTGAAAATTGCTGACAGTAAACACCGAAGGCATGCATGCATGCCACTGGAAAAAAACCACAGGGAAAACAGCCTTGGGTAAATGGTGGATTTGCTCACTGTTATATGTTCAAAGCTTCCAGGCACGGAAGCCAGGCTTGGAGCCTCTTACAAAATACGAGGTTTGGAATTGTGTTTTTAAAGGGAATGATACAGGCTATGACATTGCTCACTTTTCCATGTGAGTTTTGGTATGTGCGGCAGGTTTGTTGTGCATCATACTGTACAGAACAGGAGAAATACTAAGACTTCCAAGCAGAGCAGCAGCCATAGGCCTGCAGGCTCCTGGGGTTTGAGTCAGATAAGTTGGCCATCCCTGAGACAGCCTGGGCATCAGAGGGACTCACAGACCCAATATTCTGTGTCATCATTGCCCTGCCCACCTTCAGGAAGGCGAATGATGTAGAAATTGCACGGTGTGCTGATCAGTATTAAATGTGATGCGCTGCAGCAGGCTTGCATTTTACATAGATTAAATGCTGGGCAGGAGAGGGTAGAAAAAGGTACACTAATGGGCTCACCCGGAGCACTTGTAGACTGGGGAACCCGAGTGTATTGGCACTTGCTAGTATCATCAGGGTATCCCCATGTTCCTGCAGCTTTCCTGTAGGTTCAGCATGGCCTGGTTAGCCAGCACACGTGGAGCTGAGGAGCTGGATTCTGCTTCTACCAAACTTGCCTAGGTGCTGCACCAGTCAATGAAACTGGATACAAACCTCAGAGCTGGGCTTTGAGCTGCATGTTGCCAGCAGCTGGGCTCAGTTTGCAGAATGAAGGGAGGTGGTAGGCTGGACTCTATCAAAAATGGATTTTGCTGGGAGCCTGTTGCTATTTTTGTAGGAGTTTACTCTGCTGCTTTGGAGCCATTGCAGCTGTCTAAAGTTGTAGTGCACACCTTGTTAGAAACACTTGTCCTTCCTGGTGTTGTGCTACCCCAGAGCCAAGTCTATCTCTCCAGAGGCTTTTGCCAGGAGCCAGGCCACTTACCCACCCAAGAAGAGCCTCCTGCAACATGGGCATTGCAATGGAGGGTGAGCCAGGGGCTTCCTTCCTCTTCCCTTTCCACTGCAAAGGTGGCACAGGGTGCAGTTGAGGCCTGAAGCCTGAACCAGAAACAGAAGGATAAAACACAGGCCAGAAACTCATTTCTCTGGAGTTACAGGGCAGTTTCTTTGTGGAAGTTATTAATTATTTTGCCTTCAATGGATGCAGTTAGGACCAGGATTTGGACCTGACCTATTTTAAGAATATCTGTTTAAGAACATGGTTTCCAAACTCAGTTTCAGCTTGGTGTGGTCTCATTCACATCAGCCAGCTGAGCTGCATTTTAGTGTGAACTAGCCTGAGCTAGCTTAAATATCTGCTTTAGACTGAATTAAACAGAGACAACCCAAATGGAGTCTTTACTGCCTTGCCAGCAGCTCAAGGTACAGTGCCATGAGAAACAGGTGCTGAAAGCTGGGAAAAGAGATCAATGGTAGGGGAAAAGTCAAGGGATTTGTCTACCCTTTGTGTTCTGCATGCGCTGCTGCGTGCTCAAGCCGTCAGGCCTGGCAAAGGCTGCATCTTCCTGCCTGTGCGTAGTGCCTGCCCTACTCCAAGCGCTGTGTAGGCAATAAGTAAACAAAGCAAAATTATTTGTTTCTTGACACTAGAGTTTACATTGAATCCCTGCTGTAAAGCTCCCTGCATTAGAACCCAAAATATTTTTTAAAGAATTCCTAGGAGGGTGCTGGCATATAATGACTAATTTTGTAAATCTTGCATTAAAAAGGGGGTTGTACATTGGAGAGACTTCGTCTATATTTAGAATAAAACTTCATGCTCCCGCTGCCAGGATGTGAGCTTAATTACAGCATGCTGCAAACTTTGCTTTGTGAAGGGTATTTTTCTGCACTGCTTGCTTCAAAAAGCACAGTTTTGCTGCTATTTTTATGATGCTTTTGTAACAGCAGCGGGAGTTGAAATGGGTTCGGTGAAACTTGAGAAGGATTCTCTGACAAAACCAGTGATAGTAGCTGTGCAGTTCCCAGCTCCTAACTTCTCACCAGCTGAAATGAATCAGTGTCAGGCAGAAGGCATAGCTGCTCGCTGTTCCTTTTTTCTTTTTTTTTTTTTCCCTCCTGTAACTTGCAATTCACTTTTCTATTATATACCCCAAATTATCTGTTAAGATTTTAATACAGATTCACTTTTGCTACTGTGTTTATGATTGGGTAACTGCTAGAGGATTGCAATAGGAAAATAAAACTGGTAAGTTACCAAGTTTTACGTCCAAAAACAATGAAAAAGTACCTGTGATTCAGGCTCCATGCCTTGAGAGATAACTGCTAGCTCCTTGTAATAATTGCCAAGCTGTAAGGAGACTTTTGTCCTTATCATGGAATCAGGACGTGGTTTGCAGTGGCTGGCACGCTCTGCTCCAGAGAATAGCAGAGCTGCTGCACCTGAGGTGTGGTGGTAGAGAGCTTGTGATATGTGTGTGTGTGTGTTATACCTGAACAGCAAAGGATCTTAAGGCTGCAGAGGCAAATATTTAGAAATCAGGAAACGTGGAAGATTTGGGGGGAGCAGGGGCTGGGTGGCGTGTGTTGTTTTTTTCTTAAGGCCTTTCTCCCTCATTCCGCAGAGTTGTTGTCTGTCTCCTTGCACTATGTGCATACAAGGTAACTCATGGTGGGAATCACATGTAGGGAAAGAGTTTTAGGTTAAGCAGCATTAAAAAAAAACTTGACCTCTCCCCAAACTGTGCCATGTGGAAGGATACACCTTTCTTATTCAGGTGGTGCAATTTGCATATCCTGAATGTTGCTAAGAGTGAGGATTACACTCTAAATTGCATCCATAGCTGTGAAGGACAGGAGGCACCTTTCAAAGTTCTCAAATGCAATGCAGGACTGAGTTCCCATTAAAATTATTCTGAGAAAACTGCATTGCTGTAAACACTCTGCTGTGGGAGGGGGTTTCAGTGTCTTGCACTAGCCAGATGTTGGGTGCTTCTCTTGGTCACTAAGTCCTGAAGACCCGAGCACTTGGTACCTCTGTGTAGTTAGCTGTCCATGAAGTCCTCAAATCTAGAACACCTACAGAGATACACAAGATGGAAGTGTTACCTGCTGAAAACATCTCACTTGATTTTGAGGGTCGTTTCATACTGAACCAGCAAGACGTGGAAGCCTCATATAAGCACAGGTGTGGGGAAGGCACATGGTAGTGCGTGGAAGGTCAGATTTCTGAGGGATTTCTTTGAAACTAAAGAAGAGAAACGCACACGTTTCTCCTTCTAGCACACTGGGGGAGCATTTACAGAATCACAGAATGGTGGGGGTTGGAAGGGAGCTCTGGAGATCATCTTGTCCAACCCCCCTGCTTGAGCAGGGACACCCAGAGCAGGGGGCACAGGAACGCATCCAGGCAGGGTTTGAATGTCTCCAGGGAAGGGACTCCACAACCTCCCTGGGCAGCCTGTGCCACTGCTCTGGCACCCTCACAGGAAAGAAGTTTTTCCTCATGTTTCGGTGGAGCTTCCTGTGTTCCAGCTTGTGCCCATTGACCCTTGGCCTGGCATTGGGCACTGCTGAAAAGAGCCTAGTCTCATCCTCTTGACATCTGCCCTTCAGATATTTATAAGTATTGATAAGATCCCCCCTCAGCCTTCTCTTCTCCAGGCTGAACAAACCCAGGTCTCTCAGCCTTTCCTCATAAGGGAGGTGCTCCAGTCCCCTGATCATCTTGGTAGCTCTCCACTGGACTTGCTCGAGCAGTTCCCTGTCCTTCTTAAACTGGGGGGCCCGAAACCGAACACGGTTTTGAGGCAGTAAGGGAAATTCCCAGGCAGTACTGCGGAGCGTGCAGCGACAGAGGGCGGTGGGCAGACAGGCAGCAAGGAGAGTTTTCCTATGCAAAGGTGTGGCTGCATGGGGAACCAGGAGGATCTGTGCTGGGGGAAGTAAAGCAGAGCCAAGGTACGCTTTGCTGTCTGATCAAACAACGGAATTGGAAAGTCCAAATTCAGTCTGTACTTATGAAAAGATTCCTTAAAGAAACAAAGCAGCATCTGCCCTCTTTTTTGTGGTTTTTTTTTTTTTTTTTTGTGGGTTTTTTTTCTTTCCTAATATTGATTGGAGCTGTCATAATGTGGGCAAAAAACCCACTTTTTTAAAATGGTAGTAGAGAATTTTTCTGCAAAATATTTATTTTGTCAACACACTACAATAAAAAGTAAATATGACACAAGTTGCTGGGAGAAATATTATTTTCACTCTTGCAAATAGTAATGTAAATGTTAAACTTGCTTTTATTTCCTCCCCTTGGTTTTTAAAAGGAAAATAAAATAATTGGCCAGATGTCTTTGAGATTTCATGATAGATTACACAGTACAGAAGCTTGACACCTGGTAGAAATTCTCCTTTCTGCAATGCTTTTATAATATAACAATATAAATTAGTGTATCTAAGGTAAACTGTTTTGCTACCCCATGGGAGTCTCACAAATTTCTCCCATTAGCATGGTGCAAGGATTCTATTGAGACTGCCCACCTGATGAGCAGAAATCAACACAAGTGGCATTTGCGAAATCCCAAAAGAGAGGTTAGAGTTGGAAATAATAATAATTGAAAACATTTTTAATTTAGACAGGCCCACGCTCAAAGACATTTCAGTATCTCACTAGAAAATTACTGCTGCAATAATAAACCATCCCGATGGCTTGGGGTGGGTAAAATAATTCGAGATCATGAGGTGGTATTTTGCATGTGTGCTGTGTTTCTTGGCTTTGTTTTAACAGTATCATGGCAGCCCTCCCCTGAGAAGGGTGCTCATTTCCTATATAAAGGATGAAAAGCTCCCTCATTTTCTGAAACACTGCAGATCCCTCTGTTCCCAGAAACTTACTTGAGTAGCATTGCTATCTGAGAGTCGAACAAATAAACCTCACTTTTCCCTGCTTTCCCTGGGTTTTGGACTGTTGGCTCGAACAATGCTTCTCACAGCGAAGGAAAGAACTTGTTGAGCTGAATTTGTTAATTATGGGCCAAATATTGATGTTCTGGTTCTGCACTTACCTATTCTAAGATGATGTAAAAACAGAGCCTAGACCTTCATAATTCTGGTTTTGCTATATTGACAGTGTGCCAGAAAAAAAAGTGGCACCGTCTGGGAAAAGTATAATGAATATTTTTGCCTAGAACAACTTTGGTGTGTTTATGTTTCTTTAAACATAATCTAAGACATTTAAAATAAACCTTTCTGTCAGTGAGATCTAAGCACCAGCCTCTCGACAATTCTTGCAGCAATTAAGAATTACATAACAATCTGATTGTTATGAGTCAAAATAATAAACTAGTAAGGATTAATCCAATATTTGGCTAGGAAAAAAGGAGACTGAGTGTCTTGTCTTTCTTTGGGCTGTGCAGAGAAAAGCTCTTCCACCGATGACCAAAGCTTTTGGAAGCGAAGGGACTGAAATGGATGATTTAATATACCTTCATAGAACAAATGTTCTGACTAATACCTTGCCCAGGGCATTAAGTAAATGGCAAAGCAGAGAATTTCTTTGCTAAACATGGTTCTATTTGCATGAAGGTACTTCCTCTATGAATTGGGCTGCTGGATGCTGAAAAATATTGGCTTTCTGAGGCAGACTGGGCAGAGGGTTTAATAAACAGAACATTTTAACCTACTGGTGGTCTCTCTTCAACCCTTCCTGCTCTTTAAAGGCTTCTGTAGCATCTCTGCATAAGAGGTAGTTTTAAGTGAGAATGCCGTGATTTTTCCCCCCCCCCGACCTGGAAGGAATAAAATCTCCTTACTCCTAGTCCCAGTATCAGTATTCTGCACCAGGGAGAGCTGTATTAATGCTATTAATTGTCTCTTTAATGTATTGTTGCTTCATTGTAAGGCTACTGCTGGCACCTCAGAGCCTGATCTGGCAGGAATGGCCAAGTGGAAAATAGGCATCTTGAGACCTCTGTCCTCTGGCTCCCTGGAGAAGTGTAGGTGGGTGGAAAGGAGGAGCAGGGAAGCACTGAAGAGAGCAATGATCTGTCTGCCTCCTTCCTCCTGCAAGTGGCAGTGCTGGAAACCTCAGTCTGTTTAGGATGTAAGTCTTTCTATCAGAGATCAAAATCATGACAGGTCTAAGTTGAAAGTCACTTCTATCATCTTCTCTCCCCAGACCCTAAGGTAGTAACAGCAAGCCTCTGGTTTTACAGCACGCCCAGGATGGACCTCAGGAAGCAGAGAGGCATGGAAGGTCAAGGGTCACCTCTTACTGTAATACGTTTATCAGACCCAAAGTTTGATTGGCCAAATTAGATCGGGTAAATATTTAGCAGGCACAGGCTGCCCTGCCTGTAAACATCAAGAAGTATATGATATACGACAGGGTAAACAACCAATAGCTCAGCAAATGCAAGCACAACACAGGGCATTCACGCCTCCGATCCGGGGCACGGCCTCCTTGGCAGAGCCCCAGCTGCAGAAGAGCCAGTGTGCAAGGGGCAGCCAGGCTGGGTACGGGGCTGGCCTTGCAAACTAAATGGGAAAGAGAAGAAAAGGACATTCTCCTTTCTCTTCCTTCTTAAAATCAGCGCTGGGTGATGTTTCTGTTATTTTGGACACGTTTCAGAAATAAACATCAATAGGAGCTAGAGAAGCAGAGCTAGCACCAGCACAGTCTTTGTGTACTTTCACTCCACGGGGTTTCCTCTTCCCTCCTGTCGCTTATTCTTCTGAGGAGACTTTTCTGACTAAGACAATAGCAGGCTCCTTTGCTACTGGCTCTCTTTGTGTCAGTCCACCAGCAGGGGATGCTTTGTAAGCCAGAATGAAGATAAAGTCCCGGAAGACCAAGTAATCAGAATGAAGCAGGGGGGCTACCCACAAAGTACAACTCGAGTTTTCTCTAATTTAGTGGCATTCACAGCTGGGTTGTGGTCACGGCTGACACAAGACAGCTGGTTCCTGGTGGATCTGAGTCTTCACCGCTACGTGTTACTTGAAAAATCTGCCAACTTCCTGAGGTCGTTCTGGCCAGCAAGGAGTGGGTAGGCGGGAGCTGCCATAGGAATTCGTTGCCAAAATCAGGCAGCCCAAAAGGGCGCCTGCTTGGCCTACCAATGATATCTGTCTTGGTTCTGATTTGCAGCTGTTACCCAGGTAGGGGATTTATGTGAGGTGTAGATCAGAATCTAGAATTATATTCAGCACAGGAACGTTTCAATTCTGGGAGTTCTGGTTCAGAGCGATCACTTCTTCAAATTACAAAAAAATAATCCCTCAGCTTTTATTGGAAGGGCTTCCAGGGAAGGCCTTCAACAGATTTATACTGTTTCTTTCAATCTGTACAACACTGCTGCTGCTAGAGTCTGTGTGCTTGCTTCCAAAGGAGAATGGCAGACAACACAACGTGTACGTACAATGCCAAATGTGTCAATTCCATAGGCAGAACTATCAGCCTGGCTACTAATATAGAAGTGCCAAGAGGAGCATTATATTTGTTTAGACTTTTTTTTTTTTCCTTTTTTGAAGCTTTCTACAACATCTTCTTGTGCAGAACAGATGCAAGGCAAAAGTACAGCTTGAACAGATGCAAATCAAATAACTAGCAGAGATCTGAAATGTGTAGTGAACTTTCTCACACTTCCGTATGCTTCACTGTGCACTGAGAGGGAGGAGGCTGTTACAAGTAGAGGTAGGTGACTGTGTTTCCTATTTAAAAAGAGCACCCCGGCAACATGTCCGAGGAAACATAAGCTGGAGTCTGGAGTTCTCTGGGCCACAGTGGGGCCTGAGTGACTTGGAGGGAGTTGGGTACCTGTGTCAAAGCTAGGTGAGGTTTCCTGCGAGCATCACTGTTAGTTGTCTGTGAATAGCATGGCCTCTGAAAAATGGGTTTGAGATCTGAGTTCCAGGTTGGCATCTGAATTTTGAGCCCTAAGAAGTTACCATTGCCAGCTACTGGAGTTGCATTACTCCAAGCAGTTCATCACTATTGATACCATGTTCAAAGTTAATAACCACTTCTCTGATCATCTAAACATGCAATAGAGAAATGAAAAAGTAGAAATAGAGAAATGAGAAAGTGTGTGCCTACTAGATGACCTTAAAATTACATTGTAGGATTGATAGATCCTGATGAAATTCCCGTGCACCCCTTCCCCCCCCCGTCTTCTGTAGCAGAACCTGTACTTGCCCTACTCTGGGCCTAGAAACCAAGATTGGAGGTGACAACCACTACTCCTTACTCTTCACATCACCAGTTTATCTTGCTCCCACTTTTTGCTGCCCCTTCATGGGGGCAGAGCTAATGCACTGCTGCTTGTAGCAGGGTACTTCCTTGGAGGCCTGGAACTGCAAACAAATCATGTAGTCTGCATGTGGTTGTTTGGATTTCTAATCTGATGAAACTTTGCTCCAGATTCTCCCTAGAGGAAATGAAGCAGGAAATGGCATTTTCTCCATTTCCTTTACCTCAGCGTCGCCCTGTGCATCCTCTGATGAGATGATACTATGCTTGAGAAACACTATGGGGATTTTTTCCCCCCGCCCAGGCTTTTCTCCTGACAAATGTTGTCTCAGTCAATCCTTCCATTTATTTCCCTTGGAAGTGTGAATTATAAGAACATTCAGGGTTTTTATCTAAGCAGATTGGACATACAGACATCAATTTATTACACTTTCTTCCACACTATTGATTAATAGGAAACTATCTCCATTGTGTAGGCCTAGGTTCTGGAAAAGGCTTATTTATTCTCAGGAATGGTCTACTCAAACTGTGAATGTATAGCTATGCTATCACAGTGCATTTTATTCAGAGGGGATGGGAAGGAGGAAATTCTTGCTGCTTTAAACCTTACTCTGTTTTTTGCCTATCTCCTGGAGCCAGATCCCAAAGATGGAAACCAATCAGTCCCTTCAGAGGTACCATTTTAAATCAAATAGTGAAATATGTTCTAAACAAGTAACAAGTGTGCAATGTATGCCTTCAAGTAACTGAATCTTAAAAATTAGTAATAATTTCATCCCAAAACGAAAATCTCCATGGGATTTCATCTTCAGTGGCCCTGCCTACACATATGTTTTGTTGCTTGGGCTGGTCCATGTCAGAGAGCACGTGTGGCAGGGTCCAGGGCCAGCTTGGTGCCCACAGAGATTCAGGTCTGAAGGGAACAAGTGAAAACTGGAAGTCCCTGAAGTGGGAGGAGAGCTGGGGGCAGGCAGACCTTGAAGAAGCTGAAGGGACCATTGGGTCCCTTCCTCAAGTCCCAAGATATCTCCTTAGTGGTTCACCAGCAACAGATGCAAAGACAATAGGTGGCAGATCCTCTAGTCACTGTGCCAGAGTTAAGAGTGAAAATAACATCTAGGACACTTTGCAGTATTTAGAAGCCTAGTCTGCCTTTCATGATATAGCTCCCCAGGCACCTCAAAGCTGACGGTATGGCTTGTGTCAGGACTTGAAGCTTACCAACTCTCCAGCTTGGTAGGGCCAGGAGAGCCTGTTGTGGTGTTAAGGGATAAGCAGTATGTCAGGATGTAAAAGAAATAAAAAAGCCTCATCATCCCATGTATAGGTGGTTGTGAGAGCGCAAAGCCCTTCACTGACTGGAGCAAATGCTGATACTCCTTGTGGGATGCTGTGGCTGGACCCCACCACAGGACTCTGCAACTTCCTCTCACTACTGAAGGCAAGCAAGTGGGAAATCTACCTTTCCTGTCAATCAGAGCTTCCCCAAGTAATGGCAGAAGGACAAAATTGGCAGGATTCTTGTCAGTTTTGCTGCTGCCCATAGGGTACTGATTATCATTAATGAGTCTTATTGATTTCACTGTGCGGCTTCTTTGGAACAACAGGAGAAGCCTGTCTGCACACTCAGAAGCACAGCACGGCAGTGGGTCATATTTGGAAAGTTATCTGTGCAATCACAAGGGCTGGATTTTTCTTTTGTTGTTGTTTTGTTTTGTTCAAATTAAAGGCTAGATTCTGCAGAACCTGATGATTTCGAGAGCCACATCCTTCCCCAGTCTCATCAGGAAATCATTCCACTTACCACTGGTGAGTAGGTGAGTGGGTTTCTCAATCCCTCACAGAAGCCATATTCTCAGCTTCAAGAGAGGGAAGGAGTTGTAATGTGACAGGAGTCTCTTGGGGATCTCTGGGTCTGATGCTTTCAAGACAGCCTGGTTTTTGGTTGTTTTGGTAGCGGTTAGCTCTGGCTGTTGCATCGCTCCACCCACGAGGACGGTGCTCTTTGCCCTGTCTTCTTAGTAGTAGTCATCCTTGTTGTAAGGTGTGGAAATTAGATGTCCAGGTTCAAAACCCTAACTGAAGGGCAGTGTGTGGAAGGATTCCCCCTTTACCTAGACATTATGTCTCCAGCTCATCCTCCCCCCACTCCTCGGTCCTGGGAAGGAATGCCAGCAAAAACAAGTGCTGTTTGTTTGTTTGTATTTTGCTACAAAACTGAAAATAGGAAAGTTACTGTACTTTTTTTTTTAGCAAAACAGATGTTTCCCAACAGTTTTTCCCTCTTGGTTGAAAGCCCCTAATTTCTGTCAGAGCACCCATCGGGCAGTCACTCTTTAACTAGCTGTACTCAGGCTGCCAGTGGCATCCTGTTGCCTGCACTGAGTTTTGAGTCTACAGGGGGTTTGCAGCTCCCAGAGTAACTCCTGAGAGCAGAAGGCGAGATCTTGGCATTAACTCCATCCTCTCCCCACAAGTTGTTCTCTTAAATTGTAGAAAACAAATAAGGAAACAATCTTCCTCCCGCAGATAGCCCTTTCTAAAAGAAGACAGTGCTTCCTCTCCCTGCCCTCCTCCTTTCAGCATGGCAAACGGCAGTGCCTCCAGATGGGAGTGACGGCAGCCCAGTGACTTTTATCCTTTGGTAATCAGTTAATTGGCGCAGCCCTCTACCTTTCAGCCTGCACTTCTTAGGATCACACCAGATTTCTGACCCATGATAACTTTGCTTTGAGGGGACAGCTTGGTCCTTAAGCCCATTAGCCAGATGCCAGGCCTGGCTGGGGCGATGACGGGTAGCTCTGGGCACGGGCAGGTGTCCGTTGTGCGCTGCCGGCCACGTCCTTCCATGGGATGCACCTGGATCACAGGACTGGGGACTGAGCTCTGAGGAGGGCAGATTCCCCCACAAAGGTATCTCCCCAAAATCTCACCTATACGCACAATCCCTGCACTGCAGAGGGGGGAGGAGGGTTTCAGCCACCTCAGCAGCCAGAGGTCTGGGACACAGCTAGGGGCATGATGCCAAGCCTGCTGTCTCGCTGGCCTGATCTGGTGTGGCAAATCCCCTTTTCCTAGGTTCCTGAGGGTAGCTGTGGCCATGGCAAGTGCTTGGAAAACTTTCCACAATGTTTGTGAAGTTGCCCTCGGAGTGAGGCCATCTTATAGACTCTGTTTAAAATAAAAAATTTAAAAAAAAAGAAGTATAAAATGGAAACATTCCCTTGCTTCCCCATCTCCTTATCTCTCACTTAAAAGTAAAGGAAGTAGAACATTTTAAAGCAGCCTTGTTTCTATGGATTAAATGAATTGAAATACAGCTGCTTCCTCCCTTGATTTTCTGCCCTCTGCCAGGTAAAGAGCTGGTCCATTGAAATATTGACTATCATTAGTCTGAGATTTGGATTTTTTCATCTCTCGATGGAGCACAGATCTTTTTTTGGTTACCATCAACCCTCTATCGTAGCTGTTCCTGTGTAAGACTTCCCCTTTGATATGACGATGACTTTGTACAGGGGAAGGACCTTTACCAGAAGAAGAATTGTTTCAAGAATTGATGAAGGGTGAAAAGAAATTGGCAGCATATCATTAAAAAAAAAAAAAAAGGATAGACGGCACACCTTGGCATATAGACGAAGGGGGAGGGAGGCGGCTCTGTGAAGGCAGCAGAGAGCATTGCTAACAGGCCAGCTTAAAGCCCTCTTAACAATGTGCAGTTGCTCTCCCCAGCTCGTCCATTGATTTCTTCCTGCCCTCCATAGGCCTGGCTACAGTTAAACCTTGTGTCCTCCACATGATGCTGAACCGAATCAGATTTTGCTTTTAGTTGTTCGATCAAATTTTCCTTCCTCGAGCTTAGAAGGCACACTTGGGACTTTATAGTAATTGCCTCCCCACGCTGAACTGCTGATACCTTTATTGGATTGGCGTAGGGTTTCAGAGGACTGTGTTTAACATGCAGTGAGCCGCAGCAATGCAAACAGCTCCAGTGTTTAAACAAGCATCCATTAGGCCAGGAAACAAGACAGTGCCAGCCCATTTGGTGCTCTTTAGAGCTGGCAGCTTAAGGGGAATGGTGCAGCAGGGCTTGCCTGGGAGGGGGCAGGATGGGGGAGACACAAATGCAGTGTCAGGAAAACAAGCAAAGCATCTCTGTAGGTTTGAGAGAAATGAGCCGGGGCGGGGGGGAACTTGCGACTGGGGACATGTGCAAAGCTCATTAATATCTCATTATGTTCGAATTGCAGTCTCCCAGCAGATTGGCATTAACATGTGATGTGCTGGAGGAAGGGGCTACGGGAGAGTGGCAGGGATATTTTAAGCAAGCTATTTTTTTTTCTTTTTTCCTTTACATCGAAGAAGCGGAAAAAATAGTGTGCGCAGGGCAAGGTGCCAGCAAACCACGACGTTTTGTGCATCAGCCCAATACAATACACTTCATCAAACAAGAACAGTGCTCGGTTGGGCTTATCATAGTACCCACTAGCATCTTTCAGTATTTCTAATAAATCTCCTTTATTTTCAGGAGTGCTTAACTCAGCTGTAAAATTTGGCTCAGTGTGAAACTTCCAATATTCAGGATCTCAGTCCGTCACCCCACAATGGACAGACTGGGGAGTCTGGGGGGTACTTGGGCATTTTGCTCCCTTCTGTAAGTTTGTAGATAGAATGATGTCTGAAATACTTTTTCTCATGCTCCTAGACTGAAATAGCTTTTGTGTTATCCTTAACTGGAGCATTGCAGTCATTAGCTTATCAGCTGATAAGCTGCAGTCATTAGCTTATCAGCTGACATCAGTGCCCCTGCTGGCTTCTGCAAGAC
Organism: Phalacrocorax aristotelis; assembly: GCF_949628215.1. Classification (NCBI taxonomy): domain Eukaryota; kingdom Metazoa; phylum Chordata; class Aves; order Suliformes; family Phalacrocoracidae; genus Phalacrocorax; species Phalacrocorax aristotelis. The sequence continues at coordinate 20,676,888 of NC_134279.1, forward strand.
CACATACATTTTTCTGATAAAATCTTGGCTGCCACGGTACTGGGAAAATACCCATTAGTTTTAGGGCCGGTTATTCCTTGAGTTTCTATACCTGAACATGTAAATCCTCTTTGAAAATAAAAGGCAACTCCCAACAATGGCTTGTTCAAAAAGAACAAACAATCAAGGACTTTCTGTAGCAGGCTCTTCTCCCTGGGCTCCCAGATGCAGAGGTGCATGATTTGTCTCGGTAAACTTTCATTGAGAAGACTGGAGTTGCGAGAGGGATGGAGAATGTGCTTCTGTTGTACTCTGCAGCACTGGACTTTCGTGCAGAAATGTTATACTGACATGTACCAATGAAACCCGTGGATTTTGCTTTTCTGCAGACACCTAGTCATTCTACTATTGCATACAAAAATCATTTTAATAGGTGCTGTATTTGAGGAGACGTTTACAGCCAAACTGTAAGAAAGTCATTCTTCTTCAACTCCTTTTGCGCTACAAGAGCAAAACAATGGGTAAATTAGTTCTGACTCTTATGAAATGGTTGCAAGCCCATAGATCTTGGTTCAGACTGCGTATTATGTTTGAACTTTATTGCCCAGGCTATTTGTTATGTGTTTATCCTTCCTAGTAAACTTTCTTTTGCTTTTATGGAACAATATTGGAGCCCTCCAGTGGCCAAACTAATCATTCTGAGGAATGGAGTTCAAGTTCTGCCAAGGAGGTTGATTTTTTTTTTTTTTTTTCCCCATCCTATTAAAAAATAAATTTGGTGATCCTTTTATGTGGAGTTTGAGTCACAACATCATATGTGAAATGTAAGAAAAGCTAGGAAAAAGAATAAACAGTCTCTTTGCATATCTAGGATCTCCATATACTTATTCTTCTATATTTTCAAGAATTTAATGAGTTGGTTGTTTAAATAAATTCAGTTAGGTTACATTTTGTGAGAGGATCCCATTGTGCATATGAAGCAGAGAAAATACATTTTGAGTATGTTGACAATTCACATTTCCTTAAGAGACTCAATCAGTGCTGTTCTCCAGCAAAGCCTTTTTTTTTTTTTTTTGGTACACAATATTGTCATTCGTATCAGGAGCCTTGGCATGTTGAAGGTTTTGGCCTTAAGGCTCCCTTGTCTGCTGCTCCCACTGGTGTCTTTCACTTTCTGTGGCCTTTCACTGTGGTACCCGCTCAGCGTAAGAAATAATATCTTTTATTTATCTTGTACGTCCTGGATATAAGTAAGAAGAGTTCTCCTCCTCTGTTGAAGGATGCTGAGATCCTCTGGAAAAACTAACAGCTAAAACTGCTTACTTATGCGTCCTCATGTTTGGTGTGACGGTTATCACAGTTCTTCCTTTTAGACACTGAACTGCAATAGTAGTGTTTAGGAACCCAAAGTCAGATAGGTAGGCTATGGTTATGTTGGAGCTGGGAGTTTTGGGAGGAGGTGGGGGACTACCAGGGGAAGAGGAGAGAGGAATTATGGTCATTTGTTTATCTTTTAATAGGATGACTGCAGTCTGGCATTCATTCCGTGTTCAAAAAGCAGTTAAGCAAGTGCTTAAGGTTGTTATTCCTGCACCAACTCCTCTTTATTTAGGGATCACTGGAAATGAGTTTGTACCACTTCGCGTTGTATAGCTGCTCCTTTATAAAATCATGTATTATCATCAAAATGCTTCAGAAGTAGAACATTCAAAAACTGGTAGAGGGAGGGTTCTGTTTGTTTTATCTTAGTAAAAAGCTTCTAAGTAGCTTTTCTTCTGCAGGCACTGTGGGTATAAGAACAATTGTACTGGGTCATCTCAAAGGGGCATTTAGCCCCTTGTCCTCTCCGCAACAGAAGTCAGTAAGCAGAGTGTAAGAAACAGAGCAGGCACAGTGTCAGCCTTCCCTGGCCTAATTTCCAGCCACCGCAGGTATAAGAACCAACTGCTGACCCCATCTGTAAGCAGTTTGCTTTTGCAGACCCCTGCACACATGAAGAAGGCTTCTTCTTGTTCTTGCTGGGTGGGGTGAAAATGAGGAAAGCCAGGAAACAGTTGCAGCAGAAACTTCTTGCTTGCACTGCAGATAGGGGCAAGCTATGCAAATTCCTCTCATCTGCAGTAGCTGGAATTCCTGGAACAACCGTAGGCATCGTTTCTTTTCATGTTTTTTATGTGAATTTGAGAATTGCTGGAGGAGATGGATGCCCAGCTCCAACTCACTTTTTGAGGAAACTGCTAATGAGGTTGGTTTTTCTCATGGCTTTTTCCAAGACCTGTAAGCACTAGCAGAGCTGGGAAGAAAGCTGTCAGGATAGATGGGGAGAGGCTGATTGCAGAATATGAGTATGCACTGAGGGTGGGAGCAAGAAGAGGCCTTGTAACTGTCAGAAGAAAGGCTAATGCTCTACAGCCACTTTGCCTTCTGCAGCCACGTAACTTAAGGACGATCTGAACCGTGAAAAGACAGGGAAACAGTGACAGGAAGGGAAAAAGATGGGACTGTGCAATGGGGGAGCAAATGTTCCCCACCTGCCTGATGTACATTTCTTCCCTGGCTCCCCGAAGCCCTCCATCACCACACAGAGCTGCTGCCGCTGTTGCTAGCTTGCCACTCGTTTGTCATAGCCTCCTCTGACGGCTGCTGCCACGCAGATGAGAGCTTCAGGAGTCCGGCAGAGCTATGGGGAAGCGGAGGAGGCAGGGACCAGGTGTACCTCTTAGCCCCTCACAGGGCAGCAGGACAAGAGCAGCCTTATCCCTAGGGACTCCTGTCTGCATGCCTTTACTAAGAGGCATTGGAGTGTGAGCCGGGAATGCCAGAGCACACAGGCTGTCTGCAGCCCCGCTGTGCTGAGACCAAGGCGCGAATCTGTACGGTTCTGTGGTTTAGTCTGAATCCTTGTGGTTTGAACCTCTGCTAGACAGTGGCTGCGTGGAGAGACGGCGTTCCCAAGAAGGGCGCTGTGCCCTGCTGTGTTCCCCCCGCAGCTCCTTAGGGAGCCTTTCACCCAGTACCCATTTAGTAGCTCGCTGTCTGGTAACATTTCCAGGCCCTGTACGGAGAGGACATCCTTGGGTAGTTTATGCTGCTGTACAGAGACACAGGGAACACTTGAAGGGAAAAAGAGCTGCTCTAGTTTCAGGCATTGCAGTCCTTTCTCATTAGCAGGGAGAGGGGAAGGCTGCCACTACTTTACTGATGAGTCAAGAAAATCCTCTATGTTTGCAGTGTTGAATGCTTCTAGTATGATTATTGCGGGGCTGAATTTGGAGTTTGGCAATACCAGACAGCTTTGGTTTTGGGGTGGGGTGGGGGGGAAAGTAGAGACTTATGTCCCCAGACATACTGAGACCATGGTCTCCTGCAAATCCTACAGCCATCAGGACCCACAGTATTCAAGGTTGGTTCTTGGCCTTGTGTTTTCCACCTGGCGTTGAAAAAAGTCAGTCTCGGGCAGCTGGGCATTTTAAAGCTGGGCCCTTAATGTAATTCTGAAATATGCTAATTGGCAGGCTTTTGTTTTCATTTGACAGTTTTGAAAAGCTTAGAAGAAAGGAGTTAAAATAAAGGAGTATTGTAAATAGCCCTAGGAAAAACCTCAACCTGCTGCCCATGTAATTTCCTTTAAAAACAAACTTTCGTATTGTGGGAAGCTTTATCACACAGCAGATTTGCACACAATCCTATATGCCTGATATCTACACAATTTTCCATCATTCTTAAGCATGCCTGCTCATTGTTAAAGTTGTTACTAAGGTTACTAAAACTGTTCTTTAAGGAGGAAGAAGTGCTTGCTTACTCCAAAGCTTGTCTGTGTTTCCCTGCTATCTGTGCATCTAATTAAAAATACTTTTTTTTCTCTCTACAGACTTTGCTTAGACCATCATGGTTATAACACTACTCTTTATCTGGAATTTGAACTCTCAGCCCCTCCTGCTACCTCTTCCCTTACCTTGCCTCTTTTAAATAGTCCAGAAGTGATTAAGCATGTAAGTTACTAAGCAAGAACTTGGAGCTGCACGACCTTCTTTCCCTTGGCGCTACAAGAAAGTAAGACTCTTTCCAAGAGCAGAGGCAATATCATAATTACAGACCAAACTATGAAGATTTCAAGCTTTTTTTCTTAGAGTTTAGTGGAACAAAACTGAAGCCTCTGGAAATGAAACTGGGGGAAAGACCCAACCAATGCAGACAGAAATTTTTATTAAACACAGATGTCAACAGCAGTAGGATGTAATTAGTGCCCTAATTGTGACTGGGCAAATAATGTCGGTGGCTTGGGGGGTGTCCAGATGCAGGCATCTGACTGGATGCCTCTCTTGGAGCTAGTTACGAAGGCTCCCTTTAAGGTCAGTGAAAAGAAAAAGACACTCCTAGAGCATGATTTATCTCATTCCTATCTCAGCCTGGTACAGGGGATATGAATTGCATCCTTAAGACTGGAATGAATCAACTTGTTCTTGCCTGCAACTTTCTTATGGTGCTTACAGGAGTTCCCAGGCTCCTTCTGTCCTGTTCATAGCTTTCCTCCCACCCCTTTCTTTTTCCTGAACAAGAAAAGAAAGAGAAGCAAAAGCACCTATTGATCTGAGAAGATATAATGTATTTTGTATTCCCATTGGCTGGGCACAGGATTTGGGAGATTTGAGTCCAATTCTAACCCTGCCACTAGCTTCGTATATAGCTTTAGGCAAGCTTCTGTGCCTTCTGTCGGTCCTTGCTGTTTTCTTAAGTGAAATTTAGAGGTTTAATATATGTTTGCATCTGAATCGCAGACAACATTTAAGTGCTAAGGAACTGGGAGGGCAGGGAAGCGTTGACAAAAATTTTTTTTTTCTTTTTAGATTCAGCCCACCTTTGTTTTTCTCTGAGAACAAAATTCAGATAATTCTGGTAGTAGCCCAAGAGTACATTATCTTTGGACAAACAAATAAGAAGTGCCTTAGTACTAGGTGGCTCATTACTCCTAGAACAGGAGAAAAAGGTGGGAGTGAGAAGTCTTTTAAGAAGGAAAATAAGATTAGTGGAAGCCCATTATATGAATGCACAGCTGGCTTATGGTGCATTTCTATGCCTTATCTAACAGCAAAACTGCAATGTCTTGTGCTTCATACCTCCAAGCGGTTTAGGAAAGGACTGTAGTGTTCTCAGTGACTTAGCCTTACCTACAGCATCTAACAATAACAAATGCTTTCTTGTCTTTTTGTGTTTATTTGACATTATTAAAGGTACAAACTCTGTGGTGAACGGGACTTGCAGTCTAAATTTGATTTGGATTAACCACTAATATATACTTAGTATGCATAGATTGCTGAGATGAAAACCCATGCAAGTATCATGGGCAGCAGCTACATGTGCATGTGTGCACACGTGTGGAAATTCAGGGTTTGGGTTTTTTTTTGCCAGCAATAGGAAAAAGTAAAAAAACCCTCCATGTTGTGCACAATGGGCGTGTACAGACATATGTAGCATTATGAGTTGCAGTTCCTTCCCTTGGAGGGCTGTTTTCAAAACACACAAATAGATCAAAGGGCTTGATGCTCTTCTGGTGCGTGGCCACAATTAACTGGGAATTCGACCTGTTTAGCAAAGCACTGACCACTTTTCTCCTGGTCATCTTTTCGGTTTTTATGGAGACATCATGAAGCCTTACACACCTTTGGCATTTGGGCACTTTTCCTGCCATCGCTACAATGAGTTCAACCACCCAAGTGCTAGCAACTTCGGGAATTTGCCCACAGACAGGCTGCTGCTGCTGTACTCTGGGACGCTGTGTTGCTTTATTCAAGCACCTTTATAAGTAGACAGCTCAAGAAAGCAGAGTTGTAGATTCCCCTAACAGCAGCTAACTTTTTTTCAGAAGCGTTCCATAAGATGCTCTGGTGATAAGGTGTCTGCAAAACTCCACGTAACAGCTTTAGACAGAGGGCAGAGCAGGCAAGCATGGGACATCTATTCACAAGGCTGTGGTTACTGCTGAGGCGGGCCCTTCCCTGCCTGTCAGTGTAGTTCGTTTAGACTGAGCATAGGCACCTTTTTTCTTGACGTCACTCAGACATCAACAGGATGAGGGCTCTAGGCCAGGTGATTTTATAGGTACTGCTGGCATTTGCTCCTGGCAACCATCTTTTCTAGGTGCGTTGCAGCCCATTCCCCAATACCAGCACCTGTGCCCATGTTGGGCATCATTATTGTGTGACAAGCAAATGTGCGTTCACACTGTTGAGGAAGGTACACTGGGAGAAACGGTCCACACTGCGCACTGGAAGGGCATGAAGCTACGAGCAAACACTATGAATTGCTTGGGCAGGTTTCCCAGGGCTCCTGTCTTTCCTAGGTGCTCCAGGTATGTGCAGGGAGTAAAGATTGCAACAGAGTGCATCCTTTTCAGGATCTGCCCTTTGGGGAAGCATGAAGCCAGTGCATGTACTCAAATCAACTATGCTATATATGTATATTCAGACTAGCGACGGGAGAGAGGACGGGGTTTATCCTGGGGTGGAGACAGCTGCTGTAGATGAAATAAGGAACGTAAGACCTGAGCAAAGGCCTTGGTCTGATGAAGTTGTTCACTGCATAAATCATTCTTTGTATTTTAGGTTGCTTAGGGTACCCAAGGTATGTGTTTAAATATTTTGCTGAATCAGAGCCTTGAGTTGCTTAAAATCTCTCTTCTTCTTCCTTACGCTTCGTCAGTAGACTTAAATAGTACATTTGCTGTTCACTCAACACAGCAGGTCCAGTCTTGAGACTCTGTGACTCTGATAATTGCTGGGATCTGGGAGACCAGACACACACTTTTCCATTAGTTGTTGTTGCATGCCTTTGTGGGACCCAAGGTCAGCTTGAGGTGAAGGTACTGAGGCAACAAAGAAGTAAAGTTTGTATGGTTTGCTTGGCCATGTTTAGGGCAGAACTGCTATTCAGTGCTGCTTGGCCTCTAGCCCATGGCAAATAGCTCTCAAACTGTGCCCGGAATAATACAGAACGTGTCTGGGGCAGCCTGTACAATCCTTTGACTCCTTTAGTCTTCACAGATCTTCAAGGACCCTGCAGTATTTTTTACAGTGCTGGCTATAACTTGTATTAAAAACAAAAAAGAAATGTAAAGAACAGTTGTTCCACCAGACTTAGTGTCCTTCTCTGAAGAAATTTGGGTGCAGAAGAAGTGATCTTATCAGAGGACCCCTGACTCCCTGTGAACTTAATGAGAGCTGAGGGCTTCAGCACCTCTCACGATGGAGCTATGGGTTTTGTACAGGAGTCTTACAAAACTGCTGCTGCGTGCGTTCTTTTAAATAGATACACAAATGCAAGGCAAACAAGCAGTTCTAGCACTGCTCTTCTTTCCTGGAGGTGGATCAAGCTGATTGTGCTGATCAGGGAACTGTTTGGATGAAGGAAAAAGCCAGGTCCTATTTAGATGTTTCTGATATCTTTTCCATGTTAGAATTTTCAGTTAGTCATTTGATGGTTGGGTTTTGGGTTTTTTTTTTTTTTTAATGGTCTATAGCCTTGCACAATTCTACTTCCAAACTCATCTGTCCCATATTTATTTTTCTTCCTTTTCCCAAAAGACATGGCTCAGGAGCATAATGACAATTAGGCCTTCAAAAAATATGAGTATTAATTCATTAGCTTGCAAAAGATTTACTTCCCTCCCCATTGCCCCCATGCTTAAGTCTCCTTTGCAGTGTCTATTGTACTGTTAACTGTTTAACCTGTACTTAGATACCTATACTCCTTTAAAAAAAGTATTTGTCCTTGCAAAGAAATCTTCAGGTCGCCTACATCCTCAGACAAGCTGCACAGTCAGGCGCAGGGGACAGCTGGGGAAGGGGAGGCAGGCTTGCAGAGACAAGCTCTGCGATAAATTCACCGTTTTGTTTGCAGCACAGTATAACTTGTCCTGTTGTTGATTCACAAGATTTTTTTCTTTTTTTTATGTGTTAGTTGTGGAAATCTGTTAATTCTGATCTTAAATTATTTTCAAATGGAAGTTTCATTTATGCTGATGCTACCCCAAGAAGGTGACCGAAACGTGTGGGCCTGAACAGGTACAGTGTATAGGTCTATCTGGTTCTCATTTCCTTCCTTTTCTGATTATATCATACCCTTTGCTTCAAAAAACATGAGCTCGAACTTAGTTGTGTGGAAGAATCCCTGAAATTACCCCACGTTGATTTGAGGAACTGGAAGATGCTACTTCATGCAACTGTGGAATAAGTAGTCATGTCGACATGAGGTGGTGTTTGTCGGGAGTTAACATGGGTGAAATGAATGGGAGACAACCGTAAGGTTTCTGAGTTTAGCCTTCTGATAGCTTGCTATCGGTCTTCTGGAGATCATACGCTAGACAGGCTTTGGTAGGCTGAATAGAAGCTCATAGTCCATGGAAACCAGCAGTGTGATTGGGGGAGTACTGTCATGCCTCTACCATCCCTTGTCTCTTCTGTCTCCTTCTTTGGAGTTTCTCCATGAAATTCAGGGGCATTATATTATGCATGTAGATTGCGCCATGGCAGTACTTTGCATGCAACTGGAAGGTAATTTGCTTGCTCTAAGCATAGGAATGGCTTTTCTCTTACAGCAGTTAGACAAGATTTTAGTCTGTTGGTTTGAAGTCATGAATGAAGCTCATATCCTATCAGTGCCTTAATGATGAAGGAAAGCAGAGGCTGTGTCAGAGAGCTGCTGCTCCTTTGCAGAGCACAGGAACACTTTTCTGTCCCAAGCACCCCTTCACTAGGCAGGCAGGGTGGCACCAGTGCACTTCACTAGCTTGCTGTGACTTGTACCCATCCAAGGATGAATTGAGACAAGTTTTTCTCCAGGAGATCATTTCTAGTGTTGCATATGCATTTTAAGGACCTAGTGAGTGCACGTGCAACAACATTAGATATGTTGCTTTGCTGCTTCTTAGTCTAAAACACAAGAGGTTCCTGCATTTCTTTTCTACCCTGACGCACAGGTGTTCTTCAGGAAGTACAACTTTAATAATCTGCAGCGTCTGCTTTTTATCATTAGTTTCCTCTCCTGTCCAGATACAAAGCAGATTGGGAATGTTTTCAAAGGGTGAAGATTTATCAGCACAACTCCCAGACAAGTCAATTAGAGGCTGCCTGACTAAATCCTCATAACATGCTTTGAAAATGTAGCTCCTGCTGTCTGTGAGGACAGCTGCAGGGAGTGTGCAGCTCAGCTTTAACTTGTGAGAGACAGGAGTAGGCACTGCCAGCTAAGTAGTTTAGCTCTCAGGCTCTTAACACCTTCGTTAAGACTTTTGCACAAACAGAGGAATGCTGGCATTGCCTAAGTGATGAGGTTACTGCTTTGCCACTGTTTACCCTATTGGGCTAAAGCAGGATTAAATTGGATGGACCTGAAGAGGAGGAAGCCGTGTAGGTCTTACACTCAGGCAGGAAAGCTGTTTGACAATGATGACAGCATTTCATCCATGAAATAATTTGTGCTGTGAAGTCCAGTTAAACTTGCCAATAATTTTTTATTGAGAAAATTAATTGCATCCATTGCCTGTGTTTTACCCAACAGCTTCCCTAGGGACCCCACATGCCAAATTTCCTCAGAGGCATGTCACTTAGTGTCTTTGCATTCAAATTTAAGCTGGAGCTGTGTAGAGGGAGAGACAGAAATTATGGAAGAAAAATATTTTAAAGGCAAACTGGAATTGCTACATGATCTATGCTCTTAAGCTTCAGAAGGATCACAGTTTTATTCCCCAGCCTGTTCTAGACACGTACAATTTGAGCAGCATGGTTGGTATTTTTTATATATATTTCTCCACTAATTTTTGTACAGATTTCTTCACTCCTGCATCCCTTGCTAGCTAGGCATTCTCCACAGTTGTTCATTTCTGCAGCAGAAAATGTCTTTCTGGCAGTAATGCAATGGGGTGGTTTAGAAGACATCAGTAAAGATATATGTGCTTATCTTTCTTATTTTGATTAAATTAATATATACAGAGCTGGAAGTTGTCTTATCACATGACCTGAGCAACGGAAGTACAAAACTACTTCCATTTGCGATGAAAATACATGCGATCAGGCAGAGTTGAGCCATGGGAGAAGCTACCTGTCTTTCTCTCTCTGTCTACAAAGAAATGTGTTTCCTTCCCTTCTCTTGTTCATCCCTCTCTCAAAGCTTTGATGGAAGCTCATGCCAATTCTTGCTTTTCTCAAGCTGTTTTAGGACACATCGGCATCCTTACCTGGCTGACTGAGGGCAGATAGAGTCAAGGTTTTTGCCTGGTTTGACTTCACCAGTGCTGTTGCGGTTTTGCTCTCATCCAGTGCCTTTTTTTTTGTTACCCTTCTTCCCTGTCCTCCTCTTGACCTCCCAGCATAATCCAGTTCCCACTGGTGGCTGGGCGCCTGACAGCTGGCTGGGGCAGGCAGCTCTGGCGAGGGCCCTGCGCACCCCTGCACTGCCTCCTTTGCATCCAGACAGCAGCTGGTACTCTCGTTGTTTGGGGGAGCAACCCCTCCTGTCCGACCAGCCTGGCTATAATGCAAGGAAGCGGATCATTTTCCTCACTGTTAGCCCTTTCGGGTTTAACTGGTGCCCTGAGCATCTTTTACTTATTGTCAGTGGGAGTCAGTTTGTTCTTCTGATGACTGCTTGCCAAAGCAAGGCCGATGACAGAGTTCCCAGCAGCCCTTAGCAGCTCAGGTAACAGGCAAAGGTTTGACCTCCTTCATGGGGCAGAGGTTACTCTGTGAGCCTGCAGAGCTGAACAGGTTACTGGCTAGGTTGGCAGATCAAGATTTTACCAACTTCAAGCAGATTTCACAATGTGAATTTCCTGCGTATTTGAAACATCGCCCTGGCCAACAAGAACTGGGCAGGCAGGCCCAGCACGGAAGCGCACAGCATGTGCTTTAAGTGAGCAATTGCGATCCAAAATCAATTTGTTACGTCAGGCTTCATCCTGTGAGTTAGCAGGCGTTGGTGCTGTGCTTTCAGCAGTGAGAAGAAACTCCTGTAGTAGGGGAGTGGTTTGATGCATGAAATAGTTCCATTTGTTGGAAGCAGTGGTATGTAACCCACCTCTGCTTGGCCACTTGTCCGCGTTCAGCTCCGACTTGGCTTTTGAAAGGCTGTCCTGGGCTCCCTACCATCTCTTTGTGACACCTGCAGCAAGTGTCACTGAGGCCACTGTGGAGCTGATGGACCTCAGCGGGGCTGATGGACCCTCAGACACTCGTCACAAGATGTGGTTGTATCTCAGGCAGTGGCGCCCTTTAGCACTGTTGGCTTTTTAATGGCAGTCTTGGAAGTGGTACACCAAGGAAGGATGTGCAAGAAACAAGGAAACGTTTCAAATGTTGAAGCTGAATTGCTGGCATGCAAAGGGCAATACTGATTATTCCTTCTTGATCTTAGATGCGGTGGTTATGGCCATCACGTCTTTGCTTAGGAGAGCTGTCACATCAAATTGCTTAGTGTCACTTCACAGCAACCCCTGGGGCACTTGCTAAGTTATTGATAGGAGTTGAGTGCAGCACAAGAAGTTAAGGAGTGAACTGGGCTTGGTCATTGGGGTGCAGACTGTAGATGGCTGAACTGGGGCAATGGTTGGCAGAGCTCATGGGGAGCACTCCCTGTCAGAGGCGGGGGGTCAAGACCTATCTGGAGAAGTTTGAGGAGGGGAAGGGTGAAAAGTTGGGGCAAGCTCAGGAACACTTGGAAGATGATGTGCTAAGCCAGACAGATGGGAGAGAGAGAGAGTAGAGGTCCTGCAGGAAGGGCCAAGACTGAGTCATTGCCCTGGAAGGGAACTGAGGCCTATTTGAACATGGACGGCTGGTGGGACAGACTGTGATTTGTCTTGAGGAAAGGAAAAGATCAATGTTTGTTTTTAACAGAGAGTCACAGAAGAGCGATGTGGAGAATATGATAACCCTTGTTTTGTGTAAATGCGCATTCTCTCTGAGGAAGATGGGCCTTGGTTGGTTTTTCTGCTCTCCCATGGAGAACAAAGATAGCTGCGGAGCAAGGCACATCCCAGCTCAGCTGGGGAACAAGCATGCCGGACCTCTCAGTTGTCACCCTTGCCTCCTATTAACATGGCTGGAGCTGCCTTAACAAGAGAAGAGTCAGAGGCAGCACGTCCGCTATGTAGCTGGTGCATGAAAGCATCCGTAAAAGTGGCCTCAGCCTCCTTGTCTGTGCGCTCACAGACCATCTGGCCACCCAGCGGAAGTGGACCTGTGTTAGATGCTGTGAATCATGCTCAGCCCCTACAGGCAGAAAGAGAATTCAGCCTCTCGGCTCCCCTCCTTCCTTTTTCTTTCTGGTTGTTGTTTGTTTGTTTGTAGAGCAGTGGAAGGACTAGGCCACTGCCACAGCCCTGGTTGCTCCCTGTGGATGGCTGGAGCAGCCACCCACCAAAGGCAGTGCGACAGTGGAGGATGGGCTGGCGAGTGATTCGGCTGTTGCTATAACAACAGCATCTCCGTCTCACTTCTTTTGAAAAATGAATTGCTGCTGGTGGGATGAAGCGGAGCAGCTTCTCCCCAGAGATGAAAGCCCTGCTGACAGCCTCAATGCTCTCTTGTTACGTATTGGTCTGTCCTGGCATGTCCGAGCAGCTCTCCCCAAAATTTTGGGACAGTGTGGATTAGACCATTTGGGTCCACATGTGTGTTTGTGTGCATAGCCTCTGTCCCCCCGCCTCTCCCCCAATCAAGAGTCATTTAAAAAGTCAACCCACCAAAGTTTGACCTTTTCTGGCTCTGCAACTAGAGTTTCTCCAAAGGCATATAAAGAATAGTGAGTCCTGCTTCATGCTCTTCTGCTTTGGGGTAGAAACCTACTGTGAGATGCAGGTCCACTGGCCAAATATTTTGTGTGAATAAAGCTAAAGGTCTATGAAACTGCCAAGGTTTTGTTTTGTTTTGGTTTGGTTTTATTTTAATATTTTCCTTTTATTTTTATTTTACGCATCAAGAGTCTTCTGCTCCTAGACATAAATCTCTAAGCTGTTGCTAATATCTGTATGATGCATACTGTAAATCACATGCACAAGCTATATACTACTTCTTGGAAGGAGAAGGAAGACACTTTACAGGAGATGATTGTACTTCAGACATTGCTTTTACGGAGGGAAGGGGAAGTGCTGGGATTTTTGTCTAAGGCACTGAGGAGTGGTGGTAAACTGTTCACCAGTACATGGTCAGTGTATGATATTCAAGCCATCCAGTAGCTGATGTGGTGATGGGAAATGAAATAAAGATATGAAAATGAATGTTTGCATTGAAATAATTTGATAGGAATATTTGTGTTGTACCCCAAAACCAAGAGATGCATCTATTTTTATGGCTCCCAACCCCTCTAAAATGCCGGAGCCAAGGTACTTCCCCACCTGCAAAGCTTGTATCCAGCATGTTGCCTTCAAATAAACCTTTCATGTTGTGCTCCTATTTGTTCAATAAGCAAACAAAGAAAATAAAAAGATTAGGTTTTTCTAATGCCTGTTAGCCCCCCAAATCCAAAAACCTCTGCAGGCGAATAATGTGGAGCTACAAACTTAAAATAGGCTTCTTTGTTTTCATTTGCAACAAGGCACAATTTCTGTATGACTGATATTTGATGGAAAATAGTTTCCATGTTAATAGCTGCTTTTTGTTGTAGTGCATGATAATAATGATTATTAATATTTATATACTGGGCCTGTTTTTACTTTCACTACAGTCACTGTGTACCTGTACAGGAGGACATCTATGTTTCAGCACATGGTGAAGTCTGTAGGAGCTGATATTTTTAGGTCTGGTTATTTGCCATTAGCTTTTTATTCTTTTGGTAAATATTCATGTACAAGTAAGGTGGTGGATTCAGGATAAATTAGTAAATGATGTGAAACCTTAGTGTGAAACGATGTGGAAGTGTATCACTCTTACCGATATTGTGTAAGGGATACCTTGAAACTGTTATGAAATGTATAGAGTCAGTTCTCTTGTATTTCTTGGGAGATAATCGCTCTCACTGATTCCTGACTTGTCACTAAGACAAATTTTTTCCCCACCTCTTCCTTATATGAACTTTTCTTCCCAACTAGAAGCTTGTCACCAGGTCCTTTGGTATGGTTGTTCTTACTTTAGCTTAGCATTTGGCCAGTATAAACTCCAGGGCAAAGGGCCATCACTAGTTTTGGATGTTTCTTTGAACCCTGTTTTTGCATGTGCGTGCCCACTGAACTTGGTCTTGAGTCACTTGCTGATCGGTGACTGTTTTTCTGATGTGGAAGGCAGAGAGGGATAGTGACTTTGTAGTGAGATGGCTTAGGAGCTGAAATGGGTGATTTCAGCTGTAAATTGTCTGAGTGGCCCATTAGGGGCAATATTTAAATATGCTATTTTAAGCTATTATATCAACTGTGTTACTGACCACCTGCAGTTGGGGCCAGATTGTGCTCTTTCTTTTCTTGCTTTGAAGAAAGGAAACTTGGAAGCAACCATGCTCCTGTACTTGTGAAGCGGTGCCATTACCACATCTATATCATCCTTTCCTTGTCTCCGGGATCTGAACCAGGGTTACATAAAGATGAGTGAAACAAGCTCAGTGGCTCAGCTGTAGTCTTCTGCCTCACACTAGTTACACTGGTCAAAAAGCAGCAGGGAGCTGTAGTGCCATACGATGGCGTTCATCTTAACTTAGGGTTTTAGGGGAGGGAAGCAGCGGAGGTGAGAGCCATATCATAAGCCTCCTTGTGGGATCTGATTTTTCTGCTTCACACTAGTCCTGGGTGTTGACTTACCTTCCACATCGCTGTTAACTGGCACAGATGAGGCAATTACCACGCCTGGGCAAGCACCTCTTGCTAAAGCTTGCTGCTGCCGTGGCATGGAGAGATGAAAAGGCGATGCCTCTGCTGTGGGGCTCTGTGCTCTGCAGCCTGGTGTGCTCCTGCAGACTATGGCTGATTAACATGATTGTGCGGGGCTTTAATTAAGAGAGTGCCGGAGCTGTGTGCGCTCCCACCTGCATCTGCTGCATCCCTGGGCATCTGCAGAGCTCATGGGGGCAAGAGCTGCTGCCATCAGGCAAGGGGAGAGGAGTGGGAGCCCAGTGACTCCACACGTGCACTGGGGAGGCCCAAAGCATGCTCACAGACTTCCTGACCCCCGCCTTGCCACTGGTGGGTTCCCCATCGGGCATTGGCCATATCCTTCTGTGCTGCATGCTGAAGAGGCCATGCAGGCCTGAAGGGCGAGAGAAGGGTGCAGCCTTCTTAGAACCACTCCCTCTAAAACGGGTATGAGATATGGATTTGCTTGCCTGCCTCACACATGGGATGAAAGGGGAACTAGTCCTCTGGGATGGGAGAAATAAATGGGATCTGGATTGTAGGAAGAAAGAAGGTTGAGGACCTCTAGGTTAGGGAAGGGGTGGGAGCTGCATGTCAGGGATTTTCATACCAGTAAAAATACTTTTAAAATTGATAAAATCTTTCAGTATTTTGTCTTCTATTGTTTTAGTATCAAGGATGCAAGTGTGTCCTGAAGGCGTTCGCTAGAGCTGTGACCTCTTTGCTTCCTCCCCTCCCCACTATTGTTTTTTTGCCTTAGCTGAAGAGGGATGCTTTTTTTAGCCTGGTACATAAGCAGAAGACTTAACATTTGGTGTGATAGGAGAGGACTGTAGGTTGGTGCCGTGCTTTGCAATGTTTCTTTTAACCTGAATTAAAGCTTGTATTAATACACTATTTTTTTTAATAACATTCGTATATTCTAATTTAATTGCTTTCCTGAAGACTTGTCTTGCTATCATTTCTGTTAGTTATTTATCTTTTACATTAGCTCCTAGCACACAGGTAATTTTCTTTTTTTTTGTTATTTGATTGAGTTAACATTCTGCAAAGTGCCTTCTATTTTTTAGGGTGGATATTTTTTTTCCTCACTTAAAACTGATTCTTAAGATGTTTTGTAGCCAAAACCAGAGGGCTAATCAAATGAAACCATATTAATGAATTTTCTCAAAAAATGTTATTGTCAACAGCACGTTTCAATATAAGTAGTCGGTCAATTGTATTGCAGGTATTTTTCAAGAAGCTTCTAGAAACTTCCAACAAAAAGATTTTCAGAGTAAATAATAAATTTTAGTGATTCCACTTTTTTGGTCCAATTTAAGACTTTTCACTGTGTTAGGCACCAAAAACTTGTCTCAGTCAACTTGCTCCATAAAATTCTGGTAGCTTGGTGAGCACAGACATATTTTACAGTTCTGCTCTCCTGTTCAGAGGCAGACTTGATTTTGGGTTTCTGGGTTGGATTTTTTTGGGTTTTGCAGGTTTTTATTTTAGTGGGTTCCTTTTTTTTCTTTCTTTTTTTTTTTTTTTGTTTAGACCATCTTCTCTAGTTGATCAAGGTGTAAGAATGAAATCAAAGAAACTTCCTAATCAGAGTTTTAAAAACTTATTGTCACTAGTAGGCTTGATGAGGAGCATCTGTCACAAGGCTCATCAGCACTTTTCTTGTCTCTGCAACTGGTTAATATTTTTTTCCTCTTGTTTTTTTTAAGCTTCAAGAGACAGTCAAAAGGAAGTTGGAAGGCGCACGTTCACCGCTCAATGGAGAACAGCAGAATGGAGTTTGTGATGGGAGCTTTTCTCCGACCAGCAAGCGGATACGGAAGGATGTTGCAGGCATTGAGGCAATCAATAGCTTGCCCAATAATTTGCCTTTGCCCGCTGTTTCTCCTCTTCACCAGCTTGACATGAAAGCTCCCCTGCCCCTGCAGAACAGTGGAACTCACGGCAGTGGTCTAGAGGACTTGGGTAAAAACGGCGGGCTTTCTGAGATAAAGCTCCCCGTGAATGGTTGCAACGAGCTAGACGATAGTTTTAACATCCTACAGAACAAGGAGCTAAAGCAGGAGCCCTTGGATGACCCCAGCTGCATAGACACTTCTGAAACATCTCTTTCAAATCAGAACAAGCTCTTCTCAGACATTAACCTGAACGATCAAGAGTGGCAGGAGCTAATAGATGAACTAGCGAACACCGTTCCAGAAGATGATATACAAGATTTGTTCAACGAAGACTTTGAAGAGAAGAAGGAGCCGGAATTTCCCAGGCCTGCCACAGAGACTCAGGAGAGTGCAAGCGTGAAAAGTGATCCATCTCATTCTCCATTTGCTCATGTTCCGTTAGGGTCTCCCCAGGTGAGACCTTCTTCTTCCGGTCCTCCATTTTCAAACGTCTCCACAGCCTCTAGCATAGCTTCTGTGTCCAGTGCCCCACCAGCCCCGATCTCTGCTGGCTCACCAGCAAACTGTGTTGTTCAGTCACCTCAAACTCCCAGCCAGGCGCACACTCCAGGCCAGACGCAGACGCGGTCTGGAAATGGCTATCTTATGAATCCAGCAGCAGCAACTGTGGCAGGATCAGGGCCTGGGCCAGTGAATATGCCAAGCGCTGACTTGTCTCCAGCTGAACAGCTCAAGCAAATGGCAGCCCAGCAGCAGCAAAGAGTTAAACTCATGCAGCAGAAGCAGCAGCATCCAAATCAACCCTCAAGCTGGTCACCTGTGGGCCCTCCATCTAGTCCATATGGAGGGCCCTTCAGTGCAGACAAACCAAATAGTCCAATGATGTATCCCCAAGCCTTTAACAACCAAAACTCAATAGTGCCTCCTATGGCAAACAATCCACAGAAGACCACAATTAATAACTACCTCCCTCAAAATCACATGAATATGATCAGTCAGCAGCCAAATAACCTGGGCACAAACTCCTTAAGCAAACAGCCCAATATGCTTTCTTATGGCAACACCAAACCTCTGACCCACTTCAATGCTGAGCTGAGTCAGAGGATGACCCCACCAATGGCAAATCCCAGCAAGAACCCCATGATGCCGTACATCCCGCAGCAGCAGTCCCAGCAGCCACAGATGCAAGCTCAGATGGCGCACCTGAGCGAGGAACAGAAACGCATGCTCATCATGAAGCAGAAAGGAATGATGAATCAGCCCATGGCATATGCAACTCTTCCTTCCCTTGGTCAGGTAAGTGCGAGTGCACAATGTGGGCAACCAAAAGGTGCTGATGCAAAGGCTTAGTAACTTTTTGTACGGTCTCCTCCCCCTCTTTCTCCTGGAAATTATGGAACATTATTGCAGACACTTCTTCGACTTCTTATGTGGTATTAGAGCTGGATCGTTTTAAGAAATGACTGAAATGATGGTATGTTACGCTTCAGAAATGTTAAATGGCTGTTTTTCTGAACTAGCACTCTTTCCCTGTGCTTCTACTTGACGAGTGCTATGGGCCATTCCGGAAAGTTTTGGGTTGGAAGTCACTCCTTGGAGGGTTTGTTTCCTTTTTTTCATAATATAAGACTTGATGCTTTTGTATCCCAAACCACTGCATGGCTTAGTTTCCACAGTGTAGTTAGTATTGTAACAAAAAGGAGGAGTGGTTGGCTGCTTCTTCTAGGGGCAGGTTTCCAGCCAGCTTTAAACAGCATATTTGGCATTTTGGCTCAGGGAGTAAAAGGAGGACATTGAGTTGAGTGCCTTTGGTTTTCAATGGAAGAAGTAAGCACAACTGAATGCTCTTAGTGGTGCTTGAACCATGCATGAAATGAGATGGTTTAGTCCAGGACTTTTAAGCAGTCTTTAGCAACCTCAAGTATTTTATTGTAATGAATCTGTAGGCTCTTTCAGCAAGAGGCTAAAGCCGTGTTGGCTTGAGTGGCTTGGCATCGCTGTCTCACATGTATTCCATGCTAACCTCTGGAGCAGCAGCTGCCAGGATTGGGGAGTGGTTTGGAATGAATTAATAACCGATTTAAATAATGGTTATAGTATTGCCCTGTCACTTCCTAGGTCAGCCCCTGTAAAGGTCTGCACGCTGGTGTCATGGAAAGGCTTGAGAATAAGTTTTCTGAATGTTGTTTAAAAAAAAAAAAATTAATAATCAGTTCACAAAGTAGATGATGCCTTCACGGAAGTTATGTGCCACCAAAACATGTCAGGAATTCTGATACAATTGAATTTCTGGATGATAGATTTAGCCTAACAGCTTTTTACCAAATTAGCTGTTTCCACACCACCTACAAGGAGTACTTCCTTCTGAGCATGGTTTAACTGTGAATCACACTGTAATGCATGTAGAAATACAGCCAAATTTGTCATTTCTTCAGCCTGTGGAATTTGGGGATCTACCAATAGGAGGAGTAGGAGCTTTACCAGGTCAGAGCCCACCACATTATTTAAAATTAATTGCAAAACAAAAAGAAATGTTCATTTGCCTCCTGTTTTTTGTTCAGGATGTGTGGTTACAGCTCAAAGGTTTGTATCTTTATTTTAATTCTGTGTACCTATTGCTTTCCTTACTTTGTTTTTGTTAAATCTGTTGAACTCAGAGACCCATCAAACAGTTGAGAGGACAAACTGCATATGTGAAAGAGTTAATGTAATCTCCTCCATTTCATAAGCTGAGAAATTCATGTTAATATCTCACTGCAGTTCTCCAGTGTGAACAGGAAGCTGTGATTTCATGTACCTAATCTCATTCAGTTCCTTTTTTTTTTTTCTTTAATGTAGGAAAAACTAGATATTTGGATACAACTAGACATTCTTCTAAAAACAAGTCAGGTATTAAGTAATTTCCATATCTTATAAAGAAGAAACTTGAGGCAAAGTAATACTTTGTTGTATAATACGTGCCATTCACATTCATTGACTCAGCCAGGATGAGGGATTTCTTGCTTGTGTGTAGATGTAGAAAGGTCCCTTCACTACTTCTGAAACCCAGTTGCCTACACTGAAGGGTTTTTGTTTGGTGAGGAAGGTTGAAATAATAGATTTCTAACTGTAAAGTATTTCTTTATTCCTTCCCTTCCTGCTTCCCTGAAAAGCATTTTTCTGTGGAAAATTGGAAAGCTTATTATTGTGATATGTGCTTGGTGGAAACGGATTGTTTTTGCAAAGGTGGTAAAGAACAATATGTTGATATTGTTGAGTTAAATCCACACTGATGCAGATTATCTGATTCTACCACTTACTGCACGATGGTCAGACTTGCCAGATCACATATGGAAAATAAGGAGATTGCACTTCCCAGTTTGAAACACATTTCTGAATGAAAAGTGAATGTATCTTTCAGTCAGTTTCTACTCTCATTGTAGCTTTGGTCTTTGATACAGAATTGTAAAAGGCTCTGTGTGTCTCTGTGTGTGTTAAATAATTATGAGCATTTAACAAATGGCATTTAAGGGGGAAAAAAATTTAGCTATTGCATCCCATGATTAGCACGGACCATATATTTCTGTCAGGTGACTATTACAAGGGCATATTTGAGAACCAAGAGGTGATTTAGAGAAGGTCAGATAGGTACAAAAATGCCTGGTCTTATTTTCTGTGTACTGCTGTAAAATTCAAGTATGGTTAGTTGTGTGCATACGTGCACTACGTATGCTGATTAAACCTACGTCCATCTGGGCCTAAGGTACTTCTGTTGGCACCGTGGTTGTAACCCCCATCACACTAATGCTTGAACAAACCATACGCCCTGAACCATGATGTCCTCTACACTATAGCTTGTTCTCTTCAGAGGAGCACTGGAATGGGGTATTTGGCTTCTTTTCCACAAAGCAGACACTGGTTTGGATTTTTGGGTTGGGATTTTACCAGGATTAGCCTGAAGGTAATTCAGACTGCTTTTTGTGGGATTGACTATTAAAACCATGGTTGGATCCTGACTCATCTACCTTCAGCAAGGCTCTGTCCTACTACTAGCGTTCTCTATTTTCAAATTGGAGAAAAGTGAAAATGTTTTCTTTAGAAAGTTTCAGAATCATTAATGGTGCCTTTTTTTGGTTCCAGCTGTTCAATACGTATGTGTAATGGTAAGAGAAAAAAGCAGCCCAATGGAATAGATGTCGAATGGCTGAGACAGAATTTGATGTTTGGAGCCAAGTGAGTGAGGGGGAGCAATGAGAGGTCAAACAAAAACAGAATTCTCCATGAGCGTAAGAAAAGTAAAACTAGACTGCAGTTCTTTGCCTGCATGGGACTGTGAGGATGCTGCAATTATAGTTCCTACTGAAACCACTAGTTATGTTGTTTGAAATTGGAGGGATGTGAATGAGGAGTAGAAATGACACCATACCAGGAGAATATCTTCAAATTATCTTTTCTGTCTTTTAATCTTATAAATTCAAGATGCATCATCTGCTCAGTCTGGTTTTGCATGTGAAAGATAAAGGGAGATCTGTGTCCAGAGAACATTTCCAAAACAAAATTGTCTTTATCCTTTGTAAGTGAAAAGGTGTGTTTCTCACTAGAATTGTAAAAGACATTTTATACTTTTTTGAAGGTTATCTTTGGGATAGTGAGAAAAAGAGATTGATGTTCTGGGATTTGGCCTCTTTTAAAAACCTACCTGAAAGTAAAGAAAAGAAAGTCTACAGAATTGTATTCACTGAGTGAAAGTGTGGCAGAAACACAACTGTCTTACCAGATTTTAAGGAAGACAAGCTGGAATGGAAATAATGGCTGAGACTGTGAGGATCATTTGCTGAACAGCCTATAGAGATGTAGTGAATGCCCATCTATGCTATGTTTGACTCGAAGCCACTGTTTTCCACAAAAGATTTGCCCTGGAGTTTAGATGCAGTGCCTGCCTTTTACAAATGCTGAAACTTTCTCCCCGGAAGTCAGCCTCCCATAGACTCTTGAGGACAGATGGGTAATCGAAATGTACTCGGGTGGATTCTGACAATCTCGCCAGGCAATTTGTAAACAATAGCCTGGCCTTCTTACCATTCCTGCTATCATCTGCCCATTTTGTCAGAAGGAGGTCATGTTAGCATGAATGACTAGAAACAAATGTTGGACAGCACTTGGCTAAGATTCAATCTCCATGGCATAATCCTAAAAACCAAATTTTGGCGTGTTGGTATTTCCTCATTTTGTGACCTTTGAGCACATACTTTTTAACCTAATACATACTTGTTCATTCCAGATGGTAAATGTTTTTTCTGCAATACTAAGTTTTTTCTCTACTCTTAGCCCTGCAGGATCAAAGTGTACGAGTACTGCTCCTGTGCCGCAACTGAGCCAATCATCTTATCATAAGAAAACTATAGATGTCTTTGGTGAAACCTACTTTCCTACAACCATGCTGACCAGTATTCCTGTTCTGTCCTCTGAGTCATCACTGGTAGAGAGCTGAAATTGCTCCATCGTTTTTCTGGAGAGTGTGTCAGAATAACCGGTCTTTTTCCTCTTTTTAAATGTCACAGTTGTAGTGGTAAATCTTTGGTTCTTAGAAACTTCTCCACTTGTCCAAGATTTGTTAAAACACATTGTTTTGCAATTTGCTTCTTGTCTAGTTTCTTGAAGACTCAGATCGTGACTTATTCTCATCTGCAAAGAAATTGTCCTACGTTACTTTTAGAAGCTGAAAATTTGTATTACTGGCGGCGCAAAGTGTGTATTAAATGCCCCCTATTTTGAAGCCACCATGATAGCATACTTTTTCTTCCTGCATGATCTAGATTGCTATGTAAAGATATTTATTTAGTTATTTAGTGACGCCTGTTAGTCTGACGATAAAATATATGCTAAACAACTCTCCTTTGGTTTTACTAGTTATGACTGCAATTGGGAAACACTGTGATTTTGAAACGTCTATACCCAGCAGCAGCATATTTCTACATAAAGTGCTACCCTTTCCTGGGGTTTTTCTTTTGGACACTTTCTCCTTAAAGTGCAAGTTATATCATCAATTTTAGTTTTGCAGTCTTGTCACCCATTCCACCTGCTTTCAGCAATACCAGCCATAATCCATTTCTTATTGTTGATGAGCCTCTCTAACTCTTCTTGTTATTGTATATGCTCTTAATGTTAATATACAGACGGTGTAAAACTGTGTTCTTTTGACCCGCTTTCATGGCTGGATCTGTCATAAGCTGGTGACACAGCACTGCTGCACACACTGGGATGTTTATACCGTGCTCTCCCCAATACTGTGCTCTTCCACAGGCTAGTTTGCTGCCCTCTGAGCATAAGCATAACTAATTTAGCACAAAAAGGCTGATGCTTTCAGTGCTAGGCGATGACTGAAGGATCCACGTAGCCTTTTCTTCTCATAATAGTGTTCTAGTGTTCTCTAGAAAATCAAAAGCCCTCCCTCATCTCCTGCTTCCTCCACCTGGGCAGTTACCCCCAAGAATCAGCATATTTGCTGCGGCAGAGCTACAGGGGTAAACCCGGTCATCCATTGATGCCTTTGCTCTCTTTCGATCAGGAGAAACACATTTTGCAAAAGGGTACCTGTTATGTTTTGATGTAGACAGTGAGTTCAGCTCATGAGCTGGATTCTGTTACTCTCCTTTTTTATCTTGAGAGAAGACTTTACCCAAACACTAAAGTTCCCATCCTTGGCAGCACACTTTGTCTATTTACCATTTAGTGCCTCACAGCAGAGCGCTTGTCTGAGTGTTTTGGTGTGACTTGGTCTGATCCCTTTCTCTCCAGTCTGTGGTCTTGCATGGCCCAACCGGGATGCAGACCTGATCAGTTTTCACTTGGATAGTGTTTTGGAGTTTTTAATCTGTCCTTGTGTCATTTCTTTAAGACCATGACTGTCCTTAACTTTACCTTTTTCTGGAGTTTAGACATTTAGAGTACTTCTTGTCCCTGTATTTTCATTGTCCTTCCATAATTCCCAAGTTTGCCACTTTGCTTCTCAACATCTCAGATATATTAATTAGACATTAATTCTAGAGGAATCGATATTCCTGTGTTTAAATTCATGAATATATAAGTCTGAATGTCTCAAAAAGGTCCACTTGTGCCCCATTACACTTCTGGTTGTAAATATTCAGAAATTCTAAAACTGCTTTAAAATCATGAGCTCATAAAAATAATATATATTAGGGAGGGTGGTAGTAGTTGTCTTCCTGTTTTCTGAACTGCTAAGATTCTTGTTTCCCAGTTCTTTATCCAACTGGGACAGAAGTTTACTTTTTAAAGTAGAGCTTTGATTCTCCCTCACCCTTTTGACCCTAGAAAATGAAACTTAAAGGAAAACATGTCAAATTATAAGCTAATGTAATACTGGGGGTTTTGCTTAACCCCATTTCAGTGTCATCTGTTCTCATGCTACCCAGCTGGACAATGAAGGTTATGGTGCAACTGCAGACGTCTTTCTTGGAAACTTCTCTTTGGTTGTGTTTGTATCTCTAACATGTCATGTAATCCTTTTAGAAAAGACACCTCACAAAAAGCAAATGACATATTGTTTCCAAGTTACTGTCTGTGCTGAGGACATGGGTGAAGTAATTGCTCAGTGTGTACCAAAATTGCTTCATTTGCCACCACCACCACCAGGGAGGGCTTTGAGGCTGTCCACCCATTTTGTGTGCTGTGGCCGGTTCTGCAGGGGACACCTTCCAGGTCAACTGACCATAAGAAACAGGAATCACGTGTTGTACAGTGCGTGCCTCTGCTGTGAGCAAGGGGGTCGCATGTCACAATGGCCTTCTGCTAGTGCTTACTGTTGTGTTTTGGGTCTGAAGATGCTCGAACCAACCATATTTCCACAGAAGAGCCATTTAAAGTGTCTTTTTTCCCCTATAATTTTTAAACATCCATTTATAAATAAATAAGGGGTTAATCTTCATCAGGCATATAACAATGTGCTTTAGATCAATGCGCTTGTAAAAGATGAACCAGACTGCCTCCTTTCAGGCTGCATTTCTACCCTTAGAAGCGCGTCTAAGCCTGAGTGTTGTTTTGTGCGTCTCTGCCAGCGTTAGATTTAAAATTGCCTGTTGACTATTCTGTTCTGCAGGGAACAAACTGTTAGCAAATCCCTTTGCTAGGAAAGCCTCTTGCAGGTAGTCTGGGAGTTTATTCTCCAATTTAAGTATATTGTCAATGTCTTTCCCAACCTTGGTAGAGAAAACTGGAGATTGGATTAAAAATTAACCCTCTTTCCATTTCTTTTTCCATCTCCCTCCCATAGTAGGGACTTACACAAACTGAGATTTAATTCCAAGGAAACTTGTAAATGTTTTTATTAGCACTTGAAGAAAAGATTCAGTTTACATATAGAAATATTCTTTCAATGAGAATTATTCTCAGATAAGTGGTATCCATCCCTGTGCTCCCTTTACTGCAGGAGGGATGCAATGACTCTGCTGCTTAGCTCGGTTAAGTACATTTCACAGTTTCCACTCCCACCACAGGCTACAGTGATCACCCAGCCTGCTCCTTTCAGGGACCCCCTTTCCCCTCCTGCATTCTCACTCTGCTGTGATTTCTGTCTCTTAAGGAGCTTGCAGCAAGCAAAACTGCTTATCAAATAACCAGTGAATGAGGGTAAAGGTTATAGGGTATCCTGTAATTAAAAAGCCTATTTTGAACTATTAATAGATTGTGGTTCCTTTAAAAGCAAGCTCCATCCTGTTGTTCTCTTTTTTTCCTCTCAGTTGTCCTTTTTTTCCCCCCCTGTGACATGTAGGTGGCTCTTTCCCTGCCTGTAGCTCTTTGCTCAGGTAAACAGAAGAAGAGACACCATCAGGAGGGTAAATGATGGAAAGTCAGCATGGGGTCTGCCTTCCCCCCAAGGGCTGTTTGGTGGGGGGTGGGAGCATGGGCAGCACCCTATGCTGTATGCATCCTCTGCTGCATGCAGGCACTACTGGCTTTTGGGTGTGCCAGGCCAGAAGGGATGCTGTGTTTCCAAGGCTGAGCTTTGCTGTGTGTAGAGAGGCAGCCTGGGGAGCAGGGCAAACTGCTGGGAGCCTCTCCTGCCGTACCCATCACCAGAGTTACCAGTGTAATGGGGAAATCAGTTTCTTTGCAAGTGGCGGGGGGGGGAAGGTGGGGGACTAAGTGGCAGAGTCCTTTCCAACTGCTCCTGAAGGCAGTCGTGTCCATCCGATCAAGCTGACAAAAAAATAAAAACGTTGCGAGGGAAGAAAATCACAGTGATTTTGCTGTGGTGGTGCTCAGTCTGGGCCTTTGTGCAAGGTGTGGGAGCCACGTGTCGGAAGAGGTAGTGCCCGCCACAGAGGTCTTGCAGCTAACTGAAGATTACGTGTGGTGACGGCTTCATTTTGGGTAGCACTGTGAAGAGCTCAAAAAATCAGAAATGCAAGAATTGAAGTTGTCCACAACTATCTGTGCTACTCTGCAAGGTGCAAGAAATGGCAGAAAAGGAAGAAAGACACAGGGACAAAAGCTAAAGCGTACACATATCTTATGGGAGGCTGAGCGCTGCCAGAAAGAGAAAATCCCTTGCTCTGTCGTGGTCCTCATGTTCCTTAAACGCCTTCCCCCACTCAGTAGCATTTCAGTGACACGGAAAGAGGCTGCTTGTTTATCCCAAGAGCATGAATACAGCTCAGCTCTTTTGCTGGAGAAGAACATCAGTAAGTACTGATTGGAGTTCCACCTAGGAACTTAGGGCCAAATAAGACTGTCATTTGCAGAGGAAACATAGTAGTCCCATCTTTAGTGGCTCATTTTCAGTCACCTTTGTTTACTGCAGTTCATGGCTTGTAGCTTGGGAGTGTCCTGAACTTGTGAGCAGAAAACAATGTCACTGTGTTTTCTGGAGTTGCACATGGAGCCCAACAACTCTTTTTAAATTTGTCTGTACATACTCCTTTGTGGCTAATATACCTTTTGGATGTATATTACCAGGAGCTTTTCTGTCCCTTCTCTAAAGCAATGTGACCTACTGCCTGCTTCGGAGCCAGCAGCGGAGGGCTCGGCCGCCCGCTCCCGCAGCAGTGCAGCACTGCAATGCTGGCACTAGTGTTGGCGTGTGTTCAAAGCCTTGAGCTCAACTTCTGCTCTCTGTGTCTCTGCCGAATCTGCATCCATGTGAAGGACTGCTCTTTGATGAGCAGTCTAGGCTACCCAGCTGGCTACGATGTTCCAGCTCAACAGTGAAGTGTACCTTGCACTTCTGAATTCCTTGTCTTTTGTTTTAACTACTTGGATCCTTGTTCTGGTGCTTCCCTCAGCATTTTTGGATATTCAAAATGCGCCCAGTGCTACCTAGAAGCGTTATGCTATTGGCATGTGTGTTCCCTCCAAAAAGATTTCCTAATGTCGGCGATGTGCATGCGTCTGTAGTAAGAACGCTTAATACCTCTTGAAAGACTGTCCCAGTAAGTGGTTAAGTGCAGATTTGGAGTCCTGCATTCAGGAGGTTCTGCCAAATCCCAGCTGATGCATCTAATTTGCTAAAGAATGTGGCTTCTGCTCTCTCAGCAAAGATTTCATTCCTCATGGGCAGTGGGAAACTTGCCCTTTTTATGTTATTGTTCAGCAGCTTAGTATTAAGTCTGAGACAGCCAACTTTGTTACTAAGGAGAAAAACCAGTCTGTTGGTCCCTACATTCTTCATTCTCACGTCGTGTGCGCATACTTGTATTCTTGAGTCCTCCTGCCCTTATTTAGCCCCTTTACATGAGTGTGAGGAATGTTTTGCATGCATTAGCCTGCAAGCATATCTTACACATGGTGAGGAAACCACCCATTCTCTGTTAACACATCTTCCAAACAGGTGGGTTCCTCATTTACACCCGGTGGGAGCTGGTTAGCCGTTCTTGCTCTACATTAAGAGTGGGAGCTGTCTAGAGAGGGTCAAGTATCTCATAAGAAAGCAAGCCCAAGTCCAGCAGCACTGTCACAACAATAATGTTTTAATGTTTTCTCTGTCTCTTTTCCACTTCTGTTTCACACTTGTGCAATATTAAAGTCTATTCCTCACTCCAGAAGCTCAGTCTTTGGCTGCTCATGCTATCATCCTTCTGTAAAATCTGTTCTGCCAGGTTCCTTGCTGCTAGCTAAAATCTCCATTTCTGAAAAAACAGAGGTATACCTGTAAGCTGTCTTTTGGTTCCTTATGCTATTTGGAGAAACTGAGGGAAAGACAATGTCTTTAAAAAAACAAAAACCCAAAGAAAAACAGTTTGAAAGGGTCAGTCTAGAAAGAGTTTAAGGTCTGCCCTGAGAAGATGATTCCTCCTCTTCTGACTTGAGGTTCCTTACAGGCTTGAGAGTTAAGATCCTCAAAAGAATGTGCATTTGAAATTAATTTTCGTGCATATATTGCCTAGAGAAAGCAAAATTCCTGAGATTGTCCAACATTCACTTTCCAGGGAATTATTTTTCCAATGTGTACTTCTTTCCCTCTGAGTCCAGCAGGTCAGGTTTGGTTTTTGGGGGTTGTTTGGTTTGGTTTTGCTTTGTTTTGTGTTTTAAATCTGTCCTATGTTATCTGTCTGTTCCTTTTTTCTCCCCTGCTACTCCAAGAGACATTTTTCTTTCTCTCCATCTAAGCTTCCTGCTCAAGTTTACCTTCTGTTCCCCCTCATCCAGCTTTTATTTCTCTGCCTCCCCTTCTTATCCATCTAATGGCACAGAACTGGTTTTGGTATTGTCACAGTGTGCAGGAAATCACTGTAGACACCACCGCTTTCTGTGGTCTGTATACCTCCAGCAGATGGAAATAGTATGAAATATTTTTTGTCATATTAGATGCATTTTTGACCAGTCATGGGACAGCTGAGGGACTGGGGGATCTTAGCTATAATCTAACTAACGTGGTGGCACGATCCACGTGATAAATTTGGTTGCTCCTCCTTCAGTGTGCCTGCTAATCTATCTCAGCCAGGACTTCAGTGTTCTGAACTATGGAGCATCTTCACTGGATCAGGATTGTTTGTAGTGTACCCTTATCACAGATGGCTAGAACAAAACTGAAAAAGTAGATCTCTGTTGTTAAATTGCCAGTGACATGTAGTTTTCCACACCTTGAGGATTTGTCTCTGGTAGTAGAAGGCAGTAAATTAGTCTTACAAGCCCTTGCATTCTTACAGATGGAGATGCAATTTAAAAGTGATTTTTTTTAGCAGGTGACTTTTAAGGCAGTATTAATGATACCTTCTCTTGCCCTTTGTGTTGTGTGAAACTGATGTCATCATTTAAAGACAGCTTCACTGTTTCCGCAGAGACGTGCATAGAACAAAAGTCTTTCAAGCCTTTTAAGACCTTGCTGGAATAGTTGCTAAATACATCGCAAACTACACAATGCACACAGAGGTATAGTAAAATTTAATGTATGTGGTTGCTCTGAGGCAGTATTTGCCTCATTTATTTTGTCACACGGGGGTTGCTAGTCCAGGATCAAGAAGAAACATTTCTGTGTTTCTGGGAGCTACCAGTGGCTTCACCAAGCGCCTGCTCACTCTATGCAGTAAAAGAGCGCGGTGGGGAAAACGTATGGGACAGTACCAAAAAGCTTGTGTGTCTGAAGCAGATGAAGCTCTGTGTTTCAGATGGAGATATCAGAGACTTTGCACCATGACACAAGAAAAGTCACCGGCTGTGCCGCTGCACAAGTTTCCATTTGCACTTGCCCGGTTCCTGCACCTGGTTTGGAAACAGCACAGGGATTACATCCTCCGTCCTTCCCAGTATATGAGTGAAAACCGCTACCAAAAAAAAAATCCTTGACTCCAGTTACATAAAGGATGGGCTGTTTTCCAAGGGCCCTGCTGAAAGGGACACAGGTGTCACCTGCAGACGCACTCACAGCTTGAGGGAGGCTATTTTGGCTAGGGATGGCCTGCATGCCAGGTGCACTGCCAGCGTATGATTTTAATGCTAATGAAGCAGTGGAAAAGGCTCTAGCTAGTCACAATACAGCAGTGGCAAGGGCTGGGGGTTGGGAGGGTTAAAAACTGAGGGTACCACAGGGTACCACTACAGACCTTCAGGAGAAGGGAGCTTGTGGAAAGCTCTGCTGCTTTAGAGTAAAAGCTGCGCCGCTCGCACCCCGTACTGTGCCTGTCACTGGGTGCGTGTGGCCACGCACACGTGTGTATGCGTTGCTCTGAGCGAGGTGTTTCCCACTGCATCTGGGCAGTGGAAGCCAAATAAAGACCAGCAGAACCCAGACCTCTTACAGCTTATGATCCGCTCACCTGTTGCGTGCGTCCTGCTTACCAGCTCTGCCTCCCAGCCGCCCTGCAAAGCCTCCTGTCAGAAAGGGTTCGCACGCTTTGGCCCTGTGCGGTGTCGGTCGAAGCAGAGTGGAAATGTCAGGGTTGTCGCCTCAGCAGAGCTCCCAGCATTGTGACTGCTAGAGTGAACAGTAGCTGTGGGGTGGCCAGTACAGACTGGGTGCTCCCCTGGGTGCTCTCTGGCATTGCTGCTTTCACCAAAGGCAGCTGAGGTGCCTGCTTTTCTCTGCCTCTGCTCGGGTCCTCTGCTCTAGGTACAATATACTGTGCAAAAAACCCCAAAACATTAATGGAGGTAAATGAGCTGCTTCACTCATGCTCCTGAGAAGCACGTTCCTCTGGAGAAAGTATGGACTTTTGGAAAATCCTCATGAGTAAGTCTGAAATCCATGTACTGTTGGGATCATTGAACGGCAGGGCACTGTTTTGTTTTTATGGTGGTCTTTTATCACCGTTCAGATTTTTCAAAGAAAAAAAATGGGTTATTGTGATTGATTTTCAATTAATTGAGAATCACATGCTTTCTCTCCTCCATTTTCCTCACCTATTCCACCACTTCTGTTTTCCTATTAATAGAATGTGCTTTGTCTTTTCAACTTAGTGCTTTCTCACCTACACAGCCCTAGTCAATGGGAGCACTTATGTAAGGATTGCACAGCCTGCCCCTGTGCGTCTTAATGAAATTGGAGAAATGGGGATTTTTTCTAGTTCTTTAGGATTAGATTCTTCTTTCTCAAAGGCTTTTTGTGGCCTCACAAAATTAGATCACCACTATGCAAAAAACAACCCCCTGTGATCACAGCTTAATTGCACAATGCCTGAGCTTTCTTGAATGTTGTTCCCATCTCTTCAAGATTAAGTAAGATCCAGTGGGTTGGACCTTTGATCTGCATAATAAAGGACAAGGAGGCAGTTTGTAAATCCTTCCTTTCCATCTTTCTTCTTTGCAGTTTGGGACCTGAAGGCTTGAAATAATTTTTGCTTGCTAAGAGGAAACTATGTAATACATGTGGAGATGCCATTATGCTAATTAGTGTTGTTAGGAAAAATCAATGTATGTATGTCATCCAACAGCAAGCAATGATCTTCTCACAATCAGCAATTTATCATGCATTGCCAGTGCAGTCGGGCTAGGACTATTTTATTCAGATAAATTTCTCATTCATTTAGTCAGTAAATCATGGTGCACTTCATGATAGTAATTTTTAATGTGATTGCATTTTGTTAAGTTTTAATCACGCATAATGGATTTTATCTGGCAATGAGGTCAACCTGTAGTCTCATCCCCTGTCATTTGTATCTTACCGTCCCAGTACGGACAAGCTCATGGCCATTCCCGGATGTTCCAGACTGAGAGGGGATAGAGAAGTACGGGAGGCACAGGAAGACAAGCTGTTAAGATTGGTTCCAAGCATCTGACGCTTAGCTGAAGATTTACCCTAGATGGGATTATACTTGCTGTATCTTTGCCCTCAAGTGTAACTGAATTTGCTTGAAAACTGTGTTTGCATGAGCTCTCCAATGACACTTTTGAGCTGACCAGTTTGAATCAGGGCTGCGGGAGCACCCACAGTGGATACCCTGGTAGGATGCATCTGGTGCTGCTCTTTTATCCACAGGCTGTGCTGATTTTTTTTCATTGGCAAAGCAGTGGAAGATGAGGTGTAAAAGTGAGGCAGGGAACCATGGTGGTTTTCAATGATAGATGGACTCTGTGCTGTCTTCATCCTGAGTCCAAACTTTGCTGTGACTTGCTTGTTCTTAAGCTAGCAGAAAAAGTCCTGTTGTCTTCATCTACAACAGGAATGTGCCCTGCATCTCCCTTGCAACTTCAATACAATTCTGCTGTTCTTGCTTATGTTTCTGAAAGGCTATGGAGTGTTTCCATTTGCTTCTTACGTATGTGGTTTGACTCGATGTTCTTCCCCACTGAAGCAAGCCATAACTGTCTTTTCTCTTTCCTCTTCTAGTGGCTTCCTTATGTTTTGGTCACCTCATTCCTCCCTGCACCCCCTTGCAATCTTTGTCCGTTCTCCTTTCCCTCTTGCCTCCATGTTTTTTTCCTTTCTTTCCTTTTGTGAACCAAAAAGACTCTTTCCTCTTCATTCACCTCTCCCTGTAAAGCATAGTAAACTCTCTCAGCATTACGTCCACTGAAAGGGGAAATGGGAATTACAGGGAGGAGTGTTACAGAGCACTGGAGATGTTCTTCTGCTTCAGATGCTAGTGCTGTGCCATCAGCCTGGGGGGTCAAGCAGCCTCTGAGGAGCTGCTTGGGTTGGACATCACATCTCTTCTGCTGGGATTCACGAGACAGTGGTTACACAGTCGGGCCCAGGCTTGTTAAATGCCTGGGACAGAGACCCGAATCTCCTGTAGGTGCTTTTCTGTACTCCTTGCAGCGTTGTGCCTGCCCCTCACTGGCACTGTCTTCCTTTCAATAGATGTAGTCTTCGTGTGAGATCAGTATATCATTTAGAAAGGTGGTTGAGTTCCTTTGGGATGAAAGGTACTATATGAGTATAAAATCCTCTTAATGTCCCAGAAGGCTGGCCATCGATCTTGGAACAGCCATTTCAATTGTCCCTCCAGATTCCCTGATTTCTTTCTTTTGTTGTTCTACTGAGAAAGTGACAATCTGGAGACTGATGACCCTTCCTCTTACCACAGTACTGGAGGGGGAAGAGGGAGAATTAATTGTCCATTAATTTTGTGGGAGGTGTCTCCTGCTGCATCAAACGATGAGCTAACTTGTGTGTGCTGATGCCATGACTCCCCACCCTGCTATGACTTCCGTGCGGAGCCTGCCCTGCTCTTTCTAGGTTGGACTCCCTCTGGTTACACTGGTGGAAGTCAGGAATATTGATTGAAGTTAACAAAGTTACGCAGAAGCCATTTTAGAAAAGAACTAGGTCTTTTGTTTGGTAAATGGAAATTGAGTAAACCTTCTCTGTGGTTTTTTTTTTTTGTTAATATTTAAGAGAAGAGCCCCCTGAAGACATTTTGTATCTTAACAGGTTTTTAGTATCTCTCTCTCTGTCTTTCTCTGACTCTCTAATGCAACTTTGCCTACAGCCCCATGCATTAGCAATGCAAAGCAGATTTTTGAAAGCCAAGGGAATCCAGGCTCTTCCAGATGAACACTGTGATTTAAAAAAAAAAATTAGAAAGAATAAAGGTTGTCCAAGTGGCATATGGCATGACAGTGACCCTGCTGTAAGGATAGACGTACAGAGCTAATGGTAATCCTATACTGGAGCCAGATAACATCCTGAGGTTAGGAAATCAAAGCCCCATGCTTTGGCTTAGCAGAGAATAAGCATGTGGAGCTTGCCTTAGCTCTGGAAACAAGACAGTTCAGTCCTTGGTCATGTTGCATTTGGGGCTTGCAGCCTTGGTAGCAGCAAGATCCTACCTCATCCTGTGCAGGAAAGTCAGACCCACATAGTTTGAGCAGGGAACAGAGTATGTTTAGTAAAGCTTCACTCTTTAGAGGATTCATGGAGAAGGTGTATACGGTTTCTGATAATTAGTTGGGAGATGTTAATATCTACTACTGCTGAAACAGGTCATAAGCTGCTTGGTTATATGCTGCTTAAAAGCTGTGTGAAGTTGGGCACTAAGAGCCAATACTCAGAGCAGGGTACAATAAATGACTGGGGCAGAGGTTGCGGTGGCACCTGAGGGATGTTTTCAGGGCTTTTTCACACGGGGACCCCAGGAAGTAACCTACAGCAAGGTGAGCCTTAGGCTTGTACAAGAGCCACCTCCACACACAGGAGTTTAAAGTCCTTTAACAATGGACCCACCAATGCTTGTTAGTGGATCCGTAGCTCCTGTGAGTCCCAGCGGGGGCGATCCTCCGGCCAGCGGGGCTGGTGCCCTGAGCGGCGCTCCTGGCACCCACGCTAGCGCGACTCCCTTGAGGAGTTGTGTGGGGCCATTTCAGGTGGTCAAGCGCTGCGCAGAGGCACGTTTCTTCTTCCAGAGAGAAAGGGGAGTACACATGATGTAAGTATTTCACTTCCCAGTAGTACACAGGCATGGCTTGGCATCGAATGAGTGAATCCCTTGTTACATAAATGTGGTCAGACAGTAATGAAACCCAAGAATTTTTGCATTCTCTAGCAAACTGTCTCTACCTCACCCAAACCCACCTCTGTCTGCCCTACTGCTTGCGATTTCCCCCTCTTTCTTCTGTTTTTTAAATATATTTGGCAATGAGATCTTCCTTACGGTTGTTTTCTGAAAGCAAGTAGACCATGTCTTCCAATAGACAATACTCATTATCGATAGCAATTCTTGGAAAACAGAAACAGAGATTAAAAGGGTAGGACCATAATTTTTGGTGCAGTTTTGAATGTCTTAACAGCACTCGGTTAGGCTTGATTTTTAAAATGGCAAAATGATCCCTGTCATAATGAGCGTCAACAAAAAAGATGATCAGCACTGAGACATTTTGCGCATACTTATAACATTTCTTTTTCTATTTACTTTTAT
Organism: Phalacrocorax aristotelis; assembly: GCF_949628215.1. Taxonomy (NCBI): domain Eukaryota; kingdom Metazoa; phylum Chordata; class Aves; order Suliformes; family Phalacrocoracidae; genus Phalacrocorax; species Phalacrocorax aristotelis. Next base: position 20,711,387 of record NC_134279.1, read on the forward strand.
TTTCCCACAAAGGAAGAATATGGGTACAGGAGAAAAGCACAAACCTCAGTCTAAAAGCAGCATATGATGTTTTTAAAAAGGTGTTTTTAGGCTTATTTTGGAAGGAAATCTCCTGGCTCAGTTGCAGAAGGTAGACAAGGATTTGAAGAATTTGTCATTGTTGTTCTTAAAAGCGTATGCACGTGTTTTTGTATTGGATTATTATTGGTCACAAATGGGAATCTGGCCTTCCCCCCCCCCCCCCCCCCCCCATTTCATATCCAGTGGTTTCTAATGAGATTGTCATCATAGTATCTGGATCCAAGTATAAAATTAAGATTATGACAAAGAGTATCTCAGTCACTCCAAAGTTGAACTGCTTTATCTATTTAAAAGGCCCATATCAGATTTTTGTCGTACCAGCATTTTGAAGGAATTTGGGGCTTAGTCCTTCTTTTAGAAACAAACTCAAGTATTTATTGTTGTTTCTCTTTGCATTTGGCATTCAAATGGTGGTGTTATTTTAAAAAAAAAAATTAATTGGCCTCTGTGCATATCTGTCCCTGCTTTCCTGTCACATCATCTGCTGCTCCCCCTCCCGCCCCCCCACAAGTACAGTTACATTCTCTTCCTTAGAAAAATGCATAATGGGGGAAAAGATGAAACTCATTAAAGTACTTAACCAGGGAATAGCCCACTTACACAATGCTCTCTTGTTTGTGACGGTGTCCCTGGAAGCCAGAGCGCCGAGATAGTCATTTCTGCACACACAAGCAAACAGCCACCGTGAATATTTAAAATCCAGTCTGTTAACAGAGTAGCTATGTTGGTTTTTGTTGCAAGTGATGGATCACTAAGAGTTTAAGACTCAGAGACTGGGAACTTCTTTTGTAAATTGAAGAGGATTGTTTCATGCTGTTGAGTGTCCCTGTCAAAATATACAAGCCTATTAGCAGAGATGGGATTGCCCACCCAGGGGTTGTGTTCAATATGTAATTTACTAAACACACGTGTAGCAAAAATCAGACCCAACAGCCAAGATCTTACCTCTGTGCTGGTACTTTAGGATCAAGCACATGAACAGAAAACACTACACAATACTCGCCTTGCAACTGTCGTATCTGATGAGGTTTTTGCCCCGTGAAATATGGTTTGGCTCAGCACCTGATAAAGTTGTTTGCAATATGAATGGCTTGCTCAGAAATGGCACTGTGACAATTATTTTAATTATTATATGTAATTGTTTATCCATATTCATGTCAAATAAGGTCTTTCCTGAACTTTACGGTATTTCTTCTTGGAGTGCTAAAAATGAATTTAGTAGAGCCATAAGAATTGAGCTAGTACGTCTGTTCTTGTTCCGTACTCTTGACCGTAGGTGTGGTATCTTGGTTCACAAGACTCTGCTCTTCACGTGTAACAGGAGACTTTCAAAAGGGCAGTGATACCACCAAATCCCACAGAAAGGCAGTGCAGGTTGTATCTCAAATTCTTCTTTCTTCTTTTAAAAATTTCTATCTGCATCTTTATTATTTGGCTCCGACAAGATTGCCCACACATCTTCCCGGAGCTGGTCAACCTCACCAGAAACACTGACAGGTAAATATAATCCCTGCTACCCTTCCCATATTCCTGGTTTCATAGACATTGGCTGTTAGCCTCTAAGATTATCAGACCCAAATTTAGAATACAAAAAGAAAATGTAATAAATCTTCCATTTCACCTGTTTGTCTCCTTATTTCTGTCAGAGTTGTGCTAAAGGGGCTTTTGCTCCCCACGCCACCTCTCCATAGCCTGCATCAGGACTTGATGTAGCACTGACGTATTGGGAAATCCCCATAGTTCTGGGAACTTAAAGACCGTGCCTAGGAACCTTAGCACTTTTGCTTAAATCAGTGGTCTTACTAGAGAAAGTAGATGCTCTTGGAAATGAGGATGTAATCCGAGAAAGATGGGCAGCTGTCTGCAGAACAGAGTTTTTTGCCTAGAACAGATTCAGGCTTCTGAGTGGCAATGCTGTCTTGGAAAATGTGGTGTCCCTCACAGAGCAGAACTGCTCAGGATCCCTCCAAAATAGGTCAAGTGTTTGTCAGCAACTCAGTGTTTGATATACTCAAATCTTATCCTACTTTTGTGCATATGAACTCATCCTTCTTTAAACATTCCAGTTCTTCTTGGAAACCTTGAAAGAGTGAAGGAACCAGCTGCTAAATGTTACTTTCCACTGAATGATGCCCTTGAGTGTCTCGTGAGGGGGAGAGAGAGACAGCATTTCCCAGGCATATTGTCTTTTCAGTTTGGAAGGCCCCTTTGTTCCCCTCTGGGTTAGTCAGGGAGCTATGAATGTCCTTGGGCCTCTTGCCTCTCAGCCCAGGATAAGCTCTGTTCCTCTGTCTGACAAAAGCACGGTGAATGGAGGGGAGACTGAGGCATGCACAGCTAACACAGAAACCTTATTAAATATTGAAGTTTCCTTGAAATGGAGTTGCAGGGTTCTCCACAGCTCTCACACTGATGAAGAGTGGGTGTCAGTTCCCCTCTTGTTGAGCAGATAGACGGTTTCTGAGAAGTGTGCCTTGCTACAGCCCCTCTTGGGTTCCTCAGCCCTCACTCCCTATACAACTGCTTTGGACCATTCTTAAACAACGGAGAGATTTCTTCCCCTACACACACGAGGTAATTTTTGGAAAGAATTAAACAAAGATGATAGAGATAAATGAGCTGAGGACCAGACATCATCATCATCCAAAGTGACGAATATTGCAGTCTCATCAAACCCCAGCTGAGAAAGAAGATGCCTTTTCCTGCCTCATCTGTGGCTGACCAAGGCCCGATGCCTCCAATCTCCTTGACCTTGCCTATGTGACCGCACATCTTTTTCATTTCCAGAATTGTCTTGCTTTAGGAAAGAGGAGATTTGGTCCTAACTAGATGGGAGGCCAGCAGAGAGTTTACAGGGGGTACAGACATAGGCAACTTCTGAGCTTTCTTATTTGTGAGCTAGGATAACGTGTAGCATTACTGACAACTTCATACCAAACTGTATTAAAATACAGAGCTTCCTATTGGGCTTGCATTGATACACACACCCCGCCAAAAACAGCCATCCACAAACAAAGCACCAACACCTTCAGCTGGACCCTTAAATTTGGCAAAAAGCTTTTGAGAAAACATCCAGGAGAGTGTCTGTTTTTCTGGACACGTGGATTCCATTTTTCTGTGTCAGGAGGAGAGGCTGCTTTGCTCAGCCCAGAGAAGAGAGTGGAGAAGCAACAGGAATTAGAGTGAATTTTCCCCCATCAGTTGAGATTGCTTTAGAGTTGCACCTTGTTAAATGGCTGGCTGAAATTGTGCATGATTAATGGACAAAATGGAAATTAGATTATGTGTCTTTACTCTTCCTGTGACCTCTGCTTTCTCCTCTATCAACTGCAAGCAGTCTGGGGGGGGGGGGAAGTAAAAAAATAAGAAAAGTCCTGTATAAATACCCAGAAGGGAAGGGGGAGAGGAGAGGAAAGATGCAGAGCCCTGCTATAAATTGTATGCTGTCCCCAGAACTCACAGCTTCTGAGGTCTGAATCCTACAGCACTGAAGTTTGAGGAATTAAAATGTGGAACAAATACCAAAGTCTCAGGCTGCCTGTCAATAGCCACCATGTATGTCATCACCCATGTGGAACTGCACCCTGTGGGGAATTTGGTTTCCCTGCTGCAGCTGCACACAGGAGATGACCTGTGGTTCAGACACAGTCAGGCTGTTGGAACAAATGCTTTCCTCCTCCCGGAGGGAGGTGTTAGTGTGTTGCCCATCTTTGGACTCCTGTTTGGGCAATAAATTTGAAGATACGTGTCTTAAAGGCAGAGGGAAGTCACTGCTTGCCTGCAGGCATGGGATTCTTTAGCAGTTTTTATACTCTTCAGTGCTGCCTTGTGATCAGAGCGTGGACCTCTGTACCCACCCAGGGGCACCTGCATGTGTGGAGGCACCAAAAGCCTGTATTCCTTTCAGCCTGCAACATGCTTTAGCCTGTAATATCAGAAAGCAAAGGTTTTCCATTCCTGTTACAGAACACTTTGACAGAACGAAATGTGTCTTGCTGTGCCCTCTACATCTTCATTTTTGGAGGGAAAAAATGCACATATAAATCCTATATTCACTTAAGATAACTAAAAATCAACGTGTTTTGTGAATTGCTACCCCAGTAATCTTAACAGGAAAGGCTAGGAGGGTTGTACATCTTGCTACCAACACAGTAAAACTAAGAGTACGAGTATAATATCAGACTGTATGAAATTGTTAATTCCCCTCTGGTTTTTTCCATGTGTGGCCATTGGCACTGGGAACTCAGGCAGAACGGTTTCATTTGAAGAGACCTGGGTGCAAAACCGCCATACGGCTTCTGCTTATTCCTGAAGCTCAGAAGGGTTGATGACGAACACCATGCTTTGAGCTACAGGGGACAATCCATGTCTTCCAGCTCACATTTTAGCATGGAGTTGGTGTCTGGTGTCTTATTTGGAAAGCTTCAGCTTACGTGAGAGTCCTAGCTTTTGTCTCTTGCAAAAAGCATCATCAAGCAAAGGAAAGCTTGAGCCTGGTACCTGCAACAATAGGCAAATGGAGAATGGAGAAAAACACAAAACTTAATGATACTAAGAAGAAACATGAAAGCTAGTGCCACGATTTTAGTGATTTGTTTCCTGATTTTTAAACATTCAGGGTTGGCTGCTCTGTAATCATCTTTCGGTCTCCCTAGCGTAAGAGTAAGAAAAATGCTATAAGAGACTTCGGAGTTTCCCATGGGAAATGATAACTAGGTCATGGGTATGCCTGCTGTGGAGGTACATATAGTTTCTTTTAAATTGATCTGAAAATCAGAGGTGTAAAGGAAGAGGAGATGGTTCTGAGCAGAAGCTCTTTTTCAGGATTGGTATGTTTTTCCTTGCTTTCATCAATTTGTTTGTCCAGTCTTAAGAAAAACAAACCGTTTGTCCTAATTTGGTTCCTTTTTTGTTGTCACTTGGCACTGACCCCAAGTTGGACAGTACAAAATCAAGGTGGGTAATGATACCCTTAATGAGGACCTTATGTGGCCTCCTTATGCCTAACATTACACGATTCTCAACAGGTTTGTTTGGCCACCTTCTGCCTAGTTAATAAATGCAGGACATGTTGCAGCACTGCTCAGGTGTTGCTCCCAAGGCTTCCACATCACTCACATTAAGCCACAGCAGGAGGACCCCTCTCCATGGCGCTGCGCTGCAGGGGCACACTGAGGGACCGAGGACGTGATGCACCCTTGTTCTTTGCCTCACTCATGCCAATTTTTTCCTCAACGTCCACATCAGACTTTTCTGTGCAAATCTTGAGACCTTCTAATGGTTCCTTTTGTAAAGGGGGGGTGGGGAGCCCGCTGAGTATGTCGTCTCTGCTAGGGCTGTCTGTTTCTACAGCAAGGGCTGTAACTGAAGTGACCCACCTCTGCAAAATCATAGCAGGAGACCAAGCGCTGTCTTGACGTTGCTCATCAAGGTCAGTCTGGTTCCTGAGAAAACCCCATCTTCTGTTTCTGCTACAGTTTTACAGTGAGCTTGCAATCTGTAGTTCAATTTGCTCTCTGTAAAAATCATCATCTTGTTTAGAGGGGGAAGGTAGAGCCTTAGAGAATTGCAGAAAACAATGGCCCACATCTTAAATGAGATTTTTGAAGCCCCTTTATAAAGGGCTTCTCATGAAACCCATTGACTTGAACGCTTTAAGTGACAGTCTTTGTAGAGGTGTAGGTGGTCTTGATATGTGAATGAGAATTGAATACATGTATAATTGGGCATACATTTCTACACAGATATTTTGACCAGGCAGTCAGCTAATAGCTCCAAATAAGATACTCTGCCCTCTTATATCAGTTCATCTGCCATTCAGACATGCTTAGCAAGATATATGCTGCTTTTTATGCATATAATTCTTGTTAATGCTAAGGATTGTAATGAGCGTGTGTGGAGAGGTGTCCTTGCTACATCCTTTCAGGATATTGTCTCTGAGGAGAGGGAGTTACTGTTCATACGATGTGGCTGTCCAGAAATGCTTGTAAATCAAATGCTTTCCTTTGCTTGTTTGGGGGGGGGGGGGGGGGGGGAAGTTGCACACCTTAAAAATTATCTCACCCAGCATCTCACTCGAAAGAACAAAGTCCTTTTAGATTTGCAGGAGCTCAAAAAAGCATTCAGTCACATCCACTTTGAATAATTTGGTATGACCTTGTCTTGTCAGTTCGATATCTGTCTGCAAAGTCTGTGTTTTAGAAATGAGTTTTGGTTTGACACTATGTCCTGTCTAAAAAGGGAGGGGATGTCAGGAAACCCTAAGTTTGTTTCCAGCCTCTAACACAGCTGGCCGCGTGACATACAGTGAGTCACTTAACTTTTCTCTTCTTTTCTTACTGGTAGAACAGTTTCCCAGTGTATCTTGTCTTTTATGTTGCCCATCTGTTCAGTTCTGTGCTTTTTTGGACAAGGATTTCCATTATTCCTTCAGCAAGGCATGTAGTTGGGGCATAAGGCATAGCAAGTGGTGACTGCCTGTTCAACATATAGCAAATGCGAGCAAAGAAAAGCAGAGCTTTATTTACACAACAGTTTCAGTCTGTGCCATGGCACTACATTAAATGCGCAGGAGGCTAGCAGTGACGAGGCTACACATGTTCTGTAATATGCGTACTCCATGTGTTGTTTTTCAGCCTCCTGGGAGAGCTTGCCTGCTAAAGTTCTGCAATCTGGATCTGCTGTGTATTCAGTGTTATTTTGGTACCAGCTGATAGCATAAAGGCTGAATAAATTTGCTTCATGTTAGACGTGGCCCTCTGCAAATAAATGTGCATGTTAAGGAACCCCTCCATGACATAATTAGTTGTCTGTAAGCGACGGTGTCATTGTGCGGAGTAATTAGTTCTGTTTATTTAAAGGAGCCCCGGAAAGCTATTAGCAGTTGCCAGCAGACCAACAGCAAGAAAAAGAAAAGATAAAAACCCATGTGTGGTGGTTATTAGTCTCTTCATCATACTAATGGACAGCTTGTAAGAAATTGGACTTGCTATCAGTGGCACCGAGTAACAGCGATCGTGTGGGGGCATTGTTTCTTCTCGCTGGCGATAAGGGCGACTTGTGGCGGGCTTTGATAGGATGCTCATTTTTATCTGCTAAGTGCACAATGCTTGTAAAAACACCAGTGGCCTTGTTACCACTTGACATGACACCAGTTTTAGCTGTTTATGTTGACACACCACTACACTCTTTTAAAGCTTCAGCCTGGGGTCAGATTCATTACGGTACTTCAGAAATGATACCGATACAGCATCTGGCCTGATTTCTTTATGCTCCCCGCTCCAAGCAAGAGGGAGACAGTCAGTGTAACCCAGTGGACAGTCTTCACTTGCTTCTCAGATTTATTTTCTGTGGTGAAGTAGTCCAAGGCTTTTGGAAAAGCAAATGAGCTACTTCATTTGTCAGTAGGTGTGCTTACATGAGGAGAGGGAAGGGAAACCCATTTGTAACCCCTGAGGGAGGAGAAGGAAACAGGCTCCAGCGTGGGTTGTGTGCAGCTGGCTGGTGGCCCCAGCTCTCCACAGGAACGTTTCTGAGAGAAGAGGTGTGGCAGTGGCTAGGCTTAAACAAATCTTGCGTAGATCTAGGCCTGCTGAACTTGGTAGGGTTAAATAGAGTGGCAACTACAGCATTTACTTCTGAAACCTGTAGCATTTAATATATTGGAGTTCTTTCCTACTCGATTTCTAAACCACCTTATATAGGCTATTAGTGAATTATTTCCCTATTCTGTAATTCTCTAACTTGTCTTATGAATTTTACAGAGAGGTTATTAGCTATAAAGGGTTCTGACAAATGACCTGGGAGAAGGAGGAAAACTTAGTTAAACTTTTCTTCCCTGCCCCCACCCCTAGATTTAGCAGCTGTGCTAAGTCTTAGGCATGCTTTCTGTCTTTGTAAAAATGGGTGCCTCCGAGGAGACCAGTGAGTGATCCGAGGCTCCAAGGAGAGGGTGTCTCCCGCGAGTGGGAGAAAATCTTCTGGAGTTCTCCACTGAGACTGCAGTAACTCTTATGTGACAAGCCACCCCAGGGAGCTGAACTAGAGACTGTGGGTGATAGTAGAAGCCCTGGCCTGAGCCTCTGTGCTGAGAACATGTCCATTTGCTACCATAAGTCCACATGCAAGTTCAGACAGTTTTGGTGGAAGCAAAGCTGCATCTCCCAAACCCCATCAGCTTTTGCAAGAGGACATTGCTGCCTGCAAAAAGGGACAGTCTTCAGAAAGTGTTAGGAAACCTCTGGCAGTGGTGCGTGACTATAATGCATCTAATATCTGTCAGGGCTCCTTTGTCTGAGCTTCTGCAGAAGCTCGTTTTCAGATCTCTGCTCTTCAAGGTGTCCTGGGTAATTTCTGTGTATAAACCAAACGCCTGTTAAATAAATAAGTAAATCCCACCTTCTCAGTACCCTCAGATTTGGGTAGTAGGTCATGTACTCTATTAGGGGCCGTCCCTTACATTTTACTTCTGGATGCTGTCACTTCTACATATCATGTGATATAAATAATACTGCTAGGAATCAGAAAGCTGCAGCTTTTTATGGCCAAATTGCTATATTATTCTCTGACTTCACGCTGCTGATTTTGCTGCTTGTGGCTCGCATCCTGCCCACCTTTACATGTGGCCATCCTGTCCCATTCCACAATCAGCCCAGCTCTAGGATTGCTGCATGTGTAATGCATCTGCAATCAGTCAACCTGAAGGTGTGGGGGAAGGTAGCCAGTAAAACATATGAGTAAGATTTTTGCAAGCGTATTTGAGTCATTTGTCGTGAGTTGCTTGTTTCCATGGGAATTAGCAAGTGAGAGAAGACATAAGTGAATCTTATTCCTTGCTTTAAGCCTCCTCTTGCCTTGACTCTGGCTGCATCAACCTGCAGGACTTATAATTTAGACCCAGGGGTGACCAAGAGAGCTCATTTTCTTTTTTAATTATTATCGCAGTGAATAGATGGTGACCTATCAAGGGAGAGCGGGATTGTGTGCCTACTTGTTAGAATAGCCCAACACTGCGGCCCAAACTTCCTTGCATGGCTGTAAATATGCGAGGCCTGCCTTTGTGGTGAATCACAAATGCTCTCAGACTTTTTGAGGAGCCTGGGGAGACAATTCCAGATCCTAAGGAAGAACAATTCATCTCTTCCCCCATCCCCCTATACACACATACACCATCCCCTTGTCTCTTTTTAGGTCATTTATAATCAGCAGTCATGGAGCACTGGCCTCATTAGTGATATAGCCATTCCTTCAGTGCTTCAGAAATAATCATTTAGAAAAAATGCGCGGTTTTCTTCCCTTGAGAGCCCATGAGTGATGAATTTATTTCAGTCTGGCTGTCTTGGCTGTCTTGCTCAGCCTTATTTCCATATTTATTTCAACAAATAATGTACTATGGGAACAACAAAACACTCTGCGAGGCAGAGAGAATAGCCTGGGCAGGGAGGGGTTAACCAGAGCGATGGCATTCGAAAGCTGGGGCTCAGGGGGAGACGTTTTTATTCCGAATAATTTTTTAGTGTATATACTTTCTGAGTGTTTGTGTTTGTAGAGGTTTAGAAGCCCTGGGATTTTGACGTTGATTTATTCATAGGGCACCATTTAGAGAACAGACATTGTCCCCTGAGTGGTCCCAGCCACCGACCTTTCTCCTGAAGGGACCATCCCTTTTGTAATGGCAGACAGGTGATTAACTTTCTATGCCAGCTAATGACTCGGGTCTCTCACAAGCAAGTGCTGCTAATTGTGACTGGCTGGGAGGGCTGGTGTACTGGGACCCGTGTACTCTCCGAATGAGGTGGTGAGCAGCCCCGACACACTCGGGGTCCAGCTGCGTATTTGCTCCATCTCCAGGAACCAGCACTTGCAGCTACTGTAAACCAGCCTCAAGGAGGGACTTAAACTCATGATTTCTATTCTGCCAGCGACCGTTTCAGTAATTGAGTGTTACGCTCTGGAAGCCTAAGCGCCAAGGTCAGTGGCCAAGGACTGGGAGGCAGAGCTCCCGTCTCTTCCTCCCCGTGCTTCTTCAGACATCGGGGGCAGCCCAACTGTGCCGCCGCTTTCCAGCATTCACATCAGGCACAAACACAGCCCTCTCCTCCAAGCTACCACTGTCATGCTAGGTTTATTTGAATAACACTAAACACTCTGAATTCCTTGAAATATGCTTTACAGGGATTGACCTTCCCAATGGATAAGCTCTTCCCATTAGACCGCTTAGTACCCCTGCTCTGCCCTGCCACTGGCTGAATAAATCTAAGTACATGGCATCGCTTTGTGCCATGCGGTTGGAGGCACAAGTCAGATATGCATGCCGTGTGTTATATTTGCAGTTTGGTTTTATGGGTGCTTATGAAAAGGAAGGCTGAACCTGTCCTCTGTCAAAATATAACCCCTCTACTTCCCTCCTCCCCTCTCCCCCCTGCTCAGGACATGCAGGCTCACATGTGAAGTGGTGCTTCTGCTATGGCTTGTGTCTGCATTTCGTTTCCTGGGATGGCTTTTCTGAAGCATCTGGAACTTGTCACTTTTGCATGCATCTGTAAAGTACATGTAATTTGCCTTGCTCTACATTTTCAAAAGCAGCTCCTATTCAGATTTACTTACAGGTAGCATTTGTGCTCAGAAGACCTAGCATTTGATTGCAGAGATCCAAGCAGTTATGTGTGTAGCAGCCCTGTGTATTTTGTGTACATGCACATGTGTTCTTAATGCCTCTTCCAGGTTTTGTTTTCCTTAGTTAGCATGGCATTCATTTACCTAAAACTCTTGCCGCGTTGGCTTGTTAATTAATAGATGTTCCCGAAGTTTTCTTTACTTTTCTATCCCTTTTATACTGAACTTTCAGAGGCCCAAGCTAATCAGTTCTCTACCAGTGTAAGGTGAGGGACTAATATTTTAAAGCTAGTTCAAATGCTGCTTGTGTCAACCTTCAATTTTAGAGACACATATCCCCCTGCAGCCTTTTCATTTAAGGCAAAATGATTGTTTCCTTTTTTTCATCTAATTTCTTAATGCACTGCTGTCTAATCACCTTGGTAGCAAGACTGTAACCAGGTAATGGGGGAATAAGTAGCAGTTGGCTTGCTGTCTTCTCCCCTAAGAAAAATCAGTGCATGCATCTGCCCTACTTTGGGGATAAGCGTCATCAGCTCAGTAAATCTGGGGGGGTATAACCAGGAAGGCTTGTAACAGTGGCACCTCTCTGTGAACAGGGAAGGTTCTCAGGGGAGGAATTTAGCACTTTGCTCTTTCCAGCTGCTGACTGGGAATGCTTTCAGCTTTTGCAAAGTCATACCTCCCTTGTCTTTGAAGAATTTACCTAAGAGGAAGCATAGAGCCATATCTTTGAAACCCTGTGCTGGTCACCTTTATTTTACAGTTGGGGAAAATGGCTTAAAAAGGCTTTCACATCTAGGTGACAGTAGGGCGAGAAGGGATGGATACTGAAAAAGAGCAGGTAGATTTCACTTTGCCGTATAGGCCTCAAGGATATCTCTGCTTTCTGACAGAGAAACTCCTGAAAGTCTCAAAGACATTTTTTCATCTTTATTGAAGAGCTGGGAGCTTTGCATTTACAGAACAGATGTCCTTTGTTACAAATTTTTCATTCCTTATTGAAATAGAAATGAGCAAGAATTCACACCACAAAAAGTCAGGGGGAAGCAGCATTTTAAATGGAATTATTAAAAACCCTGCCTTCTCCCATTGCTTCATTTTTCACTTTTGACTCCTGTGATGTCACCCATTTGCTCTTCTCCAGTTGTCATAGCTTTTGCTGGGGAAGAGAGGAGAAACTCACCTTGGGTGTCCATATACAATGTGAAAGGCAAGTGAAAAATAAAATAGAGGAGGGGGAATATATCTTTTAATCTTTTCAGATCAGAATGAACTCAGGATCAACCCTGGCCTGCACCTGATATGATTTCTTGATTCTCATTAAGCTGAACTATTGTAAAACATTGAGGCTTCATACATAAGAGCGGGCTAAGACGCTGTGCAGACCATCACGCCCAGATGAATGATCAGAAGTGATGGGTCAATACGTATGACAAAAACATGGCTGAAACTAAGTTCATCATTAAAGCAGTGTGGGGAGCAGGTTCCATCTGCACAGGCAGGGAACGAAGAGCATAATTGAGGTTGCTGGATCTTACACCTAATGTGTTAGACAACTAAATCAGTTTACACCGAAAGGTTGTGAGCTTCTGTGAACTATATGGTTGCTGGTGATATTAATTTACTACAAATCCTTCCTGTAAGCGCTTTGTAGAGTTACACACTGTGAGCTTCTTTTCTCTTTGAGAGGCTGAGTTTAGTGCTGGTGAGGAAAGGCAGCCTGATGTCCGTGGAAAATGAAATCCTGTATTTATCCATAGACTAAGCACCAGCTGTTCCAGCAGAGGAACCCACTGCAAGATTGAATTCAGCTCACTCAGCCCTCTCCTTCCCCTTGGTTTACCTTCTCCGATTGCCTGTTCTGCAGTGAAATTGGTAAGATGGATGTATCATCCATTCTGAGTGAGACTGACACTGTTCAGTTGCCCAGATGCCTTTCAATAGCTTTTCAGGTTTTGTCAAGTACAGTCATACTGAGCCCCTTGCTTTAAATCTGTCAGTCAAAGCAGGTGCTTCAGCAGAGCTGTGCTTTACTTCTGAGTTTTGCAAACTATGGTATATGCCAGCCACTAGCAGAGCTCAAAGGTGTAGACATCCACCCATGGAGAAACCCTTCAAAACCCTGGCCATTCGCCCTGTCCATTATGAAGACACCTCTCTACTCCACACAGAGCTATGGTGCTGCTGCTGCCTTCACACAGGAGAGGGAGGTTGGCGTGGAGACACCGCTCTTCCAGCATCCTCCCATCCCAGCAGCAGGGCCACAGCTGGCGCTGCCCTGGGCAGAGCACCGGGCACTCCGCAAGGAGGATCCCTGCTTGACCACAACCAGACATTACAAGCACTGTGCATAGGTTACTGCCAGAGAGTGTGTGACCTGTGTTTCACAAGCGAGGTGACTGTAAATATTCATTCTGGCCTTGAGAAATGTTGAAGACTTTGTCAGGAAAGGAGGATTAAAACAGAAACCACAGAATGCAGACCGAAAGTTGGAGGAAATGGTGAATGTTTTAATGAAAAATCCTTTACATTTTCCAGTTACTTTGACTCCCAACCTGGCAGGAACACTAGGTCCCGATCTTTTTTTTTCCTCTGTTATATTTGGTTTGCCAACAGCTACAGAGGCCAGTTTTAAAGTTGAAACAAAAACATCATGCTCACACTACTTTTGCTGATGCTTCAGCCTCAGGTGGTTTTGCATTAAGCTGTGGACACAAACCAGCTGCCTACAGTGCTTCCCTTTTTTTGCATCTGTTTGTGTATCATGTAAGTGAATGTAGATTGTGTTTTTCTTCCCCTTTAGATCTGACCATCATGAATGGCCATAACACCTGCAGGATATGGTACAGTCAGGGATTCAGATGGATTAGTATGTTCCTTTAGCCCATAGCCAAATGCAAGATGAAATCCCATCCCAAAGCATCCTAGCTTTCTTTAGCTTAGCTGTTGCAATACTGCTTTTAGACCTCATCAGATTTCTACAGCTTCGGCTTGTAGGTGATATGAGCAATCCTCACCTTCCTTCCTTATGCGCTTAGTTTTGCTTATATTTTGAGAGCGAGCAGTTCATCGCACTGAGCAAGTTCTGCCCAAATCCACAAGCTGTGATTGCATTAATGGAAAAGTGATGCTTTCACCCAGAAATCCTGGAACAAAAGCAGTGCTCCCAGTTACAGAGTTGGTCAGTTGTCATTGCGCAGCCAGTCTTTGTTTCTAGACTGTCCTCCCCTCTTAACCACGTAGCCATTTTTTTTAAATTGCCACCTGAACAGTTTGACCGGCCACTTACATCACCCCAGCGCTCTGTTCGCCAGAGTCACCGAAACACGAAATGTTGCAGAAGCGTGTGCAGTGGCGGTTGTAGGTGGACGCAGGATCAGAAGTCACCAGCCGATAGGTGCTGGTAGAGCCGCTGTGGTCAGAGCTCTGCGCTAGCATCAAGCAAAGCCACTATGCCCCTAACAAAAGTTACTTTCAAAGCTTTGCAGCCTTTGGCTCATTTGATGTTTAACCCAGCTTTACTGAAAGGTTTGCAGTTTTTTTGAGAGACCTACTAGGATCAGGATTTAACCTTTGTTAGCCGGTATGGTGCTGAATGCCATGCCTCGGCGTATATATTCTAGGTCTGGAAATACGATTTGCCTTGTGTTATCTGACTCAGTGGCTTGCAATCATGCTTGAAGGCAAGGCCCATTTTGTTATGTAGAAAAGTTGAGGCGAGATTCATTTTCCTGCAGCTTCCTTCAGAGCTCTAAAAATCTGTGGGAGGTGGTGGGAGATGAGAAGTCCTTGGTTTTAATTCATCTAAGTCTAAAATTGGTGTTTAGGAGAATAGCCTGTAACAAAGCTGTAAGACCAGTAGGTAAGGAAGATATAAACAGCAATGGCAGAAACACCGTAGAAATCTGCAAGTAAAGCACATAGATGCAGGTCTGGTGTAATTTCTGCTGCTGGCACCGTCTCGCTCCCCCTGCACAAGGAAAGATGGGGAGTGAGGAGCTTCGGGTTAAAGCAGCCCTGCATCAAAATGGCAGTGCTTTGTTAGGGCCTTTCTTCCAGAGTGGCTTGCTTTCTCTTGCCCTTTCCCGGCTCTGACACCGAACCGGTAGGAGAGATGCGGTACGTTTTCCTGGTGCTTTGCCTGTGCCGTTCTTCCATTCTCCCGTCTCCATCCTCCCCCCTCCCCTACTCCCCTGCACTCCTCTTACTCCCCACTGCCCACATCGAACATGTACAGATTTTACGGTTCACTGGAGAATAAGTGGCTGTCATTTCACAGACGGGCCAGGATGTAATTAGCCACAATGCATCGAAGTAATGGAACAGATGTCTCTTTGTAAACTGAGTTTGCTGTTGCACACTCTGTGTGTGTGACCTGCCGACTGCTCCCGGCGATTCCTCCCAGCCCCCTTGGCCCCCTCCCCTCTCTCTGTGCCGAGCCAAGGGCTTAGCTCACATCAAGTGTTTGTGTGTTTGCGGGTTTGTTTTTCTCTCTTTCTCATGCACTCATCTCTCCCGCTGTAAGGCCGCTGATTATGTGACGGAGTGTTAGCAAGCAGAACCTGCATTTATCGATGGAGTCATTAAAAATAGAAAAGGTGATACCCCTCTTATGAGATAATTGGCAGTTTCAAGTTGCTCTTGTTACCCGATGATAATACACCAGTAAAATCATAAATTACTGTTATGATGCCAGACCTCCTCCTCTCTTTTTTTTTTTTTTTAAAAAACTGGAAATAAAATAGCTGCGTTCTCCCTGAGCCCTCAAATTAGTATTTACATTTTAGATAAGAGATAGGCTATTGGACTGATTACAGTGTGATAATGCACACAAGCTAACAACAAGCGTGACACTCTCAGAAAGATGTCCATCTGACTCAGCCAGGCACTGCAATCCAAATGCCAACCCAAATCTAAAAGGGGTAAAAACGGGACCTGACTTCCAGATTCTCATTTTGTAGAGCAAGCTTGTCTCTGTCAGGTACAGAAACCGGATAACTCTGATTCACGGAATTTCCCCCCCTTAATATTCTTGAGACATGTTTTCAGGCTATATCTATGCAGGTTTTCCATTCCTTTAGTTGAGTATGTCCATGCAGCTCCTGAATCCTGTACACCTTATCACTTACAGCTCTCCAGCTGTGCTGCTTTAGCTGCTCCTGCTGAGGGTTCCTGTCAGTGTCCCACGCCATAGGTGGGAGCAAAGGGAGCCGCTGGGGCAGGCTGGCTCTTGGCCTCCAGCAGTGAACTTGGTTCTGCTCACAGCTCAGCCAGGTCACGGAGGAGCTAAAGACCACGACTAGGCACCAGCTACTAGTGACAGAAACCTAATGGTGGCACAAACAGGGAGGATATTTAAAGAAAAGTCACGCTTGTGTTCTTGGTGCCTCTGGGTATTTTCATTGTACAAATAAGTTTGTGTGTCAGGGCACACATAGTCAAATTGTGTCTGCAGTCCCTCTGTGTTTGTGTGTTGCTATGCTTGTGTGCATTTATGGTTTATTTTCACACAGATTTCCTGAAGAGCTGCACTGTTTCCCCAGGGCAGTTTTGATGACAAGGTTCCCATTAGTTCCTCTGATTTTGACCCAGCAAGCCTAACTTCAGATTGCACATCTTCTGAGTGTTCACAGTGGTGAGACACATTCAATAATGATGGTAAAAAGCAGGTTTTTTTCTGTAGGGAGGAGTAAGTTTCTACCTCGAGCTAAAACGATAAAGAGGCTAAGCAGCATGATAATGGGGACGGAGTGTAAATATGCTGCATATGTTAAACCTCAGAGAACAGTATCGTAACTCAGAATAATCCTCTGCAATGTTTAACACTGTGGACGAGGCATTGGCCTGGTGCCATCTCCAGCTCTTCTTGTCAACCCATGGAGTGGCTGAGTAAAGATTTCTGAGGACACAGGCATTTGGGGTTGGTCTGCAGCTTACTTAGAAAGAAGAGATACAGTGAAACATGAGAGAACAACAGCAATCCGTTGGTGCCAGCCCTCAGAAGCAAATCCCTCAGGCAGTGGGTTTTTCTACCCTACCATGTGCTCCTAAAGCTCTTTTCACTTGTGTGGACACGTGCACTGAACAACTCCCACGCTGACTTGAAAGTCGGGAAGCACAGAACCTACCAGCCCTGCAAGCATCCATCATGGAGGGCACCACGGCTTTTTTAGTAGTCTTTACATTCAGGTAAGCTGGGTATGTGCACAGGATTGATAGCGTTGGAGAACTCTTCTGAGGCATATCAGGCTGGCAGCAAATTTTACAAACTCGTTACTGTATGGATTCCTCTGTGTCAAAGACCATGTTATGAAGCATGAGAAGTAGCCCATACTGCAAGAATATCTGTGCATTTCCAAGGGAAAAATAAAAATTAAGCAAATTTTGTTATGGAGTTGAGAGTGTGGCTTTTTGTTTTCTCTGGCAGTTTAAGCAGAAGTTATTTTGTGAGACAAAGGGTATGAGGTTTTGACACTGTTTGTAGCCTTATCTCTCAACTGAAATGGTGATTGAAAGCAGCATCAGAAGGAGAAATGGTAGTTGAGAGACTCTTCACAAATCATGGGTCCTCCATGGAAGATGCCCAGTGATTCCCAGGACTTCCCAGCACTTACAATGCAGGGTATTTTATCACCTGTAGTGATGTCGTAAAGTTCTACAAAACTACATAATGCTTCCATTCTTGTATACAGTGCTAAGGAAAGTGGGGGTCAAGAATGGCTCTGGGCAGCTAAACTGCAAGCCACTGCTTGCTCTCTTTCTCTCCAGCTCTGGTATCCCAGCAAACCTGGGGGCCCAGCAGGAGACACCTAAGTCTGTGTTTGGCATGGGGCCCTCGGAAGGATGCCAGTCCCAGCCAGGACTAGTTCTGGGGTCTTCTGGGCAAAACAAGACCAGAATAAGGCATTGGCTTCAGTTTCACTTGTGGCACAACCCACATTCGAACTGGTCTTGTGCAGTTACCACAGGTGACTTGCTGTCTGATGCCACGTTGGTTTTGTTGTGTTGCTATTTTTGGTCACTGCTTATTTCTGCGTAGCAAATAGACAGTCTGGAGAGGAAGGCACGAGGGTGCAGCCCAGGTCCGTGACCTTGCTAAACCAAGTGACCCGAAGATCTGCAAACAGGATTGAGCACGTGGCTGTCACTCTCCAGTGGAGCTGTTGATGTCTGCAGGCAGATTTCCATTAAGTGGTGCCAGTGGTGGTTCCCTGCAAACCTCATGTCTGCTAGGGAGGACTTCCCCGAGCCACCTGCTTCCAGCTTCTTTTTGGGGGTTTTTGGTTATTCTTCCCTCTGACATTCAAATCCACATGTTGATCTCACCTACATTGATGGAAATTACTCTTAACCCACGTTAATGGGAGAGAAAATTTGTTTATGTAGTCTGCATGAGGTTGATATGCGCACGGTATTTTTGGCTGGTTTCATCTGGTCCCTGCCTTTCAAGAGACAAAACTTAGGGTTTGTTAAGTCTTTCCAAAACAGTAAGATTTCAAAGCAGGTACAATAGATCTATCGAGCTTTGCCTTGTCTCAGAAAAAACAAGCGTAGTGCTGCAAATGCAGGATGGTCTAGCGTTAGGGAGCAAGAGGGATTTTCTGTCTGAGTCTAAATGAAGGCAGATTCTGGCAGCCTAAACTCAAAGTGGCTCATCAGTCCCTCAGCAGTAGGCAATTCCGTAACACTTGGGAAGATACTGTACAGCAGAAGTGCTTATGACAATGAGGTATCCCTTCTAAACTCTTTTTAAAAGAATATCAACTTTATTTGACAAGAATATTTTTTAATATGTAAACAATAGCTTTCTTGCTCCTTTCTCAGGCAAAGCTCCTGCTGACCCAGCAGAATGAAGACTGAGTTGAAACCGTGACAAGAGCGATCACTCATAGCACAGAGTATTTAAGCGTACCTTACTTGATTTAAAATGAACAGCAGGTTATCACCAATATGCACAGATGTCTCTGCAAATCCCTATGACTTAGTTCACACACTGACCCAAGATGGTATTTTTTCTGGATATGCTGCTGACATACCATTTATGTACAGGGTAAACTGAGGCAGGGGGTAATTAAGTACCTAATTCTGTCCCCAGCATGTACCAGTGAGGGATATAAAGTGTGGTTCTGAGGTCCTGAGTGGTAGGATATGCATTAAGTGTGGAAGATCCTGACTTGTCACTGATATTTAACATTTGGGTTGTGTTAGTGGGAAGAGCTTGCCTGCACCTCCCTGTGCTGCCAGGTTGGCAGTGTGTGTGTTTGTATGCAGGGACCCTCTGGCTTGCTGGTTAGTGGTGGGGTCCCTGGCACTGTGAACCAGCATGGGTACTGCGGGCAAAACTACTCATCCTTGACAAGAGGAGCGCAACCTTACTTTGGTGTGAGGGTCACCCAGGAGAAAACATGCTCAAGTGCTACTGAAGGCTGGCAGGACTCGGGCTCCTTTGTAGCTCTGACACACTTAAAAGTGTGCCCTTAGGTCCAAGGGCAGCTTTATGTCCCTTTAAAAAATGTGGCCTGACACTTTAGGGCAGTGGAGTGGCCTGGCTAAGATGGGGTTAATGTGAATCTGAACTCCAGAGACTTTGTGCCAAAGCACAAGACCTGCTTGCTGTGCTGTGCTGCACTGGCGTCAGGGAGAAGGGTGCGGGGTGCCGGTGCCAGGAGGAGGCAGCCCAGGAGCCAGCCGAGCTCACTGGGGCACAGAGGAGGCTTGTGTTGGCTGGGCGGATGAATGCTGGGCGCAGGATAATGGTCCATCAGGACAATCATTCAAGAACATGCATTTCTCTCTCTCTTTCTTCACATCTGACTGGTTATCTATTGCTCCTCTTTACTGCAGTCTGCTTGTAGGGCTTCATAGCTTTTGAAGGTATAAGAATAGGGCTCTTTTTTCCTACTCTTTTTTTTTCACTTGCCTTGAAGTAATCATCTATATTTAGGTCAGTGACATGATGAAAGATGTTTATGTGTTTTTACCTAAAGCTGGAAATTGCCGTTCCGGATATCACTGAATGGAAAAAAGCTAATGGAGCCTTGTTGTGCCTTCATTGCTTTTGCAGTCGTGTTCTTGTTTTAGGACTATAGCATGCGAAGCATCCTTCCCCACTGCACAGCTCTTTGCTTTCAGCTCCCTCTGCATCCTCCACCAGCTCCCCTGCATGGAGTGGACTCGGAGAAGGGCGAGGGGAAGATCACAAGAAGTTGTTTTATTCTCTGGCTACCTGAAGCAGGCAGCGTCAGCTCTGCCCTATCAAGTAGAAAATGTGGCACTGATAAATCCTGTCCGCTAAGGAGCTGAGCCTTTTTAATATGCAAGTGCTCAGTCAAAGAAAGTAAACAGACATCTCCTTCTGCAGGGAATTACTGTGTCCCTCCCCTTACCCTCCTTCCTTCCTCCTCCCTTCCATTTAAGTGTAGGAAATTCTGCTTGCTTTATTTGATAAAGAGGAGGAGGGGAAAGGACATGTACTGAATCATGGTTAAGCTGCTGTCTTCTACCCCAAGACCTTTCAGTCTAGATGTGCTTCATTAGTTTGATAAGCAGGCACCAAAAAGAGGGAGGGGTGTGGGGTTTGCATGAGGGGTTCTGCCTAGGGGCTGCCCGGAGGTTTAAGAAGATGAACTGCTAATGATGTTGAAGCTGTACCTTTTTGGGACCTGGGTTCCTGGAGGAAAAATGGGCCCTTTTCACTAATTGTGTTCTGCTCAGTAGTGTGATGGAAAGGGACTCACAGGGGAGTGAAACGGAATGAATATCAGCTGGGCTCTTCCCCTGAGCAGCCCCCTCTCCGCTCCTCCCCCAGCCCAACTCTCATCTCTTTAGCAAGGTATCTGGCATGAAGTCATCCTAAATATCAGGAGATAACATTAGGAAAAGAGATTAATTCGGTGGGTCATTTATTTGGACAGTCTGGCGTGAGCCTTGCAAACTAAACATAGATTTTAACAAATGTTGTCCAAATTGGCAATGCAAATGTTTTGATGAATAGCTACCAGAAAGACTGTGAACCTTGGATCTGGCCCCGTGCATGTGCAAACACAGGATCTAAGGACTTTCGAACGTTACTCGCTCTAATCCTGTGCCAGCCCTTTTCCTCTCTGGCAGGTTCATGTCTCAGAAGCAGATAACTGTATCCCCACCGTGCAGCGGGGCATGCAGTTTTTCACCCAAGGTGCTATTGCATGTTTCCAGGTGTACTAACTTTCCTTTCAGCAGCTCCCTTTCACTCAGAGGCCGCCGCAGTTGCAAAGGTAAAGTGCAATTCCCAGGTGTGCTTGTGGAGCACCCAGGTTCACAGTAGGTCGGCATTTCCTTTCTCCTGCACCAGCACCTAGCCCAGCTCAGCTAAGAGGTGTTAAATGGCCAGCGTTTCAGCAGATAAAGTCCAGCACGGTCTGTGTGTGTTTTGGGGTGGGAGTGGTTGGTGGTGGACATGCTGCACCACCACCACAGGCTAGGCATGGGAGCCCCTTTCCAGACTGCTGCCAAATGGCACCCCAGTCAAGCCCACATCAGCTGGGCACCTCCTCCCCTGGGCAAAGGAGCCAAAGGCAGCCTGGAGGTGCTGCACTTTGCTTTCTCTAACACCGGTGGGCACAGCAAGCCCGAACCATGGAAATTAATGAGCCTCTAAGCTCAAAGGGGACCTTTTTAACCTAAGCATAGCATTGTCTTAAAATTGTATATCCCTGCCATCATCAATGGCTAGCTAGTCAGCTACAGACGGGCGGGAAATCACTTGAAAAGCTGTTGAGCAAAGAGGACACAGGTGGAACTTCAGGAGGCAGCCGGGGGTACCCAGGGAGCTGCCGCAAACGTGAGGTCTCGCCACCATCAAGGAAAAAGAGCATGAGATTTGTAGTGTCTCTGAAGCCCTCCAGCAGCACAGGAGTGAGCAGCAGGTTTAAAGCAAATGGATGGTTTGGTTTGGTTTTCTGCACAACGTGTGCTAAATGAGCAGAATTCCCTGCTGCATGCACACGCAAAGGCTGCATGTTAAAGGAGTTGGATAAATGCACGAAGGAGAGGTTTGCAGTTGAGAACGAGAGTGCTAAATCGACACAGTCTCTAGCACAGGATGATCCTAATTCTTTGATTGCTGGAAGCTGGGAGGGATCCCAGGGGAAGGCTCGCTGTATATTCGTCCTTGTTCCTTTTACACTTTCCCTAAGCATTTGAGGCTGGCTACTGTCAGAGATGGGATGCTGGGCCAAGAAAACCTTTACGTGTAGGAGCATTACATTACGCTGACAGGACAAGGGTGGGGTGAAAGCCTGTGTTGGGACATGGTGGGATAACCTGGGCAACCAGGCTGCAGAACAGAGCTTTTATGGAACTGCTACTGGTCATAAGGAGTCCCATATGTGACTTCCTCAGCATCCCTTTGATGGGGATGGTCAAAGGAGGAGCACTGGCAGACGGTGCAATAAATGCTGATGTTATATGTGTTGTAAACCACTTCACAGAGAGAGGTGAACATTTCTGAGGGTGTGGTGTGGCAAGGCCGACAGGCAGACTGTTTGAAGTCGTGACCAACTGCTTCTCTTCTTTTCTTTTCGAATATATCTTTACAAAGTGGGTGACACAGTCAACCGCAAGAGTAATTTCTTAGTCCAAAGGTCATTTGAGAGTTTTTGCCCACCTTCCACCCCACTGAGTCCTGCCTCAGCCCTATGCCTGTCCTCTGCCGCTTAGAGCTGCAGAGAGGGACTGATCGGGGCAGCTGGTGGCTGTTCCCACCAAACCATGGTGCCCTCCCACGGAAACCTCTTGTCCCATTGTGCTGCTGATCCTCGTCTTCACTCAGCACATGTTGCGTTTGTGCCTCTGCCTTAACCAAAATCCCTGCTCTGTAACTCCCAGCAGCAGCGATGGTGCGGGAGGGTGTAGGATCCCCCCTGCTCATGGAGGGTGCGGGGCAGCCTACTCCTGTAAAGAAAACATGCATCGCACGGGGTGGTGGAGAGGAGACTCTGCCTTGGTCCTTGTAATTATACCCATCTGTTACTTCCCTGTCTCCTCCGCTGCTGAAGAAACACACAAAGCATCACAAGTGTGATTTAAGCCCCTGGAGAATACAATGGCTTCATTTGAACAAGCCGAGCTGGCCTCTAATGCCCTGCTTTTACTGCCCCACTGCTGCATGCTGGGCTGTTGAGGGCCGCTCTTTTACACAGCCATAGGCTCTGGCTGCTTGGTCATTATTAACCCTGTGTCTTTTTGTTGTTTCTGCCGTTGTTGTCAGACTTGTGCGGAGGGACAATGTCAGAGCTGTTCCTCCTTTCCCTATCAAAGTGGCTGGTTTGGGAGTTTAGTGCCTTCCACATTAATGGGACTGGTAAACTGGTTTTGCATTGCAGTCGCTCTTGTTTTCTGTGCCCTCTTGTCATTGCTGTTGACTCATCAGGCTGAAGTGTCTGAGCTTAATTGAAGCAGTAACAATGCAATCAACATTTCTCTCTATTTTTATCTGCATCTCCCCCTCCCCTCTGGTTTTCTGCTGCCTGACATGCTATTTCTGGGGCTGAGAGCTTGGCAGCCTTGCATAGGGTTGCACTGGGAGGGGACTGAGCGACAAACGGAGCAAAGCCCACCGAAGGTAACGGGTTCATTCTTTGTCTAGGTGATGCTGGACTCCCCACATTACACTCATCATCCTCACTGTGCTCCCCTTGTCACCTCCCCCTGTCATCCTTCCTGCAGCGTGGAGAAGGCCTGGGCAGAGGAAAGTAATTCTAGAGCAGGGCTGTATGGATGCACCTAATTAGCATTACATTAACATAACCCTCTTTGTTTAACAGAGTATCCAGCTCTTCTCCTTTATCCAAGTGATGTGACCAGAGGCAGGGAGGAGTGAGTGGTCTTGGTGAGGTCTTCAAGAGATCAGTGGTGAAGATGCTAGCTCGGTCTTTGAATGCCAAAGTGTTCGTTCACCCCTGACTTCCAGAGAACAGAGTGCCCCTGCCAGCTGCACGCTTAGGTGGTGGCTGTTCTGCAGCAGATGACTGATACTCACGTTTTCAAACACAGGTCTCCAACGTTAGATAGCTGTCTATATATAAGTAGCCTGATTTGTCAGGGATGCGAGTCCTGGGAGCAGCAATATCTTTATCAGTCAGAGATGCTAAGAGCTCAGAAAAATCCACCACTTCTCTTCAGGTGCTTAATTATAGGGTCTGAGATGTAACTGCTCTTGTGTTAGCTCTGAGAGCAGGGCTAGGATTCGGATGCCACTGCTGAGTGTGCTGCTTTGACCAGGATAATGGTGCTCCCAGCATCTCACGTGGCCAACCAAAGGGCCTGGTGCAGCGAGCGCATTAACTGAGTGTGATAAGGGACAGATCCACAGCAGTCAACTTTCACTGGCTTCTTACAATGATTTTATTTTCCTCTTCCCTCTACAAGTGCAAAGAACGCCATGCTGGTGTCAGCCTTTATTTCCCTCCAGCAACAGCCAAAGAAGACACAACTGCATGTCATCTAGCCTGTACCATACAGCCATAGCTGCACTGTTCGTTAACATACCATAGGGAAGCTAGAGAAGCCAGCTCAGCTGAGTCAGGGACTTGACAAAGGCATGTTGCCACTTTGCAGAGAGGCTGTATTCTCTTTTGCTTTCTCAGTCGTTTTTCCGTATCGCTTCTCCAGCACCAGGTTTGCCCAGGGACAGGCAGAAAGCCTGTAGCTGGGGAGTGAAGCCAGGGCACGGGAGCTGGAAGCTCTTAAGCTTCTGTGAGCATGCCAGCTTAGGGGAAAAGCAGTGATGGGAGGCAGGAAGGAGTAAGTAAGAAAATGTGGCCATTTTGTAATACATGAAGTAGCAACACAAAGTGCAGTGTTTTTGGATTCAAAGTTAAGTGCTGTGATTCATCCTGGGGCCACTGTGGAGAATTTCTGATCTATGGCCACTTTCCTTCCATGTAAGATCATTCAGAGGGGTTTTAATGTGCTTTGCTGTATGAGCATTGAAATACAAAATTGGTTTTGCCTGGGTGTTCCTAAGTGTCACTAAATAGGCAGGTGCCCAGGCGAGTACACCTGGCAAGACAGTTTGCATTGCAGTGTGTGGCTAAAGCAGTCTGGTGATCTCTGGTAGAAGCTGAAGAGCAAAAAAGGTCTCTGCAAGGAAGGATGGTCTTGGACTACTCTGGCCGTATCTAGCTAAGCCAGGCTTCTGATGCCTGTGCCCAGAGGGCGTGCAGCAGTTTGGGTGGGCAGAGTAACAAGAAACAAATGGATCTCAAAGGGATGCCAACTGGCTTTGGAACATCTTTTCTTCTGAAATCGATTAGGGTTACTATTATTGATGGCAAAACCTAAGATGTCAAGAGGAGAAAGTATAAGGGAAAACAGTGTTTCTTCTTCTTCTCCTGTCTAATGTCTTGGTGCCCCTAGGAGCACACGTATAGCTGGTGTCCATGTTTTTTCTGTGTAGATGGTTCGTTCCCCCAAATGCATGTTTAGCTCTTCTGTGAAGGGATGGCAGGCAGAGAATAATCTGAAACTATGAAAATGTCAGTAGAAAAACAGATGCTAGAGCAGGCATCTGGGTAGGTGATTTTGTTGAAAATACTTTAAACTTGTGCTGGGAAATGCCTGGACTTCAGGTTGACAGAGTCCTTTGCAGTGAGGCACACCTCTCCTTTGTGTGAACTATACCGCCCTGCATCCTCTTTCTGTCACCTTTTTAGTGTTGTTATTGGACTGTTCATCTCTATTTTGTAATCTTTTTTTACTTTTTTTATACAAAATTAACATACCCTTCTCCTCCCCCCCTCCCACCCTGCAGTACAGAGAAAGACTGCTGCTTTCTATCAAAACCAGGATTGTTTTTAAGGCAATACATGCAAATCTAGACCTCACAGCACTGCTGCCGTAATATCCACTGGCATCTTCAATAATTTTATGTTCTTGTGTTAGACTTTGCCTCACAAATATATACACAAAGCCCAAACTGTGTTATCTAGAGAACAAATGCTTTCAAACATGTTCAAAGGGTGTGCAAACCAGCCGCTAAGCCAAGGAAGGCAAGAGGCAGCTGACTTTGTTAAATACTCATTAATACCTCTCGCTGTTGGCAGAGCCTGAAGTTTTAATCAGCTCTGTCTGTGTGTCTGTCTTCTGCGTTTGCCTTTGTTGGCACGTTTTTGTGCTCTGCGATTTTGTCTGTAGCTGCATGCCTTTGGCGTGTCTCTCGCGTGCGCGCCTCGCGTCGGCTTGTGTTTGCCTGCCTGCTCCATGCGGGCTCTGCTCCGGTGTGTCCCGGCATGTCTGCCTGTGCCTTTGCGCGGGTTTCTCCGAGTCAGCCGACGTGCCGGCGTCTGCCTCCCTGCGCAGTCCTGGCTTTCAATATGTGCATCTCCCAGCGTGTCTGCCTGCCTGCCTGCATGCATGCATCTCTCCCCGCGCATCTGCGTGCCTCGGTGTGCTCGCGCGCCTGGCCGCAGGATGGTACGTGGGAGGCTTTGTGTGCGGTGGGGCTGGCAGCATTTTAAGCTGAATTTGGTGACCGTGCTCTTGTTGAGATGGAAAGCCCATTGTTTCCCTCTGTCAGCCTAACAGACACTTGTACCGGGGAGGAAAAGCTGTTGCCTTGGTGGCTTCAGTGAAGTGAAATAAAGTGCTGTTTCGAGTCGGTGGGAGTGGGGGTCCTTCTCAGATGTTGGAGATGATCATTCTCCTTAAAAACGGCCTCACTTAAAATGTATACGGAGAGAAGAAAATGGATTATTCTCTTACAGGAGGGTCTTGTACCCTTTGCATGGTATTGGATGCCCCCCCAGATCCAGGCAGAATGCCGGGTTCTGAAGGGAAGGTCTTTAAAAACAAAACAAAAGGCAGCTGTCAATTTAATCCAAGCTCCCTGATAAAATTCCAGCAGAGTTCCTTTTTTCAGAGATGAAATAAGAACCCTGGCAGGCCCTCTTGACTGGCCACATAAATCATTCGTGGTAATTGCTCTGAGAAAGACGAGTGCCTCTTTGGTGCAGGGAGGCGGGGAAAGCGCCCGCTGCAACTGCGCAGCACCCCAGGTACCCCAGCTGGTGGGGGTCCCCACCATCGCCTCTCAGGCCTGGGGGGCAGCTATCTGCAGCAGGGGTGGGTGCTGCAAGCCCAAGGGGAGAATGTGCTGCAGAGGATAAATAATAGGGTTTCCTGTCGCCTTCCTTTTGTTGTTGGTACTGCTTTAATCGCCCTGGAGGGATTAGGAGTGAGACAGGGGATTTTGGGAAAGGGAGGGCTGAGAAGGAGGAGAGGGGGAGGGAAGGATGGAGGCGCGGGGAAGGTGGAGAGAATGAGATGGAGGTGAGAGGAAGAAGCAAGAGATTGATTTAAGTGACTAGCATTTAGTGCACCGGTGGCACAATTTCAATTAGCTAATATCTCCTTGGGTCGGTGCATGACTCTGCATGCTCCTTGTCGCTCCAATTAGAAGTGGAATGGCCATAAAAAGCATAGTGCTGGGGTCTGGTGTCAGCTTGCTGGCTGCAGCAGTGCAGGAGGACAGC
The DNA here is from genome assembly GCF_949628215.1 of Phalacrocorax aristotelis. Classification (NCBI taxonomy): domain Eukaryota; kingdom Metazoa; phylum Chordata; class Aves; order Suliformes; family Phalacrocoracidae; genus Phalacrocorax; species Phalacrocorax aristotelis. Next base: position 20,738,599 of record NC_134279.1, read on the forward strand.
TGCTCCAGGAAGCCGCAAAGCTGCGATTGCTCTTTCCCTGGGCAGTCATAAAGACAGTGATAATAAAATAGCAGGGCTCAAAGCAGCACTACAGGAGCAGCCACCAGCCGCAAAACAAACGAAGAGGGTGCTTCTTAATTCACCCCTTCACTTTCACGGTACAAGGAGTGGGGTGTAGTGGTTATTGTATTTAATATGCATCTGTAACTGCTGCTATCAAAATGATCTTGTCTTAGCTGTTTGTTGAACCCCAGTGGTCTGAGTAGTTTTGGGGGCATAGCTGCAGCTAAGAATAAGTATTACATATAAAGTAAAATCACTACATGTGAACAAGGGGGCTAAAGGTGAGGAGCACAGAGGACCAGAGTGGGAGCCTGAAGGTCTGGCTTGTGTTCCTGTTCTGCCACTGGACCACAGTGGGCCAGGCTCCTCTCTCCTGAGTCCACCATCCCTCTCAGAGCCGGCCAGAGCAGCCTCTGCAGCGTGGGTTATGTGCAGGGGGATGCGTGAACTGGGGAGCAGAGCTGCATGGTGGCACGAGAGCCGTGCTGTGGAACCCAGCAACATGCTGACTCACAGCATCTCGCAGGGGTGCTGCTGGCTCTCTGTATGAGCCTGTGCCTGCTGCCTTGTTGGCAAGTCATGTATTGCTGTTAAGGGCCCTTCAGTAGTGATACCTGTTAGTTTTGAAACACTGGCTGCACCACTTGATTCTGCAACACCCACTTATTTCACTGGTCTCTACAGGGGAAGCTCACTTCCATTTCCAGTGCAGCGCCAGAGCTGACATTGCCTCTTTTCCTTGCTGCAAACAAGCTGCTCTGCCAGTATTTCAGACATCTCCTTCCCTTCTTTCTTTGTGGGCATGGAGCCCAGCTGCTGAGCACACGCTTCAGCCTCCCTCTGTGCAGGGCCCGAAAGAGAAAGACTGAGAAACAAAGGAGTGCAGCCAGCGTGGCTGACTGGCAGCTGGAGTCTCCCGGACAAGTTGCTTGCACCGTTACCAGCAGAGTCTCTGGGCTGAGAAGAGGGGGTAAACATGTGCCTGCCAGGCACTCCTGCTGCTGGCTCCCAGGAGCCAAAGTGCCGGGCCCTGGGCACGGCTCTAGGAGCCAGCAGCATCCTTCCCTCTTAGTTTTACCCTTTCCATGCTCTACAGGCACTCCTCCCTCTCTCTAAAAAGTTGCAGTGCACACACAAGCATTTGCAAGAGTGCGTAAAAAATAGTTTATGGGCTACAAGCTCTGTGTGTCGGTAGGAATGGGGTAAGGTGTATGGTAGCAACACTCCAAAGAGATGCCACGTGTCCACACACATGTATGTGCCGCACCATGTACTTGGCAGGGTCTGTATTAAAACAAACCATGACCTGTGGAGTCCCATGGTGACCCTTCTTCCTTCTCAGGGCCTTGGCCCACAGATGTTTGTGACTTAATGTGCAGCAATGGAGGAAGTTGCTGTGTCCAGCTGTCATTCGCCCGGTCTTCAAGTAGCTCCCCTTGCAGCGAGAGCAGCTTAATCATTTTTGAATCAGCTCCTGAGCTGCCATAGCTCACAGCCCAGCACATTAAGGTGAACTGGCACAGATTGCAGTTTGCCTTAATGGACTGCAGCCATGCAAGAGAGGCTTTTCCAGCAGTGAAGCTCTCCCTACCACACGCTCCCTACCGCTGTGGAAGTGCAGTGGGATGGACACAGCCCCAGCTTCATCCGTCAGCGCTTGAGAGCCAACTGTCAAACCGAAGACGAGTGAGTTTGCGTGCTGCAGGGAAGCGCAAGGATTTCAGCATGCTTCCTACCCAGCCAGGGCCAAGCTCGGGGAGCCCTCCTGGCCCAGGTCCCCCATGGTGGTCAGCGGTAGGTGTGCTGACAGTGCCAGCTAGTGACAGGGGTTGTCCTCCTAATTATTAGGAAGGAAGCAATTGTGGTTTCTTTTTTAGGGAAACTGGGACACAAAGACATAAAGGGCTAAGGGTCAGGAAGAAGGGACGTGAAGTGCTAGGGATAAAGACCTTTGTGTTAGCAATGGCATCCTGCTCTCTCTAGTACTGTACTTCTTGCTTTCTTAAACCCTTTGGTTCATGCTAATCAGCTCTGCATGAAAAGTACATACTGTTTTGAAGATAAAACATTCAGTTTCCTGTTCCATTTATTCTCCCAATTGCCTATATTTTTTCCTTTCTGTTCTTACCACTTTTGAAAAACATATTAAACTACATTTCCTGCTGTTTAAAAATGAACCAGAGTTAAAAAGCACCTTGCCTTTGGGGTGAAGATGTTAAGAATCATAAAATGGAATTAAAATATCTGCATCCGCACCCTATTTCACGGCAGGTCTCAGTTCTAAGGAAGCTGCTGACTTGGTGGAAAAAATGGCAGTTCCCGTATGGAGTGATAGGGGAGGGGTGATTTCCTGCACTGAAGCACTTGCTGGAGGAGGTGATGAAGCCCTTGTGTCATTCAGTGAGGACTGTCATCTCGAGAGCTACATTCCCACACTGCAGAGTGGTTCATTGATCTTGTGGGCTGGCACGGGCCAGCAGCCCCCGCGCAAGAAGGGGAAAGTGAGCTGTCCCCACTCGCTGACGCAGCCCCTCGGATAGCCTCACTGAGTGCCGTACAGTGCCATGTAGTCACTGGCACCCCTCGACTGGCACGGGAGTGGTTCTGATTTCACTGGAGGGAAAGCCGGAGAGTGAGGGACCGTGGGAGTCCCCAGTCGGAGGGAAAAGGAAGATGCTGTGGAGAAAGGGCCTGGCTCTTCCTCCTGCCAGTTCCAACCAACCACCCTGGGGCCAGCTGCCAGGTGTTTCTTTTTTCATTTGTTAGATCCGCTGAATACAGGGATGCTGCTTCATAGGATGCCGTCCAGAAAATTGGACCAGATTCCTGCTTGAGACCCTGCTTACTCAAGTCAGTGTTCCTGGTACCTCTGAGAGCGCTAAACCGGTAGTCCTTTGTGAACGCAGCTCTGGGAAACCTTGGTTGAAAGTATAGAAGAATCTGCATCTTTCTTGCCGTCAAATATGTGGTTATCTTTCTGTTAACTTTCTAGCCCCTTGAAGTGCTTCTGAATCATGGTAGAGTCGTTTCATTAATTGCTTGATTGTAAAGTAATCTTCTTTGTATCTTTCTGCAGAATTTACTAGGGGTCTAGTTTGCTCATCAACACTTCTGTGAGGGATGCACCAGGACATGCATGGGTAGCGAGATTTCAACGATATATTAATAGATAACAGCAGCACTGTAGGTGTGATAGATGGGTGGCACTGAAGAGGTTAATGCAACGTTGTACAAACATGACTTATGATGGATAGTCTTGTGTGAGCAGTGCCATTTCTGAGGTGCCAGAAATAATTCCCCTCCTGCTTTTGTTTCTTTTGGGAAGGAGAAGCAGGGATTGATCATGTCCAGGGAGCACGTGTAGTCAAGGGCTAGCCTCACAGATTTTCCAGTACTGCTCATGCCTGAGAACGTCTCATTTCCACTCCTCTTATTCTACCCAAGATCTAAAATTAAGCTAAGCTGTCTTTCTTACATGTCGTAACTAGACATCAAGGTGCAGATGGCTCGGTCTAGCTGAGTCCTGCCACTTTAGGGAAGCATCTAGGTAGGAGCACAGGCTACAAATAACTATGCTGCAGTTACTGGAAGAGTTCATTGCTCCTCTCCTCAAGTGTGCCACCTTCACTGCTCTTGTGAATATTCCCTGACCTGCTTCAGCCAAAAGAAGCATGTTAGGAAAGACTTCTTCTTTGTACTATTTAGCCCTTTTCATTCAGGCTGCAGTGGAGTAGAAAGCACTTACACAAGTTTCTGCACTGGATGATTTGAGTGAGTTGTTGCTTTGCCTTAGAAGACAATAGAAAACAGTGTAGGGACCACATGGGGGTGAGGCTGCTTTTCAGTGAGAGCAGCTGGATTTAGAGGAAGGTGTCTGCTTGCTGGCAGAGAGGGCAGGATGTGTGCCGTGTGCTCAGAAGTGAGCAAAACCTGCACTGGTGCCAGTTGCATTTCAATAGCTCATTGCCCATTTCTAGGACCAAATCAGAAACAGGCACATCTCTCTAGGCTCCCTGGGAAGTTGGGTCTTCAGTATGTTGAGAATAACCTTCCTTATCCATTACCCACTAAGAGATCTGTTACTAGCCAGCTGTTGAGGTTGCAGGCCTTTTGGGATGGCCCAGATGGAGTTTGATTGAGAAACACATTTGTTTCTACTTAGCTAGCTGAAATGTCTACCTTACTGCCATCTTTTCAGGTGAAACATGTAGAGATGCTTTCTGTTCCTCAGCCCCAGAGGGGAAGATTTGCAAGGGCTGGTAGGATCCCATAGGATGCTTAGATACCTGTGTAGACATTAATAGCAGTTGTCAACATGCAAGCTAATGTAATGATATAAAGGAGAGCAAGCGTACGCTCCCAGGCAGAAGCTAGAAGCTGCCCACAGAGAAAGGGATAGGATTTTTGATAGTAAAAGCTGATTCCTTTTGGATCTCCAAGCTGTGCAGGTGAGTGCCAGTTGCAGTGGGGGCTCTCCCTTCTTTCTTCTGGACAGCACGGAAGGTGGAACTGAGGGGAAGCATTACTAAAGGCAATGTTATATGGGCTCGGGGTCAGACAGAAACATTGTACTGGCATTAACCCAAGCTCCAGTCTCGTCTTTAATCTCTGCTGTGTGAAATGCATAATCCAGGGTTATCTTTTACTTAAATGTAAGCAATTGCTAAGCTAAGTTTCCAGCTGTGAATATAGCTTACCCAGTGACTGCAGTGCTTGGGTGCTGACAGATGTGTGTGTTACCAGCTGACACTTGGAGAGCTGGATTGATTGGCTCAAATAGGAATTCAGAGATTTACTTGAAGGGTCATGTAGGTTCTTTGGAGCATCTCCTCCATTCAGGCTGTCAGTTCTGCCTTATGAGCACGTCTGAAAGGCGGCTGTACGGGTACTGTTTAGATGCAGCACAGCAGAATTACAGTTTATCTCTAATTGTTTTACAGATGTATTGAAATAAAGTTTAAGGTTTGTTTCAGTTCATTATATAAGGTCATCTGTAAGCTACAGATCTGAGAACAGCTTGGTTAGTTCAGGATGATATACTGGCACTTCTAGCCCCTCCTCTGAGGCTGTGTGAGGTATTAAAGCAGAAAGCCTCAGAATCTAAATGGTATTTTAGCACAATATATTTCATTCTGTTTTCACTGGAATGTCTTTTTAATGACAGTACAGAAATCTCTGTATGGTATACTTCCACCCGTATCTCTGTACTCAGGTCTCATACATTTGTACTCATGAGGTACATCTACTTTGTTCTTCCTAGCTTAGATCAAGTAGATTTTATTTGAGCACACCTCTGGCTGTGTTATGCCTTATACCTGAATAATCATGAATTGAATTCCCAATTAGCTTGCCTTTTGCAACTAAAATCCTGTTGATTTCAACAGTATAGTCTGGTTTAAAATACACAGCGAAACTGCTCTCCTGGTACATCCCATGGGGACCTTGTAATCTTATTAGATGCACCTGCTGCCATTTTATTTTAACCTCTCAGTTTTTCCCTGCAGTATAATGAATTCAATATTCCTCCAATACAGAAAGCCATCCCGAATGAGCTTTACCGTCACTGTTAGGAGGAATGGCCCTGCCTCCGAGGAGCCACCAGCAGCACCTCCATCTTCTGCTGCCTGGCCCGGAGCAGCCGGGGATCGCCTCCGCCTTCAGCAGCTGCCACCAGACCCTTGCCGGACTGCGGGTGCTTGTACGAGCATCCCCAGCATCTGGCCCAGCCCAGGACACCGGTGACAAAGCTCCCCTTGGCCGGGGCTGGGCAGCTGGCGCTGCAGGTGGTTACACAGAGCAGCACGGCCCTCGCAGGCTGCAGAAACTTGGCTGTAAATCTTTTCCTGTGGCTGTTAAATCAGTAATGAAGCAGGATATAAAGTGCTTTTGCAGCTTCTGGGATATCAGGCCTCTTCACTGCCGGCTTCACAGCTGTTACTTCTAATCAGCTGGGCAGGCACCATAGAAACGTCAATTTTAATAAACAGTCTTTCATTTCAAATTCGGTTTAGGTTTTGCCGGTGGAAAGGGGGACTGTTGACCTTGCGATCTTCTGTGTCAAGGCTGCTCATTGAACACATGTAACTTCCTCCCTTGCTGCCCTCCCACGTGCTGCTGGAAATGGTGTGGGGGGAAAGACATTAAGGACCTGACAGAGACCAGCCTGAGTCCCGGGACCTGGCGTCCCATCCTGGACGGTGGGTGTGAGCCGATGCCTTGGGAGGAGCGTGAGGGCAGGAGAGGACCGTGGAGCTTTCCCCCAGGACACCCTCTGAGCTTTCAGCAGTCTGCGGCTCAGGGACTTCCAGAAACACACCAGTCATGCCTCTGTGTTTAATTAGAGGTGTTTAATTAGCAGTGGCTCCATTTGGATCACACTCTGCTCTGAGCCCAGACTGTGCCAAACTTGATAAGGCTCAGTACTGTAGTGCAGCCACTTTAAAGTCTGGGAATAAATAAATGGCAGAGTCAGCGTCTTGGCTTGAATCCCTGCTAGGAGGCTGACATGGTGGGGCTGAGGTGGGCTGAGACCTGGGGTCTTGCCTTTGGGGCTCAGGTACCTCTCTGCAGCTCCAAGTCTGTGCCGGCCCATGAGCTCGCAAAGGCAGAGGCCTGCCCCCTGTACCGCTCTCCTGCCACGAGGCCTCGCTACCCACCTCCCACGCTTCTCCCTGCTGTCTCTGGCACTGATGTCCCCCACCCTCACCATCTCCAGCCAGATCCGTCCACTGCTGCTCTGTTAGCAAGAAAACCGTAGGTGTACCCATAACGTTTTTATTGCCCTTTATTGGTCCTGCTAGGTCCAGGAAGAGTCCCAGGTGTTACCCACAGCTTGGGGAGAGTAGCTTCTTGTAGGTGACATTTTGTCAAAGCTATGTGGGTTAAGGGAATAAAAAGAAGAGGAAGAATACTGATTTTTTACATTCTTCAGTCACTGCTGTTGAGTTACAGGCATGGGCATGAATGCGTTCCCAGGAAGCCACCAGCAGAATTTGTTAAAGGGCACGAGATGAAGTATTCGCAGCAAGTGGAAGTAAATCACACTGGGAAGGAGACAGAGAGAGAGGGAAGGCCCCCCTGAGCCTCACTGCAGATGTTGCGGGCTCAGGCTGGGAGCGGCCGGCAGCATCCCGGGATGGACGCTGATGTGGTTTGCCTTGCGGTCACTGGGGCAGCTCGCAAGGGGCAGCTGCAGGAAATCCAGGCATGATGCCTCCTAACACCATTCTAGACATAGGAAAAGCATGCCCCTTGCAATGAGCTGTCAGAAGCGGTTGTGTGAGACACCGCGTGTGTCTGTGTGCGTGTTTGTGCATGCACACCTCCATGCGGAGGGAGAGCGGGGAGCATTTCAAGCTGATCCTGGGGAATTTGGCTTCCTTTTAAGTGGGGATCTCTGCTCGAACGCATTTTTCCTCCTAGCAATCCCTCATTGTCAGGACTTCAATATTTTCTGGAAACACGTAATATGTCTGGCCATTTCTGTCTGTTGAGGAGAATCGACGTGTGGGTTGTAATATATATTAATTCCCTGGAGGGACATTGAACTGTTTCCTCTGCCCAGGTGGAAAGGGATAAACACAGCCACTGACATGCTGTTTAGTCTGAAAATAGCCCACTGAATGCATAATGAAGAGCCTCCTGAGGAGTTACTCTGCATGTTAAAATGGTGTTCAGCAGCCTGTGCTGTCACACAACATAATTTGAAGATGAATGTGCATCCAATCAGCCTACCAATAGCTGACTGTCACCGTCTGGCCATTAGTATTACCTGTCTGTTCAATGGCAGCCGCGTCTCCAGGAAGCAAGAAGTTCGTCGGTCCCAAAATGTGTCTTATGTGTGAATGAGACAAATGAGGAACTCTATGTCTTGGCTTTGTGCTCAGTGCCCATTTCACGCTGAACAGCCACTTGGCTTTAGCTGGCGAGGACAAAGGAAAATGAACATTTTTCTTCAGTGGGAGGATTTCTGAATGATCAGGGGAAAGAGCACCCCACGTCCTTTCTAAGGCTAATGGTGGCAGAGCCGCTGAGGGTCCTTCAGTGAAAGATGCTGCGTCTTCTGGTGCACGCGGTCCCTGCCTGCGCCGAAATAAAAATTGTCAACCTTGATCTTTTAAAATGCGAGCCGGCATTTGAGCAAAACGGCTCACGTTGGAGTCAATTGACAAGTGGTTTCTGCTGTTTAATTCGCACCCTGGTAACAACACTTGCATGAATGATATGTAGACGCCACTTTTGTCTCTGAACGTTTGACAGCAATTAGGGCTTCACTCCAGGGGCAGAACATCATACTAACACTGGAGTGCTGTAGGAGGAGGTTAGGGTAAAGAAATTAGCCATCTGTCTGGTGGAGACTGTATCCTCCAGGAGGCAGTTAGATGTCAACAACAGGCAAAATGTTTCCATTCTCATTGTCCTGCACTTCGGTTGTACACAATGGCATGAAAGGCACACAGAAGCCCCATTCACTTCCAGTTATATAGAGGGCTGCCACCAGCCACCCTGACAAACGCTCCCTGGCTATTGTAGCTAGTGGCAGCTGAGAGCTGCTTCCCTCTGCGCTGCTTGCAGAGATGCCTGTCAGTTTTGGATGTCCCATCGTGGAAAGCTGGGAGGCAGGGACGTAGGTGTTTAGCAGTGGAAAGCAGAGCCTGACTGCAAATGAGGAGGCAAAGTGATTTTTACAGCCCTTCGCTTCAGGCAGAAGGAAGCCGAACCACTATAGGCTTAGGCTCTGCAGCATGTTCCTGGGCTGTGACCCTTGAATGCGACACTGCGTCCTGAGAGGGAGAGGAGCGGGTAGATCTAATCAGCGCCATGTGGCTGTTTATCAGCTCGCTCAGCGTGGCCGTGCTCCACACTGCTTAGAGCAGCGCATCCATCAAATTGCTGCTTGGAACTTTGATTTAAGAAACTCCACGTCACCAGGGACAGTTACGGCTAGATTAGTCTGGGTGAGGGTTTAGGGACCGCATGTTGACATTTGGTCGTGTTAGTCACACTGAGCTACACAGCCAGAGAGAACTGCCAGGTCTCTCACTGTCTGCTCTGAAGAACTGTCTTCATAATTTCTACTGCACAGGCACGTTACTCTTTTTTTTTTTTTTTTAATTAATAAGACCCAAACAGCTACAGTATTTTCCTGTCAGGAATCTCAATCTGATAAACAGAGTGCCCTTGGACAAGTGTCCTAGCTCGATGGTTAAAAAATTCAAGTTTAGGTGCATTTTTGTTGCTTTATTTTTACACACGTGTGTGCTTCTATGGAGAAGGGCGTTTGTGGGAGAGCAAGGGGCAGCGTAACATGTTTTCATTGTCTGCATTGGTTGGCTTCAAAAGGTAAATTATCAATGCCATAACTTGATACCAGCCTATTGTCATTGTAAAAAATACAGTTCACAAAAAAATGCTGTTCTGTATCTAGGAAGGGAACCACCTTTATGAGCCTTCCTAATGCGAAAAGAAAGCCACACGTGATGGCAAAGGTAGGACTCTGGTCCCCTGATGTGCCCCAGAAGGCAGCTGGTGTTTCCCTCCAGGCCCTTCAGACTAATTCTGTACGTTTATTAAGTGGAAGACTGTCATGAAATCCAACTCTTTGAAGCTTCCGAATCTCAGGTAAGACTTGGCACAGCAACAGAGCTAGTAACTCCTCTGTTCTCTTCCTGGGCTCACTTAAGTCTGTCTCGCAAGGCTTGAGCATCAAGCTTTTATCTTTCCCAAGACTCATGTCTGACCACCCTCCTACTCTTGCACTGGACTGTAGGCTACATACTATCTTGTGGCAAACTGGACTGAGTTTGGACAAATCTGGTTCTTCCTTGTGGGAGTGTATGGCCAGTGGCAAACAAAGTTTTCTTTATTTTAACAGTAGGGAGAGACCCTATGGGTAGAAAATATTTTTAATCATTGATGCACATGCACATCTACCTGCCCAGCAGAGAGTACCTTAGGTAGACTTTTCAGGAAATCCCAGCAGATGTCCTTCCCAGTCTTCTTCCCCTAGCAAGTGCCCTTCTCTTTTGTAGAGTCCATTTCTGAACTTAGATTTTGTTCTTGTTCTCATCTGGTTTGTGTGGAGTCCTTTCCAAACCATTTGTTAGCTGGCTAGAGGCGGACAGTAGGATCTTCAGTGCTAATAGTGCAAGTTGTGTCTCTCAGCAGACCCGTGATTACTAACAGATGGCTTGTCAGGACTACTTGTTTCCTTCCCAGTTTCTTTTTTTGGTAGCCTTTAATGAAATGAAATGAAAACATTTATATAGTAAGCATTACAATAACCAGGTCAACTTGTAGTATTCATGAATTGTTACAGAACTGATCCACTTCTGTCGCAAAATGAATTAACATTTGCAAAGAAGCTGTACTTTCTAGAAGAGGTCAGCACGTGCTGTTTAGTTTGTGCAGGGGTATTTTGCTTGTTAATTTTTGTATACGGTGATCTGTCAAGTTAAATGCCGAGCCATCAACAAAGCCATCCATCTCACTCTAGTCAGAAGGTTGCCTTTGAGGGAGTGCCTCTGGACAAAAATTGGTGTCGAGTACTGCTGGATAGAGTGCAGGTGTTTTTTCTTCTGTAGAAACTAGTGGCTCTTCTTGAAAAATGTGAAAGTGTTTTGCTGAAAATTGGAAGATTTGTCTGAAGTGTTCTGTTTTCTAAGCACTTTTTTCCCCCCAGTATTTGGCAAAACTTATTAATTTTTCCTCTGAAAACAGGAACCTGTTGTGATGAATGTTATGCAGTTGAAATGGTAATTTTCCAGGGAAAAGAAGTCTCAAAAGAAACTTTTTACACAGTCCCAGTATTTAAGTAAAACTCTGTGTTCAGGTTCTGCCCATCTGTGAAAGCACTTTGTGAGGACACGGTTTAGAAATAATGTCACTGTTTTCCCAGCCAACAAGATTGCGCATTGCCTTTTCAGAGCCACAAGCGGTGTCCATTCAGTGGTCAGAAGTGGTCAGAGTGAATAATTTCCCTCTTTCCTCCAAGACGTGAGCTTTGTAGCCCTGCTTACTGTGGCTGTTTTGGGGAACAAAAATCCACTAATCAGCCTGGCGTGCAGATCACACAGAACTCTTCCTGCATCTTGTATGAAAGTCTCAGATTTAGTATTTCAGTCACTAAAAGCCCCTGCTGAGCCATTCTCTTGAAACTCACTTTTTAAGTCAAATTTGGAGGGGGGGGAAGCAGATAGATGGCTCTTTTTCAGGGCTGGTGCAGTGTCTGATCACAGACAGATACATCTTTCTAACACTTTACTTTGCTCTTTCACCCACGTTTTCAGACCTGTTAAGCATTTTGTCTTGCCTCCGCAGGCTGTAATTCTCTCTTCGAGCTCTAACGTGCGTGTACATGGGGTTTTTTATTAGCTTGGTAGGAGCCATTTGGTCCTATCGTGGTGTGAGGGATAAGCCAGCCAGAAGAGACCACAATGCAACCTTGGTGGTTTCCTGTGTGACTAGCCAAGGAAAAGTGACTCGTCAGCAGACCAGGCACTTTGGAGAACAGACCCAGTGCTCATGGGAGGAAGAATCCAATGGCATCGTGTGTGTTCATCCTTCAGGCACTGTTTTACTTGTGCTTCCCAGTTCAGCAGCATCCGAGGTGATAGAGGGAAGAATAATAAAATAAATTGGTGTCCAGTGGGATAGGTATACTGACTAACATTTATCTGCATAGACATTTATCATCCCAATCCAGGATGGGCCCAAAAGGCACAAGATTAACAGAAAAGTAAAAGCAAAGGTTGGTAGGGGTATCTTCTTCTTACCCAGTTGTTAAGATTTAATTACATACTCCAGTAACAGTCAGTACTTAAAATAAGCAGAGGGCTGATGTTGTGAAACCCTCTGACCTCTTACAGACCTCCACACTCCTTGGTAGGAAGAAGCAGGGGAAGCAAAAGATAAAGTGGACAATAACGACAGCAGAATCCATGGTAAAAAATGGGAAAAGAAATTAACGGAGAAGGAGAGAAATAGATATGACTTGCTTCCTCTTGTAGTATGGATTGGGTTTGGATGTCTCTCTGCAGCTGCAGCTATTGCTGCTGCCGCCACGATTATTTATTATTCATTATTTTAGCACAGTGAAGGAGCAGTAGTTGAAATAAACTGAAGAGCATGACATTTGGTAACAAATGATTTTGAAGATTGTCCCCCAAAATAAAGTTACAGATTCATATTTCAAAGCCTTTATAGATGGAAGTTCCCACTGCGGATGAAAATAAAATCAAACCGGTGGGTATGTGGATCTGTAAATAAATGCTGGTGCTTGTTTTTCGTAACCACTCTGGCTGCTGAACTTTTCAGTAACCTCAGCCTGACCACAGTGCTGCACAGGTCCGTCTTCTGACATGTGTTCTTATTTAAAGGCCTTAACACTGTACCCAGTGATTAAGGATGTCCACAAACATGAATAATGAGTGTGACTTTTCTTTCAAAACGGGCAGGTCAGACATGACCCGAGTACTGCAAAAGGACTTTGAGCTGTTCCGTCCCTCCTGGCACCCCAAATTCTGAAATGGCCTCTGCTGGGAAACCACATTTTCTGCAGAAGAAGGTGTTAGTTGTGGGTATAGAAGATTTAAAAATGCTGAGCATCAGAAACCTACTTAAGCAGTTTTCACAGTGTATCAAAATTACATGGGTAGAGGTGTTTTTGGTGAAAGTGAAGACTTTTTGGTGACAGCAATAGTTGTGTGTTATTGGGTCATTTGCCATCCTCATTCTGTTTGAGATCTCTGGTGTCTAAAATTGTTGACTTTTGTCCAGACTGGTTTGTACAGTTCAAATTTCATTCGGGTGAGTGGACAAGATGCCAGTGCAGAGGTGGTGTGAAGGAGAGGGCCACGTGCATGCCTGCATGTTAAGTCCCTGAAAACAGAGGTTTCTGTTGAAAAAAAGGAATGTGTTGCAGCTGAGAATCCTGGAGTGCTTTATGTGCTGCTGCAGGCTAACATCAGAAAGTAGGAGAGGGCAAGGATGGGCCATGCGTTCAAACAGGGAGTTCTTGAGAGTGGGTGGAAAGTAGTCAGCGTAAGGAAGCATCTTGTAGAAGGTTTGAACAGAAGGTTACTGTGGCTTTGCTGCCCCAGAGAGTACAAATTCGTTCTTCCCCCTTCCCTCAGCCAGCTGCCTCTTCCCTTTCTTTGCATCGGAAGTGGACACAGCAGTAAAATTCCTCACAAGCGCCATTTCTGCGTGGAGGGTTACTGCTTACCACCACATCCCCTAGGGTCCCACACCAGCCTGAAAAGTCTGGGGTGTGCTTCGTGAAATGAGGTGGTATCTCACACCCAGAGATGCATGTGGACAGCAATTAAAGCTAAAGCTATGCTATGTGTACCGAGGCCTAGAGGAGAGGCAGATCATTTAACAATGAGAAACATGAGAAAAAGAAATAAAACTTTCCTCCCAGAGGTTGGTGCAGTCCCTCCCTGCTTTCCCAAATGGATCCTCTTAAGTTTCCACAGAGCGAGCGTGTGGTTGAGGGAAACACTTGTAGTTTGTTGTTTTGCAGAAGGGTGGTTCCCTGTGCCCTTGGAAAGAGGCCTTTGCTGAAAACCAAACAACAACAAAAACTTTCCCTTCAGGAAGCCAAAGCCTGTTTTTTTGAAAGTGTACGTGCATGTCCATTGCTTTTGGCATGGTCATTGTGCAAGCGTCCAAGAACAAATTTTGCTCTGAAAGTGACGAAATGTATGTGGAAGAAGTAATAGTACTTTGCACACGTGTCTGAACACACCAGAAGTGTTATTCCCATTGTATAGACACATTCAGGATCTGATAGTGGATTCTAGGCAAGCAAAGGGCTGCATCCTGGATTCCTTCATTTCTAGTGCTCCAGATAACTACTTAAACATTGGAGGGGTGGAAGAAGTCTTAAGAAATTATGTTAAACAAACAGCAAAGCCTATCATCCCTTTCTAAACATAACTTAATGCCATCATAACATTTGGTTATGTTGGCAATGGTAGAAATAAATTTAATAGCGTTCTATGTCACTTTGCTTGTAAGTTTCTGCCTTTCCAGGCTTCATGAAAAATGGTGTCTCTCCTGTTTATCCCTTGCTAAGCCTGGCCGTGTATAAGCAGAGTGGTAATGTTGTCACACCCTGGGGTTTTATCCGTTGATTTTTGTCCCAGGACTTTGATTCCTGGAGTCAGGTGATTGAATGTCTCACCTCAGTTCTTGTTTTTTTTAAGTAAGTTTTTGTACTCCACGGATGTAAGGTTTTAAGTCTGGAGCAGAACCAACTGCAGGTGTATCTCCTTAACTGTCTGGAGGAGGGAGAGACAAGCTCCCGATTTTGAAACACAAGAGAGCTGCAGCACTGAGATTTGCAGCACTCCAGAAACGAGGAGCATCCTGTCCTTTCAACAGTTTCTTGCGGAAGCAGTGGTTGCCACGGTGCCATATCTTCCAGTGGTACCTATAGCTTGGCATTGGCTGGTGCATTATAAGTTATTAGAAGCCTGACTACTTTCTTAATCTCTTCAGTAGTGTGAGAAGGGCATTTCATTCCCAGGCTGCAGAAGCTTTTGGATCACCACCTTAACTTTCATCTTCCCATTGAGAGGTGTTTGCTGTGCCTCAACACCACTTCAGAGCTGAATGAAACTCAGAGGCATCTCGTGCCTGTGAGTAGGCACCTTTGGTTAAAGGTAAGCTCCCAGTTCCCCTCTCCTAGTGCCAAGTGGCAGCTTCAGGGAGCACATCAAGGGAGGATGGTAAAGCAAAATGTTGCTGCATATGCAGGGATGTGATTCCAAAGGTGGCGACACTGCTGGTTCGGTCTGTACCCGTAGGCATGTGTTGTCCTTGGGCATGGAGCCAGCAGGCTTGTGAGTGGCGAGGTGACGGCTCTGCTGGAAACTCACTTGGGAAGCTTCTGATGGAGCTCGTCAGGAGGAGGTGTGTGGGGAAGACACCATTCCCTTTTTGTCAAATGGCAAAAGTTTTACCCCAGAGAGCCTCTGAGTAGGCTCCTCCCACAGCAGCCATGCGAATGAAAGGCAACAGGTAAAGGCTACTGTGAAAAACACCCACCACATTTTTCCTTTGTAACTACTTTGACTTACTTCTTTCAGATGTGAAAGAAAGAGCTGACAGAGAATGCCTTCCCTTCTCATAAATGAGATTTCAATACCTGAAGAAGTTGACAGTGTCCCTCTCTATCTTATATTCTGACATTGTGGAAGGCTTCAACTTAACCCTGGTAGTTAAGCTGTAATTGTCTGAACTGAGCCAGAGGGAAGCTGGTGGAAAGTGACATGTGTATCTTTTTTTTTTTTTTTTTTTAAATGTCACTCATCCAATTGGCTTTTAACAAGAACGCTCTCCAGGCCGTCTCCAGCAGGACCTGTCTGCTAACGGGCATATATCACAAAGTTCTTGATCACCTCCTCTTCCCAGGCTTTTCATTGTTTGTTAAGGAGCATTGATGTGCTGTGAGATTCTCTCGTTACAGTAATTCCTGTGTGTTGGACTAAAAAGTCCTCACGGGAACAACCCCGTACAGGTTGAGAGACAGCCTAGGTGATCTTCTCCATCTCTGCCTCCTGTGATTCTGTCATTCGTATGTGACACTTCTCTAAACAGTGCCCTTAGAGAGCACTCCTGGCAGTAAAGCTCTAAAATGCCGGGATTATCCAAGGAGAGCCTTTTTAGCTCAAAGTACATCACATAATAGAAAGTGTAGACAGCTTAACCAAAGCAGAGGTTTTGCAGTCTAAGCATCTGGTGCGTACTCAGGGGGCTGTGGCTTGACTCCCATCATTTGCCAGTCAGGTCATGACTTGGCACAGCAAGTTTATGGGATCGTGGCGGGTTGCTCTGCGGAGCTGTCACCATCCTGAAGAGCCGCCCCAGGAGAGCAGGCTGCTGAGCAGCGTTTTACCCTGGTGTGTGCTCAGGTGGCTGGACCAGGGCCTCGGCGCAGAAGGGCTCCACACCTTCTCGAGTTCTCCCACTCATGGGAAATCTGCAGGGTTTCTCTCTGCTAAGGGGCCTCCTGTTTACTGCTGAACTTTGCTTCCTTTAGTGGATTCAGCAATAAGCTAGTGCTGGTAGTGTAGCATACTGGCGCAGCTTGAGAGTCACCGCACCTCCTCCAGCAAGCAGTGCCACTGTGGGTGCAGCCCCTTGGCCCCTGTCTCAGTGACTGAGCCTTGCTCTGGCACTGCAAAGGCGCGGGTAACGAGGGGACGAATGTGTGCCTGGTGGTGTGTAGCACTCAAATTACACCTGACAAAGAGGAAGCAGCTTGCTGAAGGGGGAGCGCACAGCTGTCAGCTCCCAACAGCCATGACAGATTCACGAGGCTCTGCTGCTCCATCTCACCCAGCTCTGGAAATAAGGAGGCTTGTCTCAGGATCCAGAAAAGCTGGCACTGTCTGGGCCATAGCAAATCTCTTGGTTTTAGCCAAGAAGCCTCCTCTCCTTCTCCTGCCTGCTCCTTAACCTATGTTTTTAGCAACCTTGCTCAAAGGAAGCAGGAGTCGAATAGGATTGAGAAATTTCTTTTCTTCCTTGTTCTGTTCTGGGTAAGATTTTTGCCTGTTGGTTTGTTCAGGTACATGCAGACAAGGAATACAATCCTGGGCTTTTTTTGAGAAAATGTATTCTTGGAAGGTGTAACTAGAGCATGTGAGCACTGTAGCTCCCTGGATCCCGGCTGCCTTGCTGGGGTCAGGGCTGTCTGGTGAAATCAGAGGAACTGTCATCATTCTGGCTGTAGAGGTGGGGATGCTGAGGCACAAGCCTGATTTGTCCAAAATCTGGATTGTGAATGCATCAGGCTGCCAAACCCCAGCCTTACAACTGGCCTTCTCCCATTTGTGTTAATAAAAACCAATTCTGCTCACTTCCTAGGACCATATCCACCTACCCACACTCCCTCCACCAGTTAATGACCCATCTGGAGGCAGAGACATTAGTCTGTTCTTATGAGAGTAATCAGCTGTAGGCAGGATGGCACCTGAGGATTTTTGCTTGAAAGAAAACAGGTTAATCTTATTTAGATTAACAAAGTTGCTTTTTTTGATATCAACAGCACGCAAGACTGTAAGGCCGCAGAACTTCCTTACACAGCTATTGACAGAACACTTTGTATCCTGAGGAGTTCTTCAAAGAGGGGTGGCTTATTTACATTTATTCCTTTTTTATTTTGGTTCTTAAGCATACATAGCTGTCCTGTCACTGAGCAGAGAGAGGTGTGCTCCAGCTTAATGGGATTACTTGGACTGTACAGAGCATTCCCAAAGTTGAGATGGAATGCAGACAGTCAGCTAGCCATCACTCAAGGGAAAATGATAACATAGAGAAAGAAAGCACTTGTTAACAGAAAACAAGAGCTGTTTTTACATCCTGCCTTTTCATTATCTCAGTAGAGAATGGTCCTGGGTCATATCCATGCCTTAACTTTGGTAAAGTAGAAGGGCCTGATCCTTCAGTGTACCACAGAGCTTTGCTGAGTTAATACAGTCCAGTGCTTTACAAAATGCCATATGAAGCTTGGATGATTAGGCCATGCAAACCAGATGATGCAGAACAGCTCCCCATGAGTCATGGTTTGCTCCAAGGTCTTGTCTTCCCTAGGCTTCTGTGGAGGTGGCTGCTTTTTCAGTCACCTGCAGGATGACTGTGCCAAGCAAGGCGGCATGGCTTGTTCGGGCACACGGCTGGCATCATCTCGCAGTACCACAGGCCCCTTCAGGTCCTCGCCCGCTGTACTGACGCTGTGGGCCATCCACCAGGGTATCACCACTGACTTTGCGAGAGAGACTTTAGAGGTGTAAGTTTCCATACTCAGGTTAATTTTTAACCATTTCAACTTCTAGCCCAAAAGTCACCTCAGTAAATTCTTCCCCTGAGTAACGTATTTCTCTGAGATGGAGGCATTAGGTGAGGCTGCGGCCGAGGGGCCCTGTGCTTACCCAGCACCGGAGACACATGCTCAGGAGCCACGAGAGCATCAGGCAAAATGTTACTTAGAAACATCAAGGACAAGCAAGCCTGAAGGAAAAGGATTGTCCCTGTCTGCTCATTTGCCCTGGAACTGGTGCTGCAACCCATGTCTAGATTTTTTTAATGGAAAACCTGTGTTGGATGTGTGTCTTCTTTTATGATTTATCTCTCTTGAAATGGATCCGACAACTGTTAAAACTTCTGAAAGCTCCAGAGGAGGAGGAGATCTCTGAGCTCCTTCAGCAACCCTCCATGTGCACACAGTCCCCAGCTCTCCCTCCTCACCTACTCGTGAGCACAAGCTTGGGAGTGGGAACTGGATGTATCAATTCAGTATTATCCCAGCAAGAGAAGAGCCTCATCTATTGCTGTTTTTAGCTTGGCGGGTGCACCCTGCCTGCCATGAACTCAGCACAGTGAAGTGTTTAATTCAGCCTCGTCGCTCATTTAAAGGAAGGCTGTTGAGCACTCTGTCCGCCACAGCTCCACTTTTACAGCTGGCAGTAAATTTCCGAGCGTGCAGTGATATCTTTAGCTTTGACTCCAGAGATTTCCTGTTGAGCTGCAAGATGCAATCCTGCAAGCATGCTAAAGCTAAATATACCCTCTTGGGCTGACACACAGCCAAACAAACAAGGGCAGTGTCAACATAAGTTTTTTCCAGGGCTGTACGGGTGGAGTTATTCTGGAGGAGGTGGGGCCTAGTTCAATTAACTAGGCAATTAAGTTTGTTTTGGCATTTAAATAATCTTTGGGCCTCTTTCTGTGCTAATTTTGTTTGTATTCCCATAGAAAAGACCATATGACCTGTGTTGCAGCACTGCCCTCTGCACTCAGCTTTGACTACCGAGCCTGCTGTGGAGGAAGGTTTTCATCCTGTGGGCAATGTCTTTGGCTTCAGAAAAACATTGTAGCTTTTCACTTGTACTAGTCAGCACAGCCACAGCCTTAAAGAAATAAGAGAAAATTAATTTTGAAGCAGTCTAAGATTAGCAAGGGAAAATAACAGTGAAAGCATATAAATGAGACACACAACACTGGCTTGTTTCTCTTCCTAGTGCCAGCGCCAAACTGGTACCACACACTTGGAGTGATTCTTCCAAGTGCAAGATTGGGAACAAGAATATCTTTGCTTCCTGAATTTTTAGAGGTGATTTCATTATGATGTGGCTGTTAACAGTCAATGCGCTCACCTTCATTTCATGTAAGATATACGATGTATTTTTAGGCCATAAGAAAATGTTTTGAGGGGAGAAGCTAATTAGTCTTTCAGGTTGTATACCTTGTTTTTGCCTTTGTAAATCTCCAGTCATTTCCTCTTATAAGCAGATCTGTCCATGCCCAGCACCTGCTGAAGATGCGGCAGGCCTTCCTCTTCTGCAGCTGCGTTTGGCTGCTGATCTGTGTGAGCCTGCTGTCAGGTCTTCAGAAGGAAGGTTGCCACCAGGTGATCTGTAACCTAGGCTGCCACTGCACGTACAGTCACTGCGGAGAGCTATGGGATGGAGGTTCCCACTCTGCTGTGAGGAAGAACACCAGGAAGGCAGGGCACTCCAGCAGCTCCTTATACCACTGTTATACCACTTTTCCCAGCAGCTTTTGAAGGCTTGGGGCTCTGCTTTGGCTCATATCTTTGCTGATTTTAGTGGCTAGCCAAAGGAGCTGGAGTCTGCCGCAGGATTGTTTCTGAAAAGTCAGGGAGAGGAAGAATGTGGTTTATTTATGGTTGTCTTTTTTTCTGGGCATTGTCACTACACCGTTCTTCAGGTGGTGGTGTGTTTATGCTTTTTAAGAGAGAAATGTCTCATCATAAGCAGTGAGAACACATGCTACTACCTCAGCTCACAGTAACAGATGATTTTGGAAGGAAGCCAGCAAAGAAAACATGCCACTTACAGTTAAATAAAGATAATAATGCTAATTGATGAGTATAGGGCAACAATCCACATTGCTAATGTGTTGTGCTTGTTAAGGAGCTGAGTTTTTCGCAATGACAAAGTGAATGCTGAAATCTGCCGATTCCGTTACAATTCGGAGTTGTCTGACAAAGTTAGGCACATATCACCGTGCTGGCTAAGAATCACAGACCTTTTTATAACACTGAACTGCCTTACTAGGGTGCACAGTTATTCAGATAACAGTACAGGGAAGGAGGAGCACCGCAGTTAGGTTGCTGGAGATGTCCGTGAGGTGTAAGCAGCACAGCACTGGGAGTCCTGACGCTTCTGCCAGCAGCATGGCCTGCCTGCCTTGCTGCTGGCTTTCTCACAGAGGAAATTCCCCAGATCAGACCCAGACCATTGGCCATCTCTAGCAGTCCCTAAGCTGTCTCAGAGAAGAGGTCTGAGAACTTTGGAAAGAACTGGAGTCAGCCCGCCGAAAGCACAGTAACTCAGTGAATATTAGGTTGGCATTTTTCTAAAGGCAAAACCCCCACTGCATTTGGAGTGAGTCCAGAGGAGGCCACAAAAATGATCTGGGGGCTGGAGCACCTCTCCTACAGGGACGGGCTGTGAGATAGTTGGGGTTGTTTAGCCTGGAGAAGAGAAGGCTCCAGGGAGACCTCATTGCAGCCTTTCAGTACTTAAAGGGGGCTTATAAGAAAGATGGGGACAGACTTTCTAGCAGGGCCTGTTGCGCTAGGAAAAGGCATTATGGTTTTAAGCTGAAATAGGGTAGATTCAGATAAGGAGGAAATTTGTTACGATGAGGGTGGTGAAACACTGGACCAGCTTGCCCAGAGAGGTGGTACATGCCCCATGCCTGAAACATTCAAGGTCAGGCTGGATGGGGCTGATCTAGTCATCTGAGTCTAGTCAGGCTGAGCAACCTGGTCTAGTTGAAGTTGACCTTGCTTACTGCAGGGGGGTTGGACTGGATGACCTCCAACCCAAACCATTCTACGATTCTGTGATTTCATTCTCAGGCAAATGGCTGTTGGAACCTGAGTAAAGTCTTTCTGTCTTTCTGCCTATCTGCAATAACATTTTCTTACCAGCATCGCCTGCTGCCTGTTTCCCAGAACTCGTTGGTAGCAATCCCTTTTGGTGAAGCCCAGGAAGATGTCAGCACTGCAAGGGACAGTGAATCTGGTGGACACAGCAGTTGCCAGTCTGTGTTGCAGATAATATCTTGGTGTTACATGTGTGTTTTCATGCATAATATCTAGGAAATCAGGTTTGGGGTCATTAGGTTGAAGTCCAGTGAAAATTCCACAAAACATTTCCACGCAAAGGACACAGCTCAGCATTTTCAGTGGGCTGCCGTGGAGGTGTCCGAGTGCTTTGATTTTTGGACACTGAGAAGCAGACATGGGTCTGCAGAGACTCATTGAAATTGTGACGCTCCTACTAGGCATGAGTGCATCTTTTGTCTGAAACATTACGAACCTAGCTTACCAGCTGGAATATAGCACAGGAAGCTCACCTCACCTGGTTTTTAGGGGACTATTCGATTACTGAGTTTGCAAACTAAGAAAGTGCTGCAGAAAACAGTGACCCAGACCTGTTAAACCTGTCTTAAATAAGAATCATGATTCATTTAGGTGCTTCCTAGTATGTTCCCAGCTTATTGCAGTGTTGTATGTAGTTTTGGAGGAAAAGATTTTTAAGATGCTAATGACAGAGTTACAGCTACAACCTAAGGGGAGGGGGAGCTAAACAAAAGAAGGATTCATTAGAGAACAAAAGAAACACTGGAGGCTTTGAACCTAGGAGTCTCCCACACATTAACTAGGTGTACTGCCAATGTGCTACAGATGTGCATTACATGAACACATAAGGTAATGATATGTCTACAAAGGGCTGAATGCATCTGTTTGATGTTTTGTAGCGAATTATATTTAAGCAGGTGGGAAGCTGCAAACTCTCCAGTCCCTCCATATGTCAGAAATAAGATATTAAGAGGTCCAAAGATATCTTCTGCAGTTTTTGTAGAATCACTGACGGCCACACCATGTGTTGGTAAATTGGAGCCCTGCTCTACCGTTGGGAAGTACAGGCTGTGGTTTCACAGAAGCACTGTTTGTTTTTCTTTGTGAAGGGTTTGAGGTATCAGCTCTCTGTTTTTTGAATACAGGCAGAGGATAAAGTAGCTGGAAGGAAGGAGGCAGCCCATATGCCTGGAGATTTTAGGGTCTCCCTTTTTTCATGCCTCATCAGGTGAATACTGGAGGGATGTGCAGAGTGGGGCCGAGAGAGGAGAGCCCCGCTCAGCTGAAGCGTTCTCTGGAGCAGCCCTGCAGAGGCAGTGCTGGGCACCCTGTGTTCGGGACTGGGCACACACAGAGCTACCAGCCAGCCCCTGCTTCCCTGAATACCACTGCATTGGCCTGGGGAGCAGAGGGTGTACATACCACCAATTTCCAAGAAGACTGCGTAGTTGTACTCAAAATAATTGGGCCTGCAAATCAGGATTTAGTCACTGAAGTGTGACTGCTGTGCCTATTACGCAGGGTGTGGCAGAAGGAAGCCCAATCTGTGTTATTTACACCACAAGGATAAGTTACAGGAGTTTGCCCAGTGGTCTGGTTTGTGCTTGACTGCAGAAAATGAAATTACAACCATTTCCAGGATTCAGACCCTCTCATGATCAGGACTGGGAGTTACCCTAGCTTAACCATAGTTTCTCTTCTTCTTTCTAAGGAGAGCACAGCTGGGAGCTGTGGATAAGACGTGGCTTCTGCTAGGGACTTCTACAACAGTGAGGTTGGACCCTTAGTAGGGTGGGGCCAAGGAGATCTCAAGGGAAACAAGAAAGGGGGTAGGATTCTTGCCGCTGCAGAAAGATTAAGGTCAGAATGAAAGTGCGTTACAGATACCTATTCATCCACAGAGATGCAACCAAAACACTCACTAAAAATCCAGTTCTTCAGATTTAGATTTATTTAGATCTAGGTGCATCTGTATAGTTTTTCCTCATGCTGTTCCATCTTTAACTACTGTGCATTGGTCTCTTATTGAGCATTTGAATATAAAAGCTATCAAGGCTAACTAGGAAGATCTTTAATTGTAGGTTGTTCCCTTTTTCACTGTACATTATGAAAAAAAATGTAGTAAGGAGATGTGAACACTGGGCTAAAGGAGGTCACCGATAATCTATGCACCTGCCAATCCCATTAGCTCTTTGGATTTTGCACTGTATGGGCCTAAAGGAAATATGGCCTAAAAATAGCTGTTCAACTTGATGAAAAGGAGTTAGCCAAACCTTCCTTCAGCTGAGCCGCAGCTGCCTGAGCATGTTGAGCAGCACTAATAGAAAGCTGCAGTATGGAAGCTCTTTCCTTTTCTCAGAAGACTCGATTTTACAAAGGACAAAGAATGATGGATGAGAGATCTGTCCTGTTTTCAGTTAAATAACTTCTAATACCACCTAAGAGGAAACAGAGGTTTTGTCATCCCATCAGCATTTTAGATGCGTGCAGAGCACGGCCTTGGTTTGGTGGCTGGGATTTTCAGAGTCGCCAGTACTCTGCCACTTAGTGCTGCTTTTTCAACACGTAGCTTTGCACTGGCACTCTGGGACATGGTCAGATTCATAGTGATGGTAGGGCTAACAGTTACATTAATGAAGGACATCACTCTTTGCAAACAGTTGGGTTTTTTTTCTTAATCACTTCAACAGGACTTTTCTGAGGTTTGCATTTTGCTATTCCAGGTTCTTTTTAAGGTATTGAGATAATGAAATTATAAGGATGAAAATGGGGGCAGGGGGAACCCAACTCAAAGTCTGCAAAATAATTGCTGCATTTTTTCAGAAAAAGTCTGTAGTCTTCATTCACGTTAGCGATAGCTCAAACAAGGCACTGCAGTTGAGTGGCAACCGCACCAATTAGCAGTGCTGCTGTTGGTTTGTGAATTGCATGTGAAATGTAGAATTCGTCCAGAAGTGCTAATGCAAATCGCTCAACAAAAATGTGCCCTCTGTGTCAAGTCTTTTCACTTGTTCTGACACACTGATGTCTTCCCAGATTTCTCTGATCGGCAGATCCCTCTCTCAGTTGACAGCTACCAGAGCTCATAAAGTAATGGAAATATTTCTTGTTGCCATTAGCTGTGTTTCTGCAAAGAGGGCTACAAGCTACTGCTGGGACCGGTTACTCGCTATACAACATAATTGTGACTTTTATTTATAGGGTGTGGGACTTCACATTTCTAGAATTGCTAAAAGCCCAGTAAACGTCTAACATTTTACCTGCACAGAAGTTCAAAGACATGGTTATCTGCCACGACAGTAATTTGGTCACTTTGCATGTGTTCAGCATCCTCTGTTATTGTATATGGTGATAACCTTTGCGCCTTACTGCATGAGGCTGACTTACAATTGCCGTGGGAACAGTAACTTAGCATTTCCTGACTTTTTCAGCATGTATCTCATCCTAATGTTGCGTCCTTTAAAAGAAGAAGTGGAGCAAGGGCACATTGAAATTTTGGTGTTCTCGCATCTACGGAATATAAAATAGCATATTTAGCTGTACACAGATTTAAGTTGTATTTGTAACTGCTCACACTACAGTGGGTACCACCTCGGTTGCGGTCACAGTTTTTGAGTCCCATTGTGCTAGGCTCCCTGCAGATGCAGGATGTAAATATATTTCCTTCCCCCCAAATACTTCCAACCTAAGCGTAAGATAAGAGATAACACAGGGAGACAAACACACCAGGGAGTACAAGGAAACAGAAAAGACTGCTGGACATCATGGAGACAGGAATTTCTACAAACTTCTACAAATGGAACTATACCGGGGGCAGAGTTCAGGGTAAGATTTGTATGATTTTGAGAATCTCCTCCCAAAAATGAAATCCAGCAGGGAGGAAAGCGTGAAGGCACTTCCAGCTAAAATGTAACCTGTGGAAAAGAGTGGGTCATGATGGGGGCGCCGGAAATTCTCAGCAGTGAATGAGAGACGATACACGAGGTCGAATATGCTGCAGCTGGATTTGAGAGCAAGGGAGGGGGCTGAAAGCCAAAAGAAGGGGAAGCCAAGAGAGGGTTGCAAGGAGGTGGCACAGTCAAGATGACAGGCAAGGAAAATGACCTGGGCAGCAGCGCTCTGGTTGCCTGCAAGCAGGGTAAGATTGCAACCGGCAAGGCAATGAGAGCCTGGCTGTGGGACTCTGCAGGGAGGGTTGAGGCAAAGATGACAATCAGGTTATGTGCTGAGTGACAGGCAAGTGATAGCGTTGTCCACAGGGACTGAAGAAACAGAAAGGAGGGGAGACCTAGGGAGTAGGATGAGAGCCTACTTTGAGCTTGAGCTGACAGATATCCACAAGATGATCCCAGAGGCAGGGCATGAATTTAGTTGGAACAGACGGGAACTGGCTGGGGACAGAGAGGTACGTTTGTGAGCTGCTGTTATAGAGAAGGTCCTTGAATGTGTACAGGGAGTGAGCTTGCTCAGAGATACAAGCCAGTGGGAAAGGAGCCAAGGGATGAGGATGCAGACCCACAGAACGGTGACAGGTGGGAGGGTGAGGAGTGACAAACTAGTCCGAGTAACACTGAGCAAGCAACTAAAGGTGTTGGAGTCAAGCAGGGGCACTGGGAAAGGAGGGCCAGATGCCCAGTGGAGTGTGGTCAGCGACGCCGGAAGGAGCTGACAGGCCATGGCAGCGAGCCTGGCATAACAGTGCAGAGCTGCAGCCAGACAAAGGATATTAGAGACCCTGTGATATTGGTTTCTGCGACAGGTGAGAAGTGAAAGCCTGTTTGGAGAAGAAACTGTGTTGGAGATGGAGACTAAATTCCATCTAAATCATATAAATCACAGGCAGCACACTTGATAAGCTTGGAGATGACAGTGAGAAGAGAGGTAGGGTGAGAGCTGGAGAGTCACTTGGAGTCAAGGGTTGTTTGGATTTTTTTTTCTTTAAGCATGAAGATAAAGCATGCTTGTGCTGCGAGGGGAAGGAGCGAGAAGAAAGCGAGATATAAAGAAGAAGGAGGTAGATGGGGGCATGAAAGATGAGCAGACAGGACGCAGTGAGGTCATCAGGACAAGCAGAAGGGCTGGGGACCACTGATGAGGCCACTGCTTCTGTGGCCAGGAGGGGAGAGCCAGGCATGAAGGAAAGCAACCGGCGGGAGAGGGAGATCATGCCTTGGTTTGTTAAGTCTCTCATGTGAGAGATCAACACAAACCTGTGCAAAGACTTGTCTCCAGTGAAGGCAGGAGAAGGCAGGACTTGAGGAGTGAGTCAAAGGCTGCAAAAAGGCAGCTGGGATTGCAGCTGTGAGGGCTAGTTAAGCTGGCGAGCATGAGTGTGCATTAGGAAGATGGCAGGATAGAAGGAGGCAAAAAAGCATTTATGGTGTCGAGGAGGTAAAAAAAAATGGAGTTTAGAGCTTAAGAGATAAGTAATTGTCTCAGAAGAGGTATCAAGGATATCCAGAAAGCCTCAGGAGGTATGAATAAGTGCTTCATCAGCAAAGGAAGCTATGTCTTAGAGACCTGGAGGTCTAGCGGTAAAGTCAGTACTGCCAAAAGCCGAGCTGAGTTAGGCCTTGCAGAGAAATTAATTCAATAGTGGAGTTTTCCTTAGCCATATAAAAAAAGGAGACCTCCGTGAGAAGGGAGGAACCGTGCAGTGAAGAGCATGTCAAGGTTAAAAACAACTTAAGCGTAGCCCAAATCAGAATAATTTGTCTCAGTTTTCACTAGGGCTAATAAGATTGAATGTCAAAAAAAAGGCCAGGTGGCGAATGGAAACTCAAAGACCATGCCCAAGGTGGAAGAAAAATCAAAAGAGTTTCAAGTACTGGAACTAGGTGATCTGGGTACCCTGGATTCAAAGATGTTAAAAGAACTAAGCTCATGAAGTCATAGACCTGGTGTGCCATCCCAGCCACCTCAGCTTAGCAGCAGCTAGTTATGTGAAACCACAGCAAAGATAACGTGCTTTGCTGGGCAGCTGCAGCAGAAGACCACTTCCCTTGGTCTTGCCAGCTACCTTTTGGAAACACTTGGCTCTTGATTTTAGGCTGAAATACCACGTGCAGAGAGGCTGCATAGGCAGGCGCCTGTAACCAAAGACAAGGGAGTTATTCCAGCTCTCTGGAGTCTATGTCAGCAGGGGAAGATCAGGAATTTGTGCATGAATTTGTACAGATGACCATTCCTCATAAGCCCCAGTACGTCTGCTTTGGTGCTTTTATCAGTTACACTCTTCTGACAGAGGCCACCAGAAAACTGAGGTTTTGTACGTATGTGGCACACTCTCCCTCAGTGTTTCTTATGGGCATGGAGCAGAAACAAGTCCTCACTTCATCTGAGCCCTGGTGTGTGATCTTCCTCCCATAAGGGCATGATGTGAATGAGCTAGAAAAGAGTAGTATTAAAGGATCTGCTCTGCAGGTCGTTCACTTGCAAAGCAAGTAGTGCCAGGAAATACCAATCAAGATAATGCAGCTTTAGGGCGAGCACCAGAGACGTGGCATACGCACTCCCTGACCCTTCACCGCATTTCCACCAGGCCAGAAGCCAGCGACACTCAGTGACAGTGCAGGGGAGGTCCCTGGAGGCATGCAGAAAGAGCGCTGCTTCGTGGAGAGCCCCAAACCTTTGCTCTAAATTTTTCTGTGGATTTTTTTTCTCTTTTGCCTTGGCAGAAGCAATGACATGGGGCAATAGCAGCCTCTTCCCGATTTTTGAGGTAAGGTGCCTTCTGCATATAGGAAGGAGAGCATATGGCCCACTGTGTTTATTTCTCAGCCAGGATTCTTTCAGGCTTGGCAAATTACATGCTGCTTGCTGAGGAGCAACACAAGTGCCAAGTTTGAATTTCTAAAAATGAAAGGGATTTCATTTATCACAGCACAGAGAAAAGGATCTGAAAAACACCCTTAAGTGTGAAAAATACCTTTTGTTTATGCTCAGACAAAACAACCAAGGAGAAATTTAACAAAATTTCACCTGGAGTAAAAAAAAAAAACAAAATGCAGTTGTCCGCAGGAGGCTTCAGGCAGCTTCTGCCAGGCATGAGCTAGATCCAGGCTCCGTGAAATACCTCAACAACCGGCGAACTCCATGGGGTACAAGGTGATAATGTGGTATGGGCTTGGGCCATTAGAAAGAAAAGGGCTGCCTGGAAATGGGTTAGTGTTTGCTGCTAGAGAGCTCCATTAGAGCATCTTTTCCTCATCCTTTTGCTTTTTTCCAGGCCCCACGTTTTTCCCTGTGTGTGTGCTAGAAGCTTTCCTTTCTCTTACAGCATTTATTTTTATTGTGTCATTTTCCCTCTGTTCCCCCTTTTCATTGGCCCTGTGTGACTGTTTGTTTAAACCATTTGCCTGCTTTCATCTTCCATTTTTCTTCTCTCCCCCTTCCCGAGAGCTCTCTAGCTGTGATTATCCTTACGCTTCACATTAGCTTTCCTCCCTCCCGCTCCAGGATGGACTCGAACGGGGCATTGATTAAAGCTAAAACCTTTAGCAGGAGAATTTCGAACCAGCTTCGGGGTCTAGCCACCTCTGTGAGCTCTGTTCTCCCTCCGTTTTGCTCCCAAACCAGCTTCCAAAGCCCTGGGAAATTTGACGAGACAGGGCCAAGGTGGCACTGAGAGGGCAGTCGCAGCTCCTCTGGGGTGCCCTGATTTGTACCTTTGAAAGTCCTGAGCTATGCCTGTGGTAGAAGGCAGCGGGACAGGGTGTGGAAAAGCTGTTGTGTGGGCTGGCTTTTCAACTCTCTTCTCCTGCCTTTTGCTCCCCAAAGGTTGCTGCTTGCTTTCAGTGTGGTAGGGTGCGCTGTGAAATGCCATGATGGCACAGCTTCACGCAGCAGTCTTTGAGGGGAGTAATTACAGCCTTCATAATATGCATAAAATATAAGGTTGGGCACTCGGTGTTTCTTCAAATCCTCGCCGTCCTTCCCTCCCTGCTGCCAGCCCTGCTCAGGGGCCAGAGCTCAGAGATCGGTGCTGTGGCTGTGGGCCCGCGTTGGAGAGCGCAGCTGCACAGACAGTGCCAAGAGGCCAGTTAGGGGCTGGCTTTGGGGCACACTGGCAGCCCCCTCAGACCTCTTGCCCAGAGACACTAACGCCAGGTGGCTGCTCTTCAGGGAAAGGAAGGCTGCTCCGTGCTCCTGCAGGGCGGGAGCCGCACGTGGGAGTAACCTCTGAGTAACCGATGTGCTGTAAAACCACACCCGGGCTTGCCTCACAGAAACTTGTCTGTGCAGCCATTCCCTCAGCGGGTCAAATTAATGGCTTGATTAACCCCATTAGTTCACTCCTGCAAGAAAATTATGTAAAATACCGTTTCACTGGAGCTTGAACACTGGTGCAAACGGCTCAAGAGCAGGTGAGATTGCAGAGCAGGCGGATTCATTGCCCTTGCAGGGGCTGGGTGGCCCCGGCTGCCTCACACGCCTGCCGGAGTTGCAAGGGCTCTCTGCCGGATCAGGTGTCAGCTCCTCTGGGCCAGCTGGTAGCACGGTCACTAGCCCCTGCCATACAAGTGTGCATGGGCACACCTATGGGGACTTGCCACGGACTGCGAGGTTCGCATCCCATGGGTGGCCGAGCAGGTACAAGGTGATAACCATAGCCTTGTAAGAGGCTCTGCTTAAGCCACGACTTGTAATTCATGAAAGCAAATAAGAAGAGCTCATCTTAATTTTACACTTCACAAATATTTGTATATTTGTATACTTATTTCTCCCTTTTTTTAATAGATGTATGTAAAGAGGCTATTTTGGGTTTAACTTGGGCTGATCCGTTTTTTTCTCCTAAAAATAATAAGACCAATAAAAAAATTGCAATTACAAGGAAACTAGTTATTTGAGATAAATGGACAGTTCTTCTTCAGTGCACAAACCCAACCATTATATCGTTACGCTCCGCTCCTTGAAACTAGCTGGTGAAACTGAGGATAAACAAAACTGAAAAGCAGGAGTGATTTCCCCTGCAAAGGTTTCTTTCTTGGGGGAGGGGAGAAAACGCCAGGGTTGTTATTTGTAGAAGAGGAAATGAGCCTGTTTTAATTATGCTGGTTGAAGTTCAATAGCATTCTGTTGAAACGCTGCGTTTCTGGATCCCACCAGCAGTGCTCAGGATTTGTGGAGTCAAACCACTGTGCTGAAGCAGAAGCGGGTGCACAGGGAGGCAGGGCTTCTGGTGGCACCCGGTAAAATGACACCGGCCCTTTCTGCCTCGCAGGCTTTGAGATGAACTTCTGACGGTCTTTAGCTCTTAAAAGGTATTAGAAAAACAGTTGTTCATTTTAGAACCCTTTGTTATCTACTTTGTCACCAGAAATGGAGAAATTAGCCCCTCTGATGAGCAAACAAGAATACACAGAAGCAATAGTCTGACAGATCCTGTTTGTTCTGTGGAAAGAATAAACTGTATCGAAAACACAGGGAGGAGAGATGCAGGCGAAGGGAGGTGAAAGGAAAACAAATTGGCTGCATGCAGAGGTCTGGTGTCAAACGTCAGAGGGATCTTGTTCGCTGAGATACCATATGAAAGACCATGGCAACCGGGGGCCCGGGAGAGAGGAGAGGTTTGTAGCCCCTCCCTGAGACTGGATGACAGAGGAAATAGGTAAAGCAGTCCGCTCCGCACAGCCTGCTGCTGGAGTCGGAGTTGTAAACCGGCATATTCCGTCCCTTCGTCCTGTAGGCTGCTCTTTCAAGGGAAAAAAAAGTCTGAAATGAATGGATTTGTAATTCCCTTAGTCTGTCAGGTGGTACCATTCTGCGAAAGGTGGCTTTGCTTTTTGCCTGATTTAGAGAGAGGGATTAAGATCCCTGCCAGACACAATAAGTAACAACATTACAAGGAATTTAATAGAAATATTTCTGGGGGAATATAGGAATGTGCTTTCAGGCTGCTCTGAAAACACTGCGTAGAGATGATGTTTTACTGTGATACAGTGTATGGAAACGGAGTAATACTTTTGATCCCACTAATAGTTTGGAGACCCCTTTTTTTAACATATATACCTACATACACACACACACGCACACGCACGCATGCAGTACCTAAGAGCCCCACGATAAAGCAGTAGCGCCTGGCAGCCTAGCACCAGCCTGGTGCAGGAGAGCCAGTTGCCCCTGCGGGTGCCCAGGAGCAGCAGCCCAGAGCTGTGCAAAGGCAAGGGCAGACAATGCTGTTCTATCTTGTACATCGCAGGCCATTCAATCCCACCATTAAGTTGTGTTTATCCACAAAGGCTGTCATCCTTGAAGACATCAAAAAGTGGAGATCTGCCATTTCTGATGGGTAATGAAATAATAGTGTAAAAATTCTATTCTTCTTTCTGATTTGAATCTGTCTTCAGCTTCCAGCCCTTGTATCTGGTTTTGCCTTCTTCGCTGGATAAAAGAACTCTTTAAAGGATTTCTTCCCTCGTGAAGGTATTTTTATACGCTATGGTCAAAGCATCTCTCGGTTTTCTTTGTGGTAAGCTAAATGGATTGAGCTCTTTAAGCCACTCACTGGCAGACACTTTCTGCCTCAAATCATTTTTGTGTCTTCCTTTTCTGCTCTGACTCTAAAATGTAGACGTCTGATTGTATACGTTTTTCTAGTATCGTTCTTCTAATGCAGTATGCAGGATAAGCCACCTCCTGGCTTCTATTTGCTCTTCCGCCCTTTGTATACTCAAGGATTGCATTAGTTCACATACCGCACAAGGCACAGCGAGCTCATGTCTGATTGTCCGTTTTGCACATTAAGACCCTGCTTTCAAGTCTCTGCTTCCCTCACCTTTTTGGGAAATGCTTCGTTCCCAGATGTGAAATACCATCCTCTGTTGATTCCTGCCAGCAGTTGCCTGGAACAGCCCCCTTTTCCCCGGGGTCCCACTCTGCCCCTCTGGCCTTTAGCAGGAGCAGAGCCAGCTCACCATGTCCAAGGGCTCTGATCATCAGGCTGTGCAGGGAGGGCCAATGAGTAGGCATGGCGGGTCCCTGCCTATGCTTACCCGCACCCAGCTGCCCAGCTCTCGGGGCATCAGCTGGTGGTCGTTCTGCTTGTTCTGAAAGAAAATTGTGTGATTGCTTTTAGCTGTAGTTGGGAGATTGAATGACATATGGAAGGAATAAATCACTGCATGATAAGGAAGAGGCATATAAGATTTGAGACAAAGAAGAAAATACCTTCTCCCTTTGTTCTCTTTTTAAAGTCACTACTCTATCCTCTTACATATGTCACTTACATAACTGTACTTATATGTATAGTTATGCACATTAAACATATGCATACACATCACCCCTGAACTGCTCTGAAGGATCCCTTCACTCCAGTAGATCCATGGAAATACACTGGGAGGACACAGGGTTTATGCTCCTATCACTTAACTAAGGATCAGCTTATCAAGAGAGGGCAACTCCCGTGTAGGCGTTAACTAAGCAGCCAGACCCCTACAAAAGTTCATCTTGCTGGGTGATCTGCAACTATACACAGTAGCTTGGCTCTTTCAGTTCCTGGTTTTGCTCCCAGGGGCCAAGCACTCAATTCTGTCCCTGGGCTGCTTTAGAAACGGGTGCTGAGGATGCAGAGACAGGAGGGGTCCCGGCAGGGTCCCTGAGAGGCTTAGTCAGGGCCAGTGTGTGCATTTGAACTTGCTCTGCGGCATGCTGCATCAGGGGAAGAGGCCTGGGCACCATCTGCCCTTGCATAACCGGCCTCCTGGCTTCACCTGCCCCTCAGTGGGGGCCTCGTGGCAGAGCTGCATCTCCCCTGTTCCCGGCTGGCATGCGTGTAGCTCTGCACAAGCCACTGTTATCAGGAGAGAGCTGTTTGCAGCCTATGAGTAGCACACAGTGGCTTTGGATGTTGTTGAAAATGGCCAGAGTGAAAATCAGAAGTCACACTGTACCATCTTCCCAGATGTAATAAGCTGATGAGAGACAGGCTGAGAATACAGCACGTGTTTCCCATTCCAGGACATCTTGTCGCTCTTTTCAGGAACCACCTCCCTACACCCATACAGGGCACCCCTGTATGCAGGTGCCCACACGCACACAAGCATGGGGCCCTGGGGATGGAGCTGGGTTGTCCCTTTGCTCCTGTGGAGCCCCGGGGAGATCCCTCGGGAGCGGTGGCAGCCTGAGTCACACGATGAGTCAGGCTGTGGGCATGGGCGGCTGGGTACCGGCGCTGCCAGCTCTGGAGGTGATGTGCAGCCAGGAGCTGGTTAGCCGGGGTGCTGGCGAGGGCGTCTGGAGAGCGAAGAGGCAGAAGTGCCAGTTGCTGGAGAAAGAAAACCACAGAGGCAGGGCAGAGGGTGTAGGAAGGAGAAAGGGATGGCAGGGGATTAGGAGGAAGAGCAGGAGGTCTAGGGGCAGGAAGGCTCGGTGTGCAGGAGGCTGAGGGAGCTGGCAGGCAGCACAAAGGGAAAGAGCGTTGTCAGTGAAGCTTGGATTAGTTTGGTTTTGAAGCTCTCTGTAACTGTGTAAGTGGTGCACTTAGCTTGATTCGGTGTTGGCTCCTGTGGTAAGACTGCATCCGGGCCTGGAGCAGGCATGGCTTCATCACCAGTTCCCTGCAACACACACGTACACCCAGCCTGCTTCCAGGTTTCACCTCTGTGCCGGACCTCCACAGGGAACAGTGGAAGGAGGGTGGGTTTGCACACCCGGGGCCAGAAGCCCACATTCCCCTGCACTGCTGCCAGGCCTGGCAGGGCCATACAACCCCCCCCCTCAGAGGTTAAAAGCCGCAGTGCCAGGCTGCAGAGGTGCTCTTGGTAAAGAGCTCTGCTCCCAGGCGCTAGGGAGCGTTTTCCTGCCTGCAGGGAGCTTTTGCCTAGGCTGTGCTCCTGTTTTTGGGACATACAACTGAGGGCTGCTCCCGGTGATGTCAGCTGCGCCTTTCATCATTCGTTTGGAAGAACTTTTGCCAAAAAAAAATGGAAAGGAGAAGAAATATTCCAGGTGGGAGAGTGGTGTTCTGGCTTGATGAAAAAGGCCTGACTTTAAACCTGTTATTAAAAGTGGAAACAGGAAGTTCTCCCTGTGAGTAGGTAAACTCTTGCACCTTGAAATGACTAAACACACAGCACTGGAAGTAACACCTTTGTGCTAATCTTCGTATTTCCTCCAGCTGCTGCACAGCACATGGGGCTCATGTCAACTGGCAGGGCTCCTTTCAAAGCTTTCTTCCTTTTTAAACTCTGGAATTAACCTGTAATGCAATACGATACAGAACAGAGCGCCTTCTGCAGCATTACCGTGGGGTGAACGTGTCCCTCAGCCGTACCCCTGTGTGTGTGTAAGAGCCAGGACAGTAGTTCTGTAATAAGGTTGTTTTGAAGGCGATTCAGTGAGGACTTGGGCTGCAGCCCTGAAGGCAGCTGTGCACTGAGGCTCGGCGGAGGAAGCTCCGAGTGATGTCACTTCACAGCACGCCCTTTGGCTCCTGGGTTTTTTCCCCCCCCCTTTTCTTTTTCCTTGTAGTGGATGCAGCGAAGGCTCCATTATTTGGCAGTGTGGTATTGCTTTTGTCTATAAATGGAAGCAGTTGGCCCGTCTCCCAGTATAACACAAGATAGTCCTGTGCATCAGTTATGCAATCTGTAGCTTGATGACTTCATCAGAAGTAGGGGGAGGGCCAGGGGGTGGTAAGAAAAAGCCTTTACCATCAGCTCTGCTGGAGACAGCTGATGTCTGTGTCCCCCCCCGAAGCAAAGAAAGCTGGAGTTGACCAACGGGGTGGGTGAAAGGGCTCGGTGTGAGAGCAGCTGAGGGGTTGTTGGTGGGTGCATTTCCCAACGCCGGCTCGGGGAAGCCCAGCAGCTGCCACAGCCCTTGCCCTTACGGTGCTGCAAGGATGACGCTTGACCGGGTTGTAAAGTGCAGCATGAGACGGGACTGGGAGAGAAGTGGAGAGAGGAGCAGTGAGGGAACTTTCAAACCAGGGCAGAAGTTAAAAAGAGAAAACCTAAATATCAGATAGCTGCCTTTCAACAGAGAGCCTTTCAGGGAATATCTGTGCAAAGTAGAGGTGTGGACAAATTGTATTTTCTTGTTATTTCCTCAGACGGGCCCTTGCAAATCTGACCTTCATGCAGAAAGGCTGTTCCTAATTTCCCAAGCTACACTCAGGCACTGATTTTAACCCTTTCATTGACTGGGTTGGGATGGGTGTTATAAGATGGCTTTTCTTTATGTTCCCAATCACACAGTCATTGACATAACTCAGCCACCAGTGAAGCAGATGAATCTAAACCTCACCCTGGCATGCTTTGCATGAAGGATCCTAAAGTGATATAGGTCCCTTCCATCAAGCTAGGATTTTTTAATGAGTACTCATCTCTAGAAAACAATTAAAGAGGTTCTAATGAGCAAAAGTTAAGGCCGGTCCTGCCAAGCAAGCAGTACTCTGCAGTGCTTACTCCGGTTTACTTAGCCCAGCAGAGGTGAGGAGTGCTAGTGTCACCACAAGCAGGTATGTGCTAGTGGCTTTCCCATTGCTTGATAAAAGGTGGTCCTGCCCTGCAGAGCAACGCTTGCATGGGTTTTTGGCTTATTGGAAGCCAGTCTGAGCTAACCATAGTGTTATTCATCTCTCTCTCGCTGGGCAGCCTCCATGCATCCCAGGCTATGGTGTGGAGAGTCAGGTGCTGATGAAGTGCTGGGTGCAGGATGGTGAGAGCAGGCTGCCTGGCGGTGGGTGTAAGCAGTGCCCGGGCAGAGCAGAGCGCCTGGAGCCTGCTCCACAGCAAGGGGTGCCGGCTCTGGGGCGCCAGGTCCCTCACGCTGGCTGGCCACAGGCTGTGAACATGGCCCAGGGCAAGTCCGGGGACACTGAGCAGCCCTGCTCCATGGTGGGGCAATACAGGCAGATACAGGGGATCAGGTAATATCATGTGGAAGGTAGGTGGGAGAGGAAAACTTTAAGCTCTTCTACACCAAGGAGTGCAAAACATCTCGAATACTGTGTTCAGTTTTGGGCCCCTCAGTACAAGAAGGACATTGAGGTGCTGGAGCATGTTCAGAGAAGAGCAACGAAGCTGGCAAAGGGTCTGAAGATCAGGTCTGATGAGGAGCAGCTGAGGGAGCTGGGGGTGTTTAGCCTGGAGAAGAGGCTGAGGGGAGACCTTATGGTGCTCTGCAACTACCTGAAAGGAGGGTGTAATGAGATGGGGGTTGGTCTCTCCTCCCAAGTAACGAGAGGAGATGGCCTCAAGCTGTGCCAGGGGAGGTTTAGGTTGGATATTAGGAAAAATGTCTTTACTGAAAGCGGTCAGGCATTGGAACAGGCTGCCCAGAGAGGTGGTGGAGTCGCCATCCCTGGGGACATGTGAAAACCGCATGGATGTGGCACTCTGGGACATGGTTTAGAAGGCATGGGGGTGTTGGGCTGATGGTTGGACTTGATGATCCTAGAGGTCTTTTCCAACCGTATTGATTTTATGACTAAGGGACTGGGGAAACACTGCTACACCTGCCGCTTTGTAAGCAACACCCCCAATCGTCATTTTTTTAAACGCGGCCCCAGCTGTCCGCCGGTGGTTGAGGCAGGCTCCCTCCGCAGCGCCGACCGGGGGCGCTGGGTCTCTGTAAGCGTCGTTTTCCCCTGGCCACGGTCGAGCCTCGCCTTCCAGCCCTGCAGAACAGGCCGGGGGGTCCGAGGGACCCACCCGCGTCGGGGCCGCCCGGGGGGGGCAGGCTTTGAGACGGGAGCTCCGGGTACCGCTGCGGCCCCCCGAGAGGGCTCCCCGCCGCCCCCGGGCCCCTCAGCCGCGCCGAGGAGGCCTGTCCCGCTCCTCCGGGCGGGGAAGGCCCGGCCGGGCCGGGCCGCGGGCGGGCAGCGACACCTGCCGGCGAGCGGCGGCGCCGGTGGCCGCAGCCCCGGGCCGGGACCCGGACCCGGTCCCGGTCCCGGCGGCAGCGGCGGGGCTCCGGTACCGCCTGTCCCTCCGGCGGGGGAGCGGGCTGCTGCTCGCCGCGGGGTGGGAGGCTCCCGGCCCCCTCCAGCCCCCGGCTGGGGGGCGGCGGAGGGAGGGGGTGCTGGGATTGACCCTCCCCCGGCCTTCTATCGCTTCATTTTCCCAGCACTAAAAGGCAGCAAATTGCATTAGAAACATAAAGAGAAAGCGGGGTGGTTTTAGGAGAAGGTGTCTGTGGCATCGCGTGCCCTGCGTCCTTTCACCTACCCGCTTTTGGTCCGTTGCTGCGGGATGGAAATCTTAAACACATTATGTGCTTAAATCCTGAGATTCCGGTGCTCTATAGGGGCAATTAATGCTGCCAGCACCTGCTATCCGCGGTGCGCACCTAACACCTCGGCTCCTCGATCTAGAGGGCTGTGTGGAACTGCCGTTGTGAAGAAAGGGAAACGGAGAGAAACTATATTTGTCTCCGCAATGGGGGAGGAAAAGTTTGGGGAAAAAACATTACTCTGAAGTTACACATCCTGAATGAAAATAAACCTAGTCCACAACTTTACAATTAATTCATAATAAACTGATGAAGTGCCCTTGCTTTATCCGAGGGGACTTTGAACTCCAGGAGAGAAGAGGAACCTGCCACCTGCTCCTTGTGGGGAACGGCCCATGGCTCAGTCACAAACCACGAGCATCTTTCCAAGGACTCGTACTTTCTTTACCCACAGGCTCAATGCTTCTTGGTAATGAGCCACAACTTCCCTTGTCCATGGAGCGCCCTGAGTGATGAGGTCTCCTCTCTTTCTTTGCACAGGATCAGCACCAAGTGGGATTGTCTCGGACCACAGGGCCGATGCAGCCTTCTGTCCCACCAGGCTCCAGCAGCGTGGTCACGGGCACAAGCTCTGGGGGTCCCTTCCTAGGAAACCAACCTCAAGCGGCCATCATGAAGCAGATGCTGATCGAGCAGAGAGCCCAGCTCCATGTGATAGAGCAACAGAAACAACAGTTTCTAAGAGAGCAAAGGCAGCAGCAGCAGATCCTAGCGGAGCAGGTACAGTATCGGTTTGTTTCAGGCACTGCAGAGCATGCTGGTGTGAGACCATGAGCACTAGACACAGTGCAATACCAGCTTTTCCTTCTACATTTGGTAACTCTCTCTCTGTGGCTCCTATCATGATATTTCAGCAATGGTTATTAAAGAAGAGGCACCTGCCTCAGTCTTACCGTTAGCTTGGCAAATGTTACCCACATTCCCAGCGGTAGGCTTGAGAGTCACATGGGATTTTGGACACTGGAGAAGTTAGCTCTTAACTTGGTATCTCATGGTGCGTTTGCTCTGGCAGAAGCAGACTCTGCTACCGTTACAGTTGCTGGTGCTCTCCCCTACCTCTGACTATGGTCTTACCCTGGCAAAAGCTACGTACAGCTGTGCAGTGATCTGAGACAAAGAACTGACATCGGTTAATAGTAACCTAGCAAAGGAAAAAGTTAGTATTTACCCAGATAATTTCCTTAATCTGGTTGATCACGTACCAGTATGAGCAATTATGTTAGCACAAGGGAGAGGCAGCATCAAGGCGGGGAACCAGAGGCTGAAGTGGGAGAACAGTAAAACCTCCTCTTGTGGTGGCAGCGTGGAACTGCTGCGTTGGAGCCCATCACCTGGCTTCTGGGGCTCTTGGGCTTTGCAATATGGATTTTAAATTACCCGGTCTGAATGATGATGTCCTATCCATGTTCAACTCAGCTTTAGTTTAATAGCAACCCCGGAGAAAGTCAGTGGAAATTCATACCGATCAGTTCCTACAAGCTCGTACTCAGTTCCCTAACGTTACCTAGATAACGTTCTGATAGGTCAGTAGTTGCTTTAAGCTTGGCTTCACTTCTTTTGCTGGGGAAATACAGTTTCAAACCTGGGGTCTCCTTTAATTTGCATTAGAAGTTGTGCATGTTGTATAACCACAGAAATACCGATAGCCTTCCCCTCTTCTCATGGTCCTCCTGAGAAACAGAATAATTCACCCCCAATGAACAGGAAGGATGCTCCTGGAAATATTCAGGATAAAGACGTGTGAACTGGTTCAGGGGTGAACAAGTGCAGAGGAGCAAGGATGCAGTAATGTTCCCCCATCATGGATTAGGCCAATTCAAGTGCATAAACCCAAGAGCCAGTCACTGACTTGGCTGCTGAAGGCAAGCCTGAAAGTGTTGAAAAACCACAAGGCTGAGGCTGTCAGGTGCACTGGCATAGCTGAAAAGTGAGGAAGTCTGAGTCCTCAGGCTCCTAGCTTGTGGGTGTTTTGTGCCTAACAAGGTTCTCGTCATCTTTTTGATAGTTTGTAACACGTGTTTATGAACACAGGGATTAGTACTTGCTTCCTTCCCGTCTTTGCCATTCTCTTACCTTCGTTACACATCCTTGTTTTTGGACACAGTGTTTGTACAGCTGCAGATGAAGCACCAAGACGTGTCCTTTTAGTAAGTGCTTAGTCGAGTATACCCTAGGCTTTGAAAGCTCTGGTAAACA
Source organism: Phalacrocorax aristotelis (assembly GCF_949628215.1). Lineage (NCBI taxonomy): Eukaryota > Metazoa > Chordata > Aves > Suliformes > Phalacrocoracidae > Phalacrocorax > Phalacrocorax aristotelis. The sequence goes on from NC_134279.1 coordinate 20,777,999, forward strand.
TGCTCTCTGTTTTTATAATCAGCCCTTGATTCTGGTTTAGAGGCATGAGTATTCATAGAAAATAACCACAGAGGAGCAGTGTGGGCTGGATCAAGGGAGAGAGGCATTTTGCAATCACCTGCTCCCCAAATACCATTCACTGAAGGACAAGAGGAAATGTGCCTTAGTAGTCGTTTCTGTTTTGGGTCAGGAATGGTCCTATGCCGCAGTGCCCAGGTCAGGATGCAGTCCTCCTTGCAGCTGAGTGTTTTGAGTACAGAGGTGGAGGAAAGTCTTGTACCAGGAACACAAACCTCTAGACCTTGGCAGGGCTGGGGGAAGCAAAGGGCATGTGGCTACAGTTGCCCTTAGTTGTAGGTGAGCAAAGTTATTTCATATCCCTCCCTCTCCTTTCAGCCTGAAGATGGCTAAGTTCGCACTGTAGAGGTCGAGATGAAGTGGTTGTATGTAAGGAGAAATTATGTTGGCCTCAGTGCTTATTCCTTTTTGAACCCAAAGGAGTCCGTGTGCTGAGTAGCCCAAGTGCTCTCAGGAGGACTCTTCAAACGACTCTGCTTGTCTCCCCAGAACAGCTTGCTAGATAAGAGACGCTGCAGTTCTGCTGCAGTACTTTTGCCACCGGCCCCTTCCTCAGCTCACTAATTAATTAATCACCTTTTTCTCTTCTGCTTTCTTTCCCTCATTCGTTTTCAGCAGCTGCAGCAGCAGTCACATTTGCCTCGGCAGCATCTGCAGCAACAGCGAAGCCCGTATCCGGTGCAACAGGTCAATCAGTTCCAAGGTAAAAGTCAAATTCTTTTTCCTATATTGGAGTCAATGTATGCCCCTGAGATGGGCACGTGAAAGCTCATGTGTTCGGTGAAAACCAGGGTTTAAGCAGTGTGCCAGAAGAGGAGGATGGGCTGTTGCACACTTGCGCATACCGCATGTTTTACCAAAGGGGAATGCCCAGGTTTGTGTATTTAGTTAAGTTTCTAATTTCCTTTCTGTTCCCCTCAGTGAAAGCTGCATTTTTTTATCTGACATTTGTTTTGCCTCTTTAACTTCTGGATTCTTTGGATTTATCTTTTTTGCCTCCCGTCTCACTATGCTTTTTTTTTTTTTCAGCTAATATCTCTCGCTGTATCTTGGTTTTACCCCTCTTCACTCCCCACTTGATCTAATTTGGTGAGCAGAGAATTTCAGAGAGGTTGTCCTTATCTGGAGAAGTGACTGATAAATGTCAGGTGTGGGACATAGTGAAATATCTGAGATGTAAACTGAGGGTTTTTTTAATGATCTCAAAAAAAAAAAGCAAATATTATGTTGGTGTGCGGGCAGATAACTGAAGAATATAAGTACGATCATTTTCGCTTAGGAAAAGAAGTTAATTCTGAGCTTTTTAGGTGCAAAGCATCAGCTGAATGTCTTCACTAACCGTGGATTCTAAATAGACACGAAACGGACGTGCACTTGCGCTGTATGTTCATGATAGTGTCGTGCAAGTGCAACAGAAGACAAGAGTGGCAAGCATATTGGCAGTTCTCGTAGTCAGGAAGCGAACAGGCAGCCAGATATTCTGCTGGTGTATATTAGGGTGGCTCCTTCTAATTGCCTTCTCATTTTTATCTTTGGCAGCATAAATTCTGGATGAAATTATTTTTTCCCCCTAGTAATTCATTTGCAAAATCAAAATACATGTGCGTGCATTGCCATACATTGAGATGCACATGTAAAATCTTTCTGCATTAATGCTTCTTTGAAGCCTTGCCTTCATATGTATTATTTAAAAGAAATGGAGAAGAGAGTTTAGGCTAATCTGACAGAGCAGGGAATTAATTTTCATAAATGAGTTAATTTAAATATAAATATTTCACCATTTTTCCTATTTAGTCGCAAGAACGTAATCCAGTGCAGTAGGTTATGTGCAAATGAGACCAGAAGGTGGCCCAAAACCTTAAAATCTGTTGCATCTCTCTTTTAACTACTCCTTGCCTGATCTCCTGTCTCCCTGTCTCTTATGCCAAGCGCGGTAGTTAACAATAGTATGTGAACCACTTGCTGGTAGTGACTCCTTTGGAGGTTTTCAACTCCCGTTTTCAAATAAAAAATAGCTAAAGATGCATTAAGTAAGTTTTTAACATTATCTACATCTTAAGCACTTGCTGGACTCATTGTACAAAAAGAGACTGCTTCTAATCATGGAAGGAGGAGGTGACGTAAATTAAGAAAGATCAAGGGGACCCCAGTGCCAATCCCAATCATGGAGAAAATGGTTTGATAGCATGGGTAAAGTAAAAGCTGCCACTGCATTTGCCCTGTTCAAGTGAGACCCAGGTGGTCTCTCTTCATGCTACAAAATGGTTCATTTATCTGTACGCTGGAGCTAAAACCATCCTTCCAGAAGCTTATCCTGCTGCAGCAAAAAGGCGATGTAGCCATCCTCTGCGTTATGCGCAAAACTATAGAAATGACACTTCCTTTATTCATTCCCATTTCTCATGGAAACCAAGCCAACATAAATAACAGGGCCCCGTATTCTCTGTTCTCCACGGATGCTCAGGTATGTTGTCTGCCGCTGAGGGACAACAGCTAGGGGCTGATTTAAGAACATTCAGATTTTGTTGTACAGTTCATGACTCTTAAAGCAACCATTTTATATTTACATCTTGCATTTAATAATGTTTGAGCCAGCAGTAATTGTGTGCCTCATACTCTCAGAGCTTCACCTGCTGAGTGTTGTCTTTAGTTCGGTGTGGTAGTGACTCAAACCCACAATGAACCCATGGCATAATCAGAGCTCCAGTAATTGTTTTTAAATAAAGATAGTAAATACGGAAGCATATTGACTTCCCAGAAATCGATAGCTTCCCCCACCCCTGAAAGGAAGACACAAGCATGGTTCAGTTAGCTGCCACGGCGTGGAATTTAACAAGGTTAGGATTTTCTGGTTTCCCATTGCTGGCCTAAGGTGGAGTAAAATGTTCTTATAATATCGATTAACTAATACACTCTCCCTGCTTTAAATGTCCACAAAAAACAATTTTTCTTCTTTCCATAGACTTAATCAGTAACAGTCATATAGAAAATCCATTCATTTATGCCTCCTGAGCTATTAAAAAATTGATTGGCCTTCTGAGCCTGACATTTCCATTTTCAAGGCTTACTTCTGAAAGACAATGGAGATATTTAAGAGAGAGCATCAAATGGTAAGCTGAAGTTCAGCTGCTTTGCTGCCATTGAAGACCAGTGGAAGCTTTTTCATTTGCTTGCCAGAAGCTGAATTAGGCTTATCTGAAGAAGATAAGTGCAACTGAATCACAGTGCATATGCAACTTTGAAGTCTTAGGGACTAATTTTTTTCATGGAGGAGGGTGCATATTGTCACTGGTCTTAGGGAAAAAAATACACACAAAAAGAAAGACTCACATTTACTTTTGAAACGGGCCTTTGACTCCCAGGTCACTTCTTAAAAACCTAATCTCTGGTCCTAGCAAAGTAGGAGAAAAGCAGGCCTGTTTTAGCCCTGCAGCTCCTGTGGCTGTCTAGTTAGGTACCTGAGGGATCAGGGAGGCAACGGTGGCTGGAATCATGCATCACACATGCAATCGTGTCGCCTCGATTCTTCAAGAATCTGAAGCCATGAATCCCTTTGGGTACACGTTCCAAAACTGTCACAGTTGAGAATTACTTAGTGAGTAAATCATTGGCCTTTTAACCTTGCCAGGCTCATTTTAGGCCTTAAGGGAAATTAGGCTGCTCATCTGTTCAGGCTGTTCGGTATTCTCTGCCGAACAGTGTCCCACTTCACAAGTCAAACACATAACACGCTCAGCAGTTCCTGTTTAGGGTAGCACTTGAGCTGTGTTGACTCTCACCTTCAAGGAGAGGGGACTTGGCAGGTCAGGACAGAGGCTGCAGCCAGAGTGAGGTGGGGGACACATAGTCTCTGAAATGCAACTAACCTTAGGCAGCAAGCAGGTATCCCAAGGACAGATAACCTCCTAGCTCTCTGCTAACCTTCATGTGAAACAGTAATTTATTCACTCAGAAAACACAGCAATCTGAAATCCTACTGTGATTGCAGAAGGCTCCTACAGATTCTTTCTTATGCAAAGACATGTTAATTAGGATTACAGGGTTGTGGGTTTTTTCTTACCTTCCTCCCTTTTTGCTGTAGGTTCTCCCCAGGATATAGCATCTGCTAGAAACCAAGCAGCACTCCAGAGCATGAGGACATCCCGCATGATGGCCCAGAACGCAGGCATGATGGCGATGGGTGCCTCCCAGAACCCGAGCACACTGCCCACGACCGCAGGCCAGTCAGACATGGGCATGGCTCCTTACAGCAACGCCTCTTCCAGCCAGCCAGGAATGTACAGTATGAGCACAGGGATGAGCCAAATGTTGCAGCACCCAAACCAAAGTGGCATGAACATGGCACATAGCGCAGGCCAGGGGACGAGGCAGCCTGCCTCTGGACAAACGGTGGGAATGGTCAGCAGTTTTGGTCAGAACATGCTGGTAAACTCTGCTCTTCCCCAGCATCAGCAGCAGATGAAAGGACCTGTGGGCCAGGTCTTGCCCAGGCCACAAGCACCACGGCTTCAAAACCTGATGGGGACTGTCCCTCAAGGAACACAAAGCTGGCAGCAGCGAGGCTTACAAGGTATACCTGGAAGGACTAGCAGCGAAATGGGGCCCTTCAATAATGGCACAACGTACCCAATGCAGTCTGGGCAGCCACGGCTGTCCAAGCAACATTTCCCACAGGGGCTTAATCAGACAGTTGTGGACACGAGTGGAACAGTAAGAGCCCTGAACCCAGCGATGGGGAGACAGTTGCTGCAACCACTACCTGGGCAACAAGGAGCCAGCCAGGCCAGGCCCATGGTAATGCCTGCAATAAGCCAAGGGGTCCCCACAATGCCTGGCTTTAGTCAGCCTCCGACGCAGCAAATGCCAGGTGGTAACTTTGCTCAGAGCAGCCAAGGCCAGGCCTACGAGAGGAATCCCACTCAGGACATATCTTATAACTACAGTAATGAAGGAGCGGGGGGGTCATTCTCCAGTTTAGCAGAGGGCGCAGACCTTGTGGACTCCATCATTAAGAGCGGACCAGGGGATGAGTGGATACAAGAACTTGATGAGTTGTTTGGAAACCCCCAGTGAAATGGGCTTTGTATAGTCTGGAGCTTTGGTTGTTACATTTGAAAAAAGAAAAGAGAGAGCTGGATGTCCTCCCCATCCTTGGATTGTTGGTTTTTTGTTTGAATTGGTTTGGTTTGGAGTTATTTTGTTTTCTTTTGTTTTTGATCGTGCAAACTGAGCTGATCTGTAGTCAGCTTTGGAAGATTCAGGGATGATGAAACCACCGGCATCCCAAGACTTCCACCAAGCAACCTCCATTGCGTGGCAGCACCCGCTGTCTGTGTGGGTGGGGCAGGATGGGGAAACTGGAAGAGCCAGGTGATGCCTCTGGTTGGGAAAATTTAGTCTTCCCCACTGAAATGAGGCTTCATTGCACAGTGGTATGGGGTGGTCCCGGTATCTCCCACCTCAAGTAACTGTAAACACTGCAACTTTCAGGGGAGCAGATTAGAACAGCCGGGAGCAAAGCCTAAAAACGTCTGTGGGCGATTGCACAGGCCCTCGTCAGAAACGGGCTTAAACCCGGGGTAAGCAGGTCTCAGTGAGCCGTTGCCAGGCCTGCAGGGCCAGCTCTGGGCTGTCACAAGGGAACACGCAGCACACACGTGACAAACCTAAACAGTCACAGGGAGGTCACTCTTTTCACTGCAGAGTGATAAAAATCCAGTAAAAGCGTAGATGATAAATTTGGCAGTGTGGTGAGGACAGTTTGATTATGGGGCTGCTGCTGGAGACGGCTTAGGTGGGTGAGTTAATTTAATGAGTGATTTAGTCCCCTTGGGACTTGCAGTAGCGCTTCCCTGTCAGAGCACTTTGGCATGTATCTGCTGCCTGGGGGTGCAGAACAGCAGCTAGGAACGGTATTGAAGGGGTAAGAGGTACCAAGACACATCAGCATAGGCCCTACGTGGGTCCTTCTATCTCCTTCCTCCCTGGTATGTTTTCAGTTCACTTCCTTCCCCTCCCATCCCTCAGTGTCAAGCAAAGTGAGCTGGCTGCACTTTTTTTTCAGGTGAGTAACAACTGTCACAAAGGGGCAGGCAGGGGAGGAGAAAACAGGCATGAGAAAATGTACAGGGAGGGTTTGGCATGCAGAATGAGTTTCTCCTCTCCTCTTGAAAAGTGCAGGATTGGCAGATAGTATTACCCTGGAGCATCTGGGCTCTTGATGTGATGTTATATGCAACCTGATCTTCAGTTTTAAACAGATGTTTGGTCTAATGTCTCTGGTTTGCTGGAATAAAATTCGCTGTAGTATTTGAAGAACAGGAGCCAATGAAGGACTACTTTAAAGATAATTCATGAATGGGTAAAATAATCGATGTAGTTATTACAAACATGGGGTCTGCCCAAATAAGCTTTTAGGTAACAGCAACATATCACTCTCTCTTCTGTGTGGACCAGCCCTGAGCCGCACTGTGATGATGTTGTGATATATCTTGCACAATACTGAGCTGCCAGCCATTCTGAACACCTAAAGCAGCAGTTCCCAAGCTGCAGTCTGAGGCTGAGGTAAGCTGTCCTCCAAAACCTATCAACTTTTTAGCGTTTTCAGCTGAGAGCTGCTTATCAGGGTATATAGTGGTGCATAAAAATTGTTAACGTGATCCACAGGCCAAAAGGTTTGGGAACCTCTGGCCTAATGCTGGCCTCTGTGAGCCGTAAGATGTGCTCTGTAGCCAAAGCGTCTCTCGTGTACAACGACCAGGACCAACCATCCAGCTACCGATTACCTCCTTGTGTGCTGCTCTCCTCGGGCCCGGCAACACGAGGTGCTCAGCTGCTGAAATCCACAGGAGCTGAGGGGGTTGGCACCTTGCATTAAGTCCTGCCTTTCCCTGTGGAGCACAGATATACATCACATTAAGGAGTGGGAGCAAAATAGGCCTGGAACCACCTCAGTGCCCCACTACAGTTCCATTGCAGGGCTTACCTAGGTGGGGGGAAGTATCAGTTTTAAATGCTATAATGTAGGCAGGACAAGCTGCGTTTTTAACATGGACTAGCTGGTCAAGGTGAGCTATCAATCCAGCTTGCCCTGACTGCTGAAGTTTTTAAAAATGTTTTAGTTTCATCTCTTTGAGCTAACCCCTTTTTAAACTACAGCACAAAGACCCGTTCCAGTTCCTACTGAAGACGGTAGGAGTTTGCCTGTCTGCTGCTTCAGCAGGAGACGGGTTGGGCCCTAATTCAGTGGAAGGGAGCACCAGCCAAAGTTTTCAGTCCATCTTGTGGGTAAGCGGCTCTTGGTCAGACTAGCCTGAACGTAACGGATAGGCAAACAATGAGAGAAATGGTACCCTGAAGGGACGAGGGCATTGTGTGTATGTGTGTGTCTGCGTGAGCGTGTGGGTGAGGGAGTGACGAGCTGCTGTGCCACGTACCTGGCCTGCCCCATACGACAGAGGGATACCCGGATGAGGAGGCAGCGAGCCCTCTGTGCGGGGGACGGTGCTGGGGATGGCACAGCACCCCTTTCCCGGGTGTGAGTGACCGGGGTCGCCTGCCAACACAGAGCTGAGAAATGAGGGTTTAGAAACACCCAACCACCGCGCGGTGGCCAAGTGCAGATCTGTGTGCGTGAGGGAGATACAGGCTTTGGTGACTAAACGGTGGTGAAGACTGAGTCTCTGTTGTCTTTGTAAAGCTTCCTCCAAATACTCTGAACTGGGACCAAGTACTAGAGAGGTAGATTTTAATAGATTTGGGGTTGGTTTTTTTTCTTTCTTACTATGGTGCTGATGTATATGTAATGTTAAAAAAAAAAAAGTTATTTGTAAATATGTTTTTACAATTCTACAGATATCACTGGGTCTACTATCTGTAAAATATATACATATAAAAATATATATATATATACTGTTTGTTTAAAATAGAGTATTTTTATTTCATTCCTTAATTCATCCTTACTGCAGTGGTATTGCACTTCAGATGACGTCTATTTACTAATTTGTACTGTATCCCTGACAGCAACTTGCTCCATTTTATTCAGATTTTTCTAGTTTTCTGTTTTTACTTTGTACATTAAGCATTGCTTATTTCCTTTTAAGACCTGTACAGAGCTCTGAAAATGTAGAAGACCTGATGTTAACATACCACTTTTAAAGAAAAAAAACAAAACAAAACAAAAAAAAAAAAAACCCAAAATAAAAGATGGTTATCTGAGTCATATACCAGGCTGGTTTATAGGATCATCTCCTGCCGCACTCCTGTGCCTTGGTGCGTGATCTTCCAGGGGGACAAGGGAAGCTGGCTTCAGGCAGGCCTGGTTTCGGCCCCAGGGTTTCTGCACAGCTGCCTCTCTGCACCCTGCAGAGCTGCCCTCGCCCAGCTGGAGTAGGGGCATCGCAGGCAAGGTACCGCCGGTACCAGGCATCCCCTCTTGCCCCAGGCTCGTTCAGCAGCCAGTGAACCCCCTGCGCCCTGGTTAGCCCCACCGGGCACACCCGAGCAGCTCTGCCTGCGGCAGCGGAGCTGCAGACTGCCGTGATGAGCTGCCAGGCGGGGAGCGCTTTGTCGGGTGTCCACCTTGCTCTGGGGTCGTGGTGCCCCTTTCTCGGAGCAAGGAGAGCTATCAAAACTGCCTGTGCTCCAAGGTGAGGTCTGCGCTCACGCAGTTGCTACAGGGGAGCTGGTCTATAATTAGAGGTGGCAGCTCCAAACTTTTGCGTTTACTCTATGTAGGGAACAAAAGCAGGGAGTAGGGAAGTGCTTTCAGGGGAGGACACAAGATGGAGAGCCCAGGATGCAGGAGTCCTGAGGCTGAGATCTGGGGAGGTGAGGTGGGATGGAAGAAGGGAGATGCGGGGTTGGACACAGAAGTTGGAAAGAAGAGATGGGGAAACTGGGGAAGTGTGAAGACGCATGCTTAGACACATAGTTCCCTATCACCTACTACAACTACAGTGTGAGACTTGTGTTGTCAGACGCCTTTTGTAAAGTGCATGTAGACTTGTTGAATTTATATGACCTGTTCAAGATAAACGTGCCATGTAGCCTTCAAGGCTCGACACCAATTTCTTCGTGTTCCCAGCCAACTGGGGAGCCGTGGGGGATCAGACATTGGACCTCTGTTTGCGCAGCTTGCTGTTTGGGATGCCAGTGTGGCTTGGCCTCATTTACAACCTTTAAGGTGAGTTTCCCCTTCTCTCCTTAACATCAGTCCTTTCCTGTTCCAAACATGGATAATGGGGCAAAAGTAGTTGATTAGCTCAGATCAGAGCAGCTTGCCAGAGTTAGTCCTCATCAGGTGCTGGCAGAGGCCTTGCTGAGCATCAGCAAGAGGCCCCTAGGTACTGACTGGCTTTGGAGCTGCAGCAGGGCCTGTCGTTGTTCCTGATTGCGACTGACAGATGAACATTTCCATCAGTGTACGCTGAACATGCAGTCTGATACTGACTCCTCGGTCAGCAGGCAGGAAATGGTGTGGTTCTCACTAGAGTTAAACTAAATACTGACACTGACAGCATCCATCTGCTCTAGGTGTATTTTGTTTTTAATGGTAGACGAGTCAGTCTCTAACACTTTTTGATCATAGGCATTCTGTCCTGGCTAACTGGGGGAAAAGCAGCGACTCAGAAGACAAGTAGCGTCCTCAACTTCAGGCCTACTTCTGCCCTCCCATTAGCTGGTGTAGCTCCTAAGTGTTAGGTTCATGTTTATCCCCTAGCACTCTGCTGCCGGATGATGCTTTGCAGCCTCACATGCGCAGTTTCTGGCATGTGAAATCATCCCTGTGCGACAGCAGTTTATTCCTTTCTGTGAAGTAGATGGGATATGGGAAGCTGCCTATAAACATGCCAGACCACTGCCACAGGTAAGCTTAGAATGCAATAATTTCAGAGGCAAAGACCTACTTGAACATGGTTAGCGACCTTTGGGCCTCCTCTAGTGTGTATTTCAAGCCTGTTACATAGTTTGGAGTTTTGTCTTGGTTTTTCTTCTGGTGGCAGCACTTCCTGCTGCCCATGACTGTCTGAAGGCATCACTGGCAGGTGGGTAGGTGGATTTTCTGTATTTTAGCCCATAGACGGCAAGTTAGTGGAAGCATTCCCAGTGATTTCTGTGGTTATTAAATCTGGCCCTGTTGTACTTCCTTGCTGGAGGCGAGTGCCAGGGAGTTGCCCTTTCCACAGCTGTGTCACTTCCAGCCTATCCACCATCACGATTTTCTCCTCTGCAGCCGTTATTGGACCCAAGTCTTGCACCTCTGCACTTGTTTCATTTTATTGTTTCAAATGCCATTTCAGCCTTTGCCACCTGCAGGCACTAAGTTCTAACTAAGCTAACTTTTGCACATGCAGTGTGCTCACCTTTTTCATATGAAAGTTTATTATGAGCTTGATCCAACACTCAATTTTTTTTTTCTCAGGTTATCAACCTCGGTACACTTTTAGAAAGACCACGAGCATGTTCTTTACAGGAACATGCAGTATTTTTGGCCAAATCATGTCTTCAGAGGAATGACAAGGAAAATTTCTGCCTGCTAGCTCTAGCTAGCTTGAGTATATTCAGCATTGCCTGAATAATTTGAATTATCAGGAGCTACCAAAATAGTCAGGCATGGCCTTGCTTCTCTGTTCATCCACATAGTTTAAATTAACCATCAGCAAACTTTGAGCTGATGGTGCTAAGCCATGCCTTCCCTCTGCTTTTAGCAGAAAACTGTTTTCCTAGTCAGCTTGCTTTTCATTGTCATTTTATGATTCCCAGAGCTGCGGCCATGCTGGGATGTCTGTCTAGTCCTTCCCACACCGCAGCCATCTGTGCCTTGGCAGAGGACAATGCAGTAGACCCAATTGTTAGATGAGCATCTGTGCCTTCTTTTTGTCTGGGCTGGCTCTGCCTCTCACAAGTGCTGTGCTGTGGGTACAGCCTGTCTTCGAGAGGCTTTGTGTGAGGACTGGGATCTGCTTACAGGAGGGCCCCACTTCTGTGAGAAGAGCGTCTGAGCGCGTGTTGAACTGTAAACGTGCTATAAAATGAAAAGGCCTTCACAGAAACATAGGGTCAAGTGTGGCTTTAAATGTTTTCCTGAAGAAAGCACTGTTTCCATATATGCTTAAACAGCCTCCTGCAGTGGGATTGGATATCCTTGGAAAACTGGGACCTCGCAGCAGCATATTGCATTGAAGGGTGTTTTTACATTTGTGCAGAATGGATGGCACTGCTGGGGGAAACGAAGAGGAGTGAAGAAAGACTACAGAGGCGTTGGCAAAGCTGAAGGACATTGGGTAAGATGGGCTGATGCTTGCAGTGCCAGTTGCAACTAAATTACTTAATAACGGTTTTAGTTTTATGTAATTTGTTTAGGGTTTACAATACTGTGTGGGAAAACAGAACATTTAATTGCAAATGCAGATGTGACATTCTGTCTTACTGACTCTTTTTCAAGAGTGTAGGGAAAGGAGAAACCAAAACCAGCTCAGGACAAACGTGCATTTTACATTGCAGTGGGCTGTTAGTAAAGATCTCTGATGCTTTATTCACGTGCAGTTTATAATCTTTTTGGTGTTCAAGGAAAGCATCCACGTTATTAATTTATTTTTTTAAAAAAGCACTCTTCAGAACAATTTCCGTAGTTTCTTCCTAATGCTGAAGTCCAGGTATTCATCCAGAATGCTGTTAACAATCCCAGCTGTACCCAGCGTTATCAAGCACATCAAAATTATCAAATTCAAATGAAAACCTGTTAACCTAGAAGTGGAAAGCAGAAAAATACTCTTACTAGCTGTACATGGTGTGTGTACAGTGAAACTGCTTGTCCACACCAGTTAAGAAGAGGTGTGTGGAATCAGAAAGGATTACTGCTGCAACGCTGCCTTGGGTGTTTTGGTAATAAACCATTCACACACTTGGTAATAAACCATTCACACACGTGACTTTTGCTAGGGAGAAGAGAGATTCCTAATATCCTCTCTATAGGAAAACTCTCTGTGGTGTTTCTAAATACTCATGTGGAAGTTAGGAGCTTCCTTCAGGATGAAGCTACCTCATCCCGTGACACAAAGGCCTGTAGGTAAAGCCTCAGACAAGCTTGAGCACCTCACTGCCACTCTAGGTGTCGGAGTGTGGGAGGGAAGCCTTTGGGGCTGCGGGAGAGGTGTGCCTGTCTCTTACATCCACCTCTGTTGGGAGGTACTCTCCACCGAGCTGGGAGGTCTGCTGCTGGTTCTCACTTTGACTTGGAGATGGATTTTTGGCCCAGAAAGGAAGTGTGTTGATCCTAAAAAATCAGCAATTAGGGCACTTGCTGAGGATGGGAGAGGATCAGGTTATTTTATTTGTACAAAATGGAAAGCTCCCACAGAAGAGGCTGGGAGAGCCCTTCAGCTCTGGAACACAGAGCTCACTTTTGGGGCACATGTGAGCCCTCTGTGCATGCTCTCCTGGGGCTGTTCTCAGTGGCCTTGGAGCAGAATCTGGCCTGACAGGTATATGCTGGGAGTTGCTGCTGGGTTGGCTTCTGCTGACAAAGCAAGCAACAAAAGGTTTCTCTGGAGAATCCCATCACATCAGCATTGGAGGGAGGTCTGAGGAACTTGTCAGCCTTCGATTTACAGCTAGCTATCCCCATACCCACAGAAGCTGAAGAATTTAGGTGCTTGGGCACCACTGGGGGTGCGGGGAGCCTGAGAATCTCACTGGTGCCTAAAGACTTGATACAAGTAGCCTTTCTGCGTGCCACGTCTAGATGTGGATTTCAAAATTTTGAAGTATGAGATTTCCTCAGTTTCAGGAAAGCACGAGAAGTCTTTAGCTTAGCCCCTTAAGTATCTGTCAGAGCCAGCTGGAGGGAAGGGTAAAGGGTACAGCTCACTTGCAAAGGCCTCTCCAGCACAGAAACTGAGTAGAAGGTACATGTTCCTGTAGTGTTCTTAAAAAAATCCAGCCTAGGCAAATCTGAACTGCACTTCCCGTAGTCAAGTGCACGCGTATGTCTTGTAACCAGCCCTTTGAGCATGTGGACCAGGTCTGTCTTTATAACTAGCACAGCTGCAGTCAGTGATTATGGTTAAGAATCTGTGTGAAGACTAATTACCTTCTTGCTACTAGGGCTGCTGGAGGCATTTTGTATGTTTTGGGGCTGGGTTCTGCGTGCCTGACCTGTGCTGACCTGCTGCTAGCTGAAGCATCCGCTGGAGGTTAGCACCAGCCAGCCCTGCAGAGGCAGGCCTTGTAAGCAAAGCCATTTCTAGGGCTCCCAGGCTGACTCTTGCATCCTCTGTTCAATGCAAGGAAATGAGAGTCTCACTAGAGTGTAAAGCTCTGTCTAACAGCAAAGCCAGCCACTGTTCTTAGGCTTCCTTGAGAGGCTGAATCTATTGGTCTAAGAGTACTGAAGTAAAGCCTGGGAAAGATTTCTTGAACAAAGGACTTCTTAGTTTGTTGATTAAAGAAAAGTCTGTTATGCTTTTTGTGTTCATTTATCTAGATGGTTTTGCTCCCCAAACTTCCTTAACAGTTGCTAGTCTTCTGGTTGGTGTTCATTGCATCATTTGAATTATTGCATCTCTTATTGGGAAATATAAAATTATCTTCATATATTTGCTCAGGAATGCGTAGCCTCTCCCTTCCCTTAAGCAACAGCTCTTCCAAAGAGGGTAAAGGATTGGTAGAGACTGTAGTGTGAAGGAGAACGGTGATACCAGAATACAAGCTATGGAAAATATCCCTGTAGTACAGTCTTTTGCTGCTGCAGGATTATTCACTACAAAATAGTCTGATTGTTTTGTAGCCTCCTCCAGAAATATACATCCCAAGTCTTTTAATTTTCTGACAAGTGTATATCATGCTATTTTCTTTTTATGACTGCTATGTATGCTGAAAGAGGAGCCTTAGGTCAGGACACAGAAAATAGTGCAGCAGCTTCAGTGAAACAAGAAGTAAACTGTGCGTTTGAGTGTTTATAGTGGCAGGGAGTTTTGTCAGTGGGCATGTTTGTTGAAGCAGAATTCATGTTACGAGATGCTCTGCTCTTAACATCCGGTAACATGTGTTTATCTGAAGCTGTGTTCTCTTAACTGTTTGGTGAAAGCTCATCAGCCTACAAGGCCAGATTTGCTTGATTCCTTTAGTGCACTTTGTATGGCTACAGTAAAGGTCTTAATGTGACAACCTGAAGAAAAATGAAAATAGCAGACAGGCAGGCACTGTGCGAGCCTTGCCTGAGCGGTCTCCCATCCTACAGCAGTCCTGAGCTGCAAATCTGTGTTTCTGTTTTCAGACCTCTCCGAGTCTGGCTGCAAATATGCTCAGTACAAAGCAGGCACCCACAAGGTGAGCATCAAACCTCTTCTCTCTCGTGACCTGTAGCACATGCACATCTTAACCTAGGCTTCTGCTGTAACAGCCAGCCCTCTTCCCTGAGGGTTTCTGCTTCAGACCTCTTGCTGACACTTTACACATGTTGCATTCAATTATAGTCACTTTTCACTGCCAGTCCTTGGCTCTCAGCCCAGCTTCAGACCACAGACCAGAGCTTTTAACCTGCATTCAGTTGGTAACTCCTTACCTTCCTTTCACAGACTGTACGTAACCATAGAAGTACTTGTAGCGGGTGACCACGTACAACACACCCAGAAAGGAAGCTAATTCTAAGCAAAAAAAGATTAATAGGGGAAAAAAGAAAAAAAAAGTTAGAAAACTAAAAAATGAGGATCGCAGACCCTTTAATTATGTTTTCTAGTTGTATAGCTCTGGGGATTTTCATGGCTACCCAGACCCTAGGAATTCTTGGGAAAAATCATTCAAGAGAGATATATGTATTCTTAAACATTCACTACAGGAGGGTCTTGATATGGGTTTACAGATAGGGCTGGGTGTTGGACTGTAGCCCCCCCAGTTTGGTGGTTATCCCAGAGGCAGGATAGTGGGTTGGAGCACTGTGGCTTGACCCTGCGCTGTCATTTTGTATTGTTATGGAAGTTCATGCTAAAGGGGAGTGTTTGTTTTGGAAAGAGAATCTTATTTATGTTGTTAATAACCTGCTTTGCATTTATATAGCAGCTTTTATCCAAGGACATGAGAGAAAGCTGTAGTGAAGTTAGCTTTCTGACCTCCCTGTGGGAAGAGTATAAAGTCACCTCCATTTGATAGATGGAGCAGGGTGTGTAGGTCAGTCGTATTATCCAGGACTAAGCTGGATAATTTTGTGTTCTTTCAAACCGTGCAAATGAGTATTACAGAGAACAGCTTTTACTGTGTTCTGGATTAACTCATGTAAACATACCTATGGGAGATACTCAGCTGAAAAAAATTACTTAAAGAGGAGGTTAACATAATCCTTCTTTTCTTACATATGACAGCACATGTTTGTGCTGCTGGTTAGCAACTGGGATTTTCCTCTATTCAAATGTCTATCTATCTCATATCTAATTTGCTGACTTAAGTGGTGCTACTTTGGATTTACATTGGATTTGCAGTGGAGATGGCTATAAGAAAGCCCCAAAACAATATTACTCTTTTGGAGCAAACAGAGAAAATGGAGAAGAAAGCTAGTCGTTCAGGAAGAAAAGGTATAGTGGGCATGATCTAGTTATCCCTTTCCAGCCCACACACTTCATGCTTCTAAAACGTCCCCTGGGGAAGGGTTAATGAAGCAGAGGTCAAAAATTACGCTCTGTCACAAGTTCTAGCTCTACGAGAGCCCATCCCATCACTGCTAGGAGACATCACGGACCCACCTTGGAAAGTCCAACAGAGTGAGAGGTAGGAAAGCTCTGTGGCATCTGAGTTCAGAACATTTGGCCAAAACTGCCCCCCTGCTTTGTGGCTGAGAAAACACAATACATTTTCCCGACTCCCTGCTGCATACCTGAAGTACAATATCTGTGGCTGGAGATGCCGCTGTTATGACTGTGCTTCAGTGCTACGGCCCAGAACAAACAAGTCATAGCCCAGAGGTGGTGTCACTCATCTGGGACATAAAAACCCAAACGTTTGCTGGCTTGAGCTCTGTCTCCGTCAGCCAAGGGTCCTGCCACAAGCATGAGTGCTCTGACCTGAGTCTTTTCAGGCTGCCTCCTCCCCAGGGACAATAGCTATGCGTGATGTCCTGTGCAAATAATTGTTGGTGGAAAGCATCTGGAAGCTGCTTTTCTGAATGATGCACTGCACGAATCCACTGAATGTATGATAAATGTGCCATGTACTGGCTCCTTGGTTTGTAGAGAGAAGTGAAAGCTGGTGGGGCTTTGTGAAATGCCATGACTAAGTCGGGAGTTCTGTGTCACTGAGCGTTCTTCTATGAAGGCTATGCCATGGTAATGCAATTAAAAGAAGGGGGAAAGATGTCTACAGTCATTTACCTCCTGATAAAACTGAAGTGTTCTAAAAAGTTATGTAAAACTTCTCAGTCCGAGATAAAAATGAAAAGTATTTACCTTGATTAAAAAAACATCCTGCAGTCCAGAGGACAGTCAAGAATATTGGGTAAAACTCCACACAGTTTTGTCTGCAGAAAAAAATTTGAAACACCATTAGTCTGGAGAGGAAAAGAACTATGGGTGGAGTTTTCAAGGAGAATCGGTTCTGGCCTCATTTAGTTGCCACTAAAGTTAATGCTATCGAATCCAGTGGGAGCACAGTCAAGCCAGCATTAGGCAGTCTTAAAAGTTCTCTTCCTTGTAATCTCAAATACAAATTATTTAAAATATTTGCTTGGTATTTTAACTTAGACAAGGATCTGGATCCCAACTACATGGAAATAAATAGGACAAATAATCCTAAATCAAGTGCCTGCGCAGCAGAGAGAGGCAGGAATTGCAGCGCTTGGATGTGATGTTGCTCACTTATCTCCATACCCGGTATGCAAGTTTTGTGGGTCAGCGTTCCCGGGACTGCAAGAGGAAGCATAAAGCAGTGCGTAGGCAGCTTGGATTGCCCTGCTGAGGCCAACTGCCTTTATGAGGTGCTGTCAGGCACAGACAGAACATGATAGATTTTCTCATGGTGAGGATCATAACATCTTTATTTGTGGGCTTCATCAGTTTTCCCACCAATATTTTCTTGGGATATCTTGTCTTGCTTGTTCTGAATGAATTTCTTTTTAACAAATTAGGCATCATTCTATATCTAACATATTCTGTGACCTAATATGTTGTCTGATGTATTCTATATCTCATTGTTTTTATCCACTACAACTACAGATACAGCAGATGGGATTGTTCAAAATAAATATAGCTACTTTTGCACAGGATCATTAGTTAATCACAAACTGAAGCCCTT
Source organism: Phalacrocorax aristotelis (assembly GCF_949628215.1). Classification (NCBI taxonomy): domain Eukaryota; kingdom Metazoa; phylum Chordata; class Aves; order Suliformes; family Phalacrocoracidae; genus Phalacrocorax; species Phalacrocorax aristotelis. Next base: position 20,795,357 of record NC_134279.1, read on the forward strand.
TAGGAAAATGCTGTCTTCTTAGATGGGCTATTCCACCGTTACTGACTGTGAAGACAGTGGTTTTCTGTGCTCTTGTCTTCCATGTGTTTGGTGTTAGCCACAGTCCAAGAACTGACAGCACAGCTTGCAATATCCAGAACAGGGAAATTCTCTAAGTTAGAGCCAATCAGCTCTCAGCCCCTACTTAGGTTTGGGGAATCTGATTGCCTAGTTTGATCAGAATGTGAGCAGTGATGGTTTTAAATGAGCTGAACTTACCTCATTATCATTAAAATAAGAGCTGAACCATTTGAAAAGTGATCCTTTGGTTTGGGGTTGGTTTTTTTTGAGCAAAGTATGCAAAGAAAAGGTAACATTTTAAGATAATGGTTTTGCTTCTCTTCTGACTGAATTGTTATTCATTGCCACCATCCTAATGATCTTTAGACTTACTGTGCACGAAATGTTCTGTCAAATTCTGGAGCTCCAGTGACAGCTGGGGGCATGACCTTGTGCTTCATTCTTGATTTCCCCACCAGCCAAGCAAAATGACCTGTAAGCAAAAATAAGGGCTCACGAATTACACAGTTCCTCGGCTCTGTTGCATCCCTAAAACATCAGTAATTTTTAAAATAGAGATCATTGTTCTTCAGCTCTTTCCATTTTGTTTGAAGGAAAGAGAGTTACATTATATAAACTGGTTTTTCCCTACGAAAGTTTAGATCTTATCTTCAAGAGTGACTTACTCATGAGGAAGGCGAAAAATTGCTATTTCAGAAATATATTAATTATCTTTTTGCACTAGCTACACTAGCTATGACTTAAATATCCTTCCACCTCATCTGAATCCTAGAACTGCACAGCCTAGAAGCAGTCTAGGCACACTACAGTGGCAGCGTGCTGCCTCTTAGCAGTATCTCAGTAACCGAATTGCCCTGAATGAGGTCACTTCCCTACTCGCTTGAATAGCATATGGTCATTTTGTTTTAGTAACGCTAAGAGCTACGATGCTTTGGAGTATGGGGCAGCATTGCAGTCTTTGGAAATCAAAATCTGGTAGCCAACTTTTTAAAGTTATTTACCCATATCTTATAGCACATAATTTTCCATCGGTTGTTATTGCCTCGGACTCTCAAAGTTCAGTGTGTAGGAAAGAGCAGAGAGCTGCAACTGGGAAGGCTGTAGCCTGTTTCCCTGCTCTCCATCTCATCTGCTGGAGAGCTCTGAGACCTATCTGTTGGAGGACCCACACTGTTTCCACCCCCACTGATTGGAGCTGATAGTACTCACCTGTCTTGTAAAAAGCATTTCTTAAGAACTGATGCAGTGCCATGAGAAAGATAGATTACTTACTGTACAGTGACTAAATATCAGTTACTTACCAAAAAACCCCAAAACAATCAAACACTATATCTGCACTTCTGACCTGTATTTCTAGGATCGCTTCTGACATGTATATGTGTACACCTCATTTTACTGATGTCCTCATTGCAGAAGTCTTCCCCTAAAAGTTGAACAGAGGCTCAAAAGGACAAAAGGCAATACATGGACAGCAATTTTCTGTATGCAGCAGAGCTATTGGGAATCACTGTGCTTGACTTTAAAACTGTCTGGTTACGTAGAGTTATTTTGCTGGCCATGTCGTAGCCACCCTGTGTGAGAAGCTCACAATCTACCTTGTGCCTAAACTTTACCTGGATCCAGAAACCAGGCACCTACCTGAGTTCACTAAAAAAGATTTGTCTAAGGGACAATCCTTGAGCATACCTTCTGTCCTCCCTTCTGGGAGCAGCGGCATTAAGATACAGCTAGAGATATTAGTGGTGCTGCCCTGTGCACCTCCTATGTCTTAGCCTTGTGGCCAAAGCCTTTTCCCAAAAAAGCATTTCCCCATCTGTCTTCTCCCCATATAAGGAATTATGGGCTGTGTTCAAGTGACCCCTTAACCTTTCTCTCCAGAGACTAGTCAGAGCATCTCAGCTATCTCTCTGTAAGGCAGGCTTACAGGACCTTTCACTGTATTTGCATCCAGCAAGACGTCCTCCACTCCCACCCACGCATCTCTTGTCACGCCTGGTGATTCATCCGTTATTTGCCACCTTGCAGCCCTTTCAGAAGGGAAGAATGGTAGCGGGGAGGGTTTAGGGAACATGGTTCAGGGAGACTGAAGCTTGTGGAAGCATAAGAATTACCTCTGAGAAATATTTTCCTGGAAAACTTAACTGAAAAGTTGCTTTTTAGCTTCTGTTGCCCTCAAAATTATCTATTTCTTATTACAAATGCTATGTGCTGGCAAATCCTGCCTGGCTTATCAGTCAAAGTGGTAGGGGAGCCATAGCATTTTGTGCAATGGCGTTTTAGCCAGCAGTGTGCTCCTCGTTTTCTGGCCGCATGGAGCCATTCACGCTTACAACCAGTCTAGGACCAGGTTTTTCTCTACTGAGGAACTAAGGCAAGCCAAGGCGGCTCATTGCATCCAAATCAGTTAGAAAAGAGCCTTGAATGGATGCTGGACAAAATAAACTTACTGGGGGTAGTAAGATTAAGGCACTGTAGGGGCCAAAGTGTTCTTGTTTGTTCAGTACAATCAACCAAAGCGAATTGTCAAGGCTATGGTATAACCCTGGCCTCAGCTCTAACGCGATTTGCCCTTGGTATTGCTTGGTCAGCAAGGCTCTAGTCTGAGGGGCACATTTGCACGTGGTTTGCACACGGGAGACTCTGGCTAACAATATGCAGAAACAGGTTGCGCTAGCACGACAGTACGGCTGACCATCCACTTCTTTAGTGGCTTCCGCTGTGATTGATGGGAACTTTGCTTCAGTTAGGGACAGGTGGGCTTTTATATGCTGATGAAAACCAAGCTGTGGCACTGCGTAACGGGAGAACTAGAGTCACGTCTGCCACCTTAAAAGCAAAGGTGAGCCCAGTGTGCAGAACAAGACAGGTGCCAACCAGGGACTCGAAAAGAGCTCAGGAGAGGAATAATTACTATATTTTTTGTTAATTGCATAGGACTTTCCCTTTAGCTCCTTTGTGGTGAATGGAAAGTGGCAATGTAACTCCGAATTTAAGTTTTGTGATTATGGTTTAACAAGGGCTGAAGTAAATAATAAAGCAATGGGAGAGCTCTTCTGCCTCACCCACTGGAGGTGCTGTCGTGAGGACTCCAGAAAGCATTGCAGCAGGAGTAAAGATTTTAATAGCCTTTTCTTCCCCCTGGATCCAGTTGTTCAATTCTAGCAGGCTAAATTACACGACTGAGGTAGTTACAAAGTATGCTTGACTTGCCTTTGTTTGCCTTTTTTTGCTTTCATCTTCAGGTGGCATTTATGGTTACTGAGTTAATATCTTTACCCTGAAAATATGGGACAAAGCAGCCTTTCAAGTAACATTACCCTCAAACATTTTATGTGTGTTAAAAAGCCTGTAGAGAAGCTGCTACCTGTATTGCAGTGTATGATAGCGCATGTTAATTTGCATGGCCTGGGCTAACAACCTTTAAAAACATAAATCAAGTGCTCTTTAATGTCTTGCTGGGTCCTGGAATTACTTAGAGTGATTTCAAAATGTGCTAGTTCAGAGAGGTTCTTCAAAATAGAGAAGTGGGACTCCTGTCCAAACCGTTCTCTCCTATATCGATGACTGGGATTCACTCGGTCCTTTCATTGGATCCCCTTGTTTTCCCATCAGTCTACAAAACACTAATCTCTCAAGCAAATCTTACCCGTTTAAAACTGGATTCATGACTGGAAACCACTTCCTGCACTGTTTCTGCTCTTCCTTTCTACCCTAGAGCATTTCTTGCACAGCTTAATCTTCGACTGACCTGATTCTTTGAATAACTCATGGTTCTGAGACACTAAATGTACCTCTGATGATTGCTGAGTGAAACCTGACTTCCAGCACTGCTTCAGGGAGGTTGTATTGCCCATTAGCACCTTCCTAACGCAGGACTGGGAGGCTCAGCAGAATAAACAGAAGAGCAAACAGAGCACCGAGCTGTGTATGTTGTATTTTGTTCACAGCAAGCGGTCTCATGCTGGGCTACCCTCCTTGCATGAACTGGTTATAACACATGCTTACGGTGCCGGTTTCACAACATTCATTTGAACTCCTGTAAACTAATCTGTGTTGGTGCACCCATGCTAGAAAGCATGCTGAAAGTAAGCCAAGCGGTGATGATTTAGATCAGATCGGCAGATCAGATTCTTACCCAGGTTTCTCTTTGGGCTTGGTGTCAGACTGCCATTGTAAATAAAACCCAGGTTATCTTATCTTTTCTGTGATTTTAACTAAGATTAACTAATACGGATTAATCATCACAAGGAATAACATAGGTATTTTCGTCCTCCCTTCGCAGTTTCAGTATCTGTACAATTCCTTGAGTTTTCAAAATGCAGTACTTTTCTGGATCTTGTTAGTCTGGGTTTTTTTTAATCCTTCACACTTCTACATTAAAAATCAATGCAGGCAAGTTGAACTTTCAGAGAAGTTGTTGGTAAATACTGCCACCAGAGAGAAATGTTCTGTGAAGATCACAAGGGTATGTTGTAGCTGATCTGATGACAGAAAAAGAGGCCGTAAATTTTAGGTGCTTTTTATTTGCCTTCTGTGGCTTTGGGCTTTTTTTAACATGGAAAGGTCACATTCTCAAGCTTTTTTTCTGCCGGGTAAAAATGTTATTTCAGTAGTTGAAGCTTTGAGAAGAAACAAACAATCAAGCCACATAGATAGGCTGCTAGATAAGTTGGCAGTGCTACAGATATTTGAAAAAAAAAAAAAGGCAGAGTAATTAGTTTTAACCTGCACTTAATCTCATGCTAGTATAGCACAAATGCCTTCAAAATGTATCTTGTTTTCTGGTGTAAACACAACTACATGAATCAACATATTTCAAAGAAAATAATGACAAGCATTAAAAATGCTGCTGCAGTTTTAGACTGATACACAGCAAAAAGGGTGTCTCAGACTTGCCCACTTCTTTCCCTAGTCCTTGATTCTCAGAGGCACATCATCAGGGGATAAAATAAATCCATTTAGATCTTAAAGAAATGTAATGATGAGGGCACACTATGGAATATCTCATATTATTGCTGCCTGGTGTAAAGGTTTGCTGTCTTCTTTCATTTCAGATACTTAGTATATATCTCTATTTCAGGAAAAAATTTTTACAGCACTTTCAGTCCAGCATTGGTGTATTTAATTTCACAAATTTACTCTCACTTTGGAGGTTTTCTATTGTAGAGGTGCCTAAATAAGAATTGAAACCAAGACACAATGTGGCTTTGGGGTAACTTTACAGCTAGTTACAAGCTCTCATAATAGTATGATTCCAAAAAGTCAGCAAACAAAATAGAATTGAAAACAAATTAGTTTCTCCCACAGGGAAAAGTAATGTGCCCCACTGCGCCAACTCCCTGTCAGACTACAGAGAGGGTAAACAATGCTCTGGTGAGAAAAAAATCTTAGGAGTTATCAGAAATTAAAGTTACACAGCAGCCAGTTTATCATAAAATAATTTCCAGTACTTCATAACTGGTGGAACCCCAAGCCCCAGCCACGTAACCCCACAGATCTTACATTGCTGGAAGGTGGAAAGAAGAGAGACAGCGGCAAGCAAAATGAAACCACCAGCCATGTTCCCAGCAGCTTCCGTGTGCGAGCAGGATGTGTGTATAGGAGAGAGAGCTTGAGTGAGCAATACGGAAAAACAACGGGAGGGAGAATTATAGTGTTTTTCAGCATTGCAACAAAGGTCTGCCCTGGAAATAAAACTGCCCATCTTTTTAAAACAAGAGTGCAAAATTATGGCCATTTTTCATTCCTGAAAAAGGTCAAATACAGTCAGCCAGCCCTGCCTGCCTCTTGCCTGTGTGAAAGCGCAGAGAGAACAAAACCAGCCTTTCCCGCCTCTGTGGATTCAGCTGTTCTTTTATGTCTTAGATTTCAGTTGCAACCTCTTTGGGGGTGAAGACTTTTTGTTCTGTGTTTGCACAGGGTGCAGGGCGGTGAGGTCTGCATCCATCACTAGCAGTACCACTTGAAAGCAGCAGGTGCAGGAGATGTGAGGGGGGAGCAGAGCTTTGTACTGTCCCTGCACTTGATTTACGGGTGTTGCGGAACATGTACAACTTGGGCTCTGACGGATGACACGACAGCCACGTTACAAGTAGTCAGCATGCAGGAAGGAATTGTTCAGGATAGTTCAAAGGGTAAAACAACGGAGAAAGAAAGAAAGACCTTCCCTCATTTTACTGCCTGGAGTACACTTCCTATAGCTTATGCCTAGTCCTAAAACTGGCAGAGATTCTCTCAGGGAACATTTTTCATCAGCTAGCCCTAACTAACAGGAAGCTTAATGTCATTAGCCTTTATGATTCCATAAGACCACTGGAACAAAACCAGCGTAATGTTTGTTGTGGCTCCAGGATTATCTATCCCCTTTGTCTCCAGCTGATGTTAAAGTGGGATATTTCGTTGACTTTAGGAAAATTTGCTAATTTTAAAGGCTAACGTAAAAAGGACTTTAAATCAGTTATTTTACCTTGCCAAATTTTAAAAGGATATTTCTTGGGTATTAATTCAGCATATTGTTCTTTCTGAAGATTGGAAGAATAGATATACTGTAATAACACTAGCTGGATGTTTGTGCTTAGTAACTCTTTAACTGCTGATTTATGCGCTCTAATTGCAGTTCTTGTTGTAGTATGGGTCGGCTTTCAGACCACATAGTTTCTCTATGTTTTTAGGGACTGGCTCAGAAGTGTTCAAAACATTGTCACCCTGCTGATATAGGGAAGTGAAGGAAAACTCTGACACAGCCAGTCATTTGAAAAGTTAAAGCCACAAGGTCTAAATATTTTAAGGCCAGCTGACACTGAAGTCATGGGGGTTTTTCTACTTCATTCAAAGGATGTGAATTTCAAAATGGTAATGGACATGCAAAATCCAAGAAAGATTGACTTAAAAGTAGGCAGGAATACAATCTAAGGCAGGGGGCTAAATCCACAGATATATAAGTTACATGGCCATTACGGCTGAGATGGAGTCTGCTTAAAACTATTCACTTTCCACTGGTAGCAGAGAGTTTGTAGTTGCCTAAAGATTTATAATGCAAGGTCATATGTAGTCCACAGGCAACCTGACCTGGCGTTATGCTTCCTCACTGTGTAACCCAGAATAGGAAGTCAGATCACACACAAAACATGGCTGGGTTTATTTATGATTGTGGATATACAGTAGTACTTCAGATGCCCAGAGCTTTTATGATGAGTGTAAGCTCCAATATATAAACAGATGCCAAGATCAACCAAGTGATTTCTCCAGTTACGTCAGGACATTTTGACAGCTTGTCTGTGGCTTATTTCTCAGCTTGCTCCTGATGAATGTAATTTGATTTTTAATTTCCTTCACTTGTGTGTATTTCATATGTGCTTTGCTTATCTCTGCTGTTGTAAACGCATGTGTTTTCTGCAGTTGTCCAAAGCTGTCTCCAAAACAAGAGAGGCTCTGAGCAGCGAAATGTAGTGTAAACTCAGAGATACTGGCGGTATCTTACCAGACTTAGGTGTTTCCCATTTAGAAGCAGTGGATTTTATTCCTGCGCCATACTTTGTATGTGTGCTCTACAGGGAAAACAAGTTTCTCTAACCACCATTTACAAACAGTGGAAACTGAGGCATGGGATGGGACTTGCTAGTTTCACACAGCAGCTGTATATCAGAGCTGGGGGGCTGAATAGCCCTGGGATTTAAGGCAAATTAGTTGTCCTGTGTCTGGCTGACCTGTGTGTCCCTGGTAGACCTTCCCAAAGAGGCTGGCTCTTCTCTCTGTAGAGAAGCTCCTGTTGACCAGCAGCAAAGGCAAATCCCAGCAGGGTGGCAGAGCTGCTGTCACAAGAGAGCAGATGGTTGGGGTAGTGAGACCAAAAGCATTTAAAATGTGAAACCAGACTGATCAAATAAGCTTTTTTTAATGGAGTTACACTGTCAAAGCTGCTCAGTTTTTGTCTCTGGGAGGGCTGAAAAGAGCTTTGCAAAGGGCAGCATTCAGTCTATGCAGGGGTGTAACTTCTTAACGGCCAGTCACAAGTGGCAGTGCAGCACCTTTTAATTTTAAATACCTCTAGGAGACAGGCTCTGAAGAACAGAGAAGCTCCCCTGCCTGGAAGGGAAAACATATCTGAACTCTCATATATTTCACTGCAAACGTTTATAGGCTAAATCATAACTATTACAATGTATGAGGCTAGCTCATGTATCAAAAGTAGTTTAGCTAGAGCAGTAACAGTAGTGAGCTCTGCGGTTTATTAATTTACTCTGCTTTTCAACAATATATTACAAAGAACGTGGCCCTGTGTGGCACTGGGTCATGTTCAGGCTTTAAATTTATCAAAACTGTGAAACAGGTGAAAGAGGAAGAAAATACATTTATTCCTACGAATGTTCCTATTTCTACCTCCTAAATACCAGTTGTAACCCATGTCTGCTCTTATTTCATATATACTTTGCACGCGGCCTCAGAGGAAGGATGAACAGCCCATTTTATTCAGTTCATTTTAGAGCCTGGTTGTTCAGAGTTCCCTGCTTTGTGGCAGAGTTACCAAATGGTAAAACAGATCCTCATTTTCCATTCCCATCCTCTGGACACTGGTGGCATGAGATCAGACTATTTTTGATGGTGGTGGCAGAGCAGATTTAAAAGGATTAAATAGAGTAGTAGCCAGAGGTTTGGATTCTTCCCCCATCTGCACCTCCTGCAGCCTTATGTCACCTCCATCAATATTGGATATAAGTCAGGAAAGAATTGGTTCATGGTGTTCTCATCTGGGTGCACAAAAGATTGATGTGCTTTAACTCCCGTCAGTGTTAATGTGAGTTGCTATATGCACATAAATTCCTGCGTGCCCACAGGCCTTTTGGATTTCCTTATGGCTTTTGGGCATCATTACGTTTTTTTTTTTACCTTGGACATTGCAAGAACTTATCTGGGATGCAATTCTGGACTGAGATAGAGCATAATATATTTTTACATATGTTCATAAAACACAAACTGTGCCAGGCTTGTATAATATCCCATTGTAATCATAGCAGGCTTTCAAAGTAGCAGCAAAAAGAGGAGTCTAGGTTATTATAAGAAGTACCTTCATGTAATTACAGTGTGTGGTTGGTTTTTGTTAAAATGGTGCTTTTCTGTTAAAAAAGTGGTTTTTTTCTTGAAATATCTTCCCTTGTTCTCAACTTTAAGGAGCTCAGAAGTGCAATGGCTTGGGAGAGATTATCAGAACCCGCTCAGGAAAATGGTGCACACACAAGCACATTTGCACTGCCGTGTGAAAAAGCTGTGTCTATATGGTGGTCAGGGAATACCTGGGACATACAACTCAGTAGAGGCCGAATATTCCTCGCCTCCCATATCTCAGACCTCCTCCACCTCCTCCTGACCTGAATGTTTCTGGAAGAAGTGGAAAAGCTCCAGAGAAGAGGTACAACCTAACAGAAGAAGGGAATCCTGCAAACCTCTCCTCTCCCATTCAGCAGAAGAGGAGGAGGAAATGCGGTATACAAAGCTATTTCCCATTCTTTCTTTTGACTTTCCTTGTGAGAGATTGAATGTGTGCTGCAAAAGCTACCAGCCTGGAGACGGGATGTGGTGGGCCTTGCAGCCACATAATGTCTGAGGAGAGAGTTTGGCAAAGCCACATTTCTTTTGTCAGTGCATGTGATTGTGCCTGAAGATTAGAAGCAACTCTCCCGGATTCTTCACCCTATGGAAATCCATGTGGCTTACGCTCCGCGCCTCGCTCACTGGCTGAAGCTGCTGTGGACCAATATGATCCATCTTGCCTGACTGCCTGTATAATACAAATTGGCAGCATTTCAGCAACAAATAACAGCTCATTAATAAGTGATGGGAGCTGGGAGGCAGCGGTGCTTCCAGACGTTAGAACGCTTCCTGCATCGCGCAGTCCCGCTGGCTCTGCATACGGTATCTCCGGTTTGCAGCAGTTAGTCTTGGGAGAACCGAGGGCTGCTCTGTGAGATGCAGATCCTGCACGACTTATGTCTGGATCAAAAGGAGGTTTAAAGATTTTCCTGTTGCTATTGACCAACTGGAAGCAGATCCCCAGGCCAGCGTGACTGCTCTGATATCTGGAATGCAGGGGATTAATGGAGATTCAGCAAGAGATTTGAAAACGTGTTGGTTGTACATCTCCTGTCTCTTCACAACACCTTGTAGATTTGTGACAACATAGCACGCGCTATTTTTAACTTGCTAACCTTGGACAAAGAACTATTTCAATTAGTGAACCACTTCAGCTCGAGGGAGTCTTTTCATCCATACAGAAGGAAGTTTAATTTCATCTTTGTGGAAATCATCTATGCTTAGGAAGTAGGAGGTAAATGGTGCTCATGTTCAGCCTTATCCAATGCCTTTAGGCGATAAGGCAGATCTTAGCATTTGCTCAGGTAGCTGGCGAGCCAGGCCCTCCAGCATGGCCAGCTCTTCAGCACGGCTTGAGTTATAGTCACAACTGTGTGCCATTATTTATTGCCTGCATCTTCAACTTTTCAGAGATGCTATTGGTAAACGTTGGTTCCTGGTGTCAGAGAGATGCTTGCTTGACCCCAGCTACCAGGGGAACATAGCGGCCCCTGTCATTGTCATAACTGAAAACCTGACAGTTTTCCAAGGTGCCTGCTGTAGTTATGCATTCAGCTGCTCCCAAATTCCTACCAGGTGGGATCTCCAATTCCCTGAGATTCACTTGAAGGTCTTGTGTGAATTCATCGTGCTAACAGAGGAGGTTAATGGCAAAGACAGGAAGCAGAGCGGGTACCTGGCTTCCACCTTTGAGCTTTGAATTCCAGGCCCCGCACCCTCCTCCCATCTGGCAGGTTGCAGAGCATGCAGGGACCTAGATGCCAGATCCCTCAAGAAAAATAAAGCAAGCAGTTGGTATTGTGACTGCCATGTTTACATGGGCATGTTTGGAAAAGAAAAAAACCCCTGGAGAGTATCCTGCTTCTACCATGCTTCTCCATCTCTCTCCCCAGCCAGGGCAACCCCAGTCAGGTCCAGCCCTTCCATGCCGGAGGGGGTTTGATCCAAGCACTGTCAGATCAGCCGCACTCCCAGGTCGACTGCTCCATCCTGGCTTGGCTTCTGTCTATCCTCCCAGCTCTTTTCTCTGTCCCTCCCCAGTATGGTTGCCATTTCTTCTCTTGGTCTCCCCAGCCTCCCCTCACCAGTTAGAGGCTCTGCTCTCATCCCATCTCCTGCTCACTCACTCCGCCCATATCCACTCTCCCCTGACGGATGCCGGCTTTGCTTTCGGAGTGGTGGTACGTTAAACCCGGGAGGCCTGGGAAGCTTTGTCTGCTCCCAGGCAGGGGAGGGGGTGCCCCGGCCGGGGTCTCGTGTTGCTTGGCAACATATTTCTCTCTCCTCCAACAGTCATTTCCCCTCACAGCGCCTGCTGATGCACGCACAACAAATGACAGCGATATTACAGCTCCAGTTGCTCCTGTCGCTGTTTACTTGTTATTTACGGTTATTGCCATGAAAGAATTTGTAAACATTTCTTCGCATCCTTCCTTGGTCAAAATAGATATTCTTACGTGCTTTTGTAGCACACCTGCATAATTAATGAATGGTCACTGCATTTCAGTGCACATGACATACACTCTTACTGGCGTTATCTAAAGTGGCTGCTGGTTCTGGATGTTTCCATTTTTCAGCCCCAAATTGAGATGTCCAAGGTTTCATACTCAGAAGTGCAAAAATCCAATGCAAGAGAGTCCGGCTTAACTCCCTCAAATTGTGGCTCTCATTTTTAGGTATGTGTACGTTTGATGAACTCTGCTATGAACTGCTTTCTGCCCCTTTCAAAAGGACACTAAGGCTAACACTAAGATTTCAAAATTAAAACGTTCCCATGAACAGAGATAATGCAGCCAGGGTTTCTCCTGATGTCTGTGTCTCCACTTTATCTGTTTGCCCTTTCTTCCTCTGCACTAACCAATCCAGCTTAGTCCTTCCAGTTTGCATTTGTGGATGTGCCAAAGAAGAAATATAGTTTCACTTATCTGTTTTCTCTAAAGGAGCACATCAAGAAGGCCAGACCACATGTGTTTTCTGATCTTACAATGAAAATCCTGCCGAGGCCTTTCCTTATTTGATAGACTTTTGTCACTCAGGACAGATCTGGAAAGCTTTGTTTGTGCTGCTGGCTAGTTATGTGCTGCCGGATCTTCTGCTGGGCCTTGATTCAGCTCCAGAAAGGTTTTATTCCATTTGTTAGCGTGGACTGATTCCCTAGCTTGTGACAAGATCTGACAGGCAGGAGAGAACTTAGGTTTGTACTGTAGGGGTGCTGTGCAGTGACAGATGCATATGTACATCTGCCATTGCCCTCTGCTGGGGTGAGCCAGAACTACTGGTGTGTGCCCTCTGCTATCTCAGCTGGAGGAACCCGTTTAATTTCCCAAGTAGAAGCCTCTCCTTTATTTTAAGAAATTACCTCTTTGGGAACTAAGGCTGCCTGCATGTAGCTAACTGGCAAACAAGATAGGTCGCTTTGTTCAGCAGGTGATGGTCACACAGCGTCAGCGCAAAAGCAGCACAGGAACTAACCCAAGACAGGAACGTCCACCTCACTGGGGCCCAACCTGCGGGGAGGCATAAAAGCCATCTCCAACGTACAGCAGAGTTAAAAAAGATGGGTTGTAATTTTTTTCTCTCATTCAGCTCTTCTTCTGACTGACTTTACAGTGGATGTGCACGTACAGGGTTGTTTGCTAGTTTGCAAATGGAGACTCTAAATCCACTTTAAAATCCAGTTTTCCCCCAGCAGAGGTTATTAAGGACAGTCTTTTTGAAAGGGCTTTATAGAATGACGACCTTTGAAAGGCCTTGAAGTCAAGACCTTTCTAGAAATGAAGGCCCAATGCTAAGGTGCTACAACAGAGGCACACCTGTGAGGAGGGGGCAGCTTGCAGTTCTGTGGGATTGCACCGGGAAAGAAGGAAGGGGACACTATGGCGCAGCTGTTCCTCAGAGAAAGAAAACAAGCTCCAAATCAGGCTCACTTAGCCTAGAAGGGCTGGTTGCTTAGGAGGGCAGAGGTGACCTGCATTAATGATCCACTGTCAGCCATTTCTTTCCTGAGTCTACAGCGACTAGGAGAAAAGTATATTGTTTACGGGTTGGTTTTTTTTTGTTTTTGCTTCTTTTACTTTGCACCGCTTCTAAGCACAGACTGCTCCATAGTCAAACAGAGAGATCTGAGCAGGTTTCCCAGCTCCACCTACTCAGGCGTGGCTCTGCATCCCAGGTGGGTGCCATGGCTTACAAATCCGGAGTTTGGAGAACTCTGCAAAGTCATTTGGAGAGTGCTTCGAAATTCTTGAATGAGCCTGGTCGGGGGTGGTTTTCATTCTTCAGCTTGAAAACCCTTCTGGGTTTTCTGGTGGAAACAGAAGCAGGAAGAGAGTGTCAGCTCAAAGGATAACCTGGTAATGCTCATATGGAGGCTAGCAGGAGTTAAATCAGGTAATGTGGGAGTGCAACTAATGGGCACTTTCATCAGTCACCTTACCCTGGTTACTGTCTGGATCAGCTAACATCCTTGTGCTGACTGAATTGCCTTTCTCAACTCAGTGAGAGATGATATTGCAGAGTACAGAAAACTGCTGATAAATTAGCAGAGTTTGAGAGTAAAAGCCATTCCAATTCTAGAATGGCCTTATTACTCTTTGAACAACCCAAATGTTTCTCGATATAGTTCATTTAGCCAGCTCTGAAACAGGGAATGTAGAAATAGGTGGCATTGACTTGGGACGTTTATTTTTAGGTAAAGCTTTTTGTTCCCTCTCTCAGCATAAGAACTACTTTCATCTTCTTCAGAGGCAGAGTTATAAATATCTTCCATTGAGATCCGGGGCCTCTGACATGATTGTGTAGCACTTCTCCCTGCTGCGCGTGGCAATCATATTTCCTTCCATTCTGCAGCACTTTCACACCCCTCTGACAGAAAAAGCCCTCTCAGCTCCCAAAATCCATTAGTTATTTTCCTGAGGAGGAAGGGGATCCTTGTGGGGAACTGCACATTATGCGTTGTATTGATATGAAATATAACATCTCCCATTTCTGCCTATTCCTAATCAGCGTTAGACACTTCACTTCCTTGGATTTCAGCAGTCTGGTTCTTCTTTGTGTAATCAATAGCATGTGCAAACTGTTCCTGTCCTTGCTCTCCTTTGCTTACTGGTGCCTTACACAAGGCAGCCCTTGCCCATGACACAGGCACTGTAATAACTTCAGAGTGACAGCACTTAATTTGTCAACATGTGCTACAGAAAGGACCAAGCAAGAAAGATTCAAAAGCCTGTCAATGGCAAATTTACTTCCTGCTCTCAAAATATGTCTCAGACCCCAGACAGACTTGTATCCCCCTAGCCTGTTTGATAACGTTCTCCTCTACAATCCTGGCTGCCGCGCTTGCCAGAAAAATGGTATCTCCTGGGAGGACTAGTGGGAGCGACACGCAAGTGCTTCGTGCATTAGCTGCTATCTCTGACCAGGAAGAGCTCAAGTGGTCAAGCTGCATAGTGTGACCCATCTCACAAGACTGGTTTACTGCTTCCACAAATTATTGAAGTGCCAATGGAGACAACAGAAGTTCACACAGGTTTTCCTTGCTGCTTGCAAGGAAAATGTTGGAATTTTCCTCACCTGCACCTCAAAGTGAGAAGGGAGCAAAGAGGAGATGAGACACTGCGGGTCCTTTGCTGAAGCTGTGGAAAAGCATCAGCGCACAGGAGTTGGTGCAGACGTGTTTCATAAGCACTGAGGAGCTCAGGGAAGCAGGCAGCATTCCCAAGAGGAGGACCAAAAGGCAAGTTTTGGTCCATTTTCTCTGACTGGTACTTTCCTTTAGGAAGCCTTGCTCAGGTAATCTAAAAGAAAAATGACTGGAGAAAATACAGCAATAAATAAAGTGGTAGGAGAATGCCTACCTGCCAAAATCTGGAGTTGCGGGTAGAGAAGTAGCTTTTCCACTATCTTAACTTTCAAGTGCATCAAGATGGTGGATAGAGCTATGTGCGCATTACCATACGTGGGCATGATTGTATAAGCAGCGTTCTCTTACAAAATACTCATAGCCTGAAATAAGCTTAGTATGACCACAGGCAGAGAATACTGGAGTACACTTCAAGTTGTGTTAGTCCAGTATCATTCATGTTTTATGCTAATTCAAAAGTAAACAAAATCATCTTAGGTCATTTTGGAAATGTATCCCTTTTTCCATTTCCTATGGGCATTATTGTAGTTTTATTTCTTAAACAAAATTTCATTTTTGGCATTTGCTAACATCGTACTGTTTTAAGATTATGATCTGGTTTTACCTGTCACTTTAAACCCCACATTTCCCCAAAGGGGAGTGGAAGGAGGTCAACTCTTTAATGGGCAAAAAAGAGTAATATTCCAAGCATTTATCTAGTTTGAAATTAAAATACTACTTCTACTTGGAGAAGAAATTTATTTAAACTTGGGTTAAAATAGAAAAATTAAGTTTCAAAATAAATTAAAATTTAGCCTTTCTTGAAGTAGTTTTCCTGCTAAAAGCACACTAGTGAAAGTGTTCAGATCAGTGAAAAAAACAGATATCACAACAGATACATTGCTTTGTTTAATCCCTGCTTTTTGTAATTTTGATTATATAAAAAAAAATTTAAGGATGTAGCACTCATGAGAAATTGTGCCATTCCAGATTATAAGCTTTGACAAGAATAAGGCAATTTAGATAGAGATATGGGATGCATTTTGTTTGAGGCACATCCTGGTATCAACCCAAGTCATAAACTCATGTCAGGTCCTCTTTATTTTAAACTTCATGGGCAAGTTAGAGGCATCCTCTACAAGGGTTCTAATGCAGTTCCTTTTCTTTCCCAGGATCCACAACAATGTCCATGTGACAACTCTCAGTACTCATTTTTTTGGAGACCACCTGGTTTCTGGCTTTTAAAGAGAAATGAATGAGTTAGCATTTTTGGCAATGTATACACGCTCCCTTTGGCATATGTGATGAGCTGGAAAGGGCCATACATTGAATATTGTATTTTGTATAGTTGACAAGGATTTACATCTAAAAAAGCAAATAAATTCATGCACTCCGTTGCTTTCCCTCTTTCACTTGACTGTTGTAGTTGCCTAGCATATTGCAAAAACGAAATGAAGCAAGAACTGGAACTAAAAAAAAATACACGTCTAAAGAAAAAACAAGATAGTAGAATAGGATCCAAATTAAACATTGCCTGATATAACCTGGAACATTATTATCAGGGTGTTGAGCTGACCCTGCTTGAAGAGCACAAGAACCCCTGCTTTAGACTTAAAGGCCTTTGACTGTTACACAGCAGCGTTCACTCTCTAATTGAAGTCAATGATCTCATAGCCTTGGGGATCTGACATGGGGCATAAATTTGCCACAGTCATAGTTTATAAATGAGCATCGCTATTTTACAGTGATAAGAGACCAGGGCCACTTGGCCTGCTCCCTCCCATTTAAAAGCAAAGGGTTCATAACACATAGAAAGCCTTGTTGTTTGATTCTAATGGATGATATCTCCTTCTGCCAGCTCAAATATATTTGCCATTTTGGCACTAAAGTGAGTACTTTTCACACTGTTTCCAGGCTCAGATTGGTTTTATACCCTTGCTAATCTGAAGAGGTACCCTTCAGTCAAGTGAGTCAAGAAAATCCTCTCCTGCTGTAAACCTCTGAGCCTGTATTTAACATAGAAATGAATTTCATGAATCAGACGAGGAATTAGGAGGAAACTGCTGGAGCCTGGTAGAGCCTTGTAGTCTCCATGTA
Source organism: Phalacrocorax aristotelis (assembly GCF_949628215.1). NCBI lineage: Eukaryota > Metazoa > Chordata > Aves > Suliformes > Phalacrocoracidae > Phalacrocorax > Phalacrocorax aristotelis. The sequence goes on from NC_134279.1 coordinate 20,812,221, forward strand.
CACTGTAGGTGTGTTAGAGAACGTCTGGCCTGGGCTGGGGAGCCATGGACTGATAGGTCAAATTTGCTTTCCCAGCCCCTCACTCAGCTCCTTCCAGGAGGAAGGTCACTGGGTGCTTTGTTTGCCTCTCTTGCACTGTCTTCTGAAATAACCCACTGCACCAGACTTGGGGACACAAGAGGCTGATTGCCAAGTATTGGCACCTTTTTGTTGGTGAATGGTTGGTAGCTCAAGAGCCATCCCAACACACTTTTGACTTGGCTGCGTGGAAATCTCTGAAGCACCATTTAGTCACGTTCCTGATTTGTGCTCAAGCTTGTCCTCAGAGGCGTGCACAGCTGCAGGGGAACAAGTGAGGAGATGTCCCTTAACCTACAGCTCTGCATGGGGCAAACCCCATTCCCTGTTTGCTTGTGCCAGAGTTGCTCATTTTTAACCAATAAGAGGGAGGTCTCAGGGCCACTGGCTTCATTAACATTCACTGGTTTAGCTGAAGGGATAGGGCCCATGCTTTCTAAAAATCAGCTTGTCCTCCAATGCCCTCTGGTGACGGGAACTAATTAGATGCCACTGCTATTACTGAATCCAGTTGCAAAACATTAATGTTATTTTATGCCTATTAAATATTTTAGTCAGATACCGAGATTTAGCACAAACTGAACTCCATGTTCACTAGTTTGAATAAAAACTTCTCTCTGTAATTGCTACAGCATTTCCTAGGAGTGGAAAAATAAGCATGTTCTAGAGATACCATAACTTAAGAGAATCTCCAAATCTTATTAGGTTGATCCTTTAAATACTTTAGTCCTGATCCGTACTGCAGAGATGTACACTTGTGCCTGTGTATGTGTCTGCATGGCTGCAGAAATGCCTTGTGTCACCTTCCATGCTTAATCTTTTAGGATGGAAGAGCGTTGGTCCCAAATGACTGTTAGGAAGACAGGTTGCTGAAATAATCGCAGCCACTTGCATATGCCGGTGCGCAACTTCTGTCCTCTGCCTGCCAGGGCTTGTGTGAGTGAAGGCACAAAACAGCCAGGAAGCGAGAGAGAGGCCAGTGGGCAAGATGGGTCACCTTACTTGGTATTTGAAAGTCGGTCTGCCTGATAAATGTGTAGACACTTTTCAAAACTAGACTCGACAGAAATGGCAATATGCAACAGCTTATCCACTAACTTTTTTTTTTTCTTATTCTGACTTTACTGTTAGACCATTGTGATAATAGGGAAGCAGACAATAACACTGAAATACAAAGCGACTGGTTGGTGAATGATAAATAACATTTTTAAATAAAAAATGCAAAAATACTGAAACAACTTTCATAAAGCAGGTCAGATTTCTATTTTATGAGCCTAGTGAGCTTCTGAGTGTATCGCTGGGTTTTTTAATTTTTTTGTCTTACTATTTGCAACCTCTGTTCTTCAGGGAAAAAAAAAAACAAACCCATAGAAATAACACATACTTTAAGAACAAAATCCTTCAATATTTTGCTGCGGCAGTGTGCTGCTGTGGACTGAGTGCTTACATCTTAGTTATTAACCTGTGACAAAGAGAGTTTGTAATTGGAACTGCCAGCAGAGCCTTGATTACTGAGGAGGATATAGGCCCAAGTATAATTTGATAAGCTACTTGGGCATGCAGATCTGCAGCCATTAGTAACTGCCTCCAGCGGCACCAAACATCTGTGCATTACATCTACAGCCTCTCTGCGCCTGTAGCCAGCACTGGTTGCTTCTGACTCCTGCCCTTTCCTCCGCAGCAAACCAGCTGTGAATGCCATGTAGGGTTGCAAAAGCATGCCAAGAGTTGTGCTCCAGCCTCCGCTCTGTGGGACGCTGCAGGAGAGATGGCAGTGAGTATGTGAATGTGTGGTAGCTGCTGACTTTCAGCACCCTAATAAGGAGATCAGGAGCTTCAGAAGTTACGCCACCTTTCCTGTTTTGTTAGCAGAAGGTCCTGCCCAAGACAGGCGCATCAAAGAACATTTGTCCTTACATGTATCAGGACAGTGCTCAGGAGGAAGGATAGACAGAAGAAGCTAGGGTATGCACTAGTTTATGCCTCCTACATGGTCAGGGTTTGCAAAAAATCTCCCATATTTGTGATGTGGCCTTTCTAATGGTACACAGGACTCTTACCTCCACCCTCCAGAACAGCTTCCTTCCTTGCCAACAGAGCCATTTCCCTGCTCCGGGGGCTGTCAAGCCTGTTGCTTCACATTTTATACATGAAATAACCCTTTGCTGTAGCCATGAATCTGTCTAACAAAACCACTGGGGCTTTAGAAATAAAGACAAGACCTAGGCATTTTACACGCTTTTTTGAGGAAGGAGATCCGTCTTAAAATTGTGGCAGGCATAAGCAGGAAGTATGATATAAACCTGAGCAGATTACCTCACCCCTGTGCAACGGAAGTTAATCTTTTGGAAAAGACGGGTGCCTGTTCATTACAAGCAATTACCATCGGTCATAATCCTTCTAGGAAGTGCATGGAGAATGACTCAGTTCATTTGATGAGTTATACTGCCAGTTTTCCCTGAAGCACTGGCCAGCAGAATTACCAAGTCTGGTCCTAAGCTTTCTGAATCGTACGGTATATATCAGCGCAGCACTTGGCTTAGCTCATGGTAACAGGCAACTAATGGAACGGGACTGACCAAGATAAAAGAGGCAGCGGGTGAAAACTTAGCAGAGGTAAGATTCTCCCTGAGTGTGCATCTGCCCACCCCGTTTTTCTGCTCTCTTTTGATAGGTCTGCATACAAAGAAGCTCCAAGCTACTAGCCATACTTCAGATTTATATAACTGAGGATCTTAATGCTTTACAAACATTAAATCAGCTTCAAAACAAGTATGTGGATGGGATCCCACATCTTCACATCTATGGCATGTGTAAGGTATGGAGAGAGAGAAAGAGAGGGAGAGTAGCTTTACAGGCTGTGAGAAGCCATGTCAAGCTCAAGGCTTCAGTCAGGCTTGCAGGAGGGTTAAGCATAGGCTTTTTGGAAATACCTAGAAGTGATTTACTCCTGTGCAAGCAGAAGTCAGTAACAGTAAGTAGACCTGAGCCAGGGCAAATTGTTATGGGAAGTGTTGCCTGAAACAACTTGTAGCAGGCTCTTTGGGGGGTCTGTCACACAGCCAAGAATAGATCCTTCATCAAAGTAGCATTTTGTCTGCCCCCAGGTCCAATGATATTGCCAACCTGGCATTTCAGAGGAAGAAAGAGATTCAACACCTACATTTTTAATTGAGAGTTAACCCAAATTTTGAGTTATCTGGAGCACTGTCTGTGCAGGTGGATGTGTGGCTCTCTGAACACAGGGCATATTTCGACGGCTTTACTGACAGAATTGCACACCTCCCTGTGCAAACTGATCAGAATGCAGCCCTTCTGTCAGCACTAGATGGGTACATAAAACATTCACTACTACATTGGCAGCGTACATTTGGAAGCATTGCTATTAAGAAAAAAGTAGCAAGTGCTCTCAGCTATGTTTGAAAGCAAGTAGTGTACACAGCTGTTCCACAGCAGTGGCTTTAATTTTCTGCCATTGCAGAGCATAGCTGATCCAACATTAACTGTGGGTTTGCACAATATCAGAAAAGCCCTGAGAATTTCAAAAGAAAGCTTGTGTATATTGAAGGAAAAAACTGCCAGGGAAAACTGCCCAAGGCCAGTTGGTGTGGACTGGTTAGCTCAAAGACCTTGCCTGTCTTGGGGATGAGCAATAGGAGGGCAATACCAGTCCCCACTAACATATGGTTCCAAATAAGTTGCGCATTGTTGAGGCATGTTTTCAACAACAGCATGGAGAGTTTAAGTTGCCACAAAGCGGTATCCTACACGATTGGCCTGATGATGACTAGAACAAATCCAGCTTTTCACATGGACCCTGTGTACCCAGCTGTAGCTGAGGACTGTGCAGATCCACGGCTGCATTTTGCCGACTCTCCTATCACAGTACGTACATACGTATACATTAGACTTTCTTGTGCATTTTAACACAGATTTGTAGACCAGAGGTTAAATAAAAACATACAGGTTCTTAGCTGATTCTGACACCATTCTAACTGCTAGCCACGACTCTAGAAATATCTGGAAAACATTATTTTTGTTTTGTTGAGGTCTGCATAGCCTCTGTTTCAATTAATTGAAAGGATGTGATTAGAGAGTGTGTGTTGCACCATACTAAATCTTGCCTTTCTTTCTCGTGTTAGCAAGTCAGGATAGTTTCTGGAAAGAGTGGCCCTGTTGAAAATCAGTGAAAAGTGAGGGACATATGTAGAGATAGAAGGCTGACGACTGCACACCTGCCTTCTGTGAAACTTGGACAGAATTAAATGGCGGCACAACTGAGTATATAACTTTTATTGTTATCTGTCTTTAAAAAGATGGGGTTATAAAAATCTGATTTGCTGTAGGAATAGATGTTTGGGTGTTTCATGCACACACATGGCATGTTACTTCCATCATCAGAAAATGCAAGTGCTAAGCATCCCCATCTGCTTCTCAGCTGAGGCAGATTATCAAAAATCACTGTGGTAGAGACCAAGAGCTTAAAAGAGTAGTATCCAGATGCATGTGCACATGCACACATTAACCATGCCAGTTATTCATGTGTGACATCAGGTCACCATTCCGTTGCTTGCTGCATTATCTGTTGGCAGCTATGATTCCTTACAGGTGGTGAAGGGTCTAGAGCATAAGGCTTATGAGGAGCACCTGAGGGAACTGGGGTTGCTTAGCCTGGAGAAAAGGAGGCTGAGGGGAGACCTTCTTGCTCTCTACAACTGCCTGAAAGGAGGCTGTAGCGAGGCGGGTGTCAGTCTCTTTTCCCAAGTAACAAGCAATAGGACAAGAGGAGATGGCCTCAAGTGGTGCCAGGGGAGGTTTGGATTGGATATTAGGAACAAATTCTCCCCAGAAAAAGTTGTCAAGCACTGGAAAAGGCTGCCCAGGGAACTGGTTGAGTCACCATCCCTGGAGGTACTTAAAAGATGTGTAGATGTGGTGCTTAGGGACATGGTTTAGGGTGGACTTGGCAGTGTTAGTTTAATGGTTGGACTTGGTGACCTTAAAGTTCTTTTCCAACCTAAACGATTCTATAACTCTATAATTCTCTCTTAGAGCCTGAGGTTGCACTCTGTGGCCATGTGCATACACCGCAGTTGTTTGTATACTTGCTCTGCGAACCAAACTGTCAGCTGGGTCTCAAGAGGGCAAGCGCTATTTGGTGAATGTGTTAACATGATGTAGTCAGACTAGATTTTGTCCTATCTCATCAGACCTTTACTGAGTTTGCTTTTACATGTTACACACACATCCTCAGGAAGGAGGAGTCTTTTTTTTTCTCCTCTCTTCTTTCCCCCCACTACCCCCTAAAACACCTGTGCATTGCCTTTATTATTTTTACAACTGGTCCGTGCAGAGACAGGCCAAGGAAGAGCCTATTCACTGCACCTACAGACTTGTGGTCACTGCATCGTGAGCCAGAGCTTACCAGAAACAGCAGGACATTCAGTGCAAGAAGAGAGCTTGCTGGTGCTGTAAGCTGAAGACTCGGCAGCTGGAGTCACATGTGCTCGCAGCTTCAAAGGAGCATCAGAGTCCCTGTTCTCACTGGCTGGTCCCAGAAGCACATACGGATCCCAGAAACAATGACTGGTACCAGTTATTGAATCATGTTTTAATGGAAAGCTACAGGTTAACCCCACACATCCCATAGAGAGCACAGATTGCAAAATTGGAAACAGACTGGAACCCATCTTGTTGTTAACAAGTGACAGAAAATTTCTGATTAGAGTTTGGTCATGGTTTTTATGGTACACAAGTCCAGCATTATTTGTGTGGATCAGCTTGGCTGCCTCTCAGGACGACAGAGATGCTTACGCAACTGAAATCACAGCCTCTGAGTAACATAGGGGGCCAGAGCTTAATGAAGTGATCCAAAATCACACAGCTGCGTGCAGCACACACACTGACAAGGGCTTTACAGTAAAACATCTTGTTCACCACAACTTCTTCTGAAATGAGATACTTTTAGCAGACTTGTCATAGCTTTAAAAATCCTCACTCAGTGCTGAAAATTAGCACTCACTTTCAGATGGGCAAATAAATGTTGGCAAGGGCTTTGTAAAAACAAACAAACAAACAGCAAGATCTGAGAGTCCCTTTTTCCTTTGCCATTGCCAGAGGATTCTTCTGAAGCTCCGGGATTCAACTCTAGCAAACTATATATGGAGCTGCGCTGCAGCCCTGCCAGTAACTCAGGCTTTGGCTGAGCAACAGGCAGATGCTGTGCAGAAAAAAGGTCACCTGCAAAGCTGGAAGCTGGGAATAAAAATGGGTGTGTGCCTTTTCCTTCCTGCTTTAAAAATTGCTCATTTTTTAAAGATGAGTTGAATGAGGGGATAAGTAGGTTGGCCTCTGAAAGGTGTTTCATAGGAGTATCTTTGGCATTGTAGCACGCTAAAAGGCCAGATAAATGGCTACATCTCATCAGCATGTATGCTGTCTTTGGCAGACACAGAAACTCTTGATATAATCAGCCATGCTTGTAGGACTGAAGGAGCATGCAAGATAAGTTCACATGTCTCAGATGACTGCTAAATAGCTGAGAGTTGAGGAAAATAAGACAGCTTCAGCAGAAAAGATGTTTTAAAATTTTTGTGAGACTTTTCCTACCAGGAAGAAGGCTCCAGAGGGGGAAATGAAGTAAGAGTTCTGACTGGTGGAGTACTTTTCCATAACCATGTGTCAAAACTTGTCTGCCATTAGACCTCCAAGCAAGGTTGTTGTACATGGTTATTTCTTAAGTGCCAGACACTGACTTGGGTTGGTATAATATTTTCATACATTTAGCTCTCTGCTGTTTTGTTTGGGTTTTTTTTTTTAAGAAATCTCAGTGCACCCTTAAGGTAACAGAGGGCAAACTCACCCACTGATATGCTACCCCTATCTCTGCAGACATCTGATATCACACTTCGTGATGTGCATGAGAACACAACCTTCTTTCTAATCCATAATCTCTCCAGCCATAAGTGGGACTGGCACAGGCCAGAAGGACTCCAGCCAGCTTTTACTGTTCTACTGTTCAGAGGCTTGCAAAGGCAAAGGCTGCACGACTCTTCAGGCTTGCAAATGACACCTCACTGGAAAACTAATGCAATGCTATTTTTGGGAGAGAAAGTACCAAATACCAAACCCCTACTCAGTGGAATTACATGAGAATCCACTATGTGGAGCCAGCCACTAATTATTTGGCTGATGAGGAAACTAGATTCAAACAAGCTTGTTACCAAAATTTCAGGTGCATGTGTTCCCTCGTTGCCTTTTGCTTTGCCTCTCTCAAAAGCCTAGATGTAGGAAAATTTGCTGCAATGTAAATCAGATGCATAAACCCATCAGTGAACTTAGTAAAGTGATACTGTGGCGACAGAAAGACACATACCATCCCTGTCTTTGGGAGAGAACTCTCCACCAGGTTTTCTGCACTTCCATCTACCTTATTCCATCTAGTCTAAACTCTTGTGGCCTGTGAAAGAGTACAAGTTCCCCAGACTACAAGAGAACAGTGTACAGCTGGAATGTCATTACTGACAACATGCTGTGGTTTGTGTACATCATCTAGCAGATGCAGAGCCTCTTCAGTCAGTAGATTGGTGGAATTTGATTTAGAAAACAGAACAGCTTTTAGGCAATGTGTATATCTGAAAGGCTGGGAAGTATGATAAACTTCTCCAGCCTTAGGCATGAGAGGTAATTTCAAATATTAGGGAAGGGGGCAGTAAGAAATGCACACACCAAGGAAAACTTATCTGTTACACAAGACTTCCCCTACTGATGAGCCATAATGAGAATTTACGGCCTAAAAGTTCAAACTCAGCTCTGTACTGAAACTTTCCTCACCATTTATTCCACTACTTAATGTGAACACCTCTGTGTTCCCAATACTGAGTTTAGAGGCTTTGTTACAGGCAGGCAAATGACTGGGATAAAGCAAAAGACAGGCATTTTTTTGTTGGAAAGAAACTCAAGGAAAGAAGAATCTCAAGAGTAATTCAGGTTTTTGTAGTAATGTGAGATTTATCTGCTTTATTCATCCACTATCGCCAAGGTAAGAGAGAATTTAAATACAGAAGAGAAAGATTCTGACACCCTCAGTAATCATGTCAAATGAATTTATTATTTGATGAATACTGCAAGAAACCATAAAGAAAAGATGCATACTGTTGGTCCTAAGCACCATAGGCCACCTCCTCAGGAGTGTCAGTTAAACACAGTAATCTTCTGTAGAGCACTCAGTTGCAGAGGGAAGTCTTCTGTTCATACTGATGAGCAGCTAGGAAGAATGGTATTTGCCTCTGTAAGCAGTACGAGGCACAGTCTCTACCCTGCAGGATATTAATCTATACAGTCTGAGCCTTGAGCATAACTTCTGCATGCTATGATATTATGGTGAAAGACTTTGAGAATGTATGCATGTATTTCTTCCCCTAGCACCCATTCCCTGGATTTCTCTATCGATGGGAAGCAATACAACCTATTGACAGGGCATCACCCACTTAAGTTCTTCAAGTTAGTGAGCTCCGGCTGCCTATACAATTCACACCTGTAAATGGCATTCACTGGACCCCATAAACTACCTGAAGCAGCCAGTAAGGCATAGAGGAGGCAACAGTTGTAAATTATCCCCAGAGAGTCTCAGCTTTCATGAATAAACAGCCTAACCGCCATTAAACTAGCTGTCTTGAAAAATTGGGCATTCAGGATGATGCTTTGTCAGTCTGTCCTATCACGTGAAACATTCCCAATGAAATAATTCAGTGTTCATTCAGGATAAAAAAAAAACCTGAACACAAACTTGTCTCTTCATATCTGAGTGTTTCTCAATATTGCTAGGCTGCAGATCTAATCATCTACTTTTCCGTAGGCTCAGTGATTCTTTCCCCCCACCCCCGAACACAAAAGGGAAGTCTTGGGAGAAGAAATTGAAAGAAGCCCACTTGCAAGTCCCCTGAGACTTGTGATGAGGCTGGACATGATACCAGGCTGTACACATGCTTTTTGTTGCCCAGCTTCTCAGTCAGTGTCCTGTGGGCAGAGTCCACAGCTTGCAGCTTGAACCATTCAGTCTTCCCTACATCAGCAAGGCCTGGCTTGAGCTAGACAAAAAATCAGGTGTACTTTCATTCCAGTGGGAGCCCTGGGTCTCCCTGGGTTTGCTAAGATACTTCCCACCCTACCCAGGCTCTGGGGTTTTAAAAGTCCAGTTTTTGTGTCCTTATTTGGGGTAGCTCTGACCCTCCCATTGCAGAGAGACTGGAAAAAACTTCTGTCCAGCATTCCAGTAAAACCCATCGTCCCAAGGAATTCACACCCAGACAGGCCCGAAGGCCTGACCATCTGCAGCAGCCCCAAATTTGGGCACCTTGTACAAAAACTGGACACAAATGTCTGCCTCTACATGTGCTAACACTGCAACTTTAGCAGATTCATAATGTTAGAGCCCCTCAGCAGATACCCAAGCTATTACAGCCCTGGCCAGAAATATCAACCACAGCTGCTTTGTCTCGTCTGACAAAGGGGCAGTGATAATCAACTTCAGCAGTAAGAATAAAATGAGAGTGCTTTGAATGTAAATTTGATTAATAAATTATATTGCTGCTTTGTTATAGAGAGGCAAAAGTTTTCATGTGTTACAAATGTCTGAAGGAACATTCTTCACAGTTCAGGAATCACCAAAGAACAACCCGCTGAGCCTCAATTTAAGCCTCCAAGTACTGTCCTTCAAAAAACAGAGCATCTTGTAAACACGCAGCACGCAGATTAAATAAGCAACAGCCTGGAGTGTTGAAGGGGTTATTTCTTATTTTAGCATTTCAAGTAGTTTTAGGAAGCGGTCATTCCCTTTTCTGTCTTAATAAAGCTTGTCCTACTTAGAGATGACAAAAGCCATTTGTTACGAGGTAGCAGGCTGTACCTGAGCTCTGTGTAGGTTGCATGAGGCAAAAAGGGCAGCCAAGCAGGGTGCACAGGCTGGGCGAGAGCTGGCAGGGCTCAGTTCTGAAGGAAGGGAAAAGAACCAGACGAAGAAGAGAAAGAGGGGGAAAGCTGCGAGGAAGGGCAGGAAGGCAGCCTGTAGGGGACGAGCAGAGATTTCAAATCAACAAAACCTACTTCCTTCCAAAATCTCCTTAGAGACCAAATCTCTGGATTCCTCCTGTTGCTCTCAGCAAGCAGCTCCAAGGGCCCTTTGCAAAACAGTCACTCCTCCTTGCCCCACCACCTCCTCCCCGTGGGTGACAATGTCCGGATGGTACCAGCTCCTGCATTAATCCCGTGACCTTAGGACCATAGCTAAAAGCTACTGTGATACTTTTTGTTGTTTTAATTAAGAGTCTTATGCACTTACGTTAAAAGAAAATGTCACTGCTCTTCCAAACTGAAATGCAAAGGAAGTAAAAGAACAGAGATTGCACGTTCAACCTCACTGCTTTATTCTGTGTGTTTTGCTGCTCACTTTCATTATATGATCATGTGCATATTTCCAAAGGATCCTTACCGCAGTCAGAATAGTGCAGGGAGATTTAGGCTTTTTTTTAATCTCCCAGAGGCTGGCATTAAATAATAGGTATGGCAAAGGATTGCATAAACAATAATAAGATTAGACTGTTGAATGCAGAGTTAACATTTAAGGAGGGCAAGGCAGCATCAGGCCTCTGCTTAGAATAAAAGACGTAACCAGCTCCTAGCAGCTGGAACAAACTTGAACAATGCTTAATGATGTGAAGCCATGCTGTGAGTCCCAACATGTCTGCTTGTCTGTTTAGACAGTTAAGAAAGTTGAACACCAGCCTAGAGGTGCCTCTGCAGTCCGCCAAAGCAAGTGAAGAAGTCTAAACTGATGAGACCTCTAAATATTGCAGCCTGCTAAGTGTTTGCTTGGGATTGCTCCTGTGGTGGGCACACTGGCTGAACCAAACTGTTTGCAGCTGATTGCCACTTGTTTTCTGCTCCACAAGGGACACTTGGGAATAGCTCAGCAGATGGCTGAGCTGTCACGCAGCAGCCTGGCTGTGGATAATGGTGCAAGTAGAGTTTTTTCTAGTTTGATGTTGAATTTTTCCCCACTTCTCAATATCCACCATGAAATGCTAGAACAGTGTGTTTACCATCATTTTTATTTAGTGTTGCCATGCTGTTCTTTCAGCTGTATTTCAAGTTAATGGCAATTATGCTTTGAACATGTGAAACGGTATGTAATGCTAAGAACTCTTGACAACAATCCAGTACTTGATATTTAACAGGCACTTAATAGTTTTAGCCCGAGTCTCTTAGTTCTCCTACTGTAGAAATAATAACATGTAGTGCCATTGCTGTGCTTCAAAAAGAAGTTAATTAATGTGTGAGGAACCTGGGTACTATGGAGGGAGAAGAGCAGAAGCTTTCATAAGTGTTACCCTTGTATGCAGTGGAGGATAGTAAATAGAATAAGCAAGGCTTGAGGCTGTAGGAGGAATGAACAGGGGCAAAAGGCAGCACTGTATTCGTACAGGAGGGCACAGGCCCTCTGGAAAAAGAGTATGTGGTTATGCAGTTAAAGGGAGAAGAATAGCTTCTATATAAAGCACGGCGCATTGCAGTTAGGAGGGTATTTCTTATATTTGGAGAACTTGTAACCTTAGCATTTTTACTGTGTGATTTTTTTTTTTAATGTTGGGGAACAAGATGTGCCTTGAGTATGAATGCTGCTATCCTACATCTTTTCTGCAGTGAGCACCCACCACACTACCATGTTCAAAGGTCCTGTTGGTCTGCACTTTCTTATTTCTGTGTGTAGGTCACAGCAGTGCCCGTTTCCTTGCTTTCGGTTGTACTTCCTGAACACTTGTTATCTCTTAGTGAAAAGGGTATCCACTGTGTGTTCCAGCCCCTGGCCCATAGCCTCGTCTCTTTTCTGCTCAGCAGATATGCTAATAACTTAAGCACATCACCTTGGATGACTCCAACACCATGTATGTGCTGAGTATCAATTAATCTCTTCAGACTCTCAGTTAGTGAAAGAAAATAGATACTTTGTATACGGGTTCCTATCGTGCTCAAGCACAGTATTGCTGTGCTTGAGCACAGTAAACCTGCAGTTCTATGGAAAACAATTTCTATGCCTTGTTCTCAGGCCTCAGTTTTCTTTTTGGTGGGTTGAGATCAGAATTGTTTTAAGTATATGGGCTTTAAACCACAAATCCTCTCTCCTAAACAGCAAAACTGACAACCCTTTAGTTAAATTAACCACCTATGACAAAGAAGCAAGTGCTTCTGTTCTGCTCAAGCTTTCTGTACATCTCAAATCCTCTCCAAACCTCTTGAGATTAGTATTTTATAAGTTCTTATGTCAATTAGGTCAAATACTAACCTCATTAATCTCCTGTTTAGAGATTTCCAAACTCTCTTTCTGAAGACATATCTAATCATTTTGTTTCGCTAAGCTGTAGCTGTCCTGTTTTCTTGGTGTGGTGTTGTCCCTGACTTCAGCAGCACTGTCTGGCAGCACGTGGCTACCTCAGCGTAGACTCACCAAGTCCTTCAGGCTGGAAGGGACCCCGGGACGTCTCCACTCCAACCTGCTGCTCACAGCAGGGTCAGCTCTGAGGTCAGATCAGGCTGCTCAGGGCTTCATCTGGTCAGTTTTTAAACAACCCCAAGGATGGAGACTGCACAACCTCTCTGGGCAGCCTGCTACACTGCTTAGCTGTCCTCATAGGCAGCAAGTTTCTCCTTATGACACATCTGAACCGCTCTTGTTTTTGGTAATCCTTGTTGCCTCTTGTCCTCCTGCCACTGTGAAGAGCCTGATTTGTCAGTAGCACAGCTGTTAAGTGCTGGTGGGCTGCTGTTGGGTCCCCCTGAAGCTGTCTCCTCTGTGGGCTGAACAAGCCCTGTTCCCTCAGTCTCACCTTGCAGAGCACGTGCTCCAGCCCCCGACTGTCTGGGTCATCTCTGCTAGGATGAAGGAGATACCTCCCGCACTCCCAAGACAGCATCTAGAAGACCTAGAAACACTCTGAATTTCCTTTAAGGTGATTGCTGCCTATTGTCAAGCTGTAGTGGAGAGTGAGGTCCCTGCAGTACACCGAGGCATGTGGTGACAGAGCACCACCCTCACGTCCCCTGGGTTAAGAGGTCTCAAACAGCACCCACCACTTGGGGTTGTCACCCTTCCTGCAAAACTGAAATCCGAGAGCCTGTTCTGGCAGTTAAATCCCTCTATGTCAAGATAGGAGCAGTTCTTGGCATGAGAAGGAGAAGTGATATGATGGTGCTTGTAGGAGGCCCTAAGGAGGGCTACTTTATGAGGTGAACTACAGATGTGGAGCAGCAGTTCCAGGGCGCTGTGCTGGCCCTGTGCAAGACGAAGCTCCCGAGGTGGCCGGATGGGTTGGGGTTTTCCTGCCGTCTGTGCCGCTTTGTACCATTTTAGGAACGTTCTCCGGCAGCAATGAAGGCTTTCCTCGTGCATTTGCTTGAGCATGACGTGCGCCCCCTCAGCCTGGGCCTCGCACGCGTGCGCGGGGGGATACAGGCGGACCCGCGGCGCCCGCCGCCGCTCCCGCCGCAGGTGACTTTGGGGGTAGACCCACACCCGACCCCGCCGCCTCCCGCACCAGCCGCCATTTTGCTGCGGAGCGACACCGCCTTCAACCCGCTGTCCCCCCCCCCCCGCCCTTCGGGCAGGCGCCGCGCGCAATGGCCCCGCCCCCGCCCCGCCTCTCCCGGGGGCGGGCGGGACTCCGGGGCGGCCCCTCCCTCAGGGGCGGGAGGAGGCGGTGCGGTGCGCGCGCGCCCGCTGGGGTTACCGCGGCTGCGCCCCCGCCTGCCGCCGTCGCCACCGCCACCGCCATGGACAGCGACGAGGAGACGCTGGAGGAGACCGTGGAAGGTACTTGCCTGGGGTGGGGGTGGCGGCGGCGGCGGCGGCGCGGGTGCCGGGGGGCGTGGATCGGCAGCGGCGGCGGCAGCCCGAGAGGGGCGCCCGGGACCGGCGGCAGCGCATGACATCAGCGGGCTTATGCAACGGCCGCCGCCGCGCACGTGGCGGTGTGTGACCGGTGAGGCGGGTGGGGGGCTGGAGTGGGGGGCAGCGCTTGGGCGGTGGCGGCGGCCCTGACCCCGGCTGAGCCCGGCGGTGACGCTTGCCCCGCTCTTGATGCAGACACACACACACACCTTTCCCGCCCACCCCCCCCCCCCCCCCCGCCCTCGATGGTGTGCTGCCGTGGCTGCCGTGTCCCTTTGCCCCCGCCCCGAGCCGGTGCCGGCGGTGTCGGGCCCCCCGCGCGTTCCGCCCGCCGCAGCCGGTGCGCCCTTTGCGGTGTGTACGGCGGGCCGTCGCCCTGCCCTGTGCTCGGGGCCGCCGCCTCTCCCGCCGCACGGTGCCGGCGCCGGGCTGCCCCTTCGCCTTCCCTCCGAGCCGCCCTGCAGGCCGCCTGCCCGAGTCTCCTTTAGCCCGGCGGCGAGGCAGTGGAAGAGGAGCCCTTCCTCCCGGAGCTCAGCTGGCTCCTTCGGAAGCGGTTCGTGTGCTGGGGTACACCTGTCCCTAGCGGGTACTCTGGGCAGTCCCTCCCGCAGGCCACGGTTCCGTTAGTGCAGAAGGAAAAGGAAAATAAATCAGCAACCGGAGGAAGCAACCGTGGCCATGTACGTGGGCAGCGGAGCTGGAGTCGAGTCACCCGCGTCGGAACGGGGAGGCCCATCTCACGGGCAGCGTGCACCCCCCTTTTGTGCCAGCCTTCTATGAGCTGAGAACTAACCCTTTAAGAGTTTTTAAAACAGAGGCACACGCTTCTGGAAGGCATCACTAATGGAAACCCTGGCACGCAGCGATGCAACTCAGCAAGGCGCTGTCATCCTGCGAGGCGTCTGGGAGCACGGTGCGGGTTTGCCTCGTGCAGCTCTCGAACAAAGCGTGCCAGCCGTGCGTGGAGGCGCCTGCTCCCCCACGGAGCCTCGCGGGGCATAGGCCTGTCGGAAGGAAGGGGCAGTCCAGGATTTGCGGCTGTCGGGATTAAGCACACAAAGTCAGGAGCTGCCTGTGACAAGGTGCCGGTAATTCCCATCCCTCGGTGGTGGGCTGTTTGTATCTCGTGGCAGGAGGATTAGGCCTCGTAGCACATTTCTCCAAAGAAGACATCGAGCGCAGCAGCTTAGTTTAACAACAGATACCAGCTAAGCAGCTGCTGCTAGGATCTGGATTTATTGTCTAGGTATGTGGTAACAGAGCCGAAGAGAAGCTTTGTTGTGGAAAGCGTGGTTGTGAGGGGAGTGAGATTCTTCAGGCGAAGGGTGCTATGGATGAGGTGTGCCCTAAGAGATGTGTCTTTTCCCCTCCCTTTCCTCCCTGCTCCTCAAACCTGTGGATTGCAATTATGTCTTGGGCATAGTTTTGGCACTCATATCGCAGGTTAAAGCGTTCTGCCATATCGTGGACTCGCTTAGCATTTCTCTGGGATAAGGAAATGAGTTTTTAAAGCATATGCTGTTCAGCAGTGTATATGAGAGTATGTGTTTTTCTGAGTGATACAGAAGCGGGGCGCTGTTTGGGGGGGAGAAGGCTGGCTGGGCGTTTTTGCACTTACACAAAGATAGTTAGGAATATGACACAAATCAGCACTTTTTTTTTTTTTTTCAGGGTAGGGTGGGGTTGGTTTATTGTTGTTATTCCTAAAACACCCATCTGGGATCTTTGTGGCCAGAATCTTTTACTGATGATGCACACTGTAGGTCTTCTGTTAAGTAATAGTAATGCTGACAGTAAAGGGCTTTTATCTTTGGTTTGTATACATGAGTGTGTTTGGTAAGTGGCCCCATCGTGCTGCATTGTGAGCTAGCCCCTATTGGTGTAATTCATTTTCTTGAATAGTTCATGGTCTGAGCTTAAAAGGAGATCTTGAGAGACCCTTAAAGGAGGAACAGAAGCGAGCTTTTACAGTAATTTAAAAATACGTTTAGACATTTTGGGTTTGTTTTGACAAATGGAGGAGAGAGGCGAGGAAGGGAAGTGGAACACTCTGTTTTGCTGCCACTGAAATAATGAGGATTTTTTCCATTGACTTCATCTGAAACAGAATCAGAGCCTAAGGCCTCAGCTATGTAGGAAAAGTTGCATCTATGCAATTAAACTTGAAATTGCTTTTTGTCCCCCTATTGACTAAGAGAGACTGAATGTCTCTTGTTTTGTTGGGGTGGGGGATATTCATTTTTTTTCAGTAGGGGAAAATCTCTGGCATATTAGAAGAATTGGATTCTTTGTACTATGGCTGAGATTAAGACTCTGTATAGAGGCCATGGGATCAAAGCTGGCCATTTAAATCTCTGGGATAGTCTGCATCCCACTGTGCAAAACTCCTGACATGTGTGCTGTGTATAAGCATGGCAGCTTTTGTGTTGGGCTTTGCATTCCAGCAAAATCTTGACAAAACGGAATAGCCACGGAGACAAAGTTGCAAGGGGTCTTGGGGGGGATTTTGGGTTGGTTTTGCTTTTAATAGTATAATGTACCAATACTGTCAGTATATTTTTTTTAAGCCAAGCATTTCATAAAAGTTTTGCTCCCATAGTGAGGGGAAAACTGGTACTGAATTGTTTAGGGTTTCTTAACTTATACCAGTATACCATTCCCATATTGATAAAACTGGGGCCTTTAATTAAAACCATAAATCTTGACGTAGTTGTTTTTGTTGTAAAAGAGGTGTTCATGAGAAATGAGAAGGGTCCCAACTGAATGGGAGGAAAAAAAGCATTTCTTCTGTTTGGAATGAGCAGCATGCTGCCCTTTCTGTTTTAAAGGGTTCCTCTTCTAAGTTATTAAAAACCTTTAGCTGTGTAGCTTTTTTTGTCCCCTACTTTTGCTCTCTCTTTTTATGCTCTTCTCTCAGCTTGGGCAGTAAGCAGTGTCTGATTGGTTTTATTAACTTTTTAAACTTGTAAATGTGTTCAATCTAGCGTGGACTGAGAACTTCATTTAAGAGCGTGGTGATGTTTTGAGAGGTGGGTTGCTACCCCGAGAGGGGCAGGTCAGCTCCCAGCCACCCAGCTCTCTGCCTTGGTGGTGGAATGCGGGGTCAGCCTCCTGAACAAGCAACAAAACAATGAAGGGAAGAGTTTTCAGCCAGCTTAGTGACTTGTGCTACTTGCAGAGGGTACTAGGCAAGTGCCAGAGCAGGTGCGAGAGAAACTTTGGGGAGCACGCAGGGGAAGGGTGGAGGAGGGAAGCTTGGCTTTTGTATGAGTTCAGATATCTCACCATTATCTTCTCCTGTACACCTTTCTAGGTGCGTTTCCATACTCAGTGTAATGAGTGCAGGAGATGGGTAATAAATCTGCACAGCCTTACTTGGTTACTTGGAGGCACATTCACTTAACTCTGTCTTTGTGTCTCTCCTTTTTTTTTTTTTTTTAATTAAATTTTACTTTTAGATAGACAAAAGCTTGGAAATATATCCTGATAAAGCATACTGTGCTGTATGGTATTCTTCTGTCAATCATTCTGGTATTAAAAGGCTAGGGCAGATTGTGTGCCTCATGGGAGAGGACTTCTTACCCAGATGCTGCCCCACATCCTCACCATGCCCTATCTGTGGTGTCCCTGAGGGGCTGTGAGGCATCCCAAGGAAGCAATACCTTATGTTGATGTGAGAAGAATATGTGGGCGTATGTGTGCCCCCTGAGTACCCTTGTCCCCGCAGAACCCTGTGGACCTGTTGCAATCGGGGCACAAATAGATAGACTTCTGAAGCCACATGGGTGTCTGGCTTTTCCCACTGCTGTCTGTACAGCTTGTTTTCTCTCTGGGCATAGGACTCAAGGTTTGGTAATACTGACGTGCCTCTTGTTGCCTGCATTAGCCTGGGCTGTAGTTGCTCCCGCTCACACTGGAGTTTGTTTCTGCCTTTCCATAGGCGTTTTGAACCTTTTCAGTGTAGGGCAAATTTGGTCAGGGAAGAGCTTAACGCAAAGCCAGTAGAAGTAGATGCGAGTGCTGTCTCTCATCTCTAATAGGCTTTGTACTCATCATCAAGAGACTTGGGGGATCAGAGGTCAGTTTTCATTTAGAAATGTGGAAGAACATAAATATGCGCTAGCTTTTATTTATTTGTCAGTTTTCATGCAAAATTTATACCTGCTAAAATGTCACGATGGGAGCTTGTTACACCTGCACCTGGTGTGTCACTGTGCTGAAAGCAGCCCTGCTGAGCTTGACATCTTCATTTGCAGTCGGAGCAGGGTTCTGCTAGCGCAGTGCTAAGGGCTTCAAGTTCACACAGGTAAACAGGACAATAACAATTGTTTAAAACACTCTTCTTACATTCTCTTTTGGCTTTGAAGAGGTAGATAGAGACACAATAGGAGCCTTATTATGCTTTACCTTTATCAGAGTTGGCCAGTTGTATTCTGTAAAATACAGACCCACGCAGATGAGGATCCAAGTGTGTCACCCCTCTGCTTTCCCTATGTGCAACAGCTGTAATGAAGAAAACTGATATGGCTAGGAAAGGGGACGGGATTGGGGGTGTAATGTGAACAAATCAGAAAGGCACTGGAGAGCAGCATTTAGAATATGAAATAGCAATTTGACATACTGCAAGGGTATATAGATATTACAAACTTTTATTTCTTTAAATTCCTCTGGATATAGCTACGAGGTGGCATACCCACATTGTTGTAAGACATGTATTTATCAAAAGAACAAACTAAACCTTTGCTTACTCAGTGGATTGAAGTCTAGAGCTATTCTGTTCTCACCAGGAAATACATATTTTAGATAAAGAATTATTATATTTTTTAAGACATATATTAACAGAAGATAGAGTAGTATGAACCTTCTTTCTGTTAGAACATGGTTTTTTGCTTATTATTCTCGTCTGTCTCTCATCCCTTTCTTTCTATCCAGACCCTTTTTATTTTTCTCTTACACGAAGTGTGTTACACAAGTACAGACTTCAGTTGTACTGAATCTCCGATCACTGTTCCTAACAGAAATGTTTTGATGCGGATTACTGTTTTGTACTAGGGAGCTATTGCGTTTCAAGCGTCTACATAATCAGAACAGGTTTGCAATTTTATATCATGTTTAATGTGTTCTTTTGTTCTTTGTCTGGACTTTATTTCAGGGCATCTAGATGATGATGGGTTGCCACATGGATTCTGTACAGTCACCTATTCATCGACAGACAGATTTGAGGGAAACTTTGTGCATGGAGAAAAGAATGGCCGTGGCAAGTTCTTCTTTTTTGATGGAAGGTAGGCACTGACTGTTCAATTTTACTTCTATATTCTGCCTCCTGCTTGCAGTGATACAAAACTAATCTACATTGATTGTATGCTGCTGAGTTTCTGGATGAGCTTTCTCATTAAAAACTGTATCGGGAAAATTTATTTACAGCTGCTGTAGCCATGCCTTTGTGGGATTGGGGGATTTTTATGTAACATGATGCCTGGAGTGGTTTCCTGGTGGGAGGATGCTGTGGTGTGAGCTCTTTTAGCACTGTGGAATTACGAACTAATTAGAGACCATAAGAAGTGGGAGGTGCTCAGGGCTAATGGAAACCATGCTGACAATGATTTGGGCCACAAAGTCCAAATCCATAACTGCAGGTGGAATTCTTTGTTTATCTTATAGCCCTATACAGAGACTACAGCTGGACTGGGAGCTCCCTGTGCCAGACCTCACGTGCAGGTGTAGGACCTTGTTAGAAAGGCTTACCCCCTGCTTGGTCTTGGGAATTTTTTAGTGGTTAAAGGACTGAGTTAAATACGGTTTTGTTCCCAACTCTACCTAATCATCTGCAAGTTGCTTGTGGCCTGATTTATTTTAAGAAACCCCGTATAATTTCCCCTCTCTTCACTGGAATTGTGACAGTGAAATTGGGCTAGTCTGTGCCTATGCATGTGTTTTCATCTCAGGTCTTCATAATGAACACCTTGTACGTCTTCTTTCTTTCTGCATTTCTTTCTGCAGTTGCTCAGAACTTCCTCTAAAGGAGCAGCAGATGTATAAAATGACACGATTCTTCATGGTTTTGCAGCTGTTGGTGGCACTATGAATAGCAGCCGTTAAACTGACAGTCGTGCCGGGTCTACTCTCCTCCTGCTCAGAGAACTTCTGAGCAGGAGCAGAGGTATTGTGCTGTCTCAGTGAGTCAGCTCCTTGTCTGTACTCGCCTTTGCAATTGCTTCATACTGGGGATTGTGGGTTTTTTTTTTTTTTTCATGAGAAAGATAATATATTTATTCAGTTATGCAGAAACTGATCAGGCCTCCAAGCTTGGATGAAGAAAAATCCCCACTGTTGTTAGTAATGGGCTTATTAAATCTTGTATGAGTAGCTGAAAATCAGTACTGCCCAGCAGCTGACCTCTCTAAAACAGCCCTTTTTTTTTTTTAAGTTGGCAGGCAGTGTCTCTATGGACACATGTACATAACGCTTCTGTGCTCGTTGATCTCAGCACAGCAGTTGCTGATTGTACAGTCAGAGAAACTGACCCACTATTTTGTTTGTAGGGCTGCTCCTCCAAGTAATCCAGGGTACAGGCAGTGCTCTGTAGGAAAACTGAGGCTGCTGCTGAGCCTGTTCTGTACCCCTTTAGTGTTGCCAAGTCTCCCTTTTTTTTTTTTTTTAAATTTTCATAGCCCTTAAAAAAATGGAAGAGTTGGCTACTGTATGACTTCAGGAACTAGCAGAATGAAAATAGACAAAAATAGTCTGTAATGTGGCTTTAGAAAATGGGATATTTTTATAAACTGCCCTAAGCTTATCTTAATTTAGCTAAAGCAGCCTTAACTAGGCAGTGACTACTTACTAAAGATGTTGCAATTTACCTAGCTATGCCCAGCTGGCAAGAGTAAGTCGCTTTCTGAAGTGGATGGTTCAGGTGTCCTGATGTGTTGCAGGAAGAATGACCTGGCATAAACCAGGGCATGCTGTTTGCCTTAACTGTGCCATGGGCAAGGCTGAGTATTTATGAAGAATAGACATGGGTTCCCAAAAGGTCTCAAAACACCTGTCCCCTCGCAGTATTGTGTGCTTCAGTGCAGTAAGTTAGCTAGTTTCAGCGTTCCTGGATCCATTTCTCTCACAGGCTGCTGGTTGAGGCTGACAGCTGAACTGCTGTAGGTCTGTTGTTTGGGAGTAGCTGAGTCCTATCAGTCACTGGACTGTCAGCAGTGTAAGCATTGTCATTTTCTGGGCATTGGGAAGTAGGATTGGCTGCGTGGCTGCCTCAGTGAAAACTTTTCCCTTTACTGGAATAGCTGCGCCCTTCCTGTTGATTATTTAAGGGAGTGAAAACCTGGAATCAAGTACCAGTTGTTTTTTTCCTCTCCCTTTAAAAATCCAGCAAAAGCCAATTTATTCTTTTAGAGAGAGAAGTTTCACCTCCAGCTGGGGTCACATGCTTGAGCTTTCATTGGTGCTAACGCTTGCTGGGGTGCATTTTACAAAACACTTTGTGCAATAACTGCGAGCCTGGGAGCTGTGTTTGGCACAGAGCTGCAGCTGCTGTTCTCCCTTAGCTAGAAACTCTTAAACTGACATCTCTCAGAACACAGTAGATAAAGGTATTATTTTTAAGAAAGTTTTCAGTGTTCCCATATAGAAGGAAAGGTGGGAGATCAGGGAGTGAGGGATGAATGGATCAGGGTCTATAGATGTAACTTAATACCTGGAAAGATTGCAGTAAGTATTTCACTGTGTCCCCGTCCCACCCCCCCGCCCCAACTCTGGTTTATTTTTCAGGTAGTAGATATTCTAGATCTCCTCTAGGCCTGGTGGATAATGGGAAGAGAGTACATCTGATAAATCTTGACTTGAGTAAAACTTTACATTATCACAGATATGATAGTCTGAGAAGCAAACCGGAGAAATATAGGCTAGTTTGGGGTTTGTATTAATACAATTTTTGTTTATGCAAGACACAGAAGCAATTTATTCCTCCTTGTGCTGGTCAGGTCTTAGCTGCAAGCATTGTGTCTGGCTGCAGACACCATATACTTTGAGAACTTAGAGAGAGAAGTTGGGAGCAGGGTGGAAATAACTCAAAAACTGAGAAGTGTAAAAGTTTCAGAAAACCTGACTTTTTAGGCTAGGTTGAAAGACATGGAATTCTTTCTTTAGGTATCTTTCTTTTGATTTCCTTAGATGTTATGAGAGTAGAAAGAGATGGATCTTTTGGACGTTGTTTGGAGCCTAATACATGGAAAGAAAGCCTACGAGATTTGAGTTACAGTTAAAAAAAAGATATTTTTTCCAGTGCTGAAGCACTGTTGTAATTTAGCAACCTGTTAACTTCAGCTAATATCATTACAGGTAATAAGAAGGTTTTTTGGTCTGTTTCCTTACATAAACTGGGGGTGGCTGCTTCTTTTGAAGAGTAATCCCACATGTGGACTCTGTGTGTGTTGCTAGCTACAATGAAATTAAAATATGGTGATCTGTGATTAAACTAGAGGAGAAAGTGGTGTCAGTTATAGTTGTAAGTGCACAGAGCTCTGGTCACAGAGCTCATCTGCTCTGATCCTTCCGTGTGCTGGGGTGCCGTAGCTGTCTGTGAAGCTCTGTAGCAACCTGGATCAAGAAATTAATCTGACTGAAAAGGAAAATAGGTTTCCTGCCCCTTCCTGCTCTGTGTCTGGTTTGCATTGAGGCTTTTACTGTGGTGTATTTTCCCAAGGAAACCTCAGCCAGCTTGCCCAAATTATGTAAAAACAGAAAGTGAAGCTTTAGAGACAAGAAAGTTAGCTCTGAGAAAACATTCCTCCTACAACTCTTGAAAATCTGTTTTGTAAAGTTTTGTAAACGTGTAGAGTCATGTGCTCCCAGACACTGTTTGGGCTTATACCTTAGGCGTCTGCATCAGAAAAAGAATTATGTAGTGAAAGTATGTGTACTGCCGCTGGCTGTTAGCTAAACATGCTGGGGTAAAAGCTAAACAGTTTGTATTTCCTTATGTGGGTTCTAACCTGAGAAAGAAATAACTCAGTAGATCCTTTTTTACAGTTATGCTTTTGTTCTTTGTGGTTTATCTCAGCCGCCTTTTTTTAAAGAAGGGAGGCCAAGCAGATTGCAAGGTATTATTGTGCCCCTTCTAAAGGGTTTGCAAGACAAAACTGAAGTGAAACGTTTCTTTTTTCATATTCAAGTGCAGCACTAGTTCTGTTTGACAGGCTGTGTTCCATTTTAATAGAAATACATGAAAAATGACAGTGCTTTTACCAAATCTGGTACAGATGGCTGCTAGGTATATCACTAGGGAGCTAACACTGAAGAGGTAGGAGGCTGCAGTTTGTGCCCTTTTGCGGTCCACCTGTATGGCAGTTCAATTTCATCGCACCAGAGGGATGTCAGTACAGATCCAAACATAGGAGGTAGAAAATCCGAACGTAAGAGTAGCCTGCTTGAGTGATAATTTCTTCATTGACTATGAACATCTGTTCACTGCTGTAATTTGCTACCCCAGCCTACAAAAACTCAGCAATGTTAATTCAGATGAATAATGCTGTGCCCACACAGCGCACCCTGGTGAGAGGACAGTGTAAGTTGTTCTCTGCCTTTGGAGGTTCGTAGAAAAAAGTTTGGGTTTCCATCTTGGCTTTCCAGAGGAGTCAGGTTTACCTCCCTTTCCTCATGCACCCCTCAAGTTTGGTTGAAACTAGCAAACACGTCAGAGTTTCAGATACGGCGAATAGTGATGCCTGGCTGGGGGTGGAGCAGAGATGCTGGAAGGGGCGTCCCAGCGAGAGAGCCCCGGCAGCCGCCGCTGAGCCTTTCAGCATACCTTTCAGTCTGCCTGCGCATAGCTGTGCCTTGCAACAGCCTGGGCTCTTGGGGAGAGGCCACCAAGACAATGAAGAAAAGCTGCGATCATCGCAGTGGTGGTGAGCATTTCAGGGAGGGTTGTAGGGTACTCAGCAATAGCAAACCAGGCGTCAACAGTTACCTCCTCCAAGGACCAGATTTTCTTGAAGGTCTCCTCTAAGCCTCTCTGTACCAGTAATATGTGGAATGATGAGCAGAGGAGCAGGGTTGTCCTGTGCCTCATGTCGAGGCTTTGGGCTCACCTCTTAGAGAGGTGAGTAGGCTTCTACTGCTTTCTTTCTCTCTTTACCAGCACCCTGGAAGGGTACTATGTTGATGATGCCCTGCAAGGCCAGGGAATCTACACTTATGAGGATGGAGTGGTCCTTCATGGCACGTATGTGGATGGAGAGTTGAATGGACCAGCCCAGGAGTATGACAGTGACGGAAGGCTGATATTCAAAGGGCAGTATAAAGACAACATTCGACATGGAGTTTGTTGGATTTATTACCTGGTAAGCCTGACCACCTGCTCTCTTTATTCCAAAATAGCACCATTATGTACCTTTCTTTCTTCCCCAGCTGAAACAAATATCCACCATGACCCAGCTATCCAAAAGTCAACACACAGAAATCAGGGTGGAAGTTCTCTGCATTCTCATTTTGGATAATCCCAACATACAGTTAAACCTTTCCAGTATTGAATGTTTGCCCAGGTAGACAGGATTCAGCAAGGCTGTGAGATGCCTCCACTATTTTCATCTTCCAGGGAACCCAGCCCCTTGGAAGTGCATTTCTGTGTAACTCCTTGGGAAGGGTGAGCTGGGGATTTTGCCGCTTCGTAGTGCTGACTGCAGGTGAGGACCATGGGAGCCATGCAAGCTATTGCAACCTGCTGCTCTTAGTTAACTATGAGGGGAGACTTTGGCCACTTCTGCAGGGTATGTTGTGAAGTCTGGCTTCCCCCAACAAATCAGATGTAGATTTTCTTTCCTAAATTTTAATTCCTATTCAGCCTTACACAACATGCTCAACTTGAACCTTTCAATCTTTAAATTCTGCTGAGGAAGGTGAAACATCTGCATGTAATTAAGCTGCTGGTTAGAACCCAGTCTATTTCCATGCTACATACTGCACATACTTTAGTTGTAGATTAACGCTCACGTTGGCTGTTCATTTTATTTGTTTTCACTATTGCGGTTAAGGATGTGTGTTAGAATCAACAAATGCTTGGTGTACGCTGCCAAACAAGTGGCAGTTTGTCGGTTCTAGTGTATAAAATACACACAGCTGGCCCTTCAGGTCGTTTGTCTCCTGTTTCATATTCCAGCTGACAAAGTGTTGCTGTACCTTCTGGAAATGTGGATATTTAGAGGTTGTTTATCATTATCATCTTGCCAGACTAAAGGATGCAAGGTGAAACCTTTGCTGTGGAAGTAATTGTTTATGCGTGGTTGGGTGCACGCTGCAATGTACACAAATGTTTACGCAAACTTAAGGTTCGGTATTCCTTAATATGGTATGTTTGAAGCTCTTTCATCCTTGGAATTGGACAAAATGATGCCACTCTGAAACAGAGTCTGTGCACAGTGATCTTCATCTAAATTGGTCTGTTTCCATATCACACCTGCTGTTTTTGCTCCAGGGCATTATTTGAAGATGTTTCCTTGTCCTTTGTGAAATAAACACCTGAAGTCATTAGACCTGTGCTAATCTATGCATCTCATTCCGCAGTTCTGTAAATAGACCTAACTGGAGTTGCAGGCAAATCGCAGATGGCAAAGCCCAGGGCTAAAATATGTAATGCTTAGAGAGGAAAAGTGTTGCTGATGATGGCTTTCAGCAAAAGTTCTTCTTGTCTAGTACCACCTGACATCATGGAGAAGGCTGGGGACAAACTCTGCAGTCATCCAGCAAATTTTTTTTTTTTTTTTTTTTTGAAATAAGCTCAAGTCTTTTGATGTACCATGAATTATCAGTGAAGTTACCACACAGCAAGGCAGTGTGGTAACTTTTCCTTTCCTCCAGCACAATATTATAGAAGGAAACTCAGACAAAGTTTCTGTGTGGCTTTGAGCCTCGGTTCGCAGACTGTTCACGTAAAAACTTTGTCGGTTGAAACTCCGTATGTGTGTCACATGGAAGGAAAGACCCTGGGTTTTGCCTATTTTGAACAACATAGAAAACTCCGTTCATTTCTTTTATCAGTTTTACCCTGACTGGAATACCCCAGCTTCTCCATGTGTCTGTTTCTCATTCCTTTTCATGATCTTACATCTGAACTTACTGTAGCTTAGATTGCTTCTTTAAAAAATTGGGAAAAATCTTTTTCATTTACTGAAGATAGTAAAGTATAACTAAATGCTCTGCCTTTTTCTTTCTTGCCCGTGCTTTCAGGATGGCGGCAGCCTTGTGGGAGAAGTGAATGAAGAAGGGGAGATGACTGGAGAGAAAATAGCCTATGTGTACCCTGATGGAAAGACTGCATATTCGGGAAGGTTCATAGATGGAGAAATGATAGAAGCAAAACTGGCAATGCTGACATCTGTAGAGGACGGCAAACCTCAGTTTGAAGTAGTACCAGGCAGTAAGTTCAGCTAACACAGAAACTTGTATTCCTGCTGCTAGCCCTTTGCCGCAAACAGCTCGGTTTCTATAATGTTTCCCATTAGAGGCTGTAAAGGCTGACTGTGATGAAAGAATAAGTCTTAAGAGTGAGAAGCGCTTTTTCTAAATTATAAAGTTGGACAGAAAGGCACGTGGAACGATGACTTTGCCCTGGGAACAAATGGGAAGTGATCCAGGCCAGTGGTGCTGCTGAACTGCATTTCATAACCCTTCACTTGCATGCTCACGGGCGCAGTCCTGCTTGTCGCCCACACCATTGCCGTCTGTGCCAGCATGAAAACCTGCTTAACCGTGTTGATGCTGGCACTGTTACAGGCTTTGTTTTGTTAGTAAAATAACTAAAAGTGGAGAGGGAGGCCATGGTTTGGTTGTAGCTCTGTCATTTGGGTTTGTGCATGGTCTGGCATCTGTGTTAGAGGGCTGAAAGGACACAAGGACTGGAATTAGTGAACTAGATTCAGTTGTTTAACAGTCTGTCTAGTGCCGCTGATAGAAAGCGGCTATGAAATGGTTAGGGTCAGGGTGATGCCTTTGGCCCATGTAGCCAGTGCTCCTTCTCCAGGGCAGTGGTGGCTTGGGCCTGTAGTTCTGGAGTGATTTTGTTGCTCTGAGGTGTATGTGATGTTTTGGACATGAGTGGGTTAAGCTGCAGACAGGGCTGTGAGTAATAAACAGGGACTATGCTAACACATTTACTGTTTTGCCAGCAAAGGTTGTCTCACTCAATATGAAATAAGAACATAAAACTCAGTGAAAAGGTGTTGAGAAGCAAATGCATGTGACTTTTTTTAAATCTCTCAGTTGTGATAGCAGGTCAAAATTTAACTTAAAAGATACCTTCTGAGAGTGTACAGTTGTACTTTGTAAATAGGATTGAAATACACTTTGGAGGAAGCTGCCTTCGGCCAGAACAGGTCTTGGACACCAGGGACAATGGCTTTATACCAAACTTTGTAATATTATGGTTTGGGGTGGGGTTTTTTCCCCATCTTTTTTCCACCTGCATCTTAAGCTATCTCCCAGATAGTCCTCTGGCAGTTGATTATAGAAGGATGTAAGGATATAAATAGAGCTGTTCCATGAGTTGCTTATTAATGGCAGGAAATAATTGACTGTAGCAAGTGTACTTTGTGATTACTGCACATTATCTTCTCGCTGAAGTCTCTTCAGGATTTGGACTAGAAAATGTTTCATATTCGAAATAGTCCAAGATTTTTTAATAAACATTGTGTTACTGAATATATACTTTAAATTTTGCTTTACTTTTTAATTTTAATTAGAGACCCTGGGAGGGTCAGTTTTGTAAGATTGTCCAGTCCTTTAAAGTTGATAGTTATCACCTTCTTGAGATAAGATTGCTACTGTAGTATATTAAGGGGAAAAATAATCAAGAAACAGTATCTCGCTGAAGACCTTTTACAGGTGCAGTTTTGTAATATCTTTTTTTGGGAACATAACATTTATTTCTTGCAGTCATTAAAATTTAATTTTTGAATGTCTTGATTAAGTTAAGGGTTGCGTGCTTTCAGTACTGCTGATTAGTTTATTTCCTGTGTTGATTTCTGGTTTTTTAGGCCCAGTATACAGTTTTGACAAATCTACTTCATCCTGCATTTCTACAAATGCACTTCTTCCTGATCCTTACGAGTCAGAGAGGTAGGCTTTTTTTTTCTTCTCCCCTCTTTCAATATTGTCCATATTTCTTCACTGTTACATATTCAGGGCCTAATTTTGCAGACCTTTCTCACTTAAAAATTTTTTTAAAGTATGTAAGGGTTTGTGAAATGGAACCCATTACTTCACATCAGTCAGCATTAGACTTGATTGTATTTCTTTCTGATTCGTATGATAATATTGCACTCAAGTGGATAGAACACAGCAATAGTTTTTAAGAGATTAAATTAGGATAATGTCTTGGCATTTCAAAGAGACGTTCAGTCGAGTCCTGGTCTCTGCTAATAGCTCACATCTACAACATTCTGACAAAAAAAGTACGCTGTTCGCTATTTTCTAGGTGCACAACTAGCTTCAGGTTGCAGTGCGCTGCATTCAGTGTGTCTCGCTGGATGGCATGCATTGTACAAAGTCTTCTCCTCTCCCTACAGATGTAGCAAAGTGGCAAGAGTAAATCATCAAGCTGGAGGAAAGTGAGATACTGTTTGTGACAACCCTGTAATGTCAAAGCACATTCCTCAGCAATTGTCTTACCGTAGTCAGTCAGTGATACCTCTTCCGTGGCTAGTCCACAACTACACTTTTTACCTAGACTTTTAAGAGGCCTTGCTCTGTAGATATCTTGATTGTAGTCCTTTACTGATACTCTGAAATATCTAAATAAGTGATTAGTAAAATGCTGGCATAAATTTACATCAAGTGCTTGAAGGTCTAGGGCTTCACCTTGAAAACTCTTGCTCAGTGGAGTAATAATCTGTGCACATATACTCCAGCAACCTCAGCTTAGTGGGGACCTCTGGGATTCTGGTATGTTGTTGAGGGTGTTCCTGAGTTGAAGCCATTGTTGAGGAGTAATAGATTGGCACTTTAAAAAAACATTATTTTCAAACTAATAGATAAAGTCAGCCCCCTCTTCCCACCAAATCTCCTTTTTGCCAAAACAACAAGAATGTGTGGAAGAGAGGAAGGAAGGAGGAGTTGTATCTGGAGGTTCTGAATTATTATTAGTTTTATTATTATATTGAAGTATTAGTCTTTTTGCTGGTAGTGTTGTGATAATACTTCTTGAAAATGAGAACTGTAGCCAAGCACTAATTCCACGCTGTTTTCCCCTTGTAGGGTGTATGTTGATGTCTCTCTCATTTCCAGTGCTGGAGAAGGATTATTTTCGAAAATAGCAGCAGAAGCCAGTACGGTTATGTCCTTTTATAATGGAGTGCGAATTACACACCAGGAGGTAAAGGACAGAAAAAAGTCAGTCTGAGTTTTCATTGCTCCTTCTGAAATCTTCTTATAGTAGGACCTTATACCCACCCCCTTCCTACCCTTAAGATTTACCACGATGGAATTTAATTGGAAGAAAGTGCATGTTCACCTATGTATATGTAAAAAAGGGATGGTTGTGGGGATCTTTTTTCTTAATGACTTACAGGAAAAGCTCTAGTTGCATATATTTGAATGTTTGTTTTCAAACTGCTGGCAAAGGTGACCACTCCACACACATGCTGGATTTTTGCCTTGCAAACTAGGTAGACAGCAGAGACTGGGCCCTCAATGGAAATACAATATCCCTGGATGATGAAACAGTCATAGATGTGCCAGAGCCCTACAACCACGCCGCCAAGTACTGTGCGTCACTGGGGCATAAGGCTAACCATTCTTTCACTCCAAACTGCATCTATGACCTGTAAGTAGAGTCCTGTGTTTCAGAGTGGAAGCTGCAGCCCAGTGGTCTGGGCTCACAGGGTGTTTCTGGGCGGCTGAATGAGGAGCAGCTGGTAGGGCTGGGAGTAATGGGTCCAGGCACCAAAGGAGTTCCTGCTCACCTGCACCAAGTTGGAAACCAGCTGGCATTGTGGGTGCTTGATGTCTCTTGGGACTTACACCATGGAGTATCTTGAAGTTCGCAGCTGTGTTAATTTTGTCATAAACTTTAGGAGCTGCCTCTTGGTTCTAAAATGCATAAGTATAGCTCTCTTAATCCTAGCTTGGCTAGGACTGCACCATACTTGCTGAATTACAGATGCTTGACCAGCACCATCAAATGTGCTGTCATTTCTGAAAATCAAAAAATAAGCATCTTGCTGCTCTGCGGTTGGTGCAGAGAACAAGGAAACTTTTGATATATACATATGCTCAAGGGTATAAATATTTTCAGACCAATGTATAGACAAACAGATCTGTGGAGATATATATGTAGAACATAGCTTTTCTTCATTAAATAAGCCAGTTTCCTTTACTGTGGGAACCTGGGAGAAGGTGTACAGCAGTATGTTATGATTGTTTGGTAGGTAACCTGTACTGAGGAAATTAAGATGAGCAATTTTCCAAGCCCTCCAGTTTCATAATCTGTACTGTTTTCCTGTCATGCAGATGTTTACCTCTGCAAGCCCAAGGCATGTGGCAGTGAATAACTTTGGTTTATTTATGTATTACAAATAAGCAATGTTGCAGGACTGTTGAAAAATTGCAGGTAATAGAGCTCCACAAATCTGTGTTAAATTTTTTTTTTGCCCTTATTACTTAAGTCATTACAAGATTGACGCAAAGCAATCTCTACTCATCTGCTATCAGATTGTGTGTTATTACTCTGAACTGTGAGTGACTCATGAAACTGTAAAAGGGGCTGACAGAGCCTGTGAATTGACAGCTAAGCCTAGCGAAGGTGTTTATTCTTTGTCTAGGTTCGTTCATCCTCGTTTTGGGCCTATCAAGTGTATCCGTACCATCAGGGCTGTGGAGAAGGATGAAGAGTTGACAGTGGCTTACGGATATGATCACAACCCCGTTGGGCAAAACGGGCCAGAAGCACCGGAATGGTACCAGCTGGAACTGAAAGCTTTCCAGGCTGCCCAGCAAAAGTGAAACAGAAGCTCCTTCTCCATTCAGCAAACTGAAATAGAAACTTGGATCTATGCACTACCTTTATACTGAAAACTGGACAAGCAGGGATTGATTGTTCATGCTGTTGCATCATAACTTTGCATTCTGTGTTAAGAGATAAGTTTCTTGCATACTAACTAGGTTTGACTGTGTTACTCATAGCAGATTTAAAATTAGCTAGTGTTGCACCAGTCTTATCTGGAGAAATTATTTAATATTCTATACGAGACGTGATATACTTTGGTAGCTTCTGCTTTTGCACCATATGCAAAGATGCCAAAAGACTAGACAGAAAACTAAAATGGGTATATCGTTCACTTTTAGTCGGCAGACTTAGTGTTGCTCTCTATCTGCCTAGGCATTATTGTGCAACTGCATTTTGCATATATGCCACTTGTGATGATAACAGTAATATTTTGATATTCTCTAATAGTAGCATAATTTTGCCTTTTTAAACCTTTGATCTGAATCTTGCAATAGAGCAGTTTATTTATTAGCGTATAGGAGGCTGGGTTTTAACTCCCCTTTCCTCTTGTCTGAACGTTGTTCTTTCTACAAATCCTCTTTTGCAGGAGAAAATCCTTTCTCACTAGTGGAAAGGCTTATGTGTGTATGTGAGAGTGCTGTGTGTCGGTCTCTGTGGCTCTCTAAATAGTATAGCAACATGTCCAAATCTAATATTTATCTAGCCTTTACGGCTGGCTTATTTTATTTAATTTATGATTATGACACGCAAATGAAGCTGTTCTTTGCATGAAGATTTTTTGAAAGGAGAAAACGGTTTCACTTTTTGAAGGACTTTCAGAAGTACGTGTTCTGGAAGGCAAGCACGTGACTTGCATTAGTGTCCGTGAGCTGGTTTGTGTATTTCACCTGTTAACGCGGCCGGTTCTCAAGGCACAAATTCTAGCAGTGAGATGCTTGCATCTCACATGAATTCTCTTAAAGAGGGTGTACGTATTTGAGGGCAGGCTGTAGAACTTGGTTAAGGAGCGCTGTACCTTTTGTATGTGTTCAGTTGACAAAGAATATAGCCTTGTAGCCACCTTTTAGTAGTACTGGTTTAAGACACAGTAAATTAATATAGCGTGAGCTATCAAAATACGATTAAAAAAATAGATGTGAAAAGATTGTTTTTGAAAGACAAACAATGAATGTAAAAACATCACTCACTGCTCATATTCAGAAACATCAGTCAATCTATAGCTGCTTTGCAGCCAACAGTGGGGGCTTGTGAACATTCATCTGCAGGGCTGTGTTCTGGGGTTTTTCAGGGGTAGGGAAATTGTGCAGTTTTTCAGATACTGTACTGGTCTTGCCTAATGCTGTATAAGAGAGAAATAATGGATCATCTTGGTCTGGATACCGGAGTTCTTCTGGGACTCCGATGCTCTCTTTTTGGGGTTAGCAGCTTAGGAAAAACTCAAATGCATTTGCAACACTTTCTTTAGATGTTTGTAGTTTAAAAAATGTTTGTATATATGTAACATAAATGATTTGGAAATCAGACCTACCTTTCTATTGCAACACATTTTGGTTGGTTGCTTGAACGGTTGGAGGGGTCTGGCTGTCTGGGTAGCTAGACATGGAGAATGTATTGGGTTGGTACCTGCAAGTGGAAGGATGAGGTTGCTCTTTTGCGCAGTCTGAGAATCCTTGCTTTGGTACCTGCACCGTTAGGAATTATTAATAAGAACCTCTCTAACCTGGGGCTCTGTTTAGTCCCTGTGACTGATCACAAACCTTTTCCAGCACCTCACCATTTAAGCTTGCACAAAAGCTACTCTGTGCCTGTGTTGGCGGCGGGGGGCAAGCAGGCTCAGGGCTTTTTGACACTCTTCCAGCAGTGATCTGAATGTGAGCTTTGACACCACCCATCTCCTTGCGCTGGAGACTCAGGCCACAGCTCTGCTTCTTGTCCAAGGCGTGTGGCTGGCCGAGGTGACAGCTCAGGGACTCAGCTGAGTGTGCAGAGACAGAACTGAGCCTCACAGGTGAGGGAAAGTTCTCTAGGGCTGATTGGCAGTGCAGCTTCAGAATGAACCTCTAAAAGAAACAGGCATGTCGTGATGTTTCCCTCCCTGCCCACAGGTCATTATTTTAGATCATTGCTGTTTCAGGCATTTGCAGAAAAGCATGCCCCTCTGGTAGGAAGCTGTTGTGTGCATCTTGTGGGTTATTCTGCCAGGACCATGAAGTTTGCAAAGTTGAGGCTTCTGTTGAAGTGCAGGGAAGAGGAGAGGGAAGATACATGACTGAACCCAGCTGTGAATGGATGGTAACTGCTTCCACAGTCTTGATAACCTGCTTTAGACTGCTGGCCTCTTTGTGCTTCCTAGAGAACTGTGCTTAAAATGTTCTGATCTCTAGAGCTCCTTTGGCTTCATTCCTGCTGAGTCTCTGATTCCTCTGCTATCTCCTCTTTGTGTGGAGTTGCTTATGTTTTAATAGACTTGTCAGTCTTCACGTTGCCTGATTTTTGAGATAAATACAAGGTAGGTGCTCTTTGCACATCAGGTTTGAAGGACATCCTAAAATAGGGAAATTCTAGGAAAAAAAGGCACTTGAGGTATCCTCTGTTCTCTCAAAAGTTGTTACTTTGGTGACAGTCAAGCAGATTCTCTTACTCTTCTCTATGCTTGTAGCCTGGTAGTATGCCACAGCTGTGGCTATTGTCTCTGTTAGCTCTACAGTCCTTTTTCTCTCTGCTCTGTTAAAATCTATTGGTCCTCCTATAGATCCCTTCTTCAGTGACCAACCTTCTATAAAAGTTGTGATTATAAAGCTGCTTTGGCTTGATTCAGGACCAAGCCTTTTAATTCTTCTTTGTTTTCTTTTTCTTTGTGGTCTGTTAGATTGGAGATGGTTGGGATGGTTTTTACCACTGAGTAGCAAAAGGTCTCAGGGCTCAGTGTGTCCTTCAGAGGTTTTTGAGGTGTGCGTTGGCAACCACAGGTTCAAACACAGGTTAGTTACAGAACTCCAAATAATGCCTTAACTTGGTCAACGTATTGCAGCTCAGCTTCTGGGGCTCACTAGATGGCGAGACCAGCTTAGCAAAACTATTTATCAGTAGTAACATGAGACCCACACCAAAACGCAGTTTTAATTTGGAGCAGAGGAAGCGGTCATTTTGCAAAGCAATTTGAGTCCATTGAATGCAGCTGACTATTGGTGAATATGCAATAAGTAAAGAAGCTCCACTTCTTAGAGTCTGGCCAAAGACCTGTCCTGCCGGCACAGAAACTGGAAGAAGAACTGATGCCTGTTAGATGAGCCTGGGTGAGCAGCTGGTTATCAGAGTACCTGTTCTGACTAAAGAATGGCATAAGAGAACCTGGAACTGCTGCTTTTTTCAGGTACAGATCAGTTCCCAACACCTGCCTTTGGTCTGCAGTGCTGCACGTGACTCCTTGGTGACGGGAGTGTTGTTACCTGAGCTCCTTTATGAGAAGGAGCCTATATCAGCCTGTCTCTCTGCCTATCAGACAATCTGCTGATTGTCTCTTTTAAAAAAAAAAAAAAAATCTTAAATGTATCTTCCTACTATGACAGCACTGTGTTTTGTCGCCAAGAGTAGAGAAGCTTAGCTTTTGAGAGAAGTGGTTAATCTTGGCGACAAGAGAGCATGAGAAGCTGAGAGCTACCTGCTGCTGGGTCACTCCTCTGGACAAGAGGGAAAAGGGCTTAGGCCTGGGGGGGTGTCTCAAGTTGAATCTCGTGCTATAATTTGACTCTTCGGGATCTATCAAAATACCTGATTTTCCTTCACAAATCTGAAAGTTTTTTTCCTTTTTTGGGGGGGAGGGGGGATAATAATTTTTAAAACTCCTTAACCTATGTAAATACATGTAAGTCTTAGCTGTTGAAAAGGTCAAAGGAAATATGTGGATATGGCTCTTCAATGTGTGAGAGCTGTGACAGCTCTTTGACTTCTTCCACAGTTGCAATGTGCGCTGGGCTGGCCTGTGATTGTTCCCAAGTACAGCTCCTGGGTGACTCGTGCAGGTTTTAAGACCTTTGGGAGGCCGGTTGCTCAGCCTTGCAGGGCTGCGTGTTTCAGGAGCGACTAGGTAGCCTTCACCTTAGTTCAGCCTTTCTAGGTGCAGAGCGTTCAGTGTTGCGCTGCAGTTGGCAGTGGCTCTGGTTTCTTTCCCAGGGCTGTTCTAGTACGCTGCTGGCATGGAAGCAAGAGCACCACTGGGGATTTCTCACTCTCTGCCAGGCACTGGAGCAGCAGAGTAGCCAGCGTATCCTGTCTGGTACAAGAAACTGAGAAGTGGAAGTTGCCGCTGTTCTGTTTCCTTCCCAGTTGGCTGCCCTTGCCCTTCAGTCAAAACCGGTGCTCGCCACTTTGGTGGTGCCAGAACTGTACAGTGTTGTTTCTGACCCAGAGTCCTCTGGGTCTATCCTTTCACTCGATTTGATAGTCTTTTTGGGAAATGCTGCAGTTGCGATGAGGTAACGAGTTGTACAGAGCTGGTTACCTGCTGCTTTGTTTTCCTCTGGCACAGCAGAATTGCTGGAGCTGTGGGTGCCTAAGGAATTCACCTCCAAGCACTTAAAAAACAAAAACAAACAAACAAAAAACCCCAATTGCTTTGAAAACAATGTTGCTGAAGTGTCTCCTTATCTGCTGGGGTGCTGCATTAGACGCCTCTTCCTCACTTACACCGCACTGTCATATGCTGAGAGCATTTGGGCGAGGAACGCAGGCGTGGGAGCAGCTGTACCTGGGGTGTGAATGGGCTTCACAGTCACCTGCGCCCTGGGGAGAGCTTGTTCCTTCTGCTTTGTGTACTGGAAATGTGAGAACTGTATCTTTGGACAAAGCATTTCTAAGCGGTCTTATAAGGGATTTTTTTAAAAAAAAAAAAAACAAAAGGTGCAAGATTGAGTGCATGTTTACTTGCCCCAGATCAAAGGTTTTTGAACACTAAGGTCACACTATCTGTTGAATGGGCCCTCCTCTTGGCACTCTTCTGTCTTCAGGCAATTGAAGCTCCTGCCCTCTTTCTCTACCAGTATTACTGTAACTACTTTTTTTTTTTCCAGGATAAATCTATATACAAAAATTCTAAGCAATTAAATGTTCAAGCCATAAAAATCGTGTGGGAAGACCCTCTTCACAAGTTTTAACATATTTGTATGTAAAATGATGTTTGTATGAAATATTTTCATGGTAGAATGAATATTTAAAAAAAAAAAGTTCCAGTAAGATCTAAACCAAATTTGAAAGGATGTCTTTTTGTATGATGCAAGTGTAATTGATTACCAATAAGTAGATAATTTTTTTTTTTAAGGGGAGATGCAACAAGTGATCTTTACAATTACAAATGGTCGTTTCTGCTATTTGGGAAAGTATTTATGCAGCATTACACATGGCTGTCATAAATAATTGCAATAGCAAGGCCAGTCACATCTTCAGGACATACCTCTCAGCTTGTCCCTCCGTGATAGTGTACAAACAGACCCATCCCTCCTTTCTGCAGATTTCCTCCTAGAAAACCTTCCCTACTCTAACTGTGCTGAATTTAACTCTTGAGCTAAGATCCAGACTAAAATTGTGTGTTACCTAACAGTTTATGCTGGGCCTTCTGCTATTTTAATACTCTTCAGCCCATAATTACTGGGTGTCTCTGTTCTGAAG
Organism: Phalacrocorax aristotelis; assembly: GCF_949628215.1. Taxonomy (NCBI): domain Eukaryota; kingdom Metazoa; phylum Chordata; class Aves; order Suliformes; family Phalacrocoracidae; genus Phalacrocorax; species Phalacrocorax aristotelis. The sequence goes on from NC_134279.1 coordinate 20,848,910, forward strand.
AACTAAGTGCTAAAGAATAATCCTTGGGGTAAGCTTATATGTGTGCTAACAGTTAACCCCGGAGTATTTAACTTGTATACAGTACTTGATAGGTGTTTTATGACATTTGTACTCGAACTATGAGCCTTACTGAACATCTGTAGGTTTATTCATGAATTTTAAAAAATGGATAACTCTAAGAAAGATGTTTACATGAATGATGATTGCCCTTCCTTTGATGTTATGAATGAGGTTTTTATAGTGTGTTTGGGTGTATGTGCAAGGAAGTAAGAAAAATGGGAAAATAGACTTGACACAATATTTGTAATAAGTGAATTTTAAAGATTGCTTTAATTGCGCTATGAAGGCAATGCAGATATTAAAATATTCAACAGAACTGTTGTCTCTCCTTGTTGTTTGTGTGTCATGGTTTTGGGCTTCTCTGATTTCTCCTCGCTTGGGTACTGCAGCCATGGATATTGCCGATGCACAGGAGCAGGGGTTGGCGCACAGTTAACACGCTTCTAGGCCACCCTGTATTAATAGTGAACAGTTGTGTTGTGGTATGGAAGAACATCCTGCCCTGTGTATGCCAAAAATGTCTTTAACAGTTGTATTTTAAACCGGTATGTTTTTCTTTTGCCGTTGCTGACCCTGAGGCAGCAGCAGTGCCTTCCGGGCTGGTAACCTGCTGCTCTGTCTCCTGATTCTCTGTACGTGTCCCGCTGGGTGAGCGGCGAGGAAAGGGGCAGCGCCTGGGTGCCTGCCCTGCCCTCCTCCGTGATCCCCGCGCTTTCGGTGGTAACTCACGGCCCTCGTGCCTGCGTGCTGGGCGTAGGGGTGCGAAGGCTGTGCTCTCCCCTTTGCAAGGGTGGTGAAGGGACTTGTTGGGCCTTGGCGTTGCCTGTTGAACCTTCACAGTCCTAAAGCTGGAAGGGTGAGTGCTTGCTATGCGTTTGTATTATCTCCAAATCGAGCTCTGTGAAGGATGCTGCTGCGCTGGGCTGGCTTTACCCAGCCGGGCTGCCTTCCAGCCCAACACTGGTGTGACCATCCTTTGCTCACACCATGGGGGTGCTGTGGGCTTGTTTAGAGAAATGAGAGCCAAGCTGTGAGTTGAATCTTAATGTCTGAAGGGTAGGCACGCTTTAGTGCGGTGCTTAGTAGGGCCGGATTTGGCTAGAGGCGCTTGGGTGGGCTCTTTCCAGAGGAGAGAGGGCAGCTGCATGCCAGGGGAGCCCTTGCCTATCAACTTAAACTGATCGCACAAGTCATGACAGGTTCGTCACGCGAGAGCAGCACTTAAGGCCGCAGTTCGGCAGCAAAGGGGCGGCTCTGAGCCCGCCGCCCCCCCCCCCCGGGGCTGCCCTGCCTGCCGCGGGGCCCGGCGCCCCCGGGGGGGCCGCGGGCGGGGCAGGGCAGGGCAGGGCCGCCGGCACGGCGGGGCCTCTCCCAGCGTCTTCGGTTTCTTTTCGCACCGACTCGGGACTTTTTTTTGTTTGTTTGTTTGTTTTTACCCCCGGAGGCGGAGCCGGAGCCGGAGGTTTCCCCGTACCTGCCCCGGTGCCGGGCGGGGCCCGGAGCCGCCGCCGAGCAGCGCCGCTGAGGGCCGGCCGCCCCCTGCCCTCCCCTCCGCTCCCGCCTCAGGTGAGGAGCTGCCGCGGGCCAGCGGGGTGGGTACGGACGGGCGGGCGGACGGACAGACAGACAGACGGGAGACAGGGCGGGCGGGGTCCCGGGCCGTTAACGCTGGGTGCCGGGCAGCAGCGAGGGGGGGGCCGGCGTCGGAGCGGTTTCCTGGCGAGCCGCCGAGCTCTGTCTTCTCAAAGCAACAAAGCCCAAGCGCACCTTTCCGGGCCGCAGAAACCCGCGAAGGAAAAAGGTGAGCGGCGGGGCCTGGCGTGGAGATCGCCCGTCTCTACCCGAAAACATCAGAGGCGGTGTCCCGGGCACCGGCCTCCCAGCAGCGTGAGGGATTTCTCAAGAAGCCCGCTCACCTTTGCTCGCTTTCTCTGCTGCCGATCAGAAAGAGACGAACTCTGTGCCGCTGGGGCACGCGTGGTCCTGCCGTGCCGCAGGTCCCTGCGCACCCACCCGTGCTCCTGGCGTGCTGATGCTCTGTCCCTTCTTTCTCCTGCCTAGGAAAAGCTGTTCTCCCCTTCCCTGGAGGGCCACGGCGCAGCTTTCCGGTCTCCGCGTGTGCGGGTTGATGTGTGAATCAAAGTAGAATGGATCGCTATCGGTACTTCATCTTTAACCAGAGGAACATGGTCGTGCTGGGTCTGTTCCAGATAGCCTTCAGCACGGTGTGCGTCGTCAGCGGGTTCATAGACAGCATTTTCAGAACAGAGTCTCAGCTGAGCAAAACCAGAGCTCCAGTTTGGGCTGGGATGGTAAAGTGGCACTATATTTTCTATGCTTTGTTTTGTGGGTTTGTTTTTTTTTCCCTCCACTGCTACCTACTAGTGCTCGGCTTGGGGGTGGGAGGGAGGCCAGGACTTCTTGCCAGCTCTCCCCTGGTTTCCTGCTTTGGACCCAGATAATAGAAGTTACCTTACTCTGTGGTATAGGCAGGAGAGTGCAAGCGAACCTCCCTCTGAAGGAGCAAAATAAAATACGTTTCTACTGGATAATAAAGAAAATGAGGTATAGTGGCAGTCAACAGGGTTTTTTTGCAGAAGCATAATGACCACAGAGAGGCCACCGAAGATTAGGAGGGGAACGCTTCGTCCTCACATCAGGCAGATGAACATCTGGGTGATGATCTGCATCCCACAGCACAGTGCCACTAATTCCGTGTACTGCAGCGAGGAGTGGGCAGCGGGCATCCTCACTCCATGGCGTTCAGCGCCCTGATGTTGGTGCCCTGGCGAGCCGTGCCGCAAGGGAGTCGCACTGAAGCACGCTCTCCCATCCAGAGGCTGCCCGTCTCCTTTCAGTAATGCCTTTCTTCCATCTACAAAATGCATAAAGACTTGGGAAAGCAGTGCATGTTTTTAGCACTTAAATTGGACTTACTTATTTAATCAGTTTTATTATTTCATCAGAGCTGTAAAGCCAGTTGGAGGATTGCTGTCGTGGGGGTAGTGAGTGGGAAGATGCATTTCATGCAGTGTCCTGCTCCCAGGAGTTGTTGCAGAGAAAAACAGAAGAAATCAGTAATCCTCTTTCCGTTTCTGACCTAAGTTACTCTGATCCAAGCCTTGAAAACGAGGGCCTTCCCTCTGCTCTGTAGTAGTTGATCTTCTAAATCTGATACTTGTCTCCCAGTTACCAGCTCCTTTTGTGCTCTGCAGGTGATGGGAGTCCCAGGCGTCCTGGCTTTGTTTTCCTCTCAGAGGAAGAACCCAGTTCTTGTAAGCCGAGGGGGGTAGGGGTTGGGTGGGGGTGTGTGGGTGGTTGTGTGTGTGCAGGACAGCGGCAAAATGTCAGGGCAATCGAAAATGGTTTTGGTAGGGAATAAGCTGGCTGGTCCTTCTGAAGCACTGAGAGCGTATTTCCTCGAGTTATCTTCACAAAAGCTGCCACATTCCTAAGTAAAAGGAGGATGCAGCGTTACCTCACTTTCTGCTGCAGCAGACAAGTGCTGGCTCTAATAACAAGCAAAAATCTGTAAAGACACTTGCTTTTGAATGCATTTCTTTTGGTGTTCCTTCCTGTTATTAAGAACTGCGTGCACTAAAATAGGAAACAAGTTAATTGGCTTACATTTCCCAGGCAGGTCTCTCCAGCCATGTAAACTCCAAGGGGAGGTATGGTTTATAAGCAAGAGATCTCTAAGAACAAAGGCTTTGGGTCGAGCCAGCACCTGCGGTTAAGACTTGGGACTCAGTCAGAAATTCAGTATCATGGAAACCTTTACTGCTCTGTGTTTGGCTTCCAAGTGACTGTTGCTACCAGGTGCTTTTTAGTGTTACGGGAGGTCAAAGGCCGGTACGTGCAATGCTTGTTAGTGCATTTTGTCTGTATTAATCGCATGGATTTTTCAGAGGATAGTTTTAATTCCTGCTCCCTTTCTTTTTCTCCTTTAATTTCTGTGTCTAGGTGAATGTGCTGATAGTTGCTTCCATAATTTCTTGTGTTGCCATCCTCATTGTAATAGTTTATAGCTCACTCACACTCAACTATGGTGAAGAGGAGGAGCTGAGTTCTGCCCCAGTCCATGTTATCCATACCGTAAGTACTGATATCATGCTTATTGCTGGGAAGCATGACTGTCTTAATCTGCAGACATTGCTAGGTATGACTTGGAAGCAGAACCAGACTTCCAGGGTGCCTAAATAAGAGTTTGAAGTGGTGCCGGCAGCAGGGTGCTTGTTTTAGAACCTTTGTATAAGTCTGCAGTTAAGAATCAAGTTAGGTACCGAAAACCACAAAACCCATGCAGGGCCGGATAGGTGTTTTATAGCTAGCTCCTGCAGCACGGCTAGTTCGGTGGCTATGTGAGCTAACACCGGTCTGAGAAACAGCTGCTTGAGAGCAACAGCTTGTCCCCGGAGGCGTGCATACTAGGTGTGTCCCTAAACACGCTACAGTGGGGTTTGCTGCTGCTGCTGAGCACAGAAGGGATTGGGTTGTGCCAGAAAATAAACAATTACGGTGCTGCTCATGAAAAGGGGGAGCTGCCAGCCGTATTCCTGGCCTGGTCTGAGACAGCAATTGCTAGGCTCAAATCCTTTCCAGCATGCACCTCAGGTGATAAAGTTACAGCGGTTACAGGTCAGCTGGTTAAAACTGGCTATTATGTCAAGTGTATCCTCCACAGTAAAGCTGAAAAGAAGGAATGAGTTGGCTGTTTTGTGCCACAAACCTGGTACAAGTGATGGCTTCTTGTGGGGATGAAGGTATTCCAGATAGATGAAGCTGTTCAATAGTTTATTGCAGGACAAATTGAAATGTCAGGCTGCTAAGGTGCAGTATAGTAAGACATTTCTCGTATTCAGTGTGAAGAGGAGCAGCCATCCCTTGGGTTTCTACTCATTGTTAAAGCTGTTTCCAAACCTGATGCCATTGCATAGAATCTTACATTTAATCAGAAGCCTTATTTTACTGCTTGCTCTTTTCCTATTTGAGGTTCACACTTGGCTTGTTCTTCAGAGCACAGGAAGAAAAGCCTTAAATAACACTGACTCGGAATCAATCTCCTATGATTCAATCGCAATATTCTTGCAAGTCATTAGAATATTTTCTGGTGGAGAGCTTCACTTTTTGAATATGGCTTTAACATTTCTTTTTCTGCTTGCAGAAGTTCATACTTAATAAAGTAGTCAAGGGTGCTAACATAGCCATGCTAGCGGCATCTATCTGCAGTGCTGCTATTGTGTTGGTGATGGCTTACTTGGGATGCCGGAGTCTTCCATGCTGCTCGTGCTACGATAGTGTAACTGGGATGGTGAGTGAGGCACCCAGGGCACCCATTTATTTGTACTAAGTGTGGGTAGGAGGGGGAGAAACTGTGGAGAAGATGTGTTTGTCTTCTGTAAACCTAACCTCAGCTCTACCTCAGTCACCCAGGGTCAATTCTAAGAAATTAAGTGGGTGTTAGAAGGGTGTTACGGTTTTTGTATTTTTCTTTTTACTACTTTACTACCCCCTTCTTATTTACAGTCTTGGGTAAGACCTAGCATAAGTTATCTCCATTTTCCAGACCATTAGTGCTCCAGCTACTGTGGTCCCATTTCCTATGAATTCCTGCTCTCCTCAAAAGCTGCGCCTTTTTCCCTCACCCTTAAACCAACAGTTGCTCCTGGTACAGCATTTTGGAGACTTACTGGTACTTACACACCAAGATCCCTTATCCCTACAACTACAAATTCAGTAATAAAAATATCCCCTGTACCACGTGTGAAGTGTAGGGGCAACAACACACCACATTTTACTGATAATTTATGAGGACTCTACCTCAAGTGATGGGGCACAAGCTGCATGTCTCTGGTAAGAGAACTCAGTAAATACCAGCTATTCCTCTACTAGAGTAATTCCGATGCTCTATTAAACATGCATGTCCGACCATCTTGTTCGGTAGGGAATTAATGGGTAGAGGTTACAAGGCAGCCGTTCTTTACTAAAGATACCGAGCGTGTAACATGAAGCTGACTTTAAACTTTCAAACTAAAACTTGTTAGGAGGAGTGGACTACACAGACTTTTAGAATGAGTTCAGGTAAACCTTCCTGGGCAAACTCACAGATGCGGTTTTTGATGGCCTTGTTTCATTCATAGGAATGGTTGCAACCTAGTGAGGACCAAAATCAGGCTGTGGAAATGGTTTGCGCTGTACAAAGTGAGTAACTGTTTCCCTCCATGTATTTGGATATTCACCAGGGATGTGGAAGGAACATCCTGAATAAGCTTTACATCCCAGGCCAAAGTCCCGATAACCAAAAAACTCCAAGCCAAAAGGAACACAGGATTTTGTGCGAGTACCTACACCAGGTTTAATGGTTTCCTCTTTCCTTCCCCACGCAGGCCCTCGGGACAGAATTTGTAACTTCCCAGATCGGTTTTCAGCCCAGGACTTAGATGCAGAGGAAGACACATCCAAACCTCCACCATATATCAGAATGGCTTGAAAAAGTGGTCGAATGTTTTAAAGCTACTAGTCTAAAAATATGGCAAGGCAGATGTAAGAAGCCCTTCATCTTTAAAGATGGTTATGCACTTTTCCTTGGCCTTCTGAAAAACACACACAGAAAGAGAGAACTACTGAATGCCCAATGTTCAGCAAAGATCACCGTGCAAAGGGGAAGATCTGCAGATGTTTCTGGACTTTCAGACTTTGTATAGTTAAAATACCTCATTGCCTCTGGAAAGCGTGAGCATTTTTTCCTCCAGCTTTTGTACTTAAATCATGTTTTATTCCACTAGAATTCATAATGCAATTTGTCTAGCAGTGCTAGCCTTAGGCGTTCAAATATTAAATACAACTCATTTTTAAAAGAAACCGGTTGTGGAGTATTTCCCCCCTTCAAACGCTATCTCAATTTCTCTCCCTTACCCAATGAATTATTTGATTGATACGATAGTGGGTGAAGGATAATGAAGGAGCCACTTCATTACTGAGCTTCAGAGAGCTTTTCCTTTTCTTCTGGCAGGGATGGGGGCAGGTGGAATTTATGACACAAAGCCTTGCCAATGCCATTCAGGTACCCCTGTCAAAATGTGGATTCTGTGGGGTGTACATGTGCCGGTACAATTAGTTCTAGTGCTGAAGTGTAATGCTGGAGTGTGGTAGGAACTGGAGTCGTGGTAACAACTCTGACAGACTAACTCAGATACTCTGAATTCAGTTCAGGTTCTTCTATTTTGACTTTGGAGACAAAGCTTTAAAAAAATGCTTATTCTGGGGGCTGTTCTGCTAAAACTTATTGCAGATCTAGCCCAGGGTCCTTTGTTGGAGGAACCACAGCTTCCAGTCAGCTTCCATCATCTCCTGAGATGCATAAAGTTCCTGTATGTACTTTACGCTTCACTTTCAGGTAGGCTTAGAGGTGCCTGTCGAGTGAGTATCTTGCCTGCAGACCTTGAGCATGAAGTGGTAGATTACTTATCCCACTGTGTAAATTAACACAGCATATTCGTTTGAACAGGACTTGGAAAGTATGTTCCCATCTTGAGAAGGTGCTGTGAGTAGTAGGATTAAGTCATGCCCACCATCAGGTATGTAACTTCATGAATGACCTCAGATAAGATTTGTCTCGTTGCAGCATATAAGGTGCCTTTCCCACTCCCAAGAGAAGAGGGAATTAAATTCTTCTCTTCTTTTTCTAGAGACTAAAATATTTATCATAACACTAGTGAAGGGACTTGGACACCTAAATGAAGACCTTTGCCTGATGAAAGCACTGTACAGGCAAAATGCCAGGCAGTCCTCTGAGTGAGTTCATGCTTATCGCATGTGCACGTAAAATGCCCTTGGTTCCAAAACAGCTTGCCACAGCTACCTCATAAAAAATTAGCATTATGGGATGCAATTAATCCTGGCATATGTAAGTTAGCAAATCCCGTCCAACTTTGTAGTCTCTTCAGTTGGTGAGGTGCAGAGGTGGACAGTTAGTTTCTACGAAATTATTTGTAAAATTCCTAGGACTAAATTTCTTCACATTTTTAAGAGCTTATATTTGAAGATGGTTTATGCCTTCTCTTGTAATCTCAAACAGGAAAATACCCTCAGCTGCATATTGAGGAAGTCCTAGTGGACTCTGGCACCCCTTTGTACGTAAGGTGCTTACCAAGTGTCTGTTAGTGACTTTAACCATTACGATTATTAATGGCTGAGATTATAAAGAAAGGTGGTCGGATCAAGAGAGCAGCCCTAACCATCAGCCTCCCTCCGCAGCCCTTCCTCTGCTGCCCAGCTTTGGCTGGGGGAACTGCTGCCCCCGTCCCTCGCAGCTCAGGCCAGCAGTGTAACTCGGGGCTGCAGGTCCTATTCTGGCGACTGGAAGTTTGACTACATGCCACAGTAGCCAAATTCTTTCTGGCTTCCCCTCAAAATACCTTCATATGTTTGCCTACATCAACCAAAACACAGTTGGTGTCATTGTGGATGTCCATTTGAAGGTATCAATGTTTTAATGCCTATATTAAAGTAATTCAAACATTGTAATTCAAAAAGTGATGCTGTGCTTTTTTCCTCTGGTATAGTGCCTGTCAGCGAGCATCAAAGCACCGAGTGTGACTACTTTCCCCATCCTCAGATGCTTCTGGCATAACTCCAAACAGTCTGCGATGAAATGTTGGGGTTTTTCTCCTTGATTAACATAAGCTGCTGTTCTCGTAGATTAAAAGAAAGTAAGACTCCCTGAGAGGTTATTGTGATTGCTAGTAGCTAAAAGCAGTGTGGCTTTGATTCTCCTTTAGTCTAAAACAGATTTTTGCCTTTGAAAGGAGAAACTTGACAGAAGTAGTTTGTTGCTAAAATGCACTGCTCAACCACTGCATTGTTTCTGGGTGGAAGCTACGGTCCCATCCAGATATACTATTCTGGAACTAGTCATTACAGTATGAGGTGGTACATACTGAGTCTAATTCAACAGTGTTTGCTGCTTGAACAGAGCAATTAGATTTTACTGCAAGCATGCAGAGATTACGTGTCACTGGTCCTTGTTCGAATGCCGCCCTGTTTCCATGGGCTCAGAAGGGTAACTCCTGAGATGAGGGTCTCAGATCTGCGGCCGTCCAGCAGGGCAGGTGCAACCACAGCTGATGCAGGTCAGGTCCTCCTGGCACAGCTCTGAGGCACAAGCTGAGGACCCAGCCCGTTCCTCCCAGCCAGCTGTGGAAGCGGTCAATCAGTGGCATTCAGCAGCAGGCAGACCTCTGCCAGAGTGGCAGGTACTCCTTTGGCTGTGAAATAGCCTTAACAGGATATATTGAAGTATGAGTGTGTGAAAGAGAAGTATGTGCTATGCTACTTCTAAATAAAAATGTATGTAATTGATTTAGCAGCAGCTATAAAGCCCTTGATGGCCGTATTTCTTCTTGCACTCCTTCCAGTGGTGCAATCGCAGCATTGCTATCGCAGTATCAGCACCAAAGATCACCTAGAGACACACGATTTCAACAGTTCTTTCTACAAAAGGAGTGTCTAGAAAAGAAAGAGCTGCAATATGGAAATTGGTGGAAAGTCTATACCAATTTAATGTCACTCCCTCTAATTGGCTGGCATTGCAGAAAACATATCCCTGATTGCAGCTTCCAGTGCTATATTTAGTAGCCTGTTCCACATGCTAGTTACGGTGCCTTCCCAGAGCCTGCCCGCATCTCCAGGGACATTTTGTGGGTTGTGTCACCCCCAGCTTTCACTGACGGAAGTCAGATGGATTTTTATTTATTATGCAAACACACATCCATAGCTCCTCCAGTAGAAACAGCCTCCTCATTTTTTTTCCCCACAGACTTTTCCTCTTTGGCAGGATCCCAGGATCCAACCCGACTTCCCTGTTCCTTCCCAGCACTGCAAGATTTCCCCTTTGGGATGGGCGAAGGCCCGTGGCTGCTGGAGGGAGGCACGGTTACACATGACAGGGTAGCAGTCTGTGACGAAGGGCGGATGTAGCAGCGGGTACACCTCAGCACAGTGCCGGCAGAACAAAGCCCAAGGGAAAAAAAATAAAAAAGGAATTCCAGGTTCCACCTGAGCCCAGAGCTTGTTCTGCACCGAAACACCCTGCACACATGGGTGCTGCACATTAGTCGCATGCACCTTATGCTTCACCACTAAGAAATGGCAATAACTTGGCATTTTGAAGAGGAATGATAGATGCAAATGTGCGTCAGGTCTCCTTGAGGCCAAACATCCGGCTCTTTTCTCGGGTGTATTAGAAACTGCTGATTTAACCTGGGAGGCGTGCAGGCAGGACGCCAGCACCTCGCTTTTGTCAGGGCTACGGACCCCGGTTATGTGGTCCCGCACAACAAAATTACACCGGCGTCGAGCACTTTGTGCTCATTTTGTGTTAGTGTTATTTGTATTAAGTCAAAGCCAAGGCATTTATGTCCAAAAAAGCCACTTTTCTACCTTGAGTAAGCTTAGCCAAATGTTACCCTATTCCCTGACACACAAAACAAGGTGCACAAAATCCCCGGGCTGTAAAAGTGAAGGCTGCCACCCTCTCAGCAGCAGTGGCCAGAGTTAATCACAGGGTGTAATCAGAAGGTTAATAGTGGAAACTAGTTCTGTGAGTTAATGTTCAGCTAAGGGCAAAGTATTTGCTGAAGCTGTTCCCCACTACAGAAAGGGCTAGAAGGTGCTGGGGGAGGAGGGGAAAAGGAGAGGTCTTCATCACAGTGAGGATCGGAGAACCATTTCAGGTATGTTTTTGACAACTAGCTTGTTTGGGATTTTTTTTTTTCATAGAATCGCAGAATGGTTTGGGTTGGAAGGGACCTTTAGCGGCCAGCTAGTCCAACCTCCCTGCAGTGAGCAGGGACATCTTCAACTAGATCAGGTTGCTCAGAGCCCCGTCCAGCCTGACCGTGACTGTTTCCAGGGCCTCCATCACCTCTCTGGGCAACCTGTTCCAGGGTTTCACCACCCTCATAGTAAAAAATTTTTTCCATATAGCCAGTCCAAATCTACCCTCCTTTAGTTTAAACCATTGCCCCTTGTCCTGTCACCACAGGCCTTCCTAAAGAGGTTGCCCCATCTTTCCTACAGTCCCCCTTCAAGTACTGGAAGACCGCAATAAGGTCTCCCCGCAGCCTTCTCTTCTCCAGGCTGAACAACCCCAGCTCTCACAGCCTGCCCTCGTAGGAGAGGTGCTCCAGCCCTCGGATCATTTCTGCGTCCCTCTTCTGGACCTGCTCCAACAGGTCCACGTCCTTCTTATGTTGAGCACTCCAGAGCTGGAACTGCCTTCCAGAGTTGTAACTTCACTTCCAGTCTTGCAATCCAATGCTTGCATCGTGCTCTCTGACAGGAACATTTTGCTTTTTTTCTCAGCCTCATTACTAGGAATGGTTTCAGACTGATGTGGCATGTGCTGGATGCTGCTTGCTACCAACATGTGGGTTTAGTCTCACCACTCCTCACCTCTAAGGCAGTTTGCAAGCTCTGGATATATACAGTTGATGCAGTTCTTCCCCTGTGCTGCTGGGCTGCTCAGGGCCGGGGTAGCAGAAAGCAGTCACTTTTGCTGGGCACAAATTTCTTTGTCCTTTGCTGGCAAAAAGCAGTGAGAAGCTGGGGGATTTAAAAAAAAAAAAAAAAAAAATCACAGCTCTGCGGGCTCCGTAGCCCTGCCTGTTCTAGCATGAAGCACTTTTAAAAAATTTATGTCAAACTTCACTATAGGTAGATGAACTGGCCTAAAATGTTTCATATGGGGAATGACTCCAGCATACATAGTTCTTGCTCATTAAAGGAAATACATAAGCCACTTGCCACACAAGGGTACTACTTTTTAGGCGAAGGATTACCTGGCTTGATAAATCAACTGCTTCTCCCCAAAGCCTTTGCTCAGTTTCAGTGGCTCTGGCACAGCAGTTTCTTGCATCAGCCTCCCTGGCTGGCTGCTTCGTTTTCATCCAGCAACCTGCAGTGCATGCAAACGTACTGCCAGCTGCAAGGTAAAAGCAGGCTACAGAAGAGAGCCTTAAAAGAGCTGAGAAAGGACAGGAGGAGTAGTAGTAAATCAAAATACAGACATGTTCTGAAAACAGAACGGGGTGTTGGCTGAAAGGAGGAAGGTTTTCTTTTTTTTTTTTATTAGCAGCAGAAAATACACCTAATGTAACCAGAGCACGGCATATACTTTTTGGAGTCGGTCTAAGTGATGTCTTGATCCTTATAGGTCCCTTCCTATTTGAGATTTTCTATGGTTCTATGATTTTTCCAACACTAACAGCATGTAAATATGGGGGAAAGTCCCAGGGCTTAACTCTAATTTGAGGAGGGAAAGCCCATCAAAGCAAGCAGCACTTCCCAGCCTTCCCTAGCAGCTTTTCTGTAAAGATAGCAACTGCAGTGTCCTGCACTTCTTCAGGTCACTCCAACTGAAACACACTATAAGACTACACAGGGTCACTTCCACTTTCAGAGGTGTTGCAGTAATGTCTTTTTTTATTTTTTTTTTTATAGTTACAGCTTCAGTACTACCAGAAATATGTGCGGTCTGTTTGATTGCCATTACATGTCATGTTAATTAAAAAAACCCAAACCACTGTTTCATCTTCCGACTTCTGTCCACTACGTTTTTAAATACACTCATCAAAATTTGTTTTAATCAATAATTGCTCTATATGTAGTGTTTTTACTGAAACAGTACATGCAACTATTGTTAAGCCCTTGCCCCCCACCTACTAACCATGAGGCTGATTGATCGTTCTCATTTGCCAAGTGCTTTGCCCTAGCCATATTTCATAGGAGTCGCTTCATGTGTCTCTTGTTTTGCCTTGGGCAGGCAGCCTAGCAACCCTGATTGACCCAGGTCTTTGCTACATAGACTCATTTAGGTTGGAAAAGGCCTTTAAGATCATCAGGTCCAACCAGGAACCTAGCACTGCCAATCCCACCACCAAACCACATCCCTAACTGCCACATCTACATGTCTTTTAAATTCCTCCAGGGATGGTGAAGTCAAACAGCCCTTCACCCATAAAGCCTGAGAGCTGGAGCTTAAGGCAGGTGTTAGCGCTGGACTCCTACAAGTGTCACGTACCACACTGTCACCTCACCACTGAACCCAAAATTTGTAACTGTGTACACCCACCACCCCCCCAACAATGCGTTGCATTACATTGCCAAAGCATGCTTATGATGCCAAAATAAAAAATATGTGAATATACATATTTTCTGGTCATCATTTTATATGTATTGAATAGATACATTTCTATATTGCTGTCTATCACCATGCATAAAAATGAAATATACCTATTTAATGAAAGCTGAAACTTTTGAAATTAAATATTTTGCTTCAGCTGAAATTTGAGAAAAGCACAACTACTGCAAGTCTTAGAAGCCCATCACAAGGGCTGCCAACATTGTGCTTTTTAGCAGCAGCATCACAATGACTCAGATATTAGCTCGGTATTGAAGTTAGTACTTCATGGTAGTAATGAGGATGAATAATCACACAGAGGAACTTGAAAACCCCCGCTGATTAGCAAATGTTTTTTCATCTGCAGCTGAATCTCTAGTTGCTGAAGCCAGAAGCCCGTCATTGCCTCTGATTTATGAGCAGGTTAAAAATATCTTGGAGTAAATGGAAAAGCTGTTGCATGTATTTTAGGGTCAGTTTAACCTTCTTCTCATTGTGTGCCCTTCCTGGACTAAGCAAAGCACCAGGGGATAGAGGACTACAAAGACAAGAACAGCAGCACCTCAACACCCCTGAGCAGTTTGTTTTCTGCACAGAAATGGATATCTGGGGTGACCAGGCTTTTACTTAAGAGCAGCCAAGAATGTCAACCCGTACCTCCACCTTTCTGCACTGGCCCAAAAAAGCCAAGCCTGCCTGCCCCAGCCTCAGGGAGGCCATCAACCTTGCCAGGAGAGGCATGGGCAGGTGAGGCAGGGCTGGGGGGGTCTCCCCTGGGTGGGCAGGGGCTGGAGAGCATGGCAGGCTTTACTGGCCAAAAGCCAAAAATAAAAACCCCTAAATGCTTAGGAATGAGTGTAATGGCGGGGTCAGCACATACCGCATGTTCCCCTACGCCACCACCAAGTACTTGTAGCACCCCACCCCCCCACACATTTAGTCACAGGCAAAAAGAAATTCTCCTCTATTAACGTGTATAGTCTTTTTTCTTAAACCTTCAGAAAATCCCAGCAGTCCCACCACCCCATGGCCAGGGCTTCCAGTTTAACTGTGGTGCATAACAGGCAACATAATTTTGCTTGAACTTTTCTTATGCCAGCTTCACTCGCCCTAAGCCTCAGTTGATTTTTTGGTTTCCCTTGATGAAGGCTGAAGACAAGGGTTTAAAACCCATTCAGCAGCCTGCACATTACCAACATCCTGACATCAGCCTGCTGCCACACAGGGACGGAGGAAAACAAGAGACCTGAGGGAAAGTGTCTCCAGGCCTAGGGGTCTGCGTGCAAAGTGACAACTTAGGCTACTTGGCCGTGGGAGAGGAAACCAGTCTTCAGACAGGGCCTCTGCTTTACAACATGTGGTTTAGCTGCACAGTATGATGTTTTTAAAAAATAAAGAACTAAAAATATTCCTTAAGAGGGAATTTACCATATTGCCTCACAGCTTTTTTTCTGGCTGTGACCTTCTCAAAGAGTCAATGCAAAGAGTAAAAAATAATAATAAAAAAGGAAGTACTGAGATAAGACCACGGTCTTATGACGCTTACTTTTCATATGCTTACATTTACACTAGTTGCCTCTTCCCATTTATTTAACACCTCTGTGTGTGTGTGAAATAGAGGCTGTAATCACAGGCGCTGTAGGCTCCACATTATTGTGACTTTTTACTGTTGTGATTTTGCGTGCTTATGGCTATACTGTGCAACACTTCCCTGTTTTTCAGGGGTTTGTTGGCATCTGAAAGTTTAGTTGAAAAGGAGCTTATAAGCTGTTAGACAATGCTTATCCTTTTTTAAAATTTGATACTCTGTATACCTCCTAGTGAAAAATATTAGTATTAGTAGAAAGGAAAAAAATCCCACAAAAACATTACCTTCCAAAATGAAGAGCTGACTATCTAATGTACTGCTTTTACCCTCAAACGCAGGCAGTGCTGCCGCTTTCCGCTTGCACAGCAAGCTCTTTGCAGTCCCATAGAGTTACTTGTTTTAAACCAGGCCCTGACATGAATTGACTGCACAGAAAGCTGGATTATGATGGGCAGATAAAAGAAGAGAGAGGCCTCTTGAGATCTGTGGTGTGTCAGATACAGGTGCGTTTCCTTGATTCTCTGGGAGAAAGTAACTACCTGAAGATTCTGGCCGGGTTTTTTTTGCCGTTGTTATTTTTAAATGCGTAAGCAATGTCTGATTTTGAACTCCCATCTCTTAATGGAAACACAGACCATGAGACCCAAGTGCACCCTACAGGTTTCAAAATAAGATGCAGGCAGGCAGGAATCCAACACATGTGCCCCCTCACCTTTTTTCTTTTTTTAGATGGTCCATTTATTTAAAAGCCAACCTTATTATAATTAATTTGGGGGGGGGGGGAGGGGAGGGAACAGGCTACTTCTTTTTGAATGTTTGATACTGGCAATACCAGTTCCTATATACCTGCTGGTAAAGCAAGTTGCAAGTTCTGCCACCCTAAAAAAGGAAAAAAAAAGAAAAAAAAAAGGAGGGGGGTGCATGGGTGCAGACCATTTTTTAAGTGCCATCTGCCTGCCTGATGGGCAGCTGTCTGGGCTGAGCGCAGGTGAGGCTGCTATCGCGGCCGGAGCTGGAGGCACAGAGCAGCCTTTTCCATGGAGATGAGCACAGCCCCGGCCTGCCCCGCTTCTGCTGGTACTAAGATACAGTCAAACAGCGTGTGCGCTACTGCTTAAGCCTGAGACGCTATCTGACATTCTCGCTCTTCGTTGCAACTACAAGCAACGTCTCTGGTCAATGAGCACAACTATACCTCAGTCCCCGGGCCTCAGTAACATCACATCACTTCCAGGTTGTTTTTCAGGGGTGAGAAGAGCAGGATGGGGAGCGGACTATGAGTTTCTTGAAATTATCATTGGTATTTCTGGGAAATTTGCTTTTCATTCATTTTAAATGGTCATCTAAGTATTCAATCATTCAAGATTCTCATTAACCAGAGATGGTTCAGCAAAGGCAGAAGACAATACCTGCACGGAGCAGGATTCTGCACCTCAGTGGGTGTCCCTGGACAGCCAGCAGCTTTTACATGCTTGTCTTTGGGCTCTGGAAATAGCTTCCCAAACTACAAGGAGCTGCCTGCAGCAAGTGCTTCAATAGGTGTCAGCCTCTGTGGTGCTGACTTTGCAGCTGGGAGGCTGCGCAGAGCCCCACCAGTCCCAGGACATCACTGGAAACCAGCAGCAATTCTTTCCCTCTCAATGTCGCTTCACAGCCCTCGCTGAGGATGCCATTCAGCCGGATGAACGAAGGGCGTCCAGCGTCAACAGATGAACAAAACCCACCAAACCTCAAACTCAAAACAGCGTGGTTTTTTTGTGAGTCCTAGAATAATGCCAATTTCTAATGTTATCTACAACTTTAGATTTAAGATCACATGTTGTTTGTGTTGGTTTGCACAGAATACCAGCCTGCCGTTGTAAAAGTAACATTACCATTACTTTAAAATGACATGTGGCTCGACTTTTTATGTGGGAACCAAGATGTTATGAAACATTGGTCAACGGCCTTGAAAGCAGGGCTCTGGACAAAAAGACCATTAGAACTACATATTCAGGTTGAAGTGAAAATATTCACCAAGAGGACAAGGAATATGACTCCCAACGTATTTATAAAAGCAGCAGGTTAGGAGATGATCAGTCAGGGGAAATGTTAGTGCAGGGCTACAATTTATAAGATGACAATTATGCTGCATCATTCCAGATATATCAGGTAACAACAGCCTATGACCAGCTGCACAGTCGAGGCGCCGCCCTCCCAGCATGTGATCAAATGCTATGGGAGACAAAGGCCAAACCAGCAACTTTTGGTCCAGGAGTGATCAAAGCCATAGGCAAGCATTACACTGAGCCGTTCTGCCTTTATGCAGAGCTGCAGTGTTTGAGGGAAAACAGCTACTGGTGTATTTTCTGCTGTCCAGTTTTGCTGATTCCAGGTGGGAACATTCCCCCGAGTCACCGGTGAAGGTGGTAACAGTCAAAGAGGGAACAGGAGGCAGGGCTGCCCCTGCCCTCATTCTTGTATGGACTCCCATATTACTCCCTTCCATCAAAGCCAGAGCTTAACTAACTTTTAGATCATTAAGCCATAGAGATGAAATACGATAACAGGTGAAAGATACTACTTTAATCTAGCCTCACTGCATCAGGAAGGCTGTCTTTTGTAATTATTGGTTTATTGGTTTATATTTCATCTTTCACATTCTTTAATGACAATGTACTTTAGACCCTTCATTAGATCAGCAATGTTTTGCTTTGGGGAGATTACAGCACACATAAAAACCCCGTGTATTTTGATGCTTCTTAGCTATAGTGTCATGATGAGGGCATGAGACATCAAAAAAAAACAACCCCAAAACCCCAATGCACAACAAGTAAACACAGGAATACAAGGACACATCTAGAACTTGCATGTCAGCCTCCTGCCTTCCTACACGGCAGACTGCTTCCTTCCTAGGCAGGTTGATGACATAGCTAGCGTCGGCCTAGGACAAAGGCTTACAACTGCATCGTGCCGTTGGTCATCCACCAAGGTCCGTTCTGGTCATGCCCAGGGTCCAAAAGCACGAGGTACACACGTTCAGTTGACACATTCTTGTAATCATTCAGTAGAATTAACAGCCTGTGTGAGCAGTGACGACTGCAATCATATTTAAGATGCAAATTATCTCTAAAAGGTGTTTTACCTGTTTGTTTTTGATACACTATGAAGCGTGGAACTAGAAGAGGAGTGTAAATAGGACCGTAGTGAAACAGTATATAAACACAAATGATTTGAGAGTTCCTTTGTGGGGAGGGTTACGATATTTACCAAAAAGCCAGCTTAATTGGAATCAAAGCCTTGGGGTGTGTGTGAGACACACAGAAACCTGCAAGACTGACCTCTAAGATACCAAAGAAGTCCCACCTGTATGTGAAGTTAAGAGCTTTTATTTCTGAACACGAGGTGAGACCAAGAGAAGAGTAATGGAAAAGACTCCTTTAGGACCTTGACATATATTCAAGAATCTGTAACTCCTAGTTTTATAACTATCGTATCACTTCCCACTCCTCTGGAATCTGAAACAAATGCCAAACACGCCTCTGAATCATCAGATGGGTGCTTCAGATGCTCCAAAACAACTCTGAGCCATTGCAAGAAAGCACCGACAGTAGTCCAAGCATTGTCACAGTCCTTCACTAAACTGTTGCCCTCACATGCAAAAACTAGAAACTCTTTTTCCTCCTTTATAGTTTAAGTGGATTTTATCATAAGAAATTATACCATCATTCCCAGAATAGTTATTGAAAACAAGTGATAACAGCTTGCGGCAAAGCCAGTTTATTAGGTTTCTGGGATCGTGTTTTGCCCTCCCCCCAACACATACAAAATAACCCAACTTTACAATTTGGTAGAGTGAAAATACATATACAAAGTATTCAGTACTTTTGACATCAATTCTGTGGGCGGGACGTGAGCACTGAAAGCCAGGAAGCATACTGAATCCTGCGTTAATGACCACGGTACCTTTATGGCGCAACCATTAAAACATGCGTTGTGCTGAAGATGAAATTACATACTTAAACACCGCTTCCACGCAATTTTAATGACACAAGGGCCCTTATTTACAGGTTGTGAATAACTCAAAGCTTTAACAGATTTGCAGATGTTTGATATCAAAGTCAACAGTAACACCGTAGCTTCATAATTTCCTTACCTCAACCCCCACCTGACTGACTGAGGAATTCTTCATTCTGTTTTTGTTATTGAAGAAAAAAACCCAAACAACACAGGACACTTGCTGATATACAAACAGTTAAGATGGATTCTTTTGAGAAAAAAGATTAAGGACATGAGTGAAAAACAAGTTGTCCAAGAGGACTGTAAACCATATTTATTTACAATAGTATACACATAAATTTAAGATCAATCCTTTTCTTAAAAAAATCTTTAAGGACACTAGTGTTAAAAAGCTGATTGTTTCTGAAAGGACTGTAAACCAAATTCTAGTCATGTAAGGTTCAGAGTGAGTACAAAAATTCCCCTTTACAAATGTTTCCTAAACAAAATTACTGTCACAGTTGTAGCAGCTTTATACAGGAAAAAGATACTACCTTTTGTTTAGATTCCTTTTAAGCATCTTAATCATATTAGACCAAATTGAATGCTCTGTCTAAATCTAGAAAAAAAGTCAAAGCATTTTTCTTTCGTCAGTATAACTTGCAGTAGAATTACACCTTATTAATTGTAATAGTTTAAATAGTATTAGTTATCTTCTTTCAATAACTTGTTTCTCATGTGATCACTAGGGTGGCAGCTTCTGAACTGGCCCTTCTGTTTAGTTTCCAGTCAGCATCACACACTACACATTGCAAATAATAATAATAATTTTTAAAAAATCTTAATTTTTACTTCAATTCCTTCAAAAACTAAGTCACAAACCACTGTTTGACATGGCATATGAAGTCATAGATTGCATTCTACAGCTTACATTTCACTTTATGTAATTCGTGCAACCTAGCACCGTTGTAATTATGAAACTTGACCTTCAGACAGAACTGAAATCACATGGTTGCAATTATAAGAACAAAGATGGTTCTAGAGGAGTAATTTCCCTCATCTGACCCACCACTAACTTACATTAGTAATGCCAAGGATGTCCCACATACAGCCATGACATTACACAAGCAGCTTTTAACTCAAAAATCTGTAACAGATGATGTATTTGGCAGATTTTCTCCATATTTCAAGATTTAATTTATTTTGTATTCAGAAGTATTTTAAGAAAGTCCCATGTTCCTAACATTTTGTCCTAAGCATTTCCATCCCTAAAATATGTTGTCGAGTTGGTTGTAAAAAACTTTTTCAAGATATATGAAAAGCATTCATCATCACTAAAATTCTCTGAAACCCCTACCTTTGAAAACTAGTATGCCTTTGCCAACCCCACTCAATCTTTTACACACTTAAGTGTTTTTGCTTACCCTGGGACACTCAACTCAAATCCAGCATCTTTAGAAGTAAGTCCTCATTGAAGTTTTAGTAAGGTCAGAGAAATTATGGACAGTTATAGTCCCAGATTTATTCCAAATCATCCTGTGCTACAGTACTTTCCATAAGAAGGAATGCATAGTTTAGTTTTACATGCTAATTATGAAAAACTAATGAAGTTTTAAGTATCAAATAATTATCCCAAGGTAGGGACAAGTTTGTTAATTCTCTTACCATTGCCATGAAGAAACAGACAAAGTTTACAGTGGTATGACAGGCCAAAAGCTAGCAGTTTGCACCTACACTGACAGCCCAAACTTCACCTGACAGTCCTGGGTTGTTTTGTTTTTAAAGTAAAAGTGTACTTGCTTAGCAATTTGCTTGCAGGCACCAAATATTCCTTCATATACCAAAAATCTCCCCACTCACCGACCCAAAAATCAAGCTACCCAGCTGTCACAAAACACTCCTAGATTGTTCCAGTGCAAGTAGCAACCAAAAATGTTAGTAAACTGGCTTACTATTTATAACCTTGCCACAAGTGATGAAAACAATCTCAGGCAGCAAGAGCTCAAGTAGAACTGCTTTGTCAAAACTTCACTTGAAAGTTTACTTTCGCATACATTTATAGTGAAACATCAAAAATTTAGAAAGTACAAATACAAAGTGCAAGAACATGAGATGGGCACATCTACACCAGAAAAAAAACCCACATTAAAGTGCCAAGGAGATTTGCTATAATTGCTACCAAAACCTGGCACTTTGCCAAGATCGTAATTTTGAAGCATTTGCAAACGAGACAAGGTGAGAGCTGATAACAGCGTGATTTAACACCAGCACATCATGGCAGGTTTTGGTTCAGGCTTTATATGTATTTCATTGCGATCTGGGGGTTGACTAAGCATTAATGGCTTGTGACTTTTAAGCTTGTGAGCCAGTGTCATAAATATGGCCTCCACATGGTCATTGTCATTGGGGTTTTTGGCAGAGGTTTCAAATAATGGCATACTGTGAGTATCAGCGAACTTCTGGGCCAAGTCCGTAGGTACCTGAATGGCACTCCTCAGATCACATTTATTTCCAACAAGAATCCGTGGTATATCACTGGCAAGAAGGTGTTGTTTGCATTCCTCTATCCATGATGGCAGACTGTGGAAACTGGCAATGTTTGTCATATCATACACAAACACAACAGCATGTACATTCCTGTAGTAGTGTTGCACCATGCTTTTTCTGAAGCGCTCCTGGCCTGCCGTATCCCATAGCTGGATCTGAAAAGGGAAAGGCAACGAGAGAGAAAAAAAATGTTTTATTACTCATGTTGGAAAATAATGCAAATTACCCGTAGCTAGGGAAGTCACATGATCACAGAAATCCACTCTTCTGAATTAATCATACTGAAAAGTTTGTGCTGAAGTAACTGTTGCTTTTACATAATTTCAGAAACTTTCACTTTCAAAGCTGCTCACAATTGAAGCCAGGAAGAAATGAATATGCCACTTGATCAGAAATATGAATTTCTGAAAGTTTATTGGAGTATGTATTTTGTAAAACAGAAACAAATCCTGAAGTCTCAGCAATAGCATTTTTATTTGACAAATCAACATGTATTTCACAGCGCAACTCTCAGCTGACATTATTTTTTAATTGCCAAAAATAACATCATCTTCCCCAAAGTTTTATTCTTAGCATGAACTTAACTGCCTATTGCGGTATTATACGAAAGTAGGAAGAAATCAAACCATGCATGAATAACACCACTGCCAACAGAAACAGGACAAAGAAATCTCTGCAGTGCATCTATTGGAATCAAACCCTCCCATGACGAACCTCTAACTTAAGCTTATTTAATGCTTAAGCTAGGACCGTTCTGTGGTTTGTAGTATCAAAGCATTCATAAAAGATTAAAAAAACCCAAACTAAAACTAAAACCTAAACCTGCTGTAGCATGCTGCTATTGTTTCCAGGTACACATCATTCCACCCCAAACAGGCGGAACATATTTGTTTAAAGCCTCGCCAGTGTAACGGACAAAAGAACATTCAGAAGAACTGTAATGCCTTCAAACTTCTCGGGTTTGGATTAAAACAGGACAAAACAAGCCTTGAAGCACAAGCAGATGTGAGCAACAACTAATAAAAATTTTAAATGCATCAGTCATGCTGGTATAATGGAAGCTTGGAGTCCTCAAATGCAGAGAACGCTACAGAATTGTGCACTTATTGGACACAGTGATTTCTGTTTTTTAACAAACGTGCTCTCCAGAAGACACAGGACAGCAACATACAGCAGTCAGAGCCAGTTCACCTACAACGCCAGATTAACTGCACACTGTTAAATAAACTAATTTGTGGCTCTATCACACACACCTTAGTGACAGTGTTAACACTGAGAGACAATGTTCCATTTCTTGGGTCAAAGCTGAGTCCTAGCTTCCCGTCTGTCCTGTAAGCTGATCCCTGACAGCTGAGGCAGTTTGATTAGCACTTCAGCTTATAATTTTTGAGCAAGAAATGTCAGGAAGAAATGTTTCCTCCATGGGAATGAAGGAAGAGTTTTTCTTCAGACTCAGAACTCAAGGAATATTAAGTGTCCTGTAAACAATGAAGGTAAATTTAAAATTCCATCTGTTCCCATAAAAGGTACAGCCGCTACCTTCCCTTGATGAATTTTTTCTCCTATTACCATAGTTCGCTGTTCTTTTGATCCAAATGTTTATTTAGAAGTCATAAGTGTCTTGAAAGTTGCCTTGTTTACCGTTTTCACCGGTGACTTTGATATTAAAAAAAACAAGAAACCCAAGCGCCAGGGACATTTGCTAATGGCAAGAATCTAAGATGCATCACTGATTGAGATGAGGATTACACTATCACACACATTATTTTTTTTTGAAAGCTGGAACAGTAGAAGCAGGGTGAAACTGAATAGAAGCAGACACAATATCTTGATAACAGTGACTAATAATGAAGACTTTTCCTATAAGGGCAGGATTCATCAGTTTGAAAACTATTAAAATGAATGTTGATCGAGATACACAAGACAATCACAGGATGTTATGAATCACCAGTGTGATAGGGTGAACAAAAAAGAGTAAGTGATGTTTCAGGATGGTGTGACCTTTTCTGAAATATTATATTCAACCCTGGTCACTCATCCTCAAGAGAAACTCAGATTGGAGCAGGTGGAAATGGCACCTGGTTACTGGTTTCATCAGGGGAACTGCGAGTTTACATGAAAACATCAGAACAGCTTGGCTTCTGTAGTCTAGTCTAGTTACTTGCAGCTTCTGATCCGCAGACTCATAAAGATCTATGTGCTGCTTCTAAAAGGGTCATTAAGGCTATTAAAAGCAAGGCAAGTCACCCTAGCCTCTGATCGCAGAAAACGGTAGTCTGTTGCAATCCATCTCATTTTAGAGCAAATACCTGCTTTTTGCCAACGGTTTTACACTCTAAACACAATTGACTTCATCTCCATGGTCTGTTAAGGGAGTCTAGACAATCTGATTAAATATAGGCACCTAAGTTCGGTAAGATTCATTCACCTACCCAGATGAGATACACTTCTAGTTCTATGCACTTGAAAAACATTATAAACTCAGGAGACTTACGGAAAATTTTCATTAATTGGGAATTTGACAAATTAAAGAGAGAAGAAAGAAGCACAGACTGAAGTAATCCTTATGTTCAGACAACATAACGTTAAGGAATCACTAGAGAACGCTGGAAAGTGCTATATCAAATTAATTTAAAGAGGAAGCACATTTTCACAGGCAGCTGTGAGCTTACACTTCTCTCCCCATCTCATTCACAGAGCAGAAATCAGTCATGCTTCAGTCAAGCACAGATCTGCAAGTGTATTGCCAGCCTTGGGTAGAAAAGGGGAAATTAAATTAAAGGTTTACGTATCTTCCAAGTTAAGCTTCAACTACAGTTCCTCCTAAATGTTATTTACATGCAGCTTTCAAGCTTGAAGGGTATTATATAAAATAAAAATTATTAATATTCCTGGCATGGAATCATTTGCACTGAGAGGCAAATCCTTCCCCGAGGTTGAAAATGTCACACTTTAGAAGTTTCCTTTTTCCTCTTACCAGGTGAACTTGAAGTGACCATTCCATTTCTGGCCCACCAAAAAAAATTGCTCTACTAAAAAACAACACTGAAAATGTTCTCGTTAACAGACATGCATTGATGAATTAAGATTACTGTTTCACTATTAGTTCAATACCACCCATCTTCAAGGGAGCACATTTTTTATAATAGCCCTTTAAAATGTGTGATTTGAAAGTCTGGTTTAACAGCATAATTTAGCTAATAAAACTGTGGACAGAATCACTTTGTCACACTCCCTAGGAAATACAAATGGTACTTAAATACATAGAGTCAGCTATCAACCTCCCACCTTCAGACTCCTTTTTGTGCATCCAGAAAAGCTCTTTTCTAAACAAAGACTCCCTTAGCAGGTGTGGTTTGGAGCACACTGGTAAAAACCTAACTAGTCTTTAATAAAGATAAAATGGTAAACTATGTCTCCTTTTACAAGACATGGGAAAAAAACTTAAAGAGCTCAAAGGTACAGAACATGACGTTTGGACCTTCTTTGAATTTCATTTGCATCCTTTGCTCTTTTCATGTAGGTCAGTAAAGAGTGACATCATTGTTTTCTTCAATTTTCAATACTTACATCAATTTAGGAAGAGGGCAATAATGCAATAAATTCATTTGTTGAAAATTTTGATTAATTCAACACATCTAGGCATCGCTGTTTCGTATGAAGCTGTTAGCCTACCATACAAGCTACACAGGAATACACTCATCCCTACATCCTGGAATTCTACACAATTCCTGTGTGAGAGACCCCCGGCGAGAACTGTGCTTGTGTTGCTGCCAGTGACACAGCATTTTTCCAGCTGCAAGGGAAACACTCAGTACTGTAGCAGCACAAGAATGACCATCCAGCTGGCTGGGGGAAGGGAAAAGGGAGAAAGAGAAGACACTGCTTCACTATCTCCCTCAACACAAGAGGAAAAATCCCTCTGCTCAGCAAGCCCTCCAGGACACACCAAGAACAGCAGTAATTCGGATCCTCTGAGCTTCCCTCTTTCCTGGTTCAACAGGCATGGCTGGAGCTCACTGCTATAAGCAAGAAAGGTGAAGATGGGTGGGAGGAGCTGGCAAAAACCAAAAATTGGTGCATACTTGATGATGCACTGCATCCCCCTAAGAGCTAGAGTCCTGGCCATAACGATAGAGTTTATTCCTTTTAAAGCTGAAACACAACTTCCCAGAAACCAATGTGTCTCAAAAGAGCCTCCTGCAGTTCTCTACCTCCTTCCAGCAGAACTGCTATATTCAACAGGTAGTATTTTCAAGAACACAGCAAAAAAGGCTACCACAAAATACATAACAAAATGGCACAATAACCTACATTAAGCATCTCAGAACTGTGAATTAGGCCATGTTCTTCCCTTCTCTCCAACAAAGGCCAGGCATAATCCAGAGGTGGTGAAAATGCCACTCAATAAGATGGTGCTGACAAGAAGATAAGCCTCAGGAGGTTCCTTCCTCCATCATGGACAGCAACAGGCCAGGGAGTACAGTGTCTCAGCTATCAGCCAAAGAAGCGCTTATTCAGTGGTTTTATAAAGAAAAAGAGTAACAAAGACTCTTACTCATTTTTCTTTTTTAGTTAAAAAGAAGAATATGAGGTGAAAAAAAGACAGGAGAAGGAAAGCAAATGGACTTACAGGCCCTCTGCAATTTCTTTAATTAGTAAGTAGCTTTCAGCTACGTGACTGTAAGCTGTAATTACAAAGTCTGATGATAATAAATGCAAAAGTACAGTTCCAAGACTACTGTTACTCCTTTTTTCTAACGTTAAACTTTGCTCATAGGAATAGACTGTAATATAGAAGTAGAAGGGGATTCTGTTTAAAACCATGTTACTCCTAGCAAACAAACTGCACTTGTAAGCAGCTAGTAGCCTAATCTGAAAATGTTGGGATTACCACTAGCATTTATGTACCTACTGGCCAAAAAAAAAAAAAAAAGAAAAAGAAGAGTTGTAATGCATTGCTATCACTGATGCAGCTGTTCACTCCTGAACAATTTCTTAATGGGACATTTTTAAAGCAAAATGCTCAGAACAGTGGCAC
This sequence comes from Phalacrocorax aristotelis, assembly GCF_949628215.1. Classification (NCBI taxonomy): domain Eukaryota; kingdom Metazoa; phylum Chordata; class Aves; order Suliformes; family Phalacrocoracidae; genus Phalacrocorax; species Phalacrocorax aristotelis. Next base: position 20,875,304 of record NC_134279.1, read on the forward strand.
CTGCATAGCTTTGTGGACTTGAAGGTTAAGCGTGATCCTCAATATACACAGAAGCAGAATTTCTGGGAGCCAACAAGCTGCTGATACCAGGCACAGCCAACACTAAAATGCTGGTAAATAACAGATCTACATGGAAGTCCATTTTAAGGAGAAATTATCAACACCTACCAAAAGCTGCGCAAGGGTTTGGCCTACAGTAGAATTTTTTATCATCACAGACACCTACAAAGTACATTTTCAATAGGGCAAAATAGTTTTACACAAAGTTGCAGAGCAGATAGAGCTGAGGCTATCGGCTATACGACACAACTGCATTGGACTGCTGGGGTATAGCAGCATGACAGGAAAGCCTCTGAACCCTTTCGTGCAGCACCACACCTGCCAGCGGTGCGGCAGGCCAGCATGTCCAGCTCTCACGCCAAGCGTGCACAGCCCTGTTGCCTGCCCGGGCCTCTGGAGGCAAGCTGTTCAGGGTGGGCAGAGGCCCACCGGCCCCGGTCTGTCATCCGTCAACACCCGCATCTTCCTCTCCTGGTCCCCCAGCTGCTGCCTACAGTGGTTGTAGCATCATGAAGGTTGGAAAAGACCTCCAAAATCAAGTCCAACCGCCAACACAACACCCCCAGGCTTCCTGAACCATGTCCTGAAGTGACACGTCTGCACATTTTTTGAAGCCCTCCAGGGATGGCGACTCCACCACCTCTCTGGGCAGCCTGTTCCAATGCCTGACCACTTTCAGTAAAGACATTTTTCCTAATATCCAACCTAAACCTCCCCTGGCACAGCTTGAGGCCATCTCCTCTCGTTACTTGGGAGGAGAGACCAACCCCCACCTCATTACACCCTCCTTTCAGGTAGTTGCAGAGCACCATAAGGTCTCCCCTCAGCCTCTTCTCCAGGCTAAACACCCCCAGCTCCCTCAGCTGCTCCTCATCAGACCTGATCTCCAGACCCTTCGCCAGCTCCGTTGCTCTTCTCTGGACACGCTCCAGCACCTCGATGCTCCAATGCCGGGCGCTGCCTCCTGCCAGCAGCCGGTCAGGGCCCGGCGGGTGCAGCACCTCTCCCCCGACCCGCACCCTGAAGCGGCGGGGCAAGGCTCGAGCCCCCGCCTCGCCTCGCCCCATCCCCGTCGCCGCCGTCGGTACCTTTATGTGCTCGTCGTCGATGGTGACGGCGCGCTCGCGGAAGTCCACGCCGATGGTGGCCTCGGTGCGCTGGGGGAAGCGGCCGGCGCAGAAGCGGTAGGTGAGGCACGTCTTTCCCACGTTGGAGTCACCGATGACGATGATCTTGAAGATGCGGGAGCGCGGGGGGGGCAGCCCGCCGGGGAGCGCGCCGCTGCCCGTCAGGCTCAGCTCCAGCGAGGACTCCAGGTCGGCCGCCGCGGCCATCATCGCTCCGGGGGCCCGGGCGGACCGCCGCGGGGACGGGAACGCGGCCGCGGCCGCGACCGCCCCGCTCTCCTCCTCCTCCTCCTCCTCCCTCCCGCGCGGCGGACGGGCGCGCGCCCCGCCAACCGTTAACCGCCGCCCCGGGGAGTAAACGACCGCCTACAGCGCGCGCTGCAGGCTGCCAGGAGTGCCCCGCGCCACGTCACGTCGCGTCGCGTTACGTCACGTCCCGGCTGCTCCCGCCTCTTCAGCTGGGATCGGCGACAGGTCTCGCGAGGGCGCGGCGTTTCCCCTGCCCGCCAATCCCCGGGCGCGGGGTTTGCGTGCGCGTGTGCATCCGTGGCGGGGGGCTGCGTTTGTAAGGTGTTTGCCTTGGTGACGAATCAGAGAATGATAGAATGGTTTGGGTTGGAAGGGACCTTAAAGACCATACAGTTCCACCCCCCCTGCGACGGGCAGGGTCACCTTCCACCAGACCAGGTGGCTCAAAGCTCCATCCAGCCTTGAACGCTGCCAGGGGTGGGGCATCCACAGCTTCTCTGGGCAACCTGTTCCAGTGCCTCACCACCCTCAGAGCGAAGAATTTCTTCCTTATATCTAACCTAAATCTAACCTCTTTCAGTTTAAAGCCATTATCCCGTGTCCTATCACAACATGCCCCTGTAAAAAGTCCCTCTCCATCTCTCCAGGCCCCTTCAAGTACTGGAAGGCTGCTGTAAGTTCTCCCCGCAGCCTTCTCTTCAGGCTGAACAACCCCAACTCTCTCAGCCTGTCCTCATAGGAGAGGTGCTCCAGCCCTTTGATCACCTTTGTGGCGAGGTAAATTATGCAAAAGATTATGATCTCTGTAGAGATTATTTTTCTGACCAAATCACTTGGCTGGAGGACAAGGATTCAAGACCTAGAGCCATTCAGTACTGCAGCTTAAAGGCGCACAAAGACGGGGCCTAACTGGAGCGCCCCAAATGAGGAAGGCTGAGGTCATGAGGGATCTATTTTTAGCCATGGGGAAAAGTTCCTGTGACAGTTTTGTGGTGCGGTGCAGGCAGCCTAGGCCTCTCGCTTTGCCAGCGCTGGACTTTATCATTGCCCAGGCCCAAGGTTGGCATGGGGCAGCATGACCACGTTGCTTGGCAGGCTGCTGTTGAGGCTGCCTGCGTGCCGTGGGGAAGCAAGGGGGAAGGGGGTCTTCGCCAGCCCCTCCACCATTGCTGTGCTCCAGCCTGGCCATTCCTCTGTCATTTACAGTTGTGAGATGGCAGCAAGTTCATCCCCAACAGGGAGACACTTGGACCAAAACTGACTGACGTTATCTTACAATAAGAAGAAAGTATGGCATTGCCTTAAGAATCTGTTAATAAACTCACCAAAGGCATCAACCGAGGAGAGGGGTAGGATGTAGGCATCAAGTTTAAGCAATTCCACCAGCAAAAATTTTTTTAAGGAGTTCAACCCCTGCACTGAAAAGCAAATGTAGATTGCAGTAATTGAGAGAGCTGTTACCCTAACGGTGGCTGTCTGGCCTGCAAACAGCTGAGCCAGGATTCCCAAAGTTTGGATTAGATGCCTAATATAGCTGTTGGGAGTCCTCTTTATCCTGTTACATGTGCTTCTGACCCCTCGGGCCTTCTGCCTGCACAAATAAGAAGTGATCCTTGATTCATTGCTCCCTATAGAGCAACTGTCATGCAGTTGAAGGGTAGTGCTTTGAGCAGCCTGCTGTTGCTCATATATGAAAACAATAGGCTAGAGTACAGAAAGAAAAAATGCCCTGAGTTTAGTTACAGTGCTTATCTCAGTGCAATGTAAAAACAAAATGAGACCGTGTCGAAACCTTGTGCACTGAGGAAGGAGCCGCTTAGCACAGTCACCTGTAGCACTCCAGAGTGTTTAGATCTTAATTCTTGTTACTCTCCTTTCCCGCTCCCTTGGACCAACCTAATGGAAGGTTGTAGAGAAGTGCCTCCACCCTGTAGTTCTCTTCTGAGACAAGATGCCTTCATTTATGCTGTCAAATAATGTATTCTGTCAAAGAGGAGGAGTAATTTTGTTCTGTTGTGAAAGTAAGATTTAAGGAAGGCGAGGAGGTTGTGCTACTCTTGAGTTCTTTCCGTCCCTTCTACAGAATTGCACCTTTTTGCAGCCAGAATGTAAAACGTGTTTGGCTGAGGAGAGGGAGCACAAACAAGCGCACCCCTATAGCCTAATGGTTAAAGAAATAGAGAAATCCTAATTCTAGTGGGGGATGCTCTGGTTTGAGCTCTGGCTAGCGTGCTAAAAGGAGAGTTTAAACAGCTGCTTGGCAGGCTCTGCCAACAGCTCATTTAACTGAGTTTGATCTGGGTTACGCCAAGAGGGCCAAAGCGAGTTATAATTAGATCTGAGCTCTTCAACAGCTCTGAACATCTCTTATTTCAGCAACTAAGACTCTTTAAATGGCAGAATCGATACACCATCTAGTGGCCAAAGGCATTCTTTGCCATTAGATTTTTATACTCTTGTTAATTTTACACTGACACCCGCAACACCTTGCCCATGAATTTGCCTCTCAATACTGTCAACAGCCACCCCAGTTCCTGTTTTGTTAGCTGTAAGACAGGCAGAACCACCTTCACGGGGATGCTCCGGAACACAGCTGGCCCATTGCTCCTGAAAGAATGGACTTGTAGTAAATACCTTCTGAGAGTCATGGTCTGCTAATGCTTCCCGATGGAGAGTGAGTATCCTCGGGGAATCCAGCTTCCGAAAAACCCTTTACTGGCTTGAGCTGGGCAGAGTGTAAAAATCGTCCCAGACGTGGGCAGTATGTGAAGATTTTGCTCAGGGTTTCTGGGTACAGAAAGTAAAGTACTCTTTAAGTAAAGAGTAAAGTACTCTCTATTTAAAAGTATGCACAGTTCTTCCAGGGGTCAAAATAAAATCCTGAGTGCAGTTAATGAAGCTCCTCATTCGCTTCAGGGTTCTTGGTGGTACTCGATATTTGCCTGCTTCCCTTGCAGCGGCTTACTTTAGCTTTTGAGCTAGCAAAAGCACATGTGGGAGTTTTAACTGTAATTTTTGAACTTCCCTATTACTCCAGTCATGAGACTTCCTGATCAGCCTTAACAAATCAGTAAGGAATCAGTGATTTGGCACGAGGTGACTTCACCCATCCCACCCATTCTGCCTTTCTCCAGTAAAGCTGTCCCTCCAGAGCAGGAGGTTCGGGGGAAGGTTGCTTCCCATCGAGAGGACAGCAGTCAATGCCTCTGTTCTGTGCTTGGCCCTGCCCTTCCGAACTGAGGTGAGATGGAGATGGAAAGGTCAGTTGATTTACATGGGCAGGCTTCATAGTTTCAGCCAGAATTCCTAAGCTGTGTAGAGACTGCTTAAATCTGTAAACTGCGTACATGACAAAATCCCAGTTTGTCAAAATTTAATTTCTTAATGGGAATGTATTTTCAGTGACTAAAATTTTCCGGGGAGAGCATTCTGTGATTCAGAATGGCATGTCTGGTCAGACCCAGAGCAGGGAAGTAGGAATAGGTGATGGCTAAAATGCATCAGATCCAGAAAATCTAATTTCAGTTTTCAGTCCCATCACAGGGTCTCACTGTGATGTGATGTGATACTGGGTAAACGCCCCAAGCAGGGAGGCTGGCAGTTGGTGCGGACCTCCTGCTGTCTCCTCACCGAGCTGCCCTGTTCTGCACACTCTGCCAGCTGGACCAGAAATTCCCATTCTGCAGAACGGGAGGCGGAACACGCACTGTTTGCAAATCCAGTTGAGGCTGAGAGATACCTGTCCCACCGTGATCAACAATTAATTGCTAGCCACACATTTCAACTGAAGGATAACAGAAGCTTCATGTATGCTGGGTATGCTACGCATCTGCTAATGGTAAAGGTCAAAACTTTCCATGCTGCGGCCTGAGAGGCATCAGTACATGTCATTTAGTCCATCTGGCAGTAGCTCCACAGGAGGACAAGCTATATTTCTGTCAGGTATGGCCTGAGCGGTGTAAAACTAGATTACGTATGAAGCGTGAACAACTGCTTTATGTTTGTGGCCTGCTGACTTTTGGGTACGTAAACCCATGCAAAACTGAGGCAGTGTTGTTTTGGTATGACAATCATAATTGTCCAGCGTGGCTGGAGCCAAAATCCAGCTCGTCTGCTCTGCTGCCTGCTGTGGGAAGAGGAAGCTTAAAGGACGATGATAAGAACAACAGGAGAAGAAAGCCTGGTTTTATACCCTTGTGACTTCTGCTGATCTGTGGGGAGGGATTTCACAAACAGAAATTGCATCAAAACTGTTCCGTGCAAAGTCTGCCGTTGTATAAGAACAAGTATTCCTCATACATTTTACCTGCAATTTAAAAATTATCTTACGACTTACTCTAAAGTTGATCCTCTGTTTGTAGAATGCTCTACCAACAGCTGAAAAGTAGAAAATCTCTTTGTTTTTAAAGCACCTTTTGAACTTAAATTATATCAGAACATTACAGAGCTCTCTTTTTGAATTATTATTATTTTGCAGTGCCTACATAAGAGCACCTTACAAATACACTTAATAGCTTGAAGGATTTTTAGATCAATCCCGGCAGCTCTTATACAGAAAGTCTCACTATGGTTAAGTCAGAAGTACACTGAACTAGGTCACTCTTGCTTTTCAAGTGTAAAAAAGAAAAATAATTAACTCATATGACACCGGACTCCAAAGAGGAGTGAAAAGTCAATAAACAGTGAAAGTGGTAAAATCTCTTCCCAGCTTTCTTTGTAGGGAACATTCACGCTAGTATTTGAATGGGATTCATACATCTTCTGCAATGGCTTCTTCTCACTCTGAAAGGTGTTTATCTTAGAGCAACAAGTGCACAGGAGTTATTCTGAAGTTTAAACAAATTTATCAGTAAAGCCCTGTCTTTTAATTCTACAGCAAGGTAAAAAACTGATGCCTCAGCAACTCTGATCCACAGCAGCTGAGGTTTTTGCCATGTTTTTCTACCTCAGGATATTTTATGCCACTTGGTTGCCCTGAGGTGAAGCCTCAGGTGAAGCCTTTTTCAGCAGAGGAAGCCAGGCCTGAATAAAACGTGCTAGGTTACAATGTTTTCCAAACGGGAGCCCGAACAGCACTTTCCAAAATGTTGAGAGGTGTTTTCAATGCTACAGGAAAAAGCCCAGTTAACACTTTCCCAGTCGCTCTCCTGTTTGCCCCTCGCTAGGGGCATGGCAAGGCGCATGCAGCCGCCTGGTGACCGCTGGGGCGGGTGGAATTGCGTCCCGGAAATCCCCAGGAACCAAAGTGCTCCTCACTCTGGTAAATACAGGGGTGTGGCCAGAGAAAGTTGGAGGTACAGTATTCCTTTGCAAATTCTCTATAAAGAGAAGGAGGATCATACAATTCCTTGGAGGTCCTCAGCCATGAAACAGCAGGCTACAGGGCCAGTTAAGGCAAGCTTCTTAATTAGCGATGGGTTAAAAAATGATGGCTAATGCAGTAATTCCCAGGCAGGGAGATCTCAGGAGAATCTTGGCTTAAGTCACGTTTATATGAGCTATTTCAGTGTAGTACTGGAAATTTCATCACTTATGATCTATATGTAGGGATAAAGATGTTGATTAGATCATTACATTTCATCCAGCATGGACTATTTCTGTATGTTCCTTTTTAATACATTTGGAAACCAACAAATATAGTTGAATTTATTTATAGTAACAGTATAAATTAAAAATGCTTCTTGCTATATAAGCATTTGAAAAAGCTTTGTTTTTCCTCTTTGGCAAGGACAAATACTTTTAATATGCTATTCGGATGAGTTCAGTGAATGAATGTACAAGAGCCTAAGTTCACAGTTATTTTTGTTTAGCAGATGTAGAAGTTTCTAAGGAAGGGAATTCTGAAAATAGTTGCAAGCCTCTGGATTTGCTCAGAATTTCAAGAACAGTTATTTCTGTCTTCCCTTGAAGATGTATTTTAACTTGTCAGTCCCATGAAAATGCAGAGTGGTCAATATCTAAAAATTATGTCTACCGGGTTTTACATTAAGTAACAAGTTAGGGAAAAAAGTGCAAGTCTAAGGCTGTCTCATGTTGCTTGTTATTTTCTGAAGGGATCAAAAAGTTTCCAGGTATGTCCTTTTGATCCTGATAGTTTAAGGACAGGCGGTTTAAAAATGTTTTTAATGTTTCTGCAGAGATACTGTACCTCTGACTTCTGAATTCCTCTGGGGGCTTTGTCCTTTTGTGCGAGGCCTCACGCCCTCCATTTTTGCAGCCAAAAGTCCTGTGGTTTGGCAAGGAAAAGTTCTGCTACTGCAAGACCTGACTCTGCAAGTCTAAGAAGAGTTTGACCTCCCATTAACATGTTCCTTGCAACAACAAAGGACAGCTCTTTAGGCGGCAGGATTTAAGGACCCTGTATGTCAGGTTCTTAAAGCAGACTGAAAAAGCAAGCATTAACATACCCTGTGGAAATAACAAAGCCAAATGCCTCATCTATCTTTGCATTGAAATAAAGTTTTGACACAGCTGCTTTTACTGCCAGTTACTGGAATGTGGCTTTCTCATTCACTTCCGTGCCCTTGTTCTTGTCAAAACTATAAAACTAAAAGCTTTAAGGAAATTAAAAGAAAGAAAAGTTTTTACGTATCTGGCTTATGCTTGGATTTTATTCCCATTGCCTGCCTGATGAGAGACTCAGGCTTTAATGTTCAGATCAGTGTGTATTTTAGGTTGATTGGATGATGATAATAGGCCTCATCCACTGGACATAACATCATAGTCTGCCTGGCAGAAACTTTTTACCTCCTGCCGTGAGAAACCCCTGCCAAACACGGGCAGAGAAAAACTGGACCCTTAGTGCTAAAGGCAGCATCTGCAGCTTTATGAGTCACAGTTTAACAGGAGCACTTGCTTGACATCCCTTCTCATAAGAGCTGGAGTGGCTGTGGGATTGCATCTTTAGTGCTTCAAACACTGTTGGCCATGTGGGTCTGTGCGGAAGCGTAGCGTTGTGCAGCTTTCAGATGACAGTGACTGAAACAATGAGCCATTTGGCCTATCAAGGTAGCTGAGGTGAGAACTGAATCACTTCCATGGCAAGAGCTTATCACTGAAACACAGGTTCTCCACAGGTCCCAAACCTGTACCAAGGCAGCCTGTGGATCCCCGCTCCGATGCTGGGCATGCCCTCTGCCTCGTTGGGGTGACTCACCCATGGGGCATCCGAAAACCTAACGGGGAGCATCTTGGCAGCAGGGGTGGAGACAGCACCAGTGGTCAGCAAAGCTGTTCTGAAGCATTTTGATCCACCAAGTGTGTGTTAAATCAAAAGCTGCGTCCCTGCTTTCTCTCTCCCTGCAGTTGTACATGCTGTGCTCAAGGGCTTTCTGCGTGTCCCAAGCAGTGCTGCAGAAAGGTTCATCAAATGTCACAAAGCTTCTATACTTACCTGTCTGCACCATGGCCTCCGATAAATCACAGTTGTACTGTGCTCTGCCAACAATTTGCCAGCGTGTGTAAGCTCTAGACTGAAGTCCTTGAGGCCCAAGACTTTGTTTGATAAGAAGATATGTTGTGCATTTTATTTTCTGGTGACAGGTTTTTCTTCAAGTAGAATGATACCAGAGCATGATTTTGTTACTTATTTCTGCAAGAATAAGCTTTCTTCTTTCTCTTCCCAGGCTCTCATTTGTTATCAAGGGCATAGTCCTACTCCCGTTTCAATTAAACAATTGAATAAAAAAATCCCACCTATGAACAAAACTGGGAACTGCTCCTACTTCCGTCCCTTTTGGTAAAATCCCACTTACACCAGCAACATCAGTTTTGTTTGCAGCAAGATTGGGGGTTTCAGTAAAATCAGCATTACCTTTATAAATAGCAAACCCTTCCTCTGCTCTCCTACTGCCCAGAAAAACCCCAAAACATTGCAACTAGCATCGGTCGTTGGTTTCCACCCAGAGACTGGAAAGACCCAATGGGCTGTGATGACTAACCTGGTTCTCTAGCAGTACCGTGGTTCCACAGCAGTGCTGAAGTACTGCTCCAAGGACATCTCCTCTGAAAAAACATCAGTCTTCAAGGTGTCAGGCACACAAATCTGCTTTCTTAAGAGGACTACATATGAAAGGATATTAGAAAGCAAATACTAGAACGGATTTGTGCTGTTGAAAATACTGTGATCTCACCAGGAAGAATAATTTATAATGTATATAGAAAAAGCAAAAAACCCACCCAAACCAGAGGGAGCCCACGCATCCGAGGATATTGTTAACATAAGCATGAGGCAAAAGCTGTATTTTCCCAGTGTTTTGCTAAGATGTCCCTCCTGCTATCAGGTTTTTAAGTTTCTTACTGCATTCAGAGTTCCTACTTGTACTTCTTCCAGTGGCATCGGTCTTTCTTTTGCCCTTTCTTAACATTCAGCAGCAGCCCATGCCTCCAGATGAAGGACTCGCAGCCCTGCACTCAGCTGACTTTGCTTCCTCAGCTTTCACCTAGCCGCAGCGCAAGGCTTTTCCTCCATTCCCTTCTCTTTCAGGGTTTTATGTAAAGGTAAATTTAGGTCACTGTACATTATCCACATAGTGCGCATACATTTTGTGTACCTGTAAATAAGTTATAAAAGGCAAAACAGCTTCACTCTCAGGCGTCCATTTCGGCGCAACCAAGCCAGAAGATTTGGTAGGCTCTCAAGCTGTTCATTCATATTTTTGTCTGAAAACCAGTGTCTTGCATCCTTTTGTGTTCTCTGCTGGTGGACATTTTTTCCTTACCCAAACATACTGCCTTGTGCAGTGATTCCAGCTCACTTCTGTCAAGGGCATCACCCCCTGGGAGGCAGATCTCCAGCAACCCAAGCGGCAGAGGGAGCCGGAGGGATAAGAGTCAGCTGTGTGGCGGCCCCTGTCAGCTAAACTCTTCTCCAGTCTGCGTGGTGTTCCTGGCTCCCTCTCCCTTTGTGCCTTTAATTGGAGTGGAAAACACAGAAAAAAACCTGAGACAAGACATTGGTAATCAGAGAGCTGAACAAGACTTGCTCTCCCCCATCTCCCCGTGATTCATGCTAGCCTAACCAGCTGCTGTGGGCTTTGGAAACATGGTCACACACTGGGGCTGGCAAAAAAGCCAGAAGGACACACAGCGGGTTTACCCAGTTTGAAGGTGCTTTGGGGTCAACCCACTCGGGGGGGGAAAGAAACTAAGCAAAGCCAGACTGCCTGAAAAAGGGAATTTGTTTGCCTGAGAATGACGGGAGCTAAAAATTGTGTTTTCTCTATCCCCGTTTGCTTTCTGTATTTTAGTTTGGAGTCCCAGGGAATTTGGGGAAGAGGGTAGGGGTCAGGCCTACTGCATTTGAACTGTTGCATGGGGAGAATATCAGACAGGCGACGTGGCGCACGGGACAGCCCATGATGCCGCTGTACCCAACATACGGCAGTATAAGGAAGTCTCAGCCAAGTTTTGCCAGAGCATCAAAATCCAACTGAAGAGGGCTACCACCCCCTACCATCAGGGTCCTGCAATATTAAACAGAAGGTAAAGGACAGGTGGGGGAAAGATGCCCATCCAGGGACAAAATAGGAATTCAAAAGCACAAACAAGCTTATGCCGCAACAAAGCAAAGACTGTTTTCCCAGCTCAAATGCATTAAAAAATATTTCCAGTTGTATTTCATTAAGACATTTATTGCTATTGCAAGTGAAGTGAGATGCAGAATTGTGACTATCTGGTGAGTCCTGTGAGGAAAAAAATGCTTGAAATGCATGATGTAAACAGCCAGAAGCCAACATTTTCCTAAAACTTTCTAAAAATGCTTCTAGATGAAAAAGACAACTGCAAGAAAAAATAGAAGATAATTAATAAAAGTAGTCTAATACATTATGAGGAGTGTCTGGTTTTAAGTTCTATATTTTTGTGATAAAATCTTACAAAGTACACCCAGTGAAACGGAGCTGTTCCTGCTCTCAGGGGCTGACAGTACATCTCTGTGGGGTCTTAGAAGAATGGAGAGATGGCTCTTGCTTTTGAGAAGTTCAGGAGAAAATGACGAACACTGCAAGGGCCTGAAAAAGCCCTCACAAACCCATGACTTGCACTTGCTTACTGCATGAACCACTCAACAGCTCCACATCTACTCACACTTTACTGTCCCCTAAATAAGAGGCATTTACACATCCCTTGGGTTACCTGCATGAAGGCAAGATGTGAATAAAGTAGCAGCCAAGTCCAGCTTCGGAGTGCCGCTGACTGCTTCATCTACAGGACAGCCAAGTCCTAGACCAAGCGGGATTCCCCTTTTGCCTGCTTCACAGCAGATTAGGCATTGCAAAGGCCATGCAGTCCAAATTAGAACATTACTTTTGTACATATTATTTCAAAAAATTAAAAAAAATAAAATAAAGAGAGCAGAACACTGACATTGCATTGCCAACTGTACAAGTCGATCAGTTGGGGTTTTTTTTTTTTGATTTTAGGACAGTGTTTATGCACCTCCCAGCAGGCATCTGGTGAGATCTGACAGCAGCAGGAAGGGGTCTTGCTGGGCAATTAGCATGTGTCCCTTCAGTGTTTTGAGGGATGGAGTGACCGAAGAGAGGCAGTCTTTCTGCTGCTGCACGTGGGACCTTCAGAAGCTTCCAGAAGCATAACAACAAGGTAGGAAGATCCTTATACCTGATGGAATGGAGGGGTACTGATGAAGTCAGTCCTGACAGATTTATGCAGATAAAATAACGTATGAACTGCCAGACCACCTTGGCTCCTCATATATCTTCTGTGCTTTAAGTCCTCTTGTAGGCAGTCATGAGGTGCTGTTCCCAGAAATGGAAGGGTGAAGTCTGAAAGTATTAAAAGTTCAAGGCAGGTGGTTACCCAGTGTGAATGCCCCTCCCCTCTCACAAAAGAAAAACAAAATTACCGAGGACAGTGATAAGGAAGGGATGCTGTTTTTTAGTAGGGTATGGTCTGTGCAAAGCAACCATTACTGCAACCTCCCCTTTCACATCCAAAAGGGGGGAACATGAGGATGTTGCTGTCATCACTTCAGTATCTCCCACCCCAGCATTTATAACAAAATACAGAACCTGCAAGTTGCTGGAGCCCTTTGTGCTCGCTGTAGACAGCGTTAATCAGAACTGTTATTCATTACACACAGTAGTTAACAGTTTTTTCCAGCTCATTTTAACTGTCAAGCTCACAACACACTGTAGGTTATTATAATGCTATGTCAGCTGCTAGCTAGTTACTTTTGCTCCAACTTGTCAGTGTTACCATATTATTTTGTCTGCTGACTGATTAAAACAAGACATCTGGGGATGCTGGGTCAGGAAAGCTTTGTGGTCTTATGGGTGGTGAAGAGACTTATTACTTCCCCCCCTCCCCAGATCTGAGGAAAATAGCAAATGCTTCTTCATTCAGCTTGCCTCTCAAACCCCTTTTATTCAACCCTTCAGTAAGAGCGCTTACCAAACCCACATATTGGCTCTTTGTAGCTTGAAAGAGCAAAGGATCTTTTTATATGTACATACAATTTGCTTCAGGGTAGGAACGACAGCTCCCTGCCAAGGTGGTTCTTTTCCAGCCCGACTCCGAAGGGAGCCACAGCCTTTCCCTACTGATCTTTTCTCCATTTTGCGAGACCCACACCCCAATTTCCAACCCGTCAGCATGGAAGGAGACAGTGGGGAATTAAGGGAACAATCAAGGGATCGTTTATTACAAAGGTGGTAGGCATCTAAGGAGGACGGTGAACTCCACAAGGAAACACTAGCACTCATTTACAAACAGAACTCAGCATTTTTATTCATTGATTGACTTCCTGCCAGTTTTGATATTTGCTACCACCAGAGAAGAGCATAAAAACACAGTACAACATTGTTCACCAGTTAGGAAGGCTGGAAGGGAAAGCAAATCCCAGTACAATTGCAAGTAACTTGGTGGAATTTATAATTTTTTTTTTAATGGATCAGCAATGAAGCAATAAATATGCTGCTGCAGTGAACCAACAATAGGACTTCCACTAAATTTGTGGTTTATTGCATTACAGTTTAAAACTAAACATTACCCATCATCATACATTTGTTCACCAACCAGGTAAATGACACTCTTTCGTATGTTATATGCTAAAAAATGGCTAAAATTATGCAGTAGCTGAACTAGACTAGGACTAGTAGAGGTAGATATTGAATGGGCAGTGCCAGGCAGAAATATTTTGTAAAAGTACTTTTTGTCTTTTATTATGAACAGTTAGCAGGTGTAACATTTTAAATTAAAACAACAAACATCTTAGGAACGCTTTCTAAGATGCTTTGGGTTTTCTAGTAATATTTCTCTTGCAATATTCTTACAAACCCTTTGATATGGTCCCTTGTAAACTGGACAATCTTTGTCCTCTGATTTTTCTGCCACAATTTACTTGAAGACCAACATACAAAGCTAGAATCTTTGTGAACATACTACTATTTGCTTGTACCACTCAAAGTAATACACATTTACAGCTTCCTTCGCATGGGAAGACTGCATTTATAGTATTTACAGCTTCAGTAATCTTTCTAGTAATAAAAAAGCTATTTTATACTTAATCTAAATGGAATTTCTATTATGCCACTTCCTTATAACTCACTTCAGTCTCCTGTTGCCGAGCTGCTCTATCAGTTCTCCTTGCCATTCGCACTGCTGGCTGTAAGCTCTTGGGAAGAAGAGTCTCTGCCCAGAACAGGCATTAAAACTGGTGTTTGTAGACTGCAGCTTTAATTTCCAGGAAATATAATCATGACCACATGACCACAAGTTTTGTAAAAGCGTACGCCCTTTGCTCCTGACCACATCCAAGAACCGCTCACAACTGGAACGCTCCCGGAAGCAGGAGTCTTTCCCCAAGCTCAGCAACCATTTTCCTCAGTCTGGAACTTTAGCTTCCATTAATGAGCTTATACACTGCTCGGTTCCTTACCGATATGACTGCCTGATTATACTACATTTGCATTGTTTTCCTCCACAGAATCCCAAAGCAGTGCGTTATCAGACAAGTGTAACGCTTATTTCCATACAGTTCAAGCTATTTTACATTACCACTTGGGTACAAACTGCATTTTGAGAGCAAGCCTTCTTAGGGGGAGAAGACGGGAAAGCTTTCAAAGCCAGCTAGCTACCCAGTACAGAACACTTACAAGAACATTTAAAGCTACCATGAAAAAAGGGAAAAATAAAATGATTTTGATTCAGGTATGTTGAGCTGGATTGTTCTATCAATTGGTTTTGTTAGCATTAGTGGCACACGTTCAAAGCACAGCTGTGGCGTATGGGATGCCAGCACTGCAGGAACAATGGCACCATTGCTCGAACCCTCAAAGGCATCATGCTAGACAAAGGTCTTAAGTTTTCATATTTGAACTTGCTCACATGATACTGAAATTGTGTTTGCACCCCTGGTTTCTCGGGCCTGATCTCACCCTACTCTCATCGGTGTTTTCTTTCTATGAAGACACTGACAAATCAATCTGTCGGGAGAGTAAGGTGCTACACCAACTTCCAGGGCCTACTGTACAGCTGGAGAACCTCCAGACCTAGAAAAATAAACCAAAGCAAACAACTACAGGCAGATTTAATAAGCTAATTACATGTACCTCATCTAGCCCTAGAGAGCTCCCTGGGAAACTTGGAATTTTCTCCCTATGATAGGAGAGAAAACTGAGCAACAAACTTCCTTCTGTATTCTGGCTGACACATCACATACCAGGACACGATTCCTCCCCTATGAACACGGAAGTATTAAGACCTCTATTAAAAAAAACCCCATTAACTGTAGAAGAATACAGAAGCTTTTAAGGCATTTAAGATGGAAAGAAATGAGTTACTGAATAGATAATTTTGAGATTATTTTACCTGTTTGTTCACACATACCACATGTCTGAATGCTCTGGTCTCCAAAGGGAGAAAGTGAGTACCTCACCTATCATCTCGGGGCAAAAAACCACTTTCAGTTACTTAAAATTTAAGTCCACTTCTGACTCTGGCACTGCTTCATGCAGTGTGCATTTGCACCATCTACAGTCTCTACCTAGGGAAAGTTTGTTTTTTGAACTCCCCCCCCCACCCCCACCCTGGAAGGATATCCATGGCATATGTCATCACCAGTGGCTCCACTGATGGTGAAAGCATCTTTCTCCAAGGAAGATCATGAAAAATTGAACCAGACCACATCGTCAGTAAGCTGACATTCTAAGTCACTCTGACCACGACTGCAATCCCTGCTCACCTGCTTTGGCAGCCAAGCACCAATGATTACAATTTTGGATCTCAGCACGCAAAGGGAGGTTTTCACTGTAGCATGGCACTCTGCGCTACTACTTCACAAGACTCATTGCATTGGATTGTAACTTTGTTTCCAGCTCTTTAAAACTCTCCCACAGAAGTCAGCACTGCATCTAACAGGAGAGATGCGAAGATGAAGCATTAGCAATTCCTTTGCCAATTAAAGAACCTTCTTCTTCAGGTAAACTCTTGACTTAGTTTCACTTCCTGGGACTGACATCTTCTGGAATGGGATGAGGAACCTCTTTAATCCAAAAGCATCATCTCTGAAGCACTATGGATGTCTTTCAGCAGGGTTATGAAGAAGTGTCTTTGGGGAAATCACAATAGACGTGTAGATGGAGGCTTCTGGAAGGCCCACAGAAATATCCTTTCCCGCTTGCATAATGAAAGAGAACAAGTAACTTCTTGCTTTTAGTTCATCTATTTCAACACAAAAACAGGCAGTGAAAAAGGAAATAATCCCATTTATAGACAGCACCCAAAACCCAGAATTTGGAAAAAAGAAATTTCCTTGATGCAATTCACAATCTGTTAAAAAGAGTGAGCACGTATCTGCCTCCAGCTAAGCATCAGAAGCCAAGAAAAGGGCAGAAATACTCAGAGGCAAGGCCAAAAGCTCATAGCTTGTGTAGGCAAGATTGAACCATCTTCAGTAGTTGCAGAAGACATGCAGTCCAAGTATCTCAGGCTGCAGAAAAGACTGAGATCTAGACATAAATACCAGAGTCAATTAAAGGCTCTATAGGTATTCTAGTCCCTAAAAGCCCAGCAGATTAAATATACAAATATAGCAATACAACTTACATTTCTGACATGAACTACACTGCAAACATACACAAGGATAGTCTAACCATGAAAAGAAAGTGGTGCTGAATATACAAGAAACAAAACACTGTTCTTCTGACAGTTAGAAAACTACAAACCCCAATAAGTCTTCCTGGATTTCTTAACTGTACGTGTCAATCACTGAATTCCATGATGTGGAAGAGGAAGGCTGTGTATCCACACGACAGATACTCTGTAACTGAACTCCTGCAGCAAAGAAGGCACTCACTTTGTAAGCTGTAGTTTATTTTCTGCTCTGTTTTATATGATGAGCCTATAAAAAAAAAAAACATTTGAGCACTTATCTATATTATTAACACAGTAGACTTGCAGACTGAAGCTTGACTTGGAAAATAAAATTCAACGCCAACACTGGTGGAACTTAAAAGCCAAGTAGTAAAGCATTCTGTGTTAATAGGACTTCCCAGACACTCAGTATTTACATATAATGCATTTGCATTTTATACTCAACAACCACCCATCAGCAGTGACATTATTAGCATAACTGGACAGCACAGTAAGCCAACCCTGAGCTGCACTCTAGTGAACCCATTCATTTTCAAAGTACAACAGAGATTGGTTTAAATATTCACACAATTGTTTTTCAAAACGTTTTATTGCATTATATTTGGTACCTTATGTTTGACAAAGGAAATTACATCTGTAACTGCAGGAATAAGAAGCTGGTCTGTTATTGAAAAAAAATCTTGGGCCCCTTAAAAGTTACAAAGTCTTGGGCTTGCCTGAAACAACTGAGCAAGAAATATATTCTTAGAAATGTAGGGCTTCAAGTATTACAAACCTGTGACACTGTGGAAAAGTTCCAGAGGTATCTAAACTGCAGCACTTTTTTTTTTTATTTCTGCATAACGTGAACAAGGCCTGCTGAGGTTTTAAACTATTAGTCTCTTGATCAGTCAAAATGGTAAGTCAGGAGTTCTCCTCTTTGCAACTTCAAGCCATAGTATGTTCTCATTTTGTTTTCACTCTATGTGAAAAATGCATGCTATCTTTCTAATTCGTTGGTGCCACATCACAGTGCATAATTTTATTTGGTTCTTGCATTACAGTTTTAAAAAGTTTGGCCAACCTACGCCAATAGGTTCATCTCAAGAACAGCAATGTTGATTCTCCCCTCCCCACCCCCCAAGTTTAATTCAGAGCGAGATAGTTTTAACTGGTTCCTTCCGTTAAAAACTGTGGTGCAAGAACACCAAACTGATCGTGTACAGTGAATTTCAGAGACACAACAAGCTTATTGAACACACTATGTTTCTTAATTCTGCTTGATATCCATATGTCCCAGCATCCACAACATAACACGTATGTTGCAGGTTTCTCTGTATATTCTGATTCACATTGCATACTTCCTATGGACAGAATCATCCCCGTATCAAAATCAGTCAGATGCTAAAGCCCCAACAACTCTTTGTGCTCAGTGAAAGAATCCAGTGCTAAAACAGCATTTTTGCTGTCTGAGATAACAGTAATCTCACAAGACAAATTTAAAGTAATATTTCTGCCACACACCTGCTCTGAGGGCTACACACCTCCAGATTTCATATAAATTAGTTTAAAAACATGGGTAGGTAGGTAAGGAGAAGGGGTTTTTTTCTTCAATTTTAGCAGCTTTTAATTTTTAAGAAACCGAACAACCTATATCCAGTAATATGTTAGATATTTTTATATATATACTTTGTCAGCAGGATAAAAAAAAAGTAAAACTATTTGAAGGCAACATTTTTTTTCCTTCTGTTCTCTGTGTAAGTTAGAGCAATTCAGCAGGTGCGTGACAAAAATATTATACACCAGATATGGTCCAATGTCATTTTTTTCCAATAAAGTTGTTCATATTTCATTGGCCAGTTCTTCAGGTTCTGCAGAACTATCTCCATTAACTGTGATCTTCATATCCTCTTCATATCCAGGGGGCATGAAAGCCAAAGCATAAGGGAAAAGCTTATGACAATTTGCTCTGTAAGTTTCAGATGCTTCTTTACAGTCTCCAAGGCTACCGTCACATAAAGCTTCTAATACCTCCATACAAGTCTAATTAAAGAGAAAAATAAAGAAGTGTTATGGTTTCTTAAACATTCGTCCGAACACTCACAAACCAGAAATACAACACTACAAAGAGAACAAACTCCAAGTATTTTTCCAGGTTTCAATTAAATGACTTTTTTTTTTTTTTAAACTAGATACAGCATGAAATACCAGTGTAGCCTGATTCAAAATAATGCAGTTTAAAAAGGGATTTAAGAAACAGCTACAAATCTTGACTGAAAATGAAAATACTTATTCATCACCTGTTCCTTATTTTCCTTAAAAAAAAAATATATATATATATAAAAAATTCATTCTTACTAGCTGGCAGCCAAGAACCAGGCTTACTTGCAACTCTATGTGTTTTTTGGGCTTGTGGTGCCCCACCTCAAATCTTGGGATGCACTGAACATTCCAGCAATACATAACATGCACTTGAATTTTAATGTTCGCAAATACAAACAATGAATCCAGAATATGTACTATAATTTCCTAATAATGACTTTTGTGAACGTGCTTTCAGACTGAATTGGAAGAATCGTAATCAGCATCAGCGAACAGCATCAGCTGAATAACTATAATTAGACGTGAAAACATTTCTGGTAGGGAAAAAAAACCCCAACCATTTTTACATGTAAGGATATGTGACTTAGTGAAGCGTGCCTGTAACTAGTGAATCAAACCAGATTACTCAGTTATTATCACATCCTTCAGCTACATCTGCAGCTTTGTAACCATTTTTGTTCATGATTTAGAAGCGAAAAAGATTTCCTGTTTTTTCCAACTTGCATTCCAAACACGAGAAACCAGCCTACTGAGCTTCACTAAAGCCCAGCAGCATTTAACATCCGTCACGTTGCATGTGCTAGTCTTTTTTTACATTCCTCTGACATTTACTATAGCTTTTATTTGTTCTGTGTATTGAGATTAACTGCTCTGTCCTCCCGCTATGGGGTTATGAAGTTCTCTTCAACAACCCCTCTTCCTCACATTTGCTCTTTGCGACACTGGCATCCACAGAAGGTCAAATATATCTAGATTTATGCCTGCAACGTGCCCCGAGACAGCTGGTCTTTACTAAAATGAAATGTAATAAATTTGATCTCTTTGCACATAAGAATGCCTTTCAACGAATGCCTAGACTCCTTCAGATTCTCATTTGTTTAGGACACTTTCAATTTCCCATCTAAAAGTTCAGAACTCCAACTCTTACTTTATGTTAGCACCAAGAATGCTTAAACTGAACTTTTTCAGTTTTATTAAAGCTGCATATATTGTCTTCATACACTACTGAGTCAGTAAATGCTTCTTTTAGTCCTACAGAGATAACACCTCTAAAACAACCAAGCAGTGTTAGTTACATGTTAATCTTTCCCCAGTCCAATTCCAAGAATCTCACTTGCTGGCAAAAAACACAGCTACGAGGCAAAAAGAATGCCGTTGAGGCAATTTAATTTGTCTTCTAAATCTAATGATGATCTTAAGCTCCTTGAGACTGCTCAAACATTAATGCAAACACACACAAGAAAACCCCAAACAAGAAAACAGATATAAAAGACACACATTTGTGTCCCATAACCAGATCAGCTAGAGAAAGGATCTGAATCTTTAAGATCCTAAGCAGTTTTATAAATCATGGCGAATTGTCTTTTCTCGTCTCTTTTTCCCCCGCCCTGTTTTGTCCAAAACTCTACTGTGAACTTAAAATCCAATTAAAATTCTGTTGAACCCAGTATATTTCCAAAGGGATATTTTTTGGAAAATGCTGATTTTTGCCCACAAAAGAGTAGTCTTAGTAGAAAGTTCACCAATTTTACTTGCAATAAAGGTAAAAAAAAATCTTCAGTCCCCAGACAAAGAGCACAATAAAGAAATAGTGCCAGGGGAACTGAGAGAAACAAAATGTCCTAAAGTTTGCACAGCTTGCCAATGAATTTCTCTAACACTTAATTAAATGTGCTGGACACTCACAGTGATGCCAAAGGAAACTCTTTGACTGGGATACAGAAATAGTTTAGAAAAGAGTAGAAAAAAAAGAAAGGACATTTTATTGCTTCCCTGCTTAGTGAGGTAAGGTTCTGCCAGTGTGTTTATTAAGTCTTTATAAGAAACATTTGAAGATACTTAAAAAAATTAACTTCTCTCAAATACCTTGAGCTGCAAGTCAGAACTGATAGCCTTTCCAAGAAGGTGATGAGGGAGCAGGGAAAGGGGCATGGTGGCAGTAGTACAGGGAGATTATTCCGTAACCACCAGGATGGAGCAGAATTTCAAAATTTGGTAAGCTTTTTACTTAACTACATACTAAGGCCAAAATGTGCACATGCATCTTTTATTAAAACTAAGATAATTCACACAGCTTGCAGGGGGATGAACACAGAAAGCTTTCATGGAGCCTACACCGCTCCTAAATCAATCTGTTTCATGTGAACAGTTGCCTGTGTACAGCTAAAGCTTGGACAGGCTACAATCTTTTCTCACTGGGGAGCTTTAGCACCTTTCGCCATGTGAATTCTCTTGTGTTTAATAACTACCTGTGGCAATAACATGATTTCTGCTACTAGCTAGCTGTTTCCGTATTATGACAAAACTACATTAATTTAAATGTGCGAAAGGACATTAAACATTTCAGTTCAGGTGAATCTGATACCCCTTTCTCTCACTTGGCAACCCAACCTCCTTGCCATAAGGCACAGCAATCGTTTTAGCTTCCTCTTACCTCCGTAATTTATGTAAAGCTTCCACAGATATACCAGAAGTTGGTTACAATTTATAAATATGTTACCTGAAGATTTCTGTTAATGAGGGATTCATCCAGGGTCACAGCCAGCTCCACTGCCCTCTTCTGACTGGAAGGATCTAAATAGTACATCATTTTGGCAGCTACAGGAGGAAAAAAAAGCTTCATCACCCAGTGGATGACCAAAACCATCTTATTATCTCTATTTTATGTTTGTACATAGGACTAAGAGATGGTACTGTACTCTACAGTAGTAGTTCAAAATGGAACCGCTTGGAACATTAAAGCTTGACAGCTGAGCAAGTAGAAAGGTAGCATTAAAACAAATAAGCACTGTCTAGACTGCAGGGTAGGAGCATTTTGCAGTGTACTGTGGAATCCCAGGCAGCAAAGATAACAGATCAGACCTGTTGCAACACACCACAGCTCCCTCCAGCACCACTGCTCACACCTCCTTCACACAGAAACCGGGGCTAAGAGAGATGTGTATGCAGAGCTCTCATTATATGTAACATGGTGTCAGGACACAGTTCTGAGTCCCACAGCACAGCTGTAGCTGAGGGGACTTGATGACAGAAAAGTTGCATGAGTAAACTCACTGCTTTTTGTGACCAGGTCTGAGCCCAGACTGAGCCACAACAGTAATGCCGCTCTCCTGGGTGGTTTCCATCCTGTTTCCCATGTGGTACGCACTGTAATATGTGGTCACTGTTGACAGATAGCTTTTTGTAACAGGTAATCAGCGCCACCTAAATTCCTCTTGTCAGGCATACCAATAGCTCTGGGCATTACCTGGCTTGCTGAGCACTCAGCGCATTTCTCTTGGGCCTCCTCAAATACACATTTCAAAAAAACCTTTGCAACTCAGAAATACTACTTCACATATTATAGCTCATATGAACTATTTCACAGATGCATTAAATAGTTACAGTCTTAGGATATATTCGTCATGCATCAGAAATGATAACAAGGCAGAGAGGCCCAAAAATTTTGTTTTAGCAGCATAAAGAAAAAAAAAAAATCGAAGAAAACCACAGACACAGGTGGTTGCGTAATCACAAAAACACAAACTGAGAGAATAAAAGCATTCCTGATGGAAAGAGTGATTTTTACATTACTGATGCTGATACTGAGATGCTACTGCTAGATAAGCACAGAAAATACAGGAGCAGGACAGAAAAAGGATAAAGGCAACATACCTGATAACCTATGTGGTAGTGAGTCATAGTTCTTTTTAAGGAAAGCTTCATTGAAGTTCTTTGGATTAGTTGCTCCAAAAAGCCGATTCATTTCTTGGTTTAACACTGTTCTAACTGCATCAGGCAGATCCTTACTTTCAGATACTATTGAATTGGGAAAAAAAAAAAAAAAAAGACATTAATAGAGGTGAACACAGGTAATCACAGTAAAATCTACTTTATGCTTTTATTTTAATATTTGTCACATTTATATTACTAATAAAATTAGGAAAAATCTCAAAGGAAGATGCATAAAATTTGAAAAGGTATCTACCTTTCCTTACTGGAACTGGTCAGAAGAAGCTTAAATGTAACAGTTTTCTGATGCTTAGAAACAGCCAAAGCCTTTTTACTCAAATACACTCTCCCCCTTTACTGATTAAAATCTATTAGGCCCAAAGATTGATATTGTAAAAGCCTGTTCTTATATGTATCTAGTCTGTAGCCATCAACGGGAAGGGTGATGTTTGGGAGAGAATCCTTCCAACTTTCTAACAAAAAGGACGTAGTTCTACACCTTCTCCTCGCACACTGACACAGGCTGCCAGCAGAAAAGCCAGTTCCTAACTCTGCAGTTTCTATTCCTTCACTCACTCACTGTTTCAGAGGTTCACCGTACTAGTCAGTGTTAAAAAGACTTAGTAATACTTGTCAGGATACCTACTAAATCCAGCTGCAGTCATAATAAACATAATTAATTTTAGCATGAATCAGTTGTTTAAAAAGCATTCTAATATGTGCATGAAATATTTTGAATTAACTGTGCTAACAGTTTATAAACTAAAAATCAACGGCTGTATGTGAGTTAGGCATCATCCGGAAGCATGCACAGATGGAGTCATATCAAACAGATATATACCACTGCTGAAGAGATGAATCATACACTCATGAAGCCAAGGATGACTAGAATCAATAGCAAAGGCTCTCTTCACAGACTGAAGCATCAGAAGGAACTTCTCTGGAAAAGAATGCGTTGACAAACGTTCAAAACCTGTGGTTGGAACTCTCTGCATTATGTTGCAGGAGTATTTAGTGTTTGAAATTAGAATGGTCAGAAGAAATTAAAGCTGAGTGTACTGCAACAGCCATTTTTTCTAACATGAGTTTATTGAACCAGTGAATTAAGCCTTTTAAACTAGTATGAAAGTTTGTGCACAAGTTCTTAAAGCGTAAATATTTAAACGATACAAGCATTCAGAAGTCAAGTGTTTCAAAAGACCGGTTCTCATTAGCAACTGTACACCACTTCTTCACAGTGTGTAGTTCTGCAAACCATAGATACAAACAAATTACTAGGGCAAATGCAAGCTGGGAGAATGAACCACAGCCTCTCTCATTGCTTATAGATCTAAACACAGCAGAGAAAGTGGATAACCACCAAGCGTTCAAACTTTGGATTTTCAGACTGCTCATGGCTGGGGTGTCAGTCAAATGAAAAGTTATGTGTCTCGAGGGGGACTGACTCATCATACCCCAACAATAATTTTTTGTTAAATTCTAATAGTCATTGCAAATTGCTTTCTTTCATTACTTTCTCACCTACCTTTTCGAAAATAAATCTCGAAGGCAAAAAGATGTGTCTCTATTTTGTTCTTTACTAAATTCTTCAGGGGTGTTAAAAATTTAATGGCTTCTTCCAAAGGTGCTTCAACCTACAGATTCAAGGAAGTGACACACAACTAAGCCACAAAGTTTAAACCTAACAACTCTACAACAACAAAATTAGCTATTTCTGAGTTGCATCAGAGTTACTTTCATAAGGTAATGCATAAGGTGCTTAGACCCTCTTCTGTTACAAAATTTGCATCTGCCACTCACTGTCAAGTCTAAAAAAATTGCTTTGCGATGGGTAGAAATCATATTTTCCTACAGAGGTCTCTGCCGTCTATCATATATCAGTAGTAAACAGCTGAACCAGCATGGTAATGGACAGTATGGCTCCCCATGCCAATCTACACCTTAGATGTTGGTAAATGACTACTTTATGCCCACGAAAGAGTCCGTCTGTGTGAGCTTCAGACAGGGTCCTGAAAGCTGCCAGGTCATGGCAACATTCCCAGACAAGATGCTAACAGCGAGCTTGAAGTAACTAGATATTGCTGATGGTCTCCTGGTCTCATATAGCATAATCTAGTAAATGGACAGCTTTAACACACATGAATTCTGTGCGAGGATTCTTTACAGACAGATCTCTTGCATCTAGGAGTTAGGGATAATTTGAACAAGAACTGTCTGTTGTCCTTCATATTTACATTTTTATGAACATAAGCTACTCTCTAAGAATCAGACACAAAATTTAACTGTTGTCTGTCAATAACAGTTCAGTAATGTTGAAGCAACACACTTCATTGTAAATAACTGAGTTGAAGACAATGATGGGCACCTTATGGAGTTCCTGCTCACCATACACTACAGCAGTTTTCATTAAAAAATTGCATCATTTATATGTGCTGTTATGAGTTTCCATACATCAGTCACAACTGTGCACTTCAACTATGTGGAACCTATAAAACAGATTTCAAAGCTAAGCCTTTAATGCCAGAGCTACATATCCAAAGAAGTCTAGGGGCAACTGTTTCCTGCAAGCGACAAACTATGTCAGAAATGGTATTCTAGTGTTAGGAACCAACTGATTTTGGAAGTGTCTATATTATGGTTTGGATATTAAATTTGGAATATAATTAGGGAAGATTTGCCAAAGGAATGCATTATACGGCTGCAACTATTCCCAATAATCTTGGGAATTAGAAAAAGGGATCTAAGGAAAATCACCTAGATTTTTCCTGGGATATGCCATGACATGCCTCCACTCCAGAACTGAATTTCAATACAGGCCATTGCGACCATTTCAGTCTTAACTAGCACTGCAATTACAGTGCTGTTTCTTCCAACTTGTGAGATAAACAATGGCAATACTGACAATATTCTTAAATGACTAGTCAAGTTTTTAAGTCACTTGCTTCCTGGCTACAGAGTGAAGTTCACTGTCTCACCTTTCAAATATCATCACCTCAAGAGCCAATAATATTCATTATATGTGTGATGTGAAATACTGGATACCGTATCTATCAGTACTTGGATACTATACTATTACTATAAATTAACTTTTCCAGTCTCTCTATATTTTTTCATTATCTTTCCCCATATTTTTCAGATGTTTACCTGCTCCTTACAGGTACAACTTTTAGCACAAGAATAGTCTTTTGGGTCACCTTCCCTTTATCTCTCTCTACAGTTCCTAATCCAGATCTCAAAATCCATCTCAGTCTAGTCTACTGCTATTTCCAAACAGCTTCTTTACCCTGTTTTTTCCTCGCCATTCAAAACAAATGGAAACAAATGCTGTTAAAGCATTCAGTGTTTGAATGTCTCAACCTTCACAGGTTGTCTATGCTTAATAAATAAAAAAATAATATGGGACATAGTGAATGATAATCACCTTACATATAGAATAGAAAGACTTCCATCCGATCAACTAGAAATAGGGTATAATCAACAAGTTAGTGCAAAACACACATAAAGATAATTCCACCTGTAGCAAATGTCTCTGACTTCAGTTGCTGCCTTTGAGAACGAGGCACAAAAGCTGTGATTTCATCACATTACTGACAATATATCCAACAAACTATTCCTAGAAAAGAATTCTTTTTAAAATTCTGCCTGTGAAGAGAAGCCATACAAAAAACAAACAAGTTATCTGAATGGCTTTCAAATAGCGTGTGCGCTTGGTGTAACTTTTCTGGAAATTTCTATGACTTTATTATTACATTAGTAAGCACCTTTGCCAGTTTCTCAGGGATAAGTTCTTCTTTTGGTCCTCCGATTTCTTCATCATCGTCATCTTTCTTCTTTTTCTGATTCCTCTGTTGCTTCTCTTTCTCAGCATTCTTCTTCTCCTCCTCCAGCTGTGCTTTCTTTTGAGCTCTTCTCTGCTTATTTCGTAGCTTCTTTAGCTCCTTGTCAGACATATTCGCTGTACACACGCAAAGGGCAAAACCAGACAATGTTGACGTCTAATATTAACAGCCTCAATCAGTTATCAGATACCATCATCTTTTTAAACCATATCTACCAACTAGTAATGCTGCCATTACATTTATAAAAGCTTATTTACTATTGATAGATTATTTTACAGTCTACACTGCTGCTTCATAATTCACAAATTCCTTTGTGACATCAGGGCGACAGGAATTAGAACAATAGTATAACACGCTGAAGACAGGACAAAGTAATTACTGCACAAGTCCAAAAAATCCACTGCCAGGAGTAAAAGCGCACACGAATACACATTGATTTATTCCTTAGGAATTACACAAATTATGTTTAATGTATTAATTAAATGGTGTAAAAAACCATGGTGAAATAGTTGCACTTCGGCACAGACAGTTCCAGCTTTGCTTTTAATGCCCTACAGGCATCTTACATTTGATTCATATTCAGATTCCTTCCTCCCTCCAATTAAAGCATGGAGAAGTAATTTAAAAACACATCAGAAAGTGGCTAGAAGAAATTCTGTTACACTTCTACTAGTCTTAATTTGCAACTGAAGCCACAGAAATGAACTGAGAAGTATTAAAACTTGACAAACTCCCCTTGAAGGATTCAACAGCCTCTATTCATACCATTTGAGGTGCCCCAAGCCATAATCACTTAAGTTGCTCTCCAATCAGAGATGAGAGGGGAAAAAAGAAATTGATGGGTTTAAACATTATTTTACATCAGAAGCAAGAGATGATAAAATTTAAGTTGCTACTTAGTCAAATATTTGCATACTGATAAAATGCATAGAAAGAGCTACCACCAAGCACACCTGCTTCAATCTGTTATTTCATGGTCCAACCATCATGGGAATTCCATGTTTTCTCAGCCATTTTGTAACACAAACACGTTTTTACTTAAGAATCACAACTGTCACTACAAAAACCATCACTGTTTTACAATAACCAAAATAAAAACATGCATTAGTTCAACTTTCAGTAGAACAGCTACTTTTATATGCAAGCCAAGTTACAATTTGCTTACTTTGAGTTGTGACAAAAGTCTTATTTTTGGCTACCGCAGTTGACAACTATAAGAATCCTGGATCTTCATAAAATATCCACTATTAAATGAAACTGCATATTTAATAAATCCGGAGTGTTGAATACCTGTATCAGCCTCATGTTCTTTATTTTCATCCGTTAAGGGATTATCATGAAGTTTCAAATATATCTCTATGGCAATTCGTGCTGCTTTGAAGTAGAATGGATGTTGCCGAAGTACATCTTCTAATTTTAACAAGTCCACATAAGACCTAAGGGTAATCTTCCTCATACAGTAAGTGTGAAAGTCAAACTGATCATCCGTGATTTCTACAAAATGCTAACACAACATAACGTAACATTATTTTGCAAGTATTAACAATCAGATACTGACCGTGACTTTTTTAATACACTCTCCCCAAAAGAATAATTTAGTAAAAGCCTGCTGTTTGACAAATACAACCTAACTTTTAGAAAC
The DNA here is from genome assembly GCF_949628215.1 of Phalacrocorax aristotelis. NCBI lineage: Eukaryota > Metazoa > Chordata > Aves > Suliformes > Phalacrocoracidae > Phalacrocorax > Phalacrocorax aristotelis. Next base: position 20,903,347 of record NC_134279.1, read on the forward strand.
CCTCCACAAATAAAGTCATGGTGAAAAGGCAGAAGGCATCTTAGGTCAGAACAAAAATTCACCCATTTCACAATCTCTTACCAGTAACTATCCTCTGACAATTTGCAGTTTAAGGGACGAAGGTTCTACATTTATTGTATTTAAACAGCACTTGAATTTTTCTTCTACGAATACCTCTAACTTTTTCAGTCAAAAGTATAATTTTGACTTCCATTAAATACTGCGGCAACGAATTCCACACTTAAATCACACGTGGTATGAGAAAGTACTTCCTTTTGTTCAAGATCTGCTTTCCTCATTGTCACCTCATGTCCCCTCATTTTTGTTTGAGAAGCAGTGAAAAGTCATTCCCCTCTTCAACTCTCCCCGTACTTGTGATCTCATACAACTTCATCCTAAACTCAATTGTTGCTTGTCAAAGCTGAGGATAAAATAGTAAGCGTGACAAGCTAATTGCACTCTCTTTACGTCGAAGTTACTACACGGCACATATCCTACTAGCACATTTTTAAAGAGGTGTGATACTCAGATGTAATCATTACGACATATAACAGAAGTACTAATTCTCTAGTCACTTAATTCCCAACACTGTCCTTTTGACTGCTGCTCCACAGCAACACAAGATTTTGCAGCAGTCTGTAATGGTTCCAGGATTTCTTTCCTGAGCAGCAATAATTCATGTAAGACCTCTTACTAGTTACGCACAGGCAAAGAATCCTTCTTGTCCCTCCTTCACCGACTGCACTGCTGAACATTACGTTTCATGAGCCATTTTATCATTTGGCATTGAGACAGTGTTGTCTTTGCACTATTCAATCCCTTTCTGTGATCATTTATTGATATATCAAACAATGCAGACCCTAGAGAGACGCCTTAGTAATCTCCATGACAAACTCCTGATTATTTGCTCCTACTCCGTATTTCTAACAATTACTTTTAAACTGTAGCTTAGTATTATTTTTTTAAAGGAGAAGATATCAAGTATTTTTGATAGCTTTTTACATTTATTCTCTCCCTCTAAAATACAGTAGCTTAACAATAACTAATGTGATATCTTTATTTTAAGGCTGAGCTTGTCAGCGCAGCTATGTTTTTTTCAGACTTAAAGTACACGTACTCTTGGTTTGTACCCAGATACCTATTTTTATGTACCCTGCCCAAAAGAAATAATTTCTTAGAGGCTTCTGTTCTTTCCTGGATCTTCAAATGATTTTATAGAATCTCTTTATAACACACAGTTTACAATGGCATTTTTAGGAGGAAATGTAATTTAATCAACTTGCCAGTAGCCAACATGAAGCGAAATTTCTCCTGAAGCTACATGAAGTATACTCTTACTGCTCAGAAAGAAAACATTAGCACAGTAAACTTCAGCTAGTGTTTTCCAACCTAGGCAGTTTAACTTGGTACTTACTCTCTCAATTTCATGGCATTTCTTAAGTGCTTCTCCGAATTTGTTCATTGCTTTGTAAGCTTGCGCACATTCTGTCTGAAACCACATGCACTGCATTTCATTCAAGTTCTCTACTGCCGAGGTTCCTTCCTAAAAGCAAAAACAGCGTTATAAAAACAATAAGTCTTATTCAATTTGTTAATTGCTATTTCTTTTATCTTGTTCCAATTAAAAGCACAAATAAAGAGGCTATCAAAAAGAGGGCTAAATTTCAAAACTGGAGTCCTGAAAGTCAGAAGTGCAAGTTAAGATGGACCTGCTCTTTTTGTTAATTAAAAAAAAAAAGTTCCCCTATGTTCCATTTATTGGAATAGTCACAAATACACAATGAAGAGCCAGGTAGTGACCATTTAACTGTGACAGTTCCTCACCTTTAGGACAGGAGAACATTCATTCAGTGTTTTTAATATTGCTTGCACAAGTAACAAACTGCAGCATGAATAAAAGTGGCAGAAAAGTTCTAGCATGTGGCATGACACTGACACCTGCAGGATTTTTTTTAAAAAGTAAAACTGCCATCTATGTCTTCCAGAGACCTGCTGATTGAGCTAACTGTAGTAAATTACAGTAGTAATAGGTTAGTTCTTATGTGATCACTACTAGAGAGCAGTGGCAAAGCAAAAGGAATACTGGTAGCTTCGACACCTTCCGCTTCAGAAAAGGAGATAACAGTTGTTTTTCAAATCTGGTATTTGTATATACTTGCATAGTTCTGTAGAATTTATCATATGCCTTTCAAGCTTAATATCAAAGTCAGTACTTGGGGTGAATGCAGCTATTCTGACTTTACTCTGATCCTGTGAAAACCAGGATATTCAAGAATCAGCCAAGAGCCAAAGCTGGGACGATGAAAGATAATATTCAAAGCATAAGGACAATGCCCCAAATGAGAGAGAAAGGCAGCCTTCAAACCAGTCTGATTTAGGCAGTTAAAAATTAGAAAAATTGTTTGTTCCATTTTCATTATGCTTAATTAGGTCTTCTTTAATTATTGTTTTTTAATTAAGAAGTTTGTATTTGAGCACTAGACGTAAGATCAAAAGGAGATGAAAAATATTACATAGAGCAACATTATTAAATTATATTTTTGAAGTTCAGTTTTGGGCAACTGGTAGGCTTGCTTTTTGACATCATCTTAAAGCTACTTGAGGTCAATTAACCTAGATTCATAGCAGTTTTGCATCAAAAACTCAACGTAAATGTACTGAGCTTATATAAAACAGAACATCCCCTGCCTCCGTATTTGCCTGCACACGGCCTCCATTTCACAAGAATCCTTCAGTTTTCCCCTATAAATAGCCCCCTCCCTGTTCAACCTACCCCACTGCAAGTTCTTCCTGCTTTTCAAGAGAAGAGAAAAATGGAACAACAAACTAAGGCGGCTTTCAGTTCTGCAGGTAGGTCCCAATAGCTTGTTGCCTGCCTCCCACTGACAACACATAAATGATATTGCCAGTATTCTAAAGCTTACATTTGCCAAATATTCTGGAAAGACTACATTGAGCTGTTTTGACTTCCAGTTACAGAAAGAGTAACAGCAAGAGAAGTCAATTAAAAGAAAGTAATCTGTGAGACCATCAAACCTATCAGAATGGGTTACTGCAGGGACGAACACTGATGCATGAAATTAAGCAATCTGCATAATGCAAACTTCTTTTGCCAGCTAATTAGTCATGCGTAAGCGGCCAGAATAAAAAAGGAAATTAAAACACAGATACAATATGCAGCTTCCCTTCATCACTGTTAAACATGGCCATGACAGCTTGTTCACAAAAGGAAGACATCTCAAAAAGCCTCTTACCTAGTAGCCACATAGAAATTTTGTTCCAAGGGAAGTCTGAATTCTCTAACTTACTACCATTAGAAAATAAGAGATGTGGGCAACTTCATCAGATATTTCAAAGATCCTAAAGAATAAACATTAAACCCAAAGACTACTTTGAAAAAATAATTTTCTGAGAAGTTATCTCTAAAACAGGCAATGCTGTATTTTTCCTACCTGGCAAAAAATGATCAAATCCCAGCTTTAGAGTTTTCACTTAATGCTATGGAATCATGCCTATCCAAGATTAATTCAAGGCCTGATACTGACTACCACTAGTGAAGCAAGCAATCATAGTTGCTCTGAAACAGAACTTAAAGACTATAGTAAAGGTGAGTGGAAAGTTGACAGAAAAAGTTATTCCACAAGGGATTGGGCCCACGTTATTCAAAAGACCTATAAGTTAAATGCAACAAACCCTTGTAAACTTAGAACACATTTCTTCTGCTTCTTTAATGGAGTTTGCTTTCAACATATACTTTGCACATTTGGAGTTGATAAATCTGTCTGCTGTATCCAAAGCCTGAGCCTCATCCATCCACCTTGCAGCTTCTTTAATGTTGCCAGCATGCTTAAAGAGATAGAGATTCCAGTTAGATTCAGTAATTATAGAACATGCACGTTTTACCTACTCACCGTTTAATATAATTAATTTTTAGACAGTTTTTAATAAACAGCTTTCTTCAGGAAAGCAAGAGACATTTAAAGAAAAAAATGCAGAAAAATTGCTTTCCCTCATTATGGAATTACAGGTCTTTTGGTAGTAGACCTTTTTCTTGAAAATGCTTAAAGGTCACTTTGGATAATCCCATTCTGATACAATATCATAGTGTAGTTGAGAAATTGTTTTTAAGTAGTTAAAAAAACAGGGGGTCAGAACAGGCGGAAGACATTTAAAACATCAACTAAATTTATTAGTGTGATTTTTAATATGAAAAATATAATTGTAAAATAAGAATTTACATTTTGCAGTATATTTGTCCTTTTTTGACTTAAAAATCTTCACAGGAGCTTATTTACATGCGTCAGAAAAACCAAGTAGCCAAACAATAGCTTTACCTAGAAACTCACTAAAATTCACTAAGTAATTTTCCATGGATTATCTATGTGTCTTGCTTAATACAAGTTTAACACTTCAATATTCACATCAAAAACATTACACAAAAGTATAAGCATACATAAAAGTCTTTCATTGTAACAGCCAACCGACCTGTGGTCACTAAGAACAAGACAAACTTACCTTATAGATTTTTGCCTTCACAAGGAAGAGTTCTATCAAAGTGGGAGTACTTTCTATAGCAGCATTTATATATTCTAAAGCCAGGGATGGCTGTCCAATTTTATCATAATGTTGAGCCAAATAATATTGGACCCAGAGTAAAGTGGTTGGAGGTTCTTCTTTACCATCATCTGGAGGGAGAAAAATGGAGGAAAAGGTTATTTTGTTCAGTTTATTAAAAAACATGCCAGAAGCAGAGTGCTATGAATAATATAGCCTCTGAATTTAATTCTGACCCGGTATCAGGCTGTCACAACAGATCTGGGAGTGTTTTCAAACACCTGGGTCCAGGTAAGTCCATTAACTTTTAAGCCTGTTTTGACAAGACCTGAGTATGTGCTGTTCCCTTCTGTGGTTTTAAGGGAAAGGAAAAGCGAGTTCGTGGGTCAGAAACAAAACAGGGTGCCTGTTCCAAACCCGAGCTTCAAAAAGATTTCCTGTTTGTACCTTTGACAAAATTTATCCTCACTGTTCACCTAAAGGTATCTTAGAAAACATTCCTATGAACAAGTCAGTTTTACAGTCAGTTACAAAACAGTCAAGGAAGTTAGAAAGGCTCTGTTTGAAATCCAAACTGCTACCAAAGTCTTAAAAGCTCACTTCCCTACTCAGTTTTGACTATGAATCATAGCACCTTGCAGGGGGCGGGGGGCAAGGGGGGAAGACACCAGTACTGCCAAAAGGTTCTTGTTTTCTTCATTTGTTCATTTTAAGGTAGCAGAAAATTGTTTATTTGAGTGAAATTTAATATAAAAGCAAAATAATTAATTAAACAGAAATAACAGTAAGCCATTTCCTTATAGCAGAAAAGCACATAAAGGCTTGAACAAATTCAAACTGGTATTGAGTGGCTATATTCTAGCCTATAGCATTAAATCAAAGGGAAATGTATAACAGGCAACTTAAGGCGAGAATTTCATAATGAAGTATTGCATTAATGTTTCTGCAAAGCAGGGAAATAACTGTTTGTAACTTCAAAAAAAAAGTTGTTTAATAATTAGGATTATCCTGAAAAGTGTTAACATATAGTAATTCACGCTGTCCTGATTATTACACTATTATAATCCATTTACCAAAATTTCAAGACTATCCTCTGTTGATATTCTATGCAGAAAGGTTTTTTTTCTTGGAGATTTTCTGTTATGAAGTAGTTATGCAAATGACTAAGAAAACATCATAAAGCTACCAGAGAGGAAACTATGAAGCCTGGATTCAATACATGTAGAACCATACCTCACAACAAAACAGCTGTCAGTCAAAACCTGGAAAATATGCTTTAACTCAAACCAACCCCCCAAGAACACAAAACGCAGCCCCACGTAAAGTCCAAAACCCCTCCCCCTGAAGACTGTGCTATCAGTATCTATCCCTTTCTGTTTAACATTTCTGCAATTAAAGATTTAACATAGCTTTCAAATTTCATTTTTCTGGACAGTAATAAACTCAAGCCTTAAGAATAGAATCCTCGAGCTCAAAAATGCAGAGAGATGATCAAATCTGTGGATCCAGCAAAACCTTTAGAACAAGTAACTAGATTTTGAGTACAGACTTTATATTTGATAGCTTAGATCCATTCTAAGGATGGTTATGGTTCAGTTCTGTTTTGGAAGGTTGCAGGGAGGAAAGGAAAAAAACCCCGTCATGTCTATTTCTTCACTCCCCACTAATTTCCTGCCTCTGAATGGTCACATAATGCTTACACCAGGCACTGCTTCCATGAAGTATGCCAGTCTTGGCACTCACCATTTGGGTTAAACAACCTGCAGCTTCTTAGAGAGGTTTCATAACCTATCACGAGCTCTTCTATGATTGCCACCTACACATGCAAGACAAGAAAAAAAAAAAAAATGTATCTATGGGCAAGAATGTACTTTATTTCAACTTGAACTTCTTGGTGTTACCCAAACTAGTTATTTTTGTAAGAGAATTCTGCAATATCCTTGATTATAATGCATATGGGAATACACTCAATCTCACCTCTCTTTTTAATAAGTTAAGACCAAGCCTCCCTTGGTTAGCACTTATGCAGCTTACAATTAAGTATATCTTAGTCTTCTACATTTACCAACTTGACACAAGGCTACGTATGCTTATACTTCATTTTTTCTAGATATACTAGGCCATAATATACAACAGTGCTGATGAAGTGATCACTGAAGAAAAAAAGCTTCTTCAACTCTAATGCATCACAGCTACGAGGTATATTGTGCAAAAAGTGGGGGGAAAAACCTACCTTCTCCTTGTCTTTATATAATGACCTCAAAGTATTGAAGACTGGTGGGCAACCTTTGCTGAAATTCATTCTTAGAAACTTGTCCAGACATTCCTTAAACTTTTCACCTTGAGAGGAAAAAGACCTGTTGATTTTGTTTTACCACACATTACTTGTCAATTAGAGACTGTTTATGCTCTTAAAACATTAATATTTAAGAAACACAAGTGTTGATCACTACCTGCCTAGCAAAAATGCACTTACCCGACAAAAAGTTTAATGGTAATCTTCTTGGAACTAGTCCCCTTGGGTATTTAGTCCAGGCCTCTTCATAGATCTTTAGCCTCTCCATCATATTAGCTGGAACAGAATTTTACAGTTTACTTTTTCCTTCCTTTTTGCCAAGAAGGGAAGAAGGGGTGGGAGTGATTTATATCTGATTAAAAAAAGAATCAGCATATATAGCAACTAATGGCTATATACTTCCTAAAGAACACTAATTTCCATATTATCCTTTTTAAAACTGCCGTACTAAATGATTTCACGTATTCAGTATCTGTAAATTCCTCTTCCAGGAGTGGAAGACTAACTGCTTCTCTCGTCTTAAAAAGAGTTCCTGCTAAAATGTTGGACAAAAAAAAAACATTCAGGAGAATCATGCCTCTTTTTCCAAAACCTGTATTACCTACAACAATAGATTAAGGTAACAGAGACAGTAAAAGAAAAATCCTAAATCAAAACTGTCTTTTAAGAAATAATTCTCTTCTTTCAACCATGTATAAAGATTACTGCACCTTTTAAATAAGACATGGCGACACCAAGAAATACTCCCAGCCTTTCTTAAAAAAAACATTATGACAATATGTTTTATTATTTAATGCAATACAAGTTTTTGATAAATATATAAATTCCAAATGTGCAGGAACAGCTTATTTACTACAACATATCAACTCATTACCCGGTTTAAGTGCCTTCTCCAGGCCTTTGTAGTAGGCCCAGTTTTCAGGATTTCTTTCTTGCAGTCCTTTGTAGACTTCAACTGCTTCTTCAAGTCTGCCAAGCTGAAGCAGGAGTTCTCCTGCGTGAAATCCAAGAAGTTTTAAATTAAGGTAACAAGAAACTGAAGCACTGTAATATTAGTCACGCTACAGGAAAATATTAGATAATCCTTAACTCCATGTAAATTCTAATTTCTTAGGAAAAAATTATCACAGTGGCATCACAAACTAGCTGACGATATGCTTTTACTTTGACAATAAGTGCAATTACAGTAAGATTCTACAACTCAGCCAGTAACTCTTGAAACTTACTTGAAATTTAATGTTAAAAGCAAGATGCACATGGCTTTTTTTCCTCACTTACTGAAGTGACTGGTTACTTAAAGCACAGTTTTTACTACAGAAGGCAATTAAAAGCAATACACGGTATTTCATGTATAGAGCATCTTGAATACCAAATTGAAACTGCAGAGCTGCAAATAAAAGTATGGTTCTTCAGTCTGTATTTCATAAAACTAACTTCAGTGTTTTAAATCAAGCCACTGATCTGATTAATGAATTCAAGATTCTGCAATCAAGTTTCCTTTTCATGATATTTCATTACAAGATACAACTGTCGAAAGTGAAGTCTGGATCTAACAACTGTATAGAGCATCTTTGCTGATCCTGGAGTAGGAATAAAAGTCAATTTCCCATTTCAAAATGGGAAACCATATTTTACAAAGCTTTTCTATTGACAACTGTTAGGCACTAAAATTTTACACACCAGAGGTGATACAGTGTAATTCTGCATTAAGGTAATGTTTTCTCATCCAGTTTCAAGAGGAAAATACAAGTCAGCATTACCTCTCCTTCCCTGTGTCACACAACTAACATGTGATTTTGTCAAGAGATGCTGCTTCCCCCAGGTAGGATAACTTGAGGACTACATGAAGTATCTAATGCCAGGGAAAACATCCATATTTCCCTCACTGAGAATGACAGAATCTGGAAAACAAGCCTAACTTTCTTCTCTGAGGTAAAAGTTTTGATTTTTATCTAATGGTGGGAAATACCAATACTATTTTCAGTGTTCCTCAGTTGTACTTCATCCACAATGGCTTTTGCACATACACTTAAAACTCATAGACAACACATTTATTAGCAGGCTTTTCTGTAGCACGCACAGCAGCTAAGCTAGGCCTAACAACACATCAAGAGCTGTCCCTGAAAAAAATAATCAGTTGTACTCTGTTGAAAGTGCACAGACTGCAAAGAGTATTTCTGTTGTTCGTTTTGGTAACTTGCTAGGAGGTTTTGTGTTTTGTCTTGGGATTTTTTTTTTGGTGAAGTCCTATTTGAAAATCCAATTTCAGTACCAGCCTTGGACCTTTATCAAAAACTTAAGAACACATATTATGTCAAAAGATCTTTCAGATAAAAGTAATTAAAAAATACCCCCACCCCAAAACCAAAACTCCCACTACTATGTCTGAAAAATGGTCTGTGATAGTGTAATCCCTACATCCACTTCCATTTATATGCAAACCAAGTAATGTATTCAGCAAAAGTGGAGAGTTGCCTGCAATCATTTTCCTTGAGGAAGTGCCACACACCTTCCGTAACACTATTGCTACTCAATTCCTAGTCCTTTCCGCAAGACAGTGAGATTACTGTTAGCAGGAATAGGGAGCTAGCTACAACATCTATGTGAATAACATCATAGAGTAAAAAGATTTCTTCTCTTTGTTTCAAGCAATCATCCAAATAGATTCCAACATGGGCCATGAACAAACAGTACCTTCAATAGATTGGAAATTTCACAGAAGGACTGTACAAGCATCAAGCAGAAGAGGAACAAAACATGCTTTGAAAAAGTGCACCTGTTTATAGAGCTGGAGGAATGAACTTCTAGCACTCTGCAACTGCAGCTATGGAATATAAGATACAGCATTATATTGCTGTTATAATACCACACACTAGGATTATAATAATGGAAGCCTATGTTGGGTTGCTCAGCTACAGAGCCTATTTCCATACACTGCAAGAGTGAGCAAGTATAATTAAAAGCCTTCTACCTTGGCAAAGATGATTCTGCCCTTTCAGCAAGAGGTCTCCCTGTCAGGACCACTCTCAAAGCTATAATAGCATAGGCCTGGGTACACTACCCCAAACAGAATTTCAGGACATCCATTTGGGATCATCTGTCTGAAATGTCCACCAGCTCAAAAGTTTCAGAGCAGTACGTCTGTACTCTGCTGATGTCTTATCAACCTGGGAGAAGAGTATGATAGGCACCAAACAGCTGCAAGACAAGCAGTTTACTACAGCAGAATTAAATAAATCAATCTAAAAACAAATCCAAGATGAAGTTCCAAAAGATGGGAAAAGCAGACTGTTACAGGCATTCCACTGTATACTACGCATTTAAATGCACTTTCAAAAAGTAATTACCTTTTGTTTCTTCAACAGCCAGTTTATCACAGATCTGCTTTTCGTAGGTACAAAGATGCTCCAAGGCTTCTTTATGAAGTCCTGCCTCCCGGAGGACTTGATTTTGATAGAGCAGCAGTTCACTGTACTCATAGTCTACTTTATCAGGTGACGTCTACATAGGAAAGCAAGACACATGAGAAAGCTCAGCCTTCTAGAATGCATTTGGGGTTTAAATCATTTGACTGAAGAAACTGCATAAAGTTTTCACATCATGAAAGGAAGCAGTGTTTTATTTTTGGCTTAAGCAGCAATCCATACAGGAATTTTGTGTTTTCCTCTTACCTGCTGTGTCTTCCTAAATTCCTCTAAAATTTTTGCTGCCATTTCATAGTCTTCCAGCAGATGGTAAGCAATAGCATAACCAATCCATGACGCTCGCTGTGCAGGTCGGAGCTGAAGCAACTGGTATCTTGTTTCCTGCAAAAAAGTAGCTACTAATTTTCCTGACTTTATTCTGATGTTCTGTAGAACTCATTAGGCAAAACTCTGTCTTCAGTATTCCAGTATTTAAGGATTGTCATCAAAAAGTAGTTTTCTGTATGCAAATTTTTTTTTTCTTGAACCAAAAGAAAGAGTAAACTTTAACACACTATGATGGTCTTGACTGACTGAAAATAAACAAACCCACACAAAATAATGTATCATGTCCAACTGAATACTGATGAGTCAGGCTAACTTCGTTAACGTATGACACACGTGCTTTTCCTGTCTTACCGCTTACGAACAGAATGCAATTAAGAATACTTTCGTTTGAGATGCAGGAACATTAACTACATACTGGTGTTCCAAATTCACCTTGAAAGTACATATGTATTAAATCATTACAAGTGTTGTTAGGCAAAATAAGTCATGCAAGTGCATCCCTAGTCTTTGGCAAGAAGATAATTACAGCTGGAAGATGCAACAGATTTGCTTGATAACGTGTTGTTTTAATCTGAGGAGAAAGTTATTACTTGTTTTGCTACACATTCCTGAAACACATCTTCAAGTAATTTAAAATAAAAGGAAAAAAGTTACTACATATTAAAAAGGCCCAGTCAGAAGCAGGGTTAACAAAGAACTAAAACTAATTACCTCAGTTTGACTAGAATGAAGACCACTCAAAATATTATAAAGTAGGAGTGGATAGAAATCAAAGCGAAGGGAAAAAAAATCCCTAAAACCTTTTTCCCACTTTGGAGAGTAAATTCACATTCTTCAAAAACTAACATATGAGCAGTCATGAATTACTGTCTTCTAAGTGTGTTAACATTTAATCCTTAATGCATTCTATAACCACGTGTTACTTGTATGTTTAGCACAATTATGCTTTTGGATTCACATTTATCCAGAGGCCAAGAGAACACACATTTGCAAATTAATTTTGGCAGCTATGCTAAGTTTTGGCTACCTTGTCTCAGCAAGAGGAGTCAAATTTCTAAATTACTAAAATGAAAAAAAAAACACCCCACCATAATTACAAAATGTCCTAACTCAGGAATAAGTTCACTATGTTAGCTGGTGGTTCCACGCACCTCTGAGAACAAAACTTGTTCTTGGCATACTGACATTACCCTAATTTGAAAAGTAAATCATCTGAAGTGACCAACTAACGTGTTTTAACAACCACAATTTTAAAGGTGCAAGGAAAACCTGAAAAGATGAAAACCTAACATAAAATATTATCCAAGGTTTCTCATGTAATGATCTCAAAGATCTATTTCTTTGCAGAGAAAAGGAATACCTTATTACACCAGTCTACATCAGCTCAAAACTAGACAAGTTTCCCTGCACAAAAACGGGGAACTAAGGGTTTTTTTCAATCAATTAATTAATGTTTGAATTATAAACAGTTAGGGTGACCATTGTCATATTTCTCTGGATAGCACAGCAAGAAAAACAAATCTACAGTCACTGTTCTGTCTAACCCTAAGTGAGCCATACATTGATCATGGCAGCAACTACAATGTTGCCTGAACCACATAAACATCATTGCAATATACATACTAAACAGAGGCTGCTTTTTAAGAAATGAAGGTATTGGCAAGGTAGACATCAGCTTGCAATTTGTGAAGACAAGAGAAAAAAATCTAACTACATTAAGAATAGCATTTGTAGAGAAAACAGAAAGTTTGTGCTGTTCTTTACAGAAGTATCACAGCCACGACACTATCACCTTGTAAAGGTTAGTTAGCATGAAACATCACCTTACACAGCAAATACACAAAACCGACACAAGGTATGAAGTAACTGGGTGCTGCAATAACAGGCAGAAAGAGGGTTCCAATCGAAGTTACTAAACTGTGTTCAGCTTTACTACAGAATAAACAGAAGAAAACCACATAGTAATCTAAACATTTTGAGTATTCAAGAAAGAAGAGGAATATTCAAGAGTTCTGATCACAGGAAACGTTAGGAAATATTTGGACCCCAAAGGAGCTGTCACTGATGCCCAGGTTGGCTGGGAAGCAAAATACGATCTTTCATGCAGCACACTGCTTGCTTTGTATTGTTACCTGCTGCCACGAGAAAACTGGTGGCCACTGATTTAAAGGAGGGTGGATATGTGGTAAAAAGTTATTAAAAGATAGAAACTCCTTTGCCTGAGTAACAGTCATCTTCTGAACACATTGCCATTTTACCTGCAGGAATGTTTCCAAGAAAATAATAAAAAGACTGGGGATTGTCTACAGCTGGATTATACAGCATTAAAAAAAGCTAAAAATTCTGCACTGAGCTGAAGAATCATTAAACATGCCAATAAATCTGTATACTTTACAGGAATTGCTCAGTAGCATGTCTGCTTTTACTTTCATGAAGTATTGAGTAGCACATAGTTTTAACACTGGATCTAAATGTATATTTTTTTTAAAAGTCTCATTAAACATTTCGTCCCCTTTGCTGCAGTTCCCTAGAAGTTGATAGTAAATGCAGTATGTGTACCTACCCTGTAACCTTCAAGATCCCTCATTTGAATCTGCAGCAGCGAAAGATCTCTCAAGATTTGAAGATTGTCTTTGTCCCATTTCAGTGCATTTCTATAACATTTGATAGCTTCGTCATACTTCTTGTCTGACCTCTGAAGAAGGCCATAGACATGCCAACCTGGAAAACTGTTAAGGATACTACTGAATCTGAGGGAGAAAACAGATCCAACATGTCAGTGACAGAACAGTTGGTATAAAGCTCTTAAGCCATTTTATAAACGGACAGTAACATTATTACAATTCTTTTCCTTAGATGTACAAAGAAACTGCTTGCAAACTGACGACAGAGGACTGTTTGCCAGTTATACATATGGGGTGCATATAATAGGCTGTACACTGCACTTTTCGCTTACTGGGGGAGGACACCAAGTGACAGGATCTCTGAAAAGACTATCAGGCTTAACTCAAACACATTTTTGAATAAGGGACAACTGAAGTGCTTCAGTTTCTGCATTCTAAATATATGACAAGTCCTTATCAGTGTGACGGCAACTACTAAAGTTTTTAAAGCAAACCACATGCTTAAATGCCTAGTTCAGCCCACCACAAGTTTACAGTTACAGCTTAATAATAAAAAAAAATTTATATAATGCAAGCCAGAATAATACTTGAGCTAACTGTGACTGCAAGTATAGCTGCAAAGCATCTGCCCTTTGGATAGCTTAGACAAAATATTCTTTTGTACCGGGAACAAAATTTAAAACTGAACTTCCAGTCTGAAGCCTAACAGTACTGGACTTTGTTGCAATTCTATAGATCAAGTAGTCGTAGAAATAAACTTTTTCCATTAATAAGTGAAAGCCCTGTTTCAAAAAGGATACAGACATGACTCTTCAAGTCATTCCTTAGGCCTCTACGCACAAGTTCATATGCTTCTTCTTTCTTCCCTAGACAGTTTAATGTTAGTCCTTTCATTGCCAAGGTTTCTAACACACACACACAAAAAGATTAAATAAGTGTCAGTTATTCATTTTCATTGTTTTTTAAGCTTAATATAGCAACTCTAAATATAGTATAAACACAAATTTAGACTCAGTTAGCAGCATCAAGATTTTGCATTCTTTTTTCATGTGGAAAACTGTACTGGCAGGTTATTCACTTAAGCATATCGTACACAACAATGAACTTTATGCATTACTGCCCCCAAGACATGAAGCAGCATTTTATTTTAAAGGAGCTAAAAACTGTCTGCTCTACAAGTGTTTTCAAGAGAGGTATTTTTTTTTACTGTAAAGGAGCATTATAACTACTACTCAAGTATTTATTTACAACACAGACTTCCACACATCCAGCCATGCCAAACTACTTGGCAAAGAAAAAAAACCAAACATTTCTGGACAGTGAAAAGAAACTCTCAACCCAGTAGTAAGAACCGACGGAAAATAAAGCAAGGGACTACTTCTTTTATAATAAGATTATTCTTTCAGAAAAAGTAGGAGCCCACAGAGCTAACAGACATACAGTGCTGAACAATAATCAATCTCTTCCTCTTATCTTGCACTCCTACATGAGCGAATAACTATTTCCCCAAAAAACTGATTTACACAATGCATACTTGTATTAAGAAACTTGCACCATGCTACAATGAATATTAGACTTGCAGCATGAAGATAAAGAATGGCAAGCTATGATTACTAACTACTGGTAATACCAGTCTTTAAAATTACAAATCTTACCAACAATAAGTGCTTAACATGGTGCAGGTTTCTGGATGCTCTTACTGCTTTAAGTGCAAAAGGTTAACAATAACAAAATGCTATAAGTAAAACTTACAAATTATTACTCTATCCTTAAGTATTGGGAAACCAGAGAGCACATGCCATTTGAAAACTTACCTCCATGTTCTGCAAACTTGGGGTTAGAAAGGATCTGTTTACAGAACTTCAGCCCATTTCTATACTGCTTATGTTCGTAACACCTCTGTTGAAGAAGAACAGAGTACATTTATTAAAAATATTTAGAGTGAAAATATTTCTACACCCCCAAAATTAAGCATCAGTGCAGCTAGAGCTTCTAGAAAAAGCACTTACATTTTAATGAACTGTGTATAATGAGCTTCCTGGAATTAAAAATTCTTCCCATCATCAGAAAAAATGTTACTAAGTATATGTTAGTAAGAACACAAACTTAGATGTATAACTGAAGACACATCATACAGCAGTTTCTCAGATAAGATACCACAGGAAGCAAAAGTGCCTACAGATATTCAACTTTCCTTTACCATAAGAGCAAACCTTATGTCATAATGTATCTTGGTAAGCATTATAACTCACTTTGGCTAGATTATCTTTCACAGAAAGACCACGAGACAACCTCCAACAACCACACAGGCAGGAAAGAACCATAGAATGGTTTGGGTTGGAAGGGACCTTTAGCAGTCAGCTAGTCCAACCCCACTGCAGTGAGCAGCGACATCTTCAACTAGATCAGGTTGCTCAGAGCCCCGTCCAACCTGACCCTGAATGTTCCTAGGGATCGTGCCTCCACGACCTCTCTGGGCAACCTGTGCCAGTGTTTCACCACCCTCATTGTAACAATTTTTTTCCTTATATCCAGCCTAAATCTACCCTCCGTTAGTTGAAAACTGTTACCCCTTCTCCTGTCACAACAGGCCTTGCTAAAGAGATTGTCCCCATCCTTCCTATAGTCCCCCTTTAAGTACTGGAAGACCGCAATAAGGTCTCCCCGCATCCTTCTCTTTCCAGGCTGAACAACCCCAACCCTCTCACAGCCTGTCCTTGTAGGAGAGGTGCTCCAGCCCTCAGATCACATTCGTGGCCCTCCTCTGGACCTGCTCCGACAGGTCCATGTCCTTTCTGTGTTGGGGGCTCCAGAGCTAGATGCAGTGGTCCAGGTGGGGTCTCACCAGAGCAGAGCAGAAGGGCAGAATCACCTCCCTTGACCTGCCGACCATGATTCTTTTGACGCAGCCCAGGATACAGTTGGCCTCCTGGGCTGCAGGCACACATCATTGGCTCATGTCCAGCTTTTCATCCACCAGTACCCCAAGTCATTCTCCACAGGGCTTTTCTCAATCCCTCCATCCCCCAGCCTGTATTGGTACCGGGGGTTGCCCTGACCAAGGTGCAGGACCTTGCACTTGGCCTTGTTGAACCTCATGAGGTTTTCACAGGTCTACCCCTCCAGCTTGTCTGGGTCTCTTTGGATGACATCCCATCCCTCTGCTGTGTCAACTGCACCACTCAGCTTGGTTAAATAATTGAAAATTTGCTTAAACTATCTCTGAAATACCACCTGTATCTCACATCCATAGAAATCTTTAAAACTGGTATACACTAACATTATCTTGCCATTTTACAAATGAAAATATTCTTCTACAGTTTTATTAAATCCAACTCTTAAAATTTGCTTGTGTATGAGCCTCACGTCATTATGCAAGGCGACTGCAATGCAAAATGGCACACAGCATGAACTTTTAAAACCAGTTTTAGTATTTTACATCTGTCAATCCACTCCCTGTGCTAGTCTTTAAATAGAAGCCAAAGGAGGAAGAACTAATGTTGTAAACATCAATTCATACACTTTAAGTCACTTAAGCAAATGCTAAGAATGTCTTAGGTTTCATTTTACTGTTATACCAGTGCCCTGATCTAAGAGTAAAGAAACACACATTGTTTGAACACAGACACAAATCCTATGGTAACTAGGAGGTCATTCATAACAGGGTCTCACTCACTAGTTGACCAGTTCTAGTGGCAGGATGGCTGACAGGAGTGTAAAACTGCGTAACAGCTGACAGTTTTCAAGTCATTGTAAATAAGCTGTTGTTTCGGATTTAACCTTTCCTCCATCTGCTCCAAATTAACTATGCAAGAGCATTCATAGGCATGTCCCCTAAGCACTCTCATCAAAAAAGTTTGGAGAGGCAGACCCAACAGGTCTTCGCATCAAGCAGAAAGTTCTAAAAATAAAACTTTTTAAAGTTATGTGAATGTTATGGAAGTACTTAAAAAAAAGAAAATGGCATATCTACCTCAACTTGCCTGCATTATTTTGCCTTTGCATCATGAAAGGTGCTGTTTAGTGTCCAATTTTCTCTTCCAAAGCACCAATGGAAATACCAACAACAAAGTTCAAAGATGTAAAAAAACCTGGTATACCACTAAGCAGATATATTATTTTCTAGGCACAAAAGTCATACAGCTGAAATATCAAGGCTGAAGACCAAGACGCATCACAAACCACGGATCTTGTTCCCCCTATCCTGTCGCCACCCTTTGGAGAAAAGGAATCACGGAAATAAAAAGAGGAGGAGTAGGAAAAGAAAGATGCCCAGAAAGGGCATCCAAAACAAGATGGACTCAGAGAGTAATGTTTCAACAGCAGAACAATACAATGGTTTGGATTGGAAGGGACCATCAAAGATCATCTAGTACAATGCCCCTGCCATGGTTGCTTGACTTTGAACACTTCCAAAGGACAACTCCCTCTATCACCAAGGACAGGAAAAGTTAGCAGGGCAACCACCTCACAAAGGAAGATTAAGGGTTAGGTAAGAGGAAATCTGTATAGGCATCTTCCTGTCCGCCCCCTGCCCTGTAAACTTGACTGGTTATTATTTACACCTTTTAGTCATTACCTGCTTTCAAGTGCCTGGATGAGTCACTTTAATCAGCCACTGGCCAGAGCTGACAGAGAGCTTACAGGTGACAACACAACAGGATCAAGCCTTTTTTTTTTTTTTAAACAAACTGAAATCATCAGTCATAAAAGTTACCGCCCAGGCCTCCTCCCTCAAAGCAGAACTGCCACTTGCTCCCACCTAGGTAGGTGTGAAAGCAGCAAAACCTGTCACAAAAGCAGTGCAGCCACAGGAACTTAAGAACGTGTCTCCAGTATAGCTAAGGCACTGTCACAAGCAGAAGGGATACTTTGGGGTTTTGCAATTTGTCTTTAAGTACAGCTGTTCAGATGCTGGCTACAAACATGAAATCTTATCTCTAAACAATTCCATTTTACATACTGTAACAACCAGTGTTTCACCTTGAAGTTTAAGGAAAGTCAGCCAAGATAGTATATATGCTAGAGACAGGAAATATTTGCACATAGATTTCTCTCTGATTAATACAGAGCTTACGATACTTTATAACAGAGTAAGCTCACTCTTTAGGCTGCAGGGAGGAAAAATTTAAATGTTTATATCCACTTAACATCTATGGAAAGGTTCCCAACAACCCAGAGAACACGGGGTAGGACCAATAAATTATCAGGAACTGACCATGTACTTGTATCACCTCAAGTACGACATGAAGAACTAGCCATTGCTGCACATATCCCCCAGCGAAGTATCACAGGTCTCCATGTTCAGGTGTTTCTAGATCAAGACAAGTTTGAGTGATTTCCTATATACCATTTCTCCAACCTTTCAGGTTAATACTTTAAGCCTATTTCATTGTTAGTGGAAACATTTCAAACTGTGTCATTTTATGAGTTTCCTTATGCTGTGTATGTATTCCATGTACACATTGTATGGTTTCAACAGTGCAAGGAAAGGAACAAATGAAATTGAGGTCACCTTTTTTCCTTCAGATGAGATTTGTTTCATCAAAGTGGGTCCAACAGCATCACTGAGATTCCACTACTCGAAGCCATGCATATACTTATCTCCTTCTCCAAAGAGGTTACTGACTAACTACCTTAAATAAAGTTGTGAATGAGAGAGAAGGAAGTCAGGAATGCAGCATATGCATATGCAGCATGGCTGGTACAAACCTTGGTGAATTCGTGGCTTCAAGGAAGAGAAACATGAAAGAAAAATATTTTTCTTAAAAGGAGACAGTAAATATCAAAAAGGAGAAAGGAAGAACAAGAAGAATAACACAAGGAAAGATAAGCATGAGTAATACACAGCCTGGGAGAGAAAAATCCTTAAGGGAGTCAGTAGTTTCTGAGTAAGAGGGAAAAAAAGCAGCAGCAATAAAAAAAAATAAATCACAGAAGCAGGAATGGTGACATCTCAAGTATCCTTGGGACAAAGATACAGGCTTGCTGGAAGCAGAAATGGTCTTCATCTGGGTGGTTTGTTTCCTCCCAAATGAATAGCTTGTTGTAGTCATTCCCAGGCCTCCCACCCTTACTTTGGGACAGCTGTTCTGCAGAAGCAACATATTTCTCTGTTCCAGAGATCACTAAAAGAGCACAGTTGCCTCCTCTAAGCTGAACTCCTGCACACATACACTTCCAAAGCCAGCAGTCAGAGACTGCTTGTGATGCTTGACAGACAAATGCTCCAGCTATGGTTGTGACATCATGCAATGAGAAAACATAAAAGCTAAACTTCTGAAAAGCAAGGTTAAGGCAAATGCTTTAAAAGAAAAGAATCTGACTCCCATCAGCACTGAATCTCTATTACACATTTGCTGCCCTTCAAAGATTTTCCTTTAATAAGTTACCAGATGTTTTAAGATACCTAACAAGCTTTTCTGTACATGCTGTGGCCAGGATTACAGCCTAGTCTAAAACCATCAAGATTCTTTTTACATCCTTTAACTAATTGTATATGTATATATAAAAATTAAATAGCACCTGCTTCAATACAATTCTACAAAGAATTAATAAGATGAGGCAGACAGAGTACGACTCCTTCAAAATCATGCAAGATCACAGCAGGTAGCAAAGAATTTGCATGTGCACTGCTCTCTCACCAGCAAGTATTTATCCAGTGGATTTAAATGCACGGCAATTACTAGACAGAGACTGACAGTGAAATTGATAAGGAACAGAGCTAGCCCATATTCTCTAGAAACCCAAGTCTGAGGTGGGAGGAGGGCTCATGTTCTGGTGCTCGCATCCCTAAACTGGATCACCTAGATCAGAACACAGAAAGCAGAAAACTGCCTTTCTAGCAGGGGCACTTGAGAAGATGTGTATGCCCAATCTAGCTGATTCAAGAGTGTTTTAAAACCACTTTGCAGTAGCAAAAAAAGTCTCATAGGAGTCCATCCAGCTGGATTTTGCAGCTGATTAAACAGGTGAGAAAGAAGTGTCTCAGGGGCAAGCTGAAGATAGTGAAAGGAGAACAACATATAGGAGAAGCTGCCTTTTGTCTTCTTACCTGGAAGCATGCAAAACTAGAGGCTTTTCCTCAAGAAAAAAAGTACTAAAGTACCATTTACTCCCCAAGCTCACAAATGGGAGCACTGGGGTGTTACTGACAGCTTTCTTTTTATTCTTATTTGGACCAGCACAGCTAAAGAGTGCGTTGAGAATCAAAAGGATATAGCAGACCCAAGTGTTTGGGATGGCACCACATTCCCAACCTTTTTGCCCTTTGAACTGGAACAGTACAAAACAATAACGTGCAATTTCCATTAAAAAGACAGAATTTTGCAAAAAACAACATGAAGCGCTTTCAGCTGTTTTCTCTTCTAAGATTATGTATTTTCCCAGGTCATACTTTTAACTCCAATTTAATGCCAATTTTTAAACTCCGATATCTGCAGATTAACTGAATTAAAACAAATACGAACTTGAGTATTTTAAAACAAAACAAAAACCCAAACCACCAAAACCACCACCAAAAACCCCACAGAAAATCACTTCTCACTGACAGTACCTCTGTTAAAGCACACATCCTAATTTAGTCAATACTATGATGGACTAGCCAAAGAACATGATGTTCTCCACCAAATGAGTATCAAAATTGGACTCAACCCCAAGAAACAGTGGAGATACAAGCTTAACTTCTCATTGCTGGTCCACTGCACTCAGCCCCTCTTCCTCAGTGGGTGACATAGCCCACGCTATCCGAAGAGGCAACACATTGCAGACTATTCCCCATCACATACAAGAGTTAGCAGATGGGACAAGTGGTCTGCACATGGGCACAGGTGAAATTTTTACTTGCATCTGAAACTCCCCAGGGGAAAGTACGATGGAGAACAGGCGGCTCTGCCAGAACAATTCAGGGATTCAATACTCTGCTATCCTCTTCCGTGAGGGGTTTGTGAGGCTTGAGAAGAACCAAGGTGGACAAATCCTTCCAACCACAGCAACGTACTCCTTTGGGGACTCCGCAGTTTCTGCCAGCAGCAGCTACGAACACGTACACTTGCGGCATTACATTGCAATGCTGGCAACTACAGTGCCGTAAGACCTTTGGCGGCAGAAAGTGTTAGCATACTTAGCCTTAGCATTAACTAAGGTGTGCACTTACAATGCATGATATGCTTGTCTGCCACGCAGATGCTATCTATTTCTTCCAGCACAGTTCAGATGCAGCAACTTAAAAAGATAGTAAGACCAGCCGCTGAGGAGCTCAAGGCTGTTTTCCAGCACAGTTACTCTCTCTACAGCTGGACTAGATCAGGTCAAGTCACTAAGGTGCACTAATTCAAGCTAAATGTAGTAAAGAAGATTCTGAAAGCTGGAAGCATTAGGAGCAACTACTCACCATGAATTAGTGGGTCTTTTGAGCACTAACCATATCAAACAGCTCTAGGCAAAAGCTTCCATGACACTGACTCAGTTTCGTGAGTTACAAGATGTGTAAACCCAATGACTGAAAAAAAAAAACCCCAATACAAACATTACAGATGCACATTAATGCTGAAAAACTCTGCGGCAAACTTGGCATAATTTTTTTGCTGTCAAATTGAAACCATCACCTTCTTCCATTGCTCTGTGGTGTTAATGAAAAGAACTGCTCTGTATAAGAAACAGCTTAAGCAATTGCCTAATTTAAGGGACTAAGAAATCTTCCTCCTGTACACCTTGCCTTACTTTTTGGAAGTGACCCATACCTTCATGACTAGCATTGCTTGGTAGAATATAACCAGAGCAACAGAACAAGTTGAAACTGAAATTAGTTAGGAAGAAGATAAGAAATATGTGTACCTTTTAATTTAATACTGAGGCAGGAAAAAAATCTATGCTATGCCTATGCTTTTGAACTGGCCTCATTCCTGTATTTGTCAAAATGTGGCTGGAAACAGCTGCTCTTCTAGAAGTAAAACTAGAAGCCCTCACTCACTAAAGCAAGACTCTTGCTGAAAAATCCATTATTCAACACCAGTTCTGTTGGCCATGTCAACTAAGATCAGCTGACCTCTCCACTACCCTGGAACCCTTGTGTTCAGGCTTTACCTCTGAATTTATCATGAAACTGACTGTACCTCCCAAAAGAGCTGGTATGGATAGGATATACCTGGTTTTTAATGATCATATGATATGACTTACATAAGTAAATAAATTAAAATTCAAGATACAGCATGAAAAGGGCTAAAGGAGTCCACACAATAGGTTGCTTTGGACATAAATGGACATTTTGAGTCAGCTGTTATCTTACAACACAGACCAAAACACTGTCATGAGGCTACTGATGTTTTCTACCCATAGCTCCAAGGTATGTGAGATGTTGTCTTGAGCCACTGCAAAACAGTTAAATGTGGTAAGATAAGAAAGGTTGTTCTTCAACATTACAAGGCTTGCTAACTTGATTGTGTAGTACCATAGAAACAAACACAAATCCTTGTAACAAATGTCACTGACTGCAGTTTTAAGGGTGGCAATGAATAATTGTTCATTTTCTCTAAATCCCCTACAAGCAAAATCAGAAAAGACGTAACCCCTTATCACCACTCTTGTTGCATTGGCACGGTGCCTCTGCGGGCAAAAGATTTAAACCTAAGATGCCCAGAAAGTGCAATCAGCAAAAATTCGTTAAGAAAACTTTTGAAAAGCAGGAATAAACACATTTTGATCAAATTCTAACCAAAGCAAAGGGCAGTACCATGTAACCTGGAGCAAGTCCATTGCCCCAGATAAGACTAGTTTCAGATCATTACAAAAACCACTTTGGGTTCATCCAAGAGTACCTATAGCCACACCAGCAGCAGACTGACTATGATCTTACAACTGTGAAGAAATTAGGATGCATTTCTACTAATAAAGTCTTTTATTTTTATAACTGAAACAGGTAAGGAAGAAAATTATGCTGCTCGTCAGAAACCTACAGTGGGGAATCCTGTTTCTACATTTTCTGACAGCCCCGATGACAAGAAATGGCTTATTTTGGTGAACAGACTTTAGTAACAGCAGTATTACTCAAGTGATTCCTTAATGGTATCCTAGAGTCTCAAACAGTTATTAATTTCTTTAGCAAGTTTTAGAAATACTTCTGAAAAGTCAAGAACAGTGACTCTGCTTAAAGCAGCAGCTCTGTTCTTTACTTCCATTCCCATGTTTACACCAAGACATATTTTTTCCTACTACTTCTGGCAAAGCCAAGCAGGGCATTCCTTTTGGCAAAGGAAAAACAAGTGATTCACACCTCAACAGCCAAGATATTGGAAAAGTCTTGTTAACAATTCCATGTTTCAGACAAGACAGTACTTGGTGAAACTGCAGTGGTGAGCACACTTGATTACTGTACAGTTATGCAAATGCAACAATGACTGCATACAAAATATGCTAATTCATTTGATTACTGATAAAAGTGAAATTCTGGAAATCAGCCTTCAATCTTGAATCAAGATCACTTAAGAGGAGATTTCCAAGTCTGCCACCCCAGCAACCTTTAAGCCAGCACCTGAACTTTTATGAGACGGAACATTATTTTTAAAGGACTGGTGCTGGTACAAGTATTAGCGAAGGAGAAGCACAGGTCTGTCTAGTTTGAAAGTGGAGGGACAGGGAGCAGATTCTGGAATGAAGAAACAGGAAGATGGCCCAGCAGGAGGGACTTGGCATATTTACAGCAGAGCCATTGACGAGATGCTGTTCAACAGGCTTTTTTTGTCATTAGGAAGTTCCTATATCTTTTAGTAGAACACTTGTCAAAGCTAGCATGGAAAGGAAGATGAGCTCAAAGACAAATACGCTCAAGCACAGCAGCATTACCATAGAAATGATGAACTAAAGGTGAAATTCAGTCCCCAACCCTTGCAACAGACACCTTGGTTATTGTAATGTCCCACTGGAGTACATAGGTTCTGGCTATGCCTCGTCAAGCCTGCCTAGCACATCAGGTAACTGATGCAGAGATGGAAGCTGTATGGCTCTCTGAACATCACAAAGACCACAAATAATCAGTAGTCCTGAACAAACTGAGAAACTCTGGTCCGCATACAACGTAACATACACAAGCCCAGACCAGCATGGCATCTTGCTTCTTCAGTATGCTACTTCTAGAGTATGTGCTAGAGTAATAAATCAGCAGAACTATTTAAACAAGTCCTGAACAAACTTAGTTCTTCACTTGAATTGTTTGTTTGCATCATGAAATACAATGATGTTTCACTTCTTGAATACCTGGACTTTTTCCTCCCTGCTCAAACCCTATTCATCTAGAGACTGAGACCACTAACTACAGTGAGAAGTATTCGCACTGTCCTACTCTGCCAGAACTTCATGACTCCAAGAACTTTATCCTCTGCTGCTTAAAGGAACCGAAAAATGCCTCCACATAATACATGGCACCTCTAATAGCTTTGTATTTAATATTTCTTCAATACATTTTCAATATATTTAACTTCTACATCCAAGCAAAAGTTAGTTGAATATTGTCTTTGGGATTTGTGAAATAAAACTGAACATATTTGGTGAATTTTACCTGACCAGATACAGTGGCTGAATAATAGAG
This sequence comes from Phalacrocorax aristotelis, assembly GCF_949628215.1. NCBI lineage: Eukaryota > Metazoa > Chordata > Aves > Suliformes > Phalacrocoracidae > Phalacrocorax > Phalacrocorax aristotelis. The sequence continues at coordinate 20,928,154 of NC_134279.1, forward strand.
TAATATGGCAAAATGCCAGGAACGTTCATCAGTTACACTTAAAAAAAAAATAAACCCCACTTTAAAATAAACCCCAAACAAAATCAGTCAATCCTACTCCCTACAACTACTAGTTTTACATTTGCTAGTAAGAGGGGGGACAAAAATGCAGTAAACTGCTTTTTCCATTACTTCATAGTACATCCAGCCTTCTGGGTACCAAAAGGTCAACTTCTCCATTCCTTCAACTCCTGTGTTCACTATTCTACCCCTTCCTCTGCCTCTACCTGAATTCTTCTCAAATAATCTCTGGGCTGCTTGGTGATTATGTGCGCCCAAAAGACTGATATGGACTCAATTAATTTTCAGTGTTCAAGAGGATCAAAAACAAAAAGAGAAAACTGTGGAGATCCATTTTTCTTTTAAATTCCACAGAACCTTTGAGCAGAACAACAGGAATATCTACCTGCAGGCTTAAGAGCAAATAGTTAAAACTATAAGAACAATATGAGCTAGAAACTTTTTTCCTAATGGAAGTGCAAGTTTAAGCAGAACGGTGACCAATAATCCTGTGGGTGTTTTTTTATTCAAGCTAATCATGCAGATTCCTTTCCCTTTGTACTACAGGGACATTAAACTGTAAAATGCCTTTCAAATGGAAAAATGTTTCTGTTAGAACCTCCACATACCTGTAAAGTGACTAGAAGAGGTTTGTCTAGTTAGTGTGTTGCAACACACAAAGGCAAAGTGCACACGCTTCCCAACTCAGAATTTGTCAGGTAAGTGGAAATGCTGGCTTGCAAGCAAACCCATATGCATAAGTAGTTTACTGATCATGTAAGATGTTTACTACTGAACAAACAAAAGAACCCCAAACTCTGGAAGCTAATTATTACGTTTCACTATGGAAAGCAGGGCAGCTCAGTGTAGTTTTTGTAAGACCTTAACACCTACTGTTTGCGTTACAGGCATACCTCTTAAAAATGCCAAAGAACTGACGCCTCAGGAACTTAAAACACACACAAAATCCATTTGCTTGTTTTCATTTTATGCTTCTCTTACAAAAATACAAGGCTGTTACCTACGTAACTCCTGTGTTTACTACTTCCACGAAAATCAGAATGTGAATGATTTAGTATTTCTGTGAACAGCCTGTGTACCAGTAATGATTTATTTGAAGGGTAATGTATCCTTTCAGTACCACTTGGGCTGGTTCTCAAACCATCTGCTGGAAAGAGTCTCATCCAGGCACGCTCAACAGGCCAACTCGGTGGTCTGCCAGGGCCAGGAGACAGCACGTGCCCACCCAAGGCCAGACAATCTGACCACCTGTTACCTGGCCAGGGGCTCAGAGGTCCCGCTGGGAAGCCAGCGGCCCAGGCAGACCCTGGCTCCTCTTAGACCCATAGAATATCTCAAGTTGGAAGGGACCCATATGGATCATCGAGTCCAACTCCCTGCTCCTCAAGTCCCACTCCCTGCTCCTCACAGGACTACCCAGAACTAAACCATATGACTAAGAGCATCGTCCAGACGCTCCTTGAACTCTGACAGGTTTGGTGCAGCGCCCGCTTCCCTGGGGAGCCTGTTCCAGTGACCTGCTATTCAGCCACCCTTGGGCCAAAGGAAGAGGCGGCAGACGACACAGCATAATGAAGGGTTACAGTCTTCTGAAAAGAAGGCGTAGACTGAGGAGAGGCTGCAGGAAGAGGGAGGTGGAATGAAGACACGGGAGTAGGGAAGTAATGTTTCTTTGGACTTGCATTGATAAATGGGACTTTCTAAAAGACATCTCACTTCATCAAGTCAAACATGTAATCAAAACTTCACAAAGTAGGGTCATTACCCATAACAAGGAAGACAAGTAGCTCATTAGCCAAATTTTCAGTGTGATAAAAAACAACTTCAAGCTTTTTCTATTCACCATGTGTTACAAAGACAACTAATCACACGGCAGGCAGTCTTAACACTGGACTACATGTCACAGGCTCATACCTGCAAGAGACTGGAAGACATCAAAATGCCAAAATACCCTTTAGCCTACCCAGTACCTGAAACTCTTGTATTTCTATTACAGATTTTCAGTTAAAAAAGGACAAAATTAAAACTGCTTCAGTCTACAGAAATCTGCTTGGACTGGAGCACACCTTTCTTTTTTTCAGACCTGAACCAAACTGTGAAGCTTTATTCAATTCACATGTGCTGAGACAGCATTTTCTCCAAAGAAACTCTTATTCTTCCCTTGTTCCCGCCCTCCACACAAATACTCAGCCAGCCATGCGCCAAGCCCAGGAAAAAAAAAAAGAAAAAAAACAACCAAACCACAAAAACCCCAAACGAGTAAGTTTTAAACACAGACAGGCTCCTCGATTCAGTTTGTCTTGTAACCACACGAGCCATCCTCAATGCAAAGGAAGACAGGTGAACATGCAACAAGGCTGCTACTTTCCCAGCTCATAATACATTAAAAATTACACACTGAGAACAAGGCCCTACCAACTCCCAAGCAGGACTGAATTTTTCCAAGTAGAAATAAGCTTTACAGTTCACTGTATCTACTTTTTAACCCTAACTGAAGCTGCGTGTCTCATGATGAGATGCCTGTACATAGGGATTTCCAGTTCCACAGATTTATTTCATTTTCACAAAATGTTTTGAAAAAAGAAGCGATGGAAGAGTACACACATCCCCCCTGCCTCATGCGGCAGAAATTTACAGAACCATAAGAGTGGTGTGACTCCAAGAAGACTACAGTATTCATCTTGCTTGATCTCTGGAGGGATCCAGTATAGTAGCCTAAGCCTCTCTGAAAGAAGACATAAGGTTTTTAGAAAAAAGTGACTTTTTTGAGAGAAAACAATAGAGTGCTTGACCCAGAGTACAGAATCGCCTAAATAAATCCACTGGAGCTGCTCATTAACATATTTCTGTCATTTTCAATTCACCCCAAGTCCTTAGAAACAGAAGGTTCCTGCAACACCACATCAAACCCAGTACAAGTTCCTTAAGATGGAAGTGAACCGCATACACTTCGGCAGTATTTGGACTGTACATGATCTTAATCTCATTATAAAAACCAGGTTTATCGCCTAAATTCCACCGCAGTTTCTTTCTTCTGTGTGCCGGCTGCCGCCAAAAAAACCCGACCATCAAACTTTAACAAGAGAGTTAGCTCTAAGTTAAACTTCGGAAAGACTTCAAAACCTTCGTCCTTCTCCACTTCCTCCTTTGAAAGCCATCTTCCCCACCGACCAACAAATCTGGCTGCTCTCTACGGCAAAGATCTGAGTTTTCAGGGAAAAAAAAAAAAAAAAAAAAAGAAAAAGAGAAAGGGGAGTGAGGGCGGGTCAGCAGAGGGGCTGGGGAGGGCGAGCGGGCGAACCTGCGACTACGGTGGGATTTCCAGGGAGCCTCGCCGGGGCTGGGCGCAGCCCCTCGGGCCCGGCCGTGGCCCCGCGGCTCTGCCCGGCGGCGGGCACCGGCGGAGGCGGGCGGGCGGACAGGCAGGGTTACCGCTACCGACGCCCCTCCGCGGGCCGCCGGTGACAGGCGCCCCTCCGCCCGGCCTGCCCCGGCAGGAAGGAGCCGGCGGCCGGCGCGCCGCCAGGGCCGGGGCGATGGCGCCGGGGCTCTGCTCGCCACCAGCGCCGGGGGATGAGCCAGGGCAGGGGCCGCCGACACACACATATCCCCGCTCCCGCCCCGCCGGCCCCGATCCCGGGCCTCCCGCCCCGCCACTCACCAGAATGCGCTTGAAGAGCGCGTTCTCCTTGGGAGGCAGGCTGACCGACGGCATCCTCCCCGCCGCTGGCTCCGGCGCCGCCGAAGGGCTCCGAGTAGGGGGGGGGGGCGGGTGTGCGGGCGGGCTGCGTCCCGTCCCCGCTGCTCGGTCGCCGCTACCGGGAGCCTCCCCGCCGGAGTCTGGCTGTTGTTGCTCCTACCACCGCCTCGCCTCACCTCCCCACCCCCCCCGCCCGTCCTCCCGTCCCTCACACCGCTACGCTCCTGCCGGCCGCCGTCCCGGCCCCCCACGGCCGCCGTCTGCGCGCCGGGCCGCCCCGCGCCGAGCCGCGCCGAGCCCCGGGCGGCGGCTCACGTGGTAACTGAGCAGGCCGGAGAGAGGCGCCGCCAAAATGGCCACCACGAAGGGCTTCCCCAGCCGGGTCACGGCCGACACCGCGCATGCGCCGCGACCCCGCGCCGGGCCCGCCCTCGCCCCCGCCGGGCGTGTGCGTGCCTTGCCGGGGCGGGGCGGGTACAGGGAGGGGCGGTGCCGCCCTATCGCGGTGGGCGGTGCCGGCCCGAGCCGACAAGATGGCGGCGGCGGCGGCGCTGAGGGCGGTGAAGGGCGTGCGGCTGGTGGCGGGAGGGCCGAGCCTCGGTGAGCGGCGGCGGCGGTGGTAGCAGCAGCAGCAGCAGAGTGGGGTCGGAGTGGGGCCCACATCGCCGGGACTCGGTGTGGCGGCGATCTTGCTCCAGTGCAGGCGAGCGGGAGCCTGTGCCCTGCCGCCCTGGGATCTCGGCTGCTGGCGGGGGGCGGCCTCCTGCCCGTTGGTTGGAGCGCTCCTCCCCTCTTGGCTCGGACTACAGCAACTGCGGTGTCGATTTGCCTCTTTTTATGTGCTTAATACAAGCCAGTTAGATATTGTTGATTTTTTTTCTGTATTAAGCTGGTGCTGCTTCCAGGCTGGGGGGACCCGCCGTCACCCCTCAGGAAGGCCCGGGGACAGGAGCCTTCCAGAGGGGGATGGCAAGAGGCGGCGGAGGCAGGAGCAAGACCCAAGGTGCAGACCAAAGAAAAGGGAGAAAAGGCCCTGCTCGGGGCTTCTGGCAGTGCCCGCTCCTCTCCCTCACGTCAGGGGATACACGCCACAGTACATCCGTTTATACACGATAACTGGATGTGCTTGGTTTTTTTTCTAAACTGCAGTTTGTTTGGGGTTTTTTCCCCTGATTGTACAAGTGTCAGTAACTGACTTGGTAGTCTAAAACCTGTGAAACGCTAACATGTATGTAATCTTCTGCCTTTTTAGCTTTTACTCGTTCTGCGTTTGTTGCAAAAAGACGTAATTATGACCAACCGAACTGGTTTGGAGTTGGCTTGGCTTTTAGCACCTCTGCTGCCTTGTGGGCTCTTGTAAGTGTTTTTGATTGGTTTTGTTGAGCTTGACTAGTCTCAAACCATGACTACAGCCTTCTTAGTTGATGGGGTTAACGGGTGGTGTCAAGATGGAAGCATGATGTGTTGATTAGTTATGTTTTCCCAAATTTATGTTGTTCGTTTTTATGAATAAAAACACAACTTACTAATCTCTCTGTTGCAAACTTGCAACACACCACAGAAGAATTAATTCTTCAAGCCTGTTGGTTTAAGGCTTTAATGTTATTTTCCCCAGTGGCTCTTTTTTTAAACAAAGAAAAAGACCTAGGGATGTGCCCAAATAATGTTGTGTTTATCAGACTACTAATATCTTGTCTTCTAATTTTTTAACCGTAGGTAACTAAGGCCCCTTTTTCCTGAGCAAAATGCAGGTGTAAGGTGTTCCCTGTTTCAGAGAACTCTCAGGCTCAATGTTGATAAAGCAAGTAGGGTGTAGTAGCTCTCAGGAGGAAATATGCAGGATAAGCAGCACGCCCCATGATGACAACACTTTTCAGGGTGGGGTGGATTCCCTTTGGAGTTTTCCCTCGTTTTGGGGTGGAGGTGGATTGTTTGACAGTAGGAACCTCTGCCCCCCTCAATCAGCCAGCAGAAAATACATGAGAGATGTGAGGGGGGAAAAAAAAGCCTTGCTGGACAATTGATAATTTACAGATAATTTACTCTATCCCGGTTATGTATCGGTTTGTATGCTGATAATGGGAATTCTATATTCTGTATAAATCTTTCTGTTCTCTGGTTCCGGCTGGGCCTTGTATGGCTGTTTATCACATACTGCTGTTTTATAGCTTTTCAAGCAGCATAATGAAGATGTAATGGAATATGAAAGAAGAAAAAAAGAGGCACAACATAAGTGTACGGGTTGTTCATAGTAAGTATGTACATACGGATGCTTTTGGCTGAACACAAATTCTGCAGATATTTGACTTCTGTTAGCAATCAAGCTGTGGGACTGACTTATTTTCTTCCCTTATTATTTTCTTTTATACTTTATGTCTTAGCTTTTGCTATTCTAAGTCATTCCCAGTTTTAAAGTGAGAAGGTGTCTGATTTATATTTTTATATATTGATTTGTGTCCATATTCACTGCCGGCTTTCTGTCTTGGACATGCAAACTTTTGGAAAATAACACATCTCTTACGCTGCCTATAATAAATTTAGGTTGCAAAGAGAACACCTTACGAGTGCTTTAGTAGCAAAGAGATCAAGGTCACTAAAAATAGCTCGTCTTTGCTTCTCTCTTATTTTAACAGGTTTACAGTGGGAAACATTTTTCTCAGATTCACTTGTATGTTGTAAAGAATGATTTAAAGTCAATGCCCGTAGACTTGCATTATAGTGCAAGTCATATGTGGTTGTTCTCCTTTTCAATGTAAAAGGCACAATTGTGTTTCTGCCAGCTAAGAATCCTGTTGGGGATTATGGCCTCAGAGCAATTAGTGTGCCGTGTGAAAGAGTTGCTTAAACTAGGTTTAGAAAAACTTGTACTGCCGTGATTATTTTTCCTATAAATATTCCTCGCGAGCTAAAAACACAGTATGTTGTGAGACGTTTCTAATTGTATTAATTGTATCTATTATCCTTGTTGCTGAGACTTTTTTCCCCTCTTTCTTAGGTTGACTATATACTTGGGAAGAAGTGACATGATCACCAGTTGATCTACAAATAAAGGAGCGCAGCAGAAGTACGAAGTATCTAAGTAGCTATATGTTCATATATTTCACGTGCAGAATTATGAAATGAATTATAAAGTCTGGAAGAAACTTATGAAGACTTTAGCTGTTTATATTTCATTCTTCTGGTCTTGAAGGTGTTTTATGTGGCGTTTCTGTTCTGTAGTTTATCAGTGTTATTTTTCACAACTCTCTTGTTTTGGGAGGTGTATTATAAAATTAGACATCAGAAAACGTTCAGCAAATATTCCAGAAGTTAAGCGTACTCTTGCCCTGCCATCATTTTCGTTGCTAAATTCATAAAATAAGTTAGAAGCAAACATAAGAATGGGGTTTATGGGAAACCTAGTAAAACTAAGCTGTACAGATGCCGAAGTGGGCATTTTCTACTTCACACATCAAAGCAGCAGCTTCAATCTCAGTCTTGACCAGGTAGACTTTCAAAGTTTGACCTAATGACTTAGAGATGCCATAATTAAAGTTACACATCTGTTTGCAAGCGTGATCTAGTTCCCCAAGTGTTGCTGTTCTTCAGTCCTTTGTGGTCTGGATTAATTTGGGTTTTTCCCCCTTCCCCCCCAGAACAGAAATGAAGCTTTGTTTGAGACAACAAAAATCAGACGTGGCCAACCTTTACATTCTGTGTGGGTCCTTATTATTTTTCCTTGCCTGGAAGTTTGCTTTGCTTTTGCTACTGCACACAAAGTTGAAATGCCTTCTGTGTTTTCAGAAAGCAAGGATGAAAGTTCAGTCTTGGAGACTGTTTAACTGACCTGCAGCTCATCAGTCTGTCCCTTCCTCAGTGACTATTGCGTAGGTCCTGTCGGGCACAGCTTCTTTTCTGTCTTGCAGCTATCTGAGGCTTGTCTAGTGGAGCTGTACCCTGCTATTCTCCAGGGATCTAGGCCTTGAGAATGCAGTAGCTGGCAGCTGAGGGGGTAGTGCCTGTCCTCTGCTGTTTTTGTGGGGTGGTAGAGGGGGAGTGTGTGTGGTGCCTTACCCTGGGCTCCTGCGCTTGTCGGGAAGAGGAGGCTGGCTTTCCCCTGCCTGCCTTTTTGGATTGCTCGCTGCCAGAAAGGTGCCTGCAACCTCACCAATGAGACTGCGCAGCTAGCGTCAGTCTCCGATGTGAGTGCTGCTGCCTCAAGGCTTATGTCTTCACATTCATGCATCAAGGTCAGTCAAAGGACAGAAAGATGTGGTAACGACAATTGGCAGAATATGGTGTTAAATAATCACTGAGGGACCACCAAAGCTATTTATGGAGGAGGGACAGGTAGTGGGGGGCAGCATCTAACCATGCAGGCAGGAGGACAGCTGTGTGGCTCTGCCCCTGGGGTGCCATGACTTTAACAGCTAACAGGATCCCACAGCAGTGATCTACCTACCCAAGCATCTTGCTGTTGGAAGTCCTAGTGTTTGTGTGCCCTTTGCTGTGAATTCAGTTAATTTCTCCAGATTTCTTTCCAGGAATTGTTGGCAAAAGAGCACTCTGCAAGAAGTTTCTGGTTTGGTAAAGCAGTGATAGGTTCCTTGCTGTCTTGATCAGTGCACCCCCTGGTGTGTTTCCTCGTGCTCTGGGGGCAGCAGCAGCTCCTGCCCTGGCCGAGTGCCAGCCGTTGGCTTCCCAGCCGATGCTCCAGCGGCGATGCGCGGCCCCGAGCCCCGCGGGTGCACCCGCAGCGCAGGCCTAGGGCCCCGGCCTGGCCCCGCCGCCCCCGCACTGGAACACCGCCGGCCCAGCCGGGAGGGCGGGAGCGCGCACAGGTGCGCGGGTCACGCGGCCCGGGGGCGGGGCTGGCGTCGGCCACGCCCTCCCCGCCGTGTCCCCGCCCCTCCGGGGAGAGGGGCGGGGGGATCGGTGTCGTCTGCCGCCGCGGCCGCTGTCCGGTAGCTCGTCCTGTCCGGTAGCTCGTCCTGTCCGGTAGCTCGTCCTGTCCGGTAGCTCGTCCTGTCCGGTAGCTCGTCCTGTCCGGTAGCTCGTCCTGTCCGGTAGCTCGTCCTGTCCGGTAGCTCGTCCTGTCCGCTCGGCTCGGCTCGGCTCCCGCCGCCATGTATCTCTGCCGGGCCGCCTCGCAGGCGCTGGCCTCTCGCCTGAGCAGGGTTCCCTCCGCCGCGAGCCGCCTCAAGCAGCGCGGTACGCGGGGGCCACCTGGGAGCTTGACCCGCCGCCGGGTAGAGGTCATGGGGACGACAGGGGACAGATGGGCGGGCGGGGGTGACAGGCGAAGGTCGTGGGCCGGGGGCTGTGGCGGCGGGAGGGCGGGGGCCGGACACACGGACACGCAGGTGCGGCGGGCGCGCGGCGCGGCCGTTGGGACGGTCCGTTACAGCCTTCGGCCGCGGCTCCCCGCGGCGTGAGGGGGCGGCCGGGAGAGCGGGAGCCGGCTCCGGGCGCTCGGTCATCGCCCCCCGCCGCCGCTGGCGGGCAATGGGTGCCCCTCGACGCGCCCCGGCGGGCAGCCCCCGCCTGCGGGGAGCCGGGTGGTGGCCGCCCGCAGGAGGAGCGGCTCCGTGGGGCCGCGGCAGCGGGCTGGGCGGCGGGCAGGTGCGGCGCCGCGGGGGTCCGCCGCTCCCCTCGCCTCCACCCCGCAAGAGAAAATAAATAAGGGGATAAAACCCCCCCCTTGGGTGGATAGTCAAAGCAGTGGTTTCCTTAGGGATGGGTCGGTCTGTCTGTCCCTGCCGGGAGGGAGCGTGAATCAGCCTGGTGTGTTGCAGCCATGGCTTTTGGCGCATCAGGAGTTGTGTAACCGGTATCAAAAAAACCCTTGCGTCCGCGTGGGAGGGTTGCAGGCTCGCCGAGCGCTCTCCCGCCTATAATGCCCGGCGTTTCGGAAGAAGGTACTCATGAGAAACCACCACGGAACGTATATGTGAATGTAAGAAGATCCATTAGGATGCCTGGCGATTGAAGAGGAGCCTGAAAAGTGTGTCACGAGACAGATGATGCTAAACATAATCTGGCACACGGTGGCAATATTTTGAGATAGAGGCTATTTTTGCAGCTACTGGTTGCAACCTCAGACCCATTTTAGGTTTAATGGGCGCCCTTTCAATGCAGTGTTTCTCATCTGTGCTACTCATCTGGGATGAAATCACGAAATTCAGCTGAAAGCTTTGTTGGCAAACAGAATTATATGTGGGTTTCACAGGTCTCTTTTTGATATGCATGGAAAAATCCAAGCCCATAGCAAGCATCAAAGCTACAGAAACAGGGAAGAAAAATAAATGGCTAACACTGCTGTTACAGTGAATGCATACTCGATCAGGGATAAAATTGTGTAATCCTGCCTGTCTGCCCTGTTGGCCAATACTTGAAGTTATGAATGTGTAAATGTCAGCAGTCTGTCTGAGAATTAAAGAACATGAATTCAAAGGAAAAGGTTTTTTTTTTTTTTAAATGATCTGTTATTAAACTGAAGATGATTTGTTACCTCTGCTGATTGTGACTGCAGCAAGACAGATCAATTCTTTCAAGTACCTTAGGCAGGAACTTTTTAGCTTATTTTTTAGTGTAGTTCACAGAAAATTGTACTCTTAGGAAGAGCTCAGCCATGGATGTCACTCAGTTAGGGACCACATCCTGTGTTACTCACTTGTACTAAACGTCGCTATGCTGTACCTCTCCATTTTGTTACAGCTTTTTAAATTGTCCTTTCCCATATGAAGTTCAGATTCTGTCATTCTATTTTGTGATTGTATTTTAGTAGCATCTTACATCAATTTCAATAATGGTTTTTATAGCGCCTCTTCGCCAGATGTCATCTGGAAGTGTTCCTGGCTCTTCTGGAGAGAGCATGATTTACTATCTCCTTGCCGGTGTTGCTGCTTTTGGTGGTTTAGTTTACGTAAGTGTTTGGGAATGGATCTGTTTGTGCTTTGCGAGTTGCCGTGGTATAAGGTGTGTTCTGGGTTAAGGAATATGGTCAAGATGCAAACCGTCAATAGAGAGTGGATGTCGTAGCATAAAACTAAATACAGTCTGACTTAAAAATCAGTTCAAGAGAACTAGTGACACTGAATGCCTATTGCTTGCTTGTTTTATTGCTACTTTGATATCTAGTGCTATTGTCATTCCTAGTGGAAAATGTATTTAAAACTATGTGAAATGGATGTGTCCAAAGACGGTGTAAGGCACCCACCTCTAACCCCTTGCCTCTTCTTGTCAACCACAAACATTAAGAATGTCTCAAAGCGGGCAAGGCAGATGTGAAGTAAGCTGTCTGAAACCGCAAGGGGAAGATTATGAACCTCATTAATTGGGGCACAAAGATAGATAAGAATATTATTTACTTAGAAAAAGCACATTAAAGTTTTGTAAACATCTGCTTCTGTCAAGCGTTTCGGCAATCATTCTCTTCCCTGCATCTAAATATATCAGGCTCTGTGCTTCATGTCCCTAAAGCCTCCATTTCATAGCTTCCTTTCACCCACCCCAGATTTGAGATAGTGACTAGTACATCCCAGAGAGTACTCTCCCACAAAATAATCCTCTTGAATGGTAAGTAGCTTCTGCTTGTTCAAAATATCAAATGTGCATGATTGCATATCTGGAGGAATAATAAATTCTCTTGCTGTCACCTTTTTACCATAGGTTTTTTGTTTTTTGTTTTTTGTTTTTTTTTTTATATAATCTGACTCCGATTGACTTTTAAAATACTGTGTTCAATTCCTGAACTACCGCAGCACTTCAAAAGCTGCATGGTATATTGTATTTGTTTTCTAACAATGGAGAAATATGAAATGTATAAAATGTTAGTATAGCAAAACAGATTTTTTTTTAACCTTGTTTAGCATAATTTGATATGCTTTTTAAGATGAGCAGTAGCATTGGCTTAAAATGCTTAAAAACCCTTCTCTCCCTTTCCCCTCTTTTTGTTTGGTAACTTTGTAGAGATCTAGCAATAACTTTGGGTATAATTTCCTTTCAGGCCTACAGAATAGTCAGTTCATCCCGCAGCAACTATATTGAACATATAAATATTCTTCATGAGAGAGCTGAGGCACGGAAAAACAAACCCTGGTCAAGCAAGGGTGAGTTGAGCTCTTCTCTCTTGTTCCCTGGGGTACATGAGGATCTGGAACAGATTTCTAGGTGGTCTAATCAGGCCTTAACCGTGTCCAAGTCCTTTTCTGAGCTCTGTGAGTGGGAGTAAAGACAAAGGTGGTTGTGCAGTTTTCTATTACAAAGCTACTTTGCACAAATTTTGGGAATGGACTTAATATTTAGGCAGTGAATCTGGCCTGTGATTAACCTGCAGGAGTCTTGTTGGCTGGAAAGGGTTGATGTGTGAGCCCTTAATTGTATACTGGGTATTTGCATTTGATTTACTGGAAGCTTAATGAAACTTGACTAAATGCATAATGCTGTCAAAATCAGTTTTGTTCTTCTGTTCATTGACGGGGAAGGAGATAATATCTTTTTCTCGGTCAACAGTTTGGCTCCAGGCCACGTGCCATCAGGGAACACAGTTCAATAGGAAAAAAACCTACATTTTAAAAAAATATTGTAAATTGGACACATTTCTTGTCCCACAACTTTGATTTTGTCCTTTTTAATTTAGGATTAAGTGAAAAGCAGACACCACCTAAATGTATGGCAAATCCTTACTTAGCTCTTCATGCTTAAATAATTAGACCGTGTTAGTTCAAATACTTGTAATGGAATGTCGTCTCTGTCTACATCAATTAGTGTTATGGTGGCATTAATATAAAAGCTAGAACTTTGGCAAGCATGGCCTTGCTAGGAAAAGCAATTAGAAAAAATGACTTCTTAAGGATCTTTATATTTTTATTTAATTATTTTAAAAAATGAATAAATTAATGAAGCCGTGTCACTTGAAACTGTTCCCTTTTTTTTCTGATGCTGACATCTAGAGAGTTGATTTAAGATATTTGTGTGCACACAAAGAATAGAATACAGTAAGCTGAGTTTAAGTTTTGTTTTCAATGTAAGAACATGCTTTGAGTTGTCTGCCTGGAAAATTATTTCTTTTGAAGTTGTTAGTCTTAAAGTTCCACACACATCTAAACACATTCTTTAGTCTTAAAGCTGTAAAATTGCAGATTTTAAGATTTAAAATGGCAAAACACCTTAATTTCCTTTCTCTTAAGCAGCTGGAAGCATAATGGATTTTAAACTTAATTCTTTAAATGCTGAGAATTTGGCCACAATTTTAATGCAACCCTTGTCCCTGAAATATAAAATCTACCCAGGACCACAGTAGGTATTTTCTCCTAGTGACCTAGTCACTGCTGTTCAGAGAAGAAATGAGGGTTATGCTTGTTACGTTCTGACTGACACAGTCAGAAGAACACGGTAGGTATGCAAGCATTTAACGAACCTTCCAGGCCACTCAAAATGATGTCAGCATACTCCCTCTTTTCTCTTAAGGTTCACTTCTGCAAGGTACTGAGTTTTAACCCTAGTCTACCAAACTGTTTGAGTGGGATACCCACAGAAGCAGTGGTGCTGTGACCCACTAACGGCTATAGCTGTGTTGCCCGAGGCTGGGGTAAGAGTACTCAGTGCTCTGCAGCTTACTTAATTCTGATTTTGGGCACGCTCCAGACATCCCATAGTCTGATGCCTTACGCTGTTTAGTAATTGACATAAGTGTTACAACCAATGGCAGACGATTGCTGCGTTCCTTATTACTGACAGTAAGAAGTCCAAAACATTTCTGAGGCCCGTACAAGTGAACACAGATGAAACTTGTTTTCAATATTGGAATTCCGAATAAATGCTCAGCCCAGAGTTTTCAATTGGACTTTGGAGTAGCTAATTCCAATTCACAGTGCAAAACTACTGTTGAATCAGCTCCTTTTAAAATCCTCCTTCTTTCCCAACCATGTCCTCCCAAAAGAGGTTTCTGTTCTTACTTTTCCTGTGAAATCCTCTTCTTCCCCTTTGTTCCCTGCATAGTCATATTTTCGTGTGTATCTTGTCACACAGTGTTACCATAGTGTTGCTTTTCCCAGAAGTGCCACTGCAGCTTCTTTCCCCATGCGTTTAGATTCAGTTAGTCCTTACACTTCCTCACAGTAAGCATCGCTGATAGGAGCGATTGAGAATTCTGTTATCAAAGTAATCTAATATTTTTTAGGGTCACATAAAATCAAGCTTAAAATAAGCTATAAAACAGCGTTGGTAGCAATATGAAGTGGTGGACAGAGAAGCAGTCTGCCAAGCAGCACATTCATGGCATATTTGCTACATGTGCTATGGTAAGAGAAGAACTTTCTAGCTGGAAGCTCTACTAGGGACCAGCTGATCACAGAGAGACTCTCCTGATCCACATGATTTTTGTGGTTTCTCGTCATGAGGAAGATTCTCCCCATGTGCCCAAACCCAAAATGGCTATTTCAGAGCACTACATGTAGCAAACAAGGCTGTCAAAAGAAAATAAATGCTCAAATACTATTCTAGGCTTGTTTGTTTATTAGTGGGTTGAAATGATGTTTAATGGTATTTTAATTAATGATATTAGACATTTGAAAAAAGATCTAATAGCAAATTTTCTGTAGCTCTTCTTAACTGAAAGCTACTCTCAAATGTAGGGAGGGATTAAAAAGAGCCCCTGGCAGAGGCCTGACTTGAAGTAGCGGTAGGAAATCTGGGACATCGTTTGAACTGTAAAATGACGTTTGCCTTGCAGAACATTCTGCTGACTTACTTAGCAAATACTGAGTTTTGTCTTCCATTTACACGTATCTCCTTTAAACTTGTTCCTGATTTCCTTCTTTTTTAGCAATGACTTTTCTCTTTAACTTGATGCAAGCTGATTCAATCTTTCTAATCTATGCCCTGCTTTTACACTTTCCAGACTAAAATACAAGGGAAATCTCTTTCCAAACCCGAGGAAGTTAAATACAAACAAAGGACAGTCGTTCACCATTGCATACCTTGCAGCCTACCTTGGGATGACTTTATACCTTCTATTGTAAAACTCCATACTTGTGAGACTTTAACAGAACTACCTATGTTTGCAAGGCCGAACCATATTGAGCTTATTACTGAACCTGCTTTGTAGAAGGCAGTTCTGAGATGGAGAAGCTGGCTGTTCTGAATGAATGCCCTCTATATTTGACTGTCCAATAAAGTGTGCTGAATGCTGAGCTTGGCTGTTAGTCTGTTCTTTGTGTAATCAATTTAGTTGTATTGAAATTTAGCATTCTCTTAAAGGGACATGATCAGGTTGCATAATACAGCGTTGAACAGCTTTGAAATAATAATAAAGCTTTGAGCAATCTTGTGTTTAAACCTGAACACACAAAAATAGCCTTGCACTAGCTTAAGAAAACCAAAAATTAAAATTGACCCATTTGGTTTTTTATCAGATACAAAAGACTAAAATAAATTCTGACTATGTCTCTTTAAGATCTTTCCTTTCTATTCTCACTTAGTTCACACTGTATTACAAACTTTATTTCCAGTTCTGTTTTTTTTTTCACATGGTGAGTTGGTTGTAGTGGTAAACCTGCAACAAACACTCGGTGTATAACTTTTTTTTGTTAACGTGATGTTAGCGCATGTTTGCATGGTGATTGTGCATCTCTGTTGCCTTGTGCTGTTAGTTTTTAATGACTTGTCTCAGCTGAGTTTGAAGTAATGCATGATTGGGAAGCACTGGGTTTTTCAGATTCTAAAGAGCCTGACCCACAGCAGGGTGAATAGGGATAGCAGAGTACCTGTGGCAGCGTAGAGCTAAGAGATAGCACAAAACCCAGCTGAAAACTGGTATCTTGTTGGGCTCACCATTACTGTAGCTATTGCCAGCCTAGTCAGCCACCTTGAAAATAGCCCTGTGCAAACTGAAGCCGTACCTTGGGCTGCAGTGCTTCTAAGCTATGAACCTGGGGGATAGTAAACTCCATCAGACCTTCTCAGTGTGGTGGCAAATGTCTTGCTCCCAGTGTGGTAATGCCACTGCTGGGTGCGAACTGAACAAGAATCCTGCTCCCTGTGTCGCCCATGTGCGCGTTATCACTGGCCCTTTCAGCCTATAGGGTTTGAAGCAACACTTGCTCTGGTCCTTCTTGATCCTTCCCTGCGCTCTCATCTCTTGCACTCACTTGCTTTAAGCCACAGTTCCTTTTCGTATTACACTGAAGCAGTTATGAAACTCGGTAATTAAGAATATGGTTTCCTTATCTTGTAAACATATTTTTTGGCACTACATTAGGCAATATGGGGGGATTAATTACTGATTTCTTGACTTAGTAAATTCTGATCCCAAAGCGTAGTTTCCCATTTTAAATTTAAATGAGGGTGAGGGTAAGAAGTAGTTGGTGAATTTGTGTTGCATGCATGCATTTTACTCTCTTTATTGTATTAAATAAATCCTTAAAAGGTGATGAAGAAGAGATGGCTGCAGTCGCTGAAGCAGAGACAGCCACGGAAGAGGCTGATGCAGTAGCTGCTGCTGGACCTGCAGCACAGGATGAGAGTGCTGGGGCATCCCCAGAAACTGGAGGGGAAAATGACTTACCGGCTCCAGAGGCATCCCCTGCTGTGGAGGAAGCACAGCAGGAAGCTGCTGCTAATTTGGAAGCTGCTGCTAACTCAGAAGATGCTGCTAATTTGGAAGCTGCTGCTAACTCGGAAGATGCTGCTAACTCGGAAGCTGCTGCTAACTCAGAAGCTGCTGCAGTGCAAGGTTAACTTACGAACGCAGTTTTTGCATGTGTGTGTGTGTTGTGGGTTCTAAAACTCTGCCTCTTACTACAGAACATTAAGAACAAGCGTCAGTATTTCTAATGGAGTTTGTCCTGCAGGGAAACTAATCCAGGTCTTAGCTTGATATATCATGAGCATAAGATAATTATGTTTATTAAGTCAGGGTCTCTAAAAGCATGCTGCCTGTGGCACCAGTTACTGTCTAGAACTAGTAGAATGAAAAGTTTCTTTTACTGCCCCATTCTGTTTCTCTTCTATTAAGGTGAGCATGTGATGTGATCGGTTAAACAGCTCTTTCAGTGACCTGGTTCTTAAGGCTTTGTTAAGGAATCTAAACACTTTATTTCACTGGCTGTTCCTAAGATATTCACACTAAATAACTACAGCTGTTCTGACCAATCTAACTTCAATAGAATCACAGAATCACAGGTTGGAAGGGACCTCAGGGATCATCTAGTCCAACCTTTCTAGGAAGAGCGCAGTCTAGACAAGATGGCCCAGCACCCTGTCCAGACGACTCTTGAAGGTGTCCAACGTGGCCGAGTCAACCACTTCCCTGGGGAGATTATTCCAATGGGTGACTGTCCTCAATGTGAAAAATTTTCCTCTGGTGTCCAATCGGAATCTCCCCAAGAGCAACTTGTGTCCATTCCCTCTTGTCCTCTCCATGTGACTCTGTGTAAAAAGGGAGTCTCCATCTTGTTTGTAGCTGCCCCTTAAGTACTGGTAGATGGTGATGAGATCCCCTCTGAGCCTCCTTTTCTTAAGGCTGAACAAACCCAGTTCTCCCAGCCTATCCTCATATGGCAGCCTTCCCAGTCCTTTGATCATCTTGGTGGCCCTTCTCTGCACCCCTTCCAGCCTGTCCACATCCTTTTAGTATAGCAGGGACCAGAACTGTACACAGTACTCCAGGTGTGGCCTGACAAGCGCTGAGTGGAGTGGGATAATGACTTCTTTATTTCTGCTTGTGTTGCCCTTCTTGATGCAACCCAGTATCCTGTTGGCCTTCTTGGCCGCAGCAGCACACTGTTCCTTCATGTTGAGCTTCCTGTCCACCAGGATCCCCAGGTCCCTTTCCACAGAGCTGCTCTCCAGCCAGGTGGATCCCAGGCTGTGCTGCACTCCTGGATTATGTTTTCCCAGGTGCATGACCTTACACTTCTCCTTGTTGAACTTCATAAGGTTCTTGCTGGCCCACTCTTCCAGCCTATCCAGATCTCCCTGCAGAGCAGCTCTCCCTTCTGGAGTGTCTACTTCCCCACTCAACGTGGTGTCATCCGCAAAATTCATCAGACTACACTTGATGCCGTTATCCAGATCACTTATAAAGATGTTGAATAACATTGGGCCCAATATCGATCCCTGGGGGACTCCACTTGTGACAGGTTGCCACTTGGAAAAGGAGCTATTTACCACCCCCCTTTGGGTGCAGCCTGTCAGCCAGTTCCCCACCCACTGCACAGACCACTTGTCTAGGCCATAACACAATAATTTCTTCAGGAGGAGGCTGTGGGGGACCGTATCAAAGGCCTTGGAGAAGTCCAGGTAGACAATGTCCACTGCCCGCTCCGTGTCAACCAGGCAAGTCACTTTGTCACAGAAGGCCACCAGGTTTGTCAAGCACGATCTGCCTTTAGTGAAGCCATGTTGGCTTTTCCCAATCACATGCTTCAGTTGACTTGTGATGGCCCCCAGGAGGATTCGTTCCATAACTTTCCCAGGGATTGAAGTAAGGCTGATGGGCCTATAGTTATCCTCACTCGAGCCTTTCTTGTAGATAGGGGCAACATTTGCCTTCCTCCAGTCCTCTGGGACATCCCCCATTCTCCATGACTTTTCAAAGATTATAGAGATTGGCCTTGCGATGACATCAGCCAGCTCTCTCAGCACCGTCAGGTGGATGGCGTCAGGGCCCATGGATTAGTAGGGGGTCAAGTTCCTGTAATAATTCAAATACTAACTCTTCCTTCACTGATGGTGGGTTGGTATTTGGATCAATAGGAAATTTCTTTCCCAAAGCCTGGGACCCAACAGTGTTGGTAAAGACAGAGGTGAAGAAGGTGTTGAGGACCTCTGCCTTTTCAGCATCATTGGTGGTTGACTCTCCTTTTCCGTTTAACAGTGGGCCTACATTTTCCTTCTTTTTCTGCTTATGGTTGACTTGTCTGAAGAAACCTTTCTTGTTATTTTTCACGTCTACAGCCAGTTTTAATTTGAGTTGGGCTTTTGCTTTTCTAACTGCATCTCTGCACACTCTGTCAATGCCCCTGTAGCTCTCGATGGATAACCCTCCACTTCTTCATCTCTGCTATGCTTCCCTTTTGGATTTGAGTAGACCCAGGAGGTCATGGTTGAGCCAAGGGGGCCTCTTGCTCTGCTTACTTCCCTTTCCTTTGTAGGGGATAAATTGGCTTTGTGCTTCCAATAGAGAGTTCTTGAAGAACTCCCAGCACTCACTAGCTCCTTTGTCATCCATGAAAGCTTCCCATCGAATCCCTCCCAACTGATCCCTGAATGAATTGAAGTTTGCTCTCCTAAAATTGAGAACCCGTGTCTTAGAGGTGACCTTTAGCACGCTCAGCAGGATCCCAATCTCCACAATATTGTGGTCACTGCAGCCAAGGCTATCACTAACCGAGATATTACGAAGCAGGCTTTCTCGGTTTGTGAATAGCAAGTCCAGCAGCGCCTCCTTCCTGGTTGGCACATCTAACATTTGTATCAGGAAACAGCCCTCTATACATTCCAGGAACTTGGTGGATGACATACGAGCTGCTGTATTGTTCTTCCAGAAGATGTCTGGGTAGTTGAAGTCACCCATCAGGACCAGGGTTGCTTTAGTGCCCCAAATATTGCTTTGTCAGCTTTGCCATTGCGGTTAGGAGGTTGATACCAGATGCCCCCTGTGAGGTCCTGCTTGGAGATGACCCCTTTGACTTTAACCCAGAGGCATTCGATAGAGCAGTCACAATCACCATAGTTCACTTCAATACATTCAAGGTGTTCCTTAATGTGGAGTGCAACTCCTCCACCTCTTCTACCTTGCCTGTCTTTATGAAAGAGCCTGTAACCGTTCCATTGTGATCCCCCAGTCATTGGAGTTGTCCCACTGTGTTTCAGTTACTCCTGTGATATCATACCCTTCTGAGTGGGGACGGAGCTCCAGTTCCTCCTGTTTGTTACCTAGACTGCATGCATTCGTGTACATACACGTGAGGTGTTTACTCTTTTGTTTCACCTTTTGGGAGACAGCTAAGGAACCTTTATCACCACACTGTTTGGCCTGACTTACTCCCACGTTGGATGTGCTGGTGTGAGTGTTTTCGCAGCAGATCCCACTCCCCAAGTCCTTCAGTTTAAAGCCTGCCTCACCAAGTTAGCCAGCCTACTGCTGAAGATTCCCTTACCCCTTTTAGTCAGATGGATTCCATCCCTCCCTAGCATGTTGTTGTCATTGAAGAACACCCCATTGTCATAAAAGCCAAACCCCTCATGGTAGCATCAGCCACGTAGCCAGGAGTTGATATACATTATGCGCCTGTTTCTGTCTGCTCCCTTCCCTCGAACTGGCAAAATGGAAGAGAAGATCACCTGGGCGCCAATGTTTTTCACTTGCTCCCCCAGGGCTCGAAAGTCTTCCTTGATTTTACCCAGGTTATGGCTCTCAGTGTCGTTCATGCCTACATGAAATAGTAATAGTGGATAGCAGTCTGTTTTCCTGATGAGTTGTGGCACTCTCTCAGCAACGTCTCAGACCGTGGCTCCTGGAAGGCAGCATACCTCTCGTGACTCCCTGTCAGGTTGGCAGATGGGTGCCTCAGTACCCTTCAATCTTGCATAGCAACTAAAATGTTGTCGTGATCTCAGTGTTAAGGATATACTAGCCTAAAAATTTCAAAATTCAGTGAAACATCAAATTGGTATCAAACAATTAGTGGCTACATAGTCAGTATTTTGAACTGTCAGGGTGTTTGAAATATTTTGGTTTACAGTACTTTTAAAAAATCACGATAATACAAATGCAAACCTATCCATAAATTGCACAAAATACAGGATTATAATTTAGCTTGATTTTTTTAGCAATTTTTTTTTCATGCTAACCTGTAAGGACAGAGCAATGGTTTATCCTCATACCCTTGATTTGTTCAGCTGAAGTTGGAAGGGACACACATAAAGCAACTGCAATTTCTTGATTGATAGGAAAGCAGTAAACATTTGCATCTGGTGTCTTCAGTTAACAAAAAAATTGCCAGCCTATCATGAAAGAGAAACTTCACTCTAATTCTTGCTTTGGAGGGGAAGACTTCAGTGCAGCTGTAGCAAGTATGGAACCCACTGAAGCGGTTTTCAGCTTGATGTAAACATGGAGTCTTTACTGCACCCTACATTTGACTGTGTTCGAGAAAACAAACATCTACTTAAGAGGATATATCTAAAACACAGGTCAAACTGAGATTAAAAGTATTTTGACTGCTAGTTCATGGTAGGTTATCACAGTACCTTGAAAAGTATTAGCAGATTCTGGAATTGGTTTTACTTTTTTCCTTGGTGACTCCAGTGAGGAATGGCTGCATCTTAATTGGCTTTTTAACAAATGAACTTGAGAAATGGTACAGCACTTCAAATGGCTGACTTTTGTGAAAGGGCTAGGTATGAATGGGATTTTAATTAATGTGTGAATAGCTCCTGTGCTTGTCTGCAAAATGATCCATTATGAATAACATTTTAAAACAATACTTGGTCCAATCTGCTAAAAGTACTATAGCTAATAAAAAGTACAAGTAAGTATATTTGAAGTGACTATGACTATTTACATATAAAAATTAATTGTATGGTATTAGTTAAAATACCTAAGCCTTAAAAATTTCCATTTCTATGGCAAATTTGGTGGCCTTCTATAACGGGGTTACAGTGTTGGTGGATAAGGGAAGAGCAGCTAATGTCATCTACCTGGACTTGTGCAAAGCATTTGACACTGTCCCGCACGACATCCTTGTCTCTAAATTGGAGAGATACTGATTTGACAGATGGACCACTTGGTGGATAAGGATTTGGCTGGATGGTCGCACTCGAGTTGCAGTCAATGGCTCGGTGTCAAAGTGGGGACCAGTGATGAGTGGCGTTCCTTGGGGGTCAGTATTGGGACCACCGTTGTTTAATACCTTTGTCAGTGATATGGACAGTGGGACTGAGTGCACCCTCAGCAAGTTTGCTGATGACTCCAAGCTGTGTGGTGTGGTCAACATGCTGGAGGGAAGGGATGCCATCCAGAGGGACCTTGGCAGGTTTGAGAGGTGGGCCTGTGGGAACCTCATGAAGTTCAACAAGGCCAAGGTCCTGCACATGGGCTGGGCAATCTCAATCACAAATACAGGCTGGGCCAAGAATGGATTGAGAGCAGCCCTGAGGAGAAGGACTTGGGGATGCTGGTTGATGAGAAGCTCAACATGACCCAGCAATATGTGCTTGCAGCCCAGAAAGCCAACTGTATCCTGGGCTGCATCAAAAGAAGCGTGGCCAGCAGGTCAAGGGAGGTGATTCTGCCCCTCTACTCTGCTCTGGTGAGACCCCACCTGGACCACTGTGTGGCTCCCAACATAAGAAGGACAGGGACTCGTTGGAGTGAGTCTGGTGGAGGGCCACGAAGATGATCCAAAGGCTGGAGCACCTCTCCTACGAGGACAGGCTGAGAGAGTTGTTCAGCCTGGAGAAGGCTGTGGGGAGACCTTACAGCAGCCTTCTAGTACCTGAAGGGGACCTACAAGGAAGCTGCGTAGGGACTTTTTACAAGGGCCTGTAATGACAGGGCAAGCAGTAATGGCTTTAAACTGAAAGGTTAGATTTAGGTTAGATTTAGGTTAGATGTAAGGAAGAAATTCTTCACTCTGAGGGTGGTGAGGCACTGGAACAGGTTGCCCAGAGAAGCTGTGGATGCCTCACCCCTGGCAGTGTTCAAGGTTGGATGGAGCTTTGAGCCACCTGGTCTGGTGGAAGGTGTTCCTTCCACCAAAAGGGAAGGTTGGACCTAGATGATCTTTAAGGTCCCTTCCAAGCCAAATCATTCTATGATTGATTCTATGAACATTTAAACCATTTCATTTAGAAAGGAAGTAGTCTGGTATAAGTTTAAGTTAGTGAATTAAAGCTGTCAAGAGATGCAAGATATTTTAAAATGTCTTGCATTGTTTACCTCTGCTCTACAAAGCAATCACAAAATTTCCCTTTAAGGAGTGGGAACTTGCTTGTATCCAGAGGTGGCTGAATATTCTTTTCACAATGCTTATCTAAGAATATTTGTTAATTGTTGGATAGGGTAGGATCTTCCATATAGTGAATACCTGCTGCTCTGTTGAAGAGGAAACAGCTAGCATCTTCCCTGAGAAATGTGCATAAGTGGATCAAATCTGAGCATCTAGTTCTAGGCACAGTGATTTCACTTAATTAGTGGTCGCTATTTTATAAGAGGAAATGTAACTGTTGACTGGAAGTGGATGTGCTATTTAGAAATTATTGATTTCTTAGATCTATTTTCTCTGGCAACATACTGAAGAAAACAGTATTAGAACACCACTTCTGTTACATTGATATTTGTAAGGGATTCTGAAGGTCGTTTCAGGTGTCCTTTGTCAAATCTCACTGCAGTGGTTATTCTTTGCCATGTGGTGAAGCTGGCAGAAACAAACCTGTGGGATATAAAATTGTTGAGAAACTTCTACATGTTGTTTCAGCCATCTTCCTTCCAACCTCTAATCAGGATATCACGTGTTAGCTGAAGCATTTCATATCAAGCAGCAGAAGCTGTACTTCCCCTCAGTAATTGCTCGTTTCTAAAGCAAGGGAGTGTTCTCCCCGGTTCAGCATTCCCTGATCTCCTTTGACATTTCTGGGACGTTAAAACTTGCTTCTGAGAACAGTTCCCTCGTGCCACTGGTCACCAGAGAAGACTGTTGTAAACTGTTCGTAACAAGTGTGCCTCAGTCCAGGGTGAACCCTATGGATCTCTCAAGCAGTTCATGTGAGGCTCCCTGCCAGGGCCAAGTCCCGCTGGGACTGCTGTGTAACCCGAGTCCCGCCCTGGGAGGTGGCAGGGGCTCCTGCTGCCAGGTCACCTTAGCGTTCGGCTGCTTCTCTCATCCAGGCCCCATCTGGCGGACCTCTGTCTCTTGACCACGTGAAGGGTTTAACAAGTAGCATGTGGTCTTACACACACAGGCTTAAACCAGTATCCCTTTCCTTTAAGCTATGTAAAAGCTAGTTTCCATTGGCATAATACTTAAATATAAGATGGTATTTTGATTCAAAAGTTCTGTGCTCTCTGTGTACCACTTTGTTCAGTGTTTACCTGCAGTCAACAGCTATTTGTGTTTTTTTTTTTTTTAAATAAATTATATGAGTAAAATCCTTCTGGAAATACCTTTCAGTTTTGTATTTAACCATCTTCATCATTTGTGTTGTCTCCATTTAGTGGAAAAAAAGTGTATCTGCATTTTTTCTGAGGTAGAGAATTATTTTTATTTCAGAACTGCCACGGGAAATGCAGGCTTACTTTAAAAAAGAATACTTAATTTAAATAATAACTTTTATTAGATGGTGGCTTGATGTTACTTCTGGAGATGAAGATGCAAGTACTTTTATCATTACAACTAAACCTCTGCTTTTTCAAATGTAATTGTTTCTTTTAATCTATAAGGCTTCCTGTAGTATGTTCGGAAGTGCAAGGTGCCAGCAGATGTTTGTCTCCAGCTCCAGTATGCGCACATATGTCTGCATACAGATAACATGAATGTGTGATTATATGTGGATGTGCAAAAGAACCCAAAACCAAACCAAAACCGAACAAAAACCCCAGCCTTGGCGGTAGGTGCTTAATCAGGGTAATTTCAATTTTAGAAAGTTAATTACAATTATACCTGGCTGGAATTTTCTCCTTGCCTCAACTTAAGCAATTTACAAGCCACTACTGGTATCTTGAATTCTGTGAAATACTGTGGCCAAAAATAGTAGTGTGCCACATAACTCTGTTCCCAAGGTTTAAGCTTCCTCTAAATTCTAGTTTTCTGTGCCTTTTTATTACTTGCTCTGTTGTGCTGTTCCTCTTGATTACTGCCTCACGCTGGTAAGTTTCCTGCTGTTCTCCTCCTAGTGTGCGCTGTGTCTGGAGACCATAAATTAAGACCAATTTTTCTTCACATAAGAACAAGTGTTACAAAATGCACAGACTGGCAAGCTGCTATTTGGATTGGGCAGTGTTGTCACATCTGTGGCTTTAGTTCTTGGATTGCCGCTATAAACTCCTTCCCAACTCTAGTATTAAGGCTTGAGGTTTTGGTATTATCAACTGGAATAGCAAAAGCAATTAGCCCAAAATCGTGCTTTCTTGGACTCCTGACTTCCGTAGCATAGGTTCTTTTCTAATTTTGTAAGTACTGAAGGGTGTGGTCTCTTCTCTGTTATTTCAAACACAGTTTGAGTGAGTAACTAGGTTTGGGGAGGATGAGTATATAAATGTGCCAATCTTTTCCATGTTAAGCTTCAAATGGCACTACAATGCCAGTTGTCTGCAGCCTAGGGAAACAAATATAGGCTGTAATGGACAGGAGTTACTGCTTTTTGTGCAGGACTTTTGCTGACCTGATGGCACAATGATGCCAAGCAGAAAAAAGCACCTGACGTGATTGGTGTACATTGTTTTTGCTTAGTAGATTACCAAACTCTGGGTGCATATTCAAACGCTCTGATGCTGGGATTATTTTGGAGATTGCTGAAAAGTCCTCAAAGTGACTTGCAACTGCTCATACTTATTCAGAGGCTTTCAGAATGATGTTAGTCAGTAGAACAAACACATCCTTCCAGGCATTCATTTGTGTGAGATGGAGGAAGGAGGAGAAGCTGTGCAAACTGCAGCTCTTTGCAACCTTAGGCATCAGGGTAAGACACACCGTGTGTAGGGCTGGACAGACCTTATCCCTTACTATTATACCACTTGTTCACAGTTGGACCTTGTGAAAATAACTACACTTTTTTTTTTCCTTTTCTCGAGCTTGCTTGTAGAGATCTGAAGCGTCTCATAACAGGCCTATTATCTGCCATTTTCATGCATATAACATCATTGCGTGAGTCTCTAGGTGTAGACTGGTATAACTGAAGACGGATAGAGTCAGGGACAGTATTCATATCATCTAACGAAATCTGCGCTTAACTAGCAACTGTAATAAAGGTTTTCTATTCTGAATCTCCTTTTAGAGGATTTTTTTTTTTTCTCTTCCTTGATTATGGTGGACTAAGCTAGCTAAATTAGGCTCTAGAAAGTTGAATATTATCCTACTGGGGAAGTATCCATAACTGTGGAACATCTGTTGAGTATTTCTGCTTCACATTTATCACTTTCTTTATCTGTCCCTTGGGCTGCTTCATTTATCTTGCATCTCTCTGATTGCCATACACTGCTCACTTATGTCTCCTCTCTTCCTCTGGTTTTTCCTTTGTGAAACTAAGCTTGTAGATGAGTTGTCATACCATAACTGGAAAATCTCTGTAGGAAGAATGTGAACAATATTTAGAAAAGACTTCTGTAAAAGTTTGAGCACCTGAAGACACAAGTTGGTAAATGGAGGGACAGTTCGGTTTTCAACACCCTAGCTGAAAAGAGAATTTTACGGCATGCACTGGGATGGGGAGGAAGGTTCCAGTAAAATGGAAAAAAACCCTGTAACTTCCCAGATAAGAGTGCAAACAAGTAAGGGTGGGAGAACTACATAAAATAACTGTCTTCCCATTTGTCTGTTGTGGGACAAGTCGCTTCTTAAAAAAACATTAAGGCTGGTGAAAAGCTGAGTTCAAATAGTTAATTTTCATAAAGTGAATAATGCCTAAATGATTGTCACTATTAAGGAGAAGATGGACTTATGCTTTTTACTGGTAAAATATTTATAGCTTATTGTCAAGACTTAAAGTTATTTTAGGGTTGGTCGGGTAATTTTTTTTTTTTTAATTTCTTTAAATTGGAATGCAAGAACTCACTTTGGTCAACAAAAACTGTTAGCATTTACTTTACCTTAGGTAGTATTACCTGTGAAATTTTTCTATAAATACAGCATGCAGGGGAATGCTATTAGTGCCCTGCTTTAGTAAAAATGGCAACAGGGACTCCTTTCTGTTCTCCTGTGGTGGCAGGTCAAACCGGAACGGTAACGATGAGGATTTTAATATTAATTTTTGGGTAGTGTTTCTCATTGCAAAGAGAAACCTCCTGTTCAAAAACAACATGCTGAACTTCGGTTGCTCCTTTGAAAACAACGTAAGCGGGTAAAACTTGGTGCATTACTTTGTATGAAGAGTGTTAAAGAAAATGCCTTACTTTTAATGAAAAGGTATTTTTAGAGCTTCTGAAGGATTTCATACATCAAATCGTTAGTGCATTTCATGTATGCTGTAAACTTGCAGTAGTTTACCTTGTGATCCATTCGAATCAGTGGCTAGATGTTTCAACCAACCAACCACAATGTGAATTGCTTCTCATTGCTACGAATCTTTGTTACCGACTATAAAACAATATACATGCAATTATAGGAGATATTATAAACTATTCTGGAGTGATGTGGTATGCATGATAGGCTTTTATTCTGGCTGTTACAGGCATGTCTGAATCTTTTTTTAATAATCCGTCGTAGAATAAGCTCTCGAAGTGAGTCTTCCGGTCATTAGTATGAACTAATGAGGCTTTTCTTAGGAACTAGTGACCTACATTAGGCACAAACAACCTGTGAAATGTTTGGTTGAATGAAGTTGGTGGTTTTCTTGCTGTATGGAGTGAAGAAAAATTTTTGTTTCTTAAAACTGTGTTTCATAACCCTGTGGTTTAGGCTCTCAGCTGGACCTGATGGATTTTTGTCTGGATTATTTTAAGGATGGCTTGCAAAAAGGAAAAGGCTGTAATATTTTTATAGTGGCAGGATTATTAGAAATCCCTATTCCATGGCCTCTGGTTCATGTTTAATTTATGGAATAGCTGAAATGCCAAAGGGAGAAGACTCCTGATTTCAGGAGTTCTTTTCCCCGTGGGCTCTAGCCGAGGTATGGCTAGGTAGGGAAGGCTGAGGCTGCCTTCATGCTGTCACCAAACAACTCAAGGGTCAGGCTGGGGCAGTTCTGCAAACCATTTCTTGAGAGCAGTGTGGGCTTCGGCAGTTGCCAGCCACTAGTTCCTGTCCTGTGCATTCAAGGAACTGATTGGGCTGAAATATAATCAGTGCTTTTCTAAATAATTGTTAGTTCCCTGATTTGGTTTAGCACGTAGAGCTGAGAAGTTTATTTTTTCCTGTCTGAAGCTCAAGTGCTGAATTCACAGTGTTGGAGAGAGGTGTTGGTCGGTGGTTAACCATCCAATAGATTTTTTTTCCTTTTTAAGCCAAATGTTTAAGTGTTAAGTGTTTTTCCTTTCCAAAGAGATGGATAACTTACTCTAGCTGATTATAATGTTAAATGGTCACTGAATAAAAGGCCACTGAGCAGAGAGGGAGCATTTCAAGTAGTCCTGATCGTAGTTCCTAGTGCTTGGGATGTCCCTGGTGCGCATCCCAAGCCTTGCGTGCTGAGCTCCCTGTGTCTTCCCGGCCAATGAAACCTGAAGCACCTGCTCACTTTACATGGACATAAGCACAGTTTTGCCTGTTTTGTCCCAAAGTGACTTGGTGATGATTATTTCCCCCTCTTCCTATTGCTGAGGTGGCTGATGGTGGTTTGAGCCCCCGTAAGCAGAGGGAGGAGGTGCTGAACACATGTCAGCCATACCTGGGGTGGCAGGTGGCTCCTGATGAGAGGAAGGAAGGGGACTTTAGCTGTCACCACCACCTCAGGATGTAGGACAAAAGTCATTGTTGAAGGAACTTCTTTGCTATTTTCCTTAAAGTTGATGATGGAACCAAAATGTGTTAAGTTGGCCTTAAAGGGAGTATCAGTTTCTTGCTGCTACTGCTGTGTTCTCTCCCAGATTAGATCTGAGGGCGCCAGGTACCCCCACCTCTTGTGCTCTGTTTTGCAGTCTCTCTCAAATACATTCTTGAATTACTTTTCAAACATGGCATAATTTGACTTTTTAAAAATGAATTCTACTCCACTGTCAGTTTTCAGCAGGCCTTTAAACTATGAAAAGGAACGGGGAATTTTTTGCTCTGCCTGTCCTAACGTTTCAGGGGACATCCTGAGACCCTCAGCGGACCTTACTGAGGAGAAGCTTTATGTAAACAAGAGCATCATATTCTAGTATGAGTAGTTCTCTAAAAGACTGTAAATGAAATATTGTTTCTGTTTTCACAATTAAATTTGACTTCTCCCCCCTTTGAAATTAGTGTGTGACATTGGTTTTGTGTCCTGGTTTCAGCTGGGATAGAGTTAATTTCCTTCGTAGTAGCCAGCATGGGCCTGTGTTTTAGATTTGTGCTGGAGACAGTGGTGATAATGTGGAGATGTTTTAGTTGTTGCTAAGTAGCGCTTACACTGGTCAAGGACTTTTTCAGCTCCCCGTGCTCTGCCAGGTGCACAAGAAGCTGGGAGGGGGCACAGCCAGGACAGCTGACCCAAACTGACCAAAGGGATATTCCATACCGTATGACGTCATGCTCAGCATACACAGCTGGGGGAAGAAGGAGGGAAGGGGGGACGTTTCGAGTGATGGTGTTTGTCTTCCCAAGTAACTGTTACGCATGATGGAGCCCTGCTTTCCTGGAGATGGCTGAACCCCTGCCTGCCCATGGGAAGCAGTGAATGAATTCCTTGCTTTGCTTTGCTTCCGCGCGCAGCTTGTGCTTTACCTATTAAACTGTCTTTACCTCAACCCATGAGTTGCCTCACTTTTACTCTTCCGATTCTCTCCCCCGTCCCACCAGGGGGGAGTGAGCGAGCGGCTGCGTGGGGCTTGGTTGCTGACTGGGGCTAAACCACGACATTTTGTCATAGGCAGACTGAAATAGCAAAGCCCTTTTTTGTACTCCAGCTTTGGTTCATGCGCTCCAGGCAGATTCCATTTGTATTATGCTGGCTAACTTGTATTATTTTAGCTTTATAAAGCCAAATTCTTCTGCAAATAATATTTTTAAACGTAATTGGACCTGACGTTCTGCATTACAGATACCAGCCTCTTCTTGATTGCTTAACAAAAATAATTCATGATATGAAGGATACTGTTTTTAAGTGCTTCGCACAGAAAAGTGTATTTTTTAATATCTTTAAAAATTGCAGGAAAACAGTGCCTGTTCAGATTTTTGGTTGCTGTTCCTAACTGAAAATATCACTTTTAAAATTAATCAAAGGATTAGGATTAGAATCAAAGTATAATAGTTTAAATACATTGGTAGGGAAATGCAAAACTGGGGCAGGGGATGGTCACAGGGGGTCATGGAATGTCACGGGGGGTCATGGAGGGTCACAGAGGCGCCATGGGGTCATGGAGGGTCACAGGGGGTCATGGAGGGTCACAGAGGGGTCACCGGGTGGTCATAGAGGGACACAGGGGGGCCACCTGGGGGTCATGGGGGGGTCACAGAGGTGTCACGGGGTCATGGAGAGTCACAGGCTGGTCATGGAGGGCCACAATGGGGTCACCAGGAGGTCATGGAGGGTCACAGGTGTGTCACAGGGGGTCATGGAGGGTGACAGGGGTGTCACAGGGGATCTTGGAGTGTGACGGGGGGTAACGGGGTCATAGAGTGTCACAGAGGGGTCATTGGGGGTTCATGGAAGGTCACCGGGGGGGTCATGGATGGTTACGTGGGGGTCACAGGCGGGTCATGTATGGTCACCGGGGGATCACAGGGTGTCATGGGGGGTCGCAGGGTGGCATGGATCGTTATTGAGGGGTCATGTAGGGTCATGGACAGTCATGAGGGGTCATGGAGGGTCACCGGGGGGTCATGGAGGGTCACAGGGGGGTAACAGGTGGTCATGGAGGGTCACCGGGGGGTCATGGAGGGTCACAGGGGGGACAAGAAGGGTCACAGCAGTGTCGAAGGGTGTCATGGAGGGTTACTGGGGGGTCATGGGGGGTCACAGGGGGGTCACAGGCGGTCATAGAGGGTCATCTGGGGGTCATGGGGGGTAATGGGGTGGTGAGCAGGGGGTCATAGAGGGACACAGGGAGGTCACCGGTGGGTCATGGAGGGTCACAGGGGTGTCACAGAGTGTCATGGAGAGTCACAGGGGGGTCGCTGGGGGGTCATGGAGGGTGACAGGTGTGTCACAGTGGGTAATGGAAGGTCACAGAAGGGTCTTTGGGGGGTTGTGGAGGGTCAAAGAGGGGTCACCAGGGGGTCGTGGAGGGCCACAGGGGAGTCACCTGGGGGGTCATGGTGGGTCACAGGGGTGGTCACCTGGGGGTCACACGGGGATCACAGGGATGTCACAGGGGGACATGTTGGGTCACAGGGGATCACAGGGCGTCACAGAGTGTCACAGGGGGTCATGGAGGGTCACTGGGAGGTCACTGGGTGGTCACAGAGGGGTCACATGTGGTCATGGAGGGTCACTGTGGTTCATGGAGGGTCACAGGTCATTACATGCCATGGGGGAGGTTAGCGGGGCATGGGAGGGGAGTGGCATGGGGGAGGGGCAGCCTCTCACTTGAGGGGCTTGATGACAGTGGTGCCCTCATAGTCCATCCCCCCCCACCTTCACCACTGGTATCAGCAGCTCCTCCTACCTCACCTGCCCGGGGGTCAGTGGGGGTGCCCCAACCACCCCCGGTGCCCCCCAACACCCCCTGGCACCCCAACACCCCCCCGGGGCACCCCCAAACCCCGGGGCACCCCAACACCCCCAACACCTCTGGAAATCCCCAGCACCCCCAACACCCTAGCAGCCCAACACCCCTCCGGGGCACCCCCCACACCCCAGGGCACCCCAACACCTCCTGACACCCCCTGGCACTCCCCGGGGCACCCCAACACCCCTGAACCCCCCTGGGGTCCCAACGTCCCCCGACCGCCCCATCTCTCCCAGCATCCCCCAGTGCCACCAGAGCCCCTTCCAGTGCCTCCAGTGCCCCCACATTGCCCCTCCCAGTCCCACCCAGTGCCTCCAGTTCCACTCCCAGTGCCCTCCCAGTGTCTCCAGCAGCCCCCAGTGCCTCCAGTGCCCCCCAGTCCCACCCAGTGCCCCCAGAGCCCCCGTGCCCACCTGGCGCAGCAGCTACGACACCACCTTGACCTGCTGCCCCCATGCCAGCAGGTAGCCCGGGGGATGACGGTGACATGTGCCCACTCTGTGTACGTCAGCACCACCATCAGCTTCTCCAGCAGCCGCAGTGGCAGGAAGGCATCCTTCAGGCAGTACACGGCCAGGCGGCGCTGTGTCTGTGCATACCCATTCTGGAGGGAGGGAACATGGCTGGGACACACCTTGGACACGCCTCGGACACGCTTGGGACATGGAGGGACATGGGGACGTGGGGACACAGGGGGATGTGGGGTGATGCGGGGGAAGGCGTCCTTCAGGCAGAACATGCCTGCGTAGACCCATTCTGGGGGACATGGGAACATGCTTTGGACATGCGTGGGACATGCCTGGGACCACCATCGGTTGTTGAATGTCGTCGTCGTTGTCATCATTGACTGTCGTTGTCGTCGTCGACCGTTGTCGTCGTCGTTGACAGTCGTCACTGTCATTGACAGTCGCCGTCATCGACCATTGTCATCTTTGACTGTCATCATTGATCGTCATTGTGGACCATCGTCATCGTCGAATGTCATCACTGTTGTCGGCCATCTTCATATTCAACTGTCATCATCGTCGTTATCGACTCTCGTTGATGTCGACCATCATCCTTGACCATCATTGTCACCGATTGTTGTCAACTGTCGTTGTTGTCATTGACCGTCATTGTCGACTGTTGTCATCATCTTTGTTGACCGTCATTGAACGTTGACTGTCGTCATCGTTGTCGTCCGGTGTCTTCATACTCAACCGTTGTCATTGTTGACCATCGTTGTCAATCATCGTTGTCGTTGTCATTGTCGACCATCGTCGTTGTTGACTGTCATCGTCGTTGTTGTTGTTGACCATTGCTGTCGCCATTGTCGTTGACTGTTGTCGACCGTCATCGTCGTCAACCGTCATCATCGTCATCATCTGGCATTGTTGTCATCGACCATCATTGTTGTCATCAACCATCGTCGTTGACCCTCATCGTCATCATCCGTCATCGTCGTCATTGACCGTCATCGTTGTCGTCGACTGTCACCATCGTCATTGTTGACCGATGTCGTCGAATGTTGTCGTCGACCGTTGTTGTCATCGTTGAATGTCATCGTCGAA
Source organism: Phalacrocorax aristotelis (assembly GCF_949628215.1). Lineage (NCBI taxonomy): Eukaryota > Metazoa > Chordata > Aves > Suliformes > Phalacrocoracidae > Phalacrocorax > Phalacrocorax aristotelis. The sequence continues at coordinate 20,960,957 of NC_134279.1, forward strand.
TGTCATTGTCGTCATTGTCGACCATTGTTGTTGACCTTCTTCATTGACCTTTGCTGTCGTCGACCTTCTCGTCATTGTTGCACTTCTTGTTGTCACTGAAGTTCTTGTCATCATCATAGTCGTAAACCTTCTCATCGTTGTTATCGTCGACCTTCTCATCATTGTCGATCTTGTTGTTGTCTTCGTCCTCATTGACTTTCTCGTCGTCATCGTCAATGACCTTCTTGTCCTCATCGTCGACTTGTGGTCATCGAACTTCTCATAGTCGTTGTCGACTTTATCGCTGTCATCATCGAGCTCATCGTTGTCATCATCAACCTCGCTATCGAGGTTCTCATCATCATCGGCAGCCTTCCCGTTGTCAAGATTCCTGTTGTAGTCAACATCGACCTTCTTGTTGTCATCATCGAACTACTCCTAGTCATTGTTGAGCTCCTCCTCATCATCGTCGACTTTCTCCTCCTCGTCGTTGTCGACATTCTTGTCGTCGACCTCCTCGTCTCCGTCGTCATTGTCAACTTTCTTGTCATTGTCATCGACCTTGTCATCCCCGTTGAACTTCTTATCCTCGTCATCATCGACCTTCTCATTGTCGAGAGTCTCGTCGTTGTTGTCAACCTTCTCGTCATCATTGTCGACCTTCTCATTGTCGTCGTCGAACTTCTCATTGTCATCGTCTTCGTCCTGTCCATCGTTGTCACCGTCGACATTCTCAACTTCATCATCGTTGTCCTTATTGTCATCGTTGTCAACATCGACCTTCTTGTAGTTGTCATCGACGTTCTCATCATCGTTGCAGACCTTCTCGTCGTCATTGTCATTGTCTATTTTCTTGTCATAGCCATCATCGTTGATTTTCTCATTGTCATCGTCAAACTTCTCATCGTTGCTGTCACTGACCTTCACATCATCATCGTTGTCGACCTTCTTGTTGTCATCATCGTCGTCGACCTTCTTATCCTAGTCTTCATTGACCATCTCGTTGTCATTGTTGTTGATACTCTTGTCGTCATCTTTGCTGACCTTCTAGTTGCCGTTGTCATTGACCTTCTCATCATTGTCGATATTCTCTTCATCATTGTCATTTTCAACCTATTCGACGTCGTCGACCTACTCATCATTGTTGACTTACTCGATGTGGTCATTGACTTACTCCTTGTCATAGTCATCATCGATCATGTAGTCATCATTGTTGTTCTTGTCGTTGTTGTCAACCTCGTCATCACCGTCGTCAACATCATTGTCGTCACCGACCTCCTCCTCGTTGTCATTGACCTTCTCCTCATTGTCATCATCGACCTTCTTGTCATCATTGACAAATTTCTCGTCATCCTCTCGTCATTGACCTTCTTGTCTTTGTTGTCGTCATCGTTCTCGTCATTGTTATCGTTCTCATTGTTGTCATCATTGATGTTCTCATCATCGTCGTTGACATTCTCCTTGTTGTGTACGACTTTCTCATCGTCGTTGTTGTCTACTTTCTCATCGTAGCCATCGTCATCAAACTTATCATCGTATTTATCTTCAAACTTCTTATTATTGTCGTTGTCTACCTTCTCATCTTCATCGACCTTTTCATCATCGGTGGCGGCCTTCTCGTTGTTGTCAGCAGCAGCAGCTTTCACGTTGTCAGCAGCAGCAGCCTTCTCGTTGTCATTGGACTTCTTGTTGGTGGCGGAGGCAGTCTTCTCAGTGTCATTGTCGACCTTCTTGTTGTCTGCATTGGCATCGGCCTTCTCATCATTGTTGTTGTACTTCTCGTCGTACTTCTCACTGTCATACTTCTCGTTGTCATCAGTGGCGGCAGCCTTCTCATCATTGTCATCGGCCTTCTTATCATCGTCAGCCTTGTTGTTGTCGTTGACCTTCTTGTCGTCGAACTTATCATCATCATCGTCCGTCACCTGCCTTCTTGTCGTCGTTGTCTGCCTTCTCGTCGTTGGTGGTGGCAGCCTTCCTGTCGACGGCAGCAGTGGCCTCCTTGTCGGCGGTGGTGGCAGCCTTCTCATCGTAGTCATCATCGACCTTGTCGTCGTCAACCTTCTTGTCATCATTGACCTTCTCATCGACCTTCTCATCATCCTCAGCAGTCTTCTCATCGTCAGTAGTGGCCTTCTCATCGGCATCGGCCTTCTTATCAGCGTCGGCCTTCATGTCAGTGGCAGCCTTCTTGTTGGCGTCGGTCTGCATGTTGGCGTCGGCCTTCTCATCGTCTTCTTCGTCAGCCTTCTCATCATTGTTGTCATTATCTTTGGACTTCACGTGTCATCATCACCAGCCTTCTCATCATCATCGTCATTGGCTGCCTTCTTGTTGTTGTTGGCCTTCTCATTGTTGGTCTTCTCATTGTCATCAGTGGTGTCAGCGGCCTTTTTGTTGTCATCGTCGATGTCGACCATCTTTTCGTCATCTTCAGCAACGTCGGCCTTCTTGTCAGTGACGGTGGCTTTCTCATCAGCGATGGCAGCTTTCTCATTGTCATCGTTGTTGTCAGCCTTCTTGTAGTCTTTGGTTGTGGCTGCCTTCTCGTCGTCATCGTCGTCCTTCTCCTTGACATCATCGGCAGCGCCTGAGATGGATGAGGCAGACAAGGAGGAAGAAGAGGACAAGAATGACAATGGCCCCAACAAGTACGATGCCGAGGACAGACCTGAGGATGATGCCGAGGACAGCCCTGACAAGGACACCAAGGATGACGCCTCTGACGAGGCAGATGATGCCAAGGACGAGACGGATGACTCCAAGGACAAGGCGGTCAAGGCCAATGACTCTGAGAAGAGGTGGGTGAGCAGGCTGACAAGCAGGCTGTTGAGAAGGACAAGGAGGATGAGGAGGACAAGGCTGACAAGCAGGATGCCGCCACTGAGGAGGATGAGCAGGACGCCGATGACACGAAGGGCGAGGAGGATGCTGTTGCCAAGGAGGACATTGCTGCCAAGGAAGATGCTGCTGACAAGAAGGATGAAGACACTGCTGGCACCACTGCCACCACTGCTGAGGATGCCACCGTGACTGAGGAGTCCAATGAGCAGGATGACGAGTCTGGTAAGTAGTACGACAAGACAGACAAGGACAACAATGCGGACCAGCAGGATGACTCCAAGGACGAGGTGGACAAGGAGGCTGACAAGGAGGCCGACAAGGAAGCCAACGAGGAAGCTGACGAGGAAGTTGATGAGGAAGCCGACAAGCAATATGAGCAGTATGAGTCTGATGAGCAGGATGACAAGTCAGAGGAGGAGGACGACACCGATCACTCTGAGGATGAGTCAGACAAGTCGGATGACATGGATGATGAGATGGATAATGAGGCGGATGACAAGGTGGATGGTGCTGAGACAGCCCCAATGAGGTGGACGATGCCGAGGACGACCCCAATGAGAAGGATGAGGCAGACGATGCCAAGGAAGAGGCAGATGAGCAGGACAAGGATAATGAGCAGGACGAGGCCGACAAGGAGGCCGATGAGCAGGCCAACGAGGAGGCTGACGAGAAGGACAAGCAGGATGGTGATGAGGAGCAGGATGAGCAGGACGAGCAGGACGAAGCCAATGAGGAGGATGAGGAGAACGAGCAGGACGATGCCAATGAGGCAGACAAGGAGGGTGACGTGGATAAGTGGGACGAGGTGCACCAGGCTGACAAGGTGGACCAGGCCGATGAGCAGGATGAGGCCAACAAGGCCACCGAGGAGGATGAGGCCACTGAGGCAGACGAGCACGACATTGCTGCCGAGGAGGCTGAGGAGAACAATGATGATGATGCTGCCGCCGAGGACAACGATGCAGCCAAGGGGTCCAATGAGCAGGACAACATGGCTGATGAGCAGTACGGCACGGACGAGGTGGACAAGGACGACGTGGCAGATGAGGCAGTGGACAAGGCGTTGGATGTGGCAGTGGACAACAATGGCAAGGAGGACAAAAAGGCGGACAACTCTGACAACGAGGTGGACGACTCTAAGGATGAGGCAGATGAGGTGGATGACTCTGAGGACAGGCAGAGGAGGGGGCTGATGAGGAGGCCAGGAGGGGGCTGGTGAGGAGGCTGAGGAGGCATCTGATGAGGAGGCCGACAAGGAAGACAATGAGGAGGAGGATGATGAGGACAATGAGGAGGAGGCGAATGACAAGGAGGCCAAAGAGGAGACGGATGACAAGGACAAGGAGGTGGATGAAAAGGAGGCTGATGAGGTGGACAAGGAGGCTGATGAGGACAAGGTGGGCGAGGAGCAGGACGAAGAGGATGAGCAGGATGATGTGATGAGCAGAATGACACCGACGAGTACAAGAAGGCAGACGAGGTGGAGGATGAGGTGGACAAGGTGTAGGACGAGGCCGACGAGGCGGAGAACGAAGCTGATGACTATGAGAATGACAAGGCGGATGATGAGGTGGACAACAAGGTGGATGATGAGGAAGCCGACAAGGAGAACGACAAGGAGTGCGACGAGGAGGATGAGGATGTGGATGAGGAAGGAGGACAAGGAGAAGGATGATAATGATGAGGCCACCGAGGAGAATGAGCAGGACACTGCCACCAAGGCGGATGAGCAGAACACTGCTGCCGAGGCAGATGAGCAGGAGGATGACAAGCACGCCAACAAGGAGGACGAGGACAAGGACGAGGACAAAGAGGAGGACGAGACCAATGAGGAGGATGAGCAGGATGAGCAGGACAAGCAGGACGATGCCAACGAGTAGGATGAAGAGGACTAACAAGACAACACTGACAAGGCAGACAAGCAGAAGGAGGACAACACCAAGGAGGTGGTCGAGCAGGACAAGGCCAACAAGCAGGATGAGCTGGATGAGGCTGACAAGCAGGATGAGACCAATGAGCAGGATGAGGTGCACCAGGCCGATGAGCAGGAGAGGCCGACGAGCACGAGAGGCCGATGAGCAGGATGAGGCCAACAAGCAGGATGAGGCCGACGAGCAGGACGATGCCAGACAAGCAGGATGAGGAGACCAAGGCGGACGCAGTTGACAGGGAAGAGAAGCAGGATGCTGAGGAGGACAAGCAGGATGCCGCCAACGAGAAATATGAGCAGGATGACACAACTGAGGTGGACGCTGCTGCCATGGAGGATGAGGAGAACAATGCTGCTGAGGACGCCGATGCTGATGAGGCATCTGATGAGCAGGACGACAAGCAGTACCGCACTGTCAAGGCAGACGAGGATGATGTGGATGAGTCGGATGAGGCCAACGAGGTGGGCAAGGAGGATGATGAGGCGGATGACCCTGAGGCCGAGGCTGAGCCCAAGGAGTAATATGAGGCCGAGGAGCAGGATGATGCTGATGAGCAGACCGAGCAGGCCAAGGCCAACGATAAGGATGAGGCTGACAAGCAGGATGATAAGGACGAGGAAGACGCTAAGTAGGATGAGCAGGGCACTGAGGAGGATGAGCAGGACAACTCCAATGAGGAAGATGAAGAGGATGCCGCTGTTGAGCAGGACGAGAAGGATGCCACTGACAAGGAGGAGAATGAGGATTCTGACACCAATGAGGATGACGCTGCTGCCACTGAGGAGTCCGACGAGCAGTACGCACCTACGAGGACAACGATGCAGACGAGGAGGCGACAGACTCCGAGGATGATTCTGAGGCAGATGAGGTGGAGGATGAGGTGGACAAGACCGAGGACACAGGATGAGGCAGACGACTCCGAGGATGAGGACGATGTCGAGGCCAAGGTGGGGGCCAAAGAGGCAGACCGAGGAGGTGAACGATGAGGAGGCCAAAGAGGAGAAGGATGACGCCAATGAGGAGGACAATGATGATGCTCACCATGATGCCAACGAGGAGGACAACACCAACAAAGAGAACGAGGAGGATGAGCCTGATGAACAAGAAGATGCCAAGGAGGCAGATGGGGCTGATGAGCAGGCCAGAGGAAGAGGCCAAAGAGCAGGCCACAAGGAGGAAGACAAGGAGGACGACTGTCATGGTTTAAGCTTGGATAGGGTTAATTTTCTTCACTGCAGCTGGCATAGTGCTGTGCTTTGGACTTAGTATGAAAACAATGTTGATAACACACAGATGTTTTGGTTGTTGCTGGGTAGTGCTTGCACTAGTCAAGGACTTTTCCAGCTTCCCGTGCTCTGCCGGGTGCACAAGAAGCCGGGAGGGGAGGGGGCACAGCTGAGAGAGCGGATTCAAACTGGCCAAAGGGATATTCCATATCATGTAACGTCATGCCCAGTATGTTAAGTGGGAGGAGCTGGTTGGGGGAGGCAGGAAGCAATCGTGGCTCGGGGACCGGCAGCGTCGGTCAGCGGGAGGTGAGTGGTTGTATCATTTGTGTTTCTGTTTTTTTTTCTTTTCCATTTTATTATATTATCATTATTGTCATTGTTATAATAATCATTATTGTTATAATTATTATTTTATTGTAATTATTAAACTGTTCTTATCTCAACCCACAAGTTCTTTTCCGATCCTCTTCCCCATCCAACAGGCATGGGGGGAAGTAAGCGAGTGGCTGCGTGGTGTTTAGTTGCCGACTGAGGCTGAACCACGACACTAGGCTATGAAGGTGCAGAGCCCCACTGTTGGTGTGGCTATGAGAGATCTGCCCAGGTATGGTGAGGACCAGCAGTAGCTTTTAGTGGTGCCAACTTTGTTGTGGAAGCAATCATTGGATGTTCAGTATTTTGGTGCCCGTCATCTGTGGTGTAAATGAGATGCAGAGAGGAAGAAAATCTTTGTATTTTTGAGAGCCTAGGTGGGCACAGACCCCCAGTGTTGCTGTGTTTGTGAAAGGGCTGCCAAGGGCTGCTGAGGACTAGCAATAGCTTTTAATTGTGGCACCTTTGTCTGGGAGAAATTCCAGGACTTTTTGTATTTTGGAGCTCATCTGTGGTGAAAATGAGAGGCAGAGAGGGAGAGAATTTGGGGATGTTTGTAAGGCCAAGACAGGCACAGAGCCCCAATGTTGGTGTGGTTGTTAAAGGGCTGCCAAGTGCCGGTGAGTACCATCAGTAGCTTTGAGTGCTTACACCATTCTTCTGGAGGCAATCCTTTGATGTTTTCAATTTCGGACACTGGTTCTGGTAAAAATGAGAGGTGGAGATGGAGAGAATATTCAGGTGTTTGGGAGGCTAGGCAGACACAGAGACTCAGTGTTGATTTGGCTGTGAAAGGGCTGCCAAGAGCCAGTGAGGATCAGCAACAGCTTTTACTGCTGGCCTGTTTTGTGTGGAGCAATCCCTGGACATTTTCAGGTTGGTGCTAGTATATTATGAATATTGGAGAGAGACGGAGACAGTTTTGTCGCAGATGGAGGGCTAGGCATCAGAGACCCCCACTGTTGATGAGGCTGTGAAAGTGTTACCACGGGAACCTGAAGTCCACATATAGCTTTTAGTGCTGGCAGAGTTCATGTAAGACCAATCCCTGGGTGTTTGGAATTTTGGAGCATGGCTCTGTTGAAAATGGGAGAGACACAGAGAGACTTTTGGGATGTTGGGAGGCTAGGCAAGACCAGAGGCCCATTGTTGGTGTGGCTGTGAATAGGATTCCATTGGAAGGTGAAGAGCAGCAATAGTTTTACTCTTGGCTCCTTTCATGTGGTAGAAGTCCTTGGATGTTTTCAACTTTGGAGCTGGCCTCTCGTGAAAATGACAGAGACACAAAGAATATTTGGGGACCACTGGGATCCTTGGCAGGGCCAGTGCCCCAGTGTTGGTTTGGCTGTGAAAGGGCTGCCAAGGGAAGGTAAGGACCAGCAATAGCTTTTAATGCTGGCAGCTTTTGTGTGGGAGCAATCCCTGGGACGTTTTCAATTTTGTTGCTAGGCTCTCGTTAAAATGATACACACAGAGTGTTTGTTGGGACCCCTGGGAGCATGGGCAAGCCCAGGGCCCCAGTGTTGGTATGGCTGTGAAAGGGCTGTCAAGGGCCAGTGAGGACCAGCAATAGCTTTTATTCCTTGCACCTTTCATGTGGGAGCACAAGTGGATTGCATTGACCAGATCTAAATGTCTATTTCTATAAAATCTTGTGCATACATATGCAAATATGTAGGCAGCTCCATTGTGAGAAAGATGGTACTTATTTTGCCAAGGCTTTGTTGTGCACCTAGGGAAAAGATGAATGGTACAGAGGAGGATCTTGGGTGATCAGTGCAGAGACCTGTGTAGGGAACAAGAGGATCCTACCCAGACCTCATGTGCATGATACAGCTGGATTTATGTTCCTCAGGGAAACATAGGTACCATAGCTTCCAGTTTTTCCCCAGCCATTCTATTGCTACATGTGGCAAAGAATTATCAGTCACTGCTGTGTCAGGATGTGGCCTAGAACAGCTGACCTGTCAACTATCTAGTCTCACCTACCTTGCTAAAATAGCTTTCATTTACTTAGGATGAAAAGTTTCCATTTTGTATGCACACGCTGCATTTAATTGTAGCACTCAGTATTATGCAAGCCAGTTAGACAGACTTGTTTGGAAGCCATATTTCTCTCAATTCCCTTTGGACAAATAATTTGTCTGTCAGCTGAGTAGTAACATGAAGTCTAGGCATTTGCCTTCTTCCAGTGCAATCCATATATTGTTCCTTCCTGTTGACAGAAAAAAGAAACCATGTTATGTTTTATAAAATCCTAACATTTGCTTGTTTTCCACTTGGGTTCAATTTTTACTTATTTGTTATGAAATGAAATATCTCATCAATAAGAATTTAGGATAAGGCCTTATGGCAGGAAACTGCTCCATGCAGCTCTGTTGCATAAGCAAGCAGAATGATTTTATGTTTTGTGGGTTAGCGAAACACCCTGTTTGTACGTCCACTGAAGAGATGCTCCTGCATTTCCAAAAGCTACTTTTCTCTGGAGGACATAAAAACTGCTTTCAGAGAATGCCCAGAAGGTTGTCTTAGCTGAGACTCAGTTACGTTATGATAGGTTTGAATGCAGCATTTGATGCACACCAAAGCACCACACAGAACAGTGACAAGCAAATCCATCCTGAAAGGGTATGTTCTCTTCCTATAGACAGACAGCAGAGTGACTCTAAGCATGTTTTGAAATCGGATCACCAAGTACCATAATCTCTTTGAATGTGCTGTGTTTAGTGTTTCCAGGAGCTAGCACGTAGTACAGCTGGGTCATACAACACAGATGTATGTCCCATCCACAAATCTATGAGACCTGATGAGATACATGCCAGAGTCCCGAGGGAATTGGCTGATGTAGTCGCTAAGCCACTCTCCACGATATTTGAACAGTCATGGCAGTCAGGTGGAGTCCCCAGTGACTGGAAGAAGGGAAACATTGTGCCCATCTTTAAAAGGGGCAGAAAGGAGGACCCAGGGCACCACTGTCCTGTCAGCCTCACATCTGTGCCTGGGAAGATCATGGAACAGATCCTTCTAGAAGCTATGCTAAGGCACATGGAGGATAGGGAGGTGATTCGAGGCAGCCAGCATGCCTTCACCAAGGGCAAGTCCTGCCTGAGCAACCTAGTGGCCTTCCATGATGGAGTGACTACATCAGTGGACAAGGGAAGAGCTATGGCTGTCATCTGTCTGGACTTCTGTGAAGCCTCTGACACAGTTTTCCACAGCATCCTTCTCTCTAAACCGGGGAGATACAGACTTGATGGGTGGACTGTTCAGTGGATAAGGAACTGGTTGCATGGTTGCATCCAGAGGGTAGTGGTCAATGGCTCGATGTCCAGATGAGTGGTGTCCCTCAGGGGTCTGCACTGGGACCGGCCCTATTTAATATCTTTATCAGTGATGCAGACCGTGGAATCAACTGCACTCTCAGCAAGGTTGCAGTTGACACCAAGCTGAGTGGTGCAGTTGACATGCCAGAAGGATGGGATGTCATCCAAAGGGACCTAGACAAACTGGAGAGGTGGGCCTGTGAGAACCTCATGAGGTTCAACAAGGCCAAGTGCAAGGTCCTGCACCTGGGTCAGGGCAACACCTGATATCAATACAGGCTGGGGGATGAAGGGATTGAAGGCAGTCCTGCAGAGGAGGACTTAGAGGTACTGGTGAATGAGAAGCTGGGCATGAGCCAACAATGAGTGCTCACAGGCAGCCAACTGTATCCTGGGCTGCATCAAAAGAAGTGTGGCCAGCAGGTCGAGGGAGGTGATTCTTTCCCTCTACTCTGCTCTGGTGAGACCCCACCTGGAGTACTGCGTCCAGCTCTGGAGTGCTCAACATAAGAAGGACATGGACCGCTTGGAGCAGGTCCAGAGGAAGGCCACAAAAATCATCTGAGGGCTGGAGCACCTCTCCTACAAGGACAGGCTGTGAGAGAGTTGGGGTTGTTCAGCCTGGAGAAGAGAAGGCTGAGGGGAGACCTTATTGGGGCCTTCCAGTACTTAAAGGGGGACTATAGGAAGGATGGGGACAATCTCTTTAGCAAGGTCTGCTGTGATAGGACAAGAAGTAATGGTTTTAAACTAAAGGAGGGTAGATTTAGACTGGATATACAGAAAAGGTTTTTTACGATAAGGGTGGTGAAACACTGGAACAGGTTGCCTAGACAGGTGATGGAGGCCCCATCCCTAGAAACATTCAAGGTGAGGTTGGATGGGGATCTGAGCAACCTGATCTAGTTGAAGATGTCCCTGCTCACTGCAGTGGGGTTGGACTAGATGGCCTCTAAAGATCCCTTCCAACCTAAACCATTCTATGATTCTATTATTCTAAGTGTGGGCTTTTCTCTGCACATATAAAAAGAAAAAAAGGCACAATTAGAGCTATGTGTGTCAAAGAGTAGTGGGTTGGAGGATGCAGTTAGAGCTGGATTTTTCAGAGCTACAGAACAGAATTAAAGCTGAGACAACACAAGGGTAAAATGGTGCATAATAACGCTGAGGAGAGAACTCACACAGCATATGAGAAATCCATGTCAGAATCAAACTCACACAAACTCACAGAATCGAACTCACATAGAAGAAATGCATGACAGAAAAAGTAGAAAAAACTAGTGACCTTAAAATTAAAAATAATAGCACTATTTGTAACACTAAGTACAATACAATCATCATAACTGTTTCTTTCCAGTCTCCCAACATATCCAGAACACTTTTAAACCTCTTTAGCTTGAATGCCTTTTTTTCCCTCTCTTTTTATAACAGTATAACTTCTCTGGTTCTGATTTGGTGTCTAAAGTACAGCTATTTATTAAAGACAGTTTTGTTTAGTTCAAAGAATGTTTAGAGTGTACTGACTGAGCTGCCACTTCTGTTATTGGAAATCATCAGTCCTGTCCATACAGCCCAGAAATAAAATGAACCAAAGTACACAGGGCTTGAGTAAAGAGCAACATATCTGAGAAAAAATGTTCAGTGGGGAAATCATCACTTTCTGTGGGGCATCCAGGGAAGCAACTCAGCTGCAAGATAGTGGCTCTGTCCCCAGGATGGCTGAAATCATGTGGACAAGTACAATGCAGATTGAAGAATCTTGACTATATGTTGTATGGGATGAGATTGTAAAAAGTGAATGTGATGCACTGTAAGCTTATTTGTTTAAACTATGATTTAAAGGTCTACACTTGCTTTGTAAACAACTGACACTCTAAAGATACACCTATTGAATATCTAGTTTTAATAACTATCATATTGCTATTTCTGCATTTTTAAGAAGCAATGTCAGTACTTGTAAATGAAATAGAAAAATACTATCTATATCATGGAATATGTTTTGGGGGGGTTTATGACAAAAAAACGGTGGAAGACATAAAGACAAGTGTATATATATATAAAATGTTTAGTGCTCGCCTAAACCCTGAAAAGAAAGTCCAGCCTTTGATGCTGCGTAGTAGTATTAGCTTCCAGTGCAAAGACTGAAGAGCAAGCATCTGATTTCACAGTCTGCACACTCTTCAACTGTGTATAGCTATCATCAGTTTGCACAGGCTTTCCTAGCTGGAAGTTTCTACAACTGTTTACAATGAGGCAGGGAAAAAAAACCCTAGCAAAACATGTAGTGTCTTCCTCTATGGGCTCAGTCCAGCCTTCATTAAAATAAGTGGAAAAATCTTTTACTGCCTTTACTCTTACTGATTGTTATACAGAGCATTTGAATTGACTTGCAGGCAAAATGATGCCCCATGCAGCAGTATGTATCAATGTGCACCACAGTTTCAGTGCACCGTTCTTTTCCCATGGCTGAGTCAGCAGACGTGACACCACACATACAGAAATCAGTTTACAGTGGTTACCTGGGCGCTGCAAGTTGCATGCTGTGTATTTTGCTGACTCATGCGCGGGTAAAGTCAGCTTCTTCACTGGCCTTGGGCCATAACAGCCACATACTTCTGGCAAACAGTGAGAATATCTCCAGCAAGGTCTCACTGGCAGTCTGAGACTGTGTTGATAAGGGAGAAAGCCAAGCAACTGATAACAAAATGGTGCTCTCTGCTAGGCCACAGATGGTAATGTTAAAAAACAACCCCTTTTTTATTGCCTTTTTTTTTAGTCTGCCACACTCTACACTTGATATAAGCTTTAAAAAAAATGCAGGAAATGTCCTACAAGACTCATGCAAAGGAACAGGAATACTTATCAGTCTCAGAATAACCAGTTCCCTCAGGAGTCTTGGTGCTAACATCACCTGGCATCTGGCACACCACCGGGCAGGAGCTTTGAAGACAGTCTTAATGTGAACTGAAACTACAAGTTATGCAGCACTGCATGCTTCTCCTGTAAGCTGCTGAGTCTCGTGCACTATAACTTACACAAATTAAAGGCCCAAAAAGTCAGCGTTTCCACTAATTCCTGCCTTAGCCACACCTTTGTCTGTGTAGTTGTAAGAAAGTGTCCTGCACTGATGGTGATTGTGGAGCCTGGGATTCCTGTGTTCTGCTATTCAGTGACCTTGGAGAAACAACTCACTGAACCCCATAACAATGCTGCATAAGAGTGGAAGTCCATGGGAAGAAATATGTTTATACTGTGTCCATACCTAGCAGACAGCAACTGCTTTATTTATGTATCCTGCAACTTCTTCTGACACATTTTAAATTAAGCCATATTGCAGGTAATTTCACTGAAGGGGCAACAGAACAGCACACCACAGGAGGTGTTTCTGGTTATCTTCCAGGGAATAGAGAAATTCTCAGATGTGTCTGACCAGGTGACAGCTGGACCAACTCGGCTGTTATGTAATGGATATCCTAGGAAAAATTTTCCTCAGTCTGGGGTGGGAGTGAGGGGGAGCTGCATCTGGTGGTTGGTGTGGAAGTTGTGGAGCAGGAAGGAAAAAAATCCAAAAATATTTTACAACAGGTAGAAAGCTTGACAAAAACACAAATTGGATGCTGTAGGAACAAAAGCTAAATATGAACTGTAAAAAAGAGTCAGTCCCTTGGAAAAATGTTATTTCTGGAGATGATCATATGAGGTATTTTGTGAGAAAATACAATACCTTTTCTTTCTGGTACAATCAGGAATCACAGAAGTAAACAACCAGAACCACTGAGGGTCTTTGGAAGTATCAGTAACTGCTGCAGGTACACATAATGGATGGACTACTGTCTACACAAGGAAAATACTGTTTCTCTAGAATAACACAAAAACTAGCATGGGTAAGGTGGAGGCCAAGGCCAGATGCCTACCTTTCCAAGGATTGCATAGGCCTTGTAATGTCTCATGGTTTTATTTTTTTCATGAACAATAACAGAGCTGAAGTATCCGAGGTGCTGTGCAGTGCATTCCAAGGGAAGGTGCGGTCCAGCAACAGGTTGCAGTGCTGGCACCTTCGGTGTTGGAGCCACTGCTGGATGTGTTCACTTTTGGATCTGGGCTCCGGCTGTATTGAGAGAGTGAGGGAATCATTAAGGGGAAGGAAGCACAGAGCCCCAGGGTTGATGACCTCTTCAAAGCCCCCACTCTAGCCAGACTAGCTCCAAATAGAAAACGTCCAGCAAGGGACCTCAAACAGAAGGAGTAAGAAGAGCCTGCTATTCCTTGCCTGCACCTTCCCTTGGAAACTCTTCAAAGCCCTATCAACACTGGGACTCAGTGCTTGTTTCGCCTTCTAATGATCCCATCAGTCTCTCACTCAAGCCAGAGACAAGCTGTGTCGTGGTTTTAGCTGGAACAGAGTTAATTTTTCTTCACTGTATCTGGTACAGTGCTGTGTTTTGGACTTAGTATGAAAATAATGTTGATAACGTGGTGATGTTTTAGTTGTTGCTAAGTAGTGCTCACACTAGTCAAGGAATTTTTCAGCTCCCCATGCTCTGCCAGGTGCACAGGAAGCTGGGACAGGACACAGCTGGGACAGCTGACCCAAACTGACCCAAGGGATATCCCACACCATATGGCGTCATGCTCAGCATATACAGCCGGGGGAAGAAGGGGGAAGGGGGGATGTTTGGAGTGATGGCATTTGTCTTCCCAAGTAACCGTTACCCATGATGGAGCCCTGCTTTCCTGGAGATGGCTGAGCACCTGCCCGCCCATGGGAAGCAGTGAATGAATTCCTCGTTTTGCGTTGCTTCCACACGCAGCTTTTGCTTAACCTATTAAACTGTCTTTATCTCAACCCATGAGTTTTCTCACTTTTACTCTTCCAATTTTCTCCCCCATCCCACCAGGGGGGAGTGCGTGAGAGGCTGCATGGTGCTTGGTTGCTGACTGGGGCTAAACCATGACAAACTGTAAAATGGAAAATGTCTACTTTGTACTCCTACTGAAGGTGCCAGGTCAGAAAGCTTTTTCTGGCTTTTACCTTCCTTTGGCAGCCTATTCAAATACCCATATACACTGGGGCTCTGCACTTGCTATACAAATTTTTCCATTGAGTACGCCTATTTGCACAGGCCAGTGAGTGTGTAAACAGTAAGACATTTAGGGATTTTTCTCTTAATTTTAAATGGGTGCAATTTTAGAAGCAAAACAGTTTTTTTCAGCATTATCAATATATTTAGTTAATGCATTTTTTATTACAATAGATTTTTTTTTTGTGTAGCTGCTTGCACATGCAATTAGTATGTTGATTGTTACGAATTTTTGCAAAGACAGTATTTGCATTTTCTTTTTTTTTCTTCCTAGCTTGGAATGTCAATAATCATCATTCCCAAAGGAAAAGAGCAAGTTAATTGCAAAGATTAAAGAGGAAGAGAAGGGAAAGCTGTCCCTTGAGCCCGGTGTATGGAAGTTGATGTTGATGCTACATGTTAAATATTGTTTCCCATGACAGCTTGACGAAGTGACTGAGATAAATGCACACCACTGAGGCTGTAAAAGGGAAAGGCAAGACAGTGCTGTTTAAAGTATAAGGCAAAAGTCGAATCCAGACACCTGACCACACATTGATATGTCCCCTTGAGGAGCAGAAGGCTCTTTCACACAACTCTCTCTTTGCTTGGCATTTTGGTAGTTGTTGAAACACTTTTCAACAATGCAGCCCAGCTTCTGGAAGCCAAAATAGTCATGCAAATGCAGGGGTTACATTAAAAATGCCATAGAGGCACTATGAGCACAAGCACAAAGCAAGATGCTTTGAGGCTTGCTGTCTGAGACAGCAGCCTTGGCACTGCATCTGAGGGCTAGGGAGCACTCTTGAAGATATTCAGACAACCTATCTCCTTTTTACCCTGCATAGGTGTATAATATAAGAACTATCACATGGGCAGGGAAAAATGAGGCAATGAGCTGAGATATAGTATTAGAGGACCACTGAATAACCTATAGCTGGGACCTATTTCCTGGGCATGTGATTTTATTATGATACTACCCTTCCTAGAACAAAGACGAGGGGAAATGAAGGTGTTCAAAGGAAAACTGGCAAGTAAATTGACTGAACAGGAGCCTACCATACTGGGAAGTTTCA
Source organism: Phalacrocorax aristotelis (assembly GCF_949628215.1). NCBI lineage: Eukaryota > Metazoa > Chordata > Aves > Suliformes > Phalacrocoracidae > Phalacrocorax > Phalacrocorax aristotelis. The sequence goes on from NC_134279.1 coordinate 20,976,771, forward strand.
GAGGCTGCTACTGAAGCCTTCAAACAATTAGCTGAATATGTTTCACATCAGCTCTGACAATGCAATGCTGTCAAATACAGGCTTCTTTTTCATTTGTAATGTTTTGCAAGAGTGTCAGAATTGCTGTTCTTTATGTCATTCCCTCCTCTCCCATTAAGTCCTCTGCCAGGTTGTTGCATATTTTACAACTTATTAAAAAACATCATCTGCTGCAGTATATCCTCTGTCCTTCGGTTCAGGCCATGCAGCTTATAAATTATTTAAAAGAGTAAAGTACTCGTGAGGCTCACAATGCCTCGGGTATTAATTTATTTTATCACTGCTTCTCTGTAACAGCTACTCTGCAAAAATTATAGGAAACAAACAACACAGACAGATCTGAAATCAAAAGTGAGGTTGAATTATTGGAGTGGTCCCTCATCAGTTAGGAGGCAGGAAGATATCCAAAGGCAAAACAATGTTTTATTTGGTCTGATTTAAAATTAGCATGAGACATGGGTTTATCTGACGGGCAGCCACTGTTCACCCCCAGATCCTGATTCCAGGTTGCCCTTTGGCTGAGAGCCAACTCACAAACACTTGTGGTGTGGCGTCCTCTTTCCAAAGCTCTTCATCCTACTTCTTTTCATCCTCGGAATAAATATAGCTTATATTTAAGACACATGCAGGACTGCAGCTACTCAAAACCAAAACTGGTTTTAAAATTACTTAATCCAGACACTTGGCATAGTGTTTATCAGTGTTTCAAGGATGTGAGTGATCAGCCCTTGAGTAATGACTGGGACTAGGCATGGCTTCTGCATGTACCGTATCACTTCATAACTGGCCTTACTTGATTAGTTGCTTTTGGACTCACTTTGCCATTGTTTTACAACATTGTATATCAGAAGTTTTTACTACATCCTGGCCTAAGAGGAGGGGCAGGTTGGCCTAACAGCAGCAAACTACTACCAGTGATGTGTTTGTTGGTGTTCCCTTTTCAGGAAGAGAAGGGGTGTACTCTGGTTTCTCTTCATGAAGGGATTCTTCCTCTGCTCTTCCTCTACAGTGATCAGTTCCCTTTCCCTGTGTTACTCTCCAGGGCATGCTTGGTTGTATTACTGCAATGCATTTTCACATCTTTGCTGTCAGAGCTCTGTATTTTACCCTGATGAAGTACTCTGCTTTCAGTGGCACTTTGAAGTATCAGTACTGTGCAGGCTTTTATATTAGTCCTTAAGTACTGAGTGCTTTATTGGCTGGCATGTCTGCCCACTAGCACTTTTTTCACTGCCAGCAATTTTGTGTTGTATCTCTTAGGAGATATGTAGGAGCTTCTTCCTGCAGCATTAGCAAGGTGTCTGTGCTGTGATGGCTCTGTTCATATTACCCCTTTGTCTCTTTTATTGACATCCTTCGTGCTACCATCCTTTATTTGGACATCAGCGGGATTCGTTGCTGTGGAGACCTTCATCTTGCTGCTGCTGTGAGTGGAAAGGGGTCTTAGCAGTGGGATCTGCAATACATCAGCTGTATTCTGGAGCAGCTGATGGTGTCATCAGTGGCACGTGGCCCTTTCTGAATACTCCTGGTAGCAGCTCTTGCGTCAAAGGCAGAACTGTGCTGTGGGAGGAAATGACTGGAACTGGTGAAAAACCTAAGCGTCCTGCTCTCAGTGCCAGGGAAGTTATAGACGACCATGATGTCTGAATACTGCTAATGCTTCTCCATGCATAAGGAGACTGTTGGACATCTGGGGAGGCAGTTTGTCTGTGCCTCAGGTCTGTGGATTGAGCATGGCAGTATGTACATTATCTTGCCAGTGTCAACTTTGCTTTGTGTTTTGTTTCGGAGTTCAAAGATGGGCTGTGTTTCATATCAGTAGTCCTAGTGTGGCTTCTGGTTTTCTAATTTGGCTGCAAAAACTGCTAGAGCTAAAAGAGCAATGTATTTTCTGTTTGTAAACATTTCTCAATTAAGTATTTTAAACAAAATATCTGCTTACAGTTATTTTTACATAGCAAAAGACATTGAAGTATTAGAATGAGCGGCTGACTCTAGCTGTCCCATAGCCTAGAAAAATCCAAACACAGAGGGGGTCATAACACTGATCTTTAGATTTCCTGACGTCACTTGGATGGTATTTACTTTGTGCTGGCAATGAAAAAAATTGCAACCTGAAAGACTGCAACTATGATGCATCTCTCTTATTTTATGCTTCTTTCATACACTACCCTATACAAACAGGTCCTTGTGTTTGCTGTCATACTGTTAAATTGGTACAAGACTTGCTTTCATTTCTAAGCTGAAAGAGATTTTTTTTTTCCCCAACATGTTACAGAGAGACTTGATATAAAATGCAATTCCTCTTGTTTTAGAAGAGCACTTCAACAAAGTTACCTATTGGGCCTGCTGCTTTGATGGCTCATCCTGTTATCCTGCTGCATCTCTTCAGGTCCCAACACAGAGGGTTTGGTCTTGAACTGGTGGTTGATAGTGCTGGATTAGAGCAGGCAGTTTTTCACCTAATCCATTTATTATTCAAGCTTTATTAGCACTGCCTGTTATACTCAGGGGATGGACTACTTTACACACATGAACTGAATTTGCTGGGTCCCAGACTTCTCTGGGAATTAGTCATTAAAGTGTGTTTTTGACTAGCAGAAGCTATATAGTCTTACTGGAGAAATAGGGCTTGTGTAACTAATACCAGCTTTCAAGAAGGGAGAACCTCATAGAGATAAAATATTTACATGGAGGTGCTCTGAGAGTACGCTTCTCTCATTGACAGGTGTCATCATCTTAGACCCTGGTGGCGGGATGACAGAACTGCTGTCAGGATGATTTGGCATGGGCAGTAGGGTGACAGTTAGTCACTGGCGTAATTTCATGGACATTGTTGGCTGTTGCTGTCAGAAGTTTTATTACAAATGACCAGTCTTGGCTGATTATTTGGCTACTCTTTGTTGTTCTTAACTACAAAACCTAAATTAACTCTTTATAGTCATAGTTTTTTCATTGCTTGTCTAGTAGTTACTAGTCTAACTGTGTATTTTAATTACAGGATGAAAAATCAGCCCCTTTTAGACCATGAGTAATTTGCAGTGTTTGATTTGTTCCTTGGTTTGAATCTTTTAACTAATTTTTTTTTTAATTAGCCATTAGAACGTGGTTCTGCATGCTGTAAGCCTCTCCTCCATCTGTTCAAGGGTCATGATGTTCTGATGCTATGGACACTAACAAATGAAGTGCCCTATCTTCTGTGCAATGCAAGACATCAGAGGATATATTAATTTTTTTAAAAAAATCATATTTTGTCATGAATGATTACTGATGCTTGGCAGCTGTTGTCATTTTTAGGCATGTACAATTTTTGTCAGCATCATTTTTAGTAGGAAATTATGTTTATCTGAGCTCCTTGGGAAATACAAGTTATTCACTGATCTGCCTAAAGGAGCAGCAACCCCACTGACACTCTGGTCCCTTCCCAGGCCTTTAAATGTCTGCTTAAAGTACAAATCTTTAGATCACACAGACAAGTTGTTTTTACCCATGTCTCTCCCTGAGTTTGGTCACAGTTACAGCTGCTGCAGCTTTTCTGATGCATTTCAGCACCTCAGCCATGCTTTGGTGAGACAAGTATGAGGAAAGATGCTTCTTGCACCTCTGTGGACAGGCAGGGTTAGGTATGCCTGCTCCTGGGCTACATAATCAAAGCTCTCAGAGCAAAAGCCCCATGTGGTGCAAAAAACATGAAATAACAGGCCCTGTGGTTGCCCAAGATAGCACAATATCAGGTGTACTATCTTGGACAACCACTGGGCTTGTTATTACCTTTGATGGGTTTTCGCTGTTAGATTGCCTCTCGAAACAGACAGTCTGCCAGGATCTTCTGTTTCTCAGATGTGTGCCCAGTTGGCCTTTGTCATGGTGCACAGTGGCAAAGACCACATCTGTTAGGTACAACAGAGTTTCTCCCTATCACTGTAGGCTTCCCATTTTTCATTTCCTGTCATGCTGCAACTCAGAGACAGTACGTGATGTTGGGCTGTCAAGGCAGCCATGAGCTCCTACACTCTTTAGCAAGGGTAGTGATAACCTGTATGCCAGAATCAGGTGGAACAGGAGTACATTTGCTGGCTGTTCTTTTCTGAAGAACTGGATGTATATCATAGTTGTTGAAATGAAATTTTGGCCGAGGGCTGATTGTGGTGAAGGCAGTTAGCACCTCATGTTGCTCCATGTGATGGCAAGCAAAACCAGTTTATTAAATGAGGATCATATAAATGTCTTGCTGAATTGGATGGCAGTATTTTCCTTCCCACTGAAAGAATTCTGAGTTTGTGTTTAAAATGAAGCTTACATTTTGTGCTGCTTGTCTTCCTTTGTTTTTATGAAGGTGCTTAGGCACAATTAAATTACAAAATAAAATAACTCAGCCAAAGTTCTTGATGGCTTGCATGAAGGTGACAGTGCTGAATAGTGTATTGTTGCATGCTTACTGCATTATGATGCTTAGAGACTTAGTATTTCCCAGATCCATCTCTGCTCCCTGCCTCTCCTTTCTCCCAGCACTCAGGAGCCCTCCTGAGGTGCTGGCTGGGCCTACGGCCATTATTTCATCCCGTATTTTAATATAATGGCATCATACTTAGAAAAGGCCTCCTCAGATTGTTGTGTAATGGGACCTGCTTTGTGATAACATAATCACTCTCTGTGTTGAATTTTGAAGTACTGTTTCAAGATGAGTTAAAGTCAGAGATAATACCTGCAGCAGACCAAGACCTAGGCCAGGCTTCTCACATCGGCTTGCCAACTCTCATTCACAGTTGTGTTGTCACTGAGGTTGTGTCCTCTCTGGCTGGGTACTGAGGCACATACGTGTGGTACATGCACAACATGCCATGGTGGGGGAGGGTGGGTGGTACCATTCCATACCCTTCACTATGCTATGGGCACCATCTTCCTCTGCCTTCCTCCTGTGTCATCACTGAGGGCAGAGCTTGTGTAGGTAGGACTCTCTAGTGACATTCCATCTCCCTCTGCTGCAGCAGGTGGTGGGAGGAGCCATAAAGGCGATCTGTTTATTAGGGGAACAATACTCAACAGGTAAAGATATCTGCTGAAATACTGAAAGAGAAAATACCTCCCAGCCTGGGAACTAGGCCTGTGAACCAGAAGCAACCTTGAAAAGTGCACCTAGCATCTTTGAAGGGCAGGTGGCTACCTAAAAAATATAAACATCCTGAAACACCTGGGTAATTGTGAAACGGTGAAATTGTAACAGCCACTTATTTTCTGGAAAGATAAAAAATAATCTGAAAAAGAGGGAAAAACATGCTGAGAAGGTAGGAATTAATACCTGCCATTGGCTGTTCTAACTGAGAGATGAGAAACAAATTGGAGAAAACACTTCTCATATAATTAGAAGTCTTAGGGGCTTTTCTGCCTCCATAGGAAAACATCCCTGTCCTCAACTCAACTCCCACTGTTGGTTATTGGTCTCAGGTGAATAAAACTGAGGCAAGGATCTCAGGTTTTAATTAACCCTTTATATAAAGGAATGAATGAGCACATGTTATATTCACTGTGGAAGGAGATTTTTATTTTATTTTATTTTATTTCCACTGATGCGTGGTGTTATGAAAGAGCTTCCAAGGATCATCGAGTCCAACTCCCTGCTCCTTGCATGACTACCTAAAACTAAACCATATGAGTAAGGGCACCATCCAGATGGTCCTTGAACTCTGACAGGCTTGGTGCTGTGATCACTTCCCTGGGGAGCCTCTTCCACTGACCGACCAGTGAAGAACCTTTTCCTAAAGTTCAATCCAAACTTACTCTGATGCAACTGGTGTCCATTTCCTCGTGTTCTGTCACTGGTCGTCAGAGACAAAGAGAGGAGATCTGTGTGTCCTCCCTTGAGGAAGTTGTAGACTGCAATGAGATCAACCTCAGCTTTTTCTTCTCCAAGCTGAACAAACCAGGTGACCTCAGCTGCTCCTTGTGAGTCTTGCCCTCAAGGTCTTTCACCATCTTGGTCACCCTCTGGACACATTCTAATAATCTGATGCCCTTCTTATGTTGAGGTGCCCAAAACTGCATGCATACTCAAAGTGAAGGCCACAGCAGTGCAGAGCAGAGCAGGACAATCACCTTCCTTGACCAGCTAGCTATGATGTGCTTAATGCATCCCAGGACACATCTGGCCCTTTTGGCTGCCAGGGCACACTGTTGACTCCTATTCCACTTGCCATCCATCCAATCCTCCAGATCTCTTTCTGTGGGGCTGCTTTCCAGCCTTTCATCCCACAATTTGTACACATAACCAGGATTATCCTGTCCCAGGTGGAGAATCCGGCACTTGCCCTTGTTAAATTTGATATGGTTGGTGATTGCCCAGCTCTCTTGTCTATCCACATCTCTCTGTAAGGCCTCTCTTCCATCAAGGGAATCCACAGCTCCTCCTAGTTTAGTACTGTCAGCAAACTTACTTATATTCAATTCCTGTGTCCAGATCACTTATAAAAACATTAAAAAGCACTGGCCCTAAAATTGAGCCCTGGGGAATCCTGGTGACTGGCCGCCAGCCTGATGTAACCCCATTTGCTATAACCCTTTGAGTCTGACCCATCAGCCAGTTGTTCACCCAACATAAAATGGACTTGTCTAGCTGTGTACTGGACAGTTTATCTAGAAGGATACTGTGAGAGACAGTATCAAGAACTTTGCTAAAATCCAAAAAGACCACATCTACTGGTTTCCCTTGGTCAACTATATGGGTGACCTTGTCATAAAAGGAAATTAAGTTAGTTAAGGAGGACTTTCCTCTTGTGAACCCATGCTGGTTATGACCAATGATTGCATTGTCATTCAAGTGTTTTCCAATAACTCCCAGAATAATAATCTCCATAATTTTACCAGTCACTGATTTGAGACTGACAGGCCTATAATTACCAGGGTCTTCCATCTTACCCTGCTTGAAAATATGAACATTTGCAAGCTTCTAGTCAACTGGGACCTCTCCAGACTCCCAAGACTGTTGAAAAATAATGGAGAGAGGTCCTGTGATGACATCGGCCAGCTCTTTCAGTCCCTGGGATATTGGCCCCCATAGATTTCTGCCCATCCAGCTGGAGTAGCAAGTCTTGAACAAGTTTAGGGCCAGCTGGGAGTTTGTCATTCCCTCAGTCATGATCTTCCAACACAGGGCTCTGGGAGTCCCAGGGCCCATCACTGATTTTGAAGACAGAGGCAAAGAAGGCATTAGATGTCTCCTCTTTGTCTACATCCCTACTTGTGATGTGACTAATGTAATCAAGTAACAGACCAATATTATCTGTGATCCTCTGTCTGTGGTTAACATTCTGAAAAAACCCCATATTTAGGAAAAAGCTCTTCTTGCCCTTCAGAGTTCTGGCCAGCTTGAACTCTAAGTGAGATTTGGCCACATGAATTTTCTCCCTACAGTGGCGAACAGCATCTCTGCAGTCTTCCCAAGTTGCCTGTCATTGCTTCCAATATCTGTACGCTTTCATTTTCCACCTAAGTTCTAGAAGAAGATCCCTGCTCAGCCAAGCTGGCCTTCTGCCCCACTTGCCTGAGTTCCAACGCTTTGGAATTTCCTGCTTCTGGGCTCTTAAGACATGGCTCTTAAAAAGTGACCAGCATTTATGGACCCCAATACCTTCAAAATCAGATTCCCAGGGAACCTTACTAACTAGCTCCTTCATCAGCCTGAAGTCTGCCTTCCCCATATCCAGGGTCTAAGTTTTGCTGGCAGTTTGGTAGATGTCTTTTTTAATCAAGTGTTACACTCATCAAGGAAGACTAAATAAGCATGGTATTAGACTACATTAAAAAGTTGACACATAGATGAAGACTTATTACTACCTGAACTGTCAATGGATTTCACACTACTGTAGGTCGGACGGATCTAAAGTATCTTTAATGCTAAAATATAAATAATAAGCAAGATGTTGCATTTTGATTTGACTTGCAACATGCATAAAACTAATTCTTTCCATGACACACTGAAGATCATTTGCAGAAAGGGGAAAAAAATTACATTAAAAAATGCAGTTTGAGTTTTGTGGGACTTTTCCCTGAGTTGTGGATACAGTGTGTATTTTGCTGCTTTTATATTGGTCAGGATTTTTAGCTAAAAAATTGATCTCAAAGGAGTTATAACGGTGAAAAAATGAACTTTGATATGAGTTCACAGAAAATACTGTTTTTACAAGACTGCTGCTTTTTACAGCTTGTGTTGAAGCATCCAGTTTTCCAAGTTATCTGAGTATTTTAATTTACGAAGTATATTCACTTGTATTTTAGTGTTGGAAATTTCTCTGGTTTTATGACTAGTAGAAATCTATCTTATGTTCATTACTGTCTCAGTAAAAACTGGTGGTTTGGTAGAAGCTGTGCACTTTATGAGCTATCGTGGTAGGTATAGCATATTATGCTTAGACTGGGAAAATAGAGATGACAAATATCATAAAGTTCTCCATCTTCTCAGCCAATTTCCATCTAGTACATTCCTTTCTATTTGAAATGTTAAGTGATCTATTTCTCTGCAGAGCTCAATGAGTGAGCTGTCGCTTTTCCTACACTTCGTTCGCAGCGAGTGGTGTTACTCTACTCCCTGAAGGGGAAGAGGCTATGGGTCAAGGCAAACACTGCCTAGAGGCCTTCTTTTGTCTTCTACTCAGAGGCAAGACACTAGAAAAATGCACAAAGACCATTCTTGGTTTTATTCAGACTACAAAAATCTTTTACAGACAGAAATAATGCTGCCATATAGAGTCATCTCATTAATTGGGTTTGCAGCACTGTCTACAAGAGCAATTAGACATGATAAAGCTGTGGGCTTTGCCAGAAATTAAAAGCTTGATTATGTAGGGCTTTTTGCAAAAAAGCAGGACCAAGCAGGATCTGCAGAGCACCATGAAGAGCAGAGGAGAGGTACTGGTTAATGCACAGGGTTGTGACTCCTCTCAATATACAAAACTTCTCTGAACTGCTGCTGCGTGTTGGCTGCACCAGGAAAAGTATGTTAATTTATTTCTGTAAGATTTATCTTAAGATTTACCTTATTTAAAATCTCTGGGCAGGATCGTTTCAATGAAAATCTCAATTCGTATAAGAAAAAGAGATTTCTAATCTAAGGCAAAACTACAAAAATATAAAAAAAGGACTGAAAATCTAAGAGTAAAATAAAAATACTTACATCCTTTCTTAAGTCTTTTTGTCCCAAAGCCATGGAAGCTTGTCTGTTTTGTTTTTCCTTTTTTTTTTTCCTTCTTTGTCAAAGGCAGGAAACACTACCAAAAGTCCATGATGTTATCTAGTCTCATGTGTTTTTTTGACAAAGCCGACCAGAAGTGTTTCAAAAGAAAAAGAAGAAAACCTACTAGAGATTTTCCTCAAGCAATAATTTTTTATTTAATGGGGACTTTCAGCTGCTTACTCAACAGCCACAGAAAATTTTCTTGCATTGGGAAGCACGTAATCCAAGGAATATGCTGTGACTTGAACTGCATCTCAGAAACAGACATCAAAATAGTTTAAATTCCTTGGACCCTTTAGCGAACCGTGAAGTTGTTTCATTTATACACTCCATGTTGTTTCATTTATATGCTGTGTGACTGTCTCCTGGAAACTGGTGACATGGTTTCTGATAAAGCATGACTTCGTATCATGTATTTGGCTGCAAGACGCAGTGAGCTGGTCATAGCAAAACCTCTGAGGACCACGAAGAAATAGAGAAGTAACTATTTGACATGAAGCTGAATGCACTTTGCTATTTTTAGAGGTGAAACTAGTTTTAACTGACCTCTAAAAGCTGCATTTCTTGCTTTAGGTATGTCCTTATTTTAGCTGGGATAGAGTTAATTTTCTTCCTAGTAGCTGGTATAGTGCTGTGTTTTTGATTTAGAATGAGAATAGTGTTGATAACACTGATGTTTTAGTTGTTGCAAAGCAGTGCTTACACTAATCAAATACTTTTTCAGCTTCTCATGTTCTAATAGGTGCACAAGAAGTTGGGAGGGGACACAGCTGGGCCAGCTGACCCCAACTGACCAAAGGGATATTGAACACAAAATGACATCATGCTCAGCATAAAAGCTAGGGGAAGAAGAAGTGGGGGGGCGCAAGTTCGGAGTTACGGCATTTTGTCTTCCCAAATAACCGTTATGCATGATGGAGCCCTGCTTTCCTGGAGATGGCTGAACACCTGCCACCTGCCTGCTGATGTGAAGTAGTGAATGAATTCCTTATTTTGCTTTGTTTGCATGTGTGGCTTTTGCTTTACCTGTTAAACTGTCTTTATCTAAATCCACAAGTTTTCTCACTTTTACTCTTCTGATTCTCTCCCTAATCCCACTACGCGGGGAGTGAGCAAGTGGTTGTGTGGTTCTTAGTTGCTGGCTGGGGTTAAACCACAACAGAGTAGCAAGGTAAGTGTAGAAGATATGGCCTTGTTTCCTGGCATCCATGAAGATTATGTGCACCTTTCAAGAAAAGTTTCAGCCTCTTCTTCACAACAACAGCTCCTGAGAGATGTGACTTTGCAGTTTGCCGTGAGCTGAAAAATGCCTAGCTTTGGCCTCAGTGCAATCTGTGGTTTGGAAGCAAGTCCCAGTTTGGGAGGAGAAAAGAAAATGTGCTCTGCTTTATTTTACTGCAGCAGGATATGCTCTTGGATAAGGAGCAGAGGAATGAATTACTTTTGGATTGCAGGGACATGTGTTGTTGAAAAGCATCCTTCCTATGAGGGGCTACTGTTGTGACACTGAGGGAGGCAAACATCAGAGTGTGTGGTGCACACTTGAGGGTGGTCAAGCCATTGCCTTGTAAAAGATAAATGGTGTGTTTTACAAATATTTGCTCTCTATTTGAAAAAAAGAGAAAAAGCAATCTGGGAGCAGCCACCAAACCACATTTTGTCCCCAGTATTCAATACTTTCCTCTGTTGCTACTCAGTGGAGCACAGACATGCTGTTAGTTAATGCACACAAGCAATCTGTGGTATATTGCATCCTGGAAATGCCTGCCTTTTACAGAGATATGATGGTTACTCAGGGCAAGCTTCTGTTTTTAAAAAGGACCTCTAAGTTTTGAAATGTTTTGCTGTGCATGGATGAAAGCAGTATCTGCTACTGCTTGTAATGCTGTGCTTGTTTTCTGGTGGGCTGCACAACATTTTTATTTAGGACAGAAAGCTGATCAGTGAATAAGCACAAACAGCACCAAAGTCAACCTGTCAAGACTCAAATCTCAAGGCAGCTGTGTCTTGCTCAAATGGAGGCCAGTGAGAGCTCTAACCTGAGCCATGTAAGGGAGAAATAACTAGCAGCTATGAAGAACAAGAAGGAGAAGAGAGAACCAAGGCTCTATGTAGAATTAGTTGAGAAACCATTTGTTAGTAATATGTTCTCCAAAATTAAATTTCTAGTGCTTCTAAGTAGCACTGTCATTTTCTTTTTAAAGGAATGTCTTGTTTTGGTAAAGCCTTGATTCCTGACTCAGTTGCCCTCAGCAGCCATATTTCTCCATCATGCTGATATTTGTGTCTAGCGAGTGAATTGTAGCAATCAGAGCGCCGTGGAGGCTGATCACTAAGATGCCGTAGTCCTTCCTAAGCACCCATAAAATGGCACCTGCATGTTTTTGTACAGGCTCCAGTCATGGCTTGAAAGTCCATTAAGCTAGTCACTAAGGAAACAGAAGGGACATCCATTCCTTCCTGCAGAAAGGGGATGACTGCAGGGTGAACATTCAGTCTTTGTGACACTGATAGATCATGCTGCACAAGCTGTGAATGACCTCCTTTCAAGGGCATATATGCACGCACAAATATTGCAGTAGATCTTACGGAAACAGAAGCAACAAACAAGCTTTGATGTAGCAACAGATATATGGGAACAAGTGCCCAACCTTGCTGCTTTAAGGCAATGTCATTCCTATAATTCAGATAAAAAAGTAAAGTCTCTGAAATAGAGGAAAGTTGTCCTTAATGTCTTCCCTTAGGCCTTGCAGTAAATATTCATGACCTTTTAACATGGACGTTACATTTCAAGTAAAGTCTGGAAGTCAAGAAGTACATGAAGTTTTTCTATGAATACTGAGTAAAGGAGAGAGAAATGTAAAGATGAAAATCAGCATCTGTTATACGTAGTCCAAAAAAAACCTCTCACATGGAGGATTTTAAATGTCTGATTGATTTATCTGGCAGACTGCACTCAGAAAAATCCCTTCTTTCTTTGGCCAGGTCATTTGTTGTCATGGGTGAATCACTGTTTGAATTTGTACAGTTCTTGCAAGTCACACTGGAGGAGAAACTATGATGGAAACTGCTGGATTCCCGTATTCCCTGTTCTGTGGGGCTATAGGTTGATTCCCTAGCATAGCATTCCTATGTTCCCTGCAAATATGCTGCCTAGGTTTGGAAATTGGTAGTGGAAGGAAAGGAAGAGAGCTTGGAAGGAGAGATGGCTGTGAGCGACAGCCTGCCTCTTCTTGTTTAATGATACCAAAGCGGCACCAGTCCTTATACCTGGGTCTCCTTTCACACAGATCCCAAGAGGAGGGCAGGGGGGAGAATCGCATCTCAAGAAGAGAAACATATAACCATAACAATGACAGTGCGGCATGGAATCCACGCTAGTCTTGAGAGGATTTACGTACTAAGGATGTCTCCCAGCATTTTTCACCAGGTGTATGGATGCTTTCAGGCTATTTCAGTCAGTGGCTACACTGCTGTTGCTTGGCCTGAACTAATATGGTGATTTTTTTTCTGTCAAAGTACATCAGGTTCTGCCACAACCCTGTGACATCTGTGTAGTGATGTACTTTTTTTCAGAAGTTCTTTCAGGAGACTGCAGACGGTACAGTTGCAATTGAAAAAGATCATCCTTTGGAGCTTTTGTTTTGTAAATTGACAACTTAATCAACATGCTTGTTATAATTAGTAGTGAGATAGACCTTTTTAGCATTTCCTGTAGCTGATTCCTTTGGAGAGTGGAGGAATACATTCCATGTTATTTTTCTGGCTGTATGTGTTCATTTATTACCCCAAAAGATACATAGGCAGTAAGATAAAATGGTGCGTAAGCATTAGCATAGTCAACATCAGACAGTACTTCTCAGATATGGAATTGGAAGGAATTATCCTTCGGGGGTTTTTTTTGTTCATCTGAAGTCATAGGTAATGGTGTAGTTGTACTGATCTCCAGGCTGGACTATCAACAGCAGTGTATAAATGAAAAGCTGATACTTTTAAACTGAGTTTTTTATTTTAGATGGCAGGAAAATGTCATTGCTAATTTACCAGGAAAAAGGCAACGTTGCAACTTCCATTGTCATTTGCAGTTGTGAGGGGTGGCCATAAAATTATTTCCAGAGAAAATCAGTATTGATCTGGGCCAAATAATTTGTATTGGAAGTGTTTTCTTCTGGGTTTCTTTTCCATTGTGTAAAAATGGTCTTTACTTTTAGTGTGGGAAATGTTTTCCTTCCTTTAGATTTCACTGTTTTTGGATAGAGGAATCTTGTAGATTTAGATTTTATTGTAAATTTCCACCGAAGTTTTAAAATATTTTTTCCTTGCAGCTTCAAATGCTTGGTGAAATATTTTTTTTTCTTTTGTTAGAAAAGACATGGGTGTTTTTGGGCCGGATGCTCAGTGTTGTCCCTTCTGATCCAAGCTTTATTACCTCATGCTTCTAGGGGAAGGCAAATTTGTTTTACAAAACTTGAAGGGGTTAGGTCCTTCAGAACAGGATTCCTAAGAGATAACTGTAGCTTGCTGAAGTCCATGGCAAAAGACAGTTCATGTTAACTACCCGGAGATGACAGAATTTAGCTAGCTTATACAGTATTCACACAAAAGCTCTCTCCATATGGGTTGTGCAGTCCTGAAACCCTCTGAGATGTCTCTAAAAATAAAGTCCTGGAATCACTCACTTTCCCAGCACACTGAAAAAAGGCATAGATAGCTATATAACCATAAGGTGGTTAGAAAACTCACACAGATGTATTAATTTCATTACTGCTGGGAGATACAGCCCTCTCTTGCCTGCCTCAAACCACCAGCGGTGATGTTATACAGTACTGTTTTTATTAACAGAATGTCCTTCAGTGGGAGATGAAACTACATACACCTGTGTAATTTCATTTATCTATGAAATCCAAATCAGATGTTTCTGACCAGCCTTACTTTCTATAAACTATGTTAAAATGATAGTGATCCTGTTGCCATGTATTTATTTTTAGTCATTCAGTTTTTCTCATTATTTTGTCAAAGATGGATGCCATATATAATTTTTCCCTTTTTAATAGAAATGTGCACAGCCTGTTATTCCAATTTAGTCTACCAGAGATCCATGCTAATTCAAATTTATTAGGTATTAACATCGGCAAACTATTAAGTACTCTAGCAAATTATCTTGCAGCTCTCTGATTCAAAGCACGCGGGCTTATTATTGTTTTTCTCAAGGGAATAGTTTTATCATTAGTCTTAGCTCCTACTGATCTGGAAAATCATTAATCGTTGTCATATGCTGAGTCTCTACCTTGGTTCTTGTAAAATAGTGATCAGAAATCTAAATAGAACATTCCAGCCTTTTTTTCTAAACCATCTATATACTATTTTTTAGATTTTTCTGTCTTGAAATTAACGTATATAAAAGTGTAGACTGCTTTTGCTTCAGACTGAATGGTTATTGTCCCCTCTCTTGATTGTATAATCACAATTTTTAATCTAAACCCTTTTTCTAAGAAATGTTCAGTTCTCATTTGTGTTTTATTGTCCTCTTCAATCCATTTATATTGCAATTTTCCTTTCTTAGTGGAAATGATCCTTTTATATCCATATGACATTTGAATGTTTATGAGATATGAATATGTCATGTATTTCCCTAATTGGTAAAGAGTAGACTGTGTTTTCCTTGTCAGAAAGGAAGTCTGCTGATCTCTAAATACCATTTATTATTTTAACACCACAAATAATTGTATTGATTATGAGGATGAATTCATCAACTTACCGATGATTATTTCTTTAAAGAAATGTAAATTGCCCTATAAGACACTTGTGTGATCTAGTTCAAAATTTTATAGCTGACTAGATGCTCTGTAATACTGACTGTAACATACCTATAGCGAACATAAAAACTGATAAAGTAACAAGTACCATGCTACCAGGTAGGAGCATAAATTGTCTATCCAAAAAGATCTGACTTATGCTGACAAATGCAATGACAGTATTTTGAAAGCCTCTCAGCAGGGTCTATCAAACACAAGCGCAATCCCAATGTGCGTATTGGGCAAAATGGTAAGAAGTTATATTAAAGGGTAGAACAACTACCAAGCACTAGGGTACAGAAATTCTACTCGGTCATGGTCAACATGATTACAATGAAGTGAATTCCTGCTTTACAAACTGTGGTCTGGGAGAGGTCATCAGAGAGTCAAGTTGTCATAATATCATGAAGAACGCAACTTGCTTTGTCAAATCCTTTTTCAAATATGTCTTCCTTGCTGCAGGCTAGAGGGCAGATGATAATGACCTAGACTAGAAAAACTTAGTGTTATTTTCTTCTAATGTAGATCAATGGGGTGAAATCCCAGTGGTTAGCAAAAACAATGGCCAAAATTCTCGTAAAATTCTTAATAACCAAGACTGAGAGGTCTGGCTAAGAAGTTTGACGTAACTAAAATAACATTCCTTTCAAATAAAAGCTAATAGCCTGTGATCATTTCCAGCTCCTCACTTCTGAGGTAACATAATGCTGGGTGTGCCACCACGATAGTCTTCACCAAGACCCAGGTCTCCATATTGTCACAATAATTACTGTTCCTCGGAATTCTGGCAGCTAGCAAGGTTCCTTACCTTAAGGTCCGTATCTCACAGATGCCTGGTTTAGTTAACATTGAAAAGATTGTTTTTATTAACCGCTTTCTTTTTTTTCTGAAACAGTCTAGATGTCTATAATCATTTGGCAGGGAACAAGGGAGCAGAAGTGGGCATGTTTTTCAAACTTTTTCTCATTATGTAATAGTGAAACTTCTGTGTGACCTGTCCTAAATTTTACATGCACTATTATGGACTTGGAGGCCCAAGATTCTCTGAATCGTAGGTCAAAAAAGAGATGTAGAAGAAGGGAAAATTTGAAGTCTGGAGTAGTGTTCTAATCTGATATGAGTCAAATTGTAATGCAAAACCAGAAAAGCCATAGGTGCATGCTTCTATCTGTCTGTATCACAATTCCATAATAATGTACAAATCAGACTATTTGTATGATTCACCAGGTGAATGGGGAGTGATAAATCTGATGACCTGAGAGAGCATCTTTGAGAATACCATAATGGCCTCAAGCTGCACCAGGGAAGCTTAGACTGGATGTTAGGAAATACTGCTTCACTGAAAGTGTTGTCAGGGATTGGAACAGGCTGCCCAGTCAAGTGGTTGAATCACCATCCCTGGAGGTATTTCAAAGATGTTTGGATGTGGTGCTTAGGGACATGGTTTAGTGGTGAACTGGCAGTGTTATGTTTACAATTGTGTTGAAGAAGCTTAGGTAACACTGTATTAGGCCAAGATGTTCTTCGTATATGTCAAAACTAAAGAACACTAAACTATCATTAATTAGAAGAACAGACATTCAGTATCCTTGGAGCAGGACTGAGAGACTCATAAAAGGGAAAACTCCTGCCTCAGATGAAGCCAGTATCCTTTAACCAAGGACATTCTGGGGCAATTAGACCTTAAGGAGAACAGCTAGTCAGGATGTTTTGTGTATGTTGCCAACTTGGTAAGAACTAAGTGTCCTTAGGGTGAACTATCCTCATAATAATATTAAAAATCACACCCATAGGCCAGAAATCTCCCTACTTAAACAAGCCTGAGCGCACATGATAAATTAAAAAGGAGCTATACCTTTAAGATGAAGTGAGAAAGAAACTAACCAATGACTAGCTGGGGGGTCGTGAATATTACATGTTACTAACACATTTAACTGTCTAAATACCTACTGTGCTTTTGGCCCGGTGTGCTTGATTTGTGGGAAACCACCGAGCACCTAGGCTTGTGCAATCCTGAAATAAATAAGCAATGTCTCTCCTGAGTGTGTCGTTATTGGCTCATTGCACACTGGGAAATGAATCTGTTTTTTGGACAACAGTTTTCTGGCAACCCAGGTGGGACAGCTGTGAAGCCTTGCCTAGATGGTCTTGCCAGCTGCAGATGGGGGGAAGCTGCTCTCTGGGCTCCGAGCACGCACTGACCTGTTGTTCGAAGGACTCCATGATGTCCCCATCTGTAGTGGGTAAGTGACTCAAAGTGTAACGCACAATAAAGAGACATTGCATGGGGGGAAAATAAGTAAAGGTAGAAGTGTTTTGTACACATTTGGACAGTGATGACTGGAGTGCATGACAGCATGCTTGTTAAGAGCATTCTTTTTTGATAACAATATGGGAGCAGGACGGGGCAGAACTGTCTGCGGAGGTTTCCCCATTAGGCTGCATTCTGAAACATTGGAATAAGTTTGGTGGCGATCATCTAACAAAGAGGAAATTAAAAGAATATTCTACTCAATGGTGGCTGAAGTATAAATTGGAGGATGAGGAAAAATAGCCAGGCATGGGGTCTTTGAATTATAATCAAATCTTGCAACTTATGATTTTTTTTGCAAATGGCAGGATAAATGGAATGAACTCCCATATGTGGATGTGTTCTTTAAGAAATGATCAAGAAACAAGGAAGAAATGTGAATTGTTGATATCTGATTTGAATGTATTAATGATGATGGAGGATAGAAACAAATTACTTCAGTGTTGTTCTGCTTGTAATACAGAAAAAAAATGTTTGAAAACGGAAGATGAAGAAGAGGATGTGCAATTGCTTGTTTCCCCAGATAAGGGTCAGGATAGTGTTATTGATGGTATTGGAATGGGTAGTGAAACATTTAGTCCATTGTAGGCAGAACTTGACTGCAACAGAAGCCAGTGATTTAGACTGTGCTGCACCAGGCAGTAGGAGACCAGATGGAAAACCTGTTTGTGTGGAAGTTCTGTTGTTGTCTGAAAAACAGATTCATCGCCCGGTGTGCAATGAGTCAATAATCACACACTCAAGTGAGATATTGCTAATTTTTTTCAGGGTTGCACAAGCCTGGGTGCTCGGTGGTTTCCCACAAATCAAGCACAACAATGTTGTCTACCTCATTATATTTACACAGTAAGTCCATACATATTCTGCCTATTTAATACATGTTCATTCTGATCTACATAGGTTGCATAATGGCATTAAGTCACTCCTCTTATCTCCACTTCAGATTCTTCTGTGCATGCCTTCCTCTCTTTGGGGGTCTTTGGTGGTCTTTACAGATGAAATACCCTAACCCTTTTTACCCATATATGGTTGAGTTTTATACAAGGACAATTTAAGTCTATTTTCTCTTGCCATTTCTCCTTAATTTTCTTCTAAAAGGAATGCTTGTCCTTGATTAAATGGATAATCGCTGATGGCCAAGATATCCCATCCCTACGCTTAGGTTAAATATTAAGGCATGAAACAATGTTTGATCAAAAAGAAAGGAGTCTAGATTCATGCTAATGAAACATATGTAATACCTGTTCTTTCCAAGGTGGGGAGGAGTGTCCTCTTACAACCATTTCAACCTCGGATTTCATGAATTGGAAGGAGTCTGCTGGGTCATATTGGGAAAATCGGGAGAAAATATATTGGTACTTTACAATGATAATTGAAAGTCACAACCCAGATTAAAAAGATGTGCAAGTGTTGCTAAATACTTTATTTTGCAAAATGTAGGTGGCATGTCTGGAATATCAATATCTCAGTTAACAGAAATTGTATATAAGGTATGCAAACATAGGGAAGAATTGGAAAGGAAGGAAAAACAAAAAGAGAAGTTGAAGGATAGAAAGCAAAATGCTGCAATTCTAGCAGTTGCCTTTTCTCAGGCACAAACTTCCTCTCAGGGAAGAGGTTTGCCAAGAAGACAAGGGCATGGAAGGGGGTGAGGAGCAGGAGGAAATATAGTCCCTTCGAGGAGAGATCAATGTGTGATTTGCAAGGAAAAGAGACATTGGAAAAATGAATGCCCAAAGAGACATGCAGTTTCTTGGACACCCCCATCTGCACCCATTCCAGAGGCAGACTTATTTATGATTGGTACAGAAGATTCAGATTGACAGGGACCAGAAATGGAGAAATTAGATTCCCCACTGGAACCCCTGCTTTCAGTCAAACTGGGGAATGAAAAAGTTAAATTCCTAGTTGATACAGGGCAACATATTCTGCACTAAATTGTTGTAAAGGTCTTATGAGCAAATTCTCTGTGTCGGTGATTGGTGCCATGGGAAAATGAGAGGTCAGACCCTTTTTTCAACCAATGAAGTGTGAAACCGGGAATAAAATATTTACATATGAATTTTTGTATATGTCAGAATGTTCATTACCTCTGACGGGAAGGGTTTTCTTGAACAAATTTAGAGCAGAAATAACCTTTGATCGGAACAAAGTTTGAGTACCTATCCCTCAAAACAATGCCTGGGAGGCACAAGCATATAGGTTACAGGAATTATCAGCGGCACAAGGTACTGGAAATAAGAAGGAACAAATTGAAGCCTCCTCTGAAATCATGACTGCAGTAAACCCTTTTGTCTGGGCAACCAAGAAACCTGGAAGAGCTAAACAGTCAGAACCGGTTAGAACGGAATTGAAACCGGGAGCAAAGCTGATAAGATGAAAACAATATCCCATAAAAATGGAGACCTGTGTTGGACAAGAGCCTATAATTAATAACTTCCTAGACTAGGGACTGTTACAAGATTGTCAGTCAGGATATAATACCCGAATTTTACCTGTTAGAAAGCAACATTCACAGGAATACCGTTTAGTACAAGACCTACGAGATATTAATCAAATGGTGACTGATGTACACCCGGTGGTACCCAAACCTTATACTTTGTTAACAGCTATAGTTGATTCAGATGTCTATTTTACAGTATTGGACTTAAAGGATGCCTTCTTTTTTATTCCATTGGAAGAACAAAGTCAGAACCTGTTTGGCTTCAAATGTGAAAGCCCTACAACAGGACGCAAGATGTAGTTATGCTGGACAGTGCTCCTCCAAGGATTCAAGAACAGCCCCCATTCTTTGGTAATGTACTGGCGAAATAACTGGCGTGACGGCAAGGTAAGGAGACCACCACTACCTTGTAACAATGTGTAGATGGTATTTTGTTGGGGGAAGACACAGTTGAAAAATGTAAAGAGACAACTATCAGCCTATTGAACTTTCTAGGGTTAGTGGGACATAGGGTGTCACAAAAGAAAGCACAAATCATGCAGAAAAATGTGATTTATCTTGGAATTGAAGTATCCCAAGGAGAAAGAAAAGTAGGAGTTAAAAGAAAAGAAGTGATCTGTCAAATCACACACACACACACCCCCCTCCAAATCAAAAAGAGAACTCAGAGGATTTCTAGGAATCCTCACCAACTTGGTGAGGAGGGCTTTAAACTGAGGGAGCTGGGGGGTGGGGGCCAAAGTAGCAATGTTAATGCCATCACATACAAAGGGGGAATAAGACAGGCCAACCAGAGCAGTGACAAAGGTGCCTTAGCTGCCTCACGAGTGTGCCTCAAGGGTGTGCATGGCTGTAGTTGATCTTTGTGCACCCTCCAGGGAAACCTGTATGCTCAAGTACCTCGCTGAAATGCCTGTACACCAACACACACAGCACGGGGAATAAACAGGAGGAACTAGAGGTCTGTGTGTGGTTGCAGGGCCATGATCTGATTGCAATCACAGAGGCATGGTGAGATAGCTTGCATGACTGGAAGGAGGTCAAGGATGGCTACAGGTTTTCAGGAGAGACAGGCCAGCAAGGCGAGGTGGGGGAGTTGCTCTTTACATGAGGGAGCAACTGGAATGCATCAAGCTCTGCCTAGGAGTGGAAGACGAACAAGTTGAGAGCTTGTGGGTAAAAATTAAGGACAGCCAAATATGGGACGACACTGTTGTGGGTGTTTGCTACAGGCCACCTGATCAAGAAGAGAAGGTTGATGAAGCTTTCTACGGACAGCTGGAAGTAGCCTCACAATCGCAAGCCCTGGTCCTCATGGGGGACTTCAGCCACCCTGATATTTGCTGGAACAGCAACACGGTGATCAAGGCACGATCCAGAATGTTTCTGCAGAGCATCAAGGACGACTCTTTGATGCAAGTGGTGGAAGAGCCAAGGAGGCAAGATGTGCTGCTCAATCTTATCCTAACAAACAAGGAAGGAGTCGTTGAGGATGTGAGAGTTGTGGGTAGCCTTGGCTGCAGTGACCATCAGATGGTCGAGTTTAGGATCCTCTGTGGAAGAAGCAGGGCTATGAGTTGGGTTACAACCTTGGACTTCAAGAGGGCCAACTTTGGCCTCTTGAAAGACCTGCTTGAAGGAATGCCATGAGCTAGGGCTCTAGAAGACAGGGGGGTGCAAGAGAGCTGGTCAATATTCAAGGACCACTTCCTCCAAGCTCAAGATTGGTGCATCCCTAGGAGGAAGAAGTCAAGCAGAGGAGCCAGGAGACGTGCATGGATGAGCAAAGAGCTTCTAGAGAAATTCAAATGGAAGAGGGAGGTTCACAGTATATGGAAAAAGAGACTGGCCACTTGGGAGGAATATAGGAGTGTTGTCAGGGTATGCAGAGATGCAACGAGGAAGGCCAAGGCCCACTTGAAATTAAATCTGGCAAGGGATGTCAAAGATAACAAGAAGGGCTTTAAATGCATCAGCAGTAAAAAGAAGACTGGGGACACAGTGGGCCCCACTGCTGAACAAGGAAGGGGCCCTGGTGACACAGGATGCAGAGGAGGCAGAGTTACTGAATGCCTTCTTTGCTTTGGTCTTTACTGCTAAGGGTGGTCCTCAGGCATCTCAGCCCCCAGAGAAGAGAGGAAAAATCTGGAGAAAGGAAGACTTACCATCGGTTGAGAAGGATTGGGTCAGAGACCACCTATGCAAACTGGATCCTCCCAAATCCATGGGCCCCGATGGGATGCACCCACAAGTCCTGAGGGAGCTGGCGGATGTTCTTGCCGAGCCACTCTCCATCATCTTTGAAAGGTCACTGAGGACAGGAGAGGTGCCTGAGTACTGGAGGATAGCAAATGTCACTCCAATCTTCTAAAAGAGCAAGAAGGAGGACTTGGGAAAACTATAGGCCTGTCAGCCTCACTCCATCCCTGGAAAGGTGATGGAGCAGTTCATTCTGGAGGTCATCTCCAGGCATGTAGAGGAAAAGAAGGTCATAAGAAGTAGTCAACATGGATTCAACAAGGGAAGACCCTGCTTGACCAAACTGATAGCCTTCTATGATGGTATGACTGGCTGGGTTGATGAAGGGAGAGCTGTGGATGTTGTCTATCTTGAGTTCAGTAAGGCACTCAACACTGTCTCCCATAATATCCTCATAGGCAAGCTAAGGAAGTGTGGGTTGGATGAGTGGACAGTGAGGTGGATTGAGAACCGGCTCAACAACAGAACTCAGAGGGTTGTGATCGATGAGGCAGAGTCTGAATGGAGGCCTGTCACTAGTGGTGTTCCCCAGGGGTCTGTGCTGGGTTGAGTCCTGTTCAACATATTCATCAATGACCTGGATGGTGGGATCGAGTGTAACCTCAACAAGTTTGCTGACGATACCAAGCTGGGAGGAGTGGCTGATACACCAGAAGGCTGTGCTGCCATCCAGCGAGACCTGGCCAGGCTGGAGAGCTGGGCCAAGGGGAACCTGATGAAGTTCAACAAGAGCAAGTGCAAGGTCCTGCACCTGGGGAGGAACAACCCCATGCACCAGTACACGTTGGGGGCTGACCTACTGGAAAGCAGCTCTGTTGAGAAGGACCTGGGAGTGCTGGTGGGCAACAAGCTGACCATGAGCCAGCAATGTGCCCTTGGGGCCAAGAAGGCCACTGTTATCCTGGGGTGCATTAGAAGAAGTGTCACCAGCAGATCAAGAGAGGTTATCCTCCCGCTTTACTCTGATCTAGTGAGAACTCATTTGGAGTACTGTGTCCAGTTTTGGGCCCCCCAGTTTAAGAAGGACAGGGAACTGCTTGAGCAAGTCCAGCAGAGAGCTACCAAGATGATCAGGGGACTGGAGCGTCTCCCTGATGAGGAAAGGCTGTGAAACTTGTGTTTGTTCAGCCTGGAGAAGAGAAGACTGAGGGGGGATTTCATCAATAACTATAAATATCTAAAGGGTGGGCGTCAGGATGATGGGACTGGACTCTATTTGGTCGTGCCCAATGACAGGACAAGGATCAATGGGCACAAGTTGGAACACAGGAAGTTCTACATCAATGTGAGAAAAAACTTCTTTCCTGTGAGGGTGACAGAGTGGTGGAACAGGCTGGCCAGGGAGGTTGTGGAGTCTCCTTCCGTGGAGACATTCAAAACCTGCCTAGATGAGTTCCTGTGCCCCCTGCTCTAGGTGTACCTGCTCAAGCAGGGGGGTTGGACAAGATGATCTGCAGAGGTCCCTTCCAACCCCTGCCATTCTGTGATTCTGTGAATGGCTGGATGGTGTCACCTGTGGATATCTAATTTCAGATTAATGACCAAACCTTTGTATGAAGTTATTAAAGGACCAGGAGAGTTATTGGAATGGACTCCAGAATGCCAAAAAGGACTTGATGAAATAAAAATTGCTCTTGTGAGTGCTCCTGCCTCAGGTCTCCTGAATTTAACAAAAGCTTTCAAAATTTACATACATGAGAGAGGGCATCAGGCACTGGGAGGACTTTTACGAACTGTGGGAGACTGGAAGAGACCACTAGCTTACTTTTCAAAACAATTGGGTAAGGTAAGCTCTGGATGGCCTGGATGTCTGAGATCAGTGGCAGCTGCTGTGTTGTTAATACAAGAGACGTGAAGATTGACCTTGGGACAGAAAATTACTGTTTATGTGCCACATGCTGTTGCAGCGATACTGGAGCAGAAAGGACACCATTGGTTATACCCAAGCAGGATGGTGCAATACCAGGCAGTACTGCTCAAACAAGAAGTTATAACAATGAAATTGTCCAGTACCCTGAATCTGGCATCATTATTACCCTTACATGAAAAAGAAAAAATTGGCACATGATTGTTTACAAAGTATCAAACAGGTATACTCCAGTCATTCAGACCTAAAGGATACTCCTTTACAGAATCCTGACTGGGAGCTGTTTACTGATGGAAGCAGCTTCGTAATGAAGGGAGAACAGAAGGCTGGATACACCATTGTCACTCCAGAAGAGGAAATAGAGGCAAAACTGTTGCCAGTAAACACATCTACTCAGAAAGCTGAATTAATTGCTTTAACAGGAGCGCTGGAATTATCAGAAGGAAAGTGGGCTAATGTCTACACTGACTTAAAATATGCTTTTGGAGTTGTACATGCTCATGGTGCCATTTGGAAAGAAAGAGGATTATTTTCTTCACAAGGGAATCCTATAAAATATAGTAAAGAGACTATGAAATTATTTGAGGCAGTTAGCAACCCTAAAGAAATAGCAGTGGTACACTGCAAAGCACATCAGTCTGGAAAAACTGATGTAATTAGAGAAAATATAAAGCAGATGAGACTGTGAAAAGAATTGCTCTATCAACATTTGTAGCAGCTTTAGTCCCAGAGAAAACTTTAAAGATCGACACCCCTAATTATACAGAAAAAGAAAATAAGTTGGCTGAATTATTAAAGTGCATAAAGACTGCCAAAGGATGGTGTGTGACCCCAACTGGATAATGTGTTGTAACTCCACAAATAATGAATGAGTTAATGGAGCAAACACATAGGAGTACACATATGGGAACTGAACCTTTAACTGAGGCAATAAAGAGATAATGTAAGAATCACTATGGTACTGATTGCTAAAAATGTTACACAACGTTGTGAATTTGCATCAAAAATAATCCTAAGGTCCAAAGGAGACCCCCTCCCAGAGAGATGAAAGGAGGTTTTATGCCTGGGGAATAATGGTAAATCAATCTTTCTGAATTACCTAATTATAATGGATATAGATATTTATTGGTAACTGCTGATACTTTTCCAGGATGGACTGAAGCTTTTCCATGTTGCACCAATAAAGAGAGAAAGGTGGTAAAGATTTTGTTAAAAGAAATTATACCAAGATTTGGGGTACCAGAAGTGTTCTCTTTGGATAGAGGACCTCATTTCATTGCAGAGAGAGTTCAGGAGGTGTCAAGATTTTTACAAGTTAGGTGGAAGTTATATACTTCATGGAGGCTGCAATCTAGTGGAAAATTAGAAAGGATTAATGATTAATCCAATAATAAAGAGGAGGATTGGAAAATTGTGTCAAGAAACCCAAATGATAGAGGTTTTTCCTCTAGCATTATTAAAAATTAACCCCAGGTCAGGGAAGGAGTTAGTCCATTTGAAATTTTGTATGGGAAACCTTACACTGTAAATTTAACAGGGAAAGAAACCCAAATGTATCTTAAGGGTAATCAGATTTTGAGTTATTTTCTCTTGTCTTTGGCAAGGGTTCTCACTTCTCTCCATAGATATGTCCAACTGAGAGCTCCTGTGCCTTTGGACTTGCCTGTACATTCATTTAAACCAGGAGATCAGGTGTATCTACAAACCTGGAAAGAGGAGCCGCTGTCAGAAAAATAGAAGGGACCGTACCTTGTACTACTGACAACAAACACTGCTGTGAAACTTCAGGGAACTGATTCCTGGATTCACTACACCTGAGTAAAGGTAGCCCCTCCAGTGACATGGAAAGCTGAACAAGTTCAACCTTTGAAGATAAAAATTTGTAGAGATAAATGAACTGTAGCTGGACTAATGTTGAATCAATTCTACTTTTAAACTGTAGACAAGGAGAAACTTTTTTATATTGTTTGGTAGGAATAGTATTAGTATTATTTCTCTGGTATTTGTCTAAGCAGACTACTTTTCTAAGATCTCACAGGCTTTTGGCAGTTGTTTTTACTCACTTACATGAGTCAGAAGAGTTGAGGAAACCAGGAAGCGGGTGATAATCTGTGGAATTACAATTCTTACTTAGGAGTGATTGAGAAATCTATGAAAATTGTTAACATGAAATTTGGAAACAAACCAGAATATTACATGAGGTCCAAAATGGTGATACCTCTCTAGGATTTGAAGAAACATGGTTAACTTCTTGGTTCCCAGATCCAAATTTGTGGATCAAGAAACTAACAGTGCAACAGCTGTACTAGTGTTAATTTTTGTGTGTATTTATGTCATGAATCAATGTACTTGAACAGTACAGTATTCAGTGGTGGGAAAGCAAGTGTATGAGAAAATTATATGAGACTAATTGAAGGATATATCATTTTCCTTGATTAAGTCTCAAAGGGGGGAAGAGTTGAAGAAGCTTAGGTAACACTGTATTAGGCCAAGATGTTCTTCGTATATGTCAAAACTAAAGAACACTAAACTATCATTAATTAGAAGAACAGACATTCAGTATCCTTGGAGCAGGACTGAGAGACTCATAAAAGGGAAAACTCCTGCCTCAGATGAAGCCAGTATCCTTTAACCAAGGACATTCTGGGGCAATTAGACCTTAAGGAGAACAGCTAGTCAGGATGTTTTGTGTATGTTGCCAACTTGGTAAGAACTAAGTGTCCTTAGGGTGAACTATCCTCATAATAATATTAAAAATCACACCCATAGGCCAGAAATCTCCCTACTTAAACAAGCCTGAGTGCACGTGGTAAATTAAAAAGGAGCTGTACCTTTAAGATGAAGTGAGAAAGAAACTAACCAATGACTAGCTGGGGGGTCGTGAATATTACATGTTACTAACACATTTAACTGTCTAAATACCTACTGTGCTTTTGGCCCGGTGTGCTTGATTTGTGGGAAACCACCGAGCACCTAGGCTTGTGCAATCCTGAAATAAATAAGCAATGTCTCTCCTGAGTGTGTCATTAATGGCTCATTGCAATTGACTCATCTGCTTTTCGGACAACAGTTGGACTCAATGATCTTAAAGGACTTTTCTAACCTACACAATTCTGTGTGTATTTTCTGTTATCTCAGAGTGTCCGCAGAAACAGTCTGTGAGGATGTTGCCTGAATCATGATTCATGAAAATCACATCTCTAGGAAAAAGTAAGGGGAAAGCAATTGTTCAGCATTGGCAATTTATTGCATGACTAAGCTCACCTGTCCTTGCTGTGGGACACCTCTTTGAAACATATTGCCATAAGTCTCTTATTAGAAAGAGTGGTTTTTCAGGAAGCAGAATGGGACATGAGATAAAATTGTCTTTTACTTAATGCAGGGAAGCAGCCATGACTTACATAATCTGTAAAATCCTGCTATTCTGCAGTGAAATCTGTCTTTCAGACCCAAGAAAAGAGAAAAGAATTCATAAAGTTATTTGCACATTGTTCAAATAAAACCTCATTTACGTTTAGGACCACGTATTTTTGCTCTTTTCTGTCATGTCAGAAACTGAGCAACTGGGTACATAGCTAAGAGATTGAATTTGCCAGTAACTGAGTTTTCAAAAAGCAGAAACCCTGAGGTGGCTGTCACCGACCTGATCCTTCACCTGGATGTTCACAAGTCCATGGGGCTGGATGGGATCCACCCAAGGATACTGAGGGAGCTGGCACAGGAGCTCGCCAAGCCACTCTCCATCATTTATCAGCAGTCCTGGTCAACTGAGCCTCCCCAGATCCCCAGATGATTGGAAACTAACGAATGTGATGCCCCTCTACAAGAAGGGTTGGAAGGAGGATCCAGGGAACTACAGGTCTGTCAGCCTGACCTCGGTGCCAGGAAAGGTCATGGAGCAGATCATCTTGAATACCATTATGCAGAACACGTGGGACAACCAGGGGATCGGGCTCAGCCAGCAGGGGTTTATGAAAGGGAGGTCCTGCCTCACTAACATGGTCTCCTTCTGTGATAAGGTGACCCACTTAGTGGATGAGGGGAAGGCTGTGGACGTTGTCTGCCTGGACTTTAGTAGGGCCTTTGACACTGTCTCCCACAGCATTCTCCTGGAGAAGCTGGATGCTCACGGCTTGGACAAGTGCACTCTGTGCTGGGTTAAAAACTGGCTGGACAGCCAAGCCCAGAGAGTGGTGGTGAAGGGAGTCAAATCCAGTTGGCGGCCGCTCACGAGTGGTGTTCCCCAGGGCTCAGTGTTGGGGCCGGTCCTGTTCAATATCTTCATTGATGATCTGGATGAGGGGATTAAGTGCACCCTCAGTAAGTTTGCAGATGACACCAAGCTGGGTGGAAGTGTCGATCTGCTGGAGGGCAGGAAGGCCCTACAGAGGGACCTGGACAGGCTGGATCAATGGGCCGGAGCCAACGGTATGAGATTCAACAAGGCTAAATGCTGGGTCCTGCACTTGGGTCACAACAACCCCATGCAACGCTACAGGCTTGGGGAGGAGAGGCTGGAGAGCTGCCTGGAGGAAAAGGACCTGGGGCTGTTGGTTGACAGCCGGCTGAACATGAGCTGGCAGTGTGCTCAGGCGGCCAAGAAAGCCAATGGCATCCGGGCTTCTATCAGGAATAGTGTGGCCAGCAGGAGCAGGGAGGTGATCGTGCCCCTGTACTCGGCACTGGTGAGGCCGCACCTCAAGTACCGTGTGCAGTTTTGGGCCCCTCACTACAAGAAGGACATCGAGGTGCTGGAGCGTGTCCAAAGAAGGGCAACAAAGTTGTGAAGGGTCTAGAGAACAAGTCTGATGAGGAGCGGCTGAGGGAACTGGGGTTGTTTAGCCTGGAGAAGAGGAGGCTGAGGGGAGACCTTATCGCTCTCTACAACTACCTAAAAGGAGGTTGTAGCAAGGCGGGAGTCGGTCTCTTCTCCCTAGTAACAAGCGATAGAATGAGAGAAAATGGCCTCAAGCTGTGCCAGGGGAAGTTTAGGTGGATATTAGGAAAAATGTCTTCACCAAAAGGGTTGTCAGGCATTGGAACAGGCTGCCCAGGGAGGTGGTAGAGAAGGGTAGACGTGGTGCTTGAGGATATGATTTAGTAGTGGACTTGGTAGTGATAGGTTAGTGGTTGGACTTGGTGATCTTAAGGGTCTTTTCCAACCTTAATAATTCTGTGATTCTATATTTTCCTGACAAAGACAGCAAATTCTGTGAAGATAGAAAGCAGCTGAACACAAATTGGTATATCTGCTTTGCATCATTACATCCCTAAGTAGGTTCATCTGCTCCATGCTCATCTGCTGATAGCTTGCTTCCTCCACTAAATTAAGTGCGAAGAAGGTAATGAAGATTTGAGTACCTGATACATCTATACCTATTCCATGTTTGCAAAAAGGCCTTAATCAACCTGAGGAAAGTACAAGACGGCATGGTCCAGAGCAGGTTTTGATCACTTTTGGTATGAGACATGGAGGGCTGAAGAACGTCATCAGGACTAGAGAGACCAAATATCTTGAGCTGCCCAGCTCTCAGCAGCTCTAGTTACCAGTGCATTTCCCATTGTTTGACAAAAGCCTTTTCATCAATGACCACTGTGTCTAGAACAGTCCTGGATTTTTTTCCCCTTCTGTCTTTGAAGAAAGCAAACACAACAGAGATCCCAGGGAAATCTGTTTTCCTGTTTCATCATATGCTAAGAGGATTTCACACTACTGTGTCTCAAAGCAAGACTGAATCCTTTAAGAAGGGAAGACTCTTAGCTCAGTGTCTGCTTCGTGGGCTTACACCAATAAACAACTGACTTTTCAGAAGCATTGCACTGTGGTAACACTGAAGAGTGCTTATGAAAGTAAATGCTCTACACTAGATGCAGGTAGTCATACTGAGAACCACGACGTGGCATTTTAGTGTGTCTTCACCTACTGCTTTTCTTTGTAATTTTAAGTTGTAGGCATTTCAAGAGCAAATTCCAACAAAAGCATGCATGTAATCCAGGAGCTATTGAGGGAAAGGTGAATGTCAAAATAATGTAGTCATCTGCTAATATTTCTCAAACCAATCACTTACTCAACATGGCTTAAATATGTCATAAAGCTCTGTGAGGAGCTGTGTTTTCTCCCAGATGTAGTATGATTAGCCTCATTCTTAGATTCTAATTAACAGCTAATTTTTCATTTTGGATCAGAACTGAACTTCTGCCTTCACAGTGCTATGCGTAAAAGTAAGAAAGTTATGACATAATATGACTGTTAGGAATTCCCCAAATTTTTAGTGCCACCATGCAGTGACAATAATGGCCCACATATTCAGGGAGAATTGTTGATGGAAGCAGTTACTACAGCTTGCAGTGGCTTCTATAATTTTTTCAGTGATGTTTAAATATAAGCGTGGGAGAAATATGCTGATTTATTCAATGTCCAAATGAGTTTCCTTTTAAATGAGTTACAAAGTCCACATTACTATTAAAGTATAACTGGTCTCCCATTTCCACATGAATACATTAAATTTTATAGTGACTACTGAATAAATCCTTTTTAAACTTTATCCTGAAAGACTATTATACTGTGCTAGTGTGTTCATCTCTGGACACCTCTCTCATCTGGTACACGAAAGGCAGATAAATGGAGATGCTTCTTAGTAATGCAAAATGGGTATCCCTCTATCTCTTTTCCTGTTTCCTCTCCCCTCTTCTCTTGCTGCCTTTATGGATTATGCTGACCTGCAATTGCATTACAGAACCCCTTGCAAAAGAATTAGGTTTTTGAAGTTGCTTGGCTTTGCAAAGGATGGAGAGCCAGAGTTTCACCTCCACTACCATCATATACATCAGTGACCACTTCTTTAGCAGTGAAATCTGTTCCATCAAGAGTGCTTTTCTCCCATAAAAAAGATAGCCATTATCAAATCCAAAGCAAGAGGATTACAAAGGGATGAGAACTAAACATGGATGTCCAGGGTATCTTCCATCTGCAGAGACTCACTAGCTGGCAGCTTGGCTTGCAATCACAGCTGTTATTTTTCCACTAGGTAATAAGCTCTCTGTATGTTAGCCTTGCATAAAGGCAAACTGTACATTCAGAAATTGGGAATTTCCTTAAAAAATTAATGTCTACGGAGACCAATAGGATGACATATCTCTATGTGCATACGTAGCCAAAAGTAAACTTTTGTTTTGTTGATTAACCCTGGTAGAGAGCTAAGTACAACTCTGCTCGCTTAGTCTCCCCTGGAGGAAAGGGGGAAGAATCACATGGGGAAGGATGACAAAACTTGCAGGTTGAGATGAAGATGGTTTAATAGGTAAAGTAAAAGCTGCATATGCAAGCAAAGTAAAATGAGGCTTTTATTCACTAGCTGCCAGCAACAGGCAGATGTTTAGCCATCTCCAGGAAAGCGCTTCATTGGGTGTAACATTTTTTTGGGAAGACAGATGCCATAAATCTGATTTTTCCCCCCTTTCCTCAGCTTTTTTTTCCTAGCCTTCATGGTCCTTTTATTCAACTGTCGGGTCAGCTGTCCCAGCTGTGCTCCCTCCCAACTTCTTGTGCACTCCCCCAGCCCCCACCTGTCTACTGGCAGAGTGCTGTAAGAGGCAGAAAAGGCCCTGACTCTGTGTAAGCAGAGCTCAGCAATAACTAAAACATCTCCACATTATCCACACTCTCCAGCACAAATCCAAAAGCCCTGTGCAAGCTACTATGAAGAAAATTAACTCTATCCCAGACTAGACCAGTACACACTGTTATTCTGTAGTGACTTGTGAAGATCATTGCTAATTTGGCTAGAAAACAAATTATAGTAGATGGCAATATAATGTTGTTACACCTAGGTTTGGGGTTTTTGGTGGCTGGTGTTCACCATTTCTCCTGCATATACTTTGCCAAGTAGGCAGACATAAGCTTTTGCTTTATAGAGAAAACCTCTGCAGAAAAGACTGATGTCTATAATGGTAGATGTTCAAAGGAGTAAAAAAAAGTTGAGAAAGGAAGAATCAGAAGTTCCGCTCCTCTGGGCAGTGGAATTTATGAATAGTTTGTTCTTACATTAGTGGTCACACATTCAACTCCTGATGTTGGCAGAGCAATGAGAGAGAAAATTATTAAAAGTAGTGAGTTCTGGCTGACTTAAGAAGGGAAGAGTATTTTCTTGGAATCATTTACAGACATTAAGGCAACAACTATATTTTCTTATTAAAAGATGTGTTATTGGCCAAGCAGACAGAGTATTTTTGATAGGTAGTTGTTCTCACATATTGTTTTTTATTTTTTCTGATGCTGCTAAACCTTAAGTTCATGTTCCTTGATGGACTATCTGAAGATCCTTGATAAATCCTGAAAATAAAGTCCAGATCATAAAAGGTTCCACCTAGGACAGGACTGGTGGAACAGAGAAGGCATAAATCCAAATTATTAATTCTTAAACAAGGCATGTTCAAGGAAAATACCTGCTCCAACTGAAGAAAAAAAGTTATTATTTTTTTTCTTGTCAAAACTTTTTACTGCCCCCCAAGCTGATATGTTTAGCTAAGGAAGAAAATGATTTAACATCAGACCAATTTTCATGCAGATATCTCCTGTCCTGCAACTTATTTGGCGGGGGGCAGGCTCCTATGTAGAGTTGTACATTCCATCATAAAGCATATCCACAGGTCTTTGCTGTGTTCTAAACAGAAGCAATGAAAATTATTTTCTTGAATATGCCTCAGTCCACATTCTACTGAATCCTCAAGTTTGTCAGCCCAAAGTGGTAGCTCATCCATTTCTAGAAACTCCTGAAATTGAAAACATAGAGCAAACTTAATCAGGTTCTGTATTTCTGCTTCTTTATGTCTTCCCTTTTCCTATGTGCTCTTTGGAAGCAGATGTCTGCTGTACATGAGCAGTGGACTGCCTTTCAAGCAGTCTGATGTAAGCCCCACAAGCTCCTTCAGCTTTCATGAGTCACCATGGCAGATGGTGTCCTTTTGCACTGAGTGATGGTATCCACGTTCCCTGTACATGTCAGGTATCCCTCCAGAAGTATTACTGCCGTGGTCAGCAGCCTATGATGTCAGCAGCTTTAACAACTCAGTACCTCTATCATGAGGAACACCAGTGCTCTAAAATCTTCCCCAAACTTTGTGCTTCAGTGGACAAATTAGGCAGCAGTATCTAAAAAATACTGCCTGAAAATAAGCCATTTTTACTCAGATGCTTCTGTGAATCAAACAGGGCTTTATTTCATTTGGGAGTGGAGACTAGCACCCGATGTAGCACTTATTGTTGACATCTCTCTGATCTTCACTGTACCAGATGAATTTTTCTCTCTCAGTAACCTCTCTCCCCCTCTTGCTAGTTATTTCTCTTCAAACAAATCAGCTCTCTGGTGCTGCCTTGCTTTCACTTTCATGAGGCAGTACACTGAAGTAACACTTGAGAAAAATAGGGAGAGAAAGGAAGAGGTGCTGCATTTTCTGCTAGTCACCAGTTCAGTCACAAATCTGGTGTCTGGAAGTATCGTGTATACATGGAAAATACCTTTTAAAATGGATTAAGGTTTTTTTTCTGTTGTTCCCCTGCCTCCTTCCCCCCCCACCAATAGACCTTGGCATCTTCCTTTTCACTTTTGAGGGCACTTTGCTTATTGCATTTCTGTTCTTGCATCGCTTTTCCACACAAATGCAGCACTGATCACACGCATATATATAAACCAGCCTATAAATTTTAATGCTGCCATTCACATTGATGTTGTTAAAATCCTAGAAGAACTGGCCATAAATCCACACTTTGGAGGGCTCCTACTACTGTAGGACCATCCTGTGACAGACAGCAAAGAGAACAGCAAAAATTTTTTTTTTCAGAAGGCATACCTTGTGCACATCTGTGTTTAGGCAGTGAAAAAGAAATCCTGAAAGACTCAAGAAGTTGCTTCAATAATCTCATTATTTAAGAGAGGGATGTGCTAAGCCTGCAGGAATTTTTATGTTCCGATGAGAAAGGTATAGGGTTGGGCATTTTGAAAATCAACTAGATATTGCCTCTGTTATTTCATTTAGTTGTAGTTTCTCATGAATAAGCAAGTATTTTAATAACTGTAGAGGAATAACTGAGCTGCAGGCCAAGCAGGCTGCCTTGCCATTTCTTCCAGTATTGTCACAGAAATTAGCAGACACTCAGTGCTCTTTTTCATGAGTTCTCCCAATGCTGTTGCTAAATGCAGCAATACAGAGGTCTGCGGAATCAGGTACTGGTAATAGAAAAGGTGAGATGTAATGCTCGAGCCTCTCTCCACCACAGCATTTCAGTCAATACTTCATGCTGTTGAATCATAAGGGAGATACATGTTTTGCGTAGCTTGGGGAGAACTGGTTTCGTCACTGCTCTGTCTTTGTGAGCCACCTTGAACTCTTTCTCTAAGGGCTGTTTTTTAGGATAAAATTTGTTTTCAAAAAGTCCCTAATTTTTTTTTTTAAAAAAAAGCACCTGTGTTTGCTCTAAATGCCTTTGTGTTTATTTTAATCCCCCAGGGTGTCATTCTCCTTCATGTGATACCCTTCCTCTATTGTCCCAAGACTGCTGTAGTTCGCATCAGAGACAAAAAGGCTTTTCAAATGAAAGGATCTATCATTACAGTGGAGAAAACATTGGTATGGTTTGGGTTTTATCCTAAGTCTTCTATTTGGAAATGGATGAATAGGTTCAGCCCAAATAATTCAATTTCCTTCCCAAAATAAGCAGTCTCAGACACTTGCCATGAAAAAAAAATATTCGCTGGCTGCTTTAAGTTTAGTGAAGCTGTAAAAAATTTAAAACAGGTTTATGATGGGAATTTTCAGGCAGGTTGTCCTGTAATAAATATAGTATTTAGCATTGTAGCACTATAAAAATCTTTACAGAGGACACTAGAGTGCACTGGAGACATTCTGTTCTTTCTTCAAGAGCACCAAGTCTGCAGTTGGAGAGTAACATCGTGTGTTCTTGGTGGTGGATGATACCCTATATATTTCCTCAAGATAGGCAGGGCACAGTTTTCTGAACACAGACTGCCTGACAGGCTGATTCTCCTTTTCTTTAACTCTTGTAGAGGAGTCTACTTGTGCAGAAAGTGTTGTACAGTGGAGTGGAGCCAAAGACAACCTGTGATCAGGAAAAGCCAATATCCATGCACCAAAGGAAGTGAAAATGCAGGGGAATGGGAATACAGCAGTTCTGAATATTTCTCTTTCCTCCTATTTCTGTGGGCATTGTATTGTGATTTGGGGATTTTTCGGTCTGCCAAATAAATAACCACAGCAGACTAATGCTGTTTGTGCCCCAAATTCCCCGCAACACTCTAACCAAACAGCTTCAAATCTTTTTTATGCATTATAACTTTGGCTAACCATGCTAGTTTCTTAAATATCGCAACTTTTAGGAAAAAATATTTCAAAAGTACAGACTAAATGGTTTTTTTTCTAGTAATTTCTTCTGTGAAAGCTGAGACATACCTTGAACTCCAGATGCTACAGGATTTGTTTAGAATCCTCATCTTGAAAAGAGTGTAAAGATCAATGAAAGAAGTGCCATAAAGTTAGTAAACAAAAATAACAACAATACATGATAATGACAAGTTTTTCATAAGCCATCCAATTTAACTGCAGATGTTGGGATAGTGGATTTTTTGTTTTGTTTTGTTTTGTTTTTCATATAAGGCCTTTTTACTGGATTTATTTCAGAAGAATCTCAGCAGCTATTGGATTTTTTTTAAAAATATACCTCTTCAATGGTCTCAACTGCAAAAGGTTTGATGTGCAAAGTGATAGTCATAGTTTGACATGCTACATGATTTTTTGATCTGTCACCAGCAACAGAGTGGTAGATATACATTCAAAATAAGGGTTTTTTTTCCTAATTATCTTAATCCGAGTTACTGAGTTGTTCCTATACAAGGAGATCTTCACAAATATTTCCAGGCATCTAGCAGCGATAACTTCCCAAATGCCATTAGCGTTCAGGTCCCTACTTCTTTTAGTTGTTGGAACTTTGACTGCAGGGACATTCATCCCAAAGATGTTGAAAGCAAGGTAATTACAGACAGGTTAGATCTGAAGTAGGACTTTTATATTAGATAAATCTTGCTTCTACTTGGTAGATTTTATCTGACAGACAGCGCTTGGACACTTACCTTGGTGACTCAGGTTATCAAGGTATGCCTCTCTTTATATATTGAATGAGAAGTTGAATGACTCACCAAAATTTATATATGACTTCAAAGGCACACATTATTTATGCATTTTTTCAAATAAACTGCATGGAAAACTGTAAATGAAGCATAAATGTCTTATGAATTGAGCCTTAAGCATTTTTCTGTTTAGCATATACACTTCTAGTTAGGATTTAACAGGAATGCATTGAACACAATTTTTCAGACTCTAATTTTGTTCCACAGTAAAACTCAAAGGCTTGATATGGTCCTGCTGCAGCTATAGTAGACAGATAGTAATTAGAAAATCTAACTCAGAGGTTTTATCTCTTATATAGTAAAAGGTAAGGTCACATTTTACATACAGAATGGATGTAGACAAATATGAAAAACTGTGCTATGATAATTTTATAGTTGGAGATCTCCAAAACTATATTGTAAGCTAAATTAATCTCTGAAGAAGAAAAAAATAATATAAAGGAAAAGTTTTCCAGCTAAAATTCATAATTTTGCCTCCTGAATCAACCATAATTAAAATAATCAGCAGAAAATCTGAATGGTACTTTGGGCAGTAAAGTTTTCAGAGCTGCTACACCACTAAGGTACAAGACGATGGGTTGGGATGTGAAGACAGAATGTACAGTGGATAGTACAACAGGTCTTTTTTTCCATTCCCAGTCTAGCACATGCAATGATAAAAGTGACTCTTGGAAACAGCTTATAGCAAACATTACACAGATCTCGTTAAACTGTCTTTTGGCAAGCTACTGAGGCATGAGGATTACTATAGCTTGTCCACAGTGGGGTGTCAGTTTTATCTCTATGGAGCTTTACTCTGTAAATATTATGCGTCCCCCCATCACTTCAGCAGACTTCTGTGTGTCCCTCAAGGGCTGTTCTGCAGCTCGTGAGGCAAGTGGCTTTGACTCAATTTTTCTGTCTTTGCTGACCTCATATCTCCTTTCTGGAAATCTAGGCTAGACTGAGAATACGGACAGATTGTTCTGGAGGGACCCTGAAGTCCCTGTTAAAGTCATGCTGCTCCCAGGATTTCTATGTGATCCTGAATGAGTTACCCAGCTTATTTCAGCCATATCTCCTATTACCAGAAAAACAGGCTGAAGAGCAGTCCTCTGCCACAAAGCATAAGGAAACTCAAAGTTGCAAAGGGTTCAAGTTAAGTGACCTGTCGTGGTTCATCCCCAGTTGGCAACTAAACACCGCACAGCTGCTCGCTCACTCCCCCCACCCCTGGGGGATGGGGGAGAGAATCAGAAGAGCAGAAGCAAAAAAACCCCAAACTTGTGGGTTGAGATAAGACCAGTTTCATAATTAAAATAATGATTATAATATTATTGATTATGATAATAATAACAATGATGATAATATAATTAAAAGGAAAAGGGCAAAAGGAAAGAAACAAAACCACAAACAATAAAACTGCTCACCACCCGCTGAGCGACGCTGCCAGTCCAGTCCCCCAGCTGCAATTGCTGCCTCCCTCCCCCAACCAGCCCCACCCAGGTAACATACTGGGCATGACGTTACATGATATGGAATATCCCTTTGGCCAGTTTGAATCCGCTCTCTCAGCTGTGCCCCCTCCCCTCCCGGCTTCTTGTGCACCCGGCAGAGCACGGGAAGCTGGAAAAGTCCTTGACTAGTGCAAGCACCACCCAGCAACAACTAAAACATCTGTGTGTTTTCAACATTGTTTTCATACTAATTCCAAAGCACAGCACTGTGCCAGCTGCAGTGAAGAAAATTAACTCTATCCCAGCTAAAACCATGACAGACCCCCTTCATAAGAGATCATTTACCATGGTGAAATGTATATTTTCCTTTTGTTTAACCTGTTTATACTACGGTTAGAAAATTTCTACCTTAGGCTCAAGGGCACAGTTTGTGAAATTAATATAATTTTCTTCCTTTGGACGTGGTCTGGATGGGGTGGACTTCACATTTCTTTCTACTGCTAAGCTTGGATTTCCACCATGTGCCCACAACCCACTTTTGAATTCAGGGAACTTTCAGGCTTAAAGGCAATTTCCAAAGTCATTCTGATAGGACCCTGTGAAATGCATCAACTTTATTCAGTGGAGAGGGAAGGAAATATTTCAGAAAGGGAGAACAGGTGAATAGAAAATCTTTGCCCAAGTTGCATAAAAGATCTCGCCTCTCCGTTTCCAGAACTTAACTGAGGCAAAAATGAAAGTTTTTTGCTTGCAACGAATTCCGTGTCTTAGGGATGTGCCGTATGTCATTGTGAAATCTGTGCATCCATTACTTATTTACACACAGCATGGTAATCTGCTAAAAATGTACACCGAGCTCTCCCCAAAGGACAGTGCAGGTGGGTGGAGAGAGATTTGTCTGACAATATGTGTTTCAAGTTTTTCTTTTCCATTAATGAAAGAATGACCGAGGGAGCAAGATAAAAAATTATCTTTTTCTAGTGACATGAAAATATTTGCAGAAAAATTATCTTTCTTTTTTGACTCCCCTTTCCCCTCCAGCAATAAACTTAAAAGCCCAAATAACTTTTTTTGGCAGGGGAGTGGGACAAACACTGCTGTGGCTTCCTTTTGCTTGTTATCCTTATGTTGAAGGGGAAAGTTTGGAGGAAGGAAGACGTAAAGGGAGAGAACAGTAAATGAATAAAGAAAGTACTTCTGGGAGGGACAGATGAGATTCCTTTTTCTTTTAAAAGATTACTTTCAAGAAACAAGCAGCTCTTTTCAAATATCTGGTCTTCCTCCCCACTACATGCTGCTCTATTTTTCTCAGCAGGGACCACTCATGAGCCAGCTCATACCACTAATTTCATGGTGCTGGCCCTCGCTGAGCCAGTGCTCTATGGACCATTTCTCTGCTGTCAAAAAGGTGTCACAAATCATCAGTTTACACTACTTAAAGAACTGCTATGAAAGGAATCAGCAAAAGTCATTTTATTGAAATATGATATTGTAAAAGTGCGACTTTACAAAGTTTTATGGCAAAGATCACTGTATTCTTTACTGCGTAAACCATATAAAAATGATACAAAGCTACTAACATAGAATCAACAAGATAAAATCAAAGATACAAATGCAGAATCTTAGTGCGCAATAATACAAGATTATGCAAAATATAACTCATTTACCAAATATCTGCAGTTGGTGAGAGGTTTCTCTTCCTTGAGGCGCAATCTTGAGAGGCATCCCAGCTCAAAGGGAAATCACTGCCATGCAGGCAGTTGCTCAGCAGAGAGAGCTTAAAGAAGGCTCACTTAGCCTCATACTTATGGAATTAAGTCATTATTTTGTAGTCAAATTGCATGCAAAGAAAAAGATATGCCTGACCCTCCTTCTAACCACAGCTTTGTTCCTTGACAAATAAGTCTTGGAAAAGCCACCTGATATTCGTATGTTAATTGCATGATTGGTGTTCCAAACTCACATGCACTGTGTCACTCTGCTCCTTTGTGGATTTTTCAGAGAACAGATTGAAAATAGAGAAGATCTTGTTCTAGTTACGGTTTAGGCTTTTACCTCCTTTGGAGCTGCACCAAATTGCCACTAGTTTGGTTAATGAGTCTAGTGGCTGGAGGTGTCAGCTTCCACCTACACGTCCAAGCTCCCTTTTGCCTAAGTGCCTGCATTGTGGCCTTCCAGATGAGTGCAAATACACTATCAAATACATGATTAAATGGCATTAGTTACTAAGCTAGCAATGTCCTGTCCTTGTCATTCAAACTGCCAAGTTTTTATTTTTCTTTTGGGAGGATTATCACCTCAGGGTGATAGGAGATAACGTCCTTATCTTCAGAAACTTGCTCTTTTTCAGACCCATTTTATATATCTCAAGAGGAGAGGAGGCAAGCTGCTCCTTAAACCACCCACTCACCCTGTAACAAACTGCTGTGATGTCTTCCTGCCTCTGATGCCACATGCCACCAGCTGACTAGCAGGTGGGTTGACTGGGCCTAGGAGAGGAGCTGCTGGGCTTAAAATGTTGGGCAGCCTCTTGTGACTGGCAGCAGAGGAAGGACAATCTCCCTGCAAGAATGTGGAAGACTAAGCAAGCCTGCCCAGGGAGTCCACTGGGGGATTGGCCTAGGTGTTGGGCATCATCACTCTAGCTACCTCCCATGTCCCCTGCATCCATCTCATATACTGCTGAGACCTGCCACTGTCTGGCAACCTTTTTCCCAAAATTGGGGCTTGGTGTGATTACAGGAGTAGACCTTGCAAATCTATTTGGAAATAACAAGGGCTTATTGTTACTGATGTCCCTGTTGTCCTTTGCTTATTGACTTCCACAGCATTACACATGTGGTGATTGATGAGAAAAACATTCAGTGTTGATGGAGTTAACAGGCCATCAGAGCTATAAAGTGAACAGTTGATCCAGGCAGAGGCATTACAACCCACTGTTTCTCTGTAATTACAATGTTTGTGCTTTGGGTTCTTTTTTTCTCCTCTTTAAGTAATAATATCCTGAGAATACAGAATGTGAATTGCAAGCAGGAAATGAATTTATAATATGCAAGCATGCAAAGAACGTATCCTAAATAATGAAAGGAACGGTCTTTTAGAAAACTAGGAAGCTCCTCCCACAGACTCTCACCTTACTGTAGCATACTCTGCCGTCACAGTAGAAAGGCAAGAAGAGTACCATTCTTAATCATAATCTTCACTACCAGTTTTGGGTGCATTTTTATTCTCCTAAAACTTCCATTTGCTACATGGGGTGAAACACACCCAACTAGATTATATGGCTGAGAAATAGTTCTGTATTTCTAGGTGGAAATCAGCATGGAAAGGGGCTCCTTTAGACCTTGTTTAGAATGCAATTTAAAATTAATTTAAAATATAAAGATAAATTAAAAGCTAACAATTTCAATATCATATGGCAAAAATAGATGTACTGATTTAATGCAATATATAGCTGCTAGTTATTGCACCATATACAAACCCCAGACCTGATTTTTAATATATAAGGGAAACCTGCAATGAAATTACTAGTATAAAATTATTAAAGTAAAGCTTTAAGTTTTGTACTTGAGTATATTCTGTCACTGAACCCAAAGTAAAGCTGCAGAATCGCTAGTCCATGCTCTTCTAGTTGGAAAGGTAAGATAGGATTTCATCCTTTTGTTGGCTAGGATTTTTGGAATCCGTTGCTGAATTGCACTCCAAAATGCCAAATATTTTCAGTAATTATTGTTTTTGGTGTGTAATATCACTGACATCAACTCTCAATATTTCGTGACCTCACTAGTAATGTTCTCCCTAAAACAGGAATCATCCATCTCTTTGACTTAGCACTTTGCTTAAACAAAGCAAAAAACCCTTTTTTTTCCTGCCTCCAGAAAAAAAAAAAAGAAAATAAAAAAAGGATCATCTAAAAGCATTAAAATACTCAGGTACTGAATGGAGATAGAAAAATATCTATGTATAGAAGGTTTTGTTTTTAAAAGCCACCATAAAAAAAATTGCCAGATCCTGTGTATTGGAAAGGTAGGAATTTTTCCTTGCACTTATATAGGTTGAATGAGGGCCTGAGTGTGCACCTCTTGCCACACTATGAAGAGATCTGAAGAGTTTTTGAAGACAGAAAGATCACTGGCCTCTTTCATTGCATGTGCCCCTTCTCTCAAACAGCAAAGTCTTGTGAATAATCTCACCTAATTTTCACTACCTAAGATTTGAATCTAAGGTAGAGAGTCCTGCTTGAGTAAGATGATGTCCTCCTATGACAAAGTGTCTTGCTTAGTGGATGGGGAAAAGGCTGTGGAT
This sequence comes from Phalacrocorax aristotelis, assembly GCF_949628215.1. Lineage (NCBI taxonomy): Eukaryota > Metazoa > Chordata > Aves > Suliformes > Phalacrocoracidae > Phalacrocorax > Phalacrocorax aristotelis. The sequence continues at coordinate 21,018,655 of NC_134279.1, forward strand.
GTTGTTTACCCGGGCTTTAGCAAAACCTTTGACGCCATTTCCCACAGCATTCTCCTAAAGAAGCTGGCTGCTCATGGCTTGCATGGGTGTACTCTTTGTTGGGTTAAAAACTGGCTGGCTGGCCAGGCCCAAAGAGTTGCAGTGAATGGAGTTAAATGCAGTTGTTGGCCTCTCACAGGCCATGTTCCAGAGGGCTCAGTTTTGGGGCCAGTTCTTTTTAATATCTTTATCAATGATCTGGAGGAGGGGATCGAATAAGTTTGCAGATGACTCCAAGTTGGGTGGGAGTGTTGATCTGCTGGAGGGAGGGAAGCCTCTACAGGGAGATCTGGGCATGCTGGATTGATGGGCCAAGGCCAACTGTATGAAACTCAACAAGGCTAAGTGCCGAGTCCTGTGCTTGGGTCACAACAACCCCATGCAACGCTACAGGTCTGGGGAAGAGTGGCTGGAGAGCTGCCAGCGGAGAAGGCTTGTCATGGTTTCAGCTGGGATAGAGTTGATTTTTTTCACTGTAGCTGGTACAGTGCTGTGTTTTGGATTTAGTATGAGAATAATACTGATAACACACTGATGTTTTAGTTGTTGCTAAGTAGTGCTTATGCTAGCCAAGGACTTTTCCAGCTTCCTATGCTTTGCCAGGTGCACAAGAAGCTGGGAGGGGAGGGGGCAGAGCCAAGACAGCTGATCCAAATTCGCCAAAGGGATATTCCATATGATACGATGTCATGCCCAGTATATGAACTGGGGTGATTTGGCCAGGGAAAGCAGCAATCGCAGCTTGAAGACTGTCGGTGTCATGTGGTGGGTAGTGAGCAGTTGCATCACTTGTTGTTTGTTTGGTTCCACACACCCCCCACCCCAGGTTTCACCTCTCTCTCTCGTTATTTTCCTTTTCATGATATTATTATTATTACTATTACTGTTACTGTTAATAATACTAGTATTACTAGTAGCAATTATTAAACTGTTCTTATCTCAACCCACAAGTTTTCTTACCTTCGTTCTTCTGAAACTCTCCCCAATCCCACTGGCGTGGGGGGAGTGAGCAAGCGGCTATGTGGTGCTCAGTTGGTAACTGGGGCTAAATCACAACAGCCAGCTGAATATAAGCCAGTAGCATGCCCAGGTGGCCAAGAAGGCCAACAGCATCCTGGCTTGTATAAGGGATAGTGTGGCCAGCAGGAGCAGGGAGGTGATTGTGCCCATGTACTCGGCACTGGTAAGGCTGCACCTCAAATACTGTGTTCAGTTTTGGGCCCCTCTCTACAAGACACTGAGTTGCTGGAGTGTGTCCAAAGAAGAACGAAGCTGGTGAAGGGTCTGGAGAACAAGTCCTATAAGGAGAGACTGAGGGAACTGGGGTTGTTTAGCCTGAAGAAAAGTAGTCTGAGGGGAGACCTTATTGTTCTCTGCAACTACCTGAAAGGAGGGTGTAGTGAGGTGGGTGTTGGTCTCTTCTCCCAGGTAACAAGTGACAGGATGAAAGGAAACAGCCTCAAGTTGTACCATGGGAGGTTCAGATTGGCTATTAGGAAATATTTATTCACTGAAACGGTTGTCAAGCACTGGAACAGGCTGGTCTGGGAAGTGGTTGAGTCACTATCCCCGGAGGTATTTAAAACATATGTAGATGTGCCACTTAGGGACATGGTTTACTGGTGGGCTTGGTAGTGTTTCATTTACGGTTGGACTCGATGATCTTAAAGGTCTTTTCCAGCTGCAATGTTCCATGATTCTATGGTTTCTAGATTTTTTTCTGCTGAGGGATAATAGTACATTTGATCTTTTGGGACTGAAATGAATATAAGCACTTTCTTTTCAAAAGACTGTTTTCTTTTTATAAAGTAAATTCCACTGACCGAGAAGGCAGATTTTGGCCTCCACTTGCAAGAGCATGAAATGCTTGTGCGGAACAATGCCTCCAGGCTTTTCTGCAACATTTTTGGCACTGAACAGTGTCCACTATTTAGAGCATGTGTGGGCTTGACACCAAAGGGAGCCTCATTCAGAGCTCTGGATAGCCTGAGAACTATCACAAATGGTGCATGAGGAAGTTGTGAGATGACTCTATGGAAATTCACTGCCATGCCACAGGGGTGGGCTCCTCTGGGCACAGAGCATCCTGTGTGCTTTGCACAAAGATGATTTTCTCACAAGTAGTTGCTCCAAAGGTCCCTTGAAGCAGAATGAGAGTCACATAGTAGAAAATTTCAGTTGAAACTATTTGCAAAGTCTGCATTTCATGGCCAGGCCACGTTCTTGGAAAAAACCCTACCATTTAGTCAAATTATACATAAGCTTTTGAGAGCTGCAGAGGATTTTCCTGCCTACTGTTCTTTTTTTCAGACTTGGCTATCATATTCCAATATGCTACCATCAGCAAAGGAAGTATTAGCTCTTGGCTCCTCACTACACGAAAAATACCATAAGTACTTCTTAACTGTCAAGCAGCAGCTAGGGCTGACTGCTCTGTAAGGGGCAGAGAGCCACAGGGGATATTGTGACCGACAGGATAGGTTCTTGCTAGCCAGGGACCATTACCAGTGCCCAAGTCAGAAGAGCAGGATCAGCCTGGGGCAGCCAGCATCGGCAAAGTTTCCAGACCATCACACAGCTCTATGCTGATTGCAGTGTAATCTTGTGAGGCCACGTTGGGACCAGTGATGGCAATTCAGGCCATACGCAGCCCAGTGACCTTCAGGCAAGTCCACAGTGACAGGGCAAGTCTGGGATTAAGTCAGGAAATCTTTCTATGGGTTATAGACCAGATCAATGGGTTCCATGCCCCCCAGGCTTAGGTGAAACACAGCTGGAGATGGTCATTCATACAGCACAGTGCAGGAAAGGAGTGAAAGTCTAGGCTTGAGTTTCAGTGGGGAGTAGACAAAGGCACAGGAGAGGGTTACAAGGCTCAGGAGAGGGTTACAAGGCTCATTAGTGCTGCCAGATACGTGACATCAGGCTACTCTGGAGGTTTGGGCTCCTGTTGCTATCAGTTCTTTTTATATGTGCAGCTGTGTTTCATAGAATCATAGAATGGTTTAGGTTGGAAGGGATCTTTAGAGGCCATCTAGTCCAACCCCACTGCAGTGAGCAGGGACATCTTCAACTAGATCAGGTTGCTCAGATCCCCATCCAACCTCACCTTGAATGTTTCTAGGGATGGGGCCTCCATCACCTGTCTAGGCAACCTGTTCCAGTGTTTCACCACCCTTATTGTAAAAATTTTTTTCCTTATATCCAGTCTAAATCTACCCTCCTTTAGTTTAAAACCATTACTTCTTGTCCTATCACAGCAGGCCTTGCTAAAGAGATTGTCCCCATCCTTCCTATAGTCCCCCTTTAAGTACTGGAAGGCCCCAATAAGGTCTCCCCTCAGCCTTCTCTTCTCCAGGCTGAACAACCCCAACTCTCTCACAGCCTGTCCTTGTAGGAGAGGCGCTCCAGCCCTCAGATGATTTTTGTGGCCTTCCTCTGGACCTGCTCCAAGCGGTCCATGTCCTTCTTATGTTGAGCACTCCAGAGCTGGACGCAGTACTCCAGGTGGGGTCTCACCAGAGCAGAGTAGAGGGAAAGAATCACCTCCCTCGACCTGCTGGCCACACTTCTTTTGATGCAGCCCAGGGTACAGTTGGCTGCCTGTGAGCGCTCATTGTTGGCTCATGCCCAGCTTCTCATTCACCAGTACCTCTAAGTCCTCCTCTGCAGGACTGCCTTCAATCCCTTCATCCCCCAGCCTGTATTGATATCAGGTGTTGCCCTGACCCAGGTGCAGGACCTTGCACTTGGCCTTGTTGAACCTCATGAGGTTCTCACAGGCCCACCTCTCCAGTTTGTCTAGGTCCCTTTGGATGACATCCCATCCTTCTGGCATGTCAACTGCACCACTCAGCTTGGTGTCAACTGCAACCTTGCTGAGAGTGCAGTTGATTCCACGGTCTGCATCACTGATAAAGATATTAAATAGGGCCGGTCCCAGTGCAGACCCCTGAGGGACACCACTCATCTGGACATCGAGCCATTGACCACTACCCTCTGGATGCAACCATGCAACCAGTTCCTTATCCACTGAACAGTCCACCCATCAAGTCTGTATCTCCCCGGTTTAGAGAGAAGGATGCTGTGGAAAACTGTGTCAGAGGCTTCACAGAAGTCCAGACAGATGACAGCCATAGCTCTTCCCTTGTCCACTGATGTAGTCACTCCATCATGGAAGGCCACTAGGTTGCTCAGGCAGGACTTGCCCTTGGTGAAGGCATGCTGGCTGCCTCGAATCACCTCCCTATCCTCCATGTGCCTTAGCATAGCTTCTAGAAGGATCTGTTCCATGATCTTCCCAGGCACAGATGTGAGGCTGACAGGACAGTGGTGCCCTGGGTCCTCCTTTCTGCCCCTTTTAAAGATGGGCACAATGTTTCCCTTCTTCCAGTCACTGGGGACTCCACCTGACTGCCATGACTGTTCAAATATCATGGAGAGTGGCTTAGGGACTACATCAGCCAATTCCCTCGGGACTCTGGCATGTATCTCATCAAGTCACATGCAGTCGTGTATGTCCTCAGGCAGTCAGAAACCTAATTGTCCTTTACAGTGGGAAGGTCTTTATCACCCTGGTCTCCATCTTGTGGTCTGTTGTCTTGGGAGGGGTGAGGAGAGAGGCTACCAGTAGAGTTTGAGGCAAAAATGTTGTTGAGTACCTCAGCCTTCTCATCATCTATTAATACGAGGCCACCACTGTGGTTCATCAGGGTGGGTACGCTTTCTTTGACTTGCCTGGTTGTCGTACCAATAGAAGCCTTCTTGTTATTCTTTCCATCCTTTGCCAAATCCAGCTCCAGCATGCCTTGGCCCTCCCAACCCCACCTCTGCACAACCAGGCAGCATCCCTATACTCTTCCCAGGATACCTGTCCCTGCTTTCATGGCCTGTGCAGTTTCCTCTTATTGTTTAGTTTGACCAGCATGTCTTGACTCAGCCATACTGGTCTCTTCCCTTCCTTGCCTGATTTCTTAGACCTGGGAACTGAGAGCTCTTGTGCTGTATGGAACACGTCCTTAAACACCTGCCAGCTCTCTTCTGTTCCCTTGCCCCTGAGGACCATTTCCCAGGGGGTCCTGCTGACTAACTCCTTGAAGAGCTGGAATTCTACTTTCCTAATATTTGGGGTCCTGACTACACTCCTAGCTTTCTTGTATCTCTCAGGAGTGTGAAATCCACCAGTGCATGATCACTGCAGCCCAGGCTGCCTCCAGTCTTGATGTCACCAATAAGCTTACTTGCAGTGGTGGCCATCAGGTCTGGTATTGCATCCCCTTGGGTAGGGCTGTCTATTACCTGGTCAGGAAGTTATCCTCAATGCATTCTAGGAATCTCCTGGATTGCCTAGACATCACGATGCTAATTTTCCACCAGATGTCAGGGTAACTGAAGTCCCCCAGTAGGATGAGAGCCTGTGAGCACGAAGCCTCCTGGAGGTGGAGGAAGAAGGCTTTGTCAGTAGGCTCCCCTTGATAAGGTGGCCTGTAATAGACACCAACCACAAGGTTCTCTTTGTTGCTTCTGTCTCTGATTCTTACCCATAAGCTTTCAACCTGCTTATGGTTATTCTTCAGGGACGGCTCTTCACACTGTATTGATTTCTTGATGTAGAGAGCAATGGCTCCACCCCTTCTTCCTTGCCTGTCCCTTCTGAACAGCCTGTAGCCATTGATAGCCACATTCCAGTCATGTGTTTCATCCCACAAAGTTTCAGTAATGGCAACTAGGTGGTAGCTTTCTAGCAGCACGGTAGTTTCCAACATATTTCCCATGCTGCGTGCGTTAGTGTAGAGGCATTTCTTCTGGGCTATAGGCCGTGTCTCCTTCTTAGCGGAGCACCCCCTGATACCCTTGATGTGTTTCGTGGGAGTTTTCTTGTTGGCTCCTACTACCTCAGGAGCCCCCAGCTCATCTCCACAGACTTTGGCTGTGCTGCAGTGCTCCCAGCACACCTCTGGGCAACAGGTTGAGGGCTCATACTAGCAGCCCATCCCTCTAACCCTTGTGTATTGCCGCACAGCTTGTCACAGGCAAGCCTGATATGTCCCCCCTCCACTTTCACCTATATTTAAAGCCCTGTCAATGTGTCCTGCAATCTCCTGAGCAAAGACCCTCTTCCCCTTTGAGAAAGGTGGCTCCCATTTGATACCAGCAATCCACTGCTGTGTAGGCCATCTCATTGTCAAACCACCTAAAGTTGTGTTGGTGACACCTGCCATGCAGCATCACTGTCCACAACCAGAAGGAGGGAGGAAAAGATAGCCTGTGCCCCAGATTCCTTCCCTAACAGTCCCGAGGCCCTGAAGTCTCTTTTAATCACCCTTGGGCTATGTACTGCAACTTCATCAACACCAACATGGAAGAGCTGTAACAGGTAGTAGTTCAAGGGTCATACCAGGCTAGGAAGATTCCTAGTGGTATATCCAACCCGAGCTCATGGGATGCAGCAGACTTCCCTATAACGAGGGTCAGCCCGGCATACCGGACCCTCTGTTCCCTGCAGAAGGGCGTCTCCTACAGCTATGACCCATCTTGTTTTCCTTGTGGAGGTGGTGGTAATATGGGGGTTAGGTGTTTCTCATCTTGGTGACGCCTCTGGTGTCAATGGGTCAACATCCACATCATCCACTGACTTGCCCTCCACATCTACAGCCTCATGCCTTTTGCGCAGAGGCACCTGAGGTGCTGTGTTGGACAAGGGAAGGGTTCTTTTGCTGCCCTGTTTGTGGACATGATTCCACTCGTACCTTCCCTTTAAGTCCCTGCCCTCATCCTGGTGGGGAGATGATACTGGATTTCTTTGATCATAGGCTCTTTCTGGTAGTTGACCCTGTTCAGATTTCTGGGAGATCAGAGCATGGTTCCACCAGACCTCTCTTTTTCAGACTCCCTGATGCTCCTTAGCCTATCTATTTCTTTTAGCTCTTCCACCAGGCCAAGTAGCTAGCCCACCTCATCACACCTTACACACTTGTCCCCTCCACTGCCATCTGTTTCCCGTCCAAGCTGGTGGCACTTCCTGCAAATGGAGACCTGGATGGCTGTGCGTTTTCTTGGGAGCTCAGTCTGGGTTGACACATCCTTTCTGGCTAGTGCAGAGGACAGAGCCTTCCGCCGGGTGGATGCCATGGCTAGGCTCCCTCTCACCAGCTGAACTTACTGGACTTACCTATTGAGCTGGTAAGTTACAGCTTACAGCTGGTAAGTAACAGCTCAAGTTACCTGCCCTTGCTGCTTGCCCTGCCTGTGCGGACTGCAGTGCAAACTGCTGCGCCGTACCCTGTTTACCTGCCACTGCCACTGCCACACCACACCCTTCTGACACGCCACACGCTGTTTGCCTGCCCTGTTCACTGTGCTCATGGTTGCTTGCCCTCCCTGACCACTGCTTTTGTATGTGAGGGGATTTTGGCACTTTCGCTCTTGCCCCTCCCCACCCCACTCTGGGAAGGGAGGGTGGGGCCGGGCTACCCTCTCTAGCCCTGTGCTTTTGCCTTCGTGCTTTTTGCTGTGGTTTTGCTACAGTTTTGCTGCTTTGGGAAGGATCCTCTAGTGCGACCCTCTGCCCTGGAACCCTTCACCTTGGTGGCTTTGCCAAAATGGTGAGTACAGTGGGTTTTAAACTGCTGCCTTTCTGATGTCTTTGATGCCTTACTGCCTATGTTAGTCTCTAGCATGAAGATAAAGGCAGTGTCCCATAACAAGCCAAGAGGGTAACTGCTGGTGAGTCTCACTGGTGGCTCTGTGCTGCTGGTCTTGTGCTGGCCTAAGGCAGTTGCAGTGGCACAGCAAAAACCTCATGATAATGTAAAGGAGTAATCCAGTCTGTCTTTAAAAAAAATTACCAAAGGGCGTAATTTATATTTTTTTTAAAGATGAATTCCCTGATCTGAGTCCCTTTACACACACCTGAAGTGCTGCAGCCCTACAAAGTTGTTTAGGCTGCAAACACCAACCTACACGTTGAAACATGTTTCCAAAAAATCTGTAAAATGAAGCTTTATGAAGTGTAATGCCATAGCTACTAAGTTTAACCCTAAATGCTCTTTTTGGAGCCAAAAAATGAAAGTACCTCTTCAGAAACAGAAACCTTCATTTCTCTCTTTCAAATCTAAAACGTATCTTTGAGTTTGGGTTTTTCAGCCTTAACCAACCTAACGATGTAATTTCCACTTCTACCCTCCCCCCGCCCCAACACTGACCATGTTTTCCCAGGTTTGGGCAAGGAGAGAGAAAAGTCAGTTGCCCAGCAGAATTAGAACTAAGACTATCTTGCACTTGACAGATGATGGCTCTGCGTAAAATGCACACAGAAAAGCTATCTAGTAGTGAGCCAGAATGTTGATATGATTGATAAAGATTGTTACCACTGGTTTATAATTATGCTTTGTTTGGTTTACATATGGAGAAATATAATTTAATCTGACACAAAACAGGTGTAAAAAACCCAACTAAACCCAAAAAGTCTTACAACCTGCCTCCTCGGTTTTAGTAGAGATAGGAACAATGATGATTTTGCAGAACATTGGTCAATTTTGCAGGTCCAGTCTTTCTCCAGACCTCCTCCAGAGGGCAGTCTTTACCTTAAATTCACTTAACCACCAATGAAAAGCACACGGGCTTTATTAACACTCAGGCTGGTTTGTCACTGAAATGTGAATGTCATTTTAGCTCTTCACTGGTCACAACACCCTCTCTGGTCTTATACGAATTAACATATTCCAGTATTCTTTGTTTTCTAGCTCCAGAGGAAGCCAAATGTTTAGTGTATGTTTTATAAGGTTGGATGGAAGGTGGAGAGCACTGTAGGTGAAATATTTCAGAGAAAGAATTAGGTTATATTGTAGCTGGGGATTTGTGGCAGAGTATGTCACAGTAAGGTTTTTATTTTTTCCTTGGTTCTTTTTTTGGTATTCCATGAGGTTTTTTTCTTCTGTGTGTCCCCTGAGCTGTTGGAGCTCTAATGTAAATTTGACAACTTTCTTAGATAACTACAACTGTGCTTTTTTTTTTTCCCCTTTGCAGCACAGATTTCTAGGTGAGCCCACTACCAAGCTGCTGTTGTACACCAGCAGGCAAAGAAAGTCTTCACAGAAAAGCTCTCTCAGTCTTCTACGCAGCATGGTACCATGCCCTGCCAAAGCTTGATCCACCAGTATTGCACGCCACTTTAGTGCAGAGCAGACACTTTTTTACAGTTTACACAAGTGCTGCTTCCTCAGCCTGCAGTGGGGCTGATGAGGAGCTCTATCATCTCCCATTCTTTAGGGTGCTAAGTGTTGCTTTCAGTTAGAGCCTTTCTAGTAAAGCATTTGCTTGGATTCCCAGTACATGATTTCTATCACCTATAGGTTTATTTGCAAACTGGTTCCTGTCAGACAATGAGTCCCTGGTTTATTTGCATAAAGCCAGATTTATTCTGGCAGTTCAGCTCTTCAGGGAGTGGATATGTACTAGAAAAAGGAAAAATCAGATGCGTTCTCTGTCTGGTCAGAGCTTCTACTAATAGATGTGCAGCTTTAAATCAAGTGCAGCTTCCATCCATGCTGGCTCATGTTCAGATTGCTCTTTAGCGGGAGCCCCATGTCCTTTTCTGTAGAACTGCTATAAGCCAAGTGCATGCAATTATTTCATTCCATGAGTAGACTTTGTATTTGCCTCCGTAGCACTTCATGACTTTCCTTCTCATCTCAGCCCTGTAGTGAGTAGAAGTCCCTCGACCTTACCCTCTAGAATATGAGCTATTCCTCCTCTGCTTTGGTGGAATTCACAAAAAGATGTCATGTGCTCTATTCCACTCCTCAGGTAGCTTATGAGGATATCAAACAACAGTACTGCATGTGCTAAAGAATGTTACTGGTATCTCTCTGCAGATTGTACTTTGGCTCTTTAGTTACTACCACTAAGCCCAGTGCTCCAGGCACTTTTAAAATTTACCCATCCAGTCTGTACTTGCCTAATCTGGCCACAAGGATGCTATAGGAGATTGAGTAAAAATCGTTCTAGTTTCTGGGTCAACAATATTTTCTGCTGTTGTGTTCTCTATAGAACCAGTGGTTTCATAAGAAATTTGGGGTATCTCTGCCTCTGCTATGTCTCTTCTCCATGACTGACAGACTGTAAATGTCACCAGCTCTGTGAATGGACAAAACTGATTGTCCCATCATGCCTAAAGCATGAGGCTGTCAACAACCTGGTCAGCTCTCATGACAGTGCCCTACAGGGACACCATATCTTTTGGGAAATGGGAGGAGAGCATGCATTTCTCTGACATAGGGTACATTATAAATTCTGGACACTGCCTGAGTATTGTGAGAAAATCCCTGGGTTTGCTATTGTGGGTATTTCAAAACTGACAGCATATCTCCTGTCAGTGAAATTTCAAACAGTCCTGTTATAATAGAAACGTCTCTGGCTACTTTTAAGCTGAGGACTGCCTGGAATTGTTTGATAGAACTCAGGTCAGTGTAAATTCATTTTTCACCAAGTAGTTGCTGGTGAGTTTAGACACCAAAATATCAGGTACCCTCTGTTCTGTGAGGGTGAGGTGCTTTTCCCAGTGCACTGTCACTGCTTTTTGGCTGCACACAAAAAATGCAAATATGTTTTAGGTGCTTTTCTTTTTTTTTTAAAAAGAAATCTTCTTTGCCATTACAAAAAAATATTCAGTATGTGCAAATATGGAAACACTAATCTGACGTGTTTGTCATTGGTGAAGATTAAAGTGTATAATGCTGGGGACAGGGAGGATGTCCTTTTCAAGCATGTCTTCTTCTCAAGGTCATTGTCTACATTTCATTATTGAGAATGAGCTTATTCTCCTCATCCCTCATGCATCAGCCTTGCTCCACATAATCCTCATGGATTCTATGGACATAATCACGCAAGAGGAGTAAATTGTGTACCTGGAAGATGAGAAGTGTAGGGGTTTCCCCACTGACAGTTCTTACCTTTTTCCTAAACAACCATATGTAGGTTGACAATAGCTACTGTTATACTTCTTTAGCTAATGGCATGGATTTATAGCCCATTACATGGATTTATACTCCATTACAATAATGAATCCATCTCTCAACACCGCTCATATACTGAGAATATTTATTACTTGGGGCTTATTCTAACAATGCTATAGAATTCCATCAGGGAGATGCAATGATAATACTGGATCCTGCAGTTCTTAATATATTTGACCCTGCTTTAACATGGCTTAAAGTAATGAGCTGAGCAGCAGGAGTCAAAACAGTAGAGAACCAGTAGTTCTCTATCCTCCATGTGGACAAGTATATAGAAATAGCACCCCTTGTTTAACCTAACAGGCCAATAGTTACTGGATATTGCCCATCCCAAAACATTTCCTTGTAATGGGAGCAGTACCTGCCTCTGAACCAGTCTTCTTTTAAGAACTGCTGCTGGGCACAGTAAATCAGTGTCATGGTTCAGCACCAGTCAGCAACTAAACGCCACACAGCCGCTCGCTCACTCCCCCCACCCCTGTGGGATGGGGAAGAGAATAGGAAGAGCAAAAACAACTACAAAAAATATCTTGTGGGTTGAGATAAGAACAGTTTCATAATCAAAATAATAATGATAACAATATTAATTATGATAATAATAACAATAATGATAATATAATTAAAAGGAAAAGGGCAAAAGGAAAGAAACAAAACCACAAACGATACAACTGCTCACCACCCACCGACTGACGCTGCCGGTCCAGTCCCCCAGTTGCGACTTCTGCCTCCCTCCCCCAACCAGCCCCTCCCAGGTAACATACTGGGCATGACGTTACATGATATGGAATATCCATTTGGCCAGTTTGAATCCGCTCTCTCAGTTGTGCCCCCTCCCCTCCCGGCTTCTTGTGCACCCAGCAGAGCACGGGAAGCTGGAAAAGTCCTTGACTAGTGCAAGCACTACCCAGCAACAACTAAAACATCTGTGTGTTATCAAGATTGTTTTCATACTAATTCCAAAGCACAGCACTGTGCCAGCTGCAGTGAAGAAAATTAGCTCTATCCCAGCTAAAACCATGACAGTATCCACCCCTTATTCCATATCATTTACGTCATGCTCAGGTCCCATACTACCCAATGCAACTTCAATAACCCCTACCCACCTTCTCATCTTTTAATAGAATATAGAGATTTCATTTGTCATTCCCCTAGTCTATGCACCACCCCTGTAAAATGTTTGTGAAATGCCCATTGAGTTCATCTAGTCCATGACTTTGGGTTCCATCTATTGTATGAGTCATTCAGAGAGATGTTGTGTGTAGTGTTGGATTGTTGCATGCTGAAGTCAGTCATTTTTCCATCACCGCTGCACTGTTAGTTCTTGTTCTAGCACCGCTGCACTTTGCTTGGTTCAATGAAAGGTCATTTTTTAATTAATTCAGGAGATTCCCACCATGATACCACTGATATGGCATATAGCAACTGTAGTAGTGATGACACACAATATTATATAGCAATTAACAGCATCCCATTTGGTTCATTGGCTGTTTTTGCCCAAAATCAAATCTCCTTGAGGTACACACCAGAATCCTCCATTCTCCTGCATCACCCACCAAGTGCACCCAGGTCCTCAGGCAAAAGCAGTCCCATCTGTGGGACTGCTTTTGCCTGAGGCAGGAAGAACCCAGACTGTTTTGCCCAGCATACTTTTTGCGTGCACTACAGGGACTCTATCCCCTTCCACAGTATGTAGGATTTCCGACTGGGCAGGGCCAGCTCGGTTGGCAGATCCCCTCGTGTTGACTAACCACATGGATTTTGCTAAATGTGTATCCCAGTGCCTGAATGTTCCACCCCCCATTGCTCTCAGTGTAGTTTTTAACAGTCCATTGTACCGTTCAATTTTCCCAGAGGCTGGTGCGTGATAGGGGATGTGATACACCCACTCAGTGCCGTGCTCTTTGGCCCAGGTGTCTATGAGGCTATTTCGGAAATGAGTCCCATTGTCTGACTCAATTCTCTCTGGGGTGCCATGTCACCACAGGACTTGTTTCTCAAGACCCAGGATAGTGTTCCGGGCAGTGGCGTGGGGGACAGGATATGTTTCCAGCCAGCCAGTCGTTGTTTCTACCATTGTAAGCACATGGCGCTTGCCTTGGTGGGTTTGGGGGAGTGTGATACAGTCAATTTGCCAGACCTCCCCATATTTATATTTCAGCCATTGTCCCCCATACCACAGAGGCTTTACCCGCTTCGCTTCCTTGATTGCAGCGCACGTTTCACATTCATGGATGATCTGTGCAATAGCATCCATGGTCAAGTCCACCCCCCGATCGCAAACCCACCTGTATGTTGCATCTCTCCCTTGATGGCCTGAGGCGTCATGGGCCCACCGAGCTAGAAATAATTCACCCTTATGTTGCCAGTCCAGATCCACCAAAGCCACTTCAATCTTAGCAGCCTAATCCACCTGTTGGTTGTTTCGATGTTCTTCAGTGGCCCGACTCTTGGGGACGTGAACATCCACATGCCGTACCTTTACAACCAGGTTCTCTACCCAGGCAGCAATATCTTGCCACAGTGTGGCAGCCCAGATGGGTTTGCCTCTGCGCTGCCAGTGTTCTGTTTCCATTTCTGTAACCACCCCACAAGGCATTTGCCACCATCCAGGAGTCAGTATAGAGATAGAGCACTGGCCACTTTTCCCGTTCAGCAATGTCTAAGGACAGCTGGATGGCCTTTACCTCTGCAAACTGGCTCGATTCACCTTCTCCTTCAGCAGTTTCTGCGACTTGTCGTATAGGACCCCATACAGCAGCCTTCCACGCTTTCCCACAAGGTGACAGGACCCATCAGTGAACAGGGCATATTGCTTCTCATCTTCTGGCAGTTTGTTATACAGTGGGGCTTCTTCAGCACGTGTCACCTCCTCCTCTGGTGATAATCCAAAATCTTTGCCTTCTGGCCAGTCCATAATCACTTCCAAGATTCCTGGGTGACTGGGGTTTCCCACTGGAGCCCACTGGGTGATCAGTGCAACCCATTTACTCCACATAGCATCAGTTGCATGGTGTGTAGAGGGGACGTTTCCATTGAACATCCAGCCCAGCACTGGCAGTCGGGGTGCCAGGAGCAACTGTGCTTCAGTACCAACCACTTCTGAAGCAGCTCAAACCCCTTCATATGCTGCCAATATCTCTTTTTCAGTTGGAGTATCGCGGGCTTCGGACCCTCTCTATCCACGACTCCAAAACCCTAGGGGTCGACCTCGGGTCTCCCCAGGCGCTTCCTGCCAGAGGCTCCAGGTAGGGCCATTCTCCCCAGCTGTGGTGTAGAGCACATTTTTTATATCTTGTCCTGCCTGGACTGGCCCAAGAGCTACTGCATGAACTATCTCCTGTTTAATCTGTTCAAAGGCTTGTCGTTGCTCAGGGCCCCATTTGAAATAACTCTTCTTCCGGGTCACTTGATAAAGAGGGCTTACGATCAGACTGTAATGTGAAATAGGCATTCTCCAGAACCCCACAACCCTAAAAAAGCTGGTATCTCCTTTTTGCTAGTTGTTGGAGATGTGGCTGCTGTTTTGTTGATCACAACCATTGGAATCTGCCGATGTCCATCTTACCATCTTTACCAGCCAAAAATGTTAAGACAAGGTTCTAGTCCCTTACATATATCTATCCCAGACTACTGGGAGGAAGCAGACTTCCGCAAGAAGTGAATAAGCCTGGCATATTGGACACTTTATTCCCCGCAGAGGGTATTAAAATATGAAAACATCAAACCCTACATAGGCAATGCTTGATCAAAAAGTTTAGATTAATGCTAATCAAACACAGAAAATACCTCTTCTCTCCAAGGGAGAGTTGTTCACTTACGCACATCTTGAACAGACTTTCTTGTGTTTTTTTCATGATTTTTTTTTTTTTGGTTGTGGTTTGTTTATTTTTTTTCCTGCTGCCATTCATTGATTAAAGCAGCATGGGAACAGCAATGTGCAAAATAAGGAAACAAATAATAGTCATCTCCGGTGCTTCAGAGCTCAGAAGTTTGCCTTTGGCTCACAATGACTTTTGAGGAAATCTTCAAACAAGAATTAGAGCTTAATGTGGTGTTGTAGGGGTTTTTTTTGCATGTGTTGACCCAGGTGTGGTTTTTTTTTTCTGGCTCTGTTCTTTTCTAATACTAGCGTTTGCCAGCCTTTAGAAGTGTCTGTGCTCTTGGTGTTTGGAGAATAAATTTCAGAGGTCAAAAAACTCTGGCCAGAGGTGGAATGTCACTGGCAAGAAGCAGAGGATGGAGGGAAGATGGAGCCACCTGAATTTTCGCTACCGTGAAAAGAGATATACCTCAGAGCATATTTATTCTTCTTCCTCTAGTAAGGATATTAAATAGTTCAGAGCCATTTGTCATAAGAGTAAGATATTGCAGACTTAAACCACAGCCCTGCAGGTCCCTCCTTGTGGTATGTGTTTGACAATTCACATTTACAATTAAGAAGCTAGCCCTTGATATAAGTCTTTTCAGCCCAGTTGTCTTCACCACTTTTCATCCTAAAAAAAAAAAAAATCTCACTAGAAGTAACCAA
Organism: Phalacrocorax aristotelis; assembly: GCF_949628215.1. Taxonomy (NCBI): domain Eukaryota; kingdom Metazoa; phylum Chordata; class Aves; order Suliformes; family Phalacrocoracidae; genus Phalacrocorax; species Phalacrocorax aristotelis. Next base: position 21,034,237 of record NC_134279.1, read on the forward strand.
CTTCCCATGGACCACAGTAAACAGAGAGCAGCCGCGTATACTGCCACAGAAACCATCTAGCTCTCTAGACCTTGCACACATCAGCCAAAAATATACTGTATCTACTATGGTATATCTCCTCAGGGAAATTACATGGTTGAAAAAAGTTCCAAGAAACTACAGGCATCTGCAAAAGTCATGAAGGGATTTCTAGTTCAAATACTAGAACTCCCTGACTCAAGGCAGGCAATTTATGGCACATTATACTATCCATCACACAAACTTGATTCCTTTTGCCTTTGGTAGGAAAGAAATCCTGTCTTTTTCAGCTACTCTTAACAAAAAAGCTTATCAACCTTATCTTTTGCTAAGATATTCTTGGTTCCTCAGTAAGGCACCATTTTTGACCCATCAAACTATCTGGTTAGTGTAACAAAGTTAAACTTGTAGCAGGGCTTTGAAGTCTAACCTTATACTGATCCTCTTCTCATCCAAGTGTCTCACTTTCTGCTGTGCTTCTCTGGAAAAATGGTCACAGCTCTCCACACAGGTGACAGAATTAATCACTTGATAAAGTTTATTGGTGAAAATACAGTTGCCCATGGCATTTGGGGGACTTTGAATAGGTGCTTTTACCACTCTAGGCCAAGTGAGAAGTAAGAGCAGGCATGAAAGAAAGTAGCCTAAGTTTGTAGCTGACTGTCTTGACTTCAAGATTTATTGAAGTTACCAAAAAGCTGCTAAGAATCTGTGCTTTTGGGGGAACAATTGTGTCTTCTAGTCCCTTCTACATGAGAAAACAGTTTTGTGCCTACTGGCTTTTCC